>NC_080451.1:6555972-7755972 GCF_028018845.1 Melospiza georgiana
CATGCCTGGGCAGCTGCCAGGGATTGATTGTTTGCCAGGGATTGTTGTTTGAATTCATGCTGGCAAAACCTGCAGCCTGTCACAGTTCTGTTTGTCATCCTGGGAAGTTTGTGCCAGACTAAAGGTGGTGTACCTGCATTACAGTATCTGGGAGCTTTGGTGGTAGCAAAGATCACACCCCTGTGAAAAGAGGGGGAAACCTGCAGGGGAGGAGAAGCCATGGAAAGAAACCATGAGTGATATTTGCACTTATTTCTCTGCTAGTGGAGTGTGGATGTCATCTCTGCCAGCTACCTGTGAAAATGTAGATGGATATGTCTTATGTCTCCTGGGTCAGGAGGCATGTGAGTCACCTGCAGTGCCTTTTTTGTGTCAGTTTTTATCAGCTGCTCACTGTGCTTGTCATAGGGATTCAATATATGTATACAAAGTATTGGAATCGTTGAGGAGTTCATCTCTGCTTGGGATTTGGCAGCACTTTTCAACCACACTATGCCAAACTGAGTCTCCTCTCAGGCACAGGTGGGAATTAAGACACTTTGTAGTTTCATATCCTCTCCTGAACTGTCTTTCTTACAAGATTTTCAGTACTGTGTGTTGCTTTGTGGTGAATGTGCTTAACAATTTTCCTCTTATTTTCCTGCTATCTGGCATTTTCTCTTGAACCCACCAGTGTTGAAATTTTCCTGGCCTTTTCTGTCTTGTTTTCCTTCTACATTAAGTTCCTTTTTGTTGCCTGGGAGCATCCTTGCTGCTTAGAACAAACCCCTCATAGTCTGGTGGCTGTCTGTGATTCAGGTTGCCTTCTCCCCATGGCAAATGCCCATAGATAAAGATCTGTCCATGGATATTCTCTGCCTCCTCTTTCCCTGCTCATCCCCTGGACAGTAACATGAATTTTGCACAGGTAAATTGTTCATGGTGGAGTTAGAAGCACTGTTGGACTCAAATTTGAGGTAATTTGACCACAATTGAGCACAGCTGCATTGTTGGGCAGAGTGGTTCAGGGATGTAGCATTCCTTTAAATCTGTGCTGTCAGCTAGCCACAGCTCCTGCAGCTTCTGGCTCTATTCATTTTTCCCTGAGGTCTCATACACTTAATCTTGCTGAAATGCACTGTTACAGGAACCTGTTGTGCTGCTATGGGGTGTTGTGGGTTTTGCTTTCCACACATCCATGTGGCTGCTAAGAGAGCTGTTCTCAAGGAAAGAACAGGCACGTTGGAAGGATGACTTTTCTTACCTCCTGTTCAGTGAGGATCACAGACCACAGGTGCTGGGGGAGCTGGTAAAATGTGTGCTCCTGAGCTGTTTGTTTCTCCTAGAGCATTCAGTTCTTGTGCTTTTGCCTTTGTGCCAAGCTTGCTCTCTTCCATCTCTTTTCAGGTGTCAGCAGTGCAGGCCGGGACAGCAGCAGCTACGAGCCCATTGATCAGCCAGAGGCTCCTCCACAGTGGCCTTCCTCAAGCAAGGCAGCCCAGCCACCCTACTGAGCACCCTGCAGCCAGCACTGACACTGCCCCTGCCCAGCCAGGCCTTCCTCCTCCCACTGAGCAGCACCTGCTACTGGGAAAATAAGAGAAGAGCTGGTGTTTCTTTTGCCTGCCTAAAGGTTGGGTGGTGCAGTAAGTCCCGAAGATCTTGGAGGTGTCATGTTAAGCACTGTGTAATCCCAATACTCTCTTCCCTCCCCCTAAATCCTCTGTACATGTGATGGATGCACCTCCTACAGTCTTCCACTGTGCTTCCTCTTCTTTATAAGAGAACCACTCAAAGCACTCCTGGACAAGCAATCTTTAAAAGGCTCATGGACTGCCCTAAAGCAACACAGTTTAGCCTGATTTTATGCAATATATTTCCAGGAAACACCTGGGAGTTCCCAAGAGCTGTTTTTGATGGCATTATTTAACTTCTTGTGCTCCCAGGATCTGGTATTGGGTTTTATTAACTGATGCTTTTATGCAAGTTGAATGTCCTTCAGGATACTTAAAGTGACTGTTGAATGTAGATTACAGATCCTTTGTGCCTTGAAATGTCCTTTTGCCTTCAGCTGATTGTCTTAACAGAAGTTGAAATGTTACATTTTTCTAAGAAAACTATAAAATGAACACAGTTTTCCTGTGTTAGAAAAAGTTACACTGGTCACTTATGTCTCATTTGAAAATGTAGCTTTTCCTGAGGGCTTGGGACTGTAGCCAGGCAATCTGGGAGGGTCATTATAGGGGAAGGTCTACAGGGCTCTGATGGCTTTTAGCCTAAGCTTTACTCTGAGAAGTAGAAAATTCTGCATATAATTTTGTGGGTGGGAAGATGAGCAAATAAAATGATTGAGGAAAGATGGACTTACTTACACTGTAGATGATCTGTCCTGCTGTGGCTTTCAGGTAAGGTTCTAAAAAAAGAAAACCAAACAAACAAAACCCCAGAAGCACTCAAACAACCACATTTCAACAGGATTCATTTACAGAAGAAAATTAGTATGTTTGGCAGAATTCTAGTGTTAGGAAGATAGGTATTTTTCTGAAGAAGTTCATTGTCAAATTTTATATCTGTTATATTACAACTGCATTTCTCCTGACAAGACCTTCTCCTTTGTTGATGCTTCAGTAAATAAGACCCCTGTTGACTTTGCTGTAACCTCCAGAAACGTGCCATTTTGTATTTTTAAAACCAAGCAGTTTTCACTCAATTTCCTTCACTTCAAACATAAGCAGATGCTTCTGCTCCTCTGCTGCACAAGCACTACATTGACCTCTTGGTGTACCTGAACCAAGCACATGGTAAATGCCATAAAAGTGTTGTACGTTCTTTTTTCAGACTTTACATATAATAGGGCACAAGACTAGGAATTGGTCTGTTCTTGTGATTAGATGGCAAAGAAGGAAAGAGTAGGCAGAAATTGTTGCGGCTTGTGGAGTTCCAGAGCCTTTATGTGAATGGGTTTTTTCATCTCTTTAGAACTGTACAATGACAGCACAGAGCCCTGAATAAGACATTTAAATGCTTTTTTTACCTAGATCCATGGACCAAAGACAAAATCACTGCTTTTAATACTGTGGGGTTTGGGTGTTGGCACAATCAGTTATATCTAGGGAGGCCTTCCCAGATGTTATACATTGGAAATTCCCATCTAGCTGACCTGCCATGCGTTTTTCTGTGGGAAATTTGGTACATTTGGGAGCTCCAAGAAGCAGAGCAAGGCACGAGTAACACTGATCTTACAGTGCCTCAAGGATAACTGTTTTGGTCAGTAAATCAGAGGTGATGATAAAAACAAACCCCTCACGAGTAACACTGATCTTACCGTGCCGCAAGGATACCTATTTTGGGCAGTAAATCAGAGGTGATGATAAAAACAGACCCCTCTCCTGGCTGAGGAGGAAGAGAGTGTTTGTATCTGGTTCAGGAGGGCGTGAGGGGATTCACGGGGCTGCTGTGCCAGAGCATGGCCTTGCTGCCTCTCAGGAGGTCTCAGTGAGTTCTCCTCACCCACACAGCTGCGATGCTCCATTCAGCTGGTTTCGCTTTGTTGTTTTAAACCCTCACGTCCTGCTGTGCCCGGCATTTTGGCGGTGAGCAGGCAGCTCCCATCATTAAGCCTAGCCCGCCCAGGGCAGGTGCCTCCCTCAGCGCTGGCGGGTTCGGGTGGGGAAGGAGGGAGAAGAGGAAGCCATGGCGGTGTCCTGAGGCACTGCCCGGGACAGGCACGGCTCCCGCCCGGCATGAGCCCCCCCTCTCCCCGGCCGGGCCCCGGCTTTAATTAGCCATGGCCCAGAGCTGCTTTCCCCGGCCATCTGTAGCCCCGGTGACCGACCTAATCGGGGGGATAAGCTGCTTATGGAGCCGCAGCTGGAGCGGGCGCTGAGGGGGCCGAGGGTGGCTGTGGCCGCGAAGGAGGTGCCGGCTCAGACGCTCAGTGGGGTCGGTCCCCGGGGCCCAGCAGTGCTGCCGGTGCCTCTCGGAGTGGGTAAGTGGAGCCTCGGCTGTGGGTGAGGAGTTTCTCACTGCCATTACTGCCTCTTGGGTGCTTGGATGGCAGCGCTGCGGAGGGAGGACTACCCGTGTGTGTGCTTGTTTGTTGCGGTGTGATGTCATGGTTTGCTTCAGATACCCCGGGTTTCTCCCTGAAGATTCTTTCCCCAGATGTATCCATCACTTCTCCTTCCCCCTCCCTTGCCCCCTGTCAATCCT
Source organism: Melospiza georgiana (assembly GCF_028018845.1). Classification (NCBI taxonomy): domain Eukaryota; kingdom Metazoa; phylum Chordata; class Aves; order Passeriformes; family Passerellidae; genus Melospiza; species Melospiza georgiana. The sequence continues at coordinate 6,560,164 of NC_080451.1, forward strand.
GTCATTCCAGAAGGGAATCGAGTGATTGGCAGAATTCAAAAGATGCCCTCTACCCCTAGAGAGATATTAAGCTATCCAGGTGTCCTTTGTCCCTTCAGACCTCCTCCATGTACCTGGTTGGTGGCTCCCTACCCCTTCCCTGCCCCTCTCCCCGGGGTTCAAAGGAACAGCAACCACAGGCTCAGGGAGTTCTGTTGGAGCTGGTGCTGCATTCAGAGGCCTGTGGGCCAGAATAAAGCTCTGGATCCAAACCCTCCATCAGAACCGACTCCTTTCCTTCACATCGCCTTAAAGCTTCTCCACCAGAGGTAAACCTGAGGACCAGACCCTCTCATGGGGGGAAGCTCCATCCCGCAGCCGTTGGAGCTCCTTGCATGCCTGGAATTGCCTCCAAGCACCCAGCTGCAGCACCCAGCTGGCGAAAGGTGTCTCTGGGGTGAAACACCACACACCCAGCCAGCCAAAGGTGTCTCTGGGGTGAAACACCACACATCCAGCCAGCTAAAGGTGTCTCTGGGGTGAAACACTACACATCCAGCCAGCCAAAGGTGTCTCTGGGGTGAAACACCACAGTTGCCGCTTTTTGGTTCAGACAAGCTCAGGCACATCCCATCTGGCTGTATTGGTAATATTCCAATACTTGTTGGTCTCACAGGCATCATGTGGCAGCAGCGATGTTTGGTTTGGTTTGTAATGCTGAGAAGTGTCTGGAAAAAACCTGCTTTCTAAGGCAGCTGAAGTGTGAGCTCAGAGTAATCACTGGCCCTTACTTGGAATATGAAATGGATCAGTCTTGATCTGCAGGGATCGGGAATAAGCGCTGTGTGTGCAGTGCAAATGTGTTTATTAAGGGTCTGGCATTGTTACTGTATTGCTGAAATGGTATTTGCTTAAAAGAGGTTGATTTACTTTTCATTAACTGTGCTATTTATTTTGTTTTGCCTATAACAATAGAAATAACTTGACCATCTTTATTTTTTGCTTAACTGAATTTGTTTTAGGTTTTAATGTGTTAGTGTGTATACAGTGAGCCTGCATTAAATGTTTTAGTTGGAATCATAAAAACTAACATAAAATCCATTGGTCATGGATTTTGCAGTTCATAAAATGTGCAGTTTGCCTTGAGTATCTTTTGGCCTCAGAAGAAGTTTTAAAAAAGATCTTGATAAGATCTTGTTGTGACTGAAATTAACCCGACTGCTTTAAAGTTATGTTAAAGATCTGAGTAGCAATATCAGAAGGCAGACAAATGTGATTTTGAAAGGATACTATTTCTTCCAGATCTCAATGACACTGAAATTAGGAATGAGTGAGGTGAAGGACACTACCTGAAATAACCATGGTGATGTGGTGAGAACCTGGTGCCTAGCACAAAAAATTGAAATGAAGAGCTAAAAAAAATCACAAGTTATCAAGAAAATAGATTATTATCAAGAAAATAGATTATGTCCAGATTCTTGAGCATAAGGTAGTCCAGAGCCAGGTTTTGGGTGTTCACAGAGCAAAATAACACTGAAAAACGTGGTGGGTTTATGTCCTTTTGCTATTTAAATCCTTTGTAACACCCTTTTGTGATACACTGCTTGTTGATTGGATATTTCTGGGATGCACTGAGTGCTTCCATGGAACACCAGTGCATTTTGTGGTTATACTTCATGCAGTGATAGGCACCCCAAGGAAGGCAGCTGTGCTTTGTCTGTTCACTCTGTAGCTGCCAACTTCAACTGGTCTGGAGGAAATAATGGGATCTTTCCGTGGTGGCACCCTCGGTGATGGATGAAAGGCAGTAACAGCAGTTCCCAGCGATAATTGCAGCGCTGCCTGACTGTCTCCTGCTGCTTTAGAAACTGTGTTTGCTCCCCAGATTGTGGTGATTACTGAAGGAGTTTGCATGTGAGAGGGGGAAAATGAGCTGTTACAAACAGGGGCAACTGAGCCTCCAATGTTCCTTCAGAAGAGAATGAGATAAACACGGCTTAGAAACAGTGCAATTTGGCAGGAGGCTTTCTGGGATTAGAGTGTGTTTGAAAAAGACAATGGGCATTGATTTCGTTGCTGTCTCTTCTCAGATTGACTAGGGGGCTTTAAGATGATGGAGATGTGTGTGTCTTTACAGAATACCATTTTCATTTTTAAAAAGAGAGGTGGAAAAGAATGGTGGTTAGAATGACAGTGATTGACAACTTGCTTTTAAAATCTGAGGGAATGGAACCACAGTCCTCTCAAATTGCACTTGCCTGTTAGCAGCAACTTAAGAATCCATTTTCAGCATGAATGTTATATGTATAACCATCAGACTTAGTGGCTAGACTGCACAGTAGGTCTCCCAGCTATGCTGTAAATCTTCCAGATTAGGGGACAGTGTGGATTTTATGAATATGTAAAACATGGTTTCATCCTTTAGTGCAGACAAAAAGAAATAAGTCTGTGTAGCCTTGAGCTTGGGGTAATTCAGCCTTGCTAGCAACAGACTCCTTCTGGTGTATAATGCTGGAAGTCTTTGTTTTCCAGGTTTTTTGTGGAGAACTGAATCTGTCCTTTTCATTCATTCCTGCTCTGCCAGATACGATTGTCTGCTGAAAAACAGGAAGAGAGCAGTGTCCATAACACTTTGAGGACTGAGGCTGGTGGATCAGAGACAAGAAATTCACAAGGAAAGTACCCAAAGGCTTTGGCATACTAGGCAAGATAACATAGGAAATACTCACAGTCCTTTGCTTATATTTCTTCTTGTTTTTCTTCAGAGCACAGAAACATTGAGAAGAACGTGAATTTCAGTCTGTATTTGGGCACTAGAGGTCGAGTAGACATTTCTCATCCCTGGCCTGAGTCAGATGGGAGGAGATCCCAGTCTGAAGACAGACTAATCTCTCCTGCCCTTCTCAGCCCTTCCTGGACACTGCCAGCCAGTTCTGCAGCTCCTGCTTGCTGCAGCAGCATAATCTGTGCTCCAGGCTGCAGCAGCACAGCTCTAAGTGTGTAGTTCATAGTCCTCATCTTGCTTTGTCAGTCCTCCCTGCTGTGCATCTCCCCCAGAGGCACTTTCACCTTGAGCCTTGTGTTTTGGGAGGGAGAAGGAGTGAGAGTATTGACTTTTCAGGAAGCCAAGGCAGCTGGTAGCTGCTCCATACCCACTGTTCACCATCACTCTTCAGAAAGAAGGAACAAGAATTGTGACTCTCTGGTGGAAAGCCAACAGCATCAGCCTTCTGCTGCTTCCTGTATGAATCCTGTGAGCCCTTTAGTGGCCAATGCACATTTGTCATCTCATGCTGCAGATTCCCCTCTTAGGCATGAATTAGTGGTGGGTCCTTCTTTATGGAGCTCAGGTGAAAGTGTGAACACTTGTCACAGTTCAGCCCTGACCCTGGGGAATCTTGATGTATCTAATCTGGAGTCTTTTCAGTCTCTTTTGGAATCCTCACAGATTCCTGCTAGCTTGTGCTGTTCAGTCCAGAGGCTGGAGCAAGAAAGTGCTTTGATGGGGATTCGGGGTTCCCTCCCTCTGGAGTCTGAGTCTTCTCCAGTCCTTGGCCATTCCTGCTTTGCTCCTGATGATTTAGGTCCCAGTGTCCTGACCATGGGAGAGCAGCTAGCTGCAGTAAGAACCAGTGCTGCTCAGGCAAGATGGAAATGGAGTGTCCCATTTGCTAAAGACTGGAGCCTTAGTGCAGCGACAAGAGACTTCAGTGCTGCTGAGCCTCTCTCTGGCTCTTACGGATACAGAAACATTGGCTCTAACACATGGAGAACCAAAATTTCAGGTGGTATTCAACCACAAACCCTTGCTTCTGGAGGGGGCTCTGGCAGGCTAGTGGGTACAGAAGCAGATTCCTCCTTCAGTTGCTCCCCTTTGTTCAGATGCCAGTCCCTGGTAAAGCCATCTCTGGAGACTGGTAGTCTTTATGCTCGCAGAAAAAGTCATTCTCTTGGAAAGGTTGTTAAAGGAGAACAGACATCTTATGGGGGATCTCCACGTGCTGAGTCTTGGAAGAAAAATCTTTCAGCCAGTCTGGATCCAGAGGGTCTGCAGGTGTTACTGGAGACAGATTTGGGGGGAGCTCAGAGGAATGTTTGTGTAGCCATGTGTGGGACTCCTACAGAAGTGTGTGTGAGCATCACTTCTCATCCTGGAGATAAAGAGTTTAGACCAGGCCAGCAGCTTAGTGCTAAATCTGTACAAGTCAACAACTCTGATGTTAAGCGCAGCAAAGAGTCAGAAGAGGTGTCTCACTCCAGATCACCAGCAGGCAGAAGAACAGCTGCAGTGGGCAGCAGCCAGCCCAATCCTTTGGGAACACCAGCTGAAGAAGGCTTTAATGAACATTCTGATGTAGATTGTGTGAACATGAGCAGAGAAGGAAGGAGAAACAAATACTCCTGCCAAAGCAGCCGGTGGAATTTGGAAGCTGATGGCCCTCTTGAGCAGCCTGAAGAATGTTCTGTAGAAAGGAATGCCAAAGAAGCATGGTGCTGTGAAGAAGGGAGCCAGACACAGAGAACTGTGCCCAGAGAGGTGAGGGTGTGGTCACTGTGAAGCATCTCTGTCCACAGGTATTACTTGTGCTTGTTTCTGCCGCTTGCTAGAGGTGCAGAGTTGAGGTACAAGTGATGGGGATGCTTGTCCTATCATTTTTCCTTGTCACTGAATAGCCACAATCTCATCTCTTACAGTCCTTCTTCATCCCAACATATTCATCTTTCCATCTCACATGTTTCTTCTTAAAGACCAGCTTGTCAACCTGGTTCTTTTGGGAATGTAAACACCTGTTTATATTCCCTGATCTGCATGCTGAAGGAAAGCATTAAACTGGATTTTACTCTGTGCATTGTTGCAGGGCCCTGAGATTTCAGGCTTTTTGTGCCTTTTTATGTCTTTTTATGAAGTACATAAGAATATTCACAGAGCAATGGTGTGGGAGCAGTGTCCAAGGCATCCCACATAATACATGATCTTGAGGCAGTCCTGCTCTGGTCTCCATCCAAAATGATGTGTGCCACAAAGACAGATTCTTCAATAGAGTGGAGCAGTGTGAATAATTGTGAATTACTGTCTCTTGTCTGTTTGCAGATCTCAGAGAGCAGCTTCTGGTCATTGAAGGTGAATGAGCAAAGGTAAAAGGACTCTGTGTTTAAGTGTGAGTGTGCTGGTAGTTAACTGAGGAGCCCTTCTGGAAACTGGCTGAGGAGCCATGTCCCTAGGAACATTTGGGATTGGGACTTAGCCTACATTAATCTACTGTGGTTGGCTGAGGGGCTGCATCCACTTCTTTTCAAAGGGTTGTCATTTAGAATGCAGCATGACCTGAAATATAATTTCTGTATCTTTTCAATGCTATCTTCTAAATTCAGCCTTAGTTGTTGCTTGAAATGAGGAAGTGTTGGTATCATCAGTGCTACTTTTCAATGCAGCAAATTCTGATGTGCTCCCTACACAATTAGAGAAGATCAAGAGCTAGACTTATCCATGAGATGGAATTCAAATTTGTGGATAAGACATGAATGAGGTTGCTACCTGTTTAGCAACAGTGATTCCTTAATTTGGTGTGAGATTGCATGCTTTCCATTCTTTAGAGAGAATTATTTGAAATAACCTCTTTCCAACTCGATGGCTGAACTCTGATTGCCACCTCCTGGCTGGTTTGACTTTCCTTTCTGTATAACAGGAACTCACCTCTGTTTTTCATGTTTAAGTTTCTGGCACTTGTGTGACAAACAAATCCTAGCAAGGTGTTTCCAAGCCTGGAGGAAATACATCCTTTGGAAGAGGGCAGCCACACAGCTCTACAGACACCAGCTGCTTCAGAAGGGCTTTGGTGCTCTGCAGGGGATTGTGCACCAAAGGAGGACACAATTGGAGGTGGCCCAGCAGAGACATGCTTCAGCTCTGCTAGCTGCCAGCTTCCAGAGGGTGAGCACTGCCTGGGGACGGTGGTGCCATGAACTTTCTGCTGTGCAGTCAGAGAAGGCACAGATCCTGTTTGGATAGGGAGGAGGAAGGGGTACCCTGCGTGAAATTCTGTGATGGAGACCCTGGGACCAATACTCTGTCTGCAGTTTGTTCTGATCATGTGGTTTCTTCTTCAGTGGAAGGAAGCTATGGCAAAACAGAGCCAGAAGAAAGCTCTGCAGCCTGAGCCTTACTCCTACACCCAAAGTCCATCAGCAGGGATTTTTGGAGTAGGAAGATTGGCCACTATGACAACCCCAGCTCAGCATCAGCTTCCAGCAGGATACTCAAAGGAAGTGGAGCAGGCTCATAGGTAAGCAGAGAGTATTCTCTTTCTGTTTTCTTGGACAAAGGAAGGGTTACAAACACAGGGCAATTTTTTTCTCAAATGATGGCAGACTTGTTTCCGTGTCCTTGGATGTATTGCTGTGGATTAACATGGCAAGAATTAGCAGTTTAATGTTAAAAACTAAACAGTCCTATTTCAGAGCTTCTGTGTACCAGTGTTTGCAGTCTGAGTGTCTGACAGAAATACTCCTGTGCTAATTCTTTGCTTCAGCTATCCCCTGCATATGTGATACAGGAGTAAATGAGGTTGGAGCGAGGCAATGCTACAGTCTCTAGCAGTAGTTTGGCAGTAGAGGTGTCAAAAGAAAAGCCTTTTGTTGAGGCTTCTAATTCTGAAGGCAAAAGAACAAGTTGAGACAAAAAGAGAGAGGATAGCCCTGGACTGTGTTCTGTCAGTGCCTCTTTGGACAGCTGGATGTTAAGGATGTTTGTGGCTGTTTCAGGATGGAGGGAGAGCTGTGGACACAGCTTCGTCGCAGGCAGAGAGGAGATGAGTTCTGCTGGGGAGTTGAAGCAATCAGAGACATGAGGAGGCTGGCTGGTAAGCACACGTTCCACAGCCTTGGACAGCTTGGAGGTGTTCACTGTTTCACCAGTTCTTGTGCTTTATGTCTGGTTGTTGCTTTGAGCTCTTTCAGAATGTGATTCTGCAAGTATGTTGTATTTGTGGGGTTTAGATGATGGAAGGAATGATGAATCTGACTCCATGTTCTTAGAAGGCTAATTTCTTATTTTATGATACAATATTATATAAAAGAATACTATACTAAACTATACTAAAGAATACAGAAAGGATACAGACAGAAGGTTAAAAGATAAGAATGAAAACTCATGATTCCTTCCAGAGTCCTGACACAGCTTGGCTATGATTTGCCATTAAGTCAAAACAATTTACAGCAGAAACTAATGAAAAAATCACCTGTTGGATAAACAATCTCCAAACCCATTCCAAAGCAGCAAAACACAGAAGAAGCAAATCAGATAATTATTGCTTTCCTTTTTCTCTGAGGCTTCTTAGCTTCCCAGGAGCAAATTCCTGGGCAAGGGCATTTTTCACGAAACATAACGGTGACAAAAGTAGCTGGGACCAGTATGTGTGATGGTGGAGGATGGCCACTCACCATGCCACACAAGTTTTGCCTCATTCCTTGTATGAATTCAGCTGCAGCATGTGTTGCTCCAGCAATGTGAGCTGCCTTCCTTAAGTGTCCTTCCTCTGGCAGCTTGGATTTAAGCCAGGGAGTGTTTGCTGTGTGACACAAAGTTGTTTGAAGTTCTTCTGCTGTTTCTCTTCCTGTCAATCTCTTCCTGCCCTGTGACACAGCAGCTTTCAGACTGTGGCGCCTGCAGAAGGAGCTGCTGAGCAAAGAGGAAGCCAGGCTTTTGGAAGCCCGTGCTCTGCTGGAGAAGAAGAAGCTACAAAACATTTTCTGGATGTGGCATTCCCAAAGCTTGGAAATGAAAAAGATTCTAACACTGACAACTCAAATCCAAAGAAATTTGGTCTCCCGGTGAGTTGGTGAGATCTGGTTTTCATGTGAAAAATCTGTTGTTTGTGAAAGTCCATGGAAAAACAGAGCCAACCCAACAGTAATATTTGTTCCATCTTAAAGCCATCTATCCTCTTGTTTTAGGAGTTAATAAAAATGAAGGTAGGGGTAGAAACATAAAAAGGAACTGCTGTGGCCAGAGATGTTAGACTTGCCTCCCGTGCACTGCCAAAACATTTTTGTCCTGACTTTTGATGTTCTGAAGGACCAAACCAAAGAGCAGCCACTGTGCTGCTGTGCTCTAAGCATGACAGTGGCTATTTACTGAAATAAACAAAAAAAACCCTCAGGGAACAGCTTGTGTCTGTCTTTCCTGAACTAAACCTAGTCTCAAGAAGACACATAATCTTGTTTAAGTGTTTTTCAGCATTTTCCTTTGGTATTCTCAGGTGCTTCAGTACATGGAAGGAGACTGCTGAGCAGGAGGCACTTGACAGGTGCAACCTGGCCCATCTCAGAGCAGTATCACTGAGGAAGCACTTCCAGCAGTGGGTTGGGATGCTGCAGGTCAGAGGAGGTGATAAGCAGGCAGTGCTGAACCTCTTCCTCCTGCAGTGGAGGCAGCATTATGGTGAGCAGCTTGGGGGCTGTGCAGAATCCAAACTTTAGAGGTGTTTAAGCTCCTTCCTCCTCTTGTACACTGAAAACAGCCTGAAAACTCAGGGGCTCAGATGACACAGGGTGTGAGCAAACCAGGGTGGGCAGAGGACTGGTTCTGGGTGTGTCAGTGAAGCTACAGGGGAGGTTTGTTGCTCTGCATCATAAACCAAACATAAACTCTTAAACCTTGCTGAAAAGAAGCAATTTGAGGGTTGGGCTGGGCTGAGTTGGAATGCCTTGAGACAATCTCTTGTTCCTTTATGTAACTGGTTAAGGAGCAGTTATGAGCTCAGCAACTGACAAGAATGTGACAAAGAGGCTTGAATGTCAGATATGGACGGGAGAGAAACAGTTTCTGGAGAAAACAGTCTATTCTTTTGATGACTTCTGCCAAAAACTGAAGCTGCAGAGAGTATATCTGCTGTGGAAAACAAGGCTGTGTGAGCATCACAAGGCTGAGTGAGTGCAGAACCACCAGTCCCTGGAGCCCTGCCCACAGTAGTGTCCATTTGATTTTCTGAACTTTTTGCCAGAGCCCCTTTTACCCTGTCTATTGTCCATCATGTCTGTGCTAGTCACCCCCTCTGGTGTTCTTCTTTCACTTCACTGTCTCAGTATCTTCTGTCTCAGTTCTTTCTCTCAGGCTTTGGAGCAGTGTAAACTCAGAAAAGCTCTGAAATTATGGCACCAAAAGTATCTCATGCTGAAGACAATTGAACAAAGTTCTAAGCACTTGCACAGAGCTGTCTATGAGGAACCTCTTGCCATGCTGTTTTCTGAGGACCTCTCAACATCATCTGGCTTTGACAGCAGTGCACCAGCTACTCTGACCTCTCAAAGCTCATTGGAAAAGGTGAGAAGGTCTTGGTACACCTAAACTGCTCTGAGGTATTAAATTGCTGGGATGTTTCAGGGGAAATTTCTGCTTCAACCTGGTATTGTCATCAGCAAACTGTGCTTAAAATTTAGTGCTGAATCTGTGGGGTCTTCAAGCTGAAATGAAATCTAAAGGTAAAGTCAATGCTCTCTGTGCCTTTTCTGGTTCATCAATTAGAGATGTGGGAAGCTGAGCTAGTGAGTTTCCCTTGGACAGTTGCTTCTGTTTGTGGCTGCAATGTGGAAGGAATGAGATATAAAGAGCTTCCTCACTGGGACAGTGCACATGCTCATTTCCCCTTTTCTCAATATAGAAATACATGTATTTCTGGATTCAGTATGGAAATTATTAGTATAGAAATAACTTTCCCACCACTTACATGTTTGCTCTCCAGAGTGTCATGGCTAGCCTAGAATTCCTTTGGATGCATTTTGGATTTGCCTGAATCCTTGATAAAAAAAGGAATAAATGGCATGGTCAGAGCTGTTAGCTGGGTTCTTCCACTGTGAGGACACTCACCTCACAGCATGTTCCTCCCTTCATACCTGCAGGAATGCAGTCTTAGTGACAGCAGCCAGCATGGCTTCTCCTCCCCTGTGGCTGCTGAGGATGTCACACCTGTGTCATGTCACAGTTCTTTCCTTCAATTCCACCAGTGCACAGAGCTGCCAGCTGAGCTGTGCCTGCAGAGCTCCTTCCCTGCATCTGGGTGAGTTGGAGACTGGTTTTTTGGGATGCTGGTAGGAGTAACCCTTGTTTGAACTGGCTGAATTCCTTCCTTCTAGATAATCCCTCATGTCATGTCACACAATCCTTCCCGGGGATCTTCTTTTTTTCCTTCCTCACCCAACACTTTTGTCTTGCAGAAGAAATTGGTTTGTGGGAAATCAGTTCCAGTCTTCAGTGCTGCAGAGTCCAGATAATAATTCCCAGCCTCTCACCAGTTACTCTGCATGGGAAGAGGTGAGGCTAGAAAGTGTGTAAAATGTAAATATACGAGTGTTTTTGCATATTCAAATTTAGCAAAGAACCTTTGGGTTTCAATATCAGCATATGGGAGGTCTCACTGCTATTTTGTTCTCTCTCAGACAGAAGATTTGGGAGATTGAGGCTTTTCTCAGGGTAACTCTTCCCTCCCAGCTGAGTGGAAGTAGGGCAGGTGTCATGGATTTAGAAAGGATGTGTTAGACCCTCATGTCTGGCTGTTCATGTGGGGCATGTCAGGGATTTAAAAAGGATCTGTTAGACCTTCGTGTCTGGCTGTTCATGTGGGGCATGTCAGGGATTTAAAAAGGATGTGTTAGACCCTCATGTCTGGCTGTTCATGTGGGGCATGTCAGGGATTTAAAAGGATGTGTTAGACCCTCATGTCTGGCTGTTCATGTGGGGTGGATGGGTGAGGGATGGAGCTGGGCAATCACACAAGTGACAGTGGCAGGGAGACACAGCTGAGCTGTGTGGAGTAACTGATGTAACAGCAGTTCAAGGCCCTTTTTTGCCTTTCTGGATTACAGGATTACACCTCTGACAGCTCAGTGAGGAGTTGCTGGCAGCAAGCAGAGCAGCACTGCCTGCAGAGGTGCTTCATGGTCTGGTCAGCTCAAACTCAGCACCATGTCAAGGCCCAGCAGCACTGCAGGCGTGTTCGGCTGTCTCGGTAGGGATCATGCTTTCCAGAAGTTTCCTAAAGCTCTCTGTTTTGAAAGCTTTACACTTGCTTTAATTTTAAAAAAAGGAAAAAATTCTTCTTCTAGCTATTTTATTTTGTCTTCAGTGGGAATTTTGCAGCCCATTATTTTGGGCTTTTTCCAGCTTCAAAATGACTATGTAGGAACACAGTAATTTCTGGTTTGATGGAATGCCTCACAAATTAGATGAAGCCCAGCTCTGCTGATAACAAGTCCTGGTAACTTCCTATCCACTGAACTGGCCTTGCTCTCTACTGATTCCAAAGCTGAGGAGCACAACAGGCTTGGCACAGCCAGGACAGAAAACCTAGCTCTGAACAGTTTGTCCTGTCCATCATTTCCCCTGATGTTTAATGGTGAAAGGATATTTACAGGTCAGATGTGTTTCCAAAACTCCCTCGTGTGTATGTTTGTTGTTAAATTTTCCATTACAAAGGTGTGTATCTCTGTGAGTTGTTCCTACAATCAGTGCAGCAACCTTTGTCCTTCTCAGAGCCTTTCTCAGCTGGCACCACTGGGTCATGGAAAATAAGAACCAAGAAGCAGCAGCAGCCCTAAAACATGGAGTTTATTGTGTCCAGATGGCTTTCAGCCTGTGGAGAAGGAGACTGGCCCAGAAAGTGGAAGCTGACCGGAGATTCAGGTGTCATGCTCACCAGATGACTGCTGATGCTCTGTGGCATTGGCACTCCTGCTGGCAAAGTGAGTGACCCCATCCCACTGCCTCACTTGACTCTAGAGAAGAGAGCAGCTCTGGGAATAGTTGGGATGGAGAAAGTCACACTTTTGGCTGGAATTCTGTGCCCTGCTCCTCTGGAAAAGCACATACCAGGAGTTAGTAGGTGCATTGTCACTGCATTCTGTCAGTAGGACATGTGACCTACTGTTCTGCTGTGCTTTATATTAAGGAAGATGCTCCTTTGACACTCCTACCTGCACAAAAGGGTGTTCAAGCAGTGCATTTTAGCAGCTGGGGAGTTAAATGGGCTTCCATGCAGCATTCCAAGTTTGAACATGTCTCCTCAGACCAAGCAGTCAGGTTGGGAACAGGGTGTGTCTTAACAATCTTGATCCCTCAAGGAATTCCATATGCTCTAAGTACTTGCCCTGTGCCAGAGAAGAAAAACTCCCAATTTTTAATGGAAAACTGCCTTGCAGATAAGAGTGGAAGTAATCTATGCTCTCTTGCAGGGAAAATTTGAAAGAAGGTCTGACTGCCTTGCAGACAAAAAAACTACAAGGTGAATTGAAAAGTCTCTTTAGCTGCTAAAGAGAGGACAGGAAACCTTAGCAAGTTTGGTCCCATTTGGTGTTTGCAGGAGATGTATTCTTTGCTCTTATTTCTCTGGAAGAACAGTCCCTGGGCTCACTGAGGAAGGTGTGCTCTCTCACAGGGAAGCGTGCTCTGAGAGAACTGCAGCAGCAATGGGCCTGGCACAGCTGCCAGGAGAAGAAGAGGCTGGTCCTGCACACATGGAATTACCAAGCAAGGAAGCAGAAATATGCTGTTTTGTTCTGGGAACGTTTCATCCTGCACAGGTTTGTTTCTTGCTCTTTGAGAACATTTCCAAGGGAAGCTCTGCATGAAGAGCAATTTATGTAGTGGTATCCACTTATGTAGTAGTATCCAATTTATGTAGTATTATCCTGCCTTTGAAAGTGTGGATAGCTCATGTATAAATGGAGCTTCTGTAGCAGCACTTCTCTGAGGATGTCTCTGTTAAGGGGTCTCTTACCTAAAGCCTCACAGCCCACCTCATTTTTCCCATTCAAAAATTCTTTTCCTTCCAGAACTTGTATTCAGTCTTAGTTATGCAGGGTAGTATTTGTCCACTAAGCAAGGGAGAGATGCAAACAAATTTGTGCAGTTTAAACTTTGAAAGCCTTATTTGCACCTCAGTATTTGCCTAAAGGAATAGTGGGCAGAGAGCGTGCAGAGATCTGATGTTTACAAAGTTAGTCTTAGGATTCTGACACAGTGGGTTGATTTTATTTTAATGTGAAAAATTGAGATTGATTTGTTCCTGCAGCAAAGCAGTGTAAAGCTTATGGAGGGAGAACCATGATATTCAACTCATCTTGGTGTTATTACAATATAGGTGAAGCTGTAGTCTATCTTTGAGTCTTATGTTATGTTGACAGATCCCAAAACCACAAGAATTTAAATTTTTTTCTCTCTTAACTGTGTTCAGTGGTCTTCTTATTTGAAACAGTTTTGTTTGTAGTTTATGTTGTATGAGGCCAGAGCCTGCCTGAAGTGCAGAGAAGTGTCCAGCTGTTGTAAACCAGGAAATAATTCAGGAGGATAAGAATGAATAAGATTATTTATGCCAAGGGTTCATTTTAAGGTATGAGAAGTGCAAGTTTGGCCCTATAAGTTTTTCTTTTGAATTGCAGGTTCAGACTGAGAGGACACAAAGATCTGCAGAGGAAAGGGCAACTAAAATCCCACTAAAACTTTGGTGGCTGTGATGTTTAGACCCTGCACTTACCCCTCCTAATTGCATTTTCCTCTGCAAATCTATCTGTGTGGCTCCCTCGTGGGAATTGTTTTTAGGATAAGCCCTTAATGTTGCTCCTTCCTGTTGAGTGTGTCTCCACCATTAATCTTTTCCTTCTGAGTCTCCTTTGATGAGAGTGCTTCTAATTTCTCACTTGGATGAGCTCTCTCTTTTGAGGGGGCATTTTTTGTGCTGGGATAACCTGGAACAGCTTCTCTTGATCTTCCAGAAAGCCTTCCAGGCACAGAATATTCACACCTCTGCCCTATGGTGCAATGGGGTGATTTTATAATGAAGGTCCAAATGGAACAAGGAACCAAAAAGATAAACCAGAATTAAAAGCAGATTGCATTCTCTGCTTGCAGAGGAAGACTGGCCTCCTGTGCATCAGCCTGTGAGATACAGAGAGATTGTTGTGGGTGCAGATTTACAGTGCTGATTATAGCAACTCCTGAAGTTGTTGATTTTTTGGAATAAAATAGTCTTTGCAAAGATTCTAGTTGTACATCCCACATACACAGGGCTTTAGTTTGTGACAGCCAAGAAACAAAATCTGAATCTTGACAGCAAGTGGCTGTCATAAATGCTGCAAGCAGGCTTCAGGAATCTGCTGGGTTCCACGCTGAAGGAAATTTTAACAGTTTTACTCTCATCCTCTAATGGAAAAATGAAAAAGCCTTCATCCAGCACCATCTTTCTGGTCAGCTGGTAACACAGAGATAGACTGAAGACTGGCTAATTAATTTTTATTTTTTTTAGTGTGTGTGGGGGACCAAGTATGTGTACTGGCAAGGCAGCCTTGGAAAGGAATTTGTTTTGAAGGCAAAGAAAAAGCATAGTATAAGTTTGGATTCAGTTTGCAGAGGCCTTTGAATAGGAGGAAATGCTAAAATGGCCAGAGGGAAGCAGAGTCTCTTGAGTAGGTGACAGGTGCTGGGAACTTGAAGTAAAATGAGGGCAGGTTTTCAGCAGGAAGATATTTGAAGAGTGTGAACTTGCAGCTCCCAGAGATAAGGCACTGGAAAAACACACGTAGCATAGAGGCCAATGCATGAATCTTTATTGCAGCAGTAATAGGAACAGGATTTTTTCTTTGTTGAATGCTCTTTGTCTTGCTTTGGCCATGTATGTGGGATACTGCAGGGCAGGTGAGAGGGTGAAATTTGGTTTGACATGGAATTGTTGCTGTAGGCATCTGCTTCCTTTCTGTGCTTGGAACTGTTTTTCAGGTGCCTTGTCACTTGGGCCCAGGTCACTGCATGTCACCTAAGGCAGCGTGAAGCCCTCTCTTATTTTAAAAGGATCAGAGAGCACCGACTGCTGGTTGGGAGCTTTATTAAGTGGAGGGACAAACTCTGGAGAGCTGAACAGGTGGCAGGAGGGAGAAAGCACAAGTGGCAGGAGCCCTCTCCAGGTAAAGCCTGTCACCGCTGGCGAGTGGCTGCGAGAGGACAGCGAGCCCTGCGCCTGGGATCTGTGACCACTGTCAAACAAGTAAGAGAAGATCAAGCTCCCTAAGTATGGGAAGATAAAGGTCCCTATGAGACAGCTATTATTAACTCAGTGAGTCATGAGGCACTGAGGTAGTGTGACAAGGCTTGCATAAAAACCTGGTGTGATTTGTGGTGACTGCTTAGTCCCTGCTGTGAGATTCTTCACCGACTGTGCACACAACTTCATCACCATAATCTGGCACTGATTGCAGCAACCATATGGAGCACAGCAATAAGGAAAGGGGACATTTTGACCAGAGAGATGAGAGCACTCCTTCCTCTCTGCTCAAAGATAAGATGGGATAATCACTGTCCCTGCAGAGCAGAGTGAGTTGCCAGAGATACAGCTTTTTTCAAAAGACTCACAGCTAGCAAACTACAAAGAAGTCCATTGATTTGGAAGGGCTGAGTCAGTCCTGCTGGGATCTCATCTGTGCAGTTTCCAGCCTGGGGTCTAGCACATTAAGCTGCCTGCAGAGCTGTGAGCCTGTCTCTGGGCTGTGTGAGTGCTGTGTGCATTGTGTTTACTCTTGGCTGCAGCTGTGTTATTTCTCTTTGCAGGCCTGCAACTACTGGACCAGAGCAGCTGCCTTTTCCCAGTGCTTACGGCAGCGCAGCACCCTCATAGGTGTCAGGAAAAGCAGAAAGATGGCTCTCTCTTGGCCCACCAGTAAGATTCTCCCTCCTCTCTTCCTTTCACAGACCCATGTGGGGAGTGTGAGGGAAAGGGGATTGGTGTTTACCAGCTTAATGACTGGGATTCTGTGACCGTGTTCACAGGGGTCTGAGGATGAGGGAAGAGATGAGGATCTGATTCCATGTTTCAGAAGGCTTGATTTATTATTTTATTACATATATTATATTAAAACTATACTAAAAGAATAGAAGAAAGGATTTCATCAGAAGGCTAGATAAGAATAGGAAAAGAAAGAATGAATAACAAAGGCTTGTGGCTCAGACTCTCTGTCCGAGCCAGCTGTGATTGGCCATTAATTAAAAACAACCCCATCAGACCAATCCCAGATGCACCTGTTGCATTCCACAGCAGCAGATAATCAATGTTTACATTTTGTGCCTGAGGCTTCTCATCTTCTCAGGAGAAAAAATCCTAAGGAAAGGATTTTTCAGAAAATATCATGGCTACAGGATTCCTCTGTGGAGCAGGAGCTCATAGCAATCAAACTCAGTTGATTTCTTCTGTGTTCAGGAGTTGAAGGACTAAGGGCTCATGGCAGCTCTGATGTCTCCCTCTCCAAGGTTAGCTCCTGTGTGATTCCTCTTTTGTTTCCTAGAAAGCAGAAGAGGCAGAGAAGAAGATTCAGCACCAACTGGACATTTTCCCAGTGCCATTCAGCGCTGGCTGGTGATCTACAGGAGCCAAAACAGGGCTGAGAGGTTGCTGGAGAGACCTGATGTGGTAGGACCCTCTCATGCTCATGCAAGGATCCAGGAGAACCCAGCAGGGGTGGACTTGGAAGAGTGGGCTAAGAAGTGGCTTGGGTAAGTGGAGTGCAGGGCTCTGGACTTCCTCTTGCTGATACTGAGACATAAACTTTAAGGAATTTAGGGATTTTAGAGGAGTTGAGGTTTTAGTTAGAGATAATCAAAATAAATGGGTAGGCCTTGATGAAGTTGAGAGTTAGTAGTTAACTAATAATTGATTGCTTGTCAACATAATGTTTGGTTAGCTGGGTTTATAATGAAGAATATAGAAACTGATAAATAGCTTTTAGGAACATCAGACAATTGTGGCCTCCTCTGCTCTGAAACCAATTGAAGATGGGAATGGGAGTTCTACCAAGGGTTCATTTGTCATATTTGCATTGAAAAGGTAGAAAGGTCAGAATGCAGGAAGACTTCATTTACTTCCTCATTTTGGGACCCCTCCCCATGAAAGGGACGACCAAACCATTTCAAGGAACAAACTATGCATGGTTAATAGTGTTTGAACTAATTACCATACGAGGCAGGGAAGGGGATGTACCAAAGTTATGAATATGCATTTGTATTTTGGGTATTCAATACCTGTATAGATAAAAGGACTCTGTAATCACCTGTAAATTGAGATGTGTATTTGGGAGCTATCCCACAATAAACACACACTTTCTAACTTTAAACTGTTAGAGAGTCTTTGTCACAGTTGGATATCGGTACTAGATCAATATCCATATTTTTAATAAATCAATACCATCAGGGAAGGGCTCCCCAGTCTGGCTGGTAAAGCTGATTTGCTTCTTTTGCCTGCAGGAGGAGATACCTGAAGAAGTGGCATCACACAGTGGTACTGCACCGGTGCCAGCACGACAGGAAACTGCTCTGCCTGGCAAGGGGGTGGCACCAGTGGAGGGAAGCCAGCAGGGTGGTGATGCTGGCTCAGGTGCTGGTGAGTGTCTGGTGCCACTGGGGTGGCAGTGATGGGTGTTACTGGGCAAGCCTGCTCTGCCTGTAGCCTCCCATACATCCTGGGAGATGAGACCTGGGTGTTTAACAAATACCAGTAGGCAACAAAAATCCTGGTTTACTGCTGTGGCTGGTTTTTCCAGTGTTCTTTTTGGAATGTCAGCTTGACAGACTGGCATATCCACAGATTTAGTTGTGCTTTGCCCTTACAGATGGGAAGCTGAAACAGGGCTTGTCTAGATTGAATGTAGACTGTGCAAAACTTCACAGCAGTTATTATGATCTTTGTCCTCATCTGTGCTCCTGATACATCCCACTGGTGCCCACAGTTTATGAAGAGCTGTCATTTGGCATTTCCCCCTCTGTTCATAGCCATGTTCTGCCAGGTTCCTGGGCATTAGCTGTGTGAGCTGTGCTCTGGCCTGCCCAGGTAACAGGATGATGCCAGTGTAGTGTGAGCAAATCCATAGCTCACACTAACTGGGGCACAGTGGGGCATTGTCCTCTCCCCAGGGTTACTGGAACTTGCCCACATTGTGCTGGAGAGAGCAGCTCAGCAAGAGCTCTGTTTTTAGTCTGCTCTGTTTGTTACCAGTGCAAAGTCTTTTAAGATGGACTCAGGAAAGCAGCTGGAGCAAGGTGGCACTGGAGGGAAGTGAGATCATTTGCCTGCCAGAGCCCAGTTAATCTGTGTGCTGCCTCTTTTCCTGGCAGCACCAGCAGCAGCTGATGGAAAAGGCCTGGAG
Organism: Melospiza georgiana; assembly: GCF_028018845.1. Taxonomy (NCBI): domain Eukaryota; kingdom Metazoa; phylum Chordata; class Aves; order Passeriformes; family Passerellidae; genus Melospiza; species Melospiza georgiana. The sequence continues at coordinate 6,578,317 of NC_080451.1, forward strand.
GGTGTGGAGACAAAGATACTTGCAAAGCTGTGTGGTGCAGAATCTTCTGGAGCAGGAAGCCAGGAGCCTCCTGTCTCAGGTAAGCATTTATGCCTTCTTCAATTCAGTGGACCTCAGTGATACAAAAAGCACCCCAAAGGGACAACTGCTGTTCCTTCCCTGTGTCTCTCTCCCTGCACAATGCACTTGCTTGGGGAGAAGATGAATAAATCAGGGAATTGGACTTGCCAGTAAAAAAAGAAAAAAAGCTTCCAGCTTTACATGGGTTCATCTATGGGTGTTTTTCAAAGCTTTGTGTCAGGAGTCAATTTCCCTGACATGTGCCCCCCTCCCTGCTGTTATTAGTGGTGTTAATCCCCTAATCCCCTGCCTCTTGAGACCCCACTCAGGGAGGAAACAGGCTCCACATTGGCGCAGGAGGACTGCGCTGACTTGCACCCAGGGGCAAGCAAATCACTATGAATTTATGAATTTGAGCGAGCAGGCAAAGCCTTAGAACTCATATCCAGTTGCTCCTCTGCCTGCATCCCAAAGATTCATGCAGGATTAGGGCCTCCTTTAAGGAGACAGGAGCAGGTACTGAAATTAGAGGGCATTGGTCTTTCTTCTGTCACATTGATTTGTACTCTGCAGGCCCCATATTGGCTCCAGGAGAGACAGGGAAGGGTTTTGAGTGAAGGGTAAGGCAGCTGGCAGAGCCATTGCTAGGAAAGCTGTGTTTAGGGGTTTCTGTAAGAATGGCTGCAGCCCCTCAAGGGTGACCCGAGTGTTTGATTTGTACACTTTGCTCTTTCAGGCCTTTGGGAGGTGGTGGCAGCTCACAGCATTCCAGTGTAAGGACAAAGGATCCCGCTGAATGCAGGGGCCTGCCTGCCTGCAGCTGCTGCTCCGTTCAGGACACGTGGAGGATCCAGCTCCTGTCACAACAAAGAGGTGGTCCTGTGCTGCCAAAAAAGAACTCTCTGCTCTTACAATAAAAGCAGTGCTGCCAGCCAGAAGGATGACAGCCAAAGAACAACCAGGATTGTACCTAGTGAAAGGTCCTCTTTAAAGGACTTGTATCTTACCTCCTTAGCAACACAAACAGAGAAGTTACTTACAGTTGTGAGGTTGCATTCTCTTCTTCTCAGGACCATGTTGTTGCTGGAGTTCTGATTAAAGAGCAAAAAAACCTTCTAGGCTTTCCTTTTACTCAGTGTTTTTTCCCTGTTCAGGAGCTTGGTGTCAAGAGGGGAGTATGCAAATACAGCCTTAGAGAGCAGGAGTTTGTGAGTGCTGAATCCTTTTGATTTCAAAGTCTGGCTTGGGTAGGTGCAAACACAGCTCTTTATTTTTAGATTTGGCTTTTCCCCTGGAGGTGGGGGGGCAGATTTCCACATGGCTCCCACCTCCTCCCCCTGTCTAGGTCCATCAGCTCTTCATTAAGCCTTTCAGTGGGTGGCCAACCTCCTGACTGCTTCCTGCTGCTTCATTTCTGTGCTGAATGGGCAAGGTATGAAGAAACCTGCTGGGAACAGCTGAGCACCAAAAGCTTTGCCGAGGCCAGACAGGCGTGTCTGATCCCCAGCCTTCCCATTACTTGCCTCTATGATTGATGCCTTGTAATTACCCTGGATATATGAGCCTGCTCTCAGACAGCTGTAACAAGAGGGTCTGAACAATCTGGAAAAGGCTTTTCTTCCTTGCTTGTTTGAAAGAGATGCTCACAGCATGGCAGGGATCTTGAAATCCCACTGGGAACTGCTCCAAGGTAGTTTTCCTAGCCCGTGGCAGCTTTGCAGGATTGTTAAGTACACAAAGCAGCCGCAGTAGCTTCCCCAACCCCTTATTCCAACGCCTTGGGGCCTGAGGCTGTTAAGAGGCATTAGGTCAGGAAAGATAAGCTTAGCTCAGGAAAGATAAACTATCTTTTCCTGAAAAGAATACCTGAGCTTGCAGGATTGAGCTCAATAGTGTAGCTGGTCACTTTTGGTAAATTCTAGGATTTACACTTTCTCCACTCTCCCGTGGAACTTGGGCCATACTCAGGACATGCACTGAAAGTGAAGGCAGAACTGCCCCAGAAACAACTGATTTTCTTAAAGCTTTCCCTTGTGCCAGGTGATTAACTAGCAAACAACAGGAGTCTTTGCTATAGAACATGGCCTAATAAAAGAGACATTTGTATGCATGTATTTTATTGTATGTTATCTAGGAAATAGTATGATTCCTACTTAGTCTTATCCAAATGGAAATTCAAAAAGAAAACAGGAAATACAATACAAAGAGAAAAGTTAGGAAGAAAATTTGAACCTTCTTCTGGAGTGAGTGCAAAAGTGCCTGATGATCAACTGTGAAATATATTTTTTAAGAGTGCAATATAAAAGCAATTTGACCTTCTTTTCCAGGCTGGTAACTGTTGATATAATCCCCTTGCACAGGTACAGCTGACAGGAGTGTTTCTGTTCCCCTGCCAGCATTTCTGGCACAGGAAAGTTACCAGAGGGGAAAGTTACCAGAATCTGGTGTTCTTCAGTTACTGTAATTAGCTTAACCATGATTAGCAGCTCTTCATCCTGCAGACCCCGGCCTTTGGGCTTAGTGTGGAGCCTCGGCTCAGACGTTCAGGCAGTTCTGGCTAGTGTTCAGTGAGAATGGCTCAGGCATCCTTTGTGTGGGAACAGAGGAGCACAAAGTGTGGGTAGATGAGAGCACCACCCTGCTCACGGTGTGGGAGTGTGTTCATTGTCACACAGGAGCTGCTGCATTCCCCAGTCAGTGGATGGAAGGAGGAAGTAAGAGATTAGGAGAAGAATTTTCACTGCTGAGTTGGAGAGTTCAACAGCTCAAAGGTATCCTCCACGACCTGCCAGAGGCAGTTTTCTAGTGGGAAGTCATTGTCCACCAGGTTGACCAAGTAGTAATTGTCATGGATGTACTGGATGATCATGCGGGAGGGAGATTCCTCTTCATAGAGTTTGGCCCACTGCTCGATCCACAGTGCAAAGGCCTCATCCTGCCACAGGAACAACAAACACGGGCAGCTGTGAGACAACTTCATGTTACTTAATTTAGGTACACATGTTACACATCACTGGCCAGACTGTGGCTTGTTTCTTCACAGTAAAAATGCTCGGAGCTGAGCAAGGAGCCTTATGCTTTCCAGTCAGGAGACACACTGCAGTACAATGGATGGCTCAATGCTGCCCCTGTATGTGCAAGAGGGGAGGAAGAGCCACTGGCCACTTTCTTTTCCAGTTTGGTAACTGCTGATAGAATCCCCTTGCATAGGCACAGCTGACAGGAGAGTTTCTGTTCCCCTGCCAGCATTTCTGGCACAGGAAAATTACCCGAGGGGAAAATTATCAGAATTTACAGTACAGTAACAGTAGCAGCTCTCAGTCCCCGTTTGTTGGGTGCTTTGTGTCTGGCAGCAGCTCTTGCTGGAGCTGAGGGAGCAGGAGGAGCAAGACCTCTGCAAGCCAATATAGCAACAGCCCTCAACTGGAGGGAGGAGTGCCAGAAACTAACACTAAATCAGACACTGAATTTCCAGGGCATCACAGCAATGTATGCAACAGAAGGCAGGACTCACCTTCCAGGAGAGGAAGCTCACAGGATCCACTACAGTGGGCTGGATGATCTCCCTGCCTGGGAAGATGCCCCAGGTGACAGCATTGGGTTGCAGATCTGGAGCATTGGTGATATTCTCACCCTGACAAAGGAAGGAAAACCTTTCTGAAGCAACTGCTGGAGAAGGGACTGAGTTAGTTGGAAAAAGTGTATTTACCCTCTCCTTGTTTAGGGACCAGCTGCTGCACACCACAGCTGAAGTGCTTTACTTTCCCTTCCCTTCATCAGCCTCATGTCTGAGTATTTGGTATTTGTGTCTCTCCCAGGGTGATGAAAGGAAAGTGTCCTGTGAACAGTGGCCTTACCTTGACATTGACAATATGGTAGTTCACTCTCAACTCGTACTTCCTCAGCACTTTGAGCAGTGCCCTGACAATTTCACTGGAGGTGAAGAACTCTAGGTATGCCTGCAGGGAGGGATGGAGAAAGGGGAAGAGAATCAGAACTTTAAATCACAACAGAACTGGACACACACAGGTAAACAATGACATTTGTAGAGTCTGGGGTTGTATGTTCATCCCCAGAAACACATACTGATTTACTCTTGCTCGAGCCTCTATAGTAAGTGAGCTAGGGGAAAAATAACTGGGGAGAGCAGAGGGAACAGCCCAGAACAGTGCACTGAAGAAAGCTACATGCTGCCTGTTTTGCATCCAGGTAAGTCCAGGAGCAGGAACAAACTCCAGTGTTGCCACAACTGCTGCATGAGGAAGCTTGGAAGAAGCCTGAGCTTAATCTTCATTTTCCTGCAGTGTCTGGCCAAGGCAGCCCAGCCTGGTGAGAGCAGAACTCTGGGGTCTCAGCTGGCCTCTCCCAAGCACCACCACTCCCTGTCCTCATCTTTTGTTCCCAATTCTCCCCGTGTGCTTATATAACCCAAGTCTGTGCTTGGCTGCTCCCAACAACTGCATCCCCTGCCCCCATTTCCTGGCAATTGCAGGAGATGATGGATTTCCCTCACCTCAGGGGAATTTCTTCCTTTGAAAACATAAATGCATTTGCCATCTGCTGGCCTCTGGTTTTACTGGTTTGCATCCCTTTTGAACAAGGATGCTTTGTCTTCCAGTTGGAGCTACTTGCCTGGCATTTACCTTGATGGGATATTCCTGTCACAGCCCTCCTAGGGCCTGAAATGCCTGACAGGGGGAGGCAGGCATGACTGCAGGCCAGGGAAGGAACATGACCAGTCTAAACAGCACAGTGCATGGGCTGGGGGGCAACTCTGGAGACCTCTGACATACAGAAGGACAGAGGAAATTTTTAAATATCTATTTATCACCATGAGATGCTGGGTGGTAGAGATACTACCTCATTGATTCCCATTGTGTGAAAAATCTGGGTGCTTTGTGCATCACTGCATCAGATGCAGGGGGCAGGCACATGTGTATATATATAAAATGTCACAGCCTGCTCTAGAAATAAGTTACCAATCATTACTTGCTAAGAATAAAACCATGAAACTCTACAGATGTTCAATAGATGTTTTGAAGTGGGGGGAAATGGCCATAGAAATGGCATTATGGCTCTTAAGACACCAAAGGAGTTTGCCTTATCTCACCAAGAATGCAATAAGGTGCAGAAAGATTATGTGGATGTAAGGATGGGAGCTCCCAGCCTAACAGAGACCAAAGCAGTGAAACTCTTTTGCCTAGCCCAGAGAAATACAGTACCTTTTGGAAAACATAACCTCCACTGGGCCCCCAGCCCACAATGGGGTCTGTGGATGGTTTGCCATTGATGTTTGGCTGGGAGTTGATGGTCAGGATTCCTCGTCTGTTGACCTTCTCCAGCTGGTCCTTCAGGAGGTTGGTTTCAGTAGCAAGAGGATCATCATTCCAAGGCATACACGTGACCTGCCATGAGGAGAAAGGATTCTCACAATGGATGTAACAACCCTTGGATTTCCATCTGGGTGTTGAGGTAACTCAGCAGTGCCTTAACAGTCTCAAACACGGCTGCTTCAGGAGAGAACTCCCAGGTTTGGTTCAAGGTTAGGATATGCACAACTCTAAGAATGCTGAACTCAATCAATACTGGTCCTGTATACTCTTTTATGCTGAGCTTTAGCTCTGGCTGCTGGACCCCCTTCAACCACTGTACCAGGAAATCCTTTTGGATAGAGAAGTGCTAATTCTTTAGAAAAACAATGTGGTACCAAGAACAAGAGGAAATATGCATTATTGTTTGTGGCCCACTGACCATCCCTTCCTGGCCTCTCACCTTGTACCCATTCTTGTTGGGTTCTCCAGTGATGTAACATGTGAACACCTCAAAGACACTTTCCTCACTAGTCAGTTCTTCTCCCCACATCTTCAGAAGCTCCTCACGGGGAGACTTGCTCTTCAGATAGAAGAGGTAATAGTCCTTCAGTTCCCCAAAAGCTGGAGAGGAGGAGTTACCCCTGGAAGGGAAGAGGACCTGAAGTTACTGAGGAAAATGAGCTGGTTTGGTGATGCAGGAAGAGAGCCAAGCAGCAAGAGAAGTACACAACAAAACCCACCTTGACACAAAAAGTCCCAAAATCTTGGTGCTATTCATCTCACCTCACTCAAATCCAAGCAACAGGGGACCACTTTGTAAAGCTACCTCAGGTGTGCCCAGGGGCTTTCCTACCACAGCTCTGCCTTACTGCACCTTGTGGAAACCCAGGGCACTGGGAATATTTCTGTGTCTGCTCTGGGGTGACTGACTCTGACCCTCATTCATGGAGAAAGTTTCATAAACTCCAGACTGGACTACAATCCACTATGGTGTGAAATAGATTATAGAGAGTAGTGTAGGTGCATCACTTGGTGAGAAATTGAGGTTTTGGGATTTTTAGTGTGTTGTGGATGGCAGCAAGATGGAGGGCACAGGGTGTCATCCTGGGTTTCTTCTCCATGCTTCTTCTTCTTCCTTCTCCATGGGTTTGGGTGGCATTTTGTAATTGGCAGAAAAGTCCCCATTGCAGCTCTTTGGGATCAGTTATTGGGTGAAAAGGGAAAATAATCCACATGTCAGCTCTTAATTGGACAGTTTAGTCTTAAAAGCCCTTGTACCAACAGATTGTTGGCCACTTTGTGCCTTCTAATGAAAAGCTGCAGAACTCACAGCAGTGAGACTTTTACTGATAAGAAATAATAAACAGCTGAGTGTGAACATGAACTGCTGTCTCAATGCCTTCAGTCCAGACCCAGAGAAACCCACAAGTGGGACCTCCAGAGCAGGTGCCAGCTTACCATCGGCCATTGGGGAAGTCATCCCACTCCTGGGTTCTGTAGATGTAGCTCTTTGGCCTGGAGGCCCAGAAGATTGGCCTGACATCCTCCACTCTCCTCTTGGGGTGAGCACTGACTGCCCAGGGCAGAGGCCGCCTGCAGGGGATGAGCAGATGTTAACACAGCTCCTCTGCTGACTATATTAATACTATATGAAAAATAGATACTAAAACTGTACTAAAGAAAGAGAAAGGAGACATCAGAAGGTTCAAGAATAATAATAATAATAAAAACCCATGACAGACTCAGAGTCCAGCACAGCTGGCTGTGATTGGCCGTTAATTAAAAACAATTCACATGGAACCAATCAAAGATGCACCTGTTGGTAAGCAACCTCCAAACAATCAGATAATTACTGTTTACATTTCTTTTCTAAGGCTTCTCAGAAGAAAAATCCCGGTGAAGGGATTCTTCAGGAAGCATCATGGTGACACCCATCCATTATTTGTACCTTCGGCAGATGGGAGGGATGGACAGATGGACAGACAAGTGGAACTAACAGAATCCAAGGCATTCTGCTCACCTGGGGTCCTCATTCCACATGCCCAGGCGCTTCAGCACCTCGGTGGTGGCCACCTCGCGGTTGAGGGTGTAGAAGTGGAGCCCGTGCACCATCCCACTGTCCAGCAGCTCCCGGCACATGGACACTGCCAGCTCCACCCCGTAGCTCCTGATGGCTGCATCGTTGTCCTTGATGGGCTCAATCACATCCTTGATTTCCTGGGGCACTTCCAGCTTGGAGAGCTTCACCAGCTGGCGCAGGGAGTGGTAGCCCTGGATGAGAACGCAGATTATCGTTTTTCCAAGTGCCTTTTTTGCCATCCCACTAACACAGGTGCTTTATCTCGATTTTTGTGGCAGGAGATTTAGAACTGGGGCTCCTGGAATCAACTCCCAGGCCTCATCTCTAGGATGGTAACACAGTCACTTTAGGTATTTGTCCCCACACTCTTGCCTGAGCCCAGATACTCAGGACTTGCAGGCCACTATCCTTTACATCCCTTTTTGCCATATGGGCACAACAAACCTTTTCAGCTTGTTATTAGCAGCCCAAGAGTTTAATTTGGCCTACCACCAACAGACTTATTACATTCAGCAGTCTCTCTTCCCTAAAATTTTGTGGAGGATATTTACAGACCTCTCTCAGGCCCCAACCTACAAATACCTGACATCCTAAATCCTTATTCCCTCCCTAAATCCAAATTACTGGATTTCACCTGTATAGGGAAGATGCCAGGAATAATGGGGCAGGTAATGCCAATGGCTTGACAATCCTTCATGAACTTGAGAAAGGTTTCTGGTCGGAAGAAAAGCTGTGTAATGATGAAATCTGCTCCTGCATAGACTTTCTCCTTCAGGTGCCTCAGGTCTGCCTCATAGCTCTCTGCTTCAGGATGACCCTTGGGGTAGCCTTTGGAGAAAAGGGAGGAAAAAAAATGAAAAATGGTGGTCAGGACAACATGCAGAAATTAGGAAGTATCCAATCTGATTGTACTGTCACAGCTCAGGTCCAGGGAGGGACTGCTGAGCTGATTTCCCTGTCTCAGACTCTGCACAGTCTGCAATAGAAGGCATTTACCTGCCACACAGATGTCGAAGTAATCATCAAATTCATTGCGAATGTGCTTAACCAGATCAACAGCGTAGTTGAAACCATCCACTTCTTCCTCCCATTCCTCACCAGCAGGATCTGAAAAGAGAACAAATCCACAGGTCTGTTTGCTGAACTCAGATCTGGTAGTTCTGTAAAAATCTGGTACCAAAAGGAAGACAGGTGAACTCCCAAATCTGCAGTTTTACCTATGGACTGGTTTTGTCTGCCCTCGAGCTGGAGGCACTGCTAACAAAGGGCTCAGGTAAAACAGTCTCAGCATTTAATTCCTGCAGAAGGAGCCCCCAAATATTTTTTGGTTTTACTCTGGAATTGGACACAGCAGCAGCACAACCTCTGCACTAACATCCCAGGACAGAAGGATTCACCTCCACGCAGGGCCATGACGTTCTTCAGCCCGAGCCTCTTGGCCTTCTGCAGGTGCCCTGTGATGTCATCCTTGCTCTGGTTGCAGCAGGTCATGTGCAGGATGGTCTCCAGGCCACAGTAGTTCACTGCAGTGTAAGCAATAATCATGGAAGAGGTCTCCTTGTCAGACCCTGGGTCCCCTGCAGGGTGCCACGTCACATCAATGAAGAGGGGGCCACCTGCTCCCATGTGGTCAAACCTGTGGGGTTTAAAGCTGAGTTAGCCTACAGCAGACAGCCAAATCCCCTCCCTGTGCCTTGAGTATCCTGCTCACTAGAAGGCCAGCAGCAGGCAGAGAGAGCTTGGATGATAGCAACAGGACAGACCACTAAAGTGTTGCGCCAAGAGTTTAGCAAGTGGCTGATGTAAATAAGGAAAGCCATCCTTACAATTTCATAGAAGAGGCAATGGAGGTGTTCTCTGTACAACAGACTCTCTCCCTGCATGCTCTGATAGACTGACACAGCTTCTGACAGACAGCAATGCAAGTCCCTTTCCTTTTGAGACAGAAGACTATGCTGCAGCCCCCTCTGTTGCCAGCTTGAACTGTAGAGGCCACAGGGCTTCCCCAACTTGTCTCTCGCCTGCTCCAAGGTGGAACAGGCCCTTCTGTTCAACATATGGCAATTATAAAAAGAATTATGAAATACTCTTTTCTCCACCAGGTACGTCCATGGTGGCTCCTGGGGCTCCAGAATAACTCCTAGCTCTGCTGTGACCTATCAGCTTTCATTCAGCACACAGATGTGGATACCTGTGTCAGAGGCTAAAACTGCAGCACAGAGGCACAAACCATGGTGGCTGGATGAATATTGAAAGGAAATGGGAATGTGTTTCAGAGATTTTGCAACTCTGTCCATCAAGACAGAGTTTCAAAATCTCTGAAACAGATTTCTGCTTTTGCTAGGTCCTTTTCTGCCCCAGCATTGTGCTTCAGACCCAGAACGTGACATTGGGCTTACTCCATCTTCCCAGGGCATGGGAGTGGGGAAACAACCTGGCCCCTCAGCAATCCCACCGTGACACTTAACTCTTCAGGGCCTCCAAGGAAGACACGTTACTTGGTGTCCATTACCCTCCTCAGCAGGAAAGCACAGCCCCACTACCTGCTTCGTCACCTGGAAGGGGAGACAGAGCATGGAGCAGAGCCTGCCTCTGTTAGCCAGCTGCTTCCCTGCCCCTCCACCACGGGCACCTCCCCTCTCGTACCGCGCAGCACTCGCCTGGAGATGAGATTGACAGCAGCATTGGCCGTGCGTGGAGGGAAGAACTCGAGGGAGAACCACTTGTCGCCGGCGTCCTGCCGGCGGCGCATCTTGTCCCGCAGCCGCTCGTGCCGCTCGGCGTCCAGCACGGGCGTGGAGCACCGCGAGCTGTCCTTGGAGCTCTCGCTGCCGCTGCTGCTGCCGCCATCCGACCTGGAGCTGGAGCTGCCGCTGCAGCTCTGCTGGGCCTCGTTGACCATGGCGGGAGCTCTGCAGAAGGCAGCAAAAAGAGGATGGTCGGTACGCGGGTGTCTGCGCTGCTGGGGTGAGCGGCAGATGACTGAAGAAGCCGAGACCCAACATCCACCGCCACCACCTTTCACTGTAAGCCGTAGTGGGAAATCTGGTGAAAACACAGGAAAAAGCGTGTTTAGATAGTGCTGATAGTGATTGTAGCCTTGGGCTGGGCATGCATAGGAATGTGCTGCCTGTTGAAGGAGTGACAAAACTCTCCTTTGTCCCCTTAAAGAGGAAATAAGCCCAGAAGTTTCTCTCCTCAATCAGAAAAGACACCTCATAGAACTGGGGGACTTGACCTCAAACTTAAGGATAGCCAGTTGGACAGGAGACAAAAAGTTCCACCTGAGCAATTTACTAGAAAAAGAAGAGAAAGAAACAAATGGCTTTTGTGAGGTGTTTTACCAGGAGCAAGAACCTCTTGCACCTGTCTCAAGTTTTTCTCTGTAAAGAGTTTGTTACTTTGCCTTTTATTAAACCTTTATGTTTCCAACACTACCACAGAAGCCATCCTGCTGATTTTATGCCTTCTAAGGCAGCTGAGCTATCTTGGGTGTGAAACAGATCTCCAAGAGCTTATGAGACCTGCCTTGAGGAGACCCCTACTTCAGGCATGCTGGCAGATATTTTTTATTGTCTACTGCAGCTGCTTCTTGGACTGTTTCCATCCTGTTTGTGCCCAAAAGGCAGCACTGCTTTACAGTGCTAATGGGGCAGGTACTCAAGACTGCACAAACTATTGCTGTGTCAGAAACAAAGCACAGCATCCCTTCTGACCAGGCCATCCCCACAAACTGTCCTTTGCTTTCTTTGCTGGTTTCACACCTGCATTTCCAACCATTAGCCTTCTCCACAGACAACTGTCCCCTATGCCAGTCCCACTGCCCACACTCAACTCTTCACCAGACACGCTGTTCCCTTTGTCAACAATTGTGGCTGCTTGGAAACAAGGCCAGCAGGGACCATCCTCATCTCCCTGTCTTGCAACAAGATCAGCTGCGCTTGCTTGGTGTTACAGAAAGCAAAACAGCACTGCAAGTCAGTGGCACAAGTAGGTTTAGGATCCCCAACTCCACTTAGCTCTGCAAAATGTCCCATCCTGTGCCTTTAAAATGAGGTAGGGATTACAGTTATGGAAGAGCTACCACAATACTTGGATCTGTGTTATTTGCTTTAGTACCTGCCAAAACTTAAAACTCTCACTGGGAAGCAGCATGTTGTCCAAGTATGACATAACTTTGGAGAGTGTTTTGGGGGAAGCAGTTGCGTGAACCATCACACTCTCAGTCCTTATCTGTGGGTTTAGTTCAGCCAAGAAGACTTTGAACTCATCTTCTACTGTTTACACTGGAGCTGCCAATCAAGCAAAACCCTTTGAGAGAAAGTCTGCTTTTATCACCTGAGGAACCTGTCCAGCTGGCAGCAGATGTGAGAAAGAACCGCAGGCTTTCTGTTCCAAGCTCTCTTGTGTACCAACACAGCAGCTGCAGTAAAAATCAACACCACAGACCTACTGACAAGTGAAGCAAACCCAACTGGGTGCACAGTCACAGCCCTGACGAGGCTCAGAGGACTCTGCCTGACATCCGCATGCATTAATCTGGGAGAATTATCCCCAAGCACACATTAGTGATCGAGCTAGCAGCTCACAATCACATGCTGTCAGCTCCCAACATCGCATTTCCAGCAAGCACGGCACAGCCCTGCAGGCAAATCAAAGGAGCTTTGTTTTCTGATTTGAGATTTTAACTCCCATCACACGGAAAAAGGGTTCAGGTCTCTATAAAATGAGATTGGCTGTTGAGCAAAGCTCCTTATCTTACTAGCAATAACAGATCATGAAGACATGACAAAGGCACACTTAGATTGTCTACAGGCAACAACTTCCTTACCATGATACGCATCACAGATTTGCTGGCAGATACTTCTAGTTATTGCTAAGAGAAAAAAAATAAGCCTAAACAACAAGAACAGCAGCAAAGCAAGACAATTTTTAACACCTGTCAACACCCCTGCTCCTGTCTTTGTCACGCTGCTCAAAGATCCGCGGCTCAGCACACTTCTGACGCTCACCATGGATGCACCTACTGTGTTTTTATGATGTTGGTATTCCAACTCCTTCCAGCCCTGAGCTGACACCGACACACAGAGTGTGCAGTCTGCATTCCCCTAAGCTCAGTTTTACCCTCCACACTGAACTCGGCTGCAGCAGATGCATTTTTCTCACAGGTGCACGGCGCTGCTCCAGGGCCACGGCATCAGGCTGAGGCCAGGCGGGCACCCGGGGCTGCATCCACCGCCCGAGCAGCTGAGGGGCCACGGGACAGCCAAGGGGGAAAGGCCGGAGGGAGCCCGGCAGCCGGGGAAAGAGGCGAGGAGCAGCACATGCGATCCCGAGTGCTGGGGAAGGGGTCGGAGCCAGGCAGGTCACTGCAGCCCGATCGCCCCTTCACCTCAGCTCACCCCGCCAGCAGCGCAGCACGGCCCGGCCGGAGCAGCCAGCAGCTAGATGGGCCGGGGGGAAGCCCCGGGCAGTGGGGCAGCGATGGAACCCCCGCTCCCGGGCCCCGCTCACCTGCGGCCGCTGTCGGGCGCTGCCCGCGCCGCTCGCCCGCCGCACTTTAAAGGCGGCCGCGGCCGGGCGCGTCACGTGTGGGCCCGCGGCTGCCCTCACCCGACATGGCGCCGCGGGCCGGGGCGGGGCTGAGGGCCGGACGGGGCCTGGGGGTGCGGCCAGAGCGGCCCGACGGGGCGGGAGCGGCGGGGCTGAGGGAGGGAACGCTGTCGGCAAGGGACGGGGCGCGGCCGTGCGCAGGCGGGGCCGATCGGGGCTGAGGGGAGCGGCCGTGCTGAGCGGGCGGGGCCGGCGCGCCGGGTGACGCGCGGGGCGGGCGGGGCGCGGTCGGCGGCGGAAGATGGCGCGGTGCGGGTGCGGGGCCGGGCTGTGCTGCTGCTGCTGCGGCGAGCGGGAGAGCCGCACCCCCGAGGAGCTGGTACGGCCGCCGTCCCGCCCTGCCCTGCCCCAGCTGCTCCCTGATCCCCCCCCCGGACCCGTGCGTGCTGGCGGAGCCCCATCACCCCCGGTCTCGGCCCGGCCCCGCCCGGCTTGGGCAGCGCCTGGGGGTGGGCGGGCAGGCGGGGAGCGGTGCTGGAGTGCGGGCCCCACGCCTCAGGGCCCGGTGTGGCCAGCTCAGGGTGCTGCTCCTGGCCCAGTCTCTGATCCGATGCTCGTCCCGGTGCCACAGCCCATTCCCGCCCGTTCTGCTGCCGGGCCTGGTGCTTCCCCGCCTGTGCCGGAGCCCCGCGCTGTCCGCTTCCCTACCCTACCCCGCATTCTTTGTCTGGGCCTCGCGTCCCAGCGCCTGGAGCCGCTGCCCCTCGCAGCCCTAAGGGGGAGTGGTCCTGGCAGCGCTCTCTCTGTCTCTAGCACTGCAGAGTGCTCTCTGCAAAATTGTTGCCCTGTGCTCCCCTGTACCCCGTTGCTGTGAATGAAACGGGATGTGGGTTAGAACTTTACTCCCGGGAGCTCCTGTATAGAAATAATGTGTGTTTGGCTGAGGGACAAGCTGTAAGGTAAGACCCTTTAGCGTTACCACAATGTAATTGGTGGTTTGGTAATCCACACTCTCAATTTATAAGCAGCAATGGTATAGGGATTCTGCAGTTTGGCTTTGCTACCAGTGTTCATGAACAGCTGTGGATGCATTCGTTCCCTTCATGATTTTCCTTTCCTGCATTTGTTTTGCAGACGATCCTAGGAGAAACTCGTGAAGAGGAGGATGAGATCCTTCCACGCAAAGACTATGAGGTGGGGAATTTACTAATCTGATATTAATGTGATAAGAACTGCAGACAGGTTTTGATCTGTTTGAGTTTGTAATGGGGTAGATGCTCAGTATGGATCATTTGGTTGCATTGGCATCAGCAGAAATACTGAGAATTGCTGTGCTTGCAAAGATCTGTTCCTCATCTTTGTATGTTTCTGGGATAAAGCTCTGTGAGTAGGTTGAATGTTTGCTCTCAAGTCAGACTCTTGCTGAGAAAATTCATTTTCAGAGCCTGGTGCATTTTCCCACTTCTTCAGTGTGAGATTTATAGGCTCTGGTGGCCTTGTTTTCTGGTGACTATAGAAAGTATCTGTAGATACATAGTCACAGTTGCCTTTCTGCTGTCTGTGTTGTCATGCTGGCTCACAGCAGATCTTCCCATACATCAGATTCTGCTGCTTACAGGAGGCTTTTGCTTTTTGCATCACTGTCTAGTGGCCCTGAAGTATTTAGAACAGCTGCTGTCAGTATGGGTGTCACCAGCCCAGCCTGTTACAGCTTGGCCTGAAAAGGTGAAGATGTGGATAGAACTAGTGGAGCTTTGTGATTGTGAGTGTGAAACTTCTTGCTGTGATAAACTGAAGAATTTATATGGTTCATCTGCACAGGAGTTCCTAGCTAGTGTTCTTGTTCCAGTGAGAGGGTGAATATAAAGATCCAGTGTTATCCCCTGCGCTGTCAAAGTGGAGACACATAAAAAGTCAAAAATTGTACAATGTGACTTCTCTAAAACTGTACAATGTGACTTCTCCAATATAAAGATGTATAAATCAGTTGTGCTTCTGTTTGTTTCACTGTCTCTCTCAGCTTGAGCAGTGAAATTGTTCTTTCTCTTTGTGATTTTCAGGGTCTGACTGATCTAAATATTTAAATTGTTTCCAGGAGTATTTTCTCCTCCTGTTGTTTGCAGAATCTACTGTGGGGGTAGCAATGACTTCTGTAGTCTTTAATAAGGTCTTCTAGACATAATTTTTTTTCACAACCTGTTGCAGCTGATTCTCCTGAATTGACCTTTTTGCATTTCAGAGCTTGGATTATGATCGCTGTATCAATGACCCGTACTTGGAAATTTTGGAAAGCATGGACAACAAGGTAGGACCTTGTTCTTTTATAAGCTAAAACTGTGGAAATTGTCCAGAGCAACTGTGGATTGGAAGTGTTCAAAAGCTTTTTGTATGTGGCATTGACCAGCCTGGAAGGAGAAGGTGTGCCTGTCCATGGCAGGGGGGTGGAATGAGATGAGCTTTAAAGTCCCTTCCAACCCAGATCAGCAGAAAATTTGATGGGTTTTTTCCTTATTTATGACTGAAATTCTACATGTTCTCCTGGTTTCTCTATTGCAAAAAAAAAAAAAAAAAAAAAGGAGATTATAGCTCCCAGCATCTCTTGTGATCCTCAGTTTTAAAGTGAGCAAGATGTTGAGTCTTTCAGTTCCTTATTTTCAATTTGCTGTTGTCACAACACAATCTTCTGTTCATTTATCCCTCTGGCTGTTGAGCTGTGAAGCCTAAACCCACCTTCCAGAAAATCCCTGTTTCTGTGTTGCTTTTATTTTACTTTTTTTTTTTTTAAATCCTCTTTCCAAACAGAAAGCCCAGAGATATGAAGCAGTGAAGTGGGTGCTGGTTTTTGCTATTGGAGTCTGTACAGGACTGGTAAGTATCATGCTGTTTGGGAAATGAGGAAAATTCAGGAGACTAAGCAGGAATCATTTAGAAGCCAATGGCTAAGGAGTAAAATTAAGAGGAACCATTCTCTTTCATGGTGACTAGAATTTAGTAGATGGAATTGTCTTTTGGGAACTATAGCATGTTGTTATTGGCTGTTTTTCAGGAAGCCTTTTTTTTTCTTTCACAACTTGGTGGGTTTTCTTTGTAAAGTAGTCTGGCAAATCCTTTAATTCTGCATGCAGGAAAACTTTTCCAAAGCAAACAACTTAGTAAAAAAGGATGACAGTTAATGGCTGAAATGTGAAAATCAGCTCAGCTGACTGCATACCTCAATTAAATACCAGTTTTCTTCTGTAGCCTTAAGTATGTTGAGGGTGTTAAAAATGGTGCCAGATTAGTACTTTAATGGGAAATAATCAGATGCAGAAGTGAATCTCTTCAGGAATAATGCTAGGATGGCTCTGTCCCAGTGAGAGAGAGGGAAGAAATCTGAGTTTTCAAAGCTGCTTTACTCTAAATTATGCCTTTGTCTTCTGCATTTTCTCTTCTCCCCTGTGTACATATTTCTGGTAGGATTAACTAGAGGGTGGTCTTAATTTGTATGTAGAAATTACTGATGGAAAATCTGTCTTCTTTTTCCCAGGTGGGCCTCTTTGTAGATTTCTTCGTGAGACTCTTTACCCAGCTCAAGTTTCAGGTGGTACAAAGCTGTATCTTTTGCCTTGGACCTTGCTAGACTCAAGTGACCTTTTCCTTTCTGTTCCCATGTTTTGCTCAGAACAGCTGAACTTTCACAATTTTGCCATTGGGCATGTTGTTCATAATTAGGCAAGTTTTCAACTTGCTTATGTAATTCAGCCCTTGAAACCAAGAAATGTCCAGTTTCAGGTACATAAGCAGAGACTGAAAGAATGAGTGGTTTCCCTTCTTCCTAATTCAGTGTTGAGCTTTGAAAACGAAGCCTGGCTTCCTGACAGGATTAGGCTGGATTAGGAAGCACAGGCTTGGTTTTTGAGGCCAGTGGGAGGCTGAGGTATTACCAAGTGGTTGTGTGTTGGTGTGGG
The DNA here is from genome assembly GCF_028018845.1 of Melospiza georgiana. NCBI lineage: Eukaryota > Metazoa > Chordata > Aves > Passeriformes > Passerellidae > Melospiza > Melospiza georgiana. Next base: position 6,595,269 of record NC_080451.1, read on the forward strand.
GAATGTTGTTTTCCTTGACCATCCCTGCAGCGGTGGAGGAGTGCACTGAGAAAGGCTGCCTTGCCCTGTCCCTCTTGGAGCTGCTGGGGTTCAACCTGACCTTTGTTTTCCTTGCCAGTCTTCTGGTCCTGATCCAAGTAAGCCTTTGGTCCATTGCTGCTCCTTACACAACCTTCCTTTCCTCTCACACATGTCCTTGATATGAAATATCCTTGCTAGAAACATTTTCTGCCCCAAAGCATCAAATCACCTTCACAGTTCTATTTGATTTAGCTAAGCAGGGTCTCTTGGTCCCTTGCTCTCTGATAAAAGTTGGCCAGGTACGAAATCAGTGCACCATAGTGCCAGTGTTCCTTTTCTGCAGCCTGTAGCAGCTGGGTCAGGAATTCCTGAAATTAAGTGCTACCTCAATGGAGTGAAGGTTCCCGGGGTTGTGCGCCTGCGGACCGTGGTGTGCAAAGCTACAGGAGTGCTCTTCAGCGTGGCAGGAGGTGAGGAGGGCTCTGCTGTGCTGTGCTTGTTGGGTGAAGGAGTCACTGAAGGGGAAAAAAGTGTTTTCTCTGCTTATATAGGGCACAGAAGGCCCTGCCTTTCCAGTAAAATCATTCTGGTGATTTGGAGCAGAGTCATGAGCCCTGAGTGCATTTAGAGAGTAGAGAATAAACAGAAGGATCAGGACTATCAGGGGAAACAGGTGATTTTCTGAGTGGGCTAATGACATGTGACTCTTTGGGGCAGAATCCAAGAAAAGAGACCTGAGAATGTTCCAGGAGCAGCCTGAGGGCAGAAGAGCAGAATAACCTGGAGAGTTCAGAGTCCTTGTACAGTTGTTTTTCAGTTATTTCACCCACTTGGAGTGCAGAATTTGTGCAAGTCTTTGCATTTGGGGTTGTTGAGTGAGCAGGAGGTCAGCACCTCCCTGTGAGGAGCTCCAGGCTTGGCACAGAGAGATGTGCCATGGCATGGGAGTGCTGAGCTGATCTCTTCTGACTTTGTCAGCAAGGGAGGGTGGCAGTGGGGAAAGTGCATTCCCTCAATAAACTCTGTTTTTCCAGGTCTTTTTGTCGGGAAGGAGGGGCCCATGATTCACAGTGGTGCTGTTGTGGGTGCAGGCTTGCCACAGGTTAGTGCTGGCCTGAGCCACGCTCCTGGTCACGCCACTGTTTTGTAAGAGTAAGTTCCCATCTCCTGTGTTTCTAAATCTTTACTTTGTTTGTAGTTCCAGAGCATCTCTTTGAGGAAGATCCAATTTAACTTTCCCTATTTCTGCAGTGACAGGTACTGTACCCAGGATGTGGAGGAGGGGAGAGGAGGATGAGTGAGCAGACTTCCTCGGGAGAAGGGTGGTGGGCTGGGGTGAACCACTCAGTTGTTTTATCAGTTTCTTTCTAGAGTCCTGCAGTTTCATTCTGCAGCAAGACAACACCAGGGTGTCACTCTTCCAAGCTGCTCTGGTCTTCCTGTTCATAGATGTTCTCTTGTGCTGCTCAGCAGATCTCTACCCATTTCAAACCTTTAATGTGGGTGGTTGAAGGCTCACCCCTTATGATTAGGATATACTACAGAGAAGGCTACTTCTCTGAATGTGAACAAATTCTTGCCCTTTTGTTTCTGTAATTGTTTCAAGTGATGCTGGAGTCCATGGTTTGGGATGGTTCCTCACATACTGGGCAGTTGTGTAGTACCAGAATTCTGCTCTGTGTTTGTGCTCTACAGAAAGAGCACAATGCTGCAGCTTAATGAGCAAATGGTGATGTCTGCCATGGCCAGCTTTGCTCCCAACTCTCATCCTGAATCTCTGGGATATTCCATAAATGGGGATGATCCCTTACTTTGCAGAACCTAAGCATCTCCAGAGCTCTAATTTGCTAAACTGAGGTTGTTTTTCTCTTCATTTCAGGGATAAAAGGGATTTTGTATCTGCTGGAGCAGCTGCAGGGGTTGCAGCTGCCTTTGGAGCACCAATTGGAGGCACTCTTTTTAGTTTGGAGGAAGGTTCCTCCTTCTGGAACCAGGGACTTACATGGAAAGTGGTGAGTGGTGATTGTGACTCTTTCTGTGTGCCTTGAGAAGAGGGCTCCCCTTGGTAGGGCTTGTCCATGAGGACATTCTGATTATCCTGCCTCTTCCTGAGCTGTCTTGGCAGGAGGAAGGTTGCCTGATCCATCATTGGTCCAGAACTACTACAGATCAAGGGCAGAGATGAGCCTGGTGTTATCTGGAACTGTGGGACAGCTCTAGGCAGCAGCTTTAGTGTACCTGGCAGAGTGGGCTTTTGTGCCTGGGCTCTCTGCAGTCTGATCCCTCCACAGTCAGTTCCTTTGCCCAAGTATAGGTCTCAAGGAAGAGCTGACTGTACCAATCTTAATTTTGGGAACCTTTGCTTCCCCCTCCCCCCCCCCCTTTTTTTTTTTTTTTGTTCCACAGCTTTTCTGTTCCATGGCTGCCACTTTCACCTTGAATTTTTTCCGCTCTGGGATTCAGTTTGGAAGCTGGGGATCTTTCCAGCTCCCTGGGCTGCTGAACTTTGGGGAGTTTAAGGTAAGATTTACTCTTATTTCCCCACTCTCCAGTCTCTTCTTAGCCCTGTGCTTCTGTCTGTTAGTTTGGAGGTTTTTTTTGACACATGCTTGTATTTCAAGGCCCTTTATATTTAGCTGCAATACATTGATAATTGTCACCCTTTGATTTTAGCTACTCAAAATCTCTAGGTGTGGAGACAGAAGTGTTGGTAGGAAATTCCAGCAACTACTGTAATCCTTTTTTTGTACACTTTTCTGCACAGTGCTCTGAGTCTGATAAGAAATGCCACCTCTGGACAGCTGTGGACCTGGGCTTCTTCATTCTGATGGGGATTGTGGGAGGCCTTCTTGGAGCCACCTTTAACTGCCTGAACAAGAGGCTTGCCAAGTACCGCATGCGCAATGTGCACCCCAAGCCAAAGCTGGTCAGGTAGGTGTGCCCTCTCCAGTTTGTGCAGGCATCTCTGCTCCCAGAGCAAAAGCATCAGTCTAGAAGACCCTTTGAGTAGGATTGGAGCAAATCTCAGCCTGGTTGTTTTAAAAATCACTAAATGAATCCTCCGTAGAACTTAGAAGTGAACACTAGAAAGCAAATGTTACAGTCCCTGTAATTTTTGATGACTTTGGTGGTACAGAGAGAATTGCAATCCTTCTTATAAAGGCAGTGGAGGAAGCTCTTTGTCATAAAGGCTGAACAAACCAGAGCTTTGTCTCCATGCAGGATTTTTTGTGTCCCTGTCAAAATTGATGTGGATGAAATAGCTGATCTCACTCTTTAAAATCATATTGATTAATTAAATTCACAATATGTGTGTTGTTTAGAGAGGGAACTTCTGTGTTATTCTGAACGTAGCTGTTGGTTTGCTCTGGACAGCTCCTAAACACAAAGCCCAGGTTTAAAGACAAAAACAAGTGTATTTCAGCAGTTAGAAAAGCGATTGAGAGACTGTGCATCATCCTGCCCAGTCCTATCTATGTTTTTACCCTGTAAGGATGTACAGAACATTGTTTCCATATGAACAGCCTCATTACTGAACCCTGGGGCTTTTCATGTGTGACTGCTGTGTTGTCTGGGCTTCTTTTTGGGGCAACCAGTTAAAAAGGGGAGCTAAGGCAATCCCTGGGAGCCAAGTCAAAATTCAACTTGATTTGCATTGTCCCTTGTTCTGATGCTAAGCTGTGGTGGCTGTTGCTTCTTGCAGCTTTATCAAATCATCTGCAGAACTGAGACTAGGTTACAGTGCTGAGTGTGGCTTCAGTGCATGGTCTCTGTTGTGTCTTTCAGAGTCTTGGAGAGCTTGCTTGTGTCATTGACCACCACTGTCATGGTCTTTGTGGCCTCCATGGTTCTGGGGGAATGCCGGCAGATATCTTCCAGCAGGCACGGTGGCAATGACACCCTGAGCCTGCAGGTGAGGGATTCCTATGTGAATATTATATTCCCTGTCATGTTGTTCACCCTGCAGAGAAGCACAGGCATGCAGTGAGCTTTTGACAGCATGTAGTACATAATAGAGCTGCAGTGAGAGCCCATGGAGGGTTGCAGGAGCTGTGGGTAATAATGAAACCTACACTGTGCTTTTGTACAAACAACTCAGGCTCTGAGTCAAGGAGCCCATTGATGTTGTAGGCCCCATTTCTGCTATTGATGTTTGGTTTGAACTTCCCAGAGCATGGCTAACAGTAACAGAACTGTTATTTCCTTTCTGCCCAAAGGCTAATGCAAGAGACAGTGAATTTTAACTCTTTGTGTCTTTTGTGTTCTGCATTAGGATATATCAGAGGATGTCAATTCAAGCATCAAAACTTTTTTTTGCCCAAATGAAACCTACAATGACATGGCCACGCTCTTCTTCAACCCTCAGGAGTCAGCTATCCTGCAGCTCTTCCACCAGGATGGTAAGTGGTTACAAGACTGCCTCATCCCACACTTAAGCTTCAGAGCTTCATCTTAGCTGGAACAGCACCACAAGGCTAGCAGCATCTTCAGGCCTTCATGGCTCTGGAGGACTGCTAGTAAAACTGGTGAAAGTCTCTTTGATGGGAAGAAAAACCTGTTTTCCCTCTCTTTTCACTTACTCATTGTCTGCACGTGTGTTTGGACTGGGAGACTCAGTAGCTGTTGTGAGATGAGCCTGCTGTGAGCTGAGGGGTGGATGATGCTGGACTCTATCTTGGACAGACATGTGCCCCTTTCTTTAGTCATGATTCTTCTTGTGTTGCAGGTACTTTCAGCCCAGTCACCCTATCCCTGTTCTTCCTTCTCTATTTCTTACTCTCCTGCTGGACATATGGGATCTCTGTGCCCAGTGGTCTGTTTGTACCATCACTGCTTTGTGGGGCTGCCTTCGGACGCCTGGTCGCCAACCTCCTCAAAAGGTGCATCAAGTGTGCGTGTGAGGGACATGCTGCAGGTGCACCATGAGCTCTCAGGCGGGTTTTTCTAATCTGAGGGCTCTGTGCTTTGCTCTAGTTACATTGGTCTGGATCACATCTACTCAGGAACCTTTGCACTGATTGGGGCAGCAGCATTCCTGGGAGGAGTGGTGCGCATGACCATCAGCCTGACTGTCATCCTCATTGAGTCCACCAATGAGATCACCTATGGGCTCCCCATAATGATCACCCTCATGGTGAGTGCAGGACCAGCAGCTCTGGCTTTTTGCAGAATGCTTGAACATGTGCTGGCCATGAATCTTACTTTCAGGGCTGTCATAAGTTGCACTTGGAACAGCAACTCAGTAAGACCTCGTGTTTGCTATGCAGGTAGCCAAGTGGACAGGAGACTTTTTCAACAAAGGCATCTATGACATCCATGTGAACTTGAGAGGAGTGCCTCTTCTGGAGTGGGAAACCGGGATGGAAATGGATAAGTAAGGCTGCTCCTCTTGGCCAGGCTGTGGGTTACAGTTTGTGGTGGGGATTCTTGCTCAGAAATGCGTTAATGCAGGGGGCTGATGTTTCATCTTCAACCAACCTGGTTGCTCTGAGGAGCTGCTGTGAAAGGAGTTGTGCACCAGGCCTGCAGCAGGAAAGAGATGCTGAAGCCCTTTCTGAGGGGGTGGATGGATGGATGGATGGATGGAAATCTGCAGGGTGGATTTGGGAAGTTCAGCAAGAGCTTTGTGAAAACATTCCATTGGACTTTGGTTGTTGTGGAACATCATCCTCTTCCCACCTGTTGTCTCTTCCCGGTAGTGTTTAGAAACTTTATTGTAACTTAGAACATTCTGCCTTTCCTTTCATTGATACAATGTTATGTTATAAAAAGAAATAATTAAAAATTCAGGTGTACCATCACAATCACAGTGAAGGTGAGCCCACAGGTAAAAGGAGCCAGCAGAGTTTAACTGCAGCAGACTCCTTCAGGACCTTGTTTAGGGACTGGTTTGTTCATCACCAGCCTTCTGTCACTGATGTGATTCATGCAGCAATCTTGGATTTCTGTTTCTTCAGGCTACAAGCCAGTGACATCATGGAACCCAACCTGACATACGTGTACCCCCACACCCGGATCCAGTCCCTTGTCAGCATCCTGCGCACCACTGTCCACCATGCCTTCCCTGTGGTGACAGAGAACAGGGGCAATGAGAGGGAGTTCATGAAGGGAAATCAGCTGATCAGTAACAACATCAAATTCAAGGTAAAAGCTTGCTTGTTTGATAGGTTGAAGAGTAGAGAGCTTTGTTTTGCATTCAGAATGGCCTTGCTTTAGCTATTTAAGGTTTTGGGCAGAATTTGGGTCAGAGATAAGCACCTCCTGCAATAGAAAATTTTTAAGAGCTCCATTTCATTCTATTGTCTGGGTTATGGTAGAGACAAAAGAATGGTCTGCATTCCTAGAGGCAAAAGTTAAGAGGAAGAAGTAATCTGTGTAGCACAGACATGGAAACATTTGAATTTGTTACCAAATTGCGCAGTCCTGTTGGCTATTCTTGTAAGTCCTGCAGCAGCAGTGAATGAACATGTTATGTAGTGGCACAAAGCAATGATTAGTAGTTCATAGTCACTCTTGGATAACTGTTGGCTTGCTTAGTGAGTGTCTGAAAATTGTTTGTTGTATGCAGAAGTCCAGCATCCTCACCCGGGCTGGAGAGCAGCGCAAGCGGAGCCAGTCCATGAAGTCGTACCCTTCGAGTGAGCTGCGTAACATGTGTGACGAGCACATAGCAACAGAGGAGCCTCCTGAAAAAGAGGATCTGCTGCAGCAGATGCTGGAGAGAAGGTGAGGTCCTGGTAGGCACAAATGTACAGAAGCAGGGTTTTTCCATGTGTTCAGATGTGTTGTAAAGAATGTTTCATATGTTAGTGGAAACAGGGCTGATATCCATGCTTTAGAAGTGATTTGTCAGGTGTGAGGAGCCAATGCTGTGTCTCACACCTGTGATCAAGTGGGTTATGTCCAGGTTCTTACATTTACTTCAAACATTTATACAGACATATTTCCTTGAGAGGATGAGGTACCTGGAAAGATTTCTGTAGAAATCAATGTCCTCTTATCTGCAAAAATGTGATAGCTCTGGAGAGCTCCCTTATCCCAGCTAATGACCTGGTGCTGTGATACTGATCCCACCTTTCTGGTAACTGGGCTGAGTCACCAGGCTTGTGTTGCTGTTACTCCCAAGTAGAAGCCCAGTCTAGTGAATAATTTTCTACATGAGAGATTGTGACTTTCATGAATGGCATCCTGACCCAAATATTTTGCCAGATGCTTCAGCTTTTATTAGAATCTGAGTAATTTGGAACTGAAAATTGCTTTAATTGCAAGTCATGTGAAATTGAGTTAGGAGACTGTCCCACATAATGGCTCTTGACCTCTCTCCCCTCTATTTTTTTTTTTTTTGGTGATGTCTTGCTTGTCCCTAACAAGAGTCCCTGAAATATTCAGGGGAAGGTTGCAAAGAGCTGAAACAGCTGCTCTTTAGGGAGCTGGGCTATGTGAACCTTGTAACACATGGTGTTAAATCCATCACAGATACACTCCTTACCCCAATCTGTACCCTGACCAGTCTCCCAGTGAGGAGTGGACCATGGAGGAACGCTTCAGACCCCTGACCTTCCATGGCTTGATCCTGCGCTCACAGCTGGTCACCCTCCTTGACAGGGGGGTTTGCTACTCTGAGAGCCAGTCGGTGAGTCCTCCTCTTCAGAAATGGCAGCAGACACATCCCTGCCTTCTCAGGAGGCTGGGAACAATCTTCATGGGCTGCCAAAAAGAATATATCTATTTTTACACTTTAAGGAATGCCTGTGTGTTTTTAAAGTTGCAGACGGGTAGTGTGAATTCTCTCTTGCAGCTCTTAAAGGAAGTTGAAAATATCCCCAGGGAAAAGACAGCCACTGTTAAAAAAATTCATCCAACAGACCTGTTTGTTGCATAAAGCTGTGGAGAATATATGATATGAATATAAGGCATAAAGAGATGCAGAACTGGAGAACAGAGGGCAGATATTAAATGCAAATAGAGCATCCAGCAGTATATACTTCGTGTTTCACTGCTGTGTGTTGAGGTCCTAGCAGAAAAATGTCAGCTGTGTCACTGAGATCAGGCCCAGCTCCCACAAGACTGGTTTCCTGCTGTCCTCCAGTGTCAAGTATAGATTTGTCAGAGGTTGGGTAGCTGTTCTCTCTCAGCTGAAGGCCTGCATAGGTTTGGGTAACAGCACCTCTGCAGAATGTGGGTGTGGGAGGAGAAGGAGATTTGGGGGAGCAATTAGGAGGCATGGTTTGCTGTGCTTGCAGTCCCTGTGTAATCTGGAATGGTGACACCTGGGCTCAGTGGGGTTTATTTTGATTGCAGAGTGCAAGTCAGCCTCGTCTGTCCCACGCAGAGATGTTGGAGGATTATCCCCACTACCCAGATATCCATGATCTGGACCTCACATTGCTGAACCCTCGTATGATAGTGGTAAGAAAAGCACTGCAGTGTGACAGTCCCTCCTCAGATATATTTACAACTGTCCAAAGCCTTTAAAAAACATTGAGGGCATGTTTTAATATATTCTTTGGTGCAGTGACTAACATCCTGTGCTCCTCAAGCACTCAGCCTTCTCTGCATGTGGAAACCCCCTGCTATGAGGTACCAGTGTCCATTGGTGCCTGTCCAGTTTAATTTCTCAACAAACCAAATGTCATATTTGTGCAGAAATAGAAGATGACCACAGTCAAATACTCTGTCCAGGCATCAGTGCCATGGAGGATTTGTAGGAGTTGCATGTTAGTGATTCCCAGAGACATTGAAAATGCCTCTTGTAAATAACATGATTGCTTTTCTTTCTTAGGATGTCACCCCATACATGAACCCATCACCCTTTACTGTCTCTCCAAATACTCATGTGTCACAAGTCTTCAACCTGTTCAGGACAATGGGACTCAGGCATTTACCAGTTGTGAATGCAGTTGGAGAGGTGAGTCCTTGGCTTGGCCTAGCTGAGCAAGGAAGCCACAGTGTTTGTGTAATATTTTCCATCTCTGGGACAATAAAGATCTCTTTTAACATCAAACAGAAATGCTTTAAAGAGATCAGAATAGGATTTTTTTAGGGCCCTGAATGCTTGATTACTGTGATTTTGTTGGCATCTTTTCTGTCCTAACCTGTTTCTCCTTTACCTGCAAGGAGCAGGACGTGAATCTCCTGTCTCAGGTGTGCAGCCTGTAGAAGCTGTCCCATTTTTCTATCTGTTGAAAGGCCCTGAGCTCATCAGAGGCCACTAATTTGCCTTTCACTGCTTTATTTAAGAGCAAAATTTCCTTTTATGTTGGGGCAAGAGGTTTTTCTGTAGGAAGGGAGTTGTATTCTGTTTCTGCTCACAGGAGCAGCAAAGCAAAGGAGTGTTTAAATGGTGTGTGCTTGACTCACTGTGCCTTTGCCATCTACAGTGCTCAGAACCAGTCAGTAGATGTCAGCAACCTCCTATAACCACTGTGAGAAGCTGTTTCCCCATAGCTGACCTGGTCTGTGTGAGGCAGCACTGCTTTTTCTGCCTCAAGGTTCCCACAGTTACTCTGCAGGGCCTGTGAGTTGCAAAGGAGATGTTAACTTATTCCATTTTAGTACAAGAGCAGCCTAGTTCTAAACTCTTTCCATGTGTAAAATCAGAGAGGTGTTTCACCAGCTGAAATGTGTGTTTTGACTTTATCCACAGCAGGCTGGGAGAGGGTCTCTCTTGTCACCTGCCAGTGTGCCTTAGCTAGTCTTGACCAATTCTCTGTTTTGGTCTTTAGAGCTTCCTTGAATGTACCTGACAGGAGCTATCTGAAGTCATGCCATGTGGAATACCAGAAATGTCTTGAATGAAGCCCTGAAAGACAGCTTTGTTATTTCCAATTGCAGTTTTTACTTCCCAGAGGATTTTACATCCTTATGCTGTCTGACATGGAAAGGATTTCCCTTCCTAGGCACAGGGTCCTACTGGTGCCAGACACCACAGCAGTGGTCAAGATGTTTGTTTGAGTGTTGTTTTTTGGTTGTAAGTTGTTTGTTTGGGTACAGTTAAATCAGCATTCTTGCCTGAAGAGTAAGTGCTGGTAGAGGGAGGAATGTGATTTCTGTGAATTTCAACTTGAATCTGCTCTAACTCAGCTTTGGTCAAGAACTGCTCTCAGGTTTCCTCTTTTTGGGGTGTTGAAAAGAATGACCACTTGTGAAAAATGCCAATCATTTGTTGTTAAAATTTTTGAAGTTTAATAGTAATAAAATGGTTATAAAAATAGTAATACAATTAGAATAATAATAATTTGGACAAATTGAATTAGGACAATATGAGACAATAAATACAAAGAGTTAAGGACGTCCAGGTACCTTTTTCTGGGCAGCACGAGCCTGAAAAAGGACCCACATTAACAGAGGATTAACCCTTAAAAGCACCAGCCTGTTGCATATTCATAGACCTCATACATTATGCATAAATTCCACTCAAACACAGGATTCTGGCTGGGCAGTGTCAGCTTCTTCCTCTGAATCCTGACAGTGCCTTTGAGGCAGGAAGAAGTTCGTTTCTCCTGATAATGGGGCAACAAATTCTCTTTCTCTGAAAGATTCAGGTGTCCTGTGGCTGCTATCTCACTGCGAGTCCTTTCTTTAAAAAAAGCACCCTACATAGCACAGTTCCTATTTTGACATTTTTTATAACCTAAAATTATATTTAACACACTACTTAAGAGAATGAATACAGCATAACTTTCTAACACAACACATATATAATATTCATTTGAATATTTGTAAAAAGCCAATCATAAAATACATGCATTTTTCACCCACTTTATTATGGACGTCTTTCAGTGGCACATCTCTGACGCAAACTTGTGTCTTTTCTTCTTCTTTCCTTCCTGTTCAAGGTTGTTGGGATAATCACTCGGCACAACCTGACCCACGAATTCCTGCAGGCCAGACTGAGGCAGCACTATCAGACCATTTGATGCCCCTGCCCCTCTGTCAGTGTGGTTCCTCCCTCTCCAAGCTGGCACACATGCTCGCATCCTGCTTGGACCACACAAGGCCCAAGACCTCCCGTTTGGCTTCTCACGTGCATATCAAGCCTGGGGAACTGGAAAACATTTTGCTAGCCAGAGAATTAGAGGAGCTGCCTGAGCCCAGAGCTGTTGATTGGCCTCAGGCACTTGGTTTGACAACTCTTGATCCAGGTGTTTTCTTCCCCTGTCCCCCAGTTATCTCCTTCTGTCAGATGTTGTCCTGACACCACTGTGTGTTCTGACATTTTGTTTTGGGGTTTTCTGAAGAGCTGGAAAAAAGAACCATTTCCCTCCACTGTGTCCTGAGCAAAGAACTGCAGTGTCTTTCCCTTCCTCCTGTGTGACTCCCTTTTCTTCTTCCTCCCTTGTTCCTGCAACTGTTGCCTTATTTGTGTGAGAAGGGAGTTACTGTCACCACTGAGAGGAGATACTGAAGTTTGCAGATATCAGATATCAGCTGCTCTAGAGGATGGTTTCTTACAAAAGCAATTTTAAAAAATCCAGCGTTTTGGAAATGCACCTGTCTTTGCAAGTGTTCCCCTTTGCCCATATTTTTTCACTCTGGTTTCATTTGTTCTTTATTTCTCTCCTTCTTTCATGGGGAAATGTTTCTGCTTGTGATGTTTTTGACAGCAGATGACTTTTGAGAGCAGCTCAGCAGATTTGAAGTTCAAAATGGTTACGCTAGGTTTATAAATATTTAATACATTTGTGAACATCTCAGAGAAAGGAGATCTCTTCCCTGTTAGCTCTTGCTGTTATCTCCCTGTAAGAGACTCTTCTAAGATGCTTGGTGGCACTCCACTTTGACATTTCTTGAGGTTTGTAGGCACTTTGTCCCTGCACTGCTCAAACAGTGAGAGCCTGGGGCACCTTTCCAGCTGGAGTCAGAGACCAGGCAACTTTACATCCTGAGAGCATGGAGAAGTGTTGCTTTGTGGAAGGAAATAGAGCTGATGGTCTCTGGGCTTGCTTGAATTATCTGTGTGTCATGAGAGGAGTTGCTGTAGTTCCAGGCTGCCATAAGGAGGGATGGTGGTGACAAAGGCAGCATCTCCTGCAGGTGTTAAGTGGGGCTGTCTGTGCTCTATAAATGCTTGGGATAATGTTTGCAACAACCTGTAAGGGTGAAATCAGCCCTCAGGAGCCAGTTGCAGCCAGTTGAGTGCTTTAGCAGGTACCATCCTGGCCAGCACCTGTATGGTTCCAGCAGGCACCTGCCCTGCTGAGTTCTGTGTGCAGATAACCCTCAGTGGGAAGCCAGTGCTGTGCCTCAGGGACTGCAGAGCTGATTGGCTTGATAAAGCACAGAGCATTCTCTCAGCCAAGATACATGGGGAATGTATTCCAGAAAAGCTTCTACACAGCCCCTGAGCTCTGCAGTTAACCCTTTGTCTGCCATGAGGAGCTGCCTGGGTGGGAACTGGGACAGAAGGCAGACTTTGTTGATTTTCTGTATTTCCTTAGAGCATAGGAGTTGGCATCAGGTACTACCCTTAATTTGTGAGTTCTTTCCCTGTGAGTAGAGTGAGGATGTTTGTTTTGTCTGGATAGGATCTGCAGGTGTTGTCTGAAATGCCTGTGTTCCCTGAGCTCTGCTCCTACACTTGAGCTGTCCCTGCAAACTTCCAGCACCCATTTGCACTCCCTGAAGCTGGGCTGTAGGTTTGAAATATGCTTTTGTTAGGCTACCTGATTTCATTCAAAGGGTCTGGGTCATTAGGAATCACAGGAATCTTGGTTTTGTGGGATTTCAGATCACTTAGGTGGGATTGGCAATCCTGTACTGTTAGAACACCTGTCAAGAATGTCCTGTGTCTCCCCATGACAAATGTTGAGTGTGTGTGGAAGGGAAGGTTCCTTCTCTTCCTGCACATGAAGGCTCCTTGGGTTATTTGCCTTGAGCTGGTCCTGTTTTATTTCTGTGCACAAATGGCAGGGTGTTTTGCTGCAGGATGAATTTGTCATTGCTGCTGAGGCAAGAGTTGGGCAATCCAGACAAATCAGGCTGGAGAATCTTACCACGGTTTTTCTGGGCACCAGATGCTTCCCCATGACAAGGCACTTTGCCTTCAACCTGTTGGCAGCACTGTCTGCTCTGCCTGGGCATCTTATTCAAATGTTTCAGCTGAAAAACACCCTTTTATTCTTTCAGTAAAGACATTTTCAGTGAGGATGGTGGGTGACCCTGTCAGCTGCTTTAAAGGGAAATTTCAGTGTGCAATACAGTACAATTACTGTTCTGTAGCCTGCAGAAAAGGAATGACAAGTTCACCTGACATTTGGAGATGCAGTATTTCCCTTCTGATGAGGACTGATGCCAAGGGGTTTGTGTTGAATCAGTCTTCTCACACTTCAGTTACTTAAATCCTTTCTTACAACACACTCACTGCTTCTACCCTGGCTCTAGTTGCTAAGTGATTTACTGAGGAACTTATTCTAACATAGGTGCCAGGAACATTTTAACAGAGCAACACTAAGGGAAAAATAACCCAGAACTGGGTTAGTTCTGATGGCAAGGTTAGGGGGTTAGTCTGGGGCCTTCCTCCTTGCCTTGTGGCTTCCTGTGCAGTGTTAATTATGCAGTTTTGAATTATTAATTACTGTGAACCATTCCAATGGTATCAACTTACCTTTCCATTTGGTTTTTGTTTTGCACTGTTTTTTTGTTATGAAATGATGTAAGCTAATTCCATGGTGTGTGTATATAAATTGTATTTTTTTTATAATTTGTATGAATATATTTTTATTTGAACAATGGCACTTGGGAAGTATTCATGTAGCTGTAACATGTCTGAGAGTAAAATGTTTGTGTGTCTCCTTCAGCACTTTCAAGGCCTTTTGATGTTTCTAGTATTGTTTTATTTTTGCCCTTTATGATAATAAAACCAGTAGAACATGGCAGCATCCAAGAGCATGATTTGAGGTAGTTGAGTTGTTGGTATTTATGAGCTGTCTGGATTTAGCAGTTTGTACAGAAGGTGCTCTTAAGAGAGGAATGGCTGTGATCCATCATCCTGTGACCACTGCAGTTCCACATTCTCACCTCAGCTCTTTCAAAGGAGGGAATTTGATAAGGATAAATTGTGCCCATTGTGCTGCTTTTCTTACCTGAGAACTCACCTTCCTCCCAGTAAGTTAATGAAAGAGGTTTAAACTACAGTGTGTCACCTCTTGTTTTACACTTGGCTTCTCCAGGGTATGAAGGATCTTAAATATTCAAGATGAAATTATTTAGTTTATGCTTGTCTTTCCTGCTTTGTCCTGCTGTCTGCCTTACAGAAAAGAATTGGTGACAATTTTTGAGCTTTCATTTAATTTTGGTTTACAGGCCAAAAATGTAAGTAGAGTCTTTGAGCTCTGTAGAAATATCTGACCCAAACCTCACTTCCTTTCCATGTTTCTTTGCATCAGGGGCTGAGTTGTACAGAATTCATGCAGTACAGAATACACAGATGTTGCACAGATGCTCACAGTAGCTCTCTGAGGCACTTCAATACAGAGTTGTCCAGCAGCTTGTCTGGCTCTGCCCCCTGGCTGTGTAATGCCAGGGAAAGCCTGAGATGGGCAAAACCCTCTCTTGGGATGGAATGGCAGAAAATCTGATTTGAGGAGCTAAAGAAGTGCCACAGAGGATTTAACTAAGCAAGGAATGGGAAGGATGCCCTAGCAGGGGTGGGAAGGAGTCATCAGAGAAAGACTGGGGGAACTCAGCTTCAGCTCTGTGCTGCCTTGAATTGTAGGTGCAGCAACACAGGAGGGGGTGGGAGAAGTTTATAGACTCATTGAATCCAACCATGCATCATTGTCCCTGTAATGACACACTGGGGCTCTAGCAGAAATAAAATTAGTGGCGTTCAGTGAGGTTATTATTATTTTTTTTTAATTTTTGCTTTGCTAGCAGGATACAAGCTGCCTCTTCAGTGTGTGTGCATTCCCAGTTGTGAGTCACGCACTGGGAGGAGCAGAGGATGGCTGCCTGGAGCCTTGGCTGTTGCAGGGCTGTGAGAAGAGAGTGAAGCTGTGAAGCTGCTCTTGTTGTCCAGGGTGCTGAAGGGCTCTTCAGCAGCAGTGGGACACACTCAGTCTGCTCTGCATGCACTGTTCAAATGCAGTGTCTGAAAGGGCTCACTGGGAGCTGGGATGAGACATCAGTGAGCTCCACTGCTGTCTTGGATGTTGAGATAATGTCACTGTCATATTTTCTGTAAAATCCCTTCGCCAGGATTTCTCCTCCTGGGAAGCTGAGAAACCTCAGAAAAGAATGAAAATAATTATCAGATTGCTTCTCCCTGTTTTGCTGCTTTGGAATGTTGTGTAGATATTGTTTTACCAACTGATCAATGTTTGGTTTGTTTCATGTGTATTGGTTTTATTTAATGACCAATCACCATCAATTCTGTCAGACTCTGAGGAGTCAGTTGAGAATTTTTCATTCTTGTTAAACCTTCTGTCCTCTTTCTTTAGTATAGTTTTAGTATAGTATTCTTTTAATATAATATCATAAAATAATAAACCAGCCTTCTGAGAACATAAAGTCAGATTCTCATCTCTCACCTCGTCCTGGAAACCCTCACAAACTCAAAAAGATAACAGTTTAAAATAGGATGTCCCTTTCTCCAGGCTGTTTCAATTACTGTATGGGCTGTGTATGGTTTAACACACATCTTACTGATATTTCAAGCATTTTAAAGCAGACTGGAACCCATATATACCAATTCCAGTAGAAAACAATACTGTGTTGGAAACTCATGACTAACAGCTAAGACATGACCACCTTGAGACCTTTGACTCCCCCAGCAGCTCTTTGATGCCTATACTAGAGAATATCTCTCTGTGATGACTGAATTAACACACCAGATTTATTTTTCTTTTCTTGTATTCCAATTCCCAGCATGGCAGGCCTGACTCTAGTTGCCTTCCCATCATAAACTTCACCTCCTCCTGAGAGGGATCGTGCTGGTTTTCTGAGAGAGCAGTCAGGTGATGGTAATAGAGGGGGAAAGTCTTACAAATCTTCCTTCCTTCCCACATGGAAGTGTGGGACACACTTATCAAGCAGATATCAACCAGCAAAGGCCCTTGGGGGCCAAGATTCAGGAGAAGTAAATCAAGCAAGCTGGTTGTGGGCAGATTGGGCTGTGAACTGGCCCAGCTCCATATCTCCCTGCAGCACTGGAGGGTGGGTGTGTGCCCTGTCCTTCACTTGTGATTTCCTGGAGGAACCCAGCAGTGCTGACAGCTCCTCTGTCGCAGACATCTTTTCATTAAAAGTCCTTTCCTTAGGATTTTTTACTTCTGAGAAGCTGAGAGGTCTCAAAAACAAAATGTAAACATTGATTATCTGCTGCTGTGGAATGCAACAGGTGCATCTGTGATTGGTCTCATGTGGATGTTTGGAATTAATGACCAGTCACAGTCAGCTGGCTCTCTCTCTGTCCAAGCCACAAACCTTTGTTGATTCATTCTTTTCTGTTCTTAGCTTAGCCAGCCTTCTGAGATGAACCTTTTCTTCTACTCTTTTAGTATAGGTTTAATGTAATATATATCATAAAATAATAAATCAAGCCTTCTGAAACATGGAGTCAGATCCTCATCTCTTCCCTCATCCTAAGACCCCTGTGAACACTGTCACACTCCTCTTGGCATTCTTCCCTGCCAGCTTGGATTTCAGTGGGAGCATTTTGTTTTGTGGGAAGCTGCATAGGGGGATAGTGCAGTGTCTGAGGGGCAGAGAAACCATCAAATCTAATTTGCAAATATACTCAGTGCCAAGCAGAGCCCTATTCCAAACAAGGCTCATGCCTTGCAGAGTGCATGGAGCACACTAATGGAATTTCTGTGTTTCAGAGTCCAAAGGAAAGCAAGCTGGATTATGCATGGCCAATAATGGGTGCTGCCAAATGCTGTTCAGAAGTTAGAATGGAGTCTGGCAGGGCAGGAGGTGACAAATGTCATTAGAGCTGTGTGAAGGGTGTCAGCCTGGTCCTTCTCTGGTCCCACTGGGATATTTCATTTACATGATAGCTGTTCACAAGATTGTTCCTTGCTCTCTCTGATCACTCACAGCACCAGTGGCAGCTTTTTTCCATCCTTGGGGGTGATGGTTTTGCCTGTAGAGCTGACCAGTGTTGAGTTTGTCCCATTCAGCTTTTCCCAGGGCTTACTCCTGAGTGCAGCACTATTCTGCCCTGGTTGCAGAATTTCTCTGAGGGTGCTTTACAGCTCAGTAATAGCAGTAAAAATCCAGTCAGAGATGCTTTTTTCCTCGATTGCTTTCCCTCCATTAGGTTCTCCCAGACTGCAGGGTCTATTAACTCACTGTCTGCAAGCTCACACAGACTTGTTCCACCAGGAACTGGCTTGCTGCTAATACTGGACCCACCTGGCTTTAGGTCAGGAAGCATTGCCTCTTCTTGCCATTTTTAGCACATTCCACTGAACTAATCAGTGTTTTGTGCCTTGAGGGACTGACAGGGAGGGACAATTTACAGTGTCTGTGCAAGCTGTGCTTGACTGGGTAAAATTCAGCTCCAGCTGTTGTTAGAGTACATGAATTGTTGTTCCTTTCAGCTGCACAGGGGAAGTCAGGCTGTTGCCCATTGCTGGTGTGGAGAGATCCAGCTGCACGTTCCCATTGTGCTGCAGGGGGTGTGTTTGGAAAACTTTTAAAAAGACAAAGCCCCTTTATCCCCCCAAAGGGTGACTTCACACCCCCGTGATCTGTGAAATTGAGTAAATGCAAAGTCACTGTATCTTTCACTGCAGAGATGCTGCTGGGAATCTCAGCCTGAGAATTTATTCTTGTCAGGGAAACCTGTGTGGACACTATTGCACAGAGCATTTTATCTGTAGCTGGTGCTGCTGGAAGGAGAGGATTTGTATCACACTCTGGTTTCCTGTTGGAGTGTTCCAAAATTAGTCCCTCAGATTGGACCTCTGCCCTTCATCCCCAGGAAAGAATCACAAGGCCCAGCGTGGAGAGGAGCACACAGATCCCTCTTGGAGGCCATGTCAGCACTGCAGGGAGTGACTGGAGGGTGGCTTGTCACAAATGTGATGTGTGGCATGAGCCCTGTCAGTGTTGCAGCACCTTTAGCTGTGACTGGCCTTGTGCAAGGAGGGGTATGTGCTTGAATTTTCCCTTTCCCTGGAGCTGTGGCTCCTGAGAGCTGTTGTCAGCAGCTCTGGAACACCTGCAGTCCAATTCCTTATCCTCACCAGGCACTGCTCCTGTCACCTTTGCATAAGCAAAGTCAGAATTGGATTGTTCCAGCTGAGCCTGTCCTGGTGCTGCCTTCCTAAGCCCTGAACAAGCTTCTCAGGGTACTCAGGTCCATGGGAATGCACTGAGGTTCTGGGAATGACACTCATGAGGTGCTCAAAATAACACAGTTCCTAGCAGAACATGCAGGACACAGGACAGTTGTGTCAGCTGGGCTTGGTGCCACTGCTGGGCCTCACATGGGGATCCAAGCTCTTTGTTCCTTGGGATGTGTGGCTGAATGTGTGTTTTTGGCAATATTTCCTTCTTTGGTGGGGTGATAAAGTAGTTTTGGGTCAAATTCAGCTCCTAGGTGTGAAATCTAGCAAGGTTAAATAAACCTTAATCAGACTTCCAGTGTTCCCATTAGCCATGTTAGAACAGCTTTGCAAGGAGCTGCTCCCAGAAAGTGATAAATGATTTTTGCATGCAAGCTGCTGTATAGTTCAGTGATCCCACCTACCCTCTCATGATAATATTCAAACCTTTGAGGATCCTTCAAGAAATTCTGGGAATCAGCATCTCAGCCCCGTGCAGAGTGAGACAAGACACAGTTCATGATGTATCTTTGTGTTGATGCTCGTAACCTTTATTGGGTCACTGCTAGAAAGCATATACAATGAATTCCCTTTCCTCCCTCTGGTTATCTTGAAACTTGTGGAGTGTCGTGGTTTTATTTATTTCTTTTCATGTATTTCTTTTCTTTATTTATTTTCTTTTCTTTGGCTTACTCGAGGCATTTGTGGCAGTTCCCATGACTGAATAATTTAAACCAGCAAAAGGACTCTCTTATCACTGAAACCCTGTCTATAGGAGGACTCATGATGATCTTTCAATTTTAAGCAAGTTTTTTTTTTTTTCCTGCTAACCTGTTAGCATTTCTTACTGCAGAGGAAAAGCCTCTAGTCAAAAACTCATTTTCATTTTTACCAAGTTTTCTCTGTCTCATGTAAGTAAGATCCAGGCTTGTGGGTACCAGAATATCAATAAAACTTAAGATTTTGACTTTAGGCAAATACAAGAAAATTTAATGCAACAGACAGGAGAGAGGTCCAGCACAGATGTCTAACGTGTTAGTTTTATTTAAAGATGGTCTGGCAGTGCTAACGTAAGAAATGTTCTTTAAAAAACATCAAATAAATAAATAAATAAATAAATAAAAATAGGAATAACTTTCTGTTGAGGAGCTTGGAAAGCATCTGGCTTTCATCTTGGGAGGAAGGGGTACTGTAAAGCATTCTTCAGAGCAGGTTCTAGGGAGGCTGATCCTAATTCCTCCGGTAGCCTGCAAACCAAACATGAAATAGATGTTATTAGAATCTGTTCTTGTCTTGGTATCACTATTGTCAGCAATGCTTTTGAAAAAACAATACTAGCTTAAATACTGGGCTCAAATTAGTTTCAGAATGGAATTGTTTTAAAGATTTAAATGAGAAGCTGCTCCCTCCCATGGCGCGGACACAATCGGTGCTGTTCGGTGAAATGGCTCAGCCAGGACTCACCATTGCAGCCCATCCCACTGAGGGAGCCGATCCTGTCAATCCTCCTCCCAAAACAGCCAGAATCCCTCATCATCCTGGGCACCTGCAGCCCCCTCAGTCTCTTGAGGAGGGGCTCCCTGTAGGACAGGGGGGTGTTGGGTGCCAGCCTGGCTTCAGCCTTCTGGCTGTCGCCGTCGTCGCTGAGTTCCGGCAGGATCTCCTCCTGGGCTTTGGGTTCCTGCAGGTCAGGATTGGACTCCAGGGCTTCCATCATGGCAAACTTGTCCTCCAGTCTTTCCAGCAGGGCCTGTGAGAACAGGATTAAATTGATGAAATTCCTTGTTTTGTTGTCATTTGAAAACTCTTGCAGTCATTCTGTTCTGTGTTCACCCATGGTCCCATAGCCCACCCTAGGGACACTGACAGGTTGGATCCCAGCCTTGCTGGTGTTTGTTGGGTTCTGTCCTCTGCATTATTTCCCTGTTCACACTAATTCCATCCAAGGGAAGGCATAGCTTCACCTTGTGAACTGAGTGAAGCTGCTTGCCATCACGTGTATCTTACTGGCAAGTTTAGAACACATGTTGGCAGAGAAGAAAATGCAAGATGTGGGTTGGACAGGGTCCGCTCAGCCCACCAGTGGTACACAGCCTTTAGCCACACAGCCCACTCCCATGTTACTGCTTTGTCCTGGCTGTTTCAATGGACATCATTTGGAGAAGCTCTAGGTTTTCCTGCCCCAGGGAATGCAGGATTGCTACTCCTGAAAGTGACTGAAAATACCTGTGTGGTAAATTCATACTGCCTGCTGTGTGACTGCTTCCTGGGCACCATTCTTTGTAATTTGTAAAGCTTTGTGTAACTACCTCCTCAAAGGCAGCTCAACCAATTAGAGGTCACTAATTGCCCAGCTCTAGAATAAGAATATAGAGGAATGAGCCTTATGGCTTGCCTGACAGTGAGTGCATTTGGAAGCCACTCTTCCTGGCTGCTGAAAACAGCCCAGATGCAGCTTTACCTCAAATTGTCCTTATCAGCTCAGGGAGTTTGTTCTTAGGGCCTAAGAACAGCTTTGGGAAGCTGGTTACTGGTACCAGCCAGCCCAAGGAAAGGTTTGAGCTTTCAGATCCCATCAGAGTCTCAAGCTTGTACTATGCTGTAACAATGCATTTTCTCTATCATTTATTAAAATTCTTAGTGGTAATTTTATAGCTCTGGAAGCTTTTGTGGATGAGCCACGCTAAATGATTGTGTTAATTCCTCTAGTAATATTTCTAAAAGTTTGTCTTTGGGTGCTCTACTCTACCTCCTCATCTCTCATCCATACACAAGCAGATCTCTCAAATTCACAAAGCTAGAGCCATATGGCTGCCCTGTGGAGCAGGGGTAAACATAGAGATGACTCCAGCTCAGTTTTCTATTTGTTCTTACAGAGCTACTCTGATGATTTTTTCCTTCCCTGCAACTTTGTTCCCTGGAAGATGTATCTTTAAAAGAAAAAGAACTGAAACACCAAACCAGACATCCTACAATCACAATTTTGGTTCCCACTACTGCCCAGGAGCTGGGGTGAACCCAACACAGGAGGATATTTCCCTACAGAGCTTCTCTGAACCCCTCTGAAAAGCTTTGTCCCCAGCATGAGATGTCTGATGTGGTTATTGCCACCCAACCACACAAAAGGAAGGCAAATCACCCCCTCACACCCTGCTAAGCCCCCCAAAAGTTTACCCTTGCAAAATGAGAGTCCTCACCTCCATGCTGGCCAGTTCTTTGGCAGGGCTGAGGCTGTAGATGGGGTTGGCTCTGCAGGGCTGGAGCTGGATGAGCAGCAGCAAGAGGAAGCCATAGGAAAATGAGCCTTTAGTGTCCATGGCGCCGAGCTCGTTGGGAGTTGGGAAGTTCAAGCTGTTTCTTCTGAGATGTCCCTTCAAGTCTCTTTCTTCCTCGTGGTGTTGTGTCCCTTCTGAAGCTCGTCTTTTATACTCTTTGGGCGATCCCTGCTTCCTAGGTTATCAGTGGGTTTATCTTGGGCACATTCCAGTCCCACTGCAGGCATGCAGCTCTGTCAAGGGAAGATTCCCTTTATTAGCTGTCATTAGGCAGCAGCTGCTGTTGCTGAGGAATGTATGTCACAAGTCAGTGATTTCATGTCACTCCCCCTCCTCTTGATACCAGGAGCTGTGATTACATAGTCCAGTTGGAAATTCTTAGCAATTCTCTTTCAAGAGACCCCTGTGGTCAGATTTACAGAGATGGGAAACAATCCCAAAACTTTGCTCATTTAGAAGATTTCCATAAGGAAAATGCCTTTTACAGGGGAAAGAACAGGCTTTCAGATCAGTGTTTGGTGAAGAGTCAAGAATGAAGATAAATTGCCTTTCGGGACACCTAAAGCATTGCGCACACTTCTTATACGGAATAAGCGCGGCCACCGCCTACAGAAAGTGTGCTGAAAACCCCAGATTTGGGCCACTTTTCCCATTGCTCCCGAGGTGATATCACCACAGAAACTCTGTGTTTGTGTGTCACCAACAAGAGCAGCCCCTGGAGCTGCACCTCAGTGCAGAACAGGCAGTGGGGAGAGCGAGCACCTCCAGCCCTGCGCGACAGCCGGCTCTGGCACCACTGACAAACACTAGAGTGTGTTAACAGCCAAAAGCTTAAATAATGGGATTTCTGTAAGCACTCGTGGTAAGGCTTGACCTGCGTCAATAAAATATAAAGAACAGGCAGCCAGTTTCAGCAATAATCTTATTTTGCCGTCATACAGGAAAGAAACTTGTTCGATGAGAACTTAGCTGGTTTTATTCAGAGTCTGTCCCGAAGAAAGAATGGATGAATCTGTGTATATGTGAGTTTTGTGAGAAGTTAAAACAAAATCTTAAATATAATGTATTAAAAACTAATAGTATTTATTTGTTTAAGTGCTGGATGTCTTAAAATTAGCTAGAAACTGCCTGTTCTTAGATGAGAAGTTACAGAAGTACAGAAATGCTTCATATTTCTCTTCCATTTTTGTGTTTGTACATATAGTATAACTAAAAATTAATCTTTTTACAGAAGTGCAGGAGATTTCTAAATCATGAAGCAATAGCTTTTTTTTTTCATTTTCCTAATGTTTCTTGTTATTTTAAATGGAAACAACAACAAATATAGGAGTAAGTTGAATGTCAGTCTAGTAATAATTTGTTGACTTTTCATATGAACATATATCTTGAAAGAAAATCATGAGTATGCTTTCAAAATAACAATAGAATGAAAAACTATTGCCCATGTCTTATATGTCTTAATATGGTGTTTATGTACAAACATGTGCACATACTGCTCACATGATCAGCTACCAAAATTATACCAGAAAGGACATTCTCAAGGTTGTGAAGTCATGCTCAAATGCTACTTCTTCCTAATATAGCCCGAAGTCAGCCCAACTCTGTGTATGTTCTGATGAAGCCCTTTATTAAAAGAGTTCTCTCTGTTTTTCCTCAATGCTTTATTGTTTTCAGAACATGAAGGCAACACTATTTTTTTTGTATTTTTTGTATTATTAATTTTGTGTTATTACACCTTCTTATTTTGTGTTTTTAAAAAAGAATGAAGATCCTGATAGCTTATTTTTTATAATTAACATTCTATACTGCAGTGTCTGTATAATTCATTAATTAGTTACAAATATTCTCTTCCTGCTGCTCTTTTGTGTATGTTTGTTTGTGCCAAGGTGTTTGTTACACTTTGTTTTGTAAACTGCAAAAGTGGGAGAAGATAAACCAGAATTATTTGTTCATTTTGAGTGTCCAATTTAAGATCATTAGAATCGGTTATTGTTGTATTTCTTGTTTCTTTCCTTTCACACTCCCCCACACACACTAAGTATTCTCTAGTGCTCTCTGTACAAAAATATTTTGTAGCTTGCTCTGAGATTTCCTTTGTGTCTGTTTTTTTTTTTAAATTTGGTTTGTTTTGTTTTTATTTTTGTTTTGTACAGCAGCCCCTGGGGCACAAACCCAGCAGCAAGAAATTAAGGAACACAACATTAATCTCAGATGTGAAATATTTTGCTTTGAGTGATCTGTCCCTGTGAAACAATCTAATTGTTCACAATTTTAGTGATTAAGTCAGACCCCAAGATAGTATTTTCTTTACTGGTTCATTCTTTTTCATCTTCTGTGTTCCATGGCAGATAAATAAGATGCAGCAGCCTTGACAACACTTTTCTAAGAAAAACGAAGCTTCTAAGGAAAAATTTGTGCTCTATTCCATGTACAATGTAGTGAAGTGTAGACATGGGATGAGATGGCTGCCTGTCACAGTAGCAGTTGTATTTTCACAGCCAAATTCTGCCCTCAATTATCCACCTTGCAGTTCTGCCAAAGCAAACGGAGTGTGAAATGTCAGAACTCAGCTCATCGTTGTTAAGCTATAACAGTCTCTTGTTTATCTCAGTCTTATCACCCTGGTAAAATAATATGGACTTTAGGCTTTATAGCCTAGCAGTAAAGTCAAGATCTGGCATTGCCCATGCTCAGCTGTCTCGGGTTTTGGTTGTTAATTCTCTGCCCTGAGATGTGCAGGATGTCTCTGTTTCTGTCTCTGTTTCAGCCTGCACAACTGAAGAACGAGTCTGGACTCTTCACTTTTCAGTCTTGAGGTTGTTTATAAATTCTTATCTATAAAATTTTCTTTCTGCTCAGCAGGGCAGCCACAGGCACTCTCTGTGTTGTCCTTTTATACTACAAACTACGTATAACATATTTACACTTAATTCCCAATACCTATCACCTGTGTTAGACAGTGCACTTCTACTCTAAACCAATCCCAAAGTGCCAACATCACGGCAGAAAATGGAGAACAAGAAGAAGAAAGAAGAAGGACTAGACACCCCCTGATTCCTCCGTCTTGTTCCCATAACCCCCATGCCAAAAATCCTAAAATCTACATTTTCACCCTGTGAATATTTTATTATTATACTATTCAAACTTGTGTGACTTTCAGGTCCTCATACAAAGCTGGCAACTTGCTCCAGGGGTCAAAATCAAATCCCCAGGTGTTCTGGGCTGTGTGCCAGGGTCTCTGAGCCCCCCCATGGGGTCCACAGCAACTCTGGACACCCGGAGGGATGCACTGAGCTCTGACACAGCTGGGCATTTCCCCAGTAAAATGTCTGCCTTAACAGGGCAGCAGGTTCTTCAGAAAAGCTTTCTGTGACTGGTTTTGGGGAACCTGGCACATTTCCCCTGCTCCCCAGGGTGTGGGGTGGGAGCTGTGGTGCCAGGAGGCTCCGTCAGAGCAGCTCTGGTTGTTCCGATCAGAGAGATGCTGCTGGCAGCCTGTGATGAGGAGATGGGCACAGCTCAGCTGAGGTGGCATTGCCCCTTCCCCAGCCAGGTGATTCATGATTCTGTGTCCTTGTTTTTCAGCCCTGTGAGGGTAAGGACCACAACCCTGGGGGTTGGCACCGTGTGGGCTCCATGTGCTGATGGACAGACCTGCCCCAGGTGCTGCCCTGACCTGCTGCACATCCTGACACTGTGTCCTTTCTGCTGCTGCCACTCTGGGCTGGGCACTGTGAACAGAGCCTCCTGTTCTGAGGGACAGCCTGGGTTTGGGTTCCTTTCATCTCCCAGTGACAAAACCTTTGACAAAACTGTGCCACACTGTGACGGTGTTAGCAGGGGTTTTCGGATGAGGGAAGAGATGAGGATCTGACTCCATGTTTCAGAAGGCTTGATTTATTATTTTATGATATATATTACATTAAAACTATACTAAAAGAACAGAAGAAAGGATTTCATCAGAAGGCTGGCTAAGAATAGAAAAAGAAAGAATGATAACAAAAGCTTGTGACTTGGACTCTCTGTCTGATCCAGCTGACTGTGATTGGCCATTAATTAGAAACACCCACATGAGACCAATCACAGATGCACCTGTTGCATTTCACAGCAGCAGATAATCAATGTTTACATTTTGTGCCTGAGGCTTCTCAGCTTCTCAGGAGCAAAAATCCTAAGGAAATGATTTTTCATAAAAGATGTCTGTGACACCACACCGCACCCAGGCTCTCTTTCCCTGCATGATGGTTAGACTGAGAAGGAAATTAATCGGTGAGGCCATCAGGGAAGAATCAAAACAGAAACGTAAAAATTTCTGGAGTGGCCATGCCATGCTTCAATTAAGTGGTGCTTCATGCTTCACTTTTTCCAGGGGGGGAATTAAACTTCCATCCCGAACACGGGTTGTTTCTCCCGGTGATTGTGTCCCGTTATCTCTGTGCTGGACGCTGCAGCCTCAGTGCTCGGGGAGCCCCGGGCAGGCTGGGGCAGCCCGGCGGGGCCACTGGCGTCTGTCCCCGGTGCTGAAGCCCTCGCAGCCCTTTGCCTGCCCCTGCAGCTGCTACCCGGTGTGTTTTCAAAGCGATTTTTAAAGCCCGAGGGGGATAAATACAACCGGCCCTCTGATAATAAGCTAGCCAGAAGTGAGGCTTGGATGGGACCAAATCTCGATTGCTGCCTGACATCACTTCAAATCAGATACACCAACAGCACACGTGTTTGAGAAAGATATCTGAGTGTTTCTTTCCCTGTAGGAGTGCTTTTATTGGAGGCTTTTGTCCTCAGCAACTTGTGTTACCCTGGTCTGTAAATTCATGCACTGCTTCTTAGCAAAGGTGGAAATGGCACAGCTCCTGAGGAGCTTCCCTCATCTGACTGGCATCCTCACTTCAAAGCTTAGCTTGGATTATTTAAATGCTAATAGAACCCAGCAAATTACCTAAAGTACAAACACACCTGGCTTCAGTCTTGGGGATCTAATCACAGAGGCTTTTATGTGAGATAAATTGCTCTTGCTTTGAGAAAAGTGCCTTTTTAAAGTGTTCCCACAAAACGCCAGGTGATGGGGTGGCACATCACCAGCCTGACCTCTGTAATTGCAACTCTTTTCTGTTTCTTATTCATCTTCTGTAGGATTCTGTTCACAGGTGCTCACAGCTCAGACTTCAACCTGCTCTGACCTCTGTTATTTTTCTGCAAATAAACTTCAGTAGTGCTTGCCTTCCACTGGGTTTTCAGTGAAATTTCAACATCAAGAAGCCTTTATGTCTGTGACAACATCCCTGCTCTAGAGTTACTGGGAGCCAGGAACAAGCCTTAGACTCAGGATTATTAGAAAGGAGGCTGCAAACTTCCCATGAGCTCCAGGAATCAAAATAAATTATTTTAAGCCATGTATAGACTGGCTATTGATATGGAATTATGCTGGAAGATGAAAGAATAACACAGTTTTCATTCTGGACTTTAATTCTTATTTTGATTGGTTGAAATCTTAATTTTCTTGTGATTTTTCTCTTAGGAATGGCAATTCAGAGTATAATAAATTCATTATGAACTAATCCATCATTGTACTCAGGGCTGTGTGTGCATATGGCAGCAAATACCTGTTCAGTGCATTTTCACAGTTGCTGTTGCTTTGTTAATAAAGTTAAATTAAACAGATTAACTAGCAAACAGCATAAGACCTAACCAAAAATGTTAAACAGAGAAGCCTTCAGGATATGTTTTTCAATTTTCTTCTCAGTGGTTTGAAATACCTGGATTCCTATGGAAGAGTGGGGTGCCTCTGAATTTCCTTCAAAGAAGGGTAGGATTGTTTTGGGGTTGGTTTTTTGTTTGTTTGGGGGCTTTTTTTTTCCTTTTTTTAAAATAAAACTTCTTTTTTTAAATAAATGGAATTTTTTTGTTTCTTTTTTTAAAAATAAATAAAAATTAAAACAAATACTAAGAAAAATTTGTTTTCCTCCACCAGTGGCAGATGTAAATGCAGAGTCACTGCTTTCTAGTGATGTCTGCTAAGAGAGCTGCCCTTTGTTCAAATTGTGGGTCAGAGATTTGGGGCTTTGGTTTCTGTTTACCAGACAAAAACCCTCTGAAATGCTCCAGAATTCAGTGTCTAACTGCAAACTAGGGCTCTGTTTCAGGAATCAAATATGAACAAATCACACAGCAAACCCCGAGGCAAATTCATTATGGAAAACAGTTTATTACCTGTGACATAACGAGACTTGTTTATTAATACATTCAGTAAACAAAGAGTACAAATGTAGTTTTCTGCAATTAATTTTCAGATAGATGTTGACAAATAAATACTCTGGTACAGACAGGCAGTACAGCAAAGGTGCATTTTGTTGGACAAGTACATCAGGGGAGAAGTGGGTTTGTTTGCTCAGTACAGAGTAGATCTGTAGCAGGCAAAGGGTGTTTGAAACCCCAAAGTCAATCCTGTCGATAAAGAAGATCAATAAGAAATAGAAAGAGAATTGTACAGGATTTCACACATGGAAATCACACTGTTTTCTTGCTGTTCTAGGGGCAGATTTAGCTGCCCCTAGAACAACAGAAACAATTATCCCTGGGGAGCAGAGAGGGAAAACCTCTCTGATTTTCTAAGAGAAGATGAAATGCTCACAGCTGACTCAGAGGAAGGAGGGAAAGTAAATAAAACAGAGGAGTGGCATCCACAGGTTTTAAATCTACATCTGATGACAGCGAATTCTGAGGAAGGTAAAATAATAAACTGTGTTTGTGATAGGAGGGGGAAACTTAACTTTAAGGCATCATTTCCTTGAAGCTGAATTAACTCTGCTCTTTTGCATATTCCTGCAAGTTACACACCAACACACACACCAGCAGCCTCTGCCTCTCTCTTACCACAGCAGAGTCAGCATCCTAATCCACTCAGTGACCCAATTCTGTCCAGTCTGACACCAAAACAGCCCCTGTGTGCTTTGGGGAGCCCCTTTTTCCTTCTGCCCTGGTGTCTACGAGGTGAGCTCAGGAGGTGGCTGAGGAATCTCTGGATGGCAGCAGCATCACCCATGGAAACGTCCCTGGTGCTTTGCATCCACTGCAGGTCAGTGTCTGGCTGACCAAGGGCATCTCCTGCCATCAGCTCGTGCTGCTCACGCTCCCACTCTTCTGACACCAGGGGATGCTCCAGGTCCTCCTCCAGCAATTTGGACTCACTCTGGGAAAAGGGAAGGGCAGAAGGTGGGGAAAGATGAGAAGGAGGGGTTTGGAAATTCTCATTATTTCCAAGCCATACCCAGTGCTAAGTCTGAGGATGTATTAGCTGCCAGACTGCCAGTTAAGTGTTTCCTAGAACTGGGAATATATCTTAGAAATTATTTTAGACATTTCTTTGCACACTTTGTGATGCCTTTTTCAAATTTTTCGTAATTTATAGGGATAAATTATGAAAAATTATGAAAAATTATGAAAAATTATGAAAAATTATGAAAAATTCGAAAAAGGCCTCATAAAGTGTGCAAAGAAATGTATAAGACAATTCTTCAGAACCAATTTCAGCATGCCTCTTGCCACTGCGTTAAGGCATCCTTAATGAATAAGGAAAAGGGAAAAATAAGGGAAGTAAGGAAATAATAGGGAACAAGGAAAAAGAATAAGGAATAAGGAAAAAGAAAAAAATAGCGAATAAGGAAAAAGAAAAAAATAGTTGATATCTAAGAGAATTAATGCAGTGGCAGGAGACATGCTGAAATTGGTTCTGAAGGATTATCTTAAACATTTCTGAGCACACTGAGAGGTCACTTCATATATGGCAATGCCAGCTCCCTAGTGCAGGAACTGAAATGTTTTGGAGCTCCTGCACAAACAAACCCACAAAGATACACACACACAATTTCTCTTTTCCTTGTATTCTGCACCTGGCAGTCACAGGCAGGGGCTGCATTGCTGCACAGCTGAGCTGAGGAGGAGATCCTGCATTCATAATCCTTAATTCCTTTTTCAGCTAAAAGCAGGGGTTTCAGGGGGTGCATGCAGGTGATTGCTGCAGGGCTTTAGATCACAGCCCTCCCAGAATAATTTCTTTACTCCAAAAGCTTATTGCTCCACTCACAGGATGATCCTAAATGTACAATCCCCTAACTGAATCCACAGGAAAAAAAAAACCCAAACATTTTCCTTTCAATCACCTCATGTGATCAGAAATTTAAATCCAGTCGTCAATGACTTTAATTTCCTCTGTTTAATCACTTTGTATCTGCCCATCTCAGCATTCCTGCTGTCATGTTATCTCTTTAGGATGGGTTTGGAAGAAACAGAGCTCATCTGGCATGTCCAATTCCTAAAGAAGCATCAGCTTCTTTCAGCTCTGTTGGGCAGTCACTTACCTGTAAGCTGGAAATGGATCTGGCCCCTGCCTGGTTTTGACTGACAATGAGCAGCAGAAGGAATCCAGGGCAAAAAAGGAGTTTCAGGTTCATGTTTGGTGCCTGATTCCTCTTCCCTTAAAGTCCCTCCAGGTCAGTGTTGCTCTGTGTCTCCAGCTTATCAGCATTTATATCTTCCTCCAACCCCTCCCAAATCTACCTTTTGAGTTCCTGCTGGTGCAAGGATTGGTTTGAGGTTTTGATCTGGTTTCATCCACCCAGGAGAAGGAGGAGGAGGAGGAAGACGAGGAGGAGGGAAGAAACAATTCTCTTTTCTGGTGGTGAATTAAAGGAGCATTTTCCACTCAGGCAATGCAGCATCAGTCTGGAGTTTTGGTGCCACTGATGAACACGAGTGAGCACAGCTCAGGGTTCCTTGGGCTCACTGCTCACCCTTTCCTTTTCATGCAAAGAAAAATACCTGTGAGAGAGCTGTGAAGTGGGAAAGGAAGTGAATGGTGTCCCCAACACATCCCCCAGCTCCTTTGTCACTGTGGAATGGGCTGAGAAAACATGCTCAGAACTGAGAGTTATTACATAATAATGCTATCATAACATAATAATATAGATTATCAATATTATTATTAATATTATGATTAATATAACTTATTAATATTACTTAAGAGATGAAAGAGTGATTTGGAGAAGAAGGGGAAAACCAAGTATTACAAATTCAAGTTGCAGTGGTTATTGGCCTGAATGGCAGCGAGTGTGGCCAAAACCTGACATGCACAGAAAACTTCTACAAGGCTTGAGCTGAGGAAGAAATTCCTCTTTCCCTGGATCCAGCTTAAAATAGTTCCTTTGTGTGATCTTTGTCTATTGTGCACAATTTGTATTAAATCACAATCAGTTTGAAAGGAAGAACAGGCTTGAAATTTGGCTTCACTGAAAAATTGAGATGCAATAACACTTCTTGCCCTTTCATGGCATTTTTGCACACATGTGATGCACAGAGTTAAAGGCCATCAAGCTGGACCTACATGGAGGAAATGGAAATTAAAGACCATCTGGTATTTTTCATCTGATATTTGAGTTACTGAAAGCTTGCAAACCAGTTTTCTGTATCAGCTTGTTGGTCCTGGAAGCTTGGAAAAAATAATCTGTGATGTGGCAACAGGTTTAATGTTTTCAATGCTTTTTTCTTGTGCAGATCAGTTTGAGGTATCATTTTAAATGGGTGTTGTAAGGAGACAGCTTAGAAACATCCCTCTGTGAAGGAAAAGGAAGTTTCATGTTATTATATTGTTGAGGTTTTTTGTGGTTGATGCTGGTGAAAACCACATTTGATATGAATCTTCTTGCCCTTTCATGTAATTAGTAAATGAAATCATCATCCCAGAGGTTTGAGGTGTGTGCTTCTCAATGTAACAACACATTAAGAAAACATCAGGGCAGTTTCAGGTTCATCTTTTCTCCAGGATCGTTTTGTTGCTTTGATTGGCTTCTCTCAGGTCTGCAGAAATGGATAATGAATCTTCTTGAGAGGACCTTGAGATATCTGAAGTTGTTCTGGGGTTCTGCTGAATGTCTCTCTGGTTATTGTTGGACATTGATGCACTAGTACAGTCCTCATCTGTGACTGTATTCTCTAGAAGTCTGTGGTGCAATCTTGTGCTAAAGCAGAGCCAGCTTAGATGAAATTTCTCAATGCATTGTCAAGGTGAATTTGAAAACCTTCAAGAAACAACGATTTACTAGAATCCACTTGGAATTTTTCCCATTGCCATTTGTGTCATTGCCTCTCACCCTAATGCCTTGGTCTGGATATTCACAGAGATTTATCATTGCAGCTAGGATGGAGACTTCAGCACAAACATCAGTCTAGAAGAAGGGAGGAACCCATGAGGGCAGCAGAAAATATTTTGGAGTTAGGAAATGGCTTTGTGTCCATTTTTGAAGTGTTCCTTTGTATGGCAAGTCTTTCATGTAGGGTGGAAGGAAGCAGGTTGGTGTGTGTTGCTCATCTCCAAGGACAAATTGTTTAGCAGCTTCCTGAGATATTTCTCCTGTATCATCAGAAGTCTGGTTGAAGAGCAAGATCAGGGCAAACTATTCCTCTGGTGTGGGGGTCCCAGTTGTGGGTTTCTCTGGGTCTGGATTGAAGGCATTGAGACAGCAGTTCATGTTCACACTCAGGTGTTTATTATTTCTTATCACTAAAACAGTCTCACTGCTGTGAGTGGGGCAGCTTTCCATTAGAAGGCACAAAATGGCCAACAATCTCTTGGTACAAGGGCTTTTCAGACTAAACTATCCAATTAAGAGCTGACACCTGGATTATTTTCCCTTTTCACCCAATAACTGATCCCACAGAGCTGCAATGCAGACTTTTCTGCCCAATTACAAAATGCCACCCAAACCCATGGAGAAGGAGGAAGAAGAAGCATGAAGAAGAAACCCAGG
The DNA here is from genome assembly GCF_028018845.1 of Melospiza georgiana. Taxonomy (NCBI): domain Eukaryota; kingdom Metazoa; phylum Chordata; class Aves; order Passeriformes; family Passerellidae; genus Melospiza; species Melospiza georgiana. Next base: position 6,627,639 of record NC_080451.1, read on the forward strand.
ATGACACCCTGTGCCCTCCATCTTGCTGCCATCCACAACACACTAAAAATCCCAAAACCTCAATTTCTCACCAAGTGATACACCTACACTGCTCTCTGTAATCCATTTCACACTTTTGTGGATTCCAGTCTATTCTGGAGTTTAGGAAACTTTCTCCATGAATGAGGGTCAGAGTCAGTGCTGCCCTGGGGGAGCAGACACAGAAATATTCCCTGTGCCCTGGGTTTCCACACTCTGAGGATTTACCTGCCCATCCCATGAGAGAGCTGAGCACTGAAGTTGACAGCACATAAATGAGGTTTGGTAAGGGATCATTGGAGCCCTGCTGCAGTAACTCATCTTCCTCCTTCCAAGCTCAGTGACCCCTTTAGCCTTTTTCTCCCTCCCAGCTGCTCAGGCCAACATTCCCTGGCCGGCTGAAAGGGCAGTGGTGTTTCTGCAGCGTTTTCATCACAGAGGGATCACTGAGGCTGTGATGGATGCTGGCACCAGGGGCTCCTCACTGAGACATTGATATTTAGCTGGAAAAATGCTCAAAGCATTTTCTTGGTGTCCCCCTGCCTCCCCTCCCTGAGGGGGCTGCAGCTGGGCTGTGCAGGCTCAGTGCACAGCAGCACCACCATGAATGGGTGCTTATTTAAATTTATGAAATAAATTATTAAATTTATTAAAAGTTTCGGTGTCACGCGAATGGTCGAGTTCAACACTAGATGTGTTGATCTGGACATCCTTGCTTCCCCATGATCTTTAAGTTGGATCTCAGAAATTTGTAGGTTGATCTTGCTCAGAATCCAAGTTTTTCATTCTCTGTGTTTTATGGGACATCTTTGGTGTTTGGACTGAGGTCTAATTTGTCTGCATGGAGCAAGGCTGGACTGGCAGTGGGAGAAGCTGCAGGCAGGAAAGCTGTGGCATTCACTGTCTGCCCTTGCTGACTCCTCACAGGAGAGAGAAACAGAACCTTTGTGGGCAGCATGGACACGACACATCCCCAGCTGCTCCGAGCTGGGACATTCACCCAGGTCCCTCTGTGAGATCCCATCTGGGCTCCTGGTTTGGTTACTGAGGTGTGTGGTGACCTCTCCTGGTGAGTGGAGAACGTGCCTCAAGTTCAACCTCTGCTAAAAACAGAGAAAATAACAGACCAGACACTGAGAAACTTCAATAAAATTAGTTCTTCGTAATCAAAACCATGATGCATGCACTACAACAAAGTTCTGAGTGTCTCTTTTTGGGGGTTTAGTCATGGAAGTGTGTGAGAGTGGTCGTGTCTTGGGAAGGCTCTTGGTATGTCTATGGTGTATTCTTTATTTAAACATTAAAGTTATTGAAAGCTTCAATGTCACACAGATGGTTGGATATGTTGATTTGGGCTCTCATAATGGATTTTACAGGATGTAAGTTTGTGCAGGAAGAGAAGGGTGTAGGATGACATTTCTTAATAATTTTATCTGGGACAACACTTGCCAGGTATTTCTTTGAGCTCAGCTCACCCTGGCAGAGCTGGGAGCAGTGTCACCAGTGCCCATTGACCAAGGTTTGCTTGCCAGGCAGCCAAATCCAGGGGCAGGAGGTCACACCATCCCATTGTGCTATTTATTGCTGCATGCCATTTGTCACTGTGGGGCTTGCAGAAGGTGAAGCCATTTCTAGAAATGGCTAAACAGCTACAGGAATGAAATGGCTCCTGTCCTAGGAGTTGCAGTGGTTGTTTACTTCCCTTCTCCCTCCCCTAACAGACTGGTGATGGACCTAAAAATAACCCAACTAACTAAAAATGTAATCATTACATAAACCCTGTCCTCCACAAAACCCTCAGCAGATTTTCCTTCAGCCTGTGAGAGTGGCACTGTACATAACCTAAATTTTGTGTTCCCAGAGCAGGATCCCAATTGTCCATTTTGTTTTGACACATCTCAGATTTGTGGACTGTGCTTGACTAGAGAGTGGTGTAGGTCAGTTTTGAGAATAGGGAGGTAAACTACCTTGATTTTTGTCTGGGATTCATGCATGTATTCTTCTTCTTCCTGCTAACATTTATGGTCCTTTTCATCAATGCTTCTCATCAGTTCAGGTACAACTGCACACCTGTTGCCCTGTTCTTCTAAACTTCTTAGAAAAAGAAGGCTTAGAAGAACTTTAGAACAGGGCAACAGGTACATGCAAGTGTACAGTAATGTAATGGAGTTACATTACATTATTGTAATGTAACTCCATGTTTGTAATGGAGTTTCTCATGCACTTTTCATGTAAATAATGATTGTTTTGCATTCCTTTCTGGAGGAAGAGAGAATTGATGGACCAGTGTGGTTGGAGAGGTGGCAATTTCATCCTCCAATCCATGATCACTTTTGAAAGTCTATAAATATTGGAGTTTGTAAATAAACTGCTCTCTTTTTACCTTGGACATCTCAGCTTGTGTGTGTAATTCATCGTTCATTTCTTGCCCTATTGCAACATGTACCCACTCTTGCTTATTGTGATTAGAGGGCAAATCCTTCCTGTTGAGAACTGCAAGACCATCCTGGAATTCTGCAGTGGATGCCCATAAAGCTGCATGTGAACAGAGGGAATTTCTTGCTGCAGTGGGAAGGATGCAGCTTCACCCAGAAAATCTGGAAAAGCAAAGCTGCTCTCCCTCAGGAACTCGGGGTGGCTGCTCTTATCACCCTCTGTTCTTGATTTAACAACCTTTCTTTGTTTTCCCAGAAAATACTCACTGTGATTGCCAAGCTTCTGGAAATAGCTGGAGCCTTTTGTGGTGCAGGGTGGGTGGCTGTGGGCCAGAGGGACAGGATATTTTAGCTGTTGCTTCCCAGCACAGCGTGATTGGCAAGCAGCCTTTCAAAAACCAACACTCCTAAAGCTGTGATAAGGTGCTCAGGCTGCAGGGCTGGAGGCTGTGCTCATGCTTGAGATAAAGTTCACTGTCAGCAGCACATTCACACCTCCCCTGTCACAGCCCCTGGCCCTGCCATTCCCACCAGGCACTTGCAAAGCCTCAGCCCTGGGGGATCAGGCCCTGGGCTGTGCCCAGAGGGGCTGCACAGCTCCCTGTGCCCTTGGGCTGACATTGAGCTGGAGAGAAGGAATATTGTGATTTGTCACTAAGGATTGTCACCCACAGCTTTGGACTCAACCCCTTTCCCTTGGGATGCACTGTCTGGATGAAAGAATGGGTGGAGTAAGAGCATGAACGAGGGATGTGGGACTCCAGGTAGCTCTTTAAAATGCAGTTTATTGTATTCAAAGTGTCACAGCAGCCCAGGGTCATGGGTGACAGAGCCTGTGCCTACAGCTCTCAGCTCCAGCTTCAGGCGGGCCTGGATCCCTGCACCCCTCATTGAGGCTCTTATTAATCTCTCTTACTAAGGGTGCCCCACGTTGAGCACCACTGTAAGAGCCCAAATGAGAGATGTGAGACTCCCAGCAGCTCTCCAAAATGCTGTTTATTGTATCCAAGAGGTTACAGCAGCCCAGGGTCGTCCCTCCAGCTGCAGGCAGGCCTGGAGACACACATCCCTCATTCAGGCTCTTATTAATCTCTCTTACTAATGGTGTCCCATGTTGGGCACCACTGTAAGAGCCTAAGTGAGGGATGTGGGACTCCAGAGGCTCTCCAAAATTCAGTTTATTGTATCCAAGAGTTACACAGTCCAGAGTCATGGATGACAGAGCCTGTGTCAGCTCCAGCTGCAGGCAGGCCTGGATTCCTGCATTCCTCATTGAGGCTCTTACTAATGGTGCCCCACGTTGGGTGCCACTGTAAGAGCCCAAATGAGGGCTGTGGGACTCCAGGGTGCTCTCCAAAATGCAGTTTATTAAATCCAAGAGGTTACAGCAGCCCAGGGTTGTGGGTGACAGAGCTGTGCCCACAGTGTCAGCTCCAGCTGCAGAAAGGCCTGGAGTCCTGCATCCCTCATGCAGGTGCACATGTTGGGCGCCACTGTAAGAGCCTAAGTGAGAGATGTGGGACTGCAGGCTGCTCTTCAAAATGCAGTTTATTGTGTCCAAGATTTTACAGCAGGCCAGGGTTGTGGGCAACAGAGCCTGTGCCCACAGCTGTCAGCTCCAGCTGCAGACAGGCCTGGAGACCCTTTGGTTTTGGTCACAATGCATTATATACTTTTCTTGTGGTTACATTGCATTATATACTTTCCTTTGCTGAGCATTTTAATACAATAAAACCAATCTATACCTTAACTATTATCTATAGCCCATCATAACTACTATAATTAACATATGTTACTGTTCTCCAATCACTAAAAGTTAGTACATTACGGTTTAAGCTAGAAGTTGTTATTCAGTTTTCCTGCAGTGGAAAATTCTGAGACAATGTGGATTTTTATGTGCAATTACAAAACACCATGAACATGAAGAAGAAGGTAAAGAAGAACAACCTGCCTCCACCCTAAAACCCCCATCTTGCTTCATATTTATTTCTATATTCTAAAATCCCAAACTCTAAGTTTTCCACCATGTGATACTACACACTTCTAACCAACTCCACACTTTAATCCCAGTACTATCCATCAATTTTGGAAGCCTTCTTCACAGCCTCAGATCAAATGCAGTGTTCTCTTGTGGGTCTGTGCCTTTGAGCACAGAAAGTTTAAAGTTCTCAGCATCCAGGTTTCCAACAGATGGGAAACCTTGAATAATATGTGCAAGAATAAGCAGTAATGGGAAGGTGGGGTAAGAATGCAGCCACACAATCTGCTTTTTATAGAAAATAGTGCTTCAGTGCTTTCTGAAACAGGGGAGAACCCTCCAAAAGGCCTTCATTTGAGCACTCAAAACCCATCTTAGAAAATAAATGCTTTATGAACAGTTGCCTACACTTTAAATGTAGGCTTTAAACTGTTCAGTTAAAACCAACCCATCAGTATGGGTTGCACAGAGAGAGGCCATGGGACCTCAGAGGCAGAAAATGTTTTTAGTATTCCTTTCCCACTGGAGATTCCTCACATAACTTCAGTGATGTTTGACCAAGAGGATTTGCTTTACCCTGTCACCTCCCTGAGGATAACAGCACATTTTCTGCATGGTGTTGAAGTGTGAGGGCCATTGTGAGCCATGACATCATATCTCAGGCCAGAGCAGAACAGGAAATGACCAAGGAGGCCAAAAATATTGGCCATGGGAAGAATGAACATTCTTCAGCCCAGATAGGTCAGATGCACCTGACAAGTGTAATGGGACAGGGAGATCTTTCACACTGTAGCACATGATGATATTTTAGTGCTGAGAGATGGTTTGTGAGAGGTGAACCAGGGTGCAAATCCTCTGGATGACATGCTAATAAAGCAGAGCTGTTCTCACAAGATGAGTAAAGGGAATATGGGCCTGAAGAGCTCCAAATCTGACCTTTATTTAACTTCAGGAGGCTTAAAATAAATTCTGGGTCCCAACTTCCAAACACAGCTAGAATAGTAATTCCCCGCCAGATGTATCAAAACTACCAGTGAGAAAATTGTATTTAAAAGAATTCAATATTATTATAAAATATATTAATATCAAAATAAGATACATTAACATATATATTAATATTGATAATATGCATAAAATAAAATATATTAATGGCTATCTATGGCTATATATAATATAATAAATTAATAATTTATATATATATAATAAAATATATTAATGATTATCTATGGCTTTTTGGGAGGTAGAAGGGAAGGAAGGTTGTCTCCTGACAATAGGAGAAAAACAGGAAGCTATATTTCGTAGAAAATTTAATGGTGTTTTGCAAAAATAAATAATTATAAATATTGGTTCATAAGCTGAATAGATTCAACTATTTTTAACTGATTAGTCAGTTTAAAATATTTTTTTAAAAGGGAGTCAGGGAGGTTTATAAGCTAAACTATCTGTGAGGTCTTTTTCACCTAATCAAAGAGAGAAACTTCTGGGCTCCTTTCCTTTTTAAGGGGACAAAAGAAAATTTTGTCACACCATCAACAAGGAGCACATTCCTATACTGGACCTTAAACCTCAGAACAGATCTCTGCTTGTGCAGGTCTGAGAGCTTGATCTGGCTCTCCTTAGCTTAGCTTCAAAGCAAGAACCTTCACTGAGGAAAGGAAACATCCCAACCCTTCAGGCTGAGCACTTCTAGGCCCAGTGCCCACCAATTTGGTCCCTAATGATCCTGCCAAGCTGAGGATGTGAAGCAGAACTGATGCTTGTGGCATTCACATCCTCTGAAATAATCCCTTCACCCAGGATTTTTCTCTTGGGAAGCTGAGAAATCTCAGAGAAAAGGGAAACAATTCTTATCTCATTTGCTTCTCCTGTGTTGTGCTCACATGTGGAATGTGTTTGGAGATTGTTTACCCACAGGTGATTATTTAATTAAATTCTGGTGTGAATTGTTTAACTCATTGGCCAATCGGGGCCAAGCTGTGTCAGGACTCTGGAAAGAGTCACGAGTTTTCATTATTATCTTTTTAGCATTCTGTAAATATCCTTTCTGTATTCTTTAGTATAGTATTCTTTAGTATAGTATAGTATCATAAAATAATAAATTAGCCTTCTGAGAGCATGGAGCCCAATTAATCATCCCTGCCTTTGTCACGACGCTCCCAGCAATGCAATAGTTGCTGAGCCATGTGCGGAAGGCAGACAGCTCAGAAGGCAGGAATTCCTGGAGCACTGAGAGGAGGGGGCATGACAGGAAGAGGAGGCTGATGCTTTGCTGAAGAGTCCCTCACAATAGTGCAGGAATAGCAGATCTGTGTGTCCTGGCCCCAGATTCCCTTATCTGGGGGTGTGGGTGGTGGCTCCTGTCCACACGTCTGCCTCACACCCTGCTCCTCTCCCACTGCCCCCAGACACAGAGTGCCTTGAACGAGCTCCAGGGCTCCATCCCTGAGCCTGAATGAGCTCCAGGGCTCCATCCCTGAGCCTTGTTTTGCGGAGAAAAGAAGAAACCTCACAACTTTATAAAAGTTGTAAAGCTCGGTATGTTTTATTACGGCGCCGGACGCATGCGGAGAAAACTCTCCTCAAAAGGCATGCCTGCCTCTGAGAACTTCAGGTCTCTTTTTATCCCCCTCTCAAATACATATGCATACAGTTTCACAATAGGTTCATACATATTCATTTTTATGGGTTTCGTGTGGCTTTTACCACTAGTTCCTTTTTATCAGAAGGAATTCCAAGGTCAGGTTTACTTGCCCTTACAGCAGTCCCTGTCTCTCTCTATCATCTTCTATCTCCTCCCCTTTATCTCTGACCTTCGCTGAAGTAACTTCACTGAGCTTAGGCCTTGCAGCCTGGCTAAATAACTACGATTTCTAACCACAGACTCAACTCAAAAATGTACATTTCACCTAAATCAAAATGGATTTCTGTCCTGGAAAATTTTCACTTTGCTCCATTCTCAACGAGCTCCAGGGCTCCATCCCTGAGCTTCCCAGGACTCCTCCATGCATTACCCATGTGACATCACCACAGAGGCTCTTCCTGTGTCACATTCCCCAATGGAGAGCCCCCTGCCAGGTCCTCGTCGTCCCACACAGACTTTTTAGGAACAAATGGTCTAATTTTAACCTGCCTGCCACAAACGCCTTCCTGAAATAAGTTCTTACTGTCTCCTGCCTTGTGCATGCACTTGAGAGTTTAAAAACAAAATGTCTCATCCATAGGGTCCAGAGCTGTGGGAAGGAGCAGGAGCCTGTGCCAAAAAATGCTGTCACTATCAGACCCATCCTGAGTTTCTCTGAGATTGAAGGCACTGAGACAGCAGTTCATGTTCACACTCAGGTGTTTATTATTTCTTATCACTAAAACAGTCTCACTGCTGTGAGTTCTGCAGCTTTCCATTAGAAGGCACAAAATGCCCAACAATCTCTTGGTACAAGGGCTTTTGAGACTAAACTATCCAATTAAGAGCTGACACCCGGATTATTTTCCCTTTTCACCCAATAACTGATCCCACAGAGCTGCAATGCAGACTTTTCTGCGCAATTACAAAATGCCACCCAAACCCAGAGCTGGTAATTAAGCAACTCCTTGTGCCTGCAGATCAATTGATCAGGTGATGGACCCCCTGTGATCTCCAGTTCATTGAGACTTAAAGAATAAATAGAAAAAGGCAAAAAGTCCTTGGGGACCCCAACAGACCCACGGGGCCTTTTCTGAGCAGCAATTCAAGCAAAAGAGCAGCAGAGCAGCATGTCCTGAGGCTGATCCCAGGGTCTCTGTGAGGTGGCCCAGCCCTGCAGGGTGGGAGGCTCTCAGCCACAGCAGCTGCCCAGCTTGCCCCTGTGCAGCTCAGGACTAAGGCAGTGTTGGCTCTCATGGGGCTGTTGGTGTCACTGGGTGCTCTGAGGGTCAAACCCTGGCCCCAGTTTGGCTTCAAGGGGTGGAAACAGACGTGGCAGCAGTGTGCTGCGTGTGCTGAGCATCCCACAGGAGCTGGGAGCACACCAGCACGGTGGTGAAAGCACAGAGGGGACCTGGGGAATGGGACTGATCCACACCTGAATTACCCCAGCTCTCGCACAGGCTGCCAGAGCATTTGCTCTCTACTCTAGCAGGATTATACAGGATCTTTGAAATGTCACTGGCAAGAATTTTGTCAAACTGATTGATTTCCATGAGCTGGTTTTGTTTCCAGATTCCCATCCTCCTCTCATTTTGACACATTTTCATCAGCCAGCTTCTTAGTGCCCTGAGAAGGAGCAGAGCTTGCAGGTTGGGTAGCTTACTAATGGGTCTGGGAATAAGGATCAGCTAGAAGCTGACAAATACTCCAGAACATGTATGTGTTGTTTTCTATTTCACTTTTTCAATTTTCCTCCTTTTTTCCCCCTGCTCTCTGGTTTCAAGTGCCCATTCCCATTTCTCTTGTCAACAAAGACTTGTTTGGGCCTTTTAGCTTCTCTGTCCTTCATCTTGAGAGGAAAATGCTGTGATGGTTCAGTGGTGTTCCCTTTGCCTTTCCCTGGCTGTGGCTGTGTGTGCCTGCAGTGCCAGCTCTTCTGGGGCCCTTTCCATTCCTTTTCCTTTTCCTTTTTTCCTTTTCCTTTTCCTTTTCCTTTTCCTTTTCCTTTTCCTTTTCCTTTTCCTTTTCCTTTTCCTTTTCCTTTTCCTTTTCTTTCCTTTTCCTCGCCCTCTCCCTTTCTCTCTCCCTTATTTCCCATTCCCTTTCCCTTTCTTCCTTTTCTTCCCTTTCTTCCTTTTCTTCCCTTTCTTCCCTTTCCCCTCCCCTTCCCCTTATTTCCCTTCCCCTTTTTTCCTTTCTCCCTTTCCCTTTCTCCTTCCCTTTCCCTTATTTCCCTTCCCCTTCCCCTTTTTTCCCTTTCCTCTTTCCCCCTATTTCCCTTATTTCCCTGTCCCTAGCTTCCCTTTCCTTTTCCCTCTCCCTCTTCCTTTCCCTTATTTCCCTTATTCCCCTTTCCCCTTTTCAATTTCCCTTATTTCTATTTCCCTCTCCTTTTTCCTTTTTCCTTTTTCCTTTTTCCTTTTTCCTTTTTTTCCTCTTTCCCTTTCCCCGCCGTGTTCGGGCCCGCAGCGCCACCTGGCGGCCGCTCAGGGGAGCGCAGTTTTCTGCCCCGGGCGGATCCAGCTGTGGCGTTCCCACATCTGGCCAGAGGAGCCGGGCACTTCCTTCCCCAGTGTCTCAGCAGTATGGCTAAAATATCCCGTCTGGTCTTTATGGAAATGAAGCTTTTGAGAAGCTGTCTGTGTTTGTCAGACTCTGTTTGTCAGACTTCATTCCTGCAGGATTTCTCTGTGCCTTTGGGAAGGCTGAAATCCCCCAGAATAAACTTGAGACTCTGAGTAATCCCTCAGAGCAAGTTTTTCAGCCCAGAATATGTTTCAAGTCAGCCTCAGAGTTAAGCCAGACAACCCGGTACAGCCTTAACCTTCATCAGCCCAAGCCTTGCTTTATGTCAGACATAAACAGCACAAAAATCTTTGGGAGCAAGCCACCACATCAAAGCATCAGCAAGGAGCACATCACTTCCATCACTTCCTTCTTGCCTGAGAAAGGCAAAGGGATGCTCAGAGTTGAACAAAAGCGTGTTTTGTTAATAAGCACTAATTGCTGTCTATCAAGCACACACTTTTTTTCTAATTTAAAAATCCACACTGAAGCCTCTGAAGAGGTGAAGATCAGAACAGGCTCAATTTTCCATGCTAATAATTCGCTTCTGATCTTGGCTCAGGATTTTCATAACAATTGGAGGCAGCTTGGGGCTGCTGTGTGTCTGAGCCCCAGTGCCCAGCTGTCCCTCTCCCATGGGGCTCCTTTCATGCCTGCCTCTGAAGGGATCCCTGCACCTGAGACATTTTCCTTCCCTGAGCTGGAAATCATCCTCAAACACATTTATTTCTGTCTCTCCTTTTCCTCTTTTTTGGGATTTTTTTCTACATTTTATCCCACTTGCTGAGTGCTGACAGGAACCAGATGAAAATATTCCAGCCTTTCAGTCAATACTGGACATCAACCCAGATTTAGATATGTTTGAGTACATGGGATTGTGTTTTTAAATCTATGGGAGCACACCTGTGCAGGTTCCATATACATCTCCAGTAATATCATCATCAGGCATCTTAAAAACACACAACACCTCCATTGTAAGAATTTAATGCAATACAACACCCCCATCTCCCTGCATTCAAGAGATTGACTTTAAAAAGAAGGATTTTAGGGAGTTTTGTTTGGTTTTTGTTTGTTTTGGAAGTGGATTTCCAGGATGCAGCATGCTGTAATGTGATGTGCCATTGTTTCCTTTGGTGTGAAAGTATTGGAGCAACTTCCAAGCTACCTGAATGGAAAAATCTGAACCACGTGCTTGCAGATACCTTTTAACAGAAATTAAATTGTATTTGCATGGATGTAAATATTCCATGTAGACAGGTTCTGAGATTTGGGGAGGTGGGAGGGAAAGCTGTGCTTGAGATTAGTGAAATATTTTATTAGGTTGTTTTATCAAGCTGTAAGCCTGGAGTGACCATTGTGGCCATTGATGCAAAGTACTGCATTAATTGAAGCATTGAATTTTCCTGAAATATTTTTTGCTTGAACTGGCAAATATATTTCTACAACCACACCTGACCTTGATTCATAAAACACCAACCTTGGAGTTAGTTCTGCGTTTCCTTTCTCATGTAGAAATATGCACTTTACACTTATCATGAGGGCTTCAGCCCCCAATTTTATTTACTTTTGTACAAAAGCAAACAGTTCTTCAGGTAACCTTCAGAGATCCTGCTTCAGGCCAAGCTTGGAGCCACACACCCACTCCTGGCCTGACTTAAAGGAACAGCTCTTGGCTTTGACTCTGCAAGGAGTAACTTACATGAGCTGTACTCCAAACAACTTCCTTTGAAACTCATAAAGCTACCTCATTTTAGGAAAAAATAAATTATTAAAAACAAAGACCAAGAGATTATTAAAACCAAGACAAATTGCAGCTTTTCAAGCTTGACTTCCTCTTAAATTCACACCTGAATTTGTGTTGCCTTTTTCAGCCATTAAGCACAGCCTTGCCTCCTTTAGGAAGAACTTTAATCTGCTAAATCTCTCTTTTGCTCTACCTGAACCTGTCAGCTGGGAGAACAGACAGACCAAACCCTATCCCCACATTTGTGCTGCTTTTCCCTCTTCCTGGAATTGCTAAAAGAAGGCAGCAGGCAGGATGGGGTTAATTAGACGTGCAGCTCTGTTGCAAATGAATTGAACTCTGCACAGAGTTACTAATTGGGGAAGTAATTCAGTTTGCTTTGATTTCTCTGAGTCATACACAGAAGGGGAATTTACTGCTCTTCACTAGAAGCTCTTCCTCCAGCAAGGAAAAAAATGGCAAATTTCAGTTTAATGGGAGAAGGAGCTTCTCTCTCTCACATCTTCCACAGAGCTGGACTGGTCTTTGCCTCACCAGGAGACTGATAATGGAAAAAACACATGTGTGGAGAGGAGATTCCACTGTAGGGGAGAGAAACTGGGAAGACAAAGTGTGATGGTGTTCACAGGGGTTCTTGGATTGAGGGAAGAGATGAGGATCTAAATCCATGTTTCAGAAGGCTTGATTTATTATTATATATACTACATTAAAATTATACTAAAAGAATAGAAGAAAGGATTTTCTCAGAAGGCTGGCTAAGAATAGAATAGGAAAGAATGATAACAAAGGTTTGTGGCTCAGACTCTCTGTCCAAGCCAGCTGACTGTGATTGGCCATTAATTAGAAACAACTTTATGACACCAATCAAAGATGCACCTGTTGCATTCCACAGCAGCAGACAATCATTGTTCCTGAGGCCTCCCAGCTTCTCAGGAGGAAAAATCCTAAAGAAAAGATTTTTCATCAAAGATGTCTGCAACAACAAGGTGCTACAGAAACTTCCTAGAGGAAATTCAGTGCTGTCCTCACTTCATTGGTACCTCTGAAATAATAATCAAAAGTACATATTTTACCTACCAGTCATGGTCCTGGTGGAACCCCACCTGCACTTCAGTATCTTCTCCTTGTTTGGAGACACCTTCTTAAATTTCCACTGGTGCTTTATGTTCCCACTATCTAAAAACACCAATTCTGGCTAGGAGCAAGAAGAGAACGGTATTTAAAGGAGCTGTGTGTGCCTGGGACAGCCCAGTCACTTCTCCTACTGTCACATCTCATCCACAAAACCTGGAAGAAGCTCGTTTTTCCACGGTGCTTCAGTGCCATGGGACCTGTGCTCTAAACTGGCAGCTTTGTCACCTTCCCCCAGAGCAGGTGAGCCCAGAGAAAGTTGGTTTTCCTTGGGGCTGAGCTGGGAGCTCTGATGGAAGCCATTCCTCTGCCTTTGGCTCGCCCCAAGGGTGGCACTCCCAGGGCTCCAGTCTGCTCTGGAGCTGCTCTGGGTGTTGTGGGTGCCTGGGCTCAGCTCATCCCGGGGCAGGGCAGGGCTCCGTGCAGCTGGAGCGGCTCCCACAGCAGCCTGTGACAGACAGAAACACACATTTGTAGTGAGAGTCCTATGTATTGGATAAGTGGGTCCTTGTTGCTCTAAATGAGCCACAGCTGTGAAGTCCTTAGTTGGGCAGCAGCTGCGGCTTGCAAAGACAACTGGGATGAAAGGGGTTGGGTGGAGAGCCCAGGAGGAGTCCCTGTGAAGCCATGAGGAACTGCACAGCAGAGAGGAGCTGCATGGTAGAAAACCAGCTAGAAGGTATGGACTTTAAGATGGGACTCTAGAAATATGAAATACAATACAATGATTGGTGACCCCGACGTGATGGAGGTATGTAGCCTGAAGAGCTGTGGAAAATAGGACAGCCTGAGAGCTGTAGCAGCCTGAAGAGCTGTGGAAAATAGGACAGCCTGAGAGTTGTAGCGGCCTGAAGAGCTGTGGAAGACTGTGTGTATTGTACTTGTGCGGTGTATGAGGCCTTTGAGTCTTGGGATAAAACATGTATTGTAAAGGAAATGAATATATTGTACTTGAATATCTATATTGTATTTGAATACATCTGTTAGTAATAGAAAAAAGGGAGAAATGTAGTGAGAGTCCTATGTATTGGATAAGCAGGTCCTAGTTGCTCTAAATGAGCCACAGCTGTGAAGTCCTTAGTTGGGCAGCAGCTGTGGCTTGCAAAGATAACTGGGATGAAAGGGGTTGGGTCGAGAGCCCAGGAGGAGCCCCTGTGAAGCCATGAGGAACTGCACAGCAGAGAGGAGCTGCATGGTAGAAAACCAGCTAGAAGGTATGGACTTTAAGATGGGACTCTAGAAATATGAAATACAATACAATGATTGGTGACCCCGACGTGATGGAGGTATGCAGCCTGAAGAGCTGTAGCAGCCTGAAGAGCTGTGGAAGATTGTGTGTATTGTACTTGTGTGGTGTATGAGGCCTTTGAGTCTTGGGATAAAACGTGTATTGTAAAGGAAATGAATACATTGCACTTGAATATCTATATTGTATTTGAATACATCTGTTAGTAATAGAAAAAAGGGGGAAATGTAGTGAGAGTCCTATGTATTGGGTAAGTGGGTCCTAGTTGCTCTAAATGAGCCACAGCTGTGAAGTCCTTAGTTGGGCAGCAGCTGTGGCTTGCAAAGATAACTGGGATGAAAGGGGTTGGGTCGAGAGCCCAGGAGGAGCCCCTGTGAAGCCATGAGGAACTGCAGAGAGAGGGGCTGCATGGTAGAAAACCAGCTAGAAGGTATGGACTTTAAGAATAACATAACAATAGTATGGGACTCGAGAAATATGAAATACAATAAGATAGCAACAATGCACATTAGGGCAGTTTTGCACACATTAGAGCAGTTTTACACACATTGGAGCAGTTTTACACACAGCAGAATTGGTTCACACACCTTGGAGCTGTTTCACACACCTTGGAGCTGTTTCACACACAGCAGAATTGGTTTACACGTATTGGAGCAGTTTTACACACATTAGGAGCAGTTTTGCACCCATTATGGCTGTTTCACACACAGCAGAGCCCCCTCCTTGCAGGCAAATATCCAATTTCCACAAGCCCCAGCCTGCAGTGAGTGCTGTGTTCTCCAGGAATCTCCCCCAGCCAGATGTTCACCCCCCTTACTTGTTGGACAGATCCCTGGCTGCTTCCCATCTTTTCTTTCTTGGAGATTGCTGGGTTCCAGTGGCACACCAGGCTGTCATTTTGAACACTGTAGTTCTTGTTCCCAAGGAGCCAGTAGGTTTTCATTTTTCCTTTGCCCTGGACAAGAAAAGGAGAGAGGAGGGAAAGCTGTTTTCATGCAGAGTGAAGCAGAGCAGGAATCTTTATAGCCAGAACTACTCCCTGTCCTGTATTTCTTATCTCTCCTCTCATAAATGGCTGCTGATTAGGGAAAGAATTATAATTTTCATATATTTTATATATTTTATATATTTTTATTTTTATTTGTTTTAAAATTATAAATTATAAATTATTAGAATTTACTATATTTATTATATTATTTGTATTTATATAATTATTTATATTTTAATTATTTTAAATATATATTATAAATTATATATATTATATATAATATATTATATATCTTTATATTATATATAGATATTATATATATTATATATTCTATATACATATTTATATAATATATATTATATATTATATATAATACATATAATATCTATATTATATATAATATAATATTTTATTATTGGTATTTTTATATTTATATTACATTAATATTATTTATAATATTATTTATTATTTACATAAATATATAAAATATACCATATATAAATATATTTTATATATTATAATTTATAAAATTATTGTAATCTATTATATTTTTACATATTATTTATTAATTGAATTATAAAATATAATTAAATCATAAATTATATTATAATTTATGTACAGTTTGAGTGCTAATAATCTCTTCTGTTCAGAGGTCACTGCCTTGCTGGTCACTGGCAGTGTTGCTAAGGGTTTAAAATAAGCTTTAATCCATGTGTCGTTGACTGAATCCTCACAGTTTGGGCCACACTCCTGTGGTTCCATGCAGGTGCAGACACAGCAGGCATATTTCAAAGTACACAGAACACTTTTTCTTCAACTTTGGGGAGTATTTGTGCAGCCACTTCCAATTGAATTAGCTAAAGAACCTTGGGGACACAGTTAAAAATTTATATGCTCTTCACAGAAGAACAATGGCCAGACCTATAATCTCCTCCCTATCCCATTAGATGCCTTTATTGTTGTAAAGTTACAGAAAATCTGTTACCTTGACATCAATTTCTCCTCTCAGCTCAATTTCATAGGCATCATCTGTGAGAAGGGCTTCGTACGTAGCAGAACTGATGTGGATCTTCTGTGCTAGGATTCAGAGCAGAGCAGGAATTGATGATTCCCTGAATCCCAGAGAAAACACAATCCTACCTTCTTGCCTGTTCCTGTCTCATCATAAAAACCATGCAGTTCTCTTGAATAAAGCCTTCTTTACTCTTTCTAGAATCCTGCCTCTCACCTGTTCCTGTGTCACAAACTGTGTGTGGTTCTCTTGAATAAACCCTTCTTTGCTCCTTCTACAATCCTGCCTGTTCCTGTGCCATTCTCAGCCCTCAGTGACACTCCTTCTCCTCCACAGACCTTATTTCCCACTTGGCTGTGCCTGATGTGAGGGTGTTGAGGATTTCCTTGCCCTGCAGAGCCCCGGAGGTGCGGAGGGCAGGTGTGGGTCTGGCTGGAGGGGGGTCCTGCCCAGGCACTTACGCAGGCTGGTGGATTCCATGCGCGAGGCCGTGTTCACAGTGTCCCCAAAGAGGCAGTAACGGGGCATCTTGTAGCCCACCACTCCAGCCACACAGGCTCCTGGGAAAACACGAGAGACCCCAAAAAGGAGCGAGTGGTAAGAAGCAGTGAGAGGTAAGTGCAGGACAGTGTCAAATGCCAGCACCTTTGCCAGTCACTCTGCGTCCTCAGAGAGATTTGGTGACTGGGAGTGCTCTGTGCATCTGGGGCCTTGCTGCACAGCATTCACCTAGTGAGAGAAGTCTCAATTTGATTCATGTCCTGGATTGCCAAGCAAAATGTATTCTATTTGCCATCTGGATGGCAGTTGTCTTCTAAGTGGGCAGTTTTCCTTATCTTTTCCACAACCACTCCTCCCTCCAAGGAGACATCTGCTGATAACAGCTATTGAATGTCACTGCATGGCTGATAAGACATCTGCTGATAACAGCTATTGAATGCCACTGCATGGCTGATAAGAACTGCAGCATCCCATTGGGAGATGTGAGCCCAGAGGGAGGAGCCAAGCATTCCTACCTGGATATAATCTGGGGATTCTGGAACACCAGGTCTGGGAAGCAATTTAGTACTGGTGATATCACCACCAATTGTCTTGGTTTGGAAAGACAGGTGTCTGCTAAGGAAGGCAGGAGCCTCTCCTGAAATGGAAAATGTAAACTCCCTCTGAATTGCTATAAATTTTATATTAAGGGGCTCTCAGGCAAAAATATGGGGGAAGGGAATAACAGTTCTTTAATAGGGAAGAACCTAAATAGATAAAATAAACAATGCAGTAAAACAAAACAGCACTGACAGAGTCAGAACCCAACCTGACACCCTGTGGGTCAGGCTGTTGGCAGCAGTCCCATTGGAATTGTGGCTCAGCCCTCCTGCAGTGTCAGGGCTGGTTCTGCTGGAGCAGGGATCCTGGAGAAAGGTGCAGTCTCTTCCTCTGAAGATCCAGGGGAAGAGGCAGCTGCTGTTCCTCTGGGAATCCAGTGGAAATCAATCTAGTTGTGCTGGTGTTCCAGAATCTCCAGATTATATCCAGGTAGGAATGCTTGGCTCCTCCCTCTGGGCTCACATCTCCCAATGGGATGCTGTAGTTCTTATCAGCCATGCAGTGACATTCAGTAGCTGTTATCAGCAGATGTCTCCTGGCTGTGGAAGAGATAAGGAAAACTGCCCACCTAACAGAAGACAACAGCCATACAGATGGCAAACAGGACACAATTTGCTTGGCAGGCCACGACATTCTAACTGACTGTGCCCTGTTGTGTTTTCCTGCTGCCCTCACCCCATCCCTGTGTTACCTGTGTGGATCCCAGCCCTGAGCTCCAGCCTGCCCTGTGGCATGTGAGGGATCACCACCTGCCTCACAGCTGCCACCAGGTCCAGGGACATCTTGGCAATCTCATCAGCATGTCTGCTGCCATTCCTCTCTGGCAGGCCACTCACCACCATGTAGGCATCCCCAATGGTTTCCACCTGGTAGGAAGGGACAGTGACACTAAGTGGCAGGCACTGAGCTTGATAGGATAGGGATAAAATGTTTTTAAAATCATGGAATATTCAGGGGAGTTGGAAAGTGTGACGCTGTTCACAGGGGTCTTAGGATGAGGGAAGAGATGAGGATCTGACTCCATGTTTCAGAAGGCTTGATTCATTATTTTATGATATATATTACATTAAAAGTATACTAAAAGAATAGAAGAAAGGATTTCATTTTCCTCCATAGAAGAATGCAAAACAATAAGTTATTTATATAAAGTGTGTGAGAAAATTAATTACAAAAACATAAACATCAAAAAACTTAGAAAAACTTAAAAAATGAAAGCAACACTCGCCAAAATGTGGTGTAGGATGGCAGGTCTTGTGTTTCATGGATTTGAACTCCTGGCCTGGGGTATTTGGTACTCAGCAGAAAACAGAGTAAGAAAGATTTCAGCAGCTTGCAGATCCCTCTCCTGTGGGTTTGTACTCACCTTGTACACATCATAAGACTCAATCCTGGTGTCAAAGCAGACGTAGAGGTTGTTGAGCATCTCCACCACTTGCAGGGGAGTACAGGAGGCAGCAATGCTTGTGAAGCCCACGATGTCAGAGAAAAAGATGGTCACCTGTCACAGGAGAAGGAGAGCATGAGGAGTTTGGGGATTTGTGAAATCCTGAGCCTAAGCCACAGTCTGCACCAGTCTTGCACAGCTCAGTAAAAACCATCCTAAATTAGCAAGTTCTGACTCTCAATTTTTCTCTACTACTTTGAAAGATAAAATTATTCTTATCTCCAAAGCTTAGCACCTGCACTTCTGTGAATACCTCATTTGACTAAAAGTCAAATGCTTTGAATCTTGTGAGTAGCGATCAAGAGACTTCTTGTAGAAGTAGGGTCTCATTTTCCTTTTAAAACGATTTAAACTGTGATAGGGATAAAACTAAACACCAAAGAACCCTGTGAAATTAAATCTCAGTTGCTGGCTTCTCTCTTCTTGAATTAGAAAATATTAACTGGGTTTTGTTTCATTTTCAAATGGTGTTTGTCATGATCAAGTAATTCACAGAAAAAAATAACTTAAAAAAATAAAACATAAAAGAAAGAATAGAATTGAGGAAATGTGTGCTGCAGCTGTTGGCAAAGAATTTTCTTCTCTGTGCCGTCTGAATTGTGTCAGTGTTTAAACTCAAATCATCCTTGCTAATACCAATTAATCTGGAGGGGCCACCTTGTCACTCTGCCTTGGTTCAGCACTTTTGATGTCATGACTATTGTGGATTATAATTAATTGTGCAATTACAGGTTGTTGTTTTGATAAAGACACCTACAGATTAAATGCAGACATTTTGTACTGTGTTTCACAGCTGAAAGTAAGGGGGTGTCTAGGGAAAAAGAGAGAATAGTATTGCAATTATTGTAGCAGGAGGATTCAGGGCACAGGTGCTAAATTCAACACTGGCAGCAGCAATTCTTTTATTCTTGATATTTTATAAGGAGGAGATTAATTTCTTTCTCCTATGAACTCACGATCCAGTGGTGCTGACTGTTGTGGGAGGCTCCTAAACACCAAGACAATTTGCCAGTATAGGATATTTGGTGTCCAAAGCTATGAATTTGGAAATCTCAGCTCTTCTTCCTTCCCCACCAGCCTGGGTGCTCCATGGCACGCTGCACAGCTCTTTCCAAAAGCCAATGGGAATATTTGGATTTCCTTCCACGCCCGACTCCGGCTGCAGCCCCAGGATGCTCAGAACTGTGACAAGGTAGGTGCTGTTTTAGGGGAATAATTACTTTTATACCCTTGGTGGCAACATCCTTTGCATTTTCTCACCTGGTCATAGTTTTCTGCCTCAACTTTTTGGCATTTCCTGAGCTGCTTGGCCACAGACTTTGGCAGCATCTGGTGCAGGAGGTCCTCAGCCAGGCGCCTCTCCCTTTTCAGGTCCTCTGTCTTTTCCTTGAGGTTCCTGGCATAATTGTGGATCCAATCTGTCATCTGCTTGAAGGACACCAGCACAATGGGGTAAATGAGGCAGGCAACCACCAGCAGACTGATCTTGAGGCTGGTTGTGGACAGGATTTCCCTGGATTTCCTGAGCAGCTTTCCCTGCCCCTCCTGCAGCACGCAGCTCTGTGCGCGATGCAATCCCCTCGCCGCGGCTTCCAGGGACACAAAATCACCCAGGGATGGGGTGAAGAGAGGGATTCCTTCAAAATGGGTGAAATGCAGGGACAGATTGATGTTGTCTGTCCAGCACTTATGTGCAGTCTCTGAGGAGAAGAGAGCATAGCTCAGAGTGGCAAAGTGCTGGTGCAGAGTGGTTTGGAGGCTCACAGGGCTTGGCACTGGCTGGGATTTGAGCACAGCTTCTCTGATTTGGAGCAAGAGTTTGAAAGCCACCGTGTCTGCCCAGTCAGGATTGTGTCTCATGGCTTGGACATCCTCATGGGGACTCCTGAAACGCTCCAGCAGCTCAGAGATGGCTCTGGACAGCACCTGCCTGGCCTCAGCACCCCCTGAGACGTTCAATTTGTGTCTCAGGTCAGCTGTGTAAAACCTACAGATGGAGATTTTCTCCTCCTTGCACTGGCAATCCTCACAGTACAGCTGTGCTTCACTTGCCATGCAGAGGGAGTTTAAATTGCCCAAAAGGTGAGGATGGGATGATGTGTTCCTGGCTGGGATGGGATGATCTGCTGCTGGGAGCAGCCAGCTGTGCCTCTCCTGCTGCAGGACAGAGATGAGGTGAGCAGCCCAAAGCTTTTCACAGGAGGAAAGCTCCTCAAGGGCTTTGCCTGTGTCTTTCCACATTTCCAAGCTGTTGCTCAAATCGAAAGAAATGGCCCCAAGGAGGCTGCAGAGGGAGACCATGCATGCTGTCAAAATCCTTTGAACTGTTCTTCTACCACCAGCACTGGAAGAGGGAAAACACCTGAAAAAAAATAATTTAAAAAAATATTTAAAGAAACCAGTGGCATTGTCTGATCTTAAGAATGTTTCTTCCAGTTCCTGTAACCACAACTGTGTTATTTTATATATCACTAACAGTGATATTTAACAATTTCAATGCATTCTGAAACAAAGCAAAAGGTTTGTGCCAGCGTGGCAGCTGACAGTGCCCACTCTGAGCCGAATGACTAAAAAAGGAGCTGAGTTCTTCACCTGAATGACTAAAAAAGGCACAGCAGGGCCATGGGGGAGACAGGTCTGCCCTCAGAGCTGGCTCTTGCTGTAAGAATCCACATCTGGAGGGGCTGTTTGGGGGGAAAAGGGGAAGAACGTGTGGTGATAGGATGCCAATAATGTGAACAGCGCAAATCACCAAACACCCAGCGCGAACAACTAAATTACTATTTAGTGCCATAGAAATTCAACAGCTAGCCCTTGCTAGATCCGAGATGCCGGGTGTAAAAGCTCTCTGTAAAAGCATCACACTCACCTGTAGGGACCCGCGGGCTGCTCTGCTGCCTTCCCTGCGGGCATCCCCAGCTCCAGCAGCGCCACCCCAGCCTCAGGCTCCTGCTGCTGCCTCCCTGCACCTCCTCCCGAGCCCCTGCAGGTGCTTTTGGTGATGCTCTGACCCTTCCCCCTGCCCACGCTCTGCAGAGGGGTGTCAGAGCCCAGGACATCCCTCTGGCTGCCCTGGGGGAGTCCAGACCCTGGCAGGGGGCTCAGAGACCTTGGCATGGAGTCACAGACACCTGTGCCTTTGGTTTTAACCCATGGAAACAATTCCCAGCTTTGTGTGAGGAGTTACAAGCCACAGGAGTTTGAGAAGAGTGACAGTTAATTTGTCACAGGGTGAAAAAGTAGAATTTTGGGGTTTTAGGATGGGGGTTCAGGAGGCAAGATGGAGGGATCTGGGTGTGTCCTGTCCTCCTTCTCCTTCTTCTTCTTCTTGTCCTCCCTCTTCTGCTGTGATGGTGGCACTTTTGGATTGGTTTAGAGCAGAGGCAGAGTGTCTAACATAGGTGATAGGTGTTAGGAAAATTAATCCACCAACACCAGAGGTTTATGTCCAAAAAGGAGGCAGAGGAGTCCCTTTCTGGCCTTATTTCAATCAAGGGAGAGGCCATGGGGCATTCCCCTGGGATCTCTCCAATTTTTGGAGGATGCAGCCTCCTTTTTCTCCCAATTTCCCAGCCACATTTCCCTTCTCTCTTCCCCATTGGCTGAGGTACTTGAGAGGTTCAGACTTCCCAAAATGCCTGATCCCAAAGATTTCCCTCTAATGTACAACCCTCCCTTTTCATTTTTAATTCTAACTGAATTTAGGGATTTTTCTTCCCCACTGTTTCTTTCATCTCTCAATGTCTCATTTCATTTATCAGCAAACCTAAAGTTCATTTGTAAAAGCAAATATCTTTTTCCATTCATCAATCAGTGGAATCCTTCCCATTGTTTCCTTTAGCTTCCAGATGATGGTTTTATCTACCAGCAGACCCACAGCTGGTTTGTAAAGACAAATCCACAATTCCTCTTATAGGTATTGGAAAATTATTGTAAATGAAGTACACGTAGTTTTGAGTATGAAAAGCTAACACCACCCCAAGGGCAGGGACTGTGCCACAAACAAACGTGCCAGACAGATCTCAGCAGGACAAGGAAAATACCCAGTGTTATCCCCAGATACGGGCTCTGGGCTTGCCAACAGTCAGGAAAAAATGAGAGACACATTTGATTTATCATGCGAAAAATGCAGTTTATTTAACTAGCATTTGGTTTAATAACTGTATTGGTAAAAGTGTAATTTCACAGGATTTTTTGATCACAGGTCATTTGGTATCTCTCATCCAGGTCTCAGTGGATTAGTAGCTTGCCATAACCTATAAAAATGTAAAACAATTGAAAAATCAGATCATGAGCTGCAGGAATTCGTGAACAGTATGTGCTGTGTCCAAGTCACAGGATTTAAATAAGTGAAATAAGATTTTTTGCTCCTTAAAGTTCATATTAAATTAAAAGATGTTTGACATTCCAGACTTGAGCTGCATGTTCTACCCTTTAGGATGCAATTGCAACAATCAGTGCATTGATGAATGCAAATTTGAGCAATCACTTCTGAAATATATGGTCAATCTTTATGACTGCAACAAAGCTCTAGGATAAAGGGAGAATCCATCCCTACTATCAAAACTTATAATTTGATATCTGTTTCAGAGGAGGATACTTTGAATTGGTAATGATTGAATCAGGAGTGACACAGCTCCCTTAGCAGGGGGCAGAAATCTCAGTGAGAGAGCCCCAGCACAGCCAGGTGTCTGAAATATATGGTAATTTTTTTTGACTACAATATAGCTCTAGGATAAAGGGAGAATGCATTCCTACTACTAAAACTTATTTGAATAAACGAAAAAAAAAATTTATATCTGTTTAAGAGGAAGATACTTTGAATTGGTAGTGGTTGAATCAGGAGTGACTCAGCTCCCTTTGCCGGGGGCAGAAGTCCCAGTGAGGATTTCTGCCCAGCCAGGTGTGTGGATGTCACCCTGTTTTTTAAGTTTTTGTGCAGCAGCTGCTCACCTGCTGGATCCAGCTGTTGTAGGCAGAGACCCTGGTGAACACAGAGGGTTTGTGGTAGTAGTTGCAGCTGATGGAGGAGCCGAAGCTGACAATGCCGTGCACTTCCCAGGTGCCATCAGCCCTCTGGCAGTTCAGCGGGCCACCAGAGTCACCCTGGCAGGAAGGGGAACAGAGTCAGAGTGTCAGCAGCTCCTCTGTGGGGTTTGTAACCTTTCCTTCCCATCAGGACTGTTTGCTCAGTGTCAGCACATTTCTCCTCGCAGAGAAAAGCAAGGCGCGATTCTTCCCCAGGACATTTCTGGGTTTCACATTCTCTGAACCTCAGAGAATGGAAAAGCAATTCGTATCGTTTGCTGTGCCTGTGCTTGTGCAAAAGTAGGATGCAATATGGAGATTGTTTACCCAAAGTGATGGTGCTTTGTTTCCTTGGCCTATCAGGGCCAGGTGTGTGTGTGTGTGTCAGGACTGTCGCTGACGAGATTCTGTGCAGTGTGTGCAGAGTTAAGTGCTTGGCAAATTCAGTTTAGATTTAATGTAATATAATATAGAATAATATAGTGTAATAAAGTAATTAATTAGCCTTCTGATAAGATGGAGTCAGATGCATCATTCTCTCCCCTCATCAGGGATCCCTGTGACGGTGGTCACAGGGGTTTTCAGGGTGAGAGAAGAGACGAGAATGTTGACTTCGTGTTCAGAAGGCTTGATCTATTATTTTAGGATATATATTCTACACTATAACTATATTAAAAAGAATAGAAAGAAAAGTTCTCAGAAGGCTAGCTAAGCTAAGAATAGAAAAGAATGAAAAACAAAGATCTGTGTCCCGGCAGAAAGCGAGAGCAGCTCTGCCATGAGTGATCAGTAAATCCAAACATCTACAAGAGATTAATCGTGGATCTACCTGTTGCATTCCACAGCAGCAGATAACCATTGTTTACACTTTGTTGCTGAAACTTCTCAGCTTCAGCAGGAAAAATCCTAACGAAAGGATTTTAATGAAAAGATGTCTGTGACAGATCCAAAACTCAATAATCTAAACCCAAGCCCTGAGAGTGGACTCACGCTGCAGCTGGAGATGACTCCATCCCCACCAGCACAAACCATGGTGGATTTCACAGTGGTTCCCCACCAGGAAGAGCTGGAGCAGGTGGCATAATTCACCACCAGCAGACGGCCTTGCTGCAGCTTGTCAGGAAGGGGTCCATTAGCTGAGAGAGAGCAGAAACACAGAGTCATGGGGGCAGCTGGCACTGAAGGGAGAATAAAAGTGCTCTGCTAAATGGTGTCTGGGTACCATCACTCCAGGTGAGGCACTCCACAGGGGCTATATCAAAGGAGAAGCTGTTATAGGTATGAGTGTCCCTTAGTTCCATTCTTTCATATATGCCTTCACTCACTAAAAATTTGCATTCCATTAAAAACCGTCTCATTGTTAGAGAAACAAAGAGCTGCTCTATTTTCAGGAGTTTGCAATTTACTTATCCCTCAAGGAATTCCCTCTTGAGCCAAGCTGACACCTCTGCTCAACTCTGGGATTTCCTTCACTTCACATCTATTCCCTTGTGTGCCTTCAGGCATTCATCAGGTGTGTTGGGATTAGCAAATGCACCTGTCTGCACACTACTAACATTTGCATTACAATAGCTCCTAAAAGCTCAATAAAGGCCCCTCAGGTGCATTACCAGCTCTGTTACAAGGAAAATAAATTTCAAAAAGAAAAATCATAATGTGTGAGTGAAGTGGGGCCTAATATAATAAACTACCTCACTACACTGAGTTTCGAGGGGACGTTGAGCGCCATTAACAATCTTTGCCATCAACCTCAGAGGAGAAGGAGCTTCTGAAAGGTGTTTTTTGTTATTTCATGGTTTTGCAAATGGCCAAATACTCACTCTGCAGTCTTCCCCAGCCAGTGACATAGCAGGGAGTGTTGGCGGACAGGATGGTCTGGGCAGCGGGCAGGCAGGCCAGCTGGATCTTGTCGCTCAGGGTGACGTGCTGAGAGAGCTTGATCAGAGCAATGTCGTACCTGTGGTCACACGCGCACGGTGGGGGAGAGAAAGGGAAGGTGAAAAGGTTTCAAAAATGGATTAAAACACAACCTGAGTTGTGTACTCAGCAGTCACACAGCACCTGGCCTATGTCACCGTGGTATTTTCTGAAAAATCCCTTTGCCAGAATTGCTTCTCCTGGGAAGCTGAGATGCCTCAGAGAAAAATGTAAATAATAATTGTCTGATTGCTGCTGCTGTGTTTGGCTGCTTTGGAATGGTGCTGGGGGTTCTTTACCAACAGGTGAATATTTGATTGGTTCCATGTAAATTGTTTTTAATTAATGACCAATCACAGTCCAGCTGTGTCAGACTCTGAGGAGTCAGTCACGAGCTTTCATTATCATTCTTGTTAATAATGGGAATGACTATTAACAAGGATGATAATTCTGATGTATCCTTCCCTTTCTTTAGTATAATTTTAGTATAAATATAATATAATATATTTATATATTATATATTAATAATATATAATATTAATATATATTATATTAATATGATATAATATCTGCCTTCTGAGAACATAGAGTCAGATTCTCATGGGGACCTCACAAACACCACAGGCCTATTCCAAAGAGAAGCAAGGGAGCAAAGGGGGCAGTGCACGAACAGCAAATATTCCTGCACCCCAAAGCAATTAATGGGAAATTCATGGACTGGGAGGCTGTTCCCTGCAGAACTGCCTGTACTCCTGATGGAAGAGAGCTGTCTTTTATAGTTTTTTTTCCCACCAAAACCAAGCATATGTTAGGACTCAGTCCAAGGAGGATTTCTTTGTTACTGCCCTTAGCCTGCAGCAGGACACAGGGGTCCTTCAGCCACAGGGATATTAATTTTCATAATTCTGTGTATCTGCTGCTGGTAGGAGGGCTTCAAAGAATGCTGTATAAAATCCTTCTTTCCCTTTCATTGTACAAGAGATATCACTGCATGTAACAGCTTCTGACCCAAGCATGAACATGAAAACGGCTTCTGGAAACATTATTAATTAGTAAAAAATCAATATTGTTAATTGCTTTGTATTCTCTGAGGGGGAAGGTAGAAACTGGACACGAACAGGAGGCTCTAAACATGAATTTAATTACCATAACTCCAGATGGTTGGGATTCAGGCAGTTTGATTTTTACCCTCCACCTAAAAACTGAAAAAATACCTTCCACCAGCTTACCCATTGGCAACATTATTTGAATTCCAGTTCCTATGGACAATGATCTTTGATGGAGAAACTGCAACTGATCCTGCTTCCGTAGCTGACAGGTCGTATTTTCCAATCAGCACTTTGTAGGTCATAGTAGAGCTGGGCAAGAAAAGGATGAACACTCAGTTGTGTTATGCAGCTGCACCTTTGGCTCCTGGGAGATTCAATGAGAACACCCCTGACTGCAATCTCTCTTCACAGGCAGGTTTGTCTGGATCGAGCCAGTGATTTGCTATGGGCAAAGATTTTGTTCTGGACTTGATAATTATTTAATCTCTGAGCTGTCCTCTCAACTCCTGCTCAAGGCTTCTTTAATAAACTCAAGGTGCCTCTAATCTTTGCAATATTCAGCTCACATTCTTCAATGCAGTAACAATTTGGACTTTCTTTTTAATAACTTCAATAATAAATAACTGTGTGACAGATAGAATACGCAGGATTTATAATAATAACATGCAGTCAATCCTTCATGTTTCATATTACATATTTATAATATTTGCTACGAATTAATGTTACAATAACCCCAGAGCAAAATGGGGTTGTGTTTGTGGAAGCAGCTTTGATGATGCAATGACATTGCTGTACCTGATCATTTGTTTTCCACACAATATGAAGAGTTTACTGAAAAATATTGGTATATATTCAACATATTTGTGATTATTTCTTCAGGGAGTGGATTGATTAGTTAACTTGTGGATCTCACTGGCATAAATTACAGAAACAGACAACACAGCTGAATTTTAATAGCAGCTTGAAAACAGAAAGATGTTTGTGGTTTGTTTATGGAAATTAAGAATATATAATTCAGGTAACTGGGGGTTTTCCCCTTTTACATTAGGAAAATAAAGAGATGTCATTCTCCTGACTATTAATCAAAAGATATGATGCAAAACTCAGAGCTTTCAACTGGGAAAGGGAGAACTGGCATTGATATGGTTTTCTCATTTCTTTCTGCTCAAGTGCTGCTTCCTGGGTCAGATTTACCTTCATTTTACTCACCTGATGCAGTGGGCAGCTGTCATCACCCAGTTGGTGGCAATCAGGGTTCCCCCACAGGTGTGGCTCCACTTGCCATTGGCATAGTATTGAAGGGAGACCTGGGATCAAGGAAACAGGTAAGGTTCAGGCTTTTACTTACTCATTTTTCATCACTGTGCTTTGTTCCTGCACCCAGAACACAACTTGCTGATAGTGGAAGGCTTTGGAGTTCCCAACTCCTGGCCACAGAAAGGTTTTTCCTCATTCCCTGTCATCCAAAGCTTGATTTTTAAAATACATCTTGCTTAAATAGCCCGAGTCTACTTGACTTAAAATGAGAGCCTGCAGGAGTGTCACAGCACATGCTGCCGTCAGTAGGGCCAAAATACAGAATTTCAGGAGATTTAAGCATTCTCCCATGTCAGTAGGGCCACAACACAGAATTTCAGAAGATTTAAGCATTCTCCCATGTCAGTAGGGCCACAACACAGAATTTCAGAAGATTTAAGCATTCTCCCATGTCAGGACAGCCACAACACAGAATTTCAGAAGATTTAAGCATTCTCCCACACACAGTAACATCATTCCACATCAGAAGGCTTCAAGCATCTGCCCATACAGAGTAACACCATATCACATCAGAGAGCTTCAAGCTTCTTGCTCTTTAGCCCAACATTTTACCCCCCTCATGTCCATGCATTGCACCCCTCTGGTCCCTTTGGTGGTTTGTCAGTGCCTGGGCACTCCATGGCTCACTGCCTTCACTGCTGCTCACCTGTTTTCAGAGCTGTGCCCATGAGGGATGAGGCTCTGCAGCAGCCCCACTCCCAGTGACCACAAACTGAGCACCTAAACATTACCAGCAAAATGCAGCACATTCAGAGCTTTTTAAAGAAGATTGGAAAGTTCAGGCTTGATCAGAACAGAAGAGACAAAAGGTGTCAGGCAAGATGCATCAAGTGGAATTTAAGAGGTGGTTTTGCTCAGTTCAGTTGTGCTGTGCAGAGGCAGCACAGCCCCAGCAGTTGCAGAGAAAGCACAGAATCACCAACCTGCCAGGGCCAGCTGTATGGCCTTGCATTTTCCCCTCCAACAACTCTGGTCACAAGAGGTGGGTAGGAAGGAACCCCGCAGCCAAAGGCTAGAAGACACACAAATAGGATGAAAGAAGGTTTAGAAAAATATCTGTATCATATCCAATAGCACAGCATCCAGTTATTCTTTCAAGAGACCCTTGTAATGAACATCCTCTGCTGTATTTTTTCCTTTGAAGCAGAATTTGTCTAGAAAAGGAAAGCTGGTTTTAGATTTTAATTAACTTGATCATTTAAAATTAAAGCAGAAGCTGGGCACGTACCTGCAGAGGCCAGAGCTAACAGAGCAAAGAGGATTCCAAGCATGGTGCCAGTTGCTGGTGATGGAGGCTGAAGGCTCAGCTCCATGCCATTTTATACAGTGTCCTTTATCTCTGGAACACATGACTTTAAATGCAGAGCTATTCCAATATCAATAGAAAACTTGTATCAGTGTGGAATAATTATCTATGTACATAAAATCCTCATTTAGGTGGACCTTGGAGACAGGCTATACAAACAAATTGGTTAAATATAATTCCAAATTTGATGCTTATTATCTGTAGCAGCTGTGTGCATTTCCATTGCCTTGAAATTTCATCACAAGGTGTCCACAGAAGGATAATGTTAAATTAATTATTCTAACACTTGGTGATATGTCAGCAGTAAGTGACTGATCTGTTGGGACAGTGATTGATTTGGATGTGTTGGGGTTGCATTCGTTGATATCTAGAGGCTCCCCTCCTACCTTAGTTTTTGTACAATTATACAACTCCTTGGGATTTGATTTTGGTTTGGGGTCTTGGTTTGCTTTTGTTTTGTGTGCAACTGAATGGTATCTACCACATTGTACTGACTGAAAACTGTATTTTCTTTCCAGATCAAGTTGCAACGTGCTTCCGCACACCAGACTTCTTCAGCAAACCAGACTCCAACCACTTTGAAGTGGAACTTCAAGCTTTGAAGCAATACTTCAAGCCATACAAAGAAACAGCTGTCCATGAAGAAGCTGAAATCCTGGTATGCTGCGGTGAGTCAGACTCCATTCCTTTCCTATGTCCCTTTGTTCCCTGAAGAGAACAGGGTTCCCTGCAGCATTGCAAGTGAGCCTGTGCACCCCCAGAGCAGAACTGTAAAACACTGTGAGCTTGTCAATGAGAAGAGCAAAACACTTCTACCCACAAATGACAAAACAGGCAAGAGCAGCATTTACACCACTCCAGAGATGCTGCCACAAAAAGAAGTATCTTAATTCATTACTGACATTTGAGATCAGTGACTAGATATCAATGCTTTCACTTGCCCCTTTTTATCTTTTTTCTATTTCTTTTTACTTCTACTACAGGAATTTTCCATCCTCTCTCACCTTTCCATCCACCAACCATTCTCTGGTTATTTGAAAAAAAAAATTCCATCCCATAAACCAGGACACTCATAGAAAACCAACTTACTAGAATGGAAACAAATATCATAATGCCAGTTTTACAACCAGAGTTGTGTTGCACACAGACACCAAACAAGGGGTTCAAAAATGCTGAAATAAATCTAATGTTTAATGTCAAGATTAATAAGCAGCATAAAACCTGATTTCCAGAGCTCCCATTCAGCAGTAGATACTGTGCTGGATGAAAAATGCCTGGAGCACACATGTGGAAGGCAGGAACACAGAATGCTTTGCTGTTTTATCTGCTTCTCAAGAATGTATTTTCCTACCCAGACAACAACACTTGAGGAAGCTGCATTTTGAATTGCAAATTGCATCAACCAAACCCTGTTCTGGCATCTTGTATTTATTATCTGTCAAAAGCACAAACCAGGATTAACCATGCAGAATTGAGATTCGAAGTTTTTTTCCATTCATTTGTTGGCTCTTTTCTTAGTGTCTGCATTTACAAGCTAAACAATGTTATGCTGCTCAGTTTAACTTCCATGTCACTGTCATTTTCATGAATTCCAACTAAAAGTATAAATTTCAGATGGTCAGTAACTATTTTAACTTGCTTTGTTTGTTGTGTGCTTGTAAATGTGGAATTTTGTTTAGTTCTTTCAGCATTTCTGCATTTCACAAATATAATCTGCTCTCTTGCATAGTGTAAATAGAGAAATGCTGTTTCTTTTTCCCCTTCTTCATGGAGGAATTCTGAAACTCTTCTTTTGTTATGGAGGAAATTCTCTCAGGAATCATAATATTTAACGTACACAAATATAACTTTGTGCTCTCTTGCATGCTGTAAATAGAGAAATGCTGTTTCTTTTCCCCTTTCTTCATGGAGGAATTCTGAAACACTTCTTTTGTTACGGAGGAAATTCTCAAGGAATCCTAATATATTTAATATTAGACACTCTCAAAGCTGTTTTGTGTTTTGTTTTTTGTTCTGTTCATGCTTTATCCATCTTTTCCAGGCCTGAACAGTTTTCATGGGTGTCAGGCTTCTGGCAATTCTGCCAGGAAATATCAAAATGGCTCAGCCTCCAGCTGATACCATGTTGGCTTGGAAAGAACCCCCTGGAAGCTCTTATCATCTTCATGCCAGATATCTCACAGAAACTAAGCAGCTCATGGAACTTTGGTGAGAAAGAGAAGGAGATTCTGGTATGTTCTGTTAAAGCAAATAGAAAATATCTCCTTTAATACACAATGTACCTGTGTACAACTTAAATGAACTCTGTTGCTTCCTTATCTTTATTCCCTTGAAGGGCAGTAACTCTGCTGTACTAATTTGTAAACTGAATTTTCTGCAGAAAACTTAGACATTGAAATCTGATTTCCTGAGGGATGTTTTTCATCTGCAACCAGACAGTAACCCCTCTGAAAATCTGAAGTTAAATCCTGACCCAGTTTTATCTTGGGACCACCAACTGTGCCAAATTTATTACTTGCTGGGTGGCTGTTTAAACTGCTGCTTGATGATTCCCTGGGATTGTTTCTGTGTTCTTCAAAGTAAAGCTTGGCCTTCATTCCTCAGGACAGAACAAGGTTATAATGAGCAAGAAATTGGAGATGAGCTTTACCCAGCGTGTTTTTGTCACTTGTTGTGCCTTCCAAATTGTCTTATATCCATTTATATATTATTTTCCACACTGTATTTGAAGTCTATACTGGCCACAGATGTAACATAAGGCCCTGCTTATCTCAGCTGGGTGGGGTGCAACAGCAGGAGAGAACAGACACAAACCCAACAAAAACCCAACCACACTTCAGCAGTCAGATTAGACTGAAAGGTATTTATTTAGAAACAACAGCTTTGGTATTTTAAAACCAAACAACCTGTAAGTCACTAGAAAGTGGGGTGTCTTCCCCCATAGCCAAAACAAATCAATGCACAAAGTCTCAATAGGCTTAGAATAGGAAACCTGTAGGTCAGCATTTCCAAGTGCATATCCAGAAAACAATTTCATTAAATTGATTTTGCACTCTACAGTCATAAAGGCTGAAAATCCTGTTACCAGAACTTATTGACAGTTAAGACTGTTAGATATTGACAGTTAAATTGACTGTTATTGAAGTGGAGGAAAAATTAACATACTCCCCCTCCCCCCAGGCAATAAATTACAAACTGTATACCAGAAAGAAAGTTACACCAAAGTTTTCTAGTTAACTCTCAGAAGGGAATCATTATCCTTTATTTTTCTGTAGAAATAAAAAAAACCAAAACCAAACAGATCAAAATATCCAAGGTCTTAGTATATCTTCAAGTATTTTCACCAAATAGATTACTCCTAGGGAACTGAACAGCTTACAGGGAAAGGACACATCTGTTACACAAGCTTCTGGGATAAACAGTTGAATCACCACACCTTCCAAGTCTCAGATTCCTGTAATAGCAAGGCACAGAAGGATTGTTGCTTTCAAATGCTCCTTGTTCTCAGCTGCAATATTGCCAGGTGTGTTGTGCAAATGGAGGCTGAAAGCAGGACTAAGTTCACTTGGACAAGGAGTGGAACAGGGTGTTATTTCAAGACCATCTATCTTGCTTACTGCTACAGATCTGAGCTCCAGATGCTTTCCACCTCTTCCCTGTTTCTGGAATGAAGTTCTGCATCACCTTCATTTGAAGTAGGTCCAGCTGAGAGGAGGCAGCAGAGCTGTGTGCTCTGCAGTGCCCAGGAGGATGAGGAGCCAGGTCAGCCCTGCTGTGGCTGTGCAGCCTCCGGGCACTTCAGCGGGCAGAGTCGGGGACAGCCACCTGCAGCAAGGGTTAACAGGTCACTGGTAAAGGCAGAAGGCAAATCTTGGAGATGACAAAGGCAACTGGATAGACAACAGTGAGAGGACACAATTACATAATTCCAAGGACACATTTCAGGGGTGTTACACAATAACTGACACCACCTCCTAACCCCTTCCTCCCTTTGCACTGAGGTGCTGATCATGATCAGAGGCTTCTAACTGCACTTGTCTGATTTACATTTCTATCCTACCTCTTCCTAGTTTGTCTGGCTACAAGCACCTCCTACTCAATCTTTTATTGGATCAAAAGTATTCAGACCTGCTTGGGATCAGGCTTGAACTCCAGTGCTCAAAATGACAAAACCAGTGAGCTGACAGGAAAACTTCCAGCTCACTTACAGTTGTCAAGATTAGTTCAATACCTTCTGTTCAGCCTTAGCTATCCAAAATCAAATTTGATTTTATAATTTGGAATAACAGTACAATCTATAGCTAGAACTTTTCCTTTGACAGCTGTTTAACTATCAGCTCCTTTTTTTTTCTAAATGAAAGCTACATTTAACTCAGTTCAGCCCTCAGGAGGGAAGCCTCTGAACAGCACAACTAGCTCACACAGCAAACCAGTCTGGTCTTGCATTTCCACTTCATATCAACACACAATCAGAAATTCCCAGTTCTAAGAACAGAACTCACCATCTACTGTCTATTCTGTGCTAAGTTTTTACAGCAAATAAGTTTTCCAAGGCAACTCAGAACAACTTGAAATTCTTTACACCCAGGTAAGATCAGCTTGGAGCCAAAACCTTCAACTCACAGTAAAAAGCATTCAGGACTTTCCTTAACACAGCTTTGCATTTTGTCTGACTGGGAGAAACACCAATTCAGCTTCCTCCCAAAATGTTGGTGGTAAGTGTGGTGTGATGGAGGGCTGCACAGTGTTTATAATATGAACACCTACCACAAGTCCCAGCAAGTCAGCAGCTTCACCTCCAACACCAGCCTGCCTTTGGGTGCTGCTGTGGACACCTCACACATTCAGAGCAGGCAGGCAGGTGTGCAGGTCTCCACACAGCAGTACAGACAAGAAGAGCAGCTCTCTCACATGCCTTCTGGACAGCAAGAGTCATCACTTCATGACAGCTGCAACTGCTGGCACAGAAACAAGCCATGTCCTACACTGATGTGGGAAAAGGACAGAAAGCTGTGTCTGCCTCCACCTGCAGCCTCACAAATGTCTAAGGACAGACGATGAGTTTATCTTTTATCTTTTCTAACGATTCTAAGCTCTACTGCTCCAATCCCTGCCCTAATCCTCCTTGCAAGAGGTCACAGATTGCTTGTTTCAAGAAAGACTGAAAATCCTCACAGTCCAAGAGAGAGCCTGCCCAGGCACAGCTGACACAACATCAGGCTGACAACACCCAGAGGACAGCAGCCAAAAGCAGCAGTTTTATACCTTACTCCTGAAGAGGGGCTTGGCTCCTGGCCCACAATACTCGTTGTAGATGAGTTTGAACAGAAACAAATGAAACAAAGTAATTAAGGAGGCCACACTGAACCAGAACAGGAAGGGTAAGCCTGGGTATTGCTTGGCCATGTGTTCCTCATGAGCTAGAATAGCTTTTAGGTGGAGTGTGTGTCTCAGGTCCTGCAAGTGGACCAGATCTGTTGAGATATAAAGCAGTGGTGTGATGGGTTGGGTCACCATGACAGGGAAGGTGTGGCCTCGTGCCTCTGAGGTGAGCTCCACGGGCTCGTTCATACAGCCTGCCTCACAGGCATACAGTCTGACAGGCTTCTCCTGGAACTTCACAGACACATGCAAGAAGGGCTTCCCCTCAGCATCCAGGAGAACAGCTAAACTGATCAAGTCCTTGTTGTAATGGATGCCACGTAAGGAGTAGCTGTTATGGAGCACGTCAGGGTCAGCCTGAAACTGAAGGTGGTTTTCTGTGAACTGCAAACCCCCAAAGCTGAGCACCATTCCCTGCATCAGCCCGTGCACTCCAGCTGCCACAAGGCCCTTGCAGCCCCGTTTTTGGAGAGTCAGCTTCCACAGGTCTGAGAGCTGCAGGATCTGGGTGACACTGGTCAGCCTGGGTGGCCACAGGTTCTGGGCGTGCATGGTGGCGTGGCCACTGAAGCAGTGGTCAGCATAGTTCAGGCTGGCCTCAATCCTCTCCCTGTCCTCACCAGCAAGGAGAGGGTCCAGCAGGGGGGCTGGCACAGTTGACAGCACGTAGTAGAGGGTCATGTTGACAGTCTCACTGGATGGGGTGTGTGCATCTGTGATCTTCCTCATTTCAATCCCTGCAGCAAAAGAAAGCAACCAATAATCAGGAATTAACTAGAAGGAAAAGAAGATCAAACACGCACACTGATGTTCAACATGGTGTTCTTTATCCATAAAACACCAAAGTGTGTCACACTGATTTTTCAAGATTTTCTAAGCCTTCTGATGTTTACATTCTTGTAACAAACTTTCTCACACACTTTCTGTAAATAACTCATTGTTTTGCATTCTTTTATAGAGGAAGAGAAATTTGATGAACTGTTGGTTCGTCCAGTGTCATTGGAGAGGCGGCACTGTCACCCTCCAATCCACTGTCACTTTTAGAAAACTATAAATGTTGGAATCAGAAAATAAACTTCCCTTCTCCACCTTGAGAGCAGCAGTGTGTGCACTCATGTTGTTTCGTGTCCTGTAGTACCAAAAGTGAAATGTTTCCTTGTGTTTGTCTAAGATACTCTCTTTGCTACTTGGCAGTTTGAGAGCCAAGCTCTCACTAAAGACAAAGCTAACTTAATATACAGATGCCTTACAGGCCTGTCATCATGACTCTGCAAGAATGATCTGTCAAAAGAACATAATCTTTTTATAAAATAACAAGTTCGACGTTATTTGGTCAGCTACTCTTATGTAAGACATTAAAATCTTAAGAAAAAGCATCTTTGGAGAATAGCCCTTAGCCTCCATGCAGAATCTGTCTTTTACGCTATCACTAAAGGTCACTTTATTTCCAACTGACATGTAGGGCAAATCAGTGAAGTTCCTGAAGCCACGAAAAGCAGCACACACAGAATAATGATTATAAATGTTCTTTTATCACTTTCTATACATGGTCAGGTGTACTCCAGTTTAAGATAAGCTGGGTTCCAAACCAGAAATGTTGTTTCACTAACCCACAACTCATCAGGAAGACCAGAGCCTCTGGAGACCTTACAGCAACCAGGAGCTTTCAGACACTCTCTAAAGCAACCCCATGGAAGCTAAGCATCACTTTCCTTACCTGAAATGAACAAGTCAGACCAGGTCTGCTGGTGCTCCTGGAAAAGATCCTCCACCCCCATCTGCATCACCTCCAGCATCTCTTTCTTGGCCGCCTCCCTCAGCTTGCTGAAGGTCTCCTCCAGCCTGGACACCTCGATGGGCTCCGACGTGTACACCACGGACAGCAGGGTCTCGTCAAAGTGCGACTCGGGCGCGACCTGCACCCGGCTCACGAGTTTCTTGGCAGCCACCACCACCAGCACCACCTTGGGGCTGCCGGCCAGCAGCAGGCGGCCGGAGGAGAGCAGGAACTGCCGCTCCTCCACCTTCTCCAGGCTGGTGGTGAAGCGCCCGCCCGGCACGGAGGCGGCGGCGGGAGCCGAGGCCTCGAAGGCGGCCACCCGCGCGGTGGGGTTGGCGATGCGGATGCGCTGCAGGTAGAGGTGCGGCCGGCTCCGGTGTGCCACCACCTCCTCCCGCACCGTCACGCAGTCCCCGGAGCCGGGCCCGGTCTGCACGCAGCGCAACCTCCGCACGGCCCCGTCCCGCAGCGCCGCCAGCGCCGCCCGCGCCTCGCCGCGCCCGCCCAGCGCCCTCAGCCGCACCAGCGCCGGGTACTCCGTGGCGAGCGGCGCGCCCGCAGCGGGCCCCGCGGGCCGCACCCAGAGCCGCCCCGCCGACACGTCCAGCAGCAGGAACCCGTTCCCGGCCACCGCCAGCCCCGGGGGCTCGCCGGCGCCGGCCGCCTCCTCAGGCAGCGGCAGCGCATCGCCGCGCTGGGTCTGCTCCCGCCAGGCGCCCGAGGCCGTCTGCAGGCAGAGCGCGGCGGGGCCCCAGGGCTCGGCCCCGCGCCCCGCGCCCCGCGCCCGCGCCGCGCCCAGGTACCAGTAGGCGACGAGCAGCAGCACCAGCAGCAGCAGCAGGCGCCGCGCCCAGCTGCTGGACAGCAGCCCCGGCAGCCCCTTCAGCCGCTGCTGCAGCCACATGGGCGGCGGCGGCGGGGGAGCCCCGGCCCAGCCCGTCCCGGCCCCGGCCCCGCCGCACCGGCCCTAGGCCGCCATGGCCGCCGCGCCACAGGCAGCGATTGGCGGCGCTTGGCGGCGCTTTGCGACAGCCGCGCCCTCCGGCCCTCAGGGGGCGCCTGGCCGGGAGACGCGGCCCGGCCCCGGAACCGCAGGGAAACGCCGGGAACTGCCGGGAACCTGGCTGGGAACGGCCCCGGAACCGCCGGGAACCCCGGAACTGCCGGGAACCTGGCTGGGAACGGCCCCGGAACCGCCGGGAACCCCGGAACTGCCGGGAACCTGGCTGGGAACGGCCCCGGAACCGCGGGGAACCCGGCTGAGAACGGCCCCGGAACCGCCGGGAACCCCGGAACTGCCGGGAACCTGGCTGGGAACGGCCCCGGAACCGCCGGGAACCCTGGCTGGCAAACGCCGGAACCGCCGCGAACCCCGGCTGGCAACAAGCCCGGAACCGCCGGGATCCCGGCTGCAAAACCCCGGAACCGCCAGCAATCCCGGCTGCCAAAGCCCCGGCTTCCAAGCTCCCGGTTTCCAACGCCCCCGCTCCAGGTCCCCCTTTGCCCCTCCCGTTACCGGGACCCCTCTCGGCTCCGAGCCCCCTCAGCTCCGGATCCCCGGCACCAGGAGCCCCCCGGCACCCCTGTCAAGCTCCCTCTGCGGTGTCCTCGGGCAGCTGCAGCCCAGGGCTGAGGTTCTCTGTCTCCTCCCCGGGTCACTGCACCGATCGAAAAGGCCTGGAGGGGTTTTCCGTAGTTCCCGTGGCAGTTTAGTGGCTTGCCACCACAGACTATGCAGGAAAGGAAGTTTTTTCTATCAGACTCTGTCCCACTGTGTCGTAAATAGAGGAACAAACTTCCTCGGGTGTCTTAGATGTGCACAGGAAGGCTTTGTATCCAGAGCAGTGCTCGAAAGACAAAACGAGTTTCAAGAAAGTCAGGCAGAAACACTGTGAGTTAAAGTCAAATGGGAAAATCTCAACCAGGTTGAGGCACTGAACTGGATCAAAAAAAAAAAAAAGGGAAACAGAGGAGACACATTCTTAATTTCTTCCTGCGAATGAGCTGTTTGACTGGGGAGTGGGTGGGGAGAGCACTGGAATCCCAAACAGTGGATGAGGCCCCATTCACTGCAGGTTTCAATGGGCTGGTGTCACTTCAGGACACGAAATAAAATGACACAGACACTGGAATCTCCAAGGTAAAAAGAAGGGTGTTTAATTTCTGACTAACATTTACAGATTTTGAAAAGTGGCAGTGGATTGGAGGGTGACAGTGCCACCTCTCCAATGACACTGGACAAACCAACAGTCCATCAAATTCCTCTTCCTCCAGAAAAGAATGCAAAACAATAAGTATTTACAGAAATATATAAATATAAAAATATATAATTATAAATAAAATATAATATATAACATATAAATACATAATATATAAAATATAAACATCAGAAGACTTAGAAGAACTTAAAAAAAACCAAAACAGGCTGGTGGTGTCAGCTTTGAGGCTGCTGTGAGAGCAGAGCTCTGGCCCTTCCAGCTTTCAGGAAGCTGCTGCTCCCCCTGAAGCACGTGTTGCACGTACTCACTGGAACATCTGCATTGGCAGCTGGCTCTGCTTAAAAAGACAGGCAGCAGGCTGCAGCCAGCACACAGATGTGAAAAACGCAGATTTTATGATTGGCTTTTTGCAAATATTAAAATGAATGTTGTATGTGTTGTGTTAGAAAGTTATGCTGTGTTAATTCTCTTAAGTAGTGTGTTAGATACAGTTTTGGGTTATAACATAATGTTAAAATAGAAACTATGCTACGTAGGATACTTTTTTTTTCTAAAGAAAGGATTTGAACAGAGATAGCAGCCATAGGACACCTGAATCTTTCAGAGAAAGAGAATTTATTGATCCATTATCAGAAGAAATGAACTTCTTCCTGCCTCGCTCAGCCCTGAAGATGCTGTCAGGATTCAGAGGAAGAAGCTGACACTGCCCAGACAGAATCCTGTGTTTGATGGAATTTATGCATCATGGATGAGGTGTATGACTATGCAACAGGCTGTTGCTTTTAAGGGTTAATCTTCTGTTAACGTGGGTCCTTTTCTGGGTTATTTTGCCCAGAAA
The DNA here is from genome assembly GCF_028018845.1 of Melospiza georgiana. NCBI lineage: Eukaryota > Metazoa > Chordata > Aves > Passeriformes > Passerellidae > Melospiza > Melospiza georgiana. The sequence continues at coordinate 6,666,760 of NC_080451.1, forward strand.
GAGGTACCCAGACTGTCCCTAACTCTTTGTTTTTATTGTCTCATATTGTCCTAATCCCAATTGTCCAAATTATTATTACTCTAATTATATTACTACTTTTATAGCCATTTTATTAAACTTTTAAAATTTTAAAAACAAGTGATTGGCGTTTTTCACACAGAGCACACAAAGAGGGGTAAATGTGCTTGCTGGGCTGGCATAGCTGCAGAATACAAAGCTGTCAAACAGAGACAGCCAGGGTATACAGCAGCATAAACAATGAGGCATTCATGGTTTGGAGTGTGCAAAACCACTTTGGTTTTAGACTGGAGAGATTTAACTTCATTAAAATGAGAAACTTGCAATTTTCAAAATCCACATTGAGTTGCAGATCTCAGTCTGAGGTCTGAAGGTGGAGGAGGGAACATCTAATGCTGTGGCTCCTGCCTTAAACTATTGAAGCTGCTTCAGATTTATCACAAGATTTGTCTGAGCCTGGAAAGTTCTGAAGAAATCTAAAATGAAAGCATGTTCTTTTACTCGTTTGATTTAGGGAAACTGGCAGCTTTGCAAAGGAAGTTTGCTGAAATCATCATCTTAGCGAGAACTAGGGTTGTTGCCTGGAATGCTCATGGCTTCAGCATGACAACTGTTCTCTTTGCCTGGTAATTATGAGGGAATTCCTGCACTGGGGAGAAGGAATGGAAGGAAAAGTGCTTTGAACACACTCAAGAATATTCTCATTGAACAAACAAACAGTAATGGGAATTCTTTGGGATGATGCTGTTATGGATCATGGAGAATATCTGTTAGATACAGTGTAACCCTTCCAATGTGCTTGATTTTTTTTTTTTCCTCCTCATACCTTCTTGTTTTGTGTTTGTTTTTAACCTGAACCCTGTTATATCTGTGATTTCTGTTGATTTAAAGAGATGATTTCCTGACAGGCCTCACATAGGATCTGTGTTAGTGGTAATTCATCCTGCAGGCTCAGAAGGGTTTCCCTACATCTAAACCTTACACTCACTGCAGTGCAGAAGTGACCATAAAGCAAATGTTAATTTTAAGATATTTAACTTATTAAGACAGGATTATTTTTATTCTCAGGGGCAGAATGAATCTTGAAGTCTGGGAAACTTTCTCCATGAATGAGGGTCAAAGTCAGTGCTCCTGTGGGGGTCAGGGCAGCCCAGAGCAGACACAGAAATATTCCCAGTGCCCTGGGTTTCCACAGCTCAATGTCTGTTTGTCCCTCTGCTCATCCACTGCCTGCTGCCCGGCCCCACAGGATCCCACACCCCTGGTGTGGAAAACGCCAATCACTTGTTTCTAAAATTTTAAAAGTTTAATAGTAATGGTTATAAAAATAGTGTATAAAAATCGTTATAAAATAGTAATATAATTTGAGTGATAATAATTTGGACAAATTGAATTATGACAATATGAGACAATAGAGTCAAAGAGTTACAGACAGTCTGGGTACCTCTTTCTGGGCAAAATAAGCCCGAAAAAGGACCCACGTTAACAGAGGATTAACCCTTAAAAGCAACAGCCCGTTGCATATTCATACACCTCATACAGGATGCATAAATTCCATTCAAACACAGGATTCTGTCTGGGCAGTGTCAGCTTCTTCCTCTGAATCCTGACGGCATCTTCAGGGCTGAGCGAGGCAGGAAGAAGTTCATTTCTTCTGATAATGGATCAATAAATTCTTTTTCTCTGAAAGATTTAGGTGTCCTGTGGCTGCTATCTCGGTGCAAGTCTTTTCTTTAAAAAAAGTATCCTACACAGCATAGTTCCTATTTTAACATTTTGTTATAACCTAAAACTATATTTAACAGACTACTGAAGAGAATTAATAGACCATTACTTTCTAACAGAACACGTATAATATTAAACAGAACACGTTTAATATTTGCAAAAAGCCAATCATAAACTACGTATTTTATGATTAAATAAGCATTATTTCATGAATAAATAAGTAGAAAAATAAGTATTTTATGATTTTAAAATTACTATTTTTAATCCGCTGCAGCTCCGGGATCAAACCCACGAGCTCACCCCGCTGTTCCCCCTCTCTTTCCAGGATCTCCCGGCCCTGCCCCGGCTCCCTCCCGCCTCCTGCGGGGGCTGCCCGGGAGGAGGAGCCGGCTCCTCCCCGCTTCCTCCCGGGCGGGTCTGGTGCGTGGCACCGCTCCGGCAGCCGCGCTCCGTGCCGCGGGCACCGCTCCCGCTCCGTGCGCGGGGCAGAAGCCGCCTCCATGGTGCCTCCGGCCGCGCCGCTGCTGCTCGGGGCGCTGCTGGCGCTGCTCGGGCCGGGCGGCGGCCGCGCCTCGCCGCAGGAAGGTACGGGGGAAGGTACCGGAAAGATTGGTAGCACTGAGGGGGATTGGTGGCACGCGAGGGATTGGCAGCACCGGGAAGATTGGTAGCACTGAGGGGGATTGGTAGCACTGAGGGGAATTGGTAGCACCGGGAAGATTGGTAGCACTGTGGGGGATTGGTAGCACTGAGGGGAATTGGTAGCACTGAGGGGGATTGGTAGCACTGGGGGGGATTGGTAGCACTGAGGGGAATTGGTAGCACTGAGGGGGATTGGTGGCACGGGAGGGATTGGCAGCACCGGGAAGATTGGTAGCACTGAGGGGGATTGGTAGCACTGAGGGGGATTGGTAGCACTGAGGGGGATTGGTAGCACTGGGGGGGATTGGTAGCACTGAGGGGAATTGGTAGCACTGAGGGGGATTGGTAGCACTGTGGGGGATTGGTAGCACTGTGGGGGATTGGTAGCACTGGGGGGGATTGGTAGCACTGGGGGGGATTGGTAGCACCGGGAAGATTGGTAGCACTGGGGGGGATTGGTAGCTCTGAGGGGAATTGGTAGCACTGGGGGGGATTGGTAGCACCGGGAAGATTGGTAGCACTGTGGGGGATTGGTAGCACCGGGAAGATTGGTAGCACTGTGGGGGATTGGTAGCACTGGGGGGGATTGGTGGCACGCGAGGGATTGGCAGCACCGGGAAGATTGGTAGCACTGAGGGGAATTGGTGGCACTGAGGGGAATTGGTAGCACTGGGGGGGATTGGTAGCACTGGGGGGCACCGGCAGCACTGGGGGGATTGGCAGCACTGGGAGCCGGTAGTACGGGGGGAACCGGCAGCACTGGGGGAGCACCGGCAGCATTGGGGGGCATTGGTAGCACGGGGAGGGGATTGGTAGCACGGGGGGCTGCCCGGGGTACGGGGGGCATTGGCAGTACCAGGGGCACGGGCAGCACTGGGGGGTGACCGGCAGTTCGGGGGGGGATGCTCGGGGCACAGGGGGCACCGGCATCACTGGGGGGGACTGGCAGCACTGGGGGCACCGGCAGCACCGGGGGGATTGGCAGCACTGGGGGGGATTGGCAGCAGTGGGAGCACCGGTAGCCCTGGGAGGGATTGGCAGCACTGGGGGCATTGGTAGCACGGGGGATACCGGCGGCACCGGGAGCCGGCTGATGGACGGGCACAGCCGCCCCGGTGCCGCTGTGGCCTCCGTGTCCTGCCCCGGCTGCCCAACGCTGCCCCAGCCGAGCCTGCGGCACCGTGAGCAGCACCTGGAGCTTCTGGCTGTGGTGAGACAGCATCATTCCAGCCCCGTGAGGGACTCTCGGTCCTTCATCCCACCTGGGTCAGCCGCTGCCTGGTTTTGAACTCAGGCGGTTCAAGAATTCAAGAATTTTGAATTTAGGTGGTTCAAGAATTGGGTTGTAGGAGAGCGTTTGATTCCAGACTGGCCACGCTGTGACTCAAGATCAGGGATGCTCCTAAAATAGCATCAGGCAGTGTCTCCCCTCTGTAAACATTCAGTAGAAGCTCTAGAGTGGTTGGTAGAACAGCACAGCATTAGGGCAGCTTCACAATGTCAGCTGCACTGACAGAGTGGTTCATACACTGTCACTCTGCCAAGAGGTTTGGACAATTATCTCTGTCTTCATTAGAGAAGTGGCAATTAGGAGGAGATTTCATCTTGTTGTGTGTAATATTTCCCTTCACAGTGAGATTCTGGTATAACTATGTACATTAGTTAATACAGTTAGTGTGCATCTATGGGGGTGTTGGGAGTTCCTTGGCTATAGTGGCATAATTAAAACAAAGAATCTCTGTGCTATCCTACCTTCTTTGCACATCCTAAATTTTTCATGGTTTTAGAATGCACTAGAGGATATAAAACTGAGGGCTGAGAAAGAGAATGAGGTAAATTGGTTAGGAAGAGGAATTTGGAATTACCTGTTTTCTGAACCATCACTTTTGGCATGGCTCAAAGAGAAAATGCCACATCTTTCCTGTGCCTCAGCTTCCCCAGAGTAATATGAGAGTAATGATACCTGTCTTCTCTCTTGGATGTTCTTTTATAGCTGTGCAAAAGCTCTCAACATAGTTATTTGTAGTTGATAGAATTTTTAAAAATTCTTCTGTAAATATAATACAGATATTATATTATCCACTGTTAAATTGTGCACTGATTTTTCTTTCTATTTGATCCCCATATTAATGTTATTTTCTTAGACACTGTCTTAACAGGAAGTGACACAGTAAGATTTCCCAAATCACAGCCTGAGGATAAATTCATTCCTTGTCCTGAAATGCAGCTGCAGCTGTGCTTTCCCTGTAGATTTAGGGCAGAAGTAAATAACTTTAATTTTTTTGTTTCTGAACTCATCTGGTCTCTGATTTTTCTTCTTTATAAAAAGCTCAGAGGTTTACTGAATCATTTCATTGTGATCCTGGTATTAAGGTTCCTAATCCAGTGCTTTGTTCTTACAGAATCCTTTTCACCTGTAGAGCTCTAAAACCTCCACAAGTGAGGTAAATGTCCCCTTCTGTCATTCTACAGATGGAAAAACAGGGATAGCAGGATTAGCCCCTTGTTGAATAGCAGAACCAGCAATACAGTCCAGCTCCCCTGGTTCTGAGTCCAGTGCTTGCTTTGTTTTTTTGCAGCTGTGCCATTATTAAATGTATTTCTATAATTCCTAGTTGTTAGTGTGGCCCAGGGAGCCTCTGGGCCCAGGAGCCTGGCTCAGCAGAACAAGCTGCATTTCTGCATGTGGAAATTCCCTGTGATATGGGAAACTGGGATGGATCAATCTGTTTAGGGAGTTTTGGAAAGTTTGCATGTGATGTTGAAAGTGAGAGAGTTTACTGCTCTGTCCTTTAAAGCATCTATCAGCTGTGTGAGTGTTCAGCAAAATCTTTGGAAAGAAAGGAAAGAGTTAAAGCAGAAGGAGTTGGAGGCAACATAGCACAAACTTCAGTGCTGGGCTGGAGGAATGTCTCCTGGGATGGAAAGCTATGGCTACTGCACAGAGTTATTAGAACAGAAACTGAGCTTGGTGTCTCTGTGTCCTGCCCCACAGGAATCTGAAACTTGGCATTCTGCTGGGGATGAGAGTGGTCTTTGTACTGGTTTTTGTGCTCCTCTGAGCTCACAAACTGCATGGGGAGAACTTTTCTGTCGTAGAAACAGGACACCACTTCCTGTTCTGTGTGAGCCTTTAGCACTCATCCTGTCCAGCAAACTTTTGGCAGTCAAGTCATAAACAGCGTGTGGCTTCTTTGGGATGGCAGAACAAAAATGAATTAGTGATTTATTTAATGTGAGAGGCCTGAGATTGTGGGCTGAAATAATTGCAGAGCAGTCAGGATCCTTTCCTTTTCCCCTTTCCTTTTCCCCTTTCCTTTTCCCCTTTCCTTTTCCCCTTTCCTTTTCCCCTTTCCTTTTCCCCTTTCCTTTTCCCCTTTCCTTTTCCCCTTTCCTTTTCCCCTTTCCTTTTCCCCTTTCCTTTTCCCCTTTCCTTTCCCCCTTTCCTTTCCCCCTTTCCTTTCCCCCTTTCCTTTCCCCCTTTCCTTTCCCCCTTTCCTTTCCCCCTTTCCTTTCCCCCTTTCCTTTCCCCCTTTCCTTTCCCCCTTTCCTTTCCCCCTTTCCTTTCCCCCTTTCCTTTCCCCCTTTCCTTTTCCCCTTTCCTTTTCCCCTTCCCTTTTCCCCTTCCCTTTTCCCCTTCCCTTTTCCCCTTCCCTTTTCCCCTTCCCTTTTCCCCTTCCCTTTTCCCCTTCCCTTTTCCCCTTCCCTTCCTATTATCATATGCTTTCTCCCCTCATGTACTAGAATTTGAGGGTTGTCTAATAAATACAATTAGACCTCACCTATTGATTGTTCTCAATCTCTCTTCTCTTTTTTTATTCTGATGCAGGTAAAGGATTTCAGGAATTTCTTTGGTGATATCTTCTTTCTTCCTGATTTGGAGTCTTACACTTATTTTTCACTTTTGCTCCCTTTGTGAGGTCCACCTAAACTTCTAGATCCTTCCTCTCTAAGACTAGGGAGAGTATCAGTTTGGGTACATGAGGGAGATACATCTGGTACATCCATTGAAAAAATCATTGTTCCAAAAATGCCTGCTGAGGCCAAGAAAATGTCCTTTCAGTTTTTCCTGGTATTTTCTGATGTTTAAAACGGATGGCCAGGATTGGCATTTAAGCTCTGTTGCCAGAGCCTATACAAATTCCTGCTTCAGCAAAACTGTGAAGTATAACATTTCATCATTGCAATGAGGAAAGCAGAAATTCCACGTAAAAATCATATTCCAGGGTACCACAGAGAAACTTCTGAAAGAAAACTTCAGGATTAAGTTTTATAATTTTTAAGGGCCTGGAAATGAAAAGCAAGTTTGGGAGGAGAATGTAAATTAAAATTATAGCACAATTAAATTCACATTGAATATGTATGAAAAACTGGAAAATGCCTCAGGAATGGAGTAGAAAATTGAAGCAGCCATGGAGAGAGAAAAATAACATTTAGTCTAATTTTTCTTTTCCCTACATCCAGGCAATGCTGAGTGACAAAAAAGCAGCTCTGTGGGGAGCAGAAAGTCAAAACTGCATTAAATTGATGACTTTCAGATGGGCATTTTGTAGTAGTGCTATTTTTTATCTTTAAGTTTAATTTCTTTTGTACTCTATGTGAGAGAATTGTAGCTTTCACTAGTAGGGCAAAAACCCCACTAAATACATTTTATTTTCTTTTTTTTTAATTTCAGAACTCAGGCAATGAAATTGTATCTTTACAAAATCTCTCATTTTATACCCACAATCAAGTTAGGTTGTGAAAACCACACACATTGAGTATCTCTTGTGCTTTTCCCTGTGTGCAGAAAATCTGCTGGTTCTGACTGTGGCCACCAAGCAGACTGAGGGATTCCAGCGCTTCAGGAGATCAGCCCAATTCTTCAACTACAAAATCCAGGTGATTTCTAGCACCTTCCATAGGGGTTAATTATCAAATTTGCAGGGAAATCCCCAATGACGGAAGGAATGATGCATCTGACTCCATCTTATCAGGCTGATTAATTACTTTAATATCCTGTATTATTCTATATTATATTACATTATATTGTATTATATATAAACTGAATCTGCCAAGCACTCAACTCCACACAACTGTACAGAATTTTGTGACTGCCAGCCAACAGTCCTGACACACACACACCCTGATAGGCCAAGGAAACAAAACACCATCACTTTGGGTAAACAATCTCCATTTTGCATTCTACTTTGGCACAGCAAATGATGATGAGAATTGTTTTTCCTTTCTCTGAGGTTCAGAGAATGTGAAACCCAGAAATATTCTTGGGAAGAATTGTGCCTTGCTTTTCTCTGTGAAGAGAAGTGTGGCGACAGTTGGTCAAAGGGAATTTCAAATTGTGGAATGGGTCAGATTTGGCCCCACAGTGATTAAATGAAACCTCAAAAGGGGACACACATCTCAGCTGGCTGAAAAGTGCTGTGACTGGGTCATTTCTGCAGTGTCCTGAGTGTTGGCTTGGGGAGAGATCCATAACTCCTGCTCAAGGGAGCCTCGTGGCACTTTTGCGTTGCACTGCCAGGACACACAGTACAGAGTGTGCTCCTGTCCCTGTGGCCAGGAGTGCTTTGTGTTACCTTGTGGCACTGATTGTCCAGCCCAGAGACTGGATCAAAGGCTGCCTAGTCCATTTGTCCTGGGGCTGTTATTTTTGCTGTGATTTGCACTGGGAGTTATCAGAACCACTAAGTTTGTGGGTTCTGGTTCCTTCCTGTGAGCCTTGCTGGGAAAGTGCCCTGTTGAGGTGACCCTGTGTGGCGTTCACATTTTCTGGAAAAATCCCTTCTCCCAGGATTTTTCTCCTGGGAAGCTGAGAAGCCTCAGAGAAAAAGAAAACAGTTGTTGTCTCATTTGATTCTCCTGTATTTTGCTGCTTTGGAGTGTGTTTGGAGATTGTTTACTCACAGGTGATTGTTTCACAGGATTCTGCTGTGAGTTGTTTTCACTCTTTGGCCAATCAGGGCCAAGCTGTGTTGGGGCTTTGGAAAGAGTCACAAGTTTTCATTATTATCTTTTTAGCCTTCTGTAAGTATCCTTTCTGTATTCTTTAGTATAGTTTAGTTCAGAATTCTTTAATATAATATAGTACCATAAAATAATAAGTTAGCCTTTTGAGAACATGGAGTCAGATTTATCATTCCTTCTATCATCTAGGGGGAATGCAAATACAATAACTACAATAACCCTGTGCCTGTTGCTGTGCAGGTGCTGGGGCTGGATGAGGAGTGGCAGGGTGGAGATGACCAGCAGCCAGCTGGAGGGGGGCAGAAGGTTCGTCTCCTCAAGTCAGCTCTGAAGCAGTACGGGGATAAGAAGGATTTGATCATCCTTTTTGTGGAAAGGTAATGGTTTGCAAAGAATTTGCCATGAACTGAATCTTAAAGTGGTTTGGATGGGTTCTCACTGAAAAGAAATGAACTGTGAGATCAGTTGCTTTTGGAAAGTGTGTCCAGATATCTGTTTTTTTTGGTTTTTTGGTTTTTTTTTTTTTTTCCCCTGAATTCTCTGTGGTTTCTTGGGAATTACTCAGAGCTGCATCCGTGGCAGTTGGGAAGGGCTGATCAGAACAGGCTGATGCCAATTCCTGCATGAAGTTGATAGTGTTGTACCTGATTCTGCCACAGTGGAATTTGGCTGCCTCCATCTGCAGAGAATGAGCAGACAGTTCCTTTGGAACTGGGCAGGCTTTTCTTACCAGAGTTATTTGTTTTATAAGGTGAAGTAGGCTGCAGCACATCCTGAGAGCCAAGAATTAGTCTCCAGAGAGGTGAAGAGAGAAAAGGAAGGGTTGGAGTCTCAGTGTCTTTTCATATGCCCAGCATACAAATAAAACTACACTTTAATTAATTGCATTACCAAAAATGTAATACTGTTAAACAGAACTAAAAGAAAGGGATTCCCAAAGAATTAGTTTCTAGAAACTTTTCTCAATGACCTGTTTTTCTGACTCCTTTCCTTTTGTCCTTTTTTTGTCTGTCTCTCTCTAGCTACGATGTGCTCTTTGCTTCAGGCCCCACAGAACTGCTGAAGAAGTTCAAACAAGCCAAAAGCAAGGTGGTTTTCTCAGCAGAGAATTACATCTATCCTGACAGAAAGCTGGAAGCCAAGTACCCTCAGGTGCGAGATGGAAAGCGCTTCCTGGGTTCTGGAGGTGAGACACAGAGCTTGCTTTCAGCTTTCTCCTCCTGCTTGACCTCTGTGGGAGAAGTGGCAAAGCAAACTGAAAATTGATGAGTCTCAGCAGCAACAGGGTGTAGTGAGATTTCATGTGAGAGAAGTGAAAGTACATGGATACAGGAGTACTTCTATTTTTTGGTCATCTGGGTGGAAACACCTCCTCATCCTTATTCCCACAGGTTTCATAGGTTATGCTCCAAACCTGAAGAAGCTTGTGGAGGACTGGAAAGGAGAGGATGATGACAGTGACCAGCTCTTCTATACAAGAATCTTCTTGGATCCACAAAAAAGAGTATGTGTATTGAGATTCTGGGTTTGGGAGAATTTGCATTCTAGCCAGTACCCCCATTTTCTGTTATTAGCAGTTTTTATATTTAAGCATAAAATGTGAATGGGAAGAGAGATGTCTGAAAACAAGTCTCACTGGAGGCTCATATCATTATCTGTAGGTGCTGGTGTTTAAAGCCATTGAGTGTGGAGGAACTAAGCAGCCTCCTCCCAGGGGATGTGAAACTGCAGAGTGCAGTGCTGCCTTAGAGACAGCCAGCCTAGCACTGAAATACATTCTGTAACATCCTACAGAAGCCTGGAATGGACCCTGGAAGCAGCACTGGGATTCCAGCACCATGCAGTGCACTGGCCAGACCATGCAGGTCATTCTGGTTCTGGTGTCCCTGCCCAGCTGGGCATTACAGAGGCCAGTCTGTCCCTGGGGAACTCGAACTGTAACAGCAATTAAATCAAGAGGGAACATTTGGAATAGGGAACTGCTATCAGACTAGAGAGACACTTGAAATTTTTTGCCAGCAAGGCTGGTAGAAAATTTAGAATGTTTTTAGTTCCCCAAATCTGAGTATGGCCTTTGATACTTTCACATGAGCAGTCCCTTTAATCTTCTCATCTGCAGTTCTGGCCTTGTGCCATGCAAGGGCTGAGTAATTCCCCTGACTTGGCACTCAGGGGATGTTAGCACCCTGCTGTCCTTTCCAGTAATCCATCTTACTGAGGCCTGCAGGGACACAGAATTCTGTAAAGTCAGAGCTGCATTTTAGTCCCACTTAGTCAGAGTGTGACTTGCAGCAGGGGATAAAAACAAAGATTGCACAAGCTGATCTTGCACCTTACTCTCCTCTGGTTTGACACTGGTACGTGGGGGTCACACTTGCCCTGTGGATGGAAGGCAAGAAACTTTTCATAGCAGATGTTTTTTCTATCTGGCCTTCCTGTGTATTTTTTGTATTCTGGTTTATATGACTGTGTGCAAGTCTACTTCATTCATATGATGCAGATTTATTGACACACCCACAACAGCTTTAAAAAAGGGGGAGAGGGGGTTTTCATAGTTTTGCCTAATAGAATATATTTAACTTGTTCTTGAAAATGGTGAACTGTCCCAGATTTGAATGAAAATTATGATTATCTGGCAATGTTCAAGGTTTCAGAGTTTGTAGAGTTTACAAATGACTATAGGAATGGGATATTTTCACAGAGCATAGGGTCTGTTGAATGTAAAGAATGTGTTCTAATTAAGGTTGTTTATCTAATTCTTTTAAAGGAAAGTATCAACATCAGTCTGGACCACAGAAGCCGGATCTTCCAAAACCTAAATGGGGCATTAGGTGAGATGGAAGGAAGGAGCTCATTTCTCCTTGGAATGCAACTTGCATGTTGACACCAGAAATAAAGTTATGGCTGAAGGGATTGTATTTCAGAAATGGCTGTCCCCACAGAAAAAACTTTAGTAAAAGTCTGTGCCAGAGTTCTGGGATGTGTTTGCAATTCCATTGAGACCAGCTATGTTCTCATTGCAATTCCTTCTCCACTTGAGGGAATGCAGGTCAGGTTTTTCATCTCACACCTCGCAGCCCCTTTGATCTCCAGGCATGTCGGATTTCGTTAGCCTTGGGGATTGAAACTGGGAGGGACTTGCAGTGCAAGTAATAACACAGAGCCTGCCTAGGGCTGCCTGCCTTTCTGCTTCAGAGCCATGCTGGAATGCCCTGGGAGGTGAGAAGCAGCCAGATATGCCTGTGAGCACTCCCTGGCTGTACCAGGCTTCTGACCTGACCTGCTCATTGATTTTGCTAGTCCTGGCAAGAGGGATTCACTTACTTTCCTATCAATGCTGCCCAATGTTTTCAGTCTTGCACGTTCCATCTTTATTTTGCTCAAGTAAAAAGTGATAATGGCAGTGTAGTGTTTGGCTCCTGTGCTCAGTATATCAGACTGCAGCTTGTATCTGTGTTAGTCCTTTTTCCAAAGGATTTTGTGTGGTTGTGTTGAGGAAACGTCCTCAACGTCCTCAATGATCAAATGGACTTTTGTGAGGGGTGACAAAGAGAGACATCAGGTGCATAGAACACTGAGGTGAGAAGGGCCTGAGTCCTCCCATCAATAGCTGTCCCTGTCATCAATAGCTGCTCCTCACTGCCAGTTTTGAAATAACCTTTCAGTATGGCTTCTGCCAATTCCCAGTCATTGTCCAGCTTCCCAGGCATCCTCCTGTTACTTCACAGGATCATTCTGGATATTTTTTTCTCCTTTAAAGATTTTGTCTGTAGGCCTTAAACTACTTGTGCACGGTTATCCGTTGTCCACACTTTCATCTTTCAGCAGTTTTTCTGTATAAATGAGGCATCGTGCTTCTAATTATCAATAAAATCCTTAACATGATGGTAATGTCATTTCCAGATGAGATAGTTCTGAAGTTTGAAAACGCACGAGTGAGAGCAAGAAACTTGTTGTATGACACTCTGCCTGTGGTGATCCATGGAAATGGACCCACCAAGGTAAGTGGGCTGTCCTGAGGGAAAGATTTGTTCTGTGTTTGTTGCAAAGTGACCCTTTAGGCTCCGTGGATCAGGTTGCTGCCTCCACATAGACTGACTTTCCCTGTGTAGATTTATATTTGAGAAACAATAATAATATAATATAATAATAATATAATAACAATAATATAATATAATCATAGCAGCAAGATGGATCTGGTTCAAAGACCCACATGTGGTTGGATTTTCAGATTCTTTAGTTCATGGAGAAGGTAAACAAAGTTCAAATATGACCCCACAGTGGGGATGCACTCAAAGAAACTCCTGCCCTCTAATGCATAATCTGGCAAACTTCCTTTTGCAGCTGCAGCTGAACTACCTGGGAAACTACATTCCTCAGGTTTGGACATTTGAGACTGGCTGCACGGTGTGTGATGAGGGTCTGCGAAGCCTCTCGGGGTTTAAGGTGAGGCTGCTGTGTTTATTCCAAACTCTCAAAACAATTCTTACAGTTCTGTGTCTGATGTTGAACATGACTCACCACGCTCTCCTCTTGTCCCTGAATGCAGGATGAGGCATTGCCAATGGTTCTGATTGGCGTTTTCATCGAGCAGCCCACCCCATTCCTCTCCCAGTTCTTCTTGCGGCTTCGTAACCTCCATTACCCAAAGCAGCGAATCCAGCTCTTCATTCACAACCATGTAAGTGAAGTGATGGTCTTAGCAAATGTGGGGAAAATGTACACCTCATCCTCTACTCAAGGCACTTTTGCAGCCTTTGGCTAGACTTCCAGGCTGTGTAATCACAGTATTTATCTGCAATGGCACCCACAGGATTGCATAATTGTCTGCAGCGACATCACCCAGCTGTAAACTTGTGAAAATGGGCTTAAGAGCTGTTGCCCAGCTACTCATTTTGAAGGCAAGAGGCTGAGTGGCATGGATGAGCCCATCTTAAGTGTTTTTCCTTACTTTTGGAATAGGAGGAACATCACTTGATGGAGGTGGACTCCTTTGTAGAGGAGCATGGCAAAGAATATCTTGCTGTCAAAGTGATCGGGCCAGATGATGAGGTGGAGAATGCTGAGGCACGTAACTTGGGCATGTAAGTGAAGAGGCCATACATGACAGCTGGCAGAGACAGCCTGTGTCCAAACTAAAGCATCTGTTTGTTCTCAGGATCATCCCTATCAAGTGATTGCTCTTATTTTCTCAGTCACCCTTTCAGTTTCTCTAGCATTAACTCTGATGCCCTTATATATTGGGAAAAAATCAACTTCCCTACCAGCTCACTTGTCCAGTTTCAGGAACTAAGTTCTCACTGGTCCTTTGCTCTGACAGAAGGATAGCCCTGTATCTCCTGCCCTCATCTATATACCCAGACACAGAGCACAAAGGATATGCACCCAAATCTCTGAAGAGGAGGAGTGCTGTGGCAAAACTAAGAACTAGTGGGAGGGTATCTTCCTGTCTGTGATCGGGAGGTGTGGATTTGGGCCAGCTGTAGATGGGAACCTCTTCAGTTTGAGCTGAAGAAACATTTAGTTTGCTAAATGTGATTTTGGCTGTGTCTCCTATCAGTTATTGGATACTGAATCTGATGTGCTTGTACTATGCTGGCCCTCTAGGTTGTTACATTAAACCAAATTTCTCAGAGCACCCAGAAGACATTTAGACTACAAGGTGAAGGAATTCTTGGTGCTCTGTCCTTTGTCTTCCTCTGGTTTAGGATGTGACTTTCCTTTTCTCTGCCTGCAGGGATTTGTGCAGGAAGGATCCTGACTGTGACTATTACTTTAGCCTGGATGCTGAGGTAGTTCTGAAGAACAAAGAGACTCTGAGGATCCTGATTGAACAGAACAAGTGAGTTCTTTGGTCTGAGCAATGCTTACTGCTCGTCTCACATGAGGAATTCAGTGCACATCCCTGAGATGTTTAGGGAACCAGGACAGCTGTGCCAGAGATGTTAGCCAAATACCTCTTATGTGTTGTTGTTTTGGTTTGTTTTTTTCACTGTAATTGTAATCCCTGGATTTTAGGCAGGGGATGTAAATCATCCTTAGCTTTGTTTTTATACAGTCACTAGAACAAATTGGATTCTAACAGACCTGGTGTAGTTAGAGAGGAGATTGGGACCCTATTTACCCTTTCTTACGTGGCATTTCATTCCAGCAGAGTTAACAAAACAGCAACTCTGTAAGTGAGGGAGGAAACGGCTCTTACAGTACTGTGGTTTGTAAATATTTTCCTTTTCTTCCTGTGGTAACATCCTGTCCTGCAATTCCTTTTTCCTTCATGCCTCCAGGCTGGTGATTGCCCCCCTGGTAAGCCGTCATGAGAAGCTGTGGTCCAATTTCTGGGGAGCCCTGAGCCCCGATGGATACTACGCCCGCTCGGAAGATTATGTGGATATTGTTCAAAGGAGGAGAGTGTGAGTGTGCAAAGAGAGCTTTTTCCTGATGAAATCTCTCAAATGTAAAGTTTCCTGCAGCACATTGTCATCAAATTGATGTCCAAGAACCAGAGAGTACAAATGTCTTTGTGTATAGGAAAGGAAAATAAATCTCTGCTCCTGTTTGGAAGTTTTATATTCTCCCCTGAGCAGAGACAATAACATACTTGGGACAGACTTATAATCAGAGTAAAGGTTTGAGAGTGCTGACTGCTGAAATCATCTCATCTTACTCATGTCATGTTTTCCCACCTGGGGTTTATGGTTAGTGTGATCCTTAAAGTCCTGTAAAGTGCTGTTTTAATCTCTGTCAGATCGATTTTCAGGTGATCTTTGAACGGAAAATTCACAAAATTGAGTTGTTGATTCATTCATATTCTTGAGGGACCCTCTTTTTTATAGGCCACTATAATTTTTTTTTTATTTACTGGCCTATAAAAAAGAGGGACCCTCTTTTATATAGGCCAGTAAATGCTGGAAATCAGCTTATGCACTTTTGACTGTTTCAGTTTCTTTAAATCACTGGAAAAAATATGTTGATCTCTCTGGGAAGAGATTCAAGCCACTAATTACATCCCTAGCAAAAACACACAGTAGCAATTATTTGCTTTCCTGGTGGACTAGCATTTGTGCAGCTTAAAAGCTGTGGGCAATATAAGTGATTTTTTCTGGAATGCCAATCTATTGGTATGGTTTTCTTCCTACTGTTCTGAGCTGGCTCATTTAGTCAAGCCTGGCTGATGCTGCAGTGCTGCCTGTCATCCTTAGTGCTATCTCACTTTTCTTCTGCTGTGTTTCAGTGGGCTCTGGAACGTTCCCTACATCAGCAGTGTTTACATGGTTAAAGGCAAGGCTCTGCGCTCGGAGCTGGAGCAGGGGGATCTGTTCCACAGTGGCAAGCTGGATGCTGACATGGCTCTGTGCCACAACATTCGCAGCCAGGTCAGTCCAGGAGAGAGCCTGCCAGGGGAGAGCTGCCTGCCAGCCTCAAGGGGACAGGATTAAGCAGTTTCAAGGCATTCAGCTCTGCCAGGGCAGGGAGAGGGTGAACTTGTACCAGTCAGTACAGTCCAGACTTTAAAACAGCATGGCGTTTCTGTCTTGCTGTGAAATGATGTGTAGCCTTGGGCCACTAAATGTAAATAACTCTTACTAGTCAGTACAGTGCAGATTTTGGAATAGTTTGGGATTTCTGTCTTGCTGTGAAATGATGTGTAACCATGGACCACTAAATGCAAATAACTCATACTAGTCAGTACAGTGCAGACTTTAGAACAGCTTGGCATTTCTGTCTTGCTGTGAAATGATATGTAGCCATGGACCACTAAATGTAAATAACTCATACTAGTCAGTACAGTGCAGACTTTAGAACAGCATGGAGTTTCTGTCTTGCTGTGAAATGATATGTAGCCATGGACCACTAAGCATAAATAACTCTTACTGGTCAGTACAGTGCAGACTTTGGAACAGCTTGGCATTTCTGTCTTGCTGTGAGACCTTGTGTAGCCATGGACCACTGAATGTGGATAATATTTGTGTTCTTAGGCCTTTTCAGGACTGCTCTAAATGGGATTGATAGGGTAAGAAAGAAGACCCTAATCTCACAGCTGCCTGGCTGACAGGACACAGAATTACTGTCTCTGTAACCCTTCAGAGTTTCTCATATCCAGGGTGGAAATAAAACTGAAAGAATGAATAAATGAACAGCTTGGAGAACTGTCCAGTGCTTGGTTTCACAGTGGCTCTCAGAAATGTGAGGCCTTTATTATTTCTTTCCATCCTGCAGGGAGTCTTTATGTACCTGACAAACCAGCATCAGTTTGGGCACATACTGTCCCTGGAGAATTACCAGACAAGTCACCTCCACAATGACCTCTGGCAAATATTCAGCAATCCTGAGGTGAGATAACCTGCACACTCAAAAGGCACAGCAATGTGGGAAAATCTGACATTAGTTTCATCACTGTGGGAAGCCCAGGCTTTGTAATAATGGTGACTCTCAGGTGGGATGAGGAGCACAGGCACAAAATTTGAAGAGAAAATTTTGGGACTTATAACACATGGATCAAAGCCTGTGAAATACTGCTTGCTATGAGTGCCTGGCCTTTTATTACCTTTTTAAGCAGGAGCCCCACAGAAATTACTGGTTTGCTTATCTTCTAATTGCAGGATTGGAGAGAAAAGTACATCCATGAAAACTACACAGCAGCTCTGAAAGGGAAATTGGTGGAAATGGTAAGAAAACATCACTCTTATCCATCAGAATGGGAAATGAACTTTAGGACAATGCTTTATCAATATTATTGTACTTCTCAGGAATAAGCAGTTGAACATAGGAAACATGACCTTGAAATACTTTTAGAGCTAAATCATTCCAGCTCTCCTAAGTGGGAGTGGGGCACATAAATCATAAGACAAATTTCTATCCTCAATATTTTAGTTTCCTTCCACTTCCTCAGTCTACACTCATTTTAGCATTACTTCTTTTGCCTTAAACAAACTTCTTTTGTCCTTGTTTCTGCTGTTCTCACCTGTCTGCAGCCCTGCCCAGATGTTTACTGGTTCCCCATCTTCACTGACACTGCCTGTGATGAGCTGGTGGAAGAAATGGAACATTATGGCCAGTGGTCCACAGGTGACAACACAGTAAGTAAAGTCAGGAGCTCTTTTGATTTCTGGGATACGCCATTTTCTGTGCATAGCTGGTTATCCTGTGGGAAGGCATTAGATCCTAAATTAAATCAAAAAAGTAGAGAGAATAGAGAGAATACTTTATTTTGCTCCTGATTAATTCTGATTTTTCCCTGAATCCTCTTTAGTGTCCTCTGAAGTTCTAGTGTTCAGCCTCTCTGATGGTAATATTGCTTCCCTTAGGGTTTAATTATGGTTTGAAATGAGCTTTCCATCCTGCAAATTCTGATAAACAAACATCATATTTATTTGTAGTTACCAGGAACAAGTACTTTTCATTCCTGAACTCCAGGGTTCCCATCTTTACGGGTATTTGTGCTGATTCTATTTCAGGACAGCAGAATACAAGGAGGATATGAGAATGTCCCAACTATTGACATACACATGAACCAAATAGGCTTTGAAAGAGAATGGTATAAGTTTCTTCTGGACTATATTGCACCCATCACAGAGAAGCTGTACCCAGGATACTACACCAAGGTATGTCTGTTGTATGCAGGGCAACCCCAAAGTCTGGGAATGATTGGCATCTGACTCCATTGACTCAGAATGCTGAACAATTGCTTTATTAAAAGTATATTATATTACATTATACTATACTATATTAAATGTATACATATTAAATATAAATATTTACATATACTATGTGTATATATAGTATATATATGTATTAATATATATACACTCTACTTATATATATTTAGTATATATATTTAATAGTATATATAGATATACTATTAAGTATATATATATATTAAATATATACATATACTATACTGTATTAAAGAGATAGTATACTAAAGAGATACTAAAAGGATACTAAAGAAAAACTTGTGACTGTCTCCAGACAATCAGGACACAGCTTGGACCTAATAGGCCAATTAATATAAATAATCATGACCAGAATCCAATTACCAGATCCTTCAGGTAAACAATCTTCCTAACACATTCCACATGTGCAAAAACAACAGGAGCGGTGAATAGAGATAAGAATTCTCTTCTCTCTGTGCTTCTCACTGCCTTCCCAGGAAAAATCCTTGGGAAAGCTTGTGCTTGCTGCTCTCTGTGAAGAGAGCTGAGGCCACAGTACCTTCACCTTAACAGCAAAACTGATGGTCACCTCCTCCAACAATACACACACTATTTCCCAGCACAGAGGAATTGACCCTGCAGTGTGACCCAAGTATGTGCATTAGGAGATAGGCAATTTCTCAATGACATTCTTCTGCCTGATTTTTGCCTTTCTCCTTTAGCAGTGGGATGCAATTTCAGTGTCACACCCTGCTCTGCAGCTCAGAAGCCCCAGACCACTGTAGCCCTCTAACAGAGAGCTCTTTGTCCTTGTCTCTCAGACCCAGTTTGAGCTGGCCTTTGTGGTTCGCTACAAACCTGACGAGCAGCCATCCCTGGTGCCTCACCACGACGCCTCCACCTTCACCATCAACATTGCCTTGAACAGGGTGGGCATTGACTACGAGGTGAGTGCCTGCCAGGGCTTCAGGAGTGCAGCACAGCTCCTGCAGCAGCTGAAAGCCCTGCCCTGATCCACATCAGGCTGCACACAAACCCTGCCCTGATCCACATCAGCCTTCTTTACACTAAGTATTACAATTAATGGCTGTAAGACTACATGGGAGGCTGTTTGGGTCCAATCCAGCTTGCTATGGACCCCAGCCCACACAAGAAGCACTCTTCTCCATGTGGGGACAAAGTCCTATTTTATTTCCTTGAGAGGAGACAGCAGATCATCCAGGTGACCCCCCCCTAAGCTGCAAAAAAGAGGGCGATACTTCATGGCAGGAGACTTTTAAGCACCTTCCCTGAGGTGCTTTTTCCAAGCTGATGTGTCTCATGTTCCCACCAGGGAGGAGACTGATGTGCACTTGTGTCCCACCAGGGAAGAGGCTGATGTGTCTCATGTTCCCACCAGGGAGGAGGCTGATGTGTCTCATGTTCCCCCAGGAAGGAGGCTGATATGTCCAGTTGTGTTACCACCAGGGAGGAGGTTCATGTGTCCCCTGTGTCCCCCCTAGGGAGGAGGCTGATGTGTCTCATGTTCCCACCAGGGAGAAGGCTGATGTGTCTCTGATGGAGGCCGATGTGTCTCTTGTAGAGGTTCATGTGTCCCTTGTGTCCCCCCAGGGCAGAGGCTGATGTCTCTTGTGGAGGCTGATGTGTCTCTGGTGTCCCACCAGGAAGGACCCTGATGTGTCCCTGGTGGAGGCAGATGTGTCTCTGACTGTCCCTTGTGACCCCAGGGTGGAGGCTGTGTCTCTGGTGGAGGCTGATGTGTCTCTGGTGTCCCTTGTGGAGGTTCATGTGTCCCTTGTGTCCCTGGTGGAGGCTGGCGTGTCTCTGACTGTCCCTTTGTCCCCCAGGGCGGAGGCTGATGTGTCTCTGGTGGAGGCTGATGTGTCTCTGATGTGCCCCTTGTGTCCCCCAGGGCGGAGGCTGTCTCTGGTGTCCCTTGTGGAGGTTCATGTGTCCCTTGTGTCCCTTGCAGAGGCAGATGTGTCTCTGACTGTCCCTTGTGTCCCCCAGGGTGGAGGCTGATGTGTCTCTGGTGTCCCACCAGGAAGGACCCTGATGTGTCCCTTGTGGAGGCAGATGTGTCTCTGACTGTCCCTTGTGTCCCCCAGGGCGGAGGCTGCCGCTTCCTGCGCTACAACTGCTCCATCCGAGCCCCGAGGAAGGGCTGGAGCCTGATGCACCCCGGCCGCCTGACGCACTACCACGAGGGGCTGCCCACCACCAGGGGCACCCGCTACATCGCCGTGTCCTTCATCGACCCCTAGGGCCCTGCTGCCCTGCCCCTGGCCCTGCTCACGCCTGACTTTGAGTAGAAACAGGGAGTGTCGCTGAGAGCTCCTGAGGTGTTGTTCAGAGCTACTTGGATTCGATTTTTGTATGATTTTTAATGTGATTTTTAATGATATTCTAAGACTCCGCTGCTGGAGGACTTCACTCTCTGATACTGCAGGTAATACCTAGGAATATTGCTGTAGAAGTCCAAAGGAGATTTTGTGCCTTCATTTTTGATTCTGCTCCTCATCCACTGTTTCTTGAAAGTGCTGTTTACTTGAACTTTCATCAGTGATTCATTGGCTTTAAAAAATGGTTTTTTGGAATGGAAATCCAGCTTTTTCGAGGCAACTTACAAGCTGGAAGCCTCATTTCATCCACAACATACACAGGACTGGATGTTACACAATAATTCCTGGACATTTTTCCAAATATAAACCAATCAGGGAGCTGACTCCAGGAGTCATAACAGTTAAGTGTCACACCAAATGAAGCTGAGGTGGAAGATCCTGAAGATCATCTGATTTCTTACCTCTTTGCTGTCCTTGCAAGCAAATCACAAAGTTCAATGTGGCAACATAGGTGCTTCTGGTGAGCTAAGGGAAGGTCCTCTGATGGTGCTTTACCTCTGGGTTGGACTGAAGAGATTAAAAACCTCCCTTACCTTCTGTTTCTCCAGATAAGAGCAGCAGGCATACCCACACAAATTCGTGCCATATCAATGTGTAGATTAAATCTAAGAAAGGGAAGGGTGGGAACAGCTCCATCAGTCAGGGGGGCTTCTCTCAGAATTGTCTGTTCTATACCATGTTACAATAGCCAAAAACTCTGATCAATGTCTGCCCAACAACCCAGAGGTCTTTGGTGGCCTCATTCCATTTGTCAGAGATTGTTTTAATAATTTTCTTTGATGGTCCATTCACTTTAGATGGAAAGAGCTGCCCTCTGGTTCTTAGAGGAAATAATTATTCAGTGTTTTTATTATTTGAGATTGAAAACCAAAACACTCCATTGCAGAAGCTTCTCCAATGGGGTCAAGTCTGATAGAAATGAGTGCTTGGGAAGTGCTGAGAGATTGGAGTGAACCAGTAGTTATAAAAATATAGAGATACGTAGACTAGACCTGTGGTTAGAGAGTGAAGGGGCAGAACCCTTTTCTGCATGTGCCTGTGGGATACCTGCTCTGCTTATCAGACACCATTATGCCAGAATAGTGTGTTTCACAAGCAATAAATTCATACAGTGATTGTCCTTAGGGAAAAAATAATAATTATGTGCCTTTTAGTTGTGTGTCTCCAGCTTCTGCTGCCTGATTATCAGAGTAGAGCCCTTCATCTGGGATGGGTCACTCTAATGGGGCAGAGCAGCTTCAGACATGGAAGGGGACAGACAGATTTCCCAACTGCTTTCCTTGAGCTTTTTAGGTCTGTTTTGAGGCCATACACTCACCTGTGCCCAGGAGAGAGAAATCCAGGCAGGGGCAAGCATTTGAGAAGTAAAATTGTACTTAAAGTCGTGTTATGTGAAATGCAGAACTGCCTGTAACCAAATGATTGATCAGCATGTCAGAGATGTCCAAAATGTGTATTATGTATTTATTCAGCAGCAGCTTTTTTTGTTTAGCTTGGGGGTTTTTTTTTGTAGTTTATTTTTGTTGGGTTTTTTTTTTTTGGTTTGGTTTTTTGAGGGGTGGTTTTTTGTTTGTTTTTTTTTTGTTTGTTTGTTCGTTTGGTGTTTGTTTTGGGGGTGGTTTTTTGTTTTGCTTTTTGTTGATTTTTTCGGGTTTTTTCGTTGTTCTTGGGTTTTTTGGGGTAGTTTTTTTTTTTTTTTTTTTGTTCAGTGCTTTGGTTTTGGGGATTTTTTGTGGTTTTTTTTTTTTTTTCCTGGGTGTTTCTTTTGGGTTTTTTTGTTTGTTTGTTTTGTTTGTGTTTTTTGTTGTTGTTTTTTGTTTTATTTTTATTTTTGGGATGTGGTTTTTGGGGTTTTGGGGGCTTTTTTTGTTTGTTTTGGGGGGGCCTTTTTTGGTTTTTTGGGTGGTTTTTTTTTTGTTTGTTTGTTTTTTTTCGTTGTTGTTCTTTTGTTGTGTGTTTCCTCGGGCCGGTTCGGTGGTGGCGATAACGAGCTGTACGGTTTGAGCACGGGTTCTCTCATTAAACCTTTCCCGTGACCCTTTCCCGGTCTGTGGGCTCTGTTCCTCAGCTGGGCCCGGGCCGCCGCCCGCCATCAGGGCGGGAACTACAACTCCCAGCGTGCCCCGCGCCCGGCGCGCCGCGATGACGCAAACCCCTCCCCGCACCGCCCGGGCGACGGCGCCGCGGGGTGACATGGCGGCCGTGCGGGAGAGGCGGTGAAGGTGAGCCACGGGCGGGGCCGGACCGAGGGGACCCGACAGCTGCTCCAGGCCGGCCCAGACTCTCCGAGGGCCGTCTCTGGAGAAGCAGGGATAGGGACAGGGATAAGGGCAGGGACGGGTGAGTGTCGGACCCGCTGGGGCAGGGTCCTGAGGGGGTGCGAGGCGGGCGCTTCCCGCCCGTTTCTCCCGCCCCTGAGGGCTGAGGGGAGGCGGCGTCCGGCCGGGGCGTCAACCCAGCACACTCTGCGGGCACCGGGATGGCGGGGGAGCAGGGCCCTGAGCATCCCTGAGGCACATCGGGATGGTGAGGGAATGGAGCCGGAGGCATCCCTGAGGCACAGAGGGATGGCGGGGGAGCAGAACCAGGGACGTTCTCCAGGCACACCGGGCTGGCGGGGGAGCAGAGCCGGGGCATTCTCCGGGCACCGGGATGGCGGGGGAGCAGGGCCCAGAGCATGCCTGAGGCACACCGGGATAGTGAGGGAATGGAGCCGGGGACATTCTCCAGGCACACTGGGATGGCGGGGGAGCAGAACCAGGGACATTCTCCAGGCACACCGGGATGGCGGGGGAGCAGAACCAGGGACATTCTCCAGGCACACAGGGCTGGCAGGGGAACAGAGCCAGGGGCATTCTCCAGGCACACCGGGATGGCGGGGGAGCAGAACCAGGGACATTCTCCAGGCACACCGGGATGGCGGGGGAGCAGAACCAGGGACATTCTCCAGGCACACCGGGATGGCGGGGGAGCAGAATTGGGGACACTTTCCGGGCACACCGGGATGGCGGGGGAGCAGAACCGGGGGCATTCTCCAGGCACACAGGGATGGCAGGGGAGCAGAACCAGGGACACTTTCCGGGCACACCGGGATGGCGGGGGAGCAGAACCGGGGACACTTTCCGGGCACCGCGATGGCGGAGCAGCAGAGCCCAGAGCATCCCTGGGGCACACCGGGATGGTGAGGGAATGGAGCCGGGGCCATTCTCTGGGTACACAGGGCTGGCGGGGGAGCAGAGCCGGGGACATTCTCCGTGCACACCGGGATGGCGGAGCTCGGTGGCCTCTGTCCGTCATCGTCGGTCACTCTGCCACAGGGGTGGAGACCGGCTGGACTCGGCGTCGCTGAAGGAGCTGCGGGACCGAGTGCGGCCGGGGCGAGGGAGAAGGCAGGGAAAGCTGCTGCCGTTTGTCTTCGTGAGGGCCTCGGGCTGGCCATGTGTGACTTGTGAAAACGTAACTCACCCTGAAAGTAAGCAGAGGATGGGGAGGAGTGATCGCTGCGAGTCTGTTTATTGGAAGGGAGAAAGAAAGAGTTTTGGGTTTCTTTTCCTGATGAAGTGGAACAATTTCTTTATGAAAGACAGAAGATAGTCCTTAAAATGCATATTTATCTAGTTCTTGTAAAGATGCTTGGTTGCATCACAGAGTCGTGGAATGGTTTGAGTTGGAAGGGACCTTAAAGATTATCCAGTTCCACCTGCTGCTGTGGGCAGGGGCATCTTCTGCCAGACAGGGTGGATCAAGTCCTGTCCAGCCTGGCCTTGAGCACTTCCAGGGATGGGGCAGCCACAGCCTCTCTGTGAAACCTCTGCCAGGGGCTCACCATCCTCACAGGGAGGAATTTCTCCCCAATATCCCACCTAACCCTGCCCTCTGTACATGGAAAGCCTTTCCCCTTTGTCCTGTCACTCTTTGGACAGGTGGTGGCACTTGGTGACACTGCTCTTTGCTGGATTTTCCCTGTAGCGCAATGTCCCTGCTGTTTACTCGTTCCAACTCAATAGTTGCAGTGAAGAAGGATAAAAGACACATGGCTGAGGTAAATGCTTCTCCACTTAAACATTTTGTCACTGCAAAGAAGAAAATCAATGGTATCTTTGAACAGTTGGCTGCATACATCAACGAGAGCTCCTCATTCCTAGAAGGTAATTTGAGTTCTTGGACTGTGAGTGTGTGACAAAGCTCTGCCTACTTGTTATTTCCCCAAAACACACACCAGCCCCCTCAGTCAGTTAAACAGCACTGCTAAATCTGTGTTTATTTATACATGCATGTCTGTTTGTGCATTCATGTTTGGAAGAAAAAGCAAAAATTATTTTGTTGGATTTGGGTGGAGTTCAAGTTCAGGTGCATGCTAAGAAACTGAGCTAGTTAGGGAGCTGTGCTTGGTTTTTATGTTTGGGAGATTTTTAATTAATTACACAACCCCAGTAGGTATTTTTTGCCTGTAATCCTTTCACTATTCTTGCCTGGACACATCATTGCCACTGACATGTAACAAACACCAGTAATTGGCTTTAACAGCTTAAGGCACAGACAGATTTTACCTCTAAGGGTGCTGGCCTCTTTGCACTCTAGGCTGTTCTGTTCAAGGCCATGAACAGTTATGAGATGCAAAAAAGAGTCAGTTTGATAAATGCTACTGTAAAATTGCTTTGGGGTGTCATTGCCTGTGTCAGGAACACCCATGCAAGCTGTGGGACATAGATAAATGTTAAGTGGTACCATCACAGAGAGGGATTTCACCCAGTCTGACCCAGATGGCATTCAGAGACATGATCTATTTTGATTTTAGAGACACACAAGAATGCAGAGCTTGATCCTGTCACCACAGAAGAGCAGGTACTGGAAGTCAAAGGCTACCTGTCAAAAGTCAGTGGTATCAGTGAAGTGTTGGCAAGACGACACATGAAAGTTGCTTTTTTTGGGAGGTGAGTCACAAGCTTTTGTTGCCTATGCTCCCCATTCAGTAAAGCATTTGAGTATTGTAGCCAGTAAAAAATATTTGTATAAACACTGATGCTTTAGCTTTTGCTTGTAATGTCCCTGATATAGGTGCTCTTGTAAATTGGAAACAAGTATTGTATCACATAATTCTTCAATTTGAAGAATTTTTTAAATAGGGAAATAAAAAAGTCTTTTTGCAGGTTGCCTCTGGCACCTAAATTGTTACAACTTGGCTGTAAAGAACTTGCTTTTGCAACATCAAAATGAGCTCACCTGGCTCTTGGAAGCCTGAAACCCTGTGCTTAATGTGACTGCAGGACAAGCAATGGGAAGAGCACTGTGATAAATGCCATGCTGTGGGACAAGGTGCTCCCTTCAGGAATTGGACACACCACTAATTGCTTCTTGCGTGTGGAAGGGACAGATGGACATGAGGCTTTCCTGCTGACTGAAGGTTCAGAGGAAAAGAAGAGTGTAAAGGTACAATCTCCTTAAACATAAGGTTAAGGATAAGAGCTCTTCAGAAATGTGAGAAGAGGAAAGGGGAAAAAAATAGTCACAGTTAAGGATTTTAATCATTAAAGGAGTGGAGATGAAGAATGAGTCTTTGTTAGATGTAAGAAGCAAGTTGCAGAATGGGGACTTGCTCATTTTATGGAAGAGATGACATGTCTTTATTACTGATAAAGACAGTAAGCAGGGGACAATGACTCAGGAAGTTCTGAGCTTTGTATAACTCACAGAATCACAGACTTCCTGGTAATTCCTCAATATCCTTTCCTGACAGGAAAAATCTCTCATAAATTCTCACTAGCAGTTGCCTTTTTTCTAGGACACTCAAGAAGGTTTTATATGGAAAACCTTCCAGAGAGAAAATAATTTGAACTTGGGCTTTATCTCATATTGTCTGTGAATGGCCCTGAAGGGAGATAACTGTGTTAGTGGGTCTTGGCAAACAGGAAATGTTATTTCATCTCTTCCTAGACTGTGAACCAGCTGGCTCATGCCCTTCACCAGGATGAACATCTGAATGCTGGCAGCCTGGTCAGTGTAATGTGGCCCAATTCCAAGTGTTCCCTCTTAAAGGATGACCTGGTGCTGATGGACAGGTGAGAAATAGCTTTCTTTCCTTTCCTGCTTATCACAGGCTAATTATGGAAATGTTTTCAAATATATTTAACAAACCTCAAGGGTTCTAATCTAAGACAGTGACCAAAGTTCCTTGCTGTAATTAACAGTGCAATTTTCTTGGTCATGACTTCCTTTTAGCCTGTACTCTGTCACCTCAGGGTAGTGTAGCTCAGGCATGGGAAATTAATGCTTTGAAAAGCTCTTACTGACTTTTTAAATTCTGGTTTTGCTGTATTCACAGCACAGTAATATCTCATTTCTCTGTATTTCCAGCCCTGGCATTGATGTAACCACCGAGTTGGACAGCTGGATTGACAAATTCTGTCTTGATGCCGATGTGTTTGTTCTGGTGGCAAATTCTGAATCAACATTGATGCAAACTGTATGTGCTAGTCCCCTGTTCAATGAATTTGGCTATAGGTTAAAAATATTTGACATATTAATTTAAAGAGGTTTTATTTCATTTTCCTTAGGAGAAGCAGTTCTTTCACAAGGTGAATGAGCGTCTGTCTCGACCCAATATATTTATTTTAAATAATCGTTGGGATGCATCTGCCTCAGAACCAGAATACATGGAGGAGGTTTGTGATGTGTTTAAACTACTTCTCTTTGCATGGATGTTATGGAGTCTGTTTTGACTCTGGTCCTTGGGGATACAATCATTATCACCTTAGCGTGGAGACTCAAGGGAACATAGACTAGTAATGAGGACATGACCCTTGATATTCCTGAGCAGGAAACCAAGAGTCTCGCAAAAGTTAAAACACTTTAGAAAACCTCTGGAAAATTCCATAAAATAACAGTTTTGTTTTTTTTTTTTTTTTCTTCAATGCTTCTTTGGTAGCTTAGACCAGCAGAGGGCATTGGGGTAACCTTTAAGAGATGGATAATGTGGATTTAACTGCACGTGTGGTCTCTCCTGGCTGTACTCAGGTGCGCCGGCAGCACATGGAGCGCTGCACCAGTTTCCTGGTGGATGAGCTGGGTGTGGTGGACCGAGCCCAGGCAGGGGATCGGATTTTCTTTGTGTCTGCAAAAGAGGTGCTCAATGCCAGGATTCAGAGGGCTCAAGGGATGCCAGAAGGAGGTGAGGAAAACTAGCAGAAACTTTCCATTGACTTACAGAGATGAAAATAGTATCTTGTTTCAAAAAATGCATGAAATTGGGGTAGGCCAAATTATTAATAAGGCAATCGCAACAGAAGGGGTGACTTAGCACTTTTACATTGGCTTCAGTGTAAAGCAAGAGCATTTCTTGATGTCCAACATCTGATTGCTTTCTCAAGATTTAAGTGGTTGTTTTGTGCATTCCTTCTCTCAGGTGGAGCATTGGCAGATGGATTTCAAGTAAGAATGCTTGAATTTCAAAGCTTCGAGAGAAGGTTTGAGGTGAGTATTATGTGCCAACATTTTGGTTAGATTTTACTCCTGAAAAACTGGCACTTGTGGGGACATATTTTGGAAATAGATTGTACAGGAAGGAGAAATTGTGTTAGTATCTGCTAATCATGGGCTGCTTTTTGTGTACAGGAATGTATCTCACAGTCAGCAGTGAAAACAAAATTCGAGCAGCACACGGTGAGAGCGAAGCAGATTGCGGAAGATGTTCGTCTCATCATGGACTCCGTGCACGTTGCTGCCCAGGAACAGCGGTGAGAACTCTGCTGGTGCTTGCATAACTGCAGTTTGTATTCTGGGAGAAATGTAAGGGAACATGAATTTCTGAAATGCACACCAGAATCCAGCATGTTTGAGAGCAGGAAGGACTTGTATTGGTGGTGTTGCTTCTAGTGAATGATGAAGTATTGAGAAAAGACCTTATTTTTGTCCTGTGCCATCCATGACTGTGTAATATGTTGCAGATATTGACATGTTTTGTTACTGGGCAGGAAAATCTGTCTTATTTCTGGAATTCAAATATATTTATAGATCAAAACTGCATTTATTTGGCATTTTGATGGACAGGTTTTTTTTTTTTCACCAGAGTTTACTGTCTGGAAATGCGAGAGGACCGTCAGGATCGTCTGGGTTTCATTGACAAACAGCTGGAGCTCCTTACTCAAGACTACAAGAGGAAGATCAAACAAATCACTGAAGAGGTGGAGAGGCAGGTAAGGAGGAGTGTCTGCAGAAAACTGATTGTGTGAAACAGCTGCAAGCATGGTGAGGAAAATGCACAGTGCTGACAAAGCTTTGAAGCACTAAAAATGTGGGAGTTACATATGGGAAGAGGAGAAAAGCTTTCAGAAGCTCCATTTTCTCTCCTGTGCTGTGTCTTTAGGTGTCAAATGCAATGGCAGAAGAAATCAGACGGCTCTCAGTGTTGGTAGATGAATACCAAGCAGATTTCCACCCATCTCAAGTAGTTCTTAAAGTGTACAAGACTGTAAGTGATGTCTGCTTAAGCAATTTAAGAGACCTTTTTTAGCTGTGAGTAATTATGCCAGCTCATTGTTAGGCATTTCAATCTTCCAGCTAGGATATGAGTTAAAGATTTAGTTTTTTAATAATCTCTGTAATAAATTGATACATGTTATATATGATATTATATAGGTTGAACAGAACTTTTCCTGAACTAGAGTCTATGTGAGATTTTTTAAAATTTGCCTTTTCATCCCTTTCACTGAAAAATGGGGAGAGGTATGATATTAATGTTAAAAAACTGGGCAGACAGATTGTGTGCTTCTGTTTTGGGAGGGTCTTTTTTAACTAGCAAGCTCTAGCACCTTCAGTCTGCATCTTAGCTATGTTTATTTTAATCTTAACAATTTAATCTTAACCCTTTCTTTGTTTGTTAGGAGCTGCATAAACACATCGAGGAAGGCCTGGGCCGTAACATGTCAGATCGTTGCTCCAGTGCTATCACAACTTCCCTGCAGACAGTGCAGCAAGAAATGATAGGTCAGTTCCACAGGCACTACTGCCCTTTCTCTTCCCTTGAATTGCATTTTGAAATACCTAGGTACATGTTCTGGGTTTCTCATTAATCCAGTGGCTGACGTGCAGCTGACACCATCTTAGTTTCCATCTTGATGAGTAATGCTGTTGTGTGGAGTGACTAGTTCTGTGTCTGAGCTTAGGCAGTGATTTCCTAATGAATATGTACAGTCACAGTGTAATCCTCATGACATTGGGTGGCATGACAATGTAATGCTCATTACAATGGAACTGGTGAAATTTGGGAGATTCTCATACCAAATCCTAATGAAATACAAATTACTTGGAACTAGGTGCCTGTCTGAATATGGGACCATGGTGCCTAAAGTACTGGATTTCAGATTTTGTTTTCCAAGGTCTTGCTAATCTGTAAACTTCACCAGCTGCCTATAAGGATTTTGAAAGGTTCATAGAAAGATTTCCTTCTGGTTGGTCTGAAGAACCAAGAATTGAATAGTAATTGATGATGTATCTCTTACTTTGTAACATGCTTGGCATATAAAATTTAACATACTAAGAAAACTGAGTGTAGAGGATGAAACAAGCCATAAGCACCTTGATTATAGAGTACAAGACCAGTCAATTCTTGTGAACTCATGAGCTGTTTTTTGCATGTTTTTGTTTTCTCTTTGTGTAGATGGTTTAAAACCCCTCCTCCCAGTGTCTGTGCGGGGCCAGATAGACCTGTTAATTCCCAGGCAGTGCTTCAGGCTCAGCTATGACCTGAACTGTGACAAGCTCTGTGCTGACTTCCAGGAGGACATAGAATTCCATTTCTCTCTGGGATGGACAATGCTGGTGAACAGATTTTTGGGACCAAAGAATGGTCGTCGGGCCTTGATGGGCTATAATGACCAGGTAGATACCTCACTGAGTGACTGGGGTAGATATTCATTATTTCAATGGCTGCTGAAGTTCCTTTGGTGGGAAGAGCAGCAGTTCACCTCCTTTCATTCTCTTCTTTGATTTTGTTTTGTCCCTGCTTTTCTAATCAGGTTCAGCGCCCTTTAACACCAGCAAATCCCAGTCTGCCTCCTTTGCCTCAGGGCTCTATGACCCAGGAGGAACTCATGGTGTCCATGGTGACTGGGCTGGCCTCTTTAACTTCCCGGACTTCCATGGGGATCATCGTGGTTGGTGGTGTGGTATGTGTGCATTCTGGGTGGTATTTTATAACCTAACTTGGAGCACTGATGTAAAAAGCACTTGCACTGCCAAATCCTGTAGATATTTGCTATTGACAGAAAGATTTTCTGTTTTCTCCTTTATCTTCCACTTGAGTACAGTGAGCTGATTTTGCAATGCTGTCTGCACCATTGTTGGGAGTGAATATCAGTAATATTGTGTAATTTGTTTATCCTTGTGCTTCTTTAGGTCTGGAAGGCTGTGGGTTGGAGACTGATTGCTCTCTCTTTTGGCCTTTATGGGCTGCTCTATGTGTACGAGCGCCTCACCTGGACCACCAAAGCCAAGGAGAGAGCTTTCAAGAGGCAGTTTGTGGAATATGCTGGGGAGAAACTGCAGCTCATTGTCAGCTACACAGGCTCCAACTGCAGCCACCAAGTCCAGCAGTGAGTTCCCTCTATTCAGCTAACACCTCATGGAAATTCTGCTGTTTGGGGTTTTTTAGTGCTGTTCCTTCTATTCATGCTGAATTCCAGATTTTCAGAAATGTAATGACACATGTTTTAAAATAATATTACTTTATTTTGATTATGTAGTGTTTGGGTGCTGTTAGGCATTAGTCTTAATATACTTCCATGTCTCAAATCAAAATGCTCTGACATATTGTGCAGAAGTGGAAAGATGAGTGTCTGAATCACGATACCACCATCCCTGTACATCAAAGGGATTTATTCCTTGAATGTGCTGCTTGCTCTTACTTTCCATTATACACAACTCTTCTTGTTTCATAGAGAGCTTGCTGGAACGTTTGCTCATTTGTGTCAGCAAGTGGATGTCACACGGGACAATCTGGAGCAAGAAATTTCTGCCATGAATAAAAAAATAGAAGTTTTGGATTCACTGCAGAGCAAAGCAAAACTGCTCAGGTGAGATTTGATTATTCCATATAAATGTTTTTCATGTGATTGCCCCAGGATGTTCATATGAGCTGTGGCTTAGAGTTCATTCTGTCTTAGTCATAGCACTTGATGTGCAGGTGTCAGCACTTTTCCCTACCAAGTCCTGTTCCCTTTCACTAGGTACTTTCCTATGGACTGTTGACAGTCATTTAAAGCTTCTGTCCCACAAAGCACCTTTTTCTTCCTGTTTTTAATTTTTTTTGGAATTACAGTTCCTTCCCATTTATGAAACCATACAGTCTTCCACTCCTACAAGCTCCTTCAGGTCCTTATAAAATGATGCAAAAAGTCTTGCCTTCACCTTTGTACTCAGTTTTCTGCTGCTTTCTTTACCCTGCAGAGGATGTTGGGAAGACTTTTTCAAACATTCCTTGCCTGCCCAGTAAGACCAATGTGAAGTTGTGTCCAAAATCTCTGTTTAAACCTCAAAGCTTAGGGGCTGACACCAGGCAAGCATTCTTGACCTGCAAAGGAATGGCAGCAGCCTTTTGGATGAACCTCTGGCACTCCATGCCTTGCTGTGTATTTATTCTTGTTGCAGTTCTTTCTGACAGGCTTGAGAAATCAGAAAGACTTCCTTCACTGTTTCATTCATCTAACAAAACTTTCTGTCCTTGCAGGAACAAAGCAGGCTGGCTTGACAGCGAGCTCAACATGTTCACACATCAGTACCTGCAGCAAAGCAGATAGTGTGAGCAAAAGAGAAAACCAACAGTTTCCCTTCAGTGCTCTCTTAATTACTGCAGAGAACATGGTGGGTGATGGAATTCCCTAAAGGGAATGAGCAAGAGCAAATTGCTGTGTTTCCAGTTGCTGTGTGAACAGTAGGATTCTGCTTCCCTGTTCTGTGTCCCACCTCCAAACACTACCTGTTAATAACTCTTCTTTTTCCTTGTGAGACCAGGCTACTTCAGGAGGAGTGTGTGCTTTATACATTTACAGGGGGCTTTTACTGTACTTTATTTTGCTTTAAACAAATTTAAAGCAATCAAGCAAATGTTTATCAGGTTAAAAGTTATTCTGACCCATCTTTATGAAGTAAAACAAATGACTCCATAAAGACAGAACTTTTGAAGCCCCAGGTTGACATATGTGTGACAAGCAGCTGTTTGATTAAACACATCCCACACACACAGACATGGTGGTGGTTTCACAAAGCATTTATAGCCCACACAGGCTTGTCTGAGGTTAACATTCCCTTATTCTAAAGCATAACAAAATCACAGTGTCACTGCATAGAAAGGTTTTTTGCTCTCAGGATGCTTAAACCTGTGAACAAAACCCAGTTCTCCTCTGGAGCAGGAGGGATTAAGATTTTGTTTGGTAAGCTTAGTGAATTTGGAGTTAGTTTCTTCCTCTTAAGAGCTCTAATAACACAGTCTGGCCCACTCCCCATCATGGACAAATAGTTTGCAAAGACAGAGCTAGTTCCTGTGAAGGAAATAGTGCTGATAATTTGGCAGCTTGTTGAAGAAGAAAACTAGGAAAGAGAAGCCAGTTGACACAATGTAAAGCATTGCATGATGAGCTCAGTTGAGGAATGTGGGGTTTTTTTTAGAAAAGCACAGCTGTCTTTCTGGAAGCAGGCCTGTGGAATTCCATTACCACTGTTTGGCCACAAGAACAGCATGTGGATGACACGCTGGAAGAGATGTTGCTTCATGTAGAGTTCCCACAGGATGTACAGTCTGGGCAGCAATAGGATTTGGTATTTTTACCTTCTGTTAAAAGTATCAGAACATGCTGGCAAGTACAGCTCCTCTGGGGTGGGGGGAGTTGTGGCTCTTGTGGTTCATGTCAGGGCAAGAATGGCTTAAAGCAAATTAGTTTTTAAAATACATTCTTTATTTGCAAATACATGAAATTAATTGTTGAGTTTTGCTCTGATGCATTGGGAATATAATAATTGGGAATTGTAAGGACTTGAGTCTCTTCCAGTAGAAATGGGCAGAGAAGAAATTCTGGCTGACTTTAGGAGCTTGAGTAGGATTAAGTTCCTCTACTCCAAGCTTCTTTCTCTCCTTGTAGGTCAGTATTTTGCCATGTGTTGGTTATAATCTTTCTGTTACCTACAAAATATCCGAGGAATCCAGAATCAGATCCTGTAGTCCTGAGGTTAGGGACAACCTGTATCTCTTCAGCATCACACACACACAGAATATGGGCTGTCCTTGAGCAGGTCCCAGCTGAATTCTGAACTACTGAGCAGTGGGATGTTCTTCATACTGACAAAGAGACTTTTCCCCTTGAAAATGGCATTAGGATTTCTCATTAATGCTCAGGTATGAATATATGTGCATGTGGTAAGTCACATGTTTTTCATATCATGGAACTTCCAGAAAGAAGCTGCCTGATGCTTGAGGGAGTAAAAATAGTGAAATGTCAGTAAGTACTTCTTAGGTAAGGCTGTACTGAGATTTATAGAAAGACTTGAGGTATCTTGATTGTGTAGGAGCTGGCAGTGAGACATCCCTAGAATGCAGAAAGGAAACAAACCTTTCCCTTCCAGTAGAAAGCTTTGACTCCAGCTCAAACTGAAAAGCTCAGAATTTCTATCAGAAGGTTTTTTTACCTTGACTGAGTTCCTCAGGTATCCACCAGGATGGGAACATAGATTTGATAAAATCTGAGAACGAGCAAGAAAGAAATTCAACTCCTTGCTTTTGGCAGTGGGTACTCTGAGCTTGTGGTGAAGCATATTGGAGTAAGTGGAATCATCTAGTCTTACTCTGCTGCAGGTCTTGGTTGAATAAATTTGAATCTTTGGTCTCTCAAGCTGTCACATGCACAGCCATGTTCTGTTCTATTGAGTCCTCCATACACAAGGACATTGTCAATTCCAGGTCAAGGCAGAGGTGATGTTCTACTACTTAGCAGCTCGTGACTGCTTTATTTTGACGAGGTAGTGTTATCTCTTCAGGCCTTCAGGGGAAATCTGATAAATGAGCTGATCTTTAAGCCAGTGTCTTATCTGTGAAGGGAAAAGAGACTGATGGCTTCCTAGAACCCAGTGTTTTGCTGCTGTGTGTGTGATGCTGCTTAGACCCAGGTGCTGTTGGCATTCTCAGTGCAGAGGTGAAGCCTGACCTACAGAATGGGGGAAAGAACCACTTGAACTTTTTCAGAAGCAAAACTGCTAACGTGTGTGAGTGTAACCTTGTCCTGGAAGCCCAAGTGATCGAGAATCAAACTTTTAACAGACAGGCCTACAGGCTGGATTCCTCTGAAACAAATTACAGCTGTACTTCTTTAACTGAGAGTGGTGGAGGAATGAACACTATCATGAGTTTGTTCTCTTCTGATTTTCATAAAGAATGCTAAACTATTCCTTAAAACAGGTAATTCTAGAAACAGTCTTCCCCAAACTCCCATTTAAAGAAGGTCAGCTAAATGCACTTTTATCTTATTGCTGCTACTTACTTTTCCTGTTGTATTATGTTGATGGAGCTCTTCGAAATACTCTTACCAGTGAGTTTTCTCTGCTGTATTTAAGGTGATAAATTTGCATGAGTTAGTCCTGTAACAGTGCTGTAAACAATGGAAACCAAAATAAAAATTAATTGGAAAAACATTTCTCCTGCTGTGTCCTGCATGTTGTGATACAATCTCCCAGTGTAAGCATATCAGCTCACATCAGTATGTTTAGCTTTGTTGCTTTGTGTTACTGAATTGCATCTTTGACACTTGTGACCTTTTTCTGTGTTCTTACTTTGCAAATTAACAAGGAGACCAATGGTACTGAATTGCGTGATAGGAAGTTTTAGTTGCACTCAAATTGTCAGTATTGAATCAATGATTTCTTGAGAATATTGTTGGAAATAATAGTGAGCAACTACTGAGTTGGTGGCCTGAAACTGATGCATCAGCTGGTAAGTTACATCAGGCAAGTTAGAGAAGGCCAGATTTCCCATGATGAGGTTTCAAAATGTCAGGAAAATTAATCCACAAACACCAGAGGTTTATGTCCAAAAAGGAGACAGAGGAGTCCTTTGGCTTTATTCCAATAAAGGGAGAGGCCATGGGGCATTCCCCTGGGATCTCTCCAATTTTTGGAGGACTCACCCTCCTTTTTATCCCAATTTCCAGCCACATTTCCCTTCTCTCTTTCCCCATTGTCTGAGGTACTTGAGAGGTTCAGACTTCCCAGAATACCTGATACCAACGATTCCCCTCTACTGTACAACCCTCCCTTTTCATTTTTAATTCTTGCAGAATTTAGGGGTTTTTCTTCCCCATTGTTTCTTTCATCGCTCAGTGTCCAATTTCATTTATCAACAAAACTAAAGTTTATTCATAAAAGCAAATATCTCTTTCCATTAGTCAATGAGTGGAATCCTTCCCATTGTTTCTTTTATGTCCCAGTGCTGGTTTTATCTACCAGTAGACAACAGCTGGTTTGTAAAAACAAATCCTCTATTCCTTTCAAAAACAACTCCTTGGTCTGTGGAGGTGCAGGGGGTACACAACCCTTCCGACACAGCGTTGGGAGCAGGATCGTGCTGGGGCTCTGTCCCGAGCTGGGCAGGCCCCTCACGGTCGTGCCAGGGCTCTGTCCCGGGCCGGGCAGGTCCTGCATGGTCACACCAGGGCTCTGTCCCGAGCTCTACCCCGCCTCCAGCAGCCGGGCCGGTCCAGGGCTCTGTCCCGAGCCGGGCAGGCCCCTCAGGGTCGCTCCAGGGCTCTGTCCGGAGCTCCACCCGCGGCCGGGCCGAGCCAGGGCCCTGTCCCCAGCCCTACCCCGCTTCCTACGGGCCGTGCAGGCCCCGCGCATGCCGGGAGCCGTGGGGCGGGCCCGCCTGCTCGAACGGCCGCGCCGGGGCCGCCCGGGGGAATCCCGGCGGCGGCTGGAGCTGGGCGGGCATCCCCCGGCTCCCGGAGCGGGCGGGCAGCCCCGGAGCGGCGGGGGCGGCGCAGGTGGGCCGGGGAACGCGGGGCCGGCGCGGGGACTTTGAACGCCTCAGCCCCGGGGCCGCAGGGCCGGGCGGGACCCGCGGGCTGCCGGGGAGGGAGGGAGGGAAGGAAGAGTTCACCGATCGCTGCCGGACCGGCCTCTCGGATAGGAAAGGGGAAATTTACAATTTTACAATTTTACAGTGCTCGGGCTCTCGCTTGTGAGCATTGGCGGTCCGAACCAGCGCATCTGTGCAGAAGCAGCGCGCAGTTTAAACACCCCCCTCGCGGGGTTCTCAGCTCCCCACACAACCGTTGTTTATTAACTGCGGGAGGCCAAGCTCCTTTTCAGAAAGATTTCACTTTGCAGCAGTTTCATAAACCTGAGCCCCCGGGGCTGGACATGAAGGATTTGTAGATTATGCCAAGAGCGGACCTCATCTGGTAAAACCCTTCCAGAAAGTCCCCTGACTGATGTTATTTTCCGAGTATTTGCTTTCTGATAAGCAATAATGAGTGGATGCTCATCAAATCTATTAGCTTTGTCCTGTGAAGGCTGTGAGAACTACTGTTTTTTCCAAATTGTCTCAAATTTAATGCCTCAACACTGATATTTCTGTTTTATGTTATGTAATGCACGTCTCCCTTATTTTTTGTAACAAAGAGATGTTGTAGTTTGTTGATAGTTAGCAGTGCTCTTGATTCTTCCCACTGCTGTTGTATCACATGTGCATTTGATTCCTCATGTCCAGTTGCCAAGGTAGCAGATGCAAACACAAATTAGATGAGCTTTGCAGAAGGTTTTGGGGATCCTTTAGAACAAAAGTCCCAGAGAAACACAAAGTCTTCTTTAGAACATAATTTATCAGTCTAGCCAAAAGCAGTGTGGGAGTTTGGTTTAGTGCTTGCAGCTGTTTTATTTTAAAATCCACTTTCTGCAAATTTAGAGGCACTTGTGATATTGTAAAGATGTTGAACAGCGTGACAGCCTTTCGGTCAAAATAGGTTTTATTTATTTATCTGATTATTAACTCCTTTTCACCTCCCTCTTCTAATAAAAGGGCATCCATTTGTGGGATTTAATTTAATTAATTTGTGGGATTGGAATTGCCTGAACTGTAGTCCTGTGTCACAGCTGAGCCTTTTGGAGCCTTCCTAGCCAGGGAACATGGAGGACAGCTTTGACTCTGTATTTCTTTTGGATGTAGCAGATATATTCATGTTAATTAGTTACACTTCGAATTTACAAGCATCCTGGTATTATCACAATATAAATTTCAATGCTTCGAAAGAACATTACAGCAGAATTGCATAAGTATGTCCTAAATAACAGCCTCTAAACGAAATGTCTCTTATTGAGCTTTTTAATGTGAATTTTTCATGTTTGCTGTTTCCTCTGTCAGTGTTTCCTCGTTTAGTCAGTTCCCAGTTTCTGAGTGGAAAATATTTGGCAGTTTATCCAAGGGGAGAGAGGCATCTTGTGGTGCTGGTTCTGAGCATAAGGAGTTTTGAGACTGGCTGATTTCTCAGGAGCAAGAATCAACATTTCAACAGCTGTAAGTATTTTTTTAGGAAAAGTCCCCTGAAAAAAGTGTGTCTGCTGCTTCACTTAATGTAGTGAATTCATGTAGTTCACTCTCCTTCTGGCTTTACATTAAAATATTTTTGTAGGATGGACGTAGAGCTCATGATGAGGCTGCGCCAGGCCAGCCAGGACCTTCTGCAGAGGCTGAGAATGAAGCAGGAGAAGATGAGAAAAGAACTTCCCAGAAAGCATCTCCTTCCAGCATCTCATCATGGCATTGCATCTGCTGAGAGATTGATCCCCTTGTCCAGGAGAGTGGTATGTGCTAGAAATTCAGGGAGCAGATGGGCCTCTATGACAGACAGCAGCTCTGCCTGTGGTTTGGTGTGCTCAAGGAGACATATGGACATGGAAGAGTTCTTAGAAAGTGGTATGTGGAATATGGAGTCTGTTAGAAAAGTCTCTTGGTTGTTGTTTACTCTGTGGTCTCAATCTGTTCTCCTGGGTTTGGAGATTAGTTCCTGCCTAAGAAAGGCAAGTTTCTTTTTCTAAAATAGGAATGAGCATTGTGGAACAAAATCCTTCTGTTTCTTCTAAGCACAAGGGCTGAAAGTTCAATGGTTCCTGAAATTGGGAAGAGCTACATTTAGGGAAAAGCTTCCATTGGAAGTGGATCTCTTCCACTGGATCTCTTTCTTACACTCTCCAGAACATAAGGATTTTTCTTTTTCCCCTGCAGGAATTTAAAGGAGTGAACAGACTAGAAAGAGAGATTGATTTAGTGAGTGAAATGTTCTTACAAAAGGTGTTTGTAGTCTGACTGGTGATAATGTGTTAAGAGAGTCTGTCCTTACAGGAGGAAAATCAGGCTGATGCAGTAAAATCTGAGCCTGGAATAAAGGTGTCTGTGGAGCCCAGAGCTGGCCCAGCCCTCAGTTCATCTCCTGAACACAGCAGCAGTGCCAGAGGGGTGCAGCAACAACAAGTGAAGGCACAGGAAGGAGCAGGTCTTGATTCCAACTTCCCTGGGAAAGAGAAGAATGTTATGCCAATGTCTGCAGTCATGTGTGGCAGAGAAGATTCCAGAGTGGATGGGGATGGTGGTGCTCAAGGAAGTCCAGAGAAAGAATCCTCCTTCCTGGGGCATGGAGAGAACAGAAAACAGTCTGCTCTGCTGCATGGTTTCCATGAGAAGTGTCATCCAGGGCTATCGCTGAGCAGAGTGCAAAATAAAGAGACTGGTGAGCAGCACATGGTCATCAGAGAGCCCCACGGCCCTAAATCAGTCTTGCTGATGCCTCAGTCCAAAGACTTGAAGGTAAATGTTAAACCAATGCTATTCTTATTTTCCTGAGTCAGCAGAATGATGAGGAGGAAGGGCTGGGTGGATGTTACCTCCCCTGTTCCCACTGTATGAGTTGGAAATTTGGGGTCAGAGCTGTTCCCAGCTGTAGCAGCTGTTGGCAGTTTGTTCAGGCCCTGCTTTCCTGAGCCAGTGAACTGAAAGACCAGAAATCTGTAACATTTCACTGGGAAGTGTTGTCTGGCTTGTGCAGATGCCATCCCCATGCTGAGGGAGAGCAGGCAGCTGCAGTGCTGCTGTTCCACAGTTTGTCTCCTTAGGCATGAAGGGCAGGCCCTGGCTGTGATCATCCTCCATGGCAGCACAGGTTGCCTTCTCTTTGGTGATGTGTGATGCAGCTCAGCATTTTGTTTAAAGCTTTGAAAAATCCTGCTTTATTTGGCAAGTCCCTGTCTCCTCTTTCTGTTTTATTTATTGACAAGGCAAAGAGCTGGTGAGCAAATTACTGGGAGGGGCATAGATGGAATCCAGTCTCAAACTCAGCCACAGCTGTCCCATCTGAACAGCTTCTGGTTGTTTCCTCAGCTGTGCTTTTGAATGTCCTGTCAGGTGATTAGAAGTTGTTATTAATTGTTTTCTTTCAGAAGGAAACTCGCCGTGTGACTTTCCAGCCTGACCATGAAGAAGATGCCATACCTGTCAGCAGCTGGTCTGCCCATCCTTTCCTGGGCTATGACTGGATTGCAGGTGAATCCTAACTCTGAAGCAGAGCTTTCAGAGTGGTGTGGTGATATTCAGAGTTAAAACACAGTTTGTGATCCCTTTGGGGTGTGATGGAACTGCTGTCCTAGGGCCAATGGAGCAGGTCCCAGCAGAGGGGCTGCAGCTTTGTCTGAGGCCCCTCTCCAGACTAGAGGTGAGGTGGCAGTGATGTGGGAATTCAGGCAGCAAATGGCAAAGCCTGGTGAGGTCAGAAGGGATAGCAAATACCTGGAATGAATTAATGCAATAAGGACCCAAACCATACAGTAAATCTCTGGCTTGACATGCTCTGCCCTTCTCATTGTTATTATTTTGTTTGGACAGTATCTTGTGAGGCTTGCTTTGGTACTTTCCCAAATTTTGTAAATCATTGAAAATCATTAAATCATTCTCTTTCCTTGGTATTCTCAGGGCTTCTTGATACAAAGTCTCCAGTAACAGAAAAATCTGAGCAATACTTTGCTGAGCTGCAGGAGTTCCGACAGTCCAACAGAGAAACCTGCATTCACCAGCAGCACCTGGAGTAAGTGGGGATGGGGAAGGGCTGAAACAGCAATGTTCAATCCCTTAGTAATCCCTGTAGTAATGATAAGCATAATCTGATTGGAGCAGGACATTGTGAGGGTCTTTATTTACCTCTCAGTCATGTGTGCAGTGCTGTTCAGAGGGCCAGCCCTCTGTCACTGACTGATTTTCTTGTGTGTTTCTGTAGGCCCGAGGATTACACAGGTCCTGAACAAGAACTGGATTTGATAATTGGTTCTCATAAGTGTAAGATCATATTTCTTCCTAATGCAATTTCTGTGAATAAAGAACTAAGCAGTCTGTACCTGAGAGAGCACCACGTCATGCAAGACCAGCAAGAATGTGTTATTTTCAGCTACAGCTTTTCAACCAGAATCAAAGATACCAAAGATAATTGAGTCTTCTAGGGATCCACTCTCAGTGTCATTTTAATTTGTTGGGGTTTCTTGTAATTGGCTGATGTTCTGTTTCTAAATTGAAGAGGTTGAAGTTTTGGTTTTGCTTTTTAGGAACTTACTTGGGGACAGGAAATGTATAAGATATTTCAGGAAAAGCAGCTCTTTTTATAGAATGCAGATGTGGTGCTGTGATAGAACACAGCTTTTTTGGCTGGGTTCAGGGACCTTGTGACAAACAAGAAACCTGATGAAAGTTTGTTGCTCTGTGCAGGTGTTTACTGCTATGGATTGAACGAGCGTCTCTTCACCATCCCTGTGGATTCAGAAGCTGCCTGCCCTGTGTGTAAGATCCCACGTAGCCACCAGCCCCCAGGGACTCTGAAGGAGCCAACCCATGTCAGGTAAATAAGAATTCCTGCTTTGTAATGTGCACAAATCAAGAAAAAAATATAGGGAAGAAAATCTGATCAGGTGTAGGAGAAAAGAGCATCCCAACAGTTCTGTAGAAGGTTGCTGTTTTCAAGGCAGAGATCTCTTGCTTAGAAACTCCTTACTGATCTTTCCTATAAGTCTTGAAATCAATGAGAAATGCATGTTTTGTCTGAATTTGATCCAGAATCTGAATGTACATGTAAAGTGTCTACTGCCCTAATCCAAAATGGTTCACTTGGTTCACTTTGGGGTTAGACCCTTGGATTCTGAGTGGGAAGGCATGCAGATTCCCTGGGCCAGAGGTGTGGGCAGTTACTTCCTACAACTTCCTACTTCCTTGGAACACAAGCCCTGTGAGGAATGTTTGAAGGAGCTGGAGCTGTTTTAGCCTGGAGAAGAGGAGGCTCAGAGGTGACCTTATTGCTCTCCTGAAGGGAGGTTGGGGACAGGTGGGGTTGGTCTCTGACAGAGGACACAGTCTCAAGCTACACCAGGGAAGGTACAGGTTTGATATTAGGAAGAAATTTTTCACCAAAAGAATAATAAAGTTCTGGAATGCTCTTCCCAGGGAGGGGTAGAATCACCATCTCTGGATGTGCTTAAACAAAGCCTGGACATGGCACTTGGTGCTAGAGTCTAGGTGAGGTGTTGGAGCATGGGTTGGACTCGATGATCTTAAAGATCTCTTCCAACCTCATGATTCTGTGATTCTGTGATTCCCTTGTGTGGTTCCAGGGTGAGCATTCCCAGGGGGGCCCTTTTGCCAGCCCACAGGTACCGAGCCCATCGCAGGAGGAGCTTCCAGCCAGCAGATGACTTTGCACTGTCCTCGGTAAGTCACTGCCTCCCTGCTGAAGGCACAACCCCAGCTGGTCCTTGCTTTATAGCAAGAAGGAAAGAGAATCTGGGATTTATTCCCTTGGCAGAGTTTCCATTAAAATTTTTGATAAGCATCAGTGAGATAGCCAGAACATCCTTTGGGGTGTTCTGAGTTAATGCCTTGGTGTATGACATATTTCCAGTGCTTTACACTGCACAAAAGGAAATGCCATGTGGAGATTTGGCTGACTTGTTTCAGGCACTTACCTCTCAACATAGCTAAGAGTACCTGTGTTTGTTTCCACAGACATTAATAAGTCTGCAAGGCAAGTGTCTACATAAAGTATTCACAAAATCAGTAGTGGCAAGGGTGGATTTAAAACTGCTGTTGTGTTGCTGGTCCTGTGTTCCATTCCAGTCAATGCTGCGGGCAGTGTTGTTAGTTTAACCTAACCCTGGCCTGGAGATTTCCAGGGAAGAGGTGGGAGGAAGCTCAGTTTTGTGGTTTAGGGAACTGGATGAGTCAGCTGAGACAGGTTCAGAGGGGTCAGGTGCTTGAGTTCTCAGAGTGAAAGATCAGTTTAGAAAAGTGGAAGAGAACTGTTTAATTCTCTTTTGTTTAAGATTTCATTTATTTCCTGTAGTCATATAAAAACAATAGATTAATTACTCAGTTATGCAGAAGCTACTTCTAAGCAATAACAGGCCACAATAGATAAAAAAGGGAAAAAAATTCCCACTTTTTTTCACAGCATTGCCTGGCTGGCTGGGAAAACATGGTTCCTTCCAGCAGCACCCTACTCAGCAGTTTGGATCTGAGAGCCTCACTGGAAGAGAAACCTTCTCCCTACCCTCACCTGGTAAGCACAGCCTCCAGAGTCCCAGGAGATGCTGGGTGTCACCATCATATTTTCTGAAAAATCCTTTTGCCAGGATTCTTCTCCTGGGAAGCTGAGAAGCCTCAGAGAAAAATGAAAACAATAATTATCTGATTGCTTCTCCTGTGTTTTGCTGCTTTGGAATGTGGTTTGGAGATTGTTTATCCAACATGTGATTGTTTCATTGGTTTCATGTGAATTGTTTTTACTTAATGACCAATCACAGTCCAGCTGTGTTGGGACTCTGGCGAGTCATGAGTTTTCATCATTATCTTATTAAGCCTTCAGTATCCTTTCTCTATTCTTTAGTATAATTTAGTATAGCATTCCATAATATAATATAATATAATATAATATAATATAATATAATATAATATAATATAATATAATATAATATAATATAATATAATATAATATAATATAATAATAAATTAGCCTTTTAAGAACATGGAGTCAGATTCATAATTTCCTTCCTGCCACGAGGAACCCTGAAAATACCACAAATGGTGACACCAGATGTTGGCTGTAGACTGAGCTGAAGAACAGATCCTGAAGATGGGCAGAGTTCACAGCCAAGGCTGAACACAGAAGAACCTCCTGAGTTTTCCCAGACAGCTCAACACAGTTTCTTTTTATTTTAATTATTTATTTATTTAATTATACAAAAAGGGATTTTTCAGAAAATACGGTGGTGACAGTTGGGAGTTGCACAAATGGAAATTGCAGCCCCATCTCTAAAGGGTGTGATTATTGAGGGCTGAGCAAACAAAAATGCCTGGAAGAGTATCTCCTTATCACTACTGGGAAAAGTTTTTCTTCTGCTGACTGGTGTGCACAGAGACAAAATGCAAATGGAGCTCAGTAACAGGCAAAAGCCTGTTCAGCTCACCAGTCTTCATCAAAATGGGGAAAGTCACTTTGGCATTCTTTGATTAATATCCTCTTTATTTGGATTTCAGGATCCAGTGTCCAGATTGTCAGGAGAAGCCAGAACTGACAAGGTCCTGCACTGCCTCACTTGGCACACCTGAGGTTTAGCAGAGCAAACCAGGACAGCAGGCAGCAGCCCTCAGCTCAGATCCCCTCAACACTCTGGATCATGACTGCCTGTGGAAGGGATGAGCACAGCACGTGGAAACAACTCAGAAACAAAGCAGTTTGGATAAAAATAAATCTTTGGACAGATTTTCCCCAGTTTTCATAGTCATGTGCTTATGTGAGCAGCCAATACATAGATCTGAGTTTGCACAGTCACTGTGTTCACTTTGCATTTTTTGCCTTTTACAGCTGCTGAGAGCTGCATGAAGTGTCCCAGCCAGGGCTGGATAAAGTCATGTGTGCATCATTGGATCATTGGTGCATCCTCAACTGAGTCACCAGCAGCATAGCACTAACTCTGAATGCCAGGGTGAGGAATTGGCCTGGCTCAGTGGAGTGACACAAATATGTTTATTTCCAAATATTTGAAACATGACACACAGTTTTCTAGTGTGCTAAACTTGAGCTCCTCAATGATTTGTAAAAATTTTTAAAATTCAGTTTATTCTCAGTGAAGTGTGTGTAGCTACAGAGTGTAGTACATCAGAGTAACTTT
Source organism: Melospiza georgiana (assembly GCF_028018845.1). Classification (NCBI taxonomy): domain Eukaryota; kingdom Metazoa; phylum Chordata; class Aves; order Passeriformes; family Passerellidae; genus Melospiza; species Melospiza georgiana. The sequence goes on from NC_080451.1 coordinate 6,711,392, forward strand.
GAATGTGGAAAAAAAAGTTAAATTGAGATTTTATTCATTAATGAGCTAGATAATGCCTTAAAATAGTTGCATATTCTGCTTACCTCCACTTTTCCAAGTTTTCTGGAGATAAACCAAAAAACCATTTAAAAATTTTTAAATTGTACCAAAACTACTTCACATAGTGTGATTTGTTTGAACTTTATAGACTGATCTTACTTTCCATGTCTGAAAACAATAAAACTGATGTTTTATTTTGCTTTGAATTTTCTGAAACAGAAATTCCTGCCTCAGATGTATTTTAGGGAGCTAACTTGAGAGAATGAAATTGATTTGTGCAGCTTCTTGGCATTCACTTACTTTTATATGAAATACATTATTTATTAAATCAAATGCATGAAAATGCTTTTTTAAACAAGGAGAGGAGTATTGCAAGCATGACTTAACATGGCCTAACTTTGGTTTATGTATCTGTAGGGTCAACTGAATGGAATTGGTCACATAATTTCCATTATTGAGAATTCTAATTTAAAAATAAACTAATCCAGTGACTATAGAACACTAAGTGCTAAATTTTATACCAAATAGGGCAAATTCAACATTTTTGCTACCTTGCCTTCAAACTCAAGACATCATAAACGTTTCCTTAATTTATCCTGAAATAAATTACAGCAAGCCTGATCCACAATATAAACAGAGAAAAGGTAATGCTGTAGATTGAGTAACCTATGTTAGATCTCTCTGTTGGATGCAGGTTGGAACCAATGCTGAATTCAAAATGTCTCTTGATAGATGGGAATACATTCAGTCTTTCACACCTGTGGGAGTGTTGGAGGTGTGATTAAGACCCTCCATTAGAAACAGATGAAAGAAGTTGGTGATGCTGCCCATGCTCACTGATGTTTGTCTCTGTTGGTTCTGGTCTGTGTGACCCTGCCTTCATTTCCAAGCTCAAACAGCCTGAAAATGCTCCTGTTTGTGGAGTTTTTTTTTTTTTTTAATTCATGTCCTCTCCCCCCATCTCCACTGCATGGCATCTGGAGTGGTGTAAGGACAGACCTGCACAGGTGAACTTGCTGTGAGGGGCAGTTGGAGTGTTGGAAAGTCTGCTAAGGAAGGCAGGAGCCTCCCCTGAAATGGAAAATGTAAACTCTTCTGAATTGCTATAAATTTGAAATTAAGGGGCTCTAAGGCAAAAAATATGGGAGCAGGAATAACAATTCTTTAATAGGGAAGAAAATAAAAGGATAAAAGACACAATGCAGTAAACTAAACCAACAGTGACAGTCAGAACCCAGCCTGACACCCTGTGGGTCAGGCTGTTGGCAGCAGTCCCATTGGAATTGTGGCTCAGCCCTCCTGCAGTGTCAGGGGTGGCTCTGCTGGAGCAGGGATCCTGGAGAAAGGTGCAGTCTCTTCCTCTGAAGATCCAGGGGCAGAGGCAGCTGCTGTTCCTCTGGGAAATCCAGTGGAGAAGCTGTGCTGGTGTTCCAGAATCTCCAGATTATATCCAGGTAGGAATGCTTGGCTCCTCCCTCTGGGCTCACATCTCCCAATGGGATGCTGCAGTTCTTATCAGCCATGCAGGGACATTCAACAGCTGTTATCAGCAGATGTCTTATCAGTCATGCAGTGACATTTAATAGTCTGTTATCAGCAGGTGTCTCCCCTGAGGGAGGAGTGATTGTGGAAGAGATAAGGAAAGCTGCTCACTTGACAAAAGACAACTGCCATACAGATGGCAATAGAATAAATCTTGCCTTGCAATCTGGAACAAGTGTGGGTACAGGAATGTTTTGTTCTGCAGTAATGAGGTTTGCACAGTGCCTTTGTCCTGCAGCAGGTTACACAATCCTGGAGAGCAGAACCTTCCATGCAGGGGAGGGGACTGAGATGGCACCTGGGGGTACACTGTAAAGGAAAACATCTGCTTACTGCTTGGAAACTTGATTTCAGCCAGTGTTAAAGCAGCTTCTGCACTTGGACAGTGACTCTGTGTTTGATCTGCATTTCCAGGGAGAAGAGAGAGTGGGGAGCATGTGTGGGGTTTGTTGAGATTGTGGGGTTCAGGATTACTGAATTGTTTTGAGGCCAGGAGTTTCCTAAGCCTCAAAATAATACAAAACTGGACTTGATTGTGTAGGCACAGAAGTACGGGATAGCTTGTCTGCTGTTCCTGGAGGTAGCCTTGACCTGGATTTATATTTTTTCCCATATTTAGCACTTAGGAACATGCTGATTTATTCTGGGCAGCTGTGTATTCTGTTAATGGCTGGCTCTGTGTGTCAGTTCTCTTCTGCCTGATGTTTTGGTAGTAAAGCTGGTGGTTTAGTTCCCCTTTCTGATTGTGTTTCAGATATATGACACTGATTCATGAGATGGGAAATCCAGCTTTGCTCAATTAGACAAATAAGATGCAGTAAATGATGTGTTTGTGATTGCTTTAACAGAGTAATGTAGTTCAGCTGTTAAAATACAGGTCCCACCTACTTGTCACTACCAGTGTTAGATGGTCTTTAGTGTTTGTTTGCCTTCTCCTACTAAGATAATTTTTGTGATGTCTCAGGATCAGGTGTTTCTTGCTGCCAGTAAGAATTAATATCAAGAGTTTTCTGATTTATGTGTTCTGTTTTGTTATCAGCACATCAAGCAGTGACTCTCCCTAGAACTCCCAGGTGAAACAGCTGCAGGTGGCTTGAACTTGCTTTTTGAATCATTTGCAAACTTTGATTTTTGGGGGCTTTCATCTCTTTGGAACTTGTCTTTTCAAAGCCCATAAGGGTTTGTTTTCAGAGTGTCTTAAATTTGAAAACACAAGAGAAGTTCTGCCCTTTCTCTTTGGAGTCAAACCCCTCAATTTCACCAGCTCCCTGCAGTAGGGCTGACCAAAACTAAGGATTTGGTTTTCTCCCTTCCAGAGCAAAACTGCCAGGAAGAGGAAAACAACACCCTAAATTTTTAGGGCTGAGATGCTCAATAAGTCAAAGAAAAGAAGTTTTACAGTATTTGGAAAAACTACATCCTGAAAATCTTCCCATTTGATACTTTTGCAGAAAATATTTAAATTTCCCAAGTGTCTTTTGTTTGTGTACACAAAGGAAAGTTCATCTGGTTTCTGTTATTAGGTAAACTTTAAAACTCAGCGTTTAGATGAGGAGAAGCAGAGTACCAAGAAAGGATATGAGCTACCCAAAAGGTCTGTGGCACTGTGGGGAACTGATGAGTCCAACTTCTCTGTTTTAACCCCCTGGTGAGTTTTCCCCAGACTTTTTTATTTTTCATTTGGGATTAAAATGCACAGAATTGGAGCTCTTGGTGCTTTTCCAAATTATTCTTCCAAGAGCTTTTGCTATGGAGAGTGACCATGTGTAACTGTACCACCATTCCAGAAGCTGCAGGCAGAATTACTGAAAGTACAGACATGGTGTGATCTCTCATCTGAGGTCATTTCTCTCTCCCTCCCTCTCCCTCTCTGTCTCTCTCAGCCTGTGGACAGTAATTCTGTGATATGATTTTGGTTTCTTTCATGGAAGCCCCTGCTTTCTTAAGAGAACTGAATTCTCTGTCAGCTCTTCTCATTTTTCAGTCTGACTCAAAATGTACTTTAGTTTTGAGGCTACTATGGGGCAGTAAAAGATATTTTATACAGATTTTTTGTTGTTACATTAGTTATTTTGTCCCTTTATGTAAGGCAGTAGTACTAGTTCAGATAATGAAAACAAAGGTTTAAGATTTTTTTGTCCACATAAAAGTTATCTAAATGACATGTAAAGGAGTGTAAGTGGAAATCAAGACTTGTTATCTTTATTATTAATATGGTAACCTTTTTTTTCCCTGAGGGTACCCTTTTTTAAGCCATTGCTTAACCAAGACAGCTCTCAGATCATATTCTCAAGAGTACCTGCAGTGTATTTAATCTATTAAAGTCACATAATTGAATGGATTGACAAATATTTAATACTAAGAATGAGAATTGCATGGGTCACCAAATAAATATCAGTACCAGAGTGGTAGAGAGGGACAGAATTTTGTCAACCTGTGGCATAAATGAGGTTCTGTTTCTTCCATGTGCAATTTCAAATACTGTGTCAGCTACAGCCAGTTCAAACCCCAGTGAGTGGCTGTGTGATGGATCTTGGTGAGATCTCATTGCACCAGTGCCGCTCTCCCTCCTTCTGTCCTCTGTGGCTGTGGAAAGATTTACTGAGAATTTCAGTATTGTGTATTAAAAAAAATTTAAAATAATATATATACTATATACTATATACTATATACTATATAATATATAATACATTATATATTATATATTCTTATATTTTTATATATTATAGATATAATACAGATATTTTCTAGATATTATATTTACTGAGAAGTTCAGTATATAAAAATATTTTTTAAAATATAATATGTATAATATATAAAGTATATAATTCGCATTATAAATTTATATTATATATTATATGTAAAAATATGTTTTATATTTTATATATGATATAGAATAATATATAATGTATATAATATATAATATATATTATATAAATATATTATATATTATATAAATATATTATATTATATATTTTATATGTTATATATTATATATATATATATATATACACAATTATAATTTTTTTTTTTTTTTTTTTTAATGAGAAGTTCAGTATATATAAAATCATCAAAACCTGTGTGTTGTTACCACAGTGTCTCTATCTGGGTCTCCCAGGCACAGAGCTCTCCCATGGCTAAAATGCCTAAATAGATCAAGAAAGGCAGCAAGAAAGTAATTCTTGGCTTTCTTAATTTCTTGCTTTCCTTCTTAAACATGAGCTTCTCTGCACTTCTCATTGCAGGAAATGCATTTCTTCCTTTCTCTTTTCTTTTTTAATTTACACCCCAAGGTGTGTAATGTGTATCTCAACCAGCCCTGCCTTTAGTGCTCCTGGGGCTCCTCATGAAGTTTTGAGCTCTGGCATTGTTTCTTCTGGTAATGAGCAAGAATTTGGTGATTTTTTTCTCAGCATAGTGCTGGCAAAATTCTCCTGATGCTGTTTCAGTGGTCCTAAATGTACAAGAGAAACAGAATTAGGTGATGATAGGGGTTCCCTGTAAGGGATTCTTTATATTATTCTTTATAAAATTATCCCTATAGATGGATTAGGTAGATATATCCTTATAGAGAAACATTATCCCTTATAAGGATCCTTATAGCACACAAAACACTCGATGGAAAGTGCCAGAGATGCACATGTAACATAAAGCAGATACAATTTTTGTTTATCAAATTACCATAACTGACAAGAATCCCCTATTAGAGGCATAAGTGATGAAGTAACTCCTCCCTGCTTCTACCCTTTTGTGAAACCCTCCACCCTCTTAGATAGAAACTGAATTTTCTTTATGAAAATGTGTCTCAAAGAGCTGACTTCAATCTTGGCTCCCAGAGAGCCAAACCTTGGATCCTCAGGGCTTGGAGCCCCCAGGGAATTTATTTCTGTCTAATAGAGTGGGTAAAATGCTAGCTTTGAATACAATAATAGGCTACAGAGCTACAAATATATTTGTAAAGAATATAGAGAATATATAAAGGCAACAATCAATTTGGCATCACTCTGAATAACAACACTGACAGACACTGAAATACAGATTTTAGACAAGGTATTTTAACATGTATCCTTTTAAATTTCATGGTCTCTTTTATCTGTCAGAAGTTTAGAGATGACACTTCTCTTGGTGTTTTTTTTTTCCCCTCTTATACACAGCTAGATATATATTAACAGAACATACATATTTAAAAGCAGAAGGAACCATGATAAAAGTACAACATGAGTTATTTCAAAATTAGAAAATGTCATGAGTACTTTTGCTTGAGCACATGTGTGCATCAATGATCCTTTTGGAGTATTCCATTGCTGAAAGGCTCTAGGCATTGCTGAAGGGATGTTTTGGGCATGTGGTGGAGACTTTCTTTTGTGGCTTATTTGGGTCTCTGCATTCGCTTGCTCCAGGTACCAAGTGGCATTTGAACAACCCCTGACTTACAGGGTTTTCTGAATTAAAATAGAAAATGCCAAGAAAGCTAGTGTGAGAGCATCACCACCTTCAACATCTAAAGGAAAAAGTGATCCAGGTGCCAGAGACAGACATGTGTAATCAAATATAAAATAAACATTATAATTATTAACAGCATGCTCACAGGGGCTTCCCCTTTTTTCCTGACAGACACTGTCCTTTGATGGAAGGCCAGAGAGTGAGGGGTTAGTTATTTGCTTCTATTTGTTCTGTTTGTGGGGTTTTTTCATATTAACAGAGGAGGTTATTTTCTAGGAAACAGAGCCACCATGTAGAGAACAGCAGCGTGGGTTTGTTATAAAATGGAGGTGCTTCTTCCAGTTACTGATAGGGCTTCTTTTGGAAAGCCCCTTTTGTTGTATTTGAAATCAAAATAAACCAACTCTGAAAAAATGCATTCACTTGGAAATGCACACAGGCTGTGATGCTCCTGTGGCACAACCTCTTCACCCTCTTTATTTGTGTTGCTGTTATTGCACACTTGTAATAACATTTTGTCACGTAACAGCCTTTCTGAAAGGCCAGCAGCAGCAATAAGCACTTTTCACTTCCTATCCTTGTAAATATCTGGTTCAATCAAGAAAGGACTGAATGATCAAGAAGTTCAAGGAAGAATGGCAGCTGGGCAGTCCAGTTTCACTTTGGAGGTGTGAGTGGAGTTTTTCCTCTCAGGAGCATTAAGGAGCCTTTCCCTCAGTGAGTGCCACCAGCCACTTGTCCCTTTATCCAACATCATCTTGCTCCATGAACCTTTGTAAAACTGAATGGCATTGCCCTCTCAGACAAATTTGAATTAAGTTATCCAATGGGTTAAAAATTATTGCTATCATTCACTAAAAAGGAATGAATAGACATATATATAAAAAAATCCTTGGTATGCTCGTTTTGGTTTTCCTATGGAAAATTGGCCAGAAAACTCTCCCTGTACCAGTTCTGGGAAAGTCTTTTGCACACAGATTTTTGTGCTCACATCAGTAATTGTTGCATCAGATACTTTGACTTCAGCAGTGTAACTTAAACCTTCCAGGCTCTCTGTGATGTTGGTGCTGTTCTTTAGCTAGAAAAGCTTGGATAGGGCTTGATAAGAGGAAAACTATCACAGAGAGGAGGGAAAAATACAAACAGATCTCATCAATTGTCCTGATTATTATGTTATTTGAAACTGCATTAATAAATTGGCATAATTGCCTAATGGCACATTACTATAGAAGATTAAGGTGTGTTCTAGCCCATTACTTAATTAGGAAAATCAAGGTTTGGCATTGAAATTCTTAGTTGTCTCTAGACCTATAAGGCATATCTACCCCAAGAGCTTCTGTAGCTAAGAGAGCTGAGAAACTGAGCAGTGCCCTGGCAAAGAGATGCATTGTGTGTGACACACACCAGGATGAAAATTCCTGGGGTTTGTATGATGGAATTCTGGAGAAAGAAATTGAGGGAATTGAAATTGCTGCAGCTGTGAGTTGAAAATATTTACACAGGGTCCCTGTGGAATGCTCATCTTTGGTGCTTGGTGGTGATGGCAGTGAGGTGGCTGCGAGTCTTTAGTAAAATAATAATAATTTCTCTGACTTCAGTGTTTTCTCATTTCTTTTGTTGTTGTTGATAAGGGAGCGAAGCAAAGAAAAAACAACCCAGAGGTGTGAGAATTCAAATTGTCATTATTTTCCTGTGTACCTCAGAGGGTTTTCAAGGCTCTTTGCCTTTTTGAAGTGGCTAACCTTCACTTTTGACTATACTAGGGCAGATAAGGAGGCTTCATGACATCCTCAACCAACTGAAACATTTCCATGCATCAGAACAAAACCCATCCAAAGTAACAAATGAAAGTGAGTGAAATTATGAGTGCAGTCTTAGGGATGATTGCCATCACCAGGAATTATTATTTTCTCCTGGGATTGGAGGAAAGGGAAGCTTTCTCAAGGGGGAAAGGGAAGATTTCTCAAGGGGAAGGTCTGCAGTATGTTGCTATTTGAAGTGGCAATGTGCAAAGCCTGAATCTTAGAGGAGTCACCACGGTTGGTTGTGACTCTGCACCCACTCATCCAAACAGGAGTAGAATGACTGTGCTGAAAGAATTAGAGTTTCTGACTGGGAACTTCCTTGAGGCTTGCTTGCAGCTCTTGAAGAAGTGGCTGCTGGCTGGGGCAGGGCTTGGACCAGTGCCTGGCCAAGGCTTTGGGGTGGTGAGGAGCTCTCAGGGCAGCACAGATGACTCAGGAGCCTGAGCACAGCCAGCCCTGTGCCCCGGGTGACAACCTGGGCTCTCACAACCGACTGGCAGAAACCGGCAGCGCCAGGGCTGGGCACTGAGGCAGTTTTGTTTTGTTCTATTTTTACTTTTTCTCTTCTGGGGCAGCCCCCCTCCCCCTTCCTTCTAAATTGTTTCCTCAACTCAACTTGAGTCTCAAAGCCTGCTTGCCTTGAGCAGCTGGGATGTCTCTGGACTGAAGGAACAGGCGAGGAGCATGACTTGGTGGGGCTGTGGAAGGGTCTCAGCCTCCAGAAGGGACAACCCACCTGTGTCACCTGCAGTGCTGGCAGCCAGGGACATCTAACAGCCCCTCAGATGGCTGCCTGCAGCCTTCCTTTGGGACTGTGGCTGCTGCTGCTGCTCCAGGACAGCCAGACATCCCCACAGGTAAGGCAGGGGGACACCAGGAGCCTGCATGGTGAGGGCTGGGGCACCTGGGGCTGCAGAGCCATCCTGGGGCACCTGGGGTGCAGAGCCCTTGAGGTGGGTGTGGGATGGGTACAGAAGCAGGGCTTGTGCAGCACCATGGGTTAAAGGTGATAAAGGCACAAAGCAGAGCAGCCAGGGGAATTTGCCCTCTCTGGGGTCTTTGCAGGCAGGAGAGTGGGATATGAGCTGGGGTTGGCACTGCTGGAGCTGCTGCAGCTCCAGGCACATTATCAACAAGTCAGAGTTCTCTGAGTATAAAAAGGAACAAAACAGCTTGGGAGTGAGGAAAGGGCTGGGGGGTTTTATTTTTCATAGGGCTGGGGGGTTTTATTTTTGCCTGTGTGCTCTGTGACAGGCACATCCTTGCAGAGCTTGGGTCAGAGGGCTGCTGCCCACTGCTGATGCAAGTCAGGAGAGGCAAATTGAAAGGTGTAGAGGCTAAACAATAATAGATCTTTTCCTTTACACCCCCCCCCACTCTACTGACATTCATGACTTCCTCAAGAATCCACTACTATTTGTGAATTGAAATGTGTAGCGGCTAAACAATAATAGATCTTTTCCTTTACACTCCCCTACCTTACTAACATTGACTTCCTCATGAATCCACTACTATTTCTGAATCAAAAATCACTTCAAATAGACACAACCCACTAGCTGTGCTCAGCTGATGCTGTAGATGCACAGCAGCTCCCTGCTCTGATGCTATCAGCTCTTTGTGGGTTTGCTTCCACCCACCCACTGCCACTGGTCCCCTCCTCCCGTGGCTCACACGGCAATGAGCCCTCAGCACCTGGCAGAAATCCAGGTGATTTCCCTGGCTGACAATGAAAAATTCACATTTAAAGAGCAGAAAGGTCAGGCACAGAGAGGCTGCCCAGGTGAGGTCAGGCAGGTGAGTTTTGCATGGAGTGTTGGATGAGAAATGAGCCATATTCCCTTAGAGTGGAAATACAAGCATGTGCTAGCCTAAAACACCTGTTTTAGGGTATATTGGAACTAAAAAATCCAGCACAACACTTGGGCTGCCAGATTTCTTTACAAGACACTGACTCCACTTAAATCTTTGAAAATAACCAAGTTTTGTGCCCTCTTCAGAGACATTTGAAAAACATCCCCCTGGTTCTTTTGGTAGGAGTGGGAGTTTGCTTTTGTGTCTTCTGTTGTAAATTCCCCTCCCACATTGTAAATTTGGTTTACTTTCCCCACATTATCTGTCCTGCCACAGTCTCCTCCCTGAGGTACAGAGGGATAAATGTTCTGTGGGGTTGGAGTCAGGAATTCCTGCTCCCCAGAGGAATGCTTGGGAAGGCATTCAGATCAGCTTGTCCAGTGTGCTGAATGCAGACTGCTTTAGGAGAAAAGCCAGTGGAAACAAAGAGATTATATTCTTTCTCTTTGGCATCACTTTTGGTGGTTTGTTCACAAAATGAATGGGGCAGAGAGAAAATTTGGTTTTCTGATGTTCACTGTCAGTGTTCAGACTCAGTGTAAAATTTTCACAGACATTTCTGGGATGAGGATTTGGCTTTGCCCTGTCCTGCACTGCCTCTCCTGCAGCAATATTTGCTCTTACTGCTAATGGAGCACAAGTGATACTTTCTCATGTGAGCAAGTCACTGTTCAGTGGTCATATTTCTAAACCATGTTCCATCTTACCTCAGTCCACAGTCTGGGTTTTGTTTCTTTTTATATTCAGAGAACTCTCACTTGTTATAACGTCTTTACTATCAAGCAAATGAAGCTTGACTACTTGAAGCTGTAGATTATCAGCTTTTTCTGTGCTGTCAGAATTTGGATAGAGGCTTGACAGACAGTTAACTGTTTTGCTGCAGTATTAGTCAGTTCTAGAATAGCCACTGCTGGGAGATTTTTTTCTTTTTTACCGTAATATGCTTTCTTCCTGACTTACAGCTCATTTGTAGCAAGCCCCATTTCTTACTCTGCCTCACAGTCACTTTTTCTCTATGAGTTCAAAAAACCATAAATAAATGAGTCAAACCTTGTCCTGACTGAATTGCAGAGTAGCCACTGAATTCAGCACCACTTTTACAACTCCATTATTTAGATTGGAATAGCAAACATTTCTGTGGAAAGTCAGAAGGGCTGTAAAAAGCCTATTTCCTAAAACAAATTCTCTCAAGCAAGTGCTGAAAAACCCAAATGCTTTTGATCTTTATGTTTGCTTTATTTAATTGGTCCTTGATCTGCAATGCATTCAGAAAAGAAAAAAAAACATTGTTGACTTGCTGAGTGACTGAAAGCTCTAAACCAGTGCCTGCTGTCCCAGAGCAGCCCAAGCAGGGCAGGAATTGCATCTTTCCTTTCACAAGATGTGTTCCAGCTCCTGCTAAATCCAAAGCCTTTATTTGAAGAGAAAGAGAAGGATAAAGACCTACTGTCCACCACATGCCTTACTGCAATATGTGTGTGATCTTGGAATGTTAAAGGTTGTTTTTATAATACATATTTACAAATAGAAGTTGAAGTTCTAATGACAATTGCAGATGTTATTGCAATGAAACTGGTATTTCTTCATTGACCCCTTAGAGGAGGGGGGTGCTGGGGTTAAAGGGTTTTAATGTTAAAGGGTTTTTTTATAGTTCACATTTACAAACAGAAGTCTAATGGCAATAGCAGATGTTATTGCAATAAATCTGGTATTTCTTCATTAATCCCTCTGGGAGTGCTGGGACCAACCTTCCTGCTGAGTTAAGAGCAGAACTTTGCATCATTGTGTTGCTGTTACAGGTCACATTAGGAGTCAAACAGCTTTAGGATTTGGAGGGAAAAGACGACAAGGATGGGGGCATGGTGACTGATGCTGAGCACTGACATGAATGTTATTTAATCACTGAAAGGATCTGTGCTAATTTTTAAACTCATGAAACACCTCTGCTGAGCAGATGCTGACTTACAGGCATTTTGCTCATGGATGAGATGTGAAGGGATCTTCAGAAGGTGGTTTGCCAGGCACAGACATCCTGCTGGGATTTGTTATAATGAATTTCTGCTGGATTAAGAGTTTGGTGTTTTTTTGTTTGTTTTTTTTTTTTTTATTTTATTTTATTTTATTTTATTTAGAGATGGGGTAATAGTGAAAAACGCCAATCACTTGTTTTTAGAATTTTAAAACTTTAATAGTAATAAAATGTTTATAAAAATAGCAATCTAATTAGACTAATAATAATTTGAGCAATTTGGATTAGGACAATATGAGACAATAAAAACAAAGAGTTAGGAACAGTCTGGGTACCTCTTTCTGGGCAAAATAAGCCCGAAAAAGGACCCACGTTAACAGAGGATTAACCCTTAAAAGCAACAGCCTGTTGCATATTCATACACCTCATACATGATGCAGAAATTCCACTCAAACACAGGATTCTGTCTGGGCAGTGTCAGCTTCTTCCTCTGAATCCTGATGGGGCAGGAGCTGATTGAGGCAGGAAGAAGTTCATTTCTCCTGATAATGAAGCAATAAATTCTCTTTCTATGAAAGATTCAGATGTGCTGTGGCTGCTAGATCGGTGTGAGTCTTTTCTTAAAAAAAAATCTTACATAGCATAGTTTCTATTTTAACATTTTGTTATAACCTAAAGCTATATTTAACACACTACTTAAGAAAATTAACACAGCATAACTTTCTAACATAACACATATAATATTCATTTTAATATTTGCAAAAGCCAATGATAAAATACTCATTTTTCACAGTAATTGAGAGGTGTTCTTTCAGAGCAGAGCACCTTGGGTTTGGCTCAGTAGAAGTACAGGTGGGTACAAAGCTATGCTTGTAGCTGGACACTTGAGAGCAGCATTTGTGGAGTTGCCAGGGATGAGCTGTGTGCTGTGGGTGGCTGTAGAGCAGGGCTGCCCTCCCGTGGAAAGGGGGAAAATCAGCTTGGGTACTCTCTCATATGTACAATCTGTTTAATATGTAGGCCTACTTTGTGCAGTGATTTATCCCTGCACTACCACCAGGTCAAATCCATAATCAGAATGTGCACTGTTGGAACCAGGAGCAGAATTTAATACTAAATTCCTCATTTTCATATTCTTGGCACTGCAACTTTTTTTAAAAGCTCTCGCACATTTAAAAAAGTTCTCTCAGATTTTTACACAGACACTATTCTTTTATTTAAACCCCAAACCAGACAATTAAATAAGCTGTAAGCTTATGTGTTGCATTAGTAATTCAATAGTTCAAGGGTTTGCACTCTTGTTTAAAATTCAGCTTCATTTGCAGCCAGAGCTGGTTGCCCAGGAGAGCCAGGAATTAAAAATTAAGTATTTGTGGTGACTTCCCACAGCTCTTGCAGAGAAACTAATCCAGGCTGACTTGGCCACAGCCAGGATGGTGTTGTTTCTTGAATTTTCTTTATAGAAACAGGTAATTCACTAATTAACTCGGGACTGACTGGTCATTTCTGGGAGTGTCTGTGTGGCAATGGCTCCCCTGCACACAGAGGTGGGTGTTGTATTTGTAGGGTGCCCCAGCAAAGGAGGGAAGGATGTCTGACTCCATGTTCTTAGAAGGCTCATTTATTACTTTATTATACTATACTATATTATGTATATAATATTTATAAAAACTCTATTATATCTATAAATAATGTTTATACATTTATATATAAATATATAAAATTATAAATTATTTATATATAAATATATAAAATCTTTATATATAAAATGTATCTTTGTTTATAGATATAAATATATATTATATATTATATTTATAGATTTATAAAATTTATATTCTATATATAAATAATGTTTAATATATTTTATATAAATATAGAAAATTATAAATTATTTATATATAAATATAAAAATATGTTTATAAATATATAAAATATGTTTATAAATATATAAAATGTCTTTATATATAAAATATATCTTTATATATATAAATATATATGTATCTATATATAGATATAAATATATACTATATATATTATATTTATAGATTTATAAATTTATATTCTATATAAAAATGGTTTATATATTTTTATATAAACATATAAAATTAGAAATTATTTATATAATATGTATTTATATAAAATATAATTATATATTTATGTAAAATATATAAAATAAACATAAATTATTTTTATATAAATATATAAAAATTATAAACTATAAAATAATATGTATAATATATATTATACATATTATTTTATAATTTGTAATTTATATATTTTATATATAAATTATATAAATTATATATATACACTATATATACACACACTATATATATACTATAAATATATATAAATATAAATATAAATATAAATATAAATATAAATATCAATATCAATATCAATATCAATATAAATATATACTATTTATATTATGTATAAAGAATACTAAACTATACTAAAGAATACAGAAAGGATACTTATTAAATGCTAAAAAGATAATAATGAAAACTCGTGACTTTTTCCGGAGTCCTGACACAGCAATATCAGTTATGTAGTGATGAAAGGTTATTTCTGAAATTGCTAATGAATTAAAACAACTCACACTGGAGTCTAATCAGGCATTTACCTGTGGGAAAACAACCTCCAAACAGATTCCAGATGGGCACAACACAGGAGAAGCAAATGAAACAAGAATTGTTTTCCTTTTCTCTGAGGCTTCTCAGCTTCCCAGGAGAAAAGCCCTGGGTGCAGGGATTATTTCAGAGGATGTGAATGGCACACGTGATGAGGAGACACCACTTCCCTTTCCTCCAGTCTGGGGCTTCCTCCTCAGAGCAGGAAAACACCAGGTGCACCTTCTGGAGGTGGTTTGAGTCAGGCTGAGCAGGCAGAAACTGCTGCTCCTCTCAAGCACAAAATGTGCCTGTAGGGCAGCCCAGGGCTCACAGTGCAGGGATTGGTCACAGGTCTCACTTCTCTTACTGGGCTTGGATGAAATTTAATGGTTTCGATGTGTTTCTGTTTCTTGTTCTTCTGTTAATTTCCTCCTTGACTGAAAGCTCCTGTTTTCTGATGGAAATTACATAATGTTTTATATTTTATATGTATTACATAGGAGAACGGGCTGTGGAATGAGTTAGGCATGAGATTCTGCCCAGTGACAGCAAGTATTGTTTCAAAGACCAGTGGGAAATTCATTGGCAGAAAGTGAGACGTGGAGTTTCTGAAATATTTAACTGCTCTACCAGTATCATGTGGGAAAATCTCCAGGGGATTTATTAATTCTTAACAGAAAAACCCCCAAACCCCCCCACAAAAACAATCACTATTCATATCTTCTAGTAACTACTCAAAATGAATTTCAGATAACAACATTTTTAGGGGATTCTTAAGGGAGATACCAAGTTCAAAAATCAGATTTTTTCATCAGAACACTTGTAGCACTGTAATTTCCCAGAGCATGTAGCGGCCCAGCCATACAAAAACTAAATCTTATTATGTTACAAATTGTAGTTGGGTCTCATTTTGTAAGCTAATATCAAAACTATTTAATTTTTTTTTTTTTAACTAAATAAATATTGGTTATGTAGTGATGAAAGGTTATTTCTGAAGACCACTCACAACAGAAGTGGGATTAGTTATTTGAATAAGGGCTTCATCATGGGAGTATTTGCATTCTTTTCAAGGCAAAATCCTCTTGCAGGATTTGTCTCTTAATGATAAATAAAATAATTTATTGGTTTATAATAGAAACTTAGGTTGCTAAATTCAAACAGTGTGACTGCATAAATAACAGAAAACTTGGATACTGCAAACAGGAGTGACCTCTGTGGATTACACCAAATCCTTAGCTCCAATTAACATGAAATAATTTTAGGGCAGTAATTATTTTTTTTATTTTTATTTTTAGGACAATCTTTTTTTGCTAACTGCAATTAGCATTGCAATTTTGCAATGTGTCTAAAGGAAATGCAGACAATAATTGAGTTGCTTTGGGAATACTTGAATTTTCAAAAAACTGTGGGCTTTTCCTCACCATCTGCCACCACCATTGCTTGAGACAGGCATTGGGATCTGCTCTAGTAGAGAATTAATTGTTTTCTAATTAATTAATTGTTTTCTAATTGTGTCTTTTGTCTCTTTCAATTTCTAGACATCATTAACTCCATCTCATTCCTGTGACACGCGAGAGAATTGGATCTATGATGAAACATCACAAAACTGCTGTTACCAGTGTCCCCCAGGTATGTTTATAATTCAGTTTATAATCATATAATTTATATGGAGCCCTTCTCATGGAGACAGTAGGAACCCTGTGGATCTGCAGAGTTGTATTTTGTCCCTGAAGAAAGGGGCAATCTCATTAATAACTCTCTAATGTGGCTCCAGATGTGAATCAATTCTCCACTCTCCTGCTCCTGTGCAGTCTGCATGCAAACCAGATAAAGTGATAGAACTTTTGTGGGATTTTATCACTTCACTTGACACTGAAGTAGCCAGGTCAAAGAATTCATTTCAAACTTGCCTGTAAGTGCCTGAATGAGAGATGTGGGACTCCAGGAGCTCTCCAAAATGCAGTTTATTCTATCCAGAGCCTGTGCCCACAGCTGTCAGCTCCAGCTGCAGGCAGGCCTGGAGACCCTTTGGTTTAGGTTACAATGCATTACATACTTTTCTTTTGGTCACAATGCATTATACACTTTTCTTTGCTGAGCATCTTAACACAGCAGAACCAATCTATACCTTAACTTTTATCTATAGCCCATCATAACTACTATAATTACCATATTTATGTTATCATTCTCCAATCACTAAAAGTTAGTACATTACAGCTTAAGCTAGAAGTTGTTATTCAGTTTTCTTGCAGTGGAAAATTCTGAGACCTTTTTTCTACTTGCAACATTGGCAGGCTTGTTTGCCTTTGCTGTCTTTCTGCTTGGTAAAAACATCTTGTCTGGGGTGGATTTATCCTTTGCTCTAAGTTATAAAAACCCCTTCTAACTAACATATTAATTATCCAGTAAGAATGGCTCAGCAATTCTTTTCTTCTATATCCAGACTTACTTCCATCTCTGTTCCTTCATCAGCCTCTACATTTAAAGATCTTTCTGCCAAGCACACATATCTGTGAGACTTTCTTGTCAAACCTTCATCCTTCCCAACACTTGCCTCTGGGTGTGAATTAGCACAGTGAAATTAGGCTAAATTAGTTTTTTCTCAGAGATAAAAAAAATATAAAATGGAGGTATGGAAAATCTGACATTATTCTCACAGTCACAGCAGTTTGTAAAGTGTCTCAAATGAGGGAGGAAACAGTCCCTTGCCAGGGGACACATTTTGCTAGAGGCTGGCTGTGACTCAGAGGCACATAAGGTCAGCAACAGGAAACATCTTGGTGAGACAAGAGCTCTGGAAATGTCTGAAACTGCCCCACTGGCCAAAACCCCCTCAGTGGGTGGGTATTTTATTCACCACCATCTGTATCTTCTTGCAGAAGGCTTTTTCTTTCGTTTTTCTTAAAGGAAATTTCTGACCTGCATTTGTGTTCTGATGATACAGAGGGTTTTAGTCCTTGATTGCATCCAGTATTTATTTGTATTTGCATCCAGTTCCATCAGGATTCCCACTGGGACATCCTGGGCACACCACTAGAGTCCTTCAGAAGTTGGAGATATAAATCAGAGCAAGGGATGGAGAAAATGGCCCAATAAAAGAAAAAAAATGGTCCAATAAAAGAAAAAAATGGGTGGGGATGTGACTTTGACAGTCCCAAGAAAAGCTCTTTTCTTCTTCAACACCAAAGCTCCTGTCATCAGGGATGTCATGGTAGGGTTGGGTGAGAAGCAGAGATCTGATTTACACCAGGCTGTAATGAGTTATTTACACCAGGCTGTAATGAGTTCACCTTTGCTGATTCTTCATTGCTACATCCCCATGTCAGTCCTGGACTCCTCCACAATAAAAGTTATAAGAATCCCTTTCCACCTTAATTGTCCACTACTCCTTCAAGCAATAACCTGTTCAAATCTGCTACTAACTCAGCTGCTCACTGCAAAGAAAGAGGAGCTTTTCTAAAAGTCCTTTAAATAAAATGAAGAAAAGAAGGAAACATGAAACCCAGTTCCCTGGGAACTTGGTAGTGGCAGGACAGTGGCCCTCATGGAGTTTTGGTTGTCTTTTCTGTCAGCAAATCACTTCTTACTGCCCATTCTGCAGCAGTCCATTCCAGCTGGGATTGTGTCCTGGACCTGTTCCTTAACACTTGAATGGGAAAGGCAAAAATGCCCTAGAGAAACCAAATAAAAATGTCCCAGAGAAACCAAATAACTAAGAGAAGACTGTGGGAATGTGTCTAACAGGTAAACAAGCAGACAAGAATGTTTCAGGATGATTTTCTGCCCATTTTTTGATAGGTATCTTGTATATTTTGTTTTTTTTTCCTCCAGGCTATGTTAAAAAGAAAGCATGTCCTCAGAATCCAGCAGACTGCCTGACATGTGGACCTGATCAGTATCTGAGAAATGAATCCAAAAAGCCACAATGTGATGCCTGTGTGTCATGCTCAAAAGGTTTGCTTTTCTCCATACACACCTCACAGTTACATTCTCTCTCTGTATATTTTATTTACACTTAATTTGTGTGTTTTATTCATTTAGAATTTTCACAGCAAAATTTACATTTATTCCAATAGACCACCTTGCAAGGTGCTCTACTGGAATAATTACCAATATTGCAGATGGGACGTGCCTGAGCTTGTCTGGTCCTTGCTGCTGGACCAAACAGCAGCACTGTGGTGTTTCACCCAGAGACACTTTTGGGTAGCTGGATCACCCCACAGACACTTTTGGGTAGCTGGATGTGTGGTGTTTCACCCCACAGACACTTTTGCCTGGCTGGGTGTGTGGTGTTTCACCCCACAGACACTTTGGGCTGTGGGATGTGTGGTGTTTCACCCCACAAACACTTTTGGCTGTGGGATGTGTAGTGTTTGACCCAGAGACACTTTTGGCTGGCTGGATGTGTGGTGTTTCACCCCATGGACACTTTTGGCTGGCTGGATGTGTGGTGTTTCACCCCAGAGACGCTTTTGCCTGGCTGGGTGTGTGGTGTTTCACCCCACAGACACTTTTGGCTGTGGGATGTGTAGTGTTTGACCCAGAGACACTTTTGGCTGGCTGGATGTGTGGTGTTTCACCCCATGGACACTTTTGGCTGGCTGGATGTGTCGTGTTTCACCCCACAGACACTTTTGGCTGTGGGATGTGTGGTGTTTCACCCCACAGACACTTTTGGCCAGCTGAGTGTGTGGTGTTTCACCCCACAGACACTTTTGGCTGTGGGATGTGTGGTGTTTCACCCTACAGACACTTTTGGCAGGCTGGGTGTGTGGTGTTTCACCCCACAGACAATTTTGGCTGGTTGGGTGCTGCAGTTGGCACATGGAGACAAGTCCAGGCCTGCAGGAGCTCTGGAGGCTGAAGATGGAGCCCTCTTAACAGGGTCTGTTCCTCAGGTTTACCTCTGGTGGAGAAGCTTTAAGGCGATGGTGAAGGAAAGGAGTCAGTTCTGATGGAGGGTTTGGATCCAGAGCTTTATTCTGGCCCACAGGCCTCTGAATGCAGCACCAGCTCCAACAGAACTCCCTGAGCCCGTGGTTGCTGTTCCTTTGAACCCTGGGGAGAGGGGCAGGGAGCCATCGACCAGGTACAGGAGAGGAGGTCTTGAGGGACAAAGGACACCTGGATAGCTTAATGTCTCTCTAGTGGTAGAGGGCATCTTTTGAATTCTGCCAATCACTCTGGAATTCCAGGACTGGGAGGGGAAAGGAGAAGTGATTGACACACGTGGCAGGGACCCGAGGTTCTGAGGTAAACCCTGATCAGATCACACCACAAGATGTCTGTGTTTTGCCCCTGTGTGTGTTTGCTGCCCCCAGACCTGGTGGAGAAGCAGCCGTGCTCCCTCAGCTCCAGCCGCGTGTGCGAGTGCCGGCCCGGCCTGTTCTGCCAGGTGCCCGTGAAGGACAGCTGCTCCCGCTGCCAGCAGCACTCTGCCTGCAAACCCGGCTTTGGGGTCAAAATCAGGGGTAGGAATCCCACCTGTGCACCTTACCTGTCCTGCTCCTGGCCACAGGCCAGGCCTGATGCGTTTTATTTGGTTCTAAATCGAGATTTTTATTCAGGCACCGCAGCAAATGATGTGACTTGTGAAGAGTGCCCTCCTGGGACCTTCTCTGATCAAAGCTCTAGCACTGACATCTGCAAACCCCACACCAAGTAAGTCTGTGCTTCTTTAGTGGGACTGGCTAATTGAGTGAAATTAATGAAGGATGGAATAGGGTATGTCAGTGCAAAGTAAACAAATTCATCTTTGAAGCAAGGGAATCACTGTGGGCTCATGTGCAGAGGTTAGAAGGCCTCTCTTAAGGAGGAAATTTCAAGGAAAGGAAGTTGAAAGGAAATTGAAAGGAAATTTCAAGGAAAGGAAATTGAAAGGAAAGGAAATTGAAAGGAAATTTCAAAGAAAGGAAATTTCAAGGAAAGGAAAGAAAATTTCAAGGAAAGGAAATTTCAAGGAAAGGAAAGGAAATTTCAAGGAAATTTCAAGGAAATTTCAAGGAAATTTCAAGGAAATTTCAAGGAAAGGAAAGGAAAGGAAAGGAAATTTCAAGGAAAGGAAAGGAAAGGAAAGGAAAGGAAAGGAAAGGAAAGGAAAGGAAAGGAAAGGAAAGGAAAGGAAAGGAAAGGAAAGGAAAGGAAAGGAAAGGAAAGGAAAGGAAAGGAAAGGAAAGGAAAGGAAAGGAAAGGAAAGGAAAGGAAAGGAAAGGAAAGGAAAGGAGAAAGGAAAGGGGAAAGGAAAGGAAAAAGGAATCCTGCTTGCCTCATTTTTAGTTACTAAGTACAGTGGAATTGCACACCTGTGTGAGCAGCAGCTTTGCACCGGCCAAGAATTAATGCCACAGGGATGAGAAGAATAATGACTTTTACACAGAAAGCAATAATTGTGGTTGGTACAAAAATGACCAAGGGGATGTTTGTGACATGGCAAACATGTGCCTTGTTCCTGTTGTTTTTCACACCCAGCTGTGCCAAGCTGAACAAAGTCACCCTAAGGAAAGGAAATGCCACCCACGACCAAGTTTGCCTGGAGCAGCTGCCCACTTACCTCACTCCAAGCACTTTGTCCATGAGATTCAGCAATGAAACAAACAACTTTGACCTGAGGATTTTAAAGGAGAACCTGGTGACCTCAGCTAGTGGTGACCTTCCAAGTGTCACAACAACTGAAAATCCCAGCTCAACTCCTGAGGAGAAACCTCAGGCTCCCACCTCAGCCAAGGGGGAGATGACAACAGGAGGTAACACAGACCTCTTTTAATTCATTTAACTTTACTCATTTAACATTTACTCTCTCCAGCACTTTTTATTTGGAAGCATCTTTGGTAAACACAATTTTTATGTGGGAACTTCCTGCAAATGCCCTCTGAATTGTGAAGTGATGTCTACGGTCCTGTGTTCAAACCCATGGATCTACTCATGGCTTTCCCTCTGCCTTTTCTCAGCCTGTCCTGTGCTCCCTCTCTCTGTGCTGCAGGTGTGGTGCTGTGGGCAGTGGTTTTCTCCCTGGCAGTGCTGCTTGGGGCCATGCTGGTGTTTTGGAAGTGGAAGGTTTGCAAGAAGAGGATCCTGGTCCTCAGGAGAAAGCGTGAGTTTCTCAAGCTGTAACACTGCATCTGCCAAACAGCAGATGGGAAACTCAAATATGGGGATATTTGTGGAGGTCATTGGGGAAGAGAATGTTCTCTGTAGGCCAGGTAAGGGTTTAGGGCAAGCTGCCCATGCAGGATGTTGGAGAACACGAAAGATGGAAGCAGCTGTGAATTTAGGGAGCAAAGCAGGTGGGTGACCTACAAGAGGGGAAAAGGTAACTAGCTGTTTCTTCTCTCAGACATTAGTATTAAATTAGTATTGTCAGATGACAATGACAGTATTAACAGTAGTATAAATTAGTATTATTATCTCAGACATTAGTATTAAAAGATGCCTGAAGTGTTGTGTGAGTAGTTTTGGTTCTGGGCATGAGAGGAAGGGTGATTTTTACTGACACCGACTCCCCGTAGCTTTGCCTGCAGTTACACGTGAGGTGTGTCTGCAGAACCACATTCCCTCTTTTATAGAAAGCAGGGTGTGCACCTTTGTAGGTTGGTTGTAGATCTGTGGGTGTGGTGAAGCTGTTGGGGCCTTCAGGGTCCATGGTGAGTTGCACTAAATGAAAGTTTCTTTTACCAGCACACCTGCACTCGGTCATCGCACACAAATACGTGCTCAAGCCTCCAGGTGAGTGACTGAGGGGCCAGCAGGGCCATCCTTGTGTCTGAAGAATAAATAGACAGTTGTCACAACATTTCTCTTCACAGAGAAAAGCAAGGCACAATTTTTCCCAAGAATATTTCTGGGATTCACATTCTCTGAACCTCAGAGAAAGAAAACACAATTCTTATCTCATTTAGTGTGCCTGTGCTTGTTCACAAGTGGAATGCATGGTGGGAGATTGTTTACCTGAAGGGAATTGATCAATTACCTGAAAGGAATTGATAATTGGATTCTGTGTGAGTGTTTTCATTCACTGAACAATTGGATCCAGGTGTGTGTGTGTCAGGACTGTCACTGAACAGTCACGAGATTTTGTGCAGTTGACCATTTGACAGATTTAGTTTAGATGTAATATAATATAGTGTAATATAATATAGACTAATATAGTATAATAAAGTAATTAATTAGCCTTCTCTAAGATGGAGTCCTTCTCATCATTCCTCTCCATTGGGCACAAAGATATCTACTATAGATAGCTTAACGTGGGATTTTATTTTATAGAATTTTATAAAAAGTGGAAGCTTCTCATGTCCCATGTATGTCCCTGCTGCTGTCCCATGCAGGGGCCAGTGCTGTTGCTCCTGAGCTGGGTGTGAGCAGGTGCCAGCAGATGGCACTTTGTCCCCACTGCTGCTGAGGGCTGGGTGATGTGCCAGTGCTGCAAAACACCTGATTTCAGTCAGTCAAATATGAGAGATTGTTCAGAAAAAAACCTGCCTAGATCCCATAAAGTGCAAACATTTTACCCATTTAGCTGATCCCCTCTCTGCCACTGCCAGATCTATTCTCTGTCGTGTCAGATTCTAATCACCACACAGCAGAGCTTTCTATATTCATTCATTCAGGAATGCAATTTAAAAACTTGTGTGCAGCTTAATTTTCTCTAAATGGGATTTTTTCTCCCTCAGTTGCCTTGCACAATAGAAGCTGTTACTGTGCAGCATTACAGAGCTGATGCTCTGAAAATAAAGGTGATTGCACATCAGGGTGAAATTAGTAAGGCTGAGCCCATCTACCTTCGTGGTGCTGCAAGTGTTGTACACTCCCTCCTTCTCACCTCCCTCCTTTGCCCAGAGTTCCCTGCTAATGAAACTGCATAAAATCCCACCCCTTAATAATCCTCTGACATTTTTATGAACTGACCAAACTTGTTAATTAATCCAGCAGAAAGTTATTAATTTTTTTTCTTTTTAATAAGCTTGTGTTGTTCTTATCTAGACAGTTCCATCAGTTCATTTTTTTCATAAGATGGGTACCAGTTGTGGTGTGGGGACAGTGATGCAAGAGGCTTTGGGGACAGCAAGGTATCACAGTCTTGGCAGGAACCACCAAGGAGTGTGAAGTGAACCTGAGTTTTCATTTCAGTGTGCCCTGAGTTTTAAGAAAGCCATCATGCACATGGGGTGGTTCAGGAAGTACATTGCTAGGTGATCTTTCAGAGCATATATTAACATTCATCATCATCATCATCACTTCATAAAATATTTATGATGTTTCTTCTGATAATGTTTTTCCTTTCCATTGCAGGTTCAGATCTCGTGAACAAATGTGCAGTAAGTGTGAACAATATTCCACAACAGATCACTTTCCATGCCAAAGTAAATCATGTTATTTTCAAATGTCCTGTCTAAAAAGTGCCGGCCTTTTAGTTTGGACTTCCCTCTACAATATGCAATAATTTAGGTGGGATGAGATGTATTAGGACTTGATATTTTCATGCCTTGAGCTGAGGTTAATGTGGTGTTAAATAATGTGATAGTTGAGATGGTCACAATACAAAGTAACTCTCCATTTTCAGAAGGCTTCAAACTGTTTTTATTATAGCATGCATGCTTTTTATACATTCTTACAAAACTAAGTTTACACTTTATTCATTGGTCAGGAAAGACAAACAAAATGTTCATTGGAATAGACATTTGCAGGTTTCTTCCTGGAACCTAGAATAGGTAGTTGCAGGTTTCTCTTACTTATCCTTGTTTCTTTCTTGGTTTCTATGTCAACAACCTTGGTAGGAAATTCTTTCAGGGGTGAACATGGATCTCTTATCAAGCTTCTCTCTGGCTGACAGAAGCTGCTGTAAAACCTCTTCCACAGCTGCCAGCCTTGCTTGTGAGGGGATCTGGTTTGGTGTTCAGCCATTTGGGGTGCATTCCATGGGACAAGATCTGAAATCACAGCATGAAGATGCCTTTTCTTCCTTCTGGATGAACTCTGGTGTGTCACTCCCATTTTATCTTCCTGCTCCAGTCCCACAGATGGGATTTGTGCTTTTCTTCTCTGTCCCTCCACATTTCCTTCCCTCTGCAGGGTTTGGCGTGGCTGTGGTGTGGGTGCACAGTGGGTTTGGTTTGCCATTCCTTCAGGACAAAGGTGTTCCAGCACAGTTTGCAGGTGAACAGGACAAACATCAGTCAATATGGCAACAGAAAGCAGCTGAAATCATCACTGCTTGGTTTGATTTCCCCTCTGTCAGTGAAATTCCAGCCACTTTCATTCTCTGAGTCTTCTCAGTTTATTAGGCTTTTTATCTTTACATGCCCAGATCTGCTAAATCACACTTTAGACTGTTAATTTTTTGTTGTTGTTTTAAATGAGTTTGCTTTTAAATGCTGTCTATCTGCACACACACACAAGATAGTCTGTGACTTTTTCCAGCCACTCTGGTTGCAATCAGCTGTCATAATTTCAGTGTGCAATTGTGAATTCCTGAATTGTGAGGAGCCTCAATTCTTGCCTCTATAGAGAGTCAGACATGAGCAAGGCTTATAAAGTGCACATTTCAAAATATTTCTTTCCTTTCCCAACCTTGTAGAAACAGAAGAAGATCAGAACCACCAGAAAACTGTGATGCAGAAAATTGTGAAAAAATGTGAAGGGTTATAAAGTGCACATTTCAAAGTCTCTTTTTTTCATTCCCACCCTTGTGGAAACAGAAGAAGATCAGAACCACCAGAAAACTGTGATTAACCCTCTCTCAGATTTTGGTTCCTCTTTTAAAGAACTGCTTGTAATTAATTCTTGTATATAATTAATTCTTGCTTGTAATTAATTCTTCATGTGTTAGGTATTCTGAACTTGTGTCTTCTATCTGACATTACCTTTTGAAGTTAAATCAGTTTGGCCTCTGGCTTGTTCTATTCTTCCATAGGAACATGATAGGTCTTTGCAGAGTCCAAGAGGTAGCTAAAACATATTTTCTTCAGTGGAAATGAGGTACGTTCCTGAAAATGCCATCAGAAAACTGTGAATTCAGCTTAGAAACAGTATTTTGAAATATGGTCTTGAGTCAGGCAGGGAGTTTGAAGTTCCCACACCTGTTGGGCGCTTTGGAACATTGCTATTTTTGAGTGAGGAAACACAGAATCTCCTGAAGATTTTAAACACTAATAGTATTTAAATCCAGCTTCTGGTCTACTTTTGAGTCTCAAACAAGAGGAGTGAATAAAATAAATAAAAGAGGATAAGAAGGACACAGATGCTAAAGGCATTGCCATAAAAATCACAAACAGGTATAAAATATCAGGCATAAAAACCACAAACACAAAAAAAAGAACTTTTGCTTTTTCTGTCACCTTTAAAATCAAATTTTTATCTGCAGAGACTCCTCAGGTTGAGGCTGAATTTTGCTCCCTGATTTTGTAGGAGTTAATTTGCTCCTGAAAGAAGGACATTCTGCTATTGTGGACCTGTTGCCATGCCCAAGGTGCTTTTACACTCACCCCACTCCTGCTCTCCTGTTTCTATTGGCAGAAGATCATACTGACCACAGAGAGTGGGCTGGAAGAGGAGGAGTTGATTGAGAGAACCCTTCCTTTGGAAACCAACAATAACTTGGTGTCCAGCCCAGAAAAAGCCCAGAGTCCTCCCTGGAGTGTGGCTGAGGTGGCACCAAGCAGTGGCAATGCCCCAGAGTGCCCTGTGGATCCTCGAGTCAGAGACCACACAAATAACAGAATTGGTGAGTCTTGCTTTCTTTTATTTCCTTTTGTCATCTTCTTTTTTCCCATTTTCAAACATGGCACATACTGTCATCCCAAGATTATTAGTGAATTTCAGTGCCCAGATCTTTGACCCAAAAATACCTATTCATATTAATATAATGCTTTTTTTTTTTCATCTTTGTCTTAGTCACTATGAATTTGACAGAAAAGTCCCTTCTTCCTCCTTTTCATTCTGCAATATGTAGATTTTACAGAAGGAATTTGAATATGTCAGCTGGAAGGTGATGCTGTCATACTGAGTGAGAATTGTACTTAGCTGTAAATTTCTTCCCTGGTTTCATAATAATGGATTCAAATGTGTCTCCCATGTGTTCCCATGAAGTCTTTGACCATGACACAGGGTGGGAGATAAATTCAGGCAAGGAGCTCATTCACAGGGGGTGAATTCTTACCTGGGACACCCTGGCAGTGCTTCCAAACCCAATTCTGAGGTTATTTGCAGGTGTTATTTTTCATATTACAAAAACCTAACCTTTCCTTACTAAACACCCTTCCTGTTTTTTACTGTGAGTGATGGATTCGGATGAATGTGATGATTTGATTTACCATATCCAAATATCTCCCTACATTGTCTGATGTGCAGCATCCTTCTGAATTAAGCCATTGAAAAGACCTTATTTTCCTTTCTGTGAAGGAGTACAACAACAAGCTGGACCCAAGATTCAGAAAACTTTGTAGTTTACTCTCATTTAGAAAGAAACTAATTTCTTTGCAGGTCCTAAGAACCCATAACTTCTGTGCAGGTTTCTTTTACATGGTGCTGTTTCTTGAAACAGCAGGAGCATAAACCTTGGATTCTTTAGATCCCAATTAGTTGCATCTTCTGACAGATCCTTGTGAATATCTTCTGCCTTTTCCACTTGGTTTTTCTTGTGTAGCTCCAACTCTAGCTCAGTGGCTTAAGCACAATCTACTTGATGTGAAATGTCCAGAGTGCTAATAAAAATTTTACATAGAAAACCAGCCATTTCTGGGGCAGTAGTGACTTTTCATCATGCTCAGCACTACTTTTTTCCTTCCTCAGAAAAACTCTACATCATGAAGGCTGACACTGTTATCGTGGGGTCTGTCTCAGAGGTGCCCAGCGGCAAGAACTGTGCTGTCAAAGGTTGTGAAAATACCCTTGATGCCCAGGAAAACCCAGAAGAGGAGCTGGAAATGCACTACCCAGAGCAGGAAACAGAGTCTTTTCCAGGGAATGATGTCTTGGTGCCTGTGGAAGAGGAGGGAAAGGAATTTCACCACCCCACCACTGCCACTGAGAAGTGACAGCCCCCAGAGAGGGCGTGGGGAGACACAGAATCATCCAGAGTGACACTAAGGCTGAATTTGTGACAAGGGAGGTACACACTCTGTGCCTTGGATTATTGGGAAACTCCTGGAAAACACTGAAACACATTCAGACAAGGAGTTAGAAACTATTTCATCTCACAAAGGAGAGGATCATCCAAACTGCTGGCCCTCATAGCTGACATCAAATACTTCCATTTCCCCATCTCCAGTATCATACTGACAACAAATTTGAATCAAAGCTGCCTAATTTAGAGGACATCTGGGTGTCAGCTGAAGTTTCATAGCTTGCTTTCTCAGTGTGAAGGAATGGATTGAAATCTACGTCTGGTTACTTCAATTAGCTGTGAAAATTCTGGCCAGGATTCTGAGTCAAGCTTGAGACTCAGCCATGTTGTTTCTACTCCAATACATTAAATTTTGTAATATATTTTGCAACATCTGGCATTTACTCAAGGCTTCAACTTTTTGGTTGAAAATGATAATAATCTCAGTTTTCCCTAGCATAAACATAACTCTCAAGTTTGTGGATTTCATGTTTCTTGAGGAATTAGGACCAAAAGGTGCCACACAGGCTCTGAAAATAGAAGGCAAATAAAACTAATTGACATCCACTGTACTTTAGGCCATTCTTTCTAGGTTTTGAAGTCCAATTCTTTTTTTTTTTACTACATCAAATCATTAGTAAGTGTACAAAACAGCTTCTTCTGATGGAAGCCAAACTGGCTGAGCATCTGGCTATTGAATGAACTATGGATTAAGCCCAATGTGGAGCCTGTAAAAAGAGAAATGAAGAAAAGAAACTATTTTTCTACTGAAAAAAGAGGCACAGCAGTTATTTCCTAGAACATTGTTAAAATCTACTTGTTTTAGAATTGTTCCTAATCATCAGGGTGACACTGATTTGCATATCCTTTAAAAACAAACCTCTTTGGTGGCCAACTGGCCCGTGTTCTGCTATTTTTAAATCCTCAGTGCTGCTTGTTCAGTAACTGTAAATGTAATAGTGCTGACTGCACTTTTGCACAGGCCAATGGAAAATGAGCAACATGACAAAGTGTGTCTTAATAATCAAAAAAAAGGAACCACAAAACCCATTACTTGCTCTGTAGTTTGGGTGCAGCTGCAGTGACTTCTGTCTCAGAGTGAACACAAAAACACCTTCTTGGGCCAGACTGGAGCTTGAGCCCAACATTTCAGCTCTGACAGTTGCAGGAAGGGATTGGATTAGTTAGGAACACCATAGCTGCTCTTTGCATTCAGCATGGTTCTGCAGGTGCAGCTGCCATTGGGTTGAGGATGTCAAAGATTTTGATTTATTATTCTCTTATATCACCATTAGTTTTTCTTCTCTCTTTTGAATTTCCAAGTACAATCTGCCTCCATAAGCACCTGTGGCAAAAGATTACAGATATCATGCACTGCGTAAAGGACTTTTAGCACTTTGGAACTGGCCTCTTTATTTCAGTGAATGTCACTAGCTGTTGCCTTACTGAAGTCAGTGAGTTGCTTTTTATATTATTTTTTTTCAACCAAGTTGCTTTTGTGATTGATTGTATCTCAGCTTTGATTGCACTAGCCTCCAGTTTGAGTCCCACTTTTTCATATTACTCATGTAAGTTTGATGCTCCACTGCCTTGGTCACTTTAGTTGACCTTTTCCACATCTACTTTAACTTCACTACATACTTCATTTTACAGAACACCAGTTTGTGAATCCACAAACTGAATAACCACATTTACCTGGCTGTGATTGTTTGGGGCTGTTCTGCAATGACTGTAGTTGTGTATTTCCACTCTTGTATATTAATTAATCTTTTTCACTAGAACAGCTTTCTAAAGGAACAATATGCCTTGCAACCTGCTGGATGTGTTATAGTTAGCTGGTTTAATAATGCTGGTAATCTCTGAATTAAAAATTACATGGATTTTAAGCCACGGCCACGCTTTTCCTGTTTGATCTGTAAATGTTATATTGTTGATCATTTCAGCCTCAGAAGTTTAGAATTTAGGCTGGCTAAGCAAAGATTCAGTGAAATCAGGTGAGGATATCAGAATGTGTATTGAACCTGGAATTACACTGTGGTCTTTTAAGGAGTACAGGGTGCTACGGTGAGCTGATAATATATTAAAATAATTCTTTCATCTGTTTCTCACTAATTTTTAATTCAGCTCTGATTTTAAGGTGAGAGTATTTTGAACCTGATTTACTGGACACCTGGCAGTGGATTTTTGCAAGAAAGCCATTTGAAGCTCACGGAGCTTTTAGTGGATTACAGTTTTTCTCAGGAGCAGGGCTGAATTTATAGTAAAGTCTGTCTGTACCATCCTAGCTGTATGTGACACACGAGTGACTGGTATTAATGAGTATTAATGAGTATTAATGAATATTGGAATGCTGCAAAGGTAACTTTTTACTGTGGGGTGAGGGAGTGGCACTTTGCTGATCTAACTCAATATTCTATGAAGGGGCTGAAGAGACAGACCCTCCGTATACACCACAAGACAGACTGGAAATCTTCCAGAATAGAAATCCATTTTGATTTAAGTGAAATGTACATCTTTGAATTAAGTCTGTAGATGTTTGGTGTGACTGTTCTCACAAAAAACCTATGCTCTAATAATCTGCTTCAGCCAAAGGACAGAGATAAAGGAGAAGCCCCTTGAACTCTGAAACGGACACACAGAGAGAGGCTGATGCAGAAAGCAAGGTCAAAACGACCCAGGAATTCTTTCTGATAAAGAAAAAATTAGCAGCAAAATCAGTAAAATGAATATGTGTGAACCTATTGAAATTGCACGCATATGGCGTAGAGAGGGACATTTTAAAAAGGACCTGGAGTTCCCGGAGCCACGCATGTCATTTTAGAGGAACGATCCCCACGTGCGTCCAGCGCTGCAATCGCAGTTTCACAGCGGGTGTGCCGTTTGTGGGTTCCGCAACCAGCCCGGGGCGAGCGGCGCCGCTTCGGGGCGGGAGAGCCGCGGCCCCGGGGCGGCGTCTGCGGGGCCCGCCCGGGCCGGTTTGGCGGCGATGGGGCCGCGCCGGCCGCTGCTCCCGGGGCCCATCCCGGTGCTGATCCCGGCGTGGATCCTGGCGTTGATCCCGGCACTGATCCCGGCACTGATGGGCGCCGCGGCCGGGCGGGTGAGCGGGGCCGGGCTGGGTGAGCGGGGCCGGGCTGGGTGAGCGGGGCCGGGCTGGGTGAGCGGGGCCGGGCTGGGTGAGCGATGCGGGCTGGGTGAGCGATGCCGGGCTGGGCGAGCGGGGCCGGGCTGGGCGAGCGATGCCGGGCTGGGCGAGCGATGCCGGGGCGCTGTAACGGGGATGCTGCTCCCGGGATGCTGCTCCCGGGATGCTGCTCCCGGGATGCGGGAGCGCCGCGGGGGAAACGCCCGTGGGCATCCCCTGGTGATGGAGCCCTGGAGGCAGCGTCCCATTGCTGTGTGTGAGCTCTATTTGTCACCTGTCTGCCCCTTGTCACTTGTCTGTTCCTTGTCGCCTGTCTGTCCCTTGTCACTTGTCCCTTGTCTCCTGCCTCTTGTTGCCTGACTGTCCCTTGTCACCTGTCCCTTGTCTCCTATCCCTTGCCACCTGTCCCTTGTCTGTCGCCTTGTTGCCTGTCTGTCCCTTGTCACTTGTCCCTTGTCTCCTGCCTCTTGTCACTTGTCTGTCCCTTGTCACCTGTTGTTTGTCTCCTGCCTCTTGTTGCCTGTCGGTTCCTTGTCACAGACACCTTGTCTGTCCCTTGTCTCCTGCCCCTTGTCGCCTGACTGTCCCTTGTCACCTGTCCCTTGTCTCCTGTCCCTTGCCACCTGTCCCTTGCCACCTGTCCCTTGTCACCTGTTCCTTGTCTCCTGCCCCTTATCGCCTGTTTTCACCTATCCCTTGTCTCCTGTCCCTTGTCACCTGCCCCTTGTTGCCTGTCTGTCCCTTGTCACCTATCCCTTGTCTCCCGCCCCTTGTCACCTGTCCCTTTTCGTTTGTCTGTCCCTTGTCTCCTGTCCTTTGTCACCTGTCTGTCCCTTGTCACCCGTCCCTTGGCTGTCCCTTGCCTCTTGTCCCTTATCGCTTGCTTGTCCCTTGTCACCTGTCCTTTGTCTCCTGCCCCCTGTCACCTGTCTGTTCCTTGTCACCTGTCCCTTCTCATCTGCCCCTTGTCACTTTTCTGCCCCTTGTCACTTTTCTGCCCCTTGTCACCTGTCCCTTGTCGCTTGTCTGTCCTTTGTCACCTGTCCCTTCTCTCCTGCCCCTTGTCACCTGTCTGTCCCTTGTCTCCTGTCCTTTGTCACCTGTCTGTCCCTTGTCACCTGTCTGTCCCTTGTCCCCTCCGTGCCCCCAGGCTTGGGCTGGATTCACCGTGATCTCTACAGCAATCTCAAGCCCTACTCTTAAAACTTCAAAGCTGAGCCTTTGTCTGTGTTGTTGTTACTTCTTGGCTCCCCAAAGGAATGACTAATAACTTTTCCTGGATTTTCAGCGGAAATGTGTTGATTTTGAAGGCTTATTTGAGTGTCTGTAAAAACCATGGTGAGCATCCTGGCAAGTGCAGAGTGTAACCCCATATCTACATGACATTGTTTGCACAGGAAGAATTGTTCTGCTCCATTGGTTCCCTAGAACTCTTCCCTATTAAAATAGAAAAACCTTTTAATTTGCATGAAAATCTGATGTGCTGCAGCTGTTACTGTTCTTTTCCTTATCCAGCTGCTGCTGCACACTGTGTTTGGCAGTGAGGGTTTGTAGCTGTGCCAGCCAAAGAGCTCAGTGGGATCTGTTTGCCTTCAACTCAGTGTTTTCTGTACTGGTGTATTGATAGGACTTTTCTGTCTGGTTTTAAAATGTTCAGGATTGTGAAGATAAATATGGAAATGTTGCTGAGATGTCCAGGTGACTGTGTTCTTATGGGATATTTATGTTATTTACATGTTTATTTAATCATAGGAATTGAGGCTGGATAAGCAAAGGTTCAGTGAAATCAGGTGAGGATGTCAGAATGTGCATTGAACCTGGAATTACACTGTGGTCTTTTAAGGAGTATGGGGTGCTACAGTGAGCTGATAATATATTAAAATAATTATTTTAATTAGTGTTTCTCACTAATTTTTAATTCAGCTCTGGTTTTAAGGTGAGAGTGTTTTAAACCTGATTTACTGGACACCTTGCAGTGGATAGCATAAAGCAGACAGAGAAGGGATAATCTCAGAATTGTGGCAGAACTTATCACCAGAATTTAAGTTTGTCATGTTTCATGCTGAGCAAGGGGCTTTGGTTCAAAAGGAATCAGCTCTCCTCTTATTTTAAATATGACTGAAACACAATGATGGAAATAATGACAGAAACTTTCAGCATCACTTTTTGCACTGTGACAAAATAAGGAAATATGTAGAGTTAGAAAAGTTATATGTAGAGTTAGAAAAACAAATACATAGTTTCAGTGATACCACACCTGCTACAGAGCTGGAAAAAACCCATGCCTGTTATATCAAATTTTAACAGTGATTTGTTACAGAAAACTTTATTTTTGAGGGAGACAAACTGGCAAAGCAATAGTTCTTGAGTGACACTTCTTGGGTTTTATCTCATTCATCTGGAAGTGTCTGAGAGTTCCCAGCCTCAGTCCCTGTCTTAGGCACAGGAACTGAACATTATTTTTGCCATTTTGAACAATTGAATCACCCAGGTTATCAGTAATAACCTGAAGTTTTCAAAGAGAAGAACTGGTGTCATCTGGTTAGTGAAATTCAACAGAACTTATTTTAAAATGAGAAGTTTAAATATTTTAGACAGAATTCTGTTTTTTCCTGCCTCCAGTAGGTCTGCTAGCTCAGCAAATAGTGTCTCTGTATGTCAAGTCCTTTCCATAGAAACAGATTTTACGCCAGAGACCTCAGTGACTTCATTGTGGTTTCACATGCGTGAAGAACACTGCACACAAATGTAATTCCTCTGCAGATCCTCTGACTGACAGCTGGGGTTTGAAGGCACATGTATGAAAAATAGATCAACAGAAATGTAGACATGTGAATTAGGATTAAAATATATGCT
This sequence comes from Melospiza georgiana, assembly GCF_028018845.1. Lineage (NCBI taxonomy): Eukaryota > Metazoa > Chordata > Aves > Passeriformes > Passerellidae > Melospiza > Melospiza georgiana. The sequence goes on from NC_080451.1 coordinate 6,744,753, forward strand.
TATATATCTTTGTTTAAATGGCCTTGAGTGAAAATGAAATGAAAACGAGTGTTATATGAATGGATTGTTATAGATTCATCCATTGTATTAACATGTTTTATTTTTATTATTTAAGATACTTAAATTTAATTACACATAAAGCCTTTTCAGCTTGTCTGGAGATAACTGTTAGCCACTCCTCTCCAGGGACAAATTATGTCACCTGTACAGTAATATCTGCAGTGCAAACAGGAAAATGATCCAAACAATTCAGGAACTCCAGAGAGTCTGGAGTCACTGATTTTGTGTATGTAACTTCTTAGTTATTGCTTAATGCAGAGGCATTGCAAAAATCTCCCTAGTGAGTTAGGAAGTCAAAGGCAAGCATAGTTTACCAATTTCTATGCCAAAATGTATTTCTAAATTTGATGTGCATAGAGCTAAACTAAATTTCATGTTTAAGAATGTTTGTGCCTCTACTGATAGACAGATATGGGGCATTTTATTTCTTCTTGCACCTGTTAAATTAAATGAAGTCTTCCAAACTCTTAATTTAGTCCTTATAAATTTCTTTTAAATCAGCTGCCATTAGGCACTGCTATTTGGACTGAGAAGTTCTGAGCCTGTAATGCAAAATGTGCAGCATCAGGTTAGTTTCCCTTCACACAATCTGCTTGTAGAACACTGAATCACAGTAAAAACAGGATAAAATAAGGTCTTGTGAGGGATACAAACACTAACAAAATGCAAAGATTGTGACGTAGAATCTGGCCTCTACTCATCAGTCTTTCAGTCCAAAGTAGCCAATGCATCTGGATGCCAGACAGAAATTTTATATGGCCCAACTCAGACTTTAGGATTGGTGAAATTGCTGGAAAATGGGGTGTAGTAAACGAATTTAATCCTTTCAGTTGGGAATTGGAAGGATTCCTTGGGCAAACCAAGCTGAGCCAGTGTGTGTGGCTCTCTGTGTGTGTGTAAATTGTGCCTAAGCCAGTCACAACTCCCTTTTAGTTTCCCATAATGTTCTCTGAGGACATTTGGGAAGAAATTGTCAGTTATAAGTCACTGAGGGCCACAGCTCATCAGATAAAATTTCAGGGAGATGGTATCAGACAGCAGAGAGATCCTTCCAAGCACAACTTCAGAGAAACAGGTGTGAACCCAGCAACTGACAGGTTTTCCTGTGTCTGCAGCTCACAGGGCAGGAGTTACAACAGACAGGGAAGAGCATGAGATAAGAACTTTTAATTTTTTTAGCCAGGAAACCTCACCAGCAGGGTCATGTGTGATGTGGTTTATCGTATTTCTGCTTTTTTTTCCCCCCCATGTCTGCTCTTGCATTGAAGTCTTATGTTTTGAAAAGGCTCTCAACTGCTATTTTTAAGGAAGTTGATCATAGTGACTACAAAAATGAGATGACAACACTTGATCTTTCCTCTTCTAATAAAAAGTAACTTAATAAAAAATATTTTTGTTGAGAGCAGAGCCCTTTTCTCCTTTGTCAAATTTTAGTGTCAGCTCAAGTTTGCAAACAGGATGATTTATCATTGTCCATCCTATGATATTTAGACTTTTCTCTGCCTTCACATTCTTAGAAAATGTTTTTTTGACACTGCCCATTGAGTAGGTTGACAAAATCCTGTTTCTGATCACAGCTAAATAAAAGGTAGAATATTTCAATGAGCTGCATAAGAAAATGCTGAATTCCCTGTAAGCAATTGCTGAGGGTGAGAATCATTAATTTCCTTTGTCAGTAATATGAAGGCACAATAGATGTTCAAGATGTTTTTCAGTAAGGAGGAAGGACATTTTCATTACCGGCCTCCCGAGATCTTGTTCCTGTTTTGATTTTTCATTTTAGTAATGATTCCTCTAGATGTGTGTAGATTAAACATGAAGAAATCTCTTCAGACTGCAATGATGCCTTAAAGCTGAGCAGTGTCACATCCTTTTTTAACAGTGCCTTTTTGGTCTAGCAGGAAACTCCTACACTTGTCCTACCTAACAGAAGCCTTTTTAAGTGAGTGTATTTTTCCCTTTGAAAATAGTCTGTAAGTCATTAAATAATTTGACACTTGTTCATTGAGCTGTGCTGATCAGTGAGAGCTGAAATTAGGCACCCTGTATTTATTTCGTGATTGTCTCTAATGCATTTCATCTGCATATTTGTCTGCACCTTCTGCAAAGGTGCTGCTTCTCAGAAGTTTTTGGAGACATCATTTTCAAAACATCAAGGCCTTCCTTGCTCAGGAAGGAATCACAGAGTGTCTGGAAAGATAAAAGCCTTTTTCCCTTTTCTTTGGAAAGACTGACTGAAGTTTTTGAGCCACTTTACAGTAAATGTTTCTCCCACAAACCCACAGGTCGGAATTTCGGTTTCTCTGGTGCTTTGTCAGATGTTGTTTGAGCCATGGCAGCTGAGGATAAGGCACTCAGCTCTTTGGTTCCACTGCACTCTTTTGAACCTAAACCTGGAGAAATCACTTGGTTTGTGGTGGATCTTTGGGAAACAAAGGAACCTCAGAGGGGTCACATGCAGCTCATTATCTGTTCATGGCCCTGCAGCCTCCTGGCATCTGCTCTGTGCTGTTTCATTATAGCTCCACTGGTGCCTTGGAAGGGAAGGTGCCTGTAATTGCACTGCTCTTTAGGCATTTGTCTCTTTTGAGTCTCTAATTCAGGATCAGAATGGATTTATGACTCGTGACTTGCCCTTGATTTCTCCTAGGAATATTCATTACCTTACACACCACAGCTTGCACAACGATGCAACGATCCCAGCACTGAATTCTATGATGAAGAACTTGATAAATGCTGCAGCCAGTGCCCTCCAGGTAGGTTATCATTCAAACTATTACTTTACACAGCCAAATTCACTCAGTTTTCAGATGATCATAGTGTATTTTGATTATTTATATGTATAAAGTGAATCAGATTTTTGCTGTTGTAATGCATTCTTCCTCAACAAAGACAACAAAACACTGTGACTGCAAAACACCGGCAAAAGAGACACACTGTCCATCAGAACTGGAATTCTCCTTCAAGGTTAACTGGGCTAAGACTTACCAGAAGGTAGCTTCTCAGCTTGTCTAAGCACAGTTCTCCGTGAGGTTTTCATTAAGGTAATTAAAGTAATTTTAGTCAACACTGGAGGGGAAGCAACACTCACTAGGAGAATTACAAAAAATAGGCAACACAGATCCTAGCCCATTAATAAAAATATGTGTTGTAAAACAGGGCATGAAGTAAAGCTTGGTTTCTGTGCTGTGATAATATCACTTATCTAAGGGGCTTTCCATTGGACAGGTCAGTCTGTCTTTGCTCATTAAGGGAGTTGTTGTCTTTTAGTGTAAATCAGACACTGCAGAGCACTGTCACACTGGGGACAGGACTGCAGACACTGTCTGCTCTGAGCTGTCACATCCTGCACTCCAGGGGTGATTATAAGTGACCTGTAGTTAGCCAAAGTCGTTGTCTGTGGGCTTTGGGATTGTTTTTTTGGAGGGGATAGTAATGTTCTGTGGAGATTTTGGTCACAGAGTTTATGCAATAAGTTGCAATTATATTATTATATTAGATAGGGAAAAAAAAACTGCCTTTTTTTTCTCATTACATGCTGGGCAAAGAAGTTGCAACCATATTATTATATTAGATAGGGGAAAAAAACCTGCCTTTTCTTTCTCATTACATGCTGAGCAAAGAAAATTTTTCTTCATAAATGCTGAATGTCTGTCAGATCCGGAAGTTCAAACAGGAAATCAGTATTTGCTGAAACAGCTGCAGCTTCTTGAATTAACTGCAATAATCTAGATAGATCTGCAAACTTCCTTTGTTCATGACAGATGAAAGATGAGAATTCATAAGTAAAACTTTTCAGTTGTGTTATGTAGTGTTCAGTGAATCAGCCTAGATCATGAGCAAGATGCAGGATGCAGAATGCAAAGCTTTAATTAAGTGCAGGGGAAAACAAAGTCTTTGGAAAGAATTAATTTGGCTCACCTCCAGGGCTTCTTCTTTTGAAAAACAGATTCTCCAAGCACCTCTAAAAATTTTTCAGTGTTATTCCTGCTTCCTGATTATGTTTTCCAGGATATTTTTGTAAAGGATATGAGACATTGACTTTTATCTTATTTCCCCTTTCACATGAAAGGGAAATGGCAATTGAGGTGTTTTCTCCAAAATTAATGTTGGAACTCGCATGCTCCCATCACTGTACTAAATGTGAGAAATAGTACAAACTCTGCTGGTGGTGGGAAGCTTTGCCCTCTCCACCCACTGTCTGTAATAAAGGGTCTCACTCAGGCACATCATTCTGGCACATGCCTGACTTTGGTTGTGAAACACTTCCACGTGTTCACCACAAAACAGCTTCTGCAAAAGTAAAATATTTGGGTTTTTTATTGTGGTAGCTGCATCTAAGTATGTGCTGAGGGATTTTGGTTTGTCTTGTTTTGAATGTGTCTGGAATCCACTGAACTGAATGTAAGAAAAGGGGTCAAACATGGATGGACATAAATCAGACTTTCCCTGTAGAGACATGCAGTTCTCAACATCAATGCGTGGTGTATGATACCAATCTGATCATGTCAGTGAAGGGAAAGGATTCTACAGCTCAGAATGAGCCTTAATTCCTCGTGATCCTTTCCAGTGAGATGATTTCTCTGATTTGGTTTGGGTTTTTTTTTCTTTTAATAGGTAAGTATAGGACAGGGAGCTGCAGTCACACCACGGACACCAAGTGCAGCCCCTGCAGACCTAAAACCTACACAGCCATCTGGAATCATTCTCCACAGTGCTTTGCCTGCTCAGCACCCTGCAGGAAAGGTAGGCTTGGGTTAGGAAAGGGGCTTGCTCAAAGACTGGGCTTGGTTTAACCTTTTCTCCTAAGAAACCCATGAGATTTTGTCAATCACTTGAATAATCCTCATGCTTTTGGAATGTGTAAGATTTAGGGATAGGAATCAAGGAAAAAAATCTTGCAGGGAGCCCTGGCTCTTTTTCTTCTTAAGTCCTAAAAATGAGGACTTGTATTATTAAAAGCTAAGGCAGTACATCACTAAAATATTCCAAATGCCATCAGTAGAATAAGCTCCTGCTTATAACATCCCATCAAGAGACTTTAATACCTAACTTGGACATGGATAAATGGATAATTACATTTCCAGCATCCTGTCATTTCTCATTTTGTCCGCTGAAGTAACAACAGTAAACATGGGTCCATTTTGCAAAATAAACATTGTTTTATTTTGCAAAGCAGCAGTCAGTGAGAGCACACTGGTTCTGTTCACTGAAGCAGCTGAACAGTACCTAAGGTAGAACATTGTACCAGCACCTGTACTTTGGGCTAATAGATCACCTGCATTAATGAACTCAGTCATGCTGTTCTCCATCATTTCTAATGGAAATTGGTGTAGAACATTCTGTACTTGATTCACTGAGAAGTAAGTTTTAAGGATACAGTCTAAGTTGAAAGGACCTTTGGTCTTGTCTAAGTAGATAATCTTACAAAAGCCGATTAATTACAATATGAAAATATTTGTAGTAAAATCTCCAAACACATTAATAACAGTGACATGATCTGCACGGACTGAAAATCTCAGTGTGGCCCCCAGGTGTGGCAGTGGTAAACACAAATGGCCATGTTTGGAATTACAACAAAATATAGCACAACTGCAGGCACAGAGTTTTAAATGTGCACCCTGCAGGTGCAAATTTCTCCTTTCCTAGAGAGAGAAAACTCTTCTGAAAATGTAGACATTGGGCATGTAACACATTGGTTTATGGTGCTATACAAGCCCAAAATTTGTATGTGAACATCACCTCATGTTCACTCGAAACACTGCAGGCTGTGATTTTAAATGCTGTCAATGACATCTTGCTGCTTTATTTTTGTTTTCAAACCAGGGCTTGTACAGAATCAAACGTGCACCAGGTCCCAGGACAGGATCTGTAGCTGCCCACCCCACAAGTACTGTGTTTCCAGGCTGGATGAGTACTGTGAAGTGTGTAGAACACACAAAAAATGTGGCAAAGGCTACAGGGTTTCCAGAAGAGGTAATTTGATTTTGAACACTCTGCTTACTGCACATTTATTCTGGCCTAATTCCCTTCAGCTGTGCATTCCTGTTAGGGTTTATATTAATTCTAAGCAAGTGGGCACTAACCAGAGTAGCAGTGTTCTCCAGAGGTATATTCAAAGTGACAACACATTGCAATTTCTTACTGTCATATATCAAAAAGTGATTTATTCTGTAAAAGTGACTGAGATCCAAGACCACTTAATCACTCCTTAAATCCTTGAAAAAGGGCTTCAGGTGGAATTTTGGGTACAGTAAATAATGATGACTCTATGCTGTCCTGCAGAATTGATCTGGTTTTGTTGGTTGATGGAATCTACCATGATAATACATCTGTCTCAAATGATAAATAATTTAAAAATACTTGAAATGCTAAACATTAAAAAAAATGAGGAATCATTTTGAGAAGATGCAGAACTCAACAGTATGGTAGTCAGTCGGTGAAAAGCTTTGTCTGAAGCACCACATTTGAACCTTTAATGGTACCAAAATTACAGCTGGTTAATCTTTTTGGGTTGGGTGCATCAAGTGAATGTCTCCTGTGACAGTCACAGACTGCATTTTTGCACTGCTTCTATATAATTGCTGGGATCTCTTGCAGACCCTGAATATTCATTCTTGTTTCTCACCAGATAAGTAACTGGAGTTTTCCTCTTTGTTTAAAGGGACAGACAGCACAGACACAGAATGTGAACCTTGTCCTCCTGGCACGTTTTCACCTGAGGAATCCTACAACACCAGCTGCATACCCCACACCGTGTGAGCCAGAGTTCTGTCCATCAGCAGCCTTAACTGTGCAGGGCTTTCTGGTGTTCCTGACTTCTCTTTTTGTCTCTTGCAGCTGTAAATCAGTGGCTGTCCCTGGGAACAGCAGGAATGACACTGTTTGCAGTGACTCAGGAAGAGCCACGGTTCTGCCTCACACCATTTGGAACCTACTTGTGACCCAAAGTCCAGTTTCCCACAAAGCTGAAATAATAACTCAACCTGTCACGTTAAACTCTGTATCTGACCTGTCCCACATCACTGGTGAGCTTTAACTCATTTAAAGTCACTTTTGTCTGCTCAGGAACCAAGCTTATATTTAGTTCTCAGTGTCTTTCCAAAACCAGTCACCAAACAGAACCTCAGGAGAGCTCAATTAATTCAATGTGACACAGCTTGTAGTGAACTGCATTTTTACCTGTGCATCTGCATTATTTCTAAAAAACCCAAACTAGATTATACAAGGATTTCCTGATAATTGCTGCTATAGCTGGTAGAAAAGTTTGTATCTTAAATTCTGGATTGAGGCAAACATGACCTGGTGAGAGGTCTGTGAGTCTTCTGTCAGACAGAAGGTCCTGACAGCATTCCTGGGTGTGGATGTGCTCTCTGCTTTTCACAGGAGAAGGCAGAGATGTTTAGGAGCATTTTGAGCTACTTGGCCTTGTATGTGACAAACTCTTGCTTGGCCAGAGAAATACTTTTTGGGACCAAGTCCAAAAATCTGTCCTCACTTTTCAGAAGTCTGTCCTCAGGAGAGGAGAATTCAGTTTTATGAAGTGGTGGTGGCTGAAATGGGACCTTGGTGTCTGACAATTAAAGCATCCAATGTGAATGTCAGACATAAAAAATACTTGTAAATTTAGCTTTTGTAGTGAGGCACAGAAAATACAAAACTACCTTTTTCTAATTAGATCAAGCTGCTAAATAATTTCTTATTTTATTTATTTTCAGGAGCAGTAGCAGGGCCATTGTTACTGATCCTGATAATTGCTACTTTGGGGTATTTCTTAGTCTCAAAAATAAAAGGTAAGATTCATGAGGTGAATCCAAGCAAATCTGTAAAAACTGTGAAATGTTACCTTATTTCTCATTACCTGAGCCTGGTGGTTGACTGAAATTAGTGTCTAAGATGGCAGCTTTCTTCAAATCTGTCTTGTTCCTCAGGTTTTAGGTAATTGTCTAAATACCCAACAGCCTTGGAGTTGGACAACTGTGCAACAGTTGTGCTACTGCTGAAGCTTGTTAAATATTTGGTACCTCATCATTGAAATATTAGACAATTTCAAGTGTTATAATTAAACAGACATGAATGTGGTTTATTGTCATCAATACCTTTTCTCACTGACACTATACAAGAAAAATGATGAATTAATGCTGAGGCATCTCTTTGCTTCCTGCCTAATTAAGTCACAAAATTAATGCAATACAGGTTCCAATGTGTTCAAACTGTGTGCAATAAATGTATATTTGAAGTTTATTCCAGGAGCAGGGGATGACAGCCTTTTTGGGGTGCAGCTGTTGTAAAAGGGACAGGTTTGGGTGCTAACAAACTGTCTTTGCTCACTGGCAGCCCCTGTGTACTCTGCAGCAGCTACAGAGGCAGGTTGGGTGAGTGTCCTCTCTTTCCATCTCTTCTATTTCTTTAAAAGTTACACAGAAATCATAAACTCTCACCTAAATACAAGTAGAAGAAAACAGCACAGCAGCAAGAAATCTGCAGTGAGAACAGGGTGGTTTGGTCCCCAAGCAAGGATGTAAGATGTACCTTATATATCCCACATAATGTCCCAACCTCACTCTATGTGAGGCTGAAAACAGCACTAAAACCCAGGTGGGGTTTTAAAAACTAAATTTGAAAACTAAATTTGGTCCCTAAGTAATCAGAGCAGTGCTGTGGTGCCTTCAGGAGATGGGTTCATTTTGCTGAACCCCTAATGAGCTGTTATGGACTTCACTTGCACCCATCACTGTGCAAAATGAAAATAATTACAGAATGGCTTGGATTGGAAGGAGCATTAAAACTCCTCTAGTTCCAATCATCACTTGTTTCTTTAGCTGGCAAAATACTCACCAGTTCTTTGCTAGTGGGTTGCTTGTTTTGTTTGTTTTTTTTTTTTTTTTTTTTTTTTTTTTAATATTAACATTTTGCATTTCTCTGCAAATGTTCCAGCCTTTCCCCCCTCCAGAAAAACAGCGTGACAAAAAAGTCAGAGATGCAGAATTGCAGAACTCCAGGAGTTCTGAACAGGAACAACAGCATCTCTTGGAAACTTCTGGGTCCAGCAGCAGTATCCTGAATCCAACTGGATCTGCAACCAGCAGTGTAATAAGTAAAGAGAATGATGAAAATAAAAACTCAGGAGGATTTCAGCAGCAACATTCACCTCCTGAAGGTTCTAAATTCCTGAGTGGAGACAGACACAGCTCTGCAAGTTCAGGTAGTAATGATTCTGAATGATCCAGAACCTCTTGAAATTTATCAATTATGAGTCTTTTTAGCAGAAGTCTAAATGGCAGGATAAAACATCTGAGTCCTGTTCAGCAGAGAGAAAATTTAGTAGCTTTTGAAAAGAAAAAATGATTGTTTTAAGTTGCCATCCTGAAATAATAGAGTTTCCTCAGTGGACAAACAGGGATTTAGGGGCTGGGGGATCAGGTGGTTGGCACTTACCTGTGGGTGGGAGTAGAAGCCAAAGGGAGCAGTTACAAAAGAACATTGTCAAAAGCATTTGAAATGACAACAGATGAGCAAGAATTGTTTGCAATCCAGATCTCTGCATTAATTTTGGCAGCTTTTTTATTTCTGGGGAGATACATGAATTTTATGGTACCAAAATATTACAGAACCAACTCAACCAGCTTGACTGAATTAAGTGAAGCTAAAAGATATTTACTGTCTATTTTACCTGCAAGTCAAAGAGCTGGATAAAGGATCCAGCTGCCCTGTTCTGGTTTCATTCTTCTGTGTTTTGTGTTTATTTGACAGAACATTCTGGTAATGGAGGAACACAGGTGAATGTGACGTGCATTGTGAAATTTTGCAGACCAGACTGCAGCTCCCAGTGCCCTGAGCAGATAAATTCAACTGTCAGGGATAATGGGCACACTCCCTGGGGTTCCCCAACAGGGGAAGAAACCCTCCCTTCAAAAGAAGAAAATGCCTTGAACAAAGAAACTGAAATTCACATTGCAGTGGAAAATGAGGACAATTTACTTCAGGACTTACTTCCAGAAGAAAAGAAGGTTCCTCTTGGCATTCAAGATGCTGGGATGAAAACCAGTTAAAGGAAATTACAGATAATATGCTGATTGACTGATAATCAAACCATCTCTTGTCTTATAAAACAAACATTATGGTAAATATAGCTTTCTTACAGAGATTTGAAATTTCAGATGAATATAGACACTGATGCTTTTTAGTGTCTTCTGTTGCTTTGCAGTTTAAAAGAAAAACTTTAAAATTGAGTGGCCAACTCCTCCCTTTCTTCTGTGATACTCTAAGAGGACCTTTATCAGACTTGAAAAGAAATATTTTTCAAACTTTATGCCCTTAAGCTTTCTCCTGAGACTTCTTGTGATGATGATTTTTATTCAAGGTCTGCCACAATGCCAAGAACATGGATGTGACAGCACTTCTAAGGGACTGGATTTAAATTATCATTCTTTCAATGCTCAGGAATCATCCATTTGATTTAAATTTTAAAGCTATCAGTTCCTATCCTGTACTTTAGTTGTCATACTTTCCCTCACCCTCCTGGATATTTCCTTTATTATTACAGTTTGTTTTTTTCTCATTATCAGACCAAATTTCTTAAGTACACATAGGATATCAGGAAGTGAAATCTTTTACACCAGCTCTTTTTTACAACTAAAATTACTACTGTTATGTCTAAACAACAGCATTTCATTGCCTGTACATATTCATTTTGTTTTAGAAGGGAAAAATCCAGATTGAACTGTTTTTATCTTGGAGGAAGGAAGTTCCTTTTGTTGACAACCCTAGAGTTCGTCACCTTTGTGTCCTGGCTGAGGTAACATGTTTCCCCAATTGATCCTGACCTCATTGTTGAGGTAAACCCATAAATCCAAAATATTTTCCCTGTGTTCAGTGACTATTAGAGCAGATCCCTGTGATTATCTTTGCCAAATAGCTCACTGCCCTCAGGTGGCAGAACATCATCTATAATAAATGGAATTTACTCAAACCTCAGAACCTGAAAATCCTGTTCTCCTTCACTGCTTGATGATGCTGGAGCTCCAACCCTCTCTTACAGAAAATTAGTGGAGGTTCTGCTTGAATGAAGTGGTTTGGAAGCCAATATTTAAAAACCCACTTCCCATAATAATTATATTTTACATCTGTGACTTAGCTGTCAATTGTGGTGGCTGTGTTCAGCCAGTATCTGCAATCCAGTCTGAATCCCATGGGAGTGAAGTCATGCAGTGACACATCACCCTTGTGTTATGCCATAAAAACACTGCTGGACTGTGTGATCCCTGTAAATCCTCTGAACTGTGCTAATCCATCTCAAGTCAGACACAGTGGTTATTTCTGAGGCCTGAAATGTAAAAGGATCTTTTGGAATAAAATCGCTATAAAGGAGTATTCGGATTCTAAAAATACAGATTTTAAACTTCCACAAAAACTGTGGTATCATATAATCTGTAATTATTTCTGGGACTGACAATCAGGTCTGTACTTCTACTATGAAGAAGCCGTTTGCAAATCTGTATTAAACTTACATTTGAAGGTATTTTTCAGGAAAGACTTGGAAAATGGGCATATTGAAACTACTACAGAACTGAATGATTTAGACAAGAACCTCATTTTTCACTGCTCTTTGGACCGCTTCGAGCCCATTTCTGTGAGAGCGTGCTCGACCCCAAGCCCGCTCTGTTTGAGCCCATTTCCGACCCCAAATCCGCCCTGTTTGAGCCCATTTCCGTGATGGCGGTGCAGAAATCCCGGGGGTATTCCGACCCCAAACCCGCCCCGTTTGAGTTCATTTCCATGACGGCGTGTTCCGACCCCAAATCCACCCAGTTTGAGTCTATTTCTGTGAGGGCAGCTCAGAGACCTCGGGTGTGCTCCGACCCAAAATCCGCCCTGTTCGAGCCCATTTCAGTCAGAGCGTGTTCGACCCCAAACCCGCCCTGTTTGAGCCCATTTCAGTGAGGGCGGCACAGAAAGCTCGGGCGTGTTCCGACCCCAAACCCGCCCTGTTTGAGCCCATTTGTGTGAGGGCAGCGCGGAGACCACGGGCGTGTTCGGACTCCAAACCCGCCCTGTTCGAGCCCATTTCCGCGAGGGCGGTGCAGAAATCCCGGGCGTGTTCCGACCCCAAACCCGCCCTGTTTGAGCCCATTTCCGACCCCAAACCGGCCCCGTTCGAGCCCATTTCCGTGAGGGCGTGCTCCAACCCCAAACCCGCCCTGTTTGAGCCCATTTCCGACCCCAAACCCGCCCCGTTGGAGCCCATTTCCGTGAGGGCGGAGCGGAGGCCCCGGCTCGGGCCCAGCCCAGGGGCGTTGCCCGGCCCCGCCTGCAGGGGGCGGTGCTGCCGCCCCATCGATCGCTCGGCGCTCCCGCACTCGGGCGCACCCCCGCGACCGCCCGGCGCGCACCCGCCGCCCCCCGCCCGCCCTCAGCGCCGCGCAGGTGAGTCCGGGGCTCCCGGGGGGCTCCTCGGATGGCCCCGAGGGGGTACGGGGAGGACACTCGGGGCACCTCCGGCCCCGCTGCCTTTTCTCTTCTGCGTCAGCCGCCGCTCCCGCTCCTCGGGTCCGGCCTGAGGGGCCCCTCCCTGCCGCACGCCCCTCGCGGCGCCCCGCCCCGGGAAGGGTGGGCGAGGGGCGTCCCGGTGCGTCCGCGGTGTGTCCGCGGTGCGTCCCGGTGCCCGCGCCCGCCGCGGGGCGCGGGGGGCTCGGCTCGGCCGCGGGGCCTGGGGGTCCCTCGGGGCCTCCCCGCCCGGCGCGGGCCGTTCGCCGCCTCACGCTCCCCGGGGCTGCCCGGGGTCCGTCCCGCTCCGCCGGGCAAGGTGACCTTTCGCTTCCTCCCCGGCACGCCGGGCGAGCCCGCAGCTCGCTGCTGGCGATCCCCCGTGTCCCCGGCTGGCCCGGAGGCTCCTTCCCTGCCGGATTTGGGTAGAGGGGCGCTGGAAGAGCCCCCCGCACCTCTGACCACTGCCCTGGCGCTCCGGGGCCTGCTCTGCCCCCCCCTGCGGAAAATTGCATCCTAATTTCGCTTTGAGCCAGGGCCTGGTTTGGGATTTGGTTCTCATCCTGACAGTTCTTGTACTGTGCGCGTTAAGGAAATTAAAACATTGTCATAGAAAAGAAATGCCGTGTTTTTCTCCCCAGGGCACAGCAGTGCACTGGAGAGTTAAAAATATAAAAGCCTTAAAGGATTTGAAAGGTTTGGGTATGGTTAGTTATGTCCCACGAGTTTAGGTTAAGGTTGTGATGTGCTTCATTTACAGCTCTTAGGGTGAGTTCAGGCATGGTTCATGCACCAGAGAGTTTCTGTCACTGGGATGCTGAACTGTGCTCAAATGTTTCTTCAAGGTCTTTCCTTTGCTTTGGTTCCAAACACCTGTAGATTCCTTCTTTTATTTACTTTTTTTTTTTAATGACAGTGTAACAAAAATGAGTGCATATGCTTTTGTTTGATCTTGACTTTCTTGTCACTTTCATTAGAATAAATGCCTATAATGTAAGCTGGTGGCCCAAGAGCACAAAGGCATAGTCTTTATTATGTGGAACAGTAATGTTGTTTTTGAAAATTGTTGAGAAATTTTACAAAGGCAAAACTATTAAAACACATTTTATAAGAAGTCATGTGACTGAATTGAATCGAACTTTCCTGTGCTGTTTTCTGTTTCATTCTTCAGGACAGCACAGTTTCACTTTCAGCCTTTAGAAAAAGCCTTTCATTGCTTTCTTAATTCTGGTTTGCGAATTTAACTATTAGTTAAATATTTTTACTGCATTTTTAAGAAAGAAATAAAAGTTTAAATGGGGCTCTCTAAAGTCATAATGAGAAAACTATATCTTAATGTAAAGTTTAAAATGTGACTCTTGAAGCTGTTGTTCCCTTCTATTGTCAGCTGTAAATAAAGAATGTATCTTGCTTTTTCTGCTGTGTATAATTCAATTGTTTAGGCAGGTATATGGCATTGGGAGAGTTTTTTAAACACAAAATCAAGACATTTTTAAAATTCTAATCTCAAGGAATGGCCTGCATGCTTTTTTCCTTACTGTACCAGGCTTCACTCTGCCCTTGCAAGAGCTGTGAGTGGTTTTGTAATTCTGTGGTTAAAAAAACTTGGACAGGGACTTTGGGATTTTAATGCCCCGATTGCCACAGAGGTGAAACAGAAGTGACTGGAGAAGAGGGAAGGGAAATGTTCTGGAGTGTGGTGCTTCCCTGATGCAGCTTTTTCCCTCCTCAGTGCAATAATCTCTGCTGCCACTTTGAAAACCTGTTGCAGTAACTGTTGGTGAGCTATTTTTTGGGGCTTGGATCTGATTACTGCCCACACACCCGCTCTCCCAAAAAGGGCTTTGAGTAGGGTGAGTTGCTTCATAGGTGTCGTGGAAGAATTCTACAAAAATCCAGAAGGGTCCAGGCTGTGCTTCAGAGCAGCTGCCAAAGCCAGCATGGTGAAATGTTGGCAGCAGAGGTCAAGGAGCCGGTGCAAACTTCAGATCAACGTGGAGTTTTGTCCTTTCCTTTTCTGCAGGAGGATTGTGGATTCCCTGCGTTGATTATTGCACCAAAAATAATGTTTTGCTTAGAAAAGGGATGGAAAGGTGAACTTTATGTGAAAATCTCTCTGTGAAGCTGATTTGACACTTAAAGGGCATGGGGTAAAGCTTTTTTAAGGTAGAAATCAACCTTGGTGCTTTTACTTCTCTTTGGATAGATCACAGTAAGAACTGAAGTGACAGCAATGTCAGCTCTGCTGAGTGTGTGTATTTCAGACAATAATTTTGTTGTTTTTTTTTCTTTCAGACTGAGACTAATTATGGAAGAGAAATCCAAAAAATGACAGAAAAGCATTAGTTTTCTTCTTCTAGGACAGTCATGTTGGAAGGATTGGTAGCCTGGGTCCTCAACACCTACCTGGGCAAATATGTCAATAACCTGAACACAGACCAACTTTCAGTGGCACTTCTGAAGGGTGAGGGAGCCTTTGTGCTATCTTCTGTTCTGTTTTCATATTGTGATTTAGAAAAGTATTATTTTTTTGTGATAACTGAAAGGTGGAATAGAAATAATCACTTAATATTGTGTTTAATATCTATACAAACCCTTTTAATACAGAGTTTGGTACTAGAAATTTATAATGAATAGTCAATGATCTTATGTTCTTTGCTCTTTATCAACACTCTTACATAAAATTTTCAAAGGTATGCTTAATTACCTTAGCATGTTGAATTTATGTCATTTTTTCTTGAAAATGTTCAGTAAGTTTCCTGCCTAGGGACCATGGCAGGAAGTGTCCTGCAGCCTTTTACCTTTTAGTGCTCACAGGTGCTCCCCTGTGCTCTGGTTTGTGTCATGCTGCATCCACGAGTTTTGTACTTTGTACAGTCCTCAAATCAATGCTTTCTGTTCACCTTTGCTGCTGTTACCTGCTGCTGCTGCTGAGAATGTTTTGTAATACTGCAAGGCTTTTCTGGGTGTGCTTTTCACAGTACTAAGAAAATAAGTATCCCTTTTGAAAAGACAATGGGGAGAGGTTTTGTCTGTGGCTACCACAAAGTTCAGTTCTAAAACCCCACAGGTGATTATTCTGGGTGACATCATGAAATAGTTTGAGCACATGACACTGGAAAATTAACAAGTGTATTAAGTAACCATTGTGATGTTAACACAACCTGAAGTGATAGGTTGCCTGTTCTTATTAAATCCCATTTAAATTTTTTAACAAACCAATGCCAGTTGTTTTAGGCTTACAGTGTTCAAGTTGGCTTTCTTTAACATGGTTTTGTTTAGCAGACTTGTCTTTTTCTTCTGCTTTGTGTAGGTGCTGTTGAATTGGAAAACTTGCCACTAAAAAAAGATGCCTTAAAGGAGCTGGAATTACCATTTGAAGTAAAGGCAGGTTTGTATTTTGCTTGTGTGTGCAGGACAGATATTTTCTAAGCAGGAAGTATTGCATGTTTTAGAGTACCTGTGAGTCAGAGGCTTGAACAAATGAGGTAGCCTGATTTTTAGGTTATTTTTGTTTTAGCTTGTTTGTTTTTTATACCACTTTTTCTTTGGGGATTTTCAAGGTTGATAAGGTAATCTTTCACAGGAATCTGATGGTGTTTCTGTTTTGTTTATTCAGGTTTCATTGGCAAAATAACACTGCAGATCCCTTTTTATCGTCCACATGTGGATCCATGGGTGATATCTGTCTCAAAACTGCACTTAATTGGTGCACCAGAAAAAAGAGAAGAGTTTGATGAGGAAAGGGAAAAGTTGCAAGAAAGGGAACACAAGAAAGCCCTTCTGCTGGCACTTGAAGAAAAATGGAAGGTGAGTCACACCTGTGTTTCATGATGAAGAAGCCTCTGTGGATTGTATTTAAGTCTCCTAACAAGAGACAGAACAAATGCACAGGAAGTGGAGTTGGATTTGATTTGAACATGCTGACATAGTGCAGTTTCTGTCCTACCACCCCTCACCATTATGTGGTATGTCTCACATATGCCAGAGATCCATAAATATCTTAAGTTAACTTGTTTAGTTTTTCTTTCTCTTTGTTAACAGTGATTTCAGTGTAACAAAGTATATTGTCTCCTTACCAGGTTTTACATTTGCAGTAATGTTTATCCCTGTTTTCTCTTTCAGAAAGAGCAACAACAGAAAGGGGAGTCTTACTGGTACTCAGTTACTGCATCTGTAGTCACAAGAATTGTAGAAAACATTGAAGTAAGTCTTTGCTTTTGAGTGCTTGGCGCTTACACATTTGCCTTTAAAATGGAGAATAATTGTAGGATAGTAAAAAAATGTACAGTGTGTTGTGAAAGTGACTCATTTATGGGGAAAAGGGCAGGGACTGCTGGTATCTGGGGAGAAGGTAGAACCAGAGAGTACAAATCAGAAATGAGGACTAGGGTTTCTATTAGGGTAAGTATCTAGTAGAAATTTATTGGAAAATTGCAGAAATTAAATATTAAATTGTTCCAGCATTAGTGAAAATACTACTGTTTGTTATAATGATGTAAATAGTATATCTCTAGTAATAATAGTAATGATTTTTTTTTCCTGTCCAGTTAAAAATCCAGGATGTGCATTTGAGGTTTGAGGATGGTGTCACAAATCCCTCGCAGCCGTTTGCATTTGGCATCTGCATCAAAAACGTCTCAATGCAAAATGCAGTGTTTGAACCAGTAAGTGCAGCTCGTGTGTACAGGAACAGCTCAGATGGGATGCTGCCTTTTGTGGGTGCTAGCAAATATTCAAAAAAACATACAGCATTTTAAAAATCTTTTGGTTGTTGTAATAAATTGATTTTGTGCCTTTAATGTTTTTTGTTGGGTGTGTAGAAAACTACATGACATGTGCTGTGTGATCTTGACTTTGCTCCACTTCTGCTGCAGGTGGAGAAGCGGATGCGGAAAAAGCAGATGGATGTTGCTGATTTCAGTGTTTATTGGGATACCAGCTGCACTTTACTGGGTGACCTGCCTCCTGCTCAGCTACAGGTACATGAAGGAGGTTTTGTATATGAAAGAGAGGTTGTTGTTAGTCTTCTTTCTGTACTACAGACCTGATTGATGTAGAATTTATTGGATGTGATTTCTTAAGAGCTAAAGAAGCCTATGGTTGCATGCTTTACTGATAGGATACATGTGCAACCCACAAAGGCTGTGCTGTGAAATAGCTTGTTTTACTTTTGAAGGGAGAACATGTTCAACAAGTTTTTTCCAATGGACTGGCCTGCTAATAAAGTACATTGTAGTAAATGAAACCATCCTAATGACTGTTGTACACTCACTTCTTAGAGAGTAATTTGCTTGTAACCCCCAGGAAGCAATGGATAGGAGTATGGAAAGTCGTGCTCACAATTACATCATGGAGCCTGTCTGCACTTCTGCTCTCCTCAAGAGAAATTGTTCTAAAGAGCCTTTAAGGTCCCGCCATACTCCACGGCTGGAGTGTGACATTAAGCTGGAGACAATACCCCTGAAGCTTTCCCAGGTAAATACCAACCTTTTACCTGCCAGTAACTGGAACAGGTGTCATAAAATTGTGGCAGTGTTTGTGACAATTTAAATGCTGTGATTGTAGCATAAAATTAATACTCTGAAAGATTTTGTTTGAGAGGCAGCTCAAAGAGAGATATATTGAATAAGTTGTTCTAGAGTCAAGCATTCAGAATTACTTGTTTATTTTACTGAAACTGATTAATGCAAAAAAATTAAGTTGTTGTTTGTTTATTGTAGTAATAGGAGGGTGCATGTTGGGGGGGTGTTGATCTGTACAATGTATAAAAGCAGCTGATGTTATGTTGATAACCTCACATGGAAGATTTCATTCTATTTGTAAATAAAGCCATAAATGGAATGTGACACATGAACTACAAGTGGCTGGGAGTAGGTATGTCACACTGGGGAACAAAATTATTGTGAATTAACAATAATCTTAATTCTGCACCATGTACAGGCCATTGCTGCCAGTAAACCAAACCTGTGGTTGGGTTTTTGGCTGGGCTTTTTCCTCTCCTCTTTTCTTGGGAAAGCACTCCAGTACCACCTCACTGATCTGTGTGTTGTTTCATTAAAAGATGCAGTATCAGCAGATCATAGGATTTTTAAAGGAGCTGGATAGAAAGGAGCGACAGCTTAAATACAGGAAGTGGAAACCAAAGGTTACAGTAACAGAAAAGTAAGTACATCTCCATATGTGGTGTTGTCAGCTGTATTAGAAAAACTAGAATGAGAGAAATACAAAAACATACATGAGAATCAAATGTTAAAGATTCAGTTCTCATGTTTTCTTCCTTACCTCAGTGTTGGGAAGGATGAAAGTTTGACAAGAAAGTCTCACAGATATGTGTGCTTAGCAGAAAGATTTTTAAATGTAGAGGCTGATGAAAGGATAGAAATGAAAGCAAGTTTTGATATAGAAGAAAAGAATTGCTGAGCCATTCTTACTGGATAACCAAGGAAGCAAAGGGTGTGTTAGTTAGAAAGGGTTTTTATGGCTTAGAGCAAAAGATAAACCTACCTCAGACAAGATGTTTTTGCCCAGCAGAAAGATAGCACAGGCAAACAAGCCTGCCAATGTTGCGAGTAGAAAAAAGGTCTCAGAATTTTCTACTGCAGGAAAACTGAAAAACAACTTCTAGCTTCAACTGTAATGTACTGACTTTTAGTGATTTGAGAACAGTAACATGAATATGGTAATTACAGTAGTTATGATGGGCTATAGATAACAGTTGAGGTATAGATTGGTTCTACTGTGTTAAGATGCTCAGCAAAGAAACGTAAATAATGCATTGGAACCAAAACCAAAGGGTCTCCAGGCCTGCCTGCAGCTGGAGCTGACAGCTGTAGGCACAGCTCTGTCACCCATGACCTGGGCTGCTGTAACATCTTGGATGTAATAAACTGCATTTGGAAGAGCTGCCTGGAGTCCTGCATCTCTCATTTAGGCTCTTACACCTCAGAAATCAGTTAAAAATATTCAGATGTAATTCAAATGTAAAATTACCCTTACCTGAGCCTTTCAGTCAGTCTGTGTAAGTCTGAATTTTGTTGTCTGTGCCTGCTGTGTGGCAGCTGGAGTCAGTCCCAGTGGAATGGTAGGGCCTGTACACCCTGTCCTGCACATCTCTGGGGCCAGCCTGTGCTGGCTCCAGGGCTGCTGCTGTTCCTGGCTGCTGGCCCACTGCTTTTCACTGCCTCTCCTGGACCTTTCACCAGCTGGACATGCACTTGCCTTAGGTTTTTTTAAATTAAATACTGATACTACAGTAATTAAAATTGTTTCAGCTGCCGGGAATGGTGGATCTTTGCCCTGAATGCCAATCTGTGGGAGATCAGGGAGCAGAGGCAGCGTTCCACCTGGGCCTTCGCGCTGCACCGGGCCCGGGACGCCGTGTCCTACACTGACATGTACTACAGCAAGCTGAAGGGGGAACCACTGTCTGCTGCAGACCAGGTATTTACACTTGAGTTCCTCTACAGTGATGGTTAATGGTATTACACTTGGTTTGTTTCATCTTTCCATGTTTAAAACCCGGATGAGTTAAGATGCATCTTCAGGCTTGTACCTGCTTGTACAGTTCAGTGTACCTGCTGTTCAGTTCAGTGAAAAGCCTGCTTGTACTGCAGGCTTTTCACTGAACTGAGTGTCTGCTGCTGAGATTTTAATGATGAGATATGTGAGCTGCAGGGTTCATGTGGTTTTGTTTTGCACTGCAAAAAGCTGTCTGGTTTTTGATCTGTGAGCAGTGCTCACCAAAAATAGCATTAACTGCTGTAGAATGCCTGTGACAGTTGGTAAAATGCTTTCTTAACTCATGTTCTCTGTAGATCCAGAAGGTATTTAAGTACCAGAAATGTGTCTGCCCATATGCTTGGGTAGATAATTGGGAAAAATTGTGGCTATTTGACAGTTGGGGTTGTTTATTAGTTTTGTTTTTCCAAGTTTATTTGAGGATGAAGAATTTAGTGCCCCTAATAATGAACCTGTGACCTACTTCAGAAAGAAAAAACCCATGAACTATAATTAGCTGCTTTTTATCTTTAGGTAGTTTGGGACTTTTTCTTCAAATCAGTTTAGGGCACTATGTAGCACACCTGTATTAAAGGATTAAAGGAATTCTGTTGATACTTTTAAGTTGGATGTAATCCTTACCTTTGTTACTTGAGTATAAACTGTAGGGGTATCTTAATGTACCGAAAATTTCTATAGTACTTGGCAAAGCCAGGTCTTCTAGAGCACATATTGTGTTCAGCAGAGTTGTGAAATGTAACAAGAGTAATGGCAGTGGACTAGAAAAATGTCTTTTGCTTTGTTGTTTCATGATAGATTTTTTTAGACTTGGGTGAATCATCAGTTCCCTCAAATAACTTGTTAATTAGTACAAAGAAGACAACATGTATGAGTAACTGACTATGAATACTACATTGTCCTAATTTACCCAGTTCATTTCCTTCTTTACTCAAGGTAAAGCTTTTTTTGCTCCTAGCTAAGCAAGGCATTCTCTTAAATCAATTTATTTTCCCTGGTTTAATTTTTGTGCTGCAAATCCTGCTTCTTATTTGTAATAGGAGGATACAGTTGTGAATTTTTTTACAGTGCTAAAATAGTGTATTTTGCAATGCAAATAAGCTTTATTTATAATTCAGGGGAATGTCAATGTTTCCATTACCTACATGACTTTAATTAATTTCCATATGCTGAGGCACTTGGATATGATCATTAATGCCATCTTAATTTTTTATACAAGTCCCTGAATCAGTGCAGAGGTACTTGGCATGTTTGTGAACAAGATTCTGTACTCCTTTAATGCAGGTCCTTTACCTTTTTTGTCTTTCCAGGCAGAAATGCATCGTATTGAGGATGAGCTGACTTACGAGGAGTTGAAGGTTCTGTATGAGATAGTCCATAATAAATTTCATGACTTAGCTGAGGTGAGAACATTCTCTGTACAGGGTAATATTTGGGATCTTTAAGTGATTATCTGAGGTATTGTTCTGCTGGAGAGACTGAACATATATTTTTGTTGATTTAAAAGTGTGGCATTAATGCTAAAATTGCAGAAATGCTCAGTTCCTGCAGTTTTTGCTGTTGTGTCACTTGCACAGTGCAATCTTGTCTTGCCATATGCTGATGTTCCCCAGCAGGATCCTTGCCAGTGTTCCTAGGTCAGGAAAACCCAGTTTGGTTTTCCTTTATGTTGGCAATTAGCCTCTTTCCACTTCTGCAGCCATCCCCACAGAGCACTGGCTGCCATCCATGAAGCAGTGTAGAGGTAGAGCTTTGGCCACTTCCCTTTCAGGTATTTCCCCACCTCAGCTGGGTTCTGAATTTGTTCACATGGAAAATCCCAGTCTGAAAATCCCAGTCAGAAAATCAATTCCACTCTCTATCTTAAAAACAGAGTGGAAGTGAAGGCCTGTAATGAATATCTCCCAAAATAAACACGTGACAGAAGTGAGCCTCATGGAAATAGCTTGGGGAACACACCTCATTAAATATGGACTAATTTCCATAACAACACAACATAATCACTTGCAAATACAAATGCTAAAATGTAGAGATGTACCTTATGGTGTCAAATGACTTCTTTAGTTTAGTGTTTCTAGTCTAAGATTTAAATGGTGATATATGGTTTCATATGTGCATAATCACATGAATATTTTTATATGAATATGCTGTTAAGTGATGAAATGTTTGTTACTTCTTTGCTGCTGCTCTCCTCTAGGCTGAGTACTGATTGAGAATATCACTGAGTAAATAGGAGATGAAATTGTGTTTTTATTGTGGTGTTTTGTACACTGGTGACACTCTCATCAGTAGCAGTAATGTGTATGCATTGAATGTTCACACAGAGTGTTAAAGAGCCCTTGCCTGATTCCATTGGGGATTTATCTGAATATTGATTGAGAATATCACTAAGTAAATAGAAGATGAAATTGTGTTTTTATTGTGGTGTTTTGTACACTGGTGACACTCTCACTCAGCAGCAGTAACGTGTATGCCCTGACTGTTCACACAGAGTGTTAAAGAGCCCTTGCCTGATTCCATTGGAGGTTCCCCTCCTGCAGAAGCCACCCGTGACAGCAGCTCTGGGATGCTGCAGTACCTGCAGTCCTGGTTTCCTGGCTGGGGAGGCTGGTATGGATATGCTCAGCAGACATATGAAGGGGAACCTTTTGAAGGGCTGCTGCCAGACCCCAAGGAGCAGTGGAATCCAGAAGACATACTGGGTATGGAAACACAGGGTTTGCTCCCAGGGTTTGGTACCTGCTCCAGGTGGGCAGAAAGAGCTCTGGGCTTGTTCTGTTAAAGGATTCTGTGCCAGCTGATGTACCCAGGCAGCAGAGCCTGCCTAAAGCTGAACAGCCTGGGCAGTGTGTCAGTGCCTGGGTACCTGCTTGTTTCCAAAGCAATACAGGCAATAGATTTGCTGTCACTGTTGCTTAATTCTGAAAATTCATTTGTTATTATTATTCTGCAAAGGATTTTGGGACTTCTGTTCAAGTGTATGTGTGGCTCATGTGCTGGGTGTAACAGGAATAGTACAGGGTTTTGGGGTCTTTGCAAATTCAGCCTTACATTACCTTGATTGAAATAGAATATTCCATGAAATTCTTCTTTTAAAAGGAAAAAGGTCTATCTGCTCTAAATTTTGTTTCTCTTTTTCCCCCTAAGAGCCAGAGAAATCTTTATTTTCATATTAATAGGAACTTTCTTGTTCTTCAGTAGCCCTCCAGAAACTTAATTTATTTAATGTGCTGGTTTTGTTTTTTATTAGGCACGGATGAATTTTTTGATCCTGCTGCAGATGCTTCCAGCATGAATACCTTTACCAAGAGAGATCATGTTTTTGCTAAATTAAATCTACAGCTGCAGGGTGGCTCTTTCACTCTGTTGCATAGGAAGAAAAAGGTACTGCATGCTGAAGAGACTGCTTTTATGCAGCTGGAGTTTTCAGGTATTAAGCCCATTTCTGTTCTTACTTGAAAAAGATGAGAGCTGTCTCACAATCATTGTGCTATATAACAAATTTCCATTTAAATTTTTTTTTGTAGAAAAAAATATATATAAAGACTGAAAAAATACTTGTTTGTTGGACAGTATTTTTTATTTGTAACATTTAAATAAAATGTATGCTGTACTAAAAGAAACAAAATAATTTTATATATTTACATTCCAGGTGTAAAGGTCTTGGCAGAATCCCTTCCTCGCAGAAAGTCTTCCCTTCTCAAAGTTCAGCTTGGTGGTCTTTTCCTGAGGGATTTGGCAACAGAGGGGACCATATTTCCTGTTCTTGTTTTTCCAAATCCTGTAGGTGACTCCAAATCCTATAAGTTACTATGTGGGATGCATAATTGTTTATGAAAATAGCCATACTCCAAAACTCAAAAATTTCTTATCCCAGAAAGGGAAAACAAAAGTCTTGAGGAAAAGTTTCCACCTGTTGAATTTACTTTTCCCTCTCTTTCCAAATATCATTTGTAGAACTCTTCATTTTTTATTCTGCTTTACTGTATGCTTGCGACTTCAACCTTTTAGTTTTATGTGTTGAGAAGAAGATAATTTGTTGAACAATATTTGATATTTGGAACAAACAGCATTGCTGCTTGATCAGTAATTGTTCTTTTCCATAAAGCTGTGTGGCCCAAGTAATGGTTCTGTTTCACCTGTATGCTGGTCAACTAAATGCACAGACAAATTCTAGAAAATATTTCAAAGTTCCTTCTGAGTGAACAAAATTTGAATCTAAAGCTATGAGGATTTCCCATGTATTTTGTACTTTGTACTGACTGCAATTTTCACTTCAGAGTTCATCCTTTCTGCTGCAGGAGGGGGGAGTGTTTGCCACTTAGTCTATTTTCTTCTTTTGCTTGAACATGTCAGGGGAAAAAATGCATATAATAATCTCAGACTATACATATAGTTCAACAGAAAAGATTTTTATGTTTATCAGGTGGCTTGGTTGATTTTATCTAAACAGTCTTTTTCTTTTAAATTCTTATTAGCAAAAAGAGGTTGGCTGCATGTCTTCCTTTGGACTCCAAAGTTTGTCCTCAGAAATGAATAATCACAACACTGGTAAAGATTTCATTTTATGTTTGATAATTCCTACAAACCAGAAATTTTGAAAATAAGTATCTAGAGTTTGAATTAATGCTAATGCATTTTGCACATGGTAAAGATAAAATCATAGAAGCTTTGTTCAAGATGTAAGTTGCATGCAGGTTGTCTTTAAAGAAAGGAAGAAATTTGTATTTCAAGACAGTAGGAGTTGCACTTACTGTTTGTTTTGGTTTAAAAAGAAGTAGGAGTTCAACATTAGAACCCCAATTATACAAAGGTTTTTGTGTATGTAAACTTGTTGAATTCTGCTGATTGTAGAAGCTGATCATATTATTTCCTTTTCTATTACTGAAGAATTCCTAGACAGTTGTACTTTCCCAGTAGTGCCAGTTTAAAATCAGTTATTAAATTCTTTGGGAGTTGTTTTTTGCTTTTCTCTTATTTGTTTGTTTTGGGTGTTCTTACAGTTGCTTTTTGTAAGTCATTTTTTATTCTGTTGCAGATCCTGATGCCCCAGTATTTGAGATGCTCTATGAAAGAAATCCAATTCACAGCACTTTTGAGAGGCGCCTGGAAGTCAGTACCAGACCACTCAATATTATTTACAATCCACAAGCCATTAAGAAAGTAGCAGACTTCTTCTACAAGGGAAGGGTTCATACCTCAGGTTAACCTTTCATGTGTTTTTTTGCTGGGGTTGGGGTTTTGTTGGTGGAATTACATTTTTTCTTATCTTTGATTTTCATTCTTAGAAATATGAAGCAAAAAATCTTCACTTTAAGTTCAAGTTTAACAATACTCCAAGTCTTGTCTGGAGGGTTTTGTTCCTTTGTTTTGTTTTTTGTTTAATTAAATCAGGGATTTTGCTTTGGTAGGCTCATGCAACTTCTGCTTTAAAATTGCAAGTTGTTGTTATGCCCCATGGTGGATGTTCACATCCCCTAAATTAAAGTGCATAAATAAGGAGAGGGGACTTGTTCCTATAATCTGTTCTGGCAATTGATGGAGTTTTTTTGAGAGGGCAGTTAAAAAGAGTGTTTCTATATTAGTGATACAAAGGAAATAATATTCTAATTCCTGTTGTATTTTTTTTTTTTTTTTTTTGTTGATGAGATTAAGGCTGCCCTTTGTGACAGCTTCTTGAGATACCCTTATTTTTAGATTTGAACATACTTGTTCCCTAAATTTCCAAACAAAAAGATTTAGGGTTCTAGTACCTAAACCTGTAACACTATAAAGTGGCCACCTTTGCAGTTTCTGATGAGATAAGAAGTGACAGTAAGTAACATTAGGAACATGAAAATATTCTTGAAATACCAGTTTGTTTTTCTGCTGATTATCATAAATACCAAAATGTTCAGGTTACCTTGTATAAAGATGCATGTGGCATCTTTTCTCACAAGGTGAGAATATTCTATAAATATTCAGGTTTAAAGCAAACAAACCAACAAAGCAAGCAAAAAAACACTGCCTACATGTGCACATCTTAATGTTTAGTCAGGATTTCTTCTGTGGCCATACTTAGCACCCTTTCTGCATTACTCAAATTTAATTATTTGGGCTGTAGGTCTGTGAGAGAATAGACCTCCAGAGAAAGACCAGAAAATGGATTGGGAAGTATTTTTTTAGGGTGATTATTTGTTTTGTGCTTAAATACTTCCTTTTTACTGTGCAACAGCCTGGTGATTAGTCACAGACAGTGACTTTCACCTGCTTTGTTTTCCTGTTCTATATTTTACTGCTAAAATTTAAAATAATTATTTTCTCTTTTTTTCTTCCGTTTTTTCTTCTGATTCAATGAAGGGTGAACAAAGTTATACCTAGTGAGTTTTCCCTCTCTTGTGCAGGTTTTGGTTATCAGTCTGAGTTGGAGGCAAGAGTGGCTGAAGCTGCCAGAAGACAGTACAACAAGCTGAAAATGCAGACAAAGGCTGAAATCAGACAAACCATTGATCGTTTATTGGTTGGAGATTTCATTGTAAGTTTTTGCCTCCAGAACGTTTATGTAGATTTTGAGGACTTTTTCCAAGTCCTTTTGCTTTAGGACTTTGAGCTCTAGAGAGTGAGGTTTGTTGTTTGTGTGATGTTCTTTGTGAGCAGGAGGGGAGTTTTCCAGGATTGAGGTGCAGGGCATGTTTTCACCTGCTGAAAATGTTTTGTTTTATTGACCACAGTGCGAGTCTGTGGTTTAACAAGGTACCAAACCTGAGTGTGGCTGGAGTTTGTGACAGTCAGCTCATCAGGAGAAAAAGTGACAGATTAGATGTCTCACATGGCTTTTTTTGGTTTGTTTTCTTGTGGGCCATTATGTCTTTCTTCTAAACTTTCAGGAAAACAGCAAAAGCTGGTCCGTGTGCCTTGATATCTCCGCCCCTCAGGTGATCTTTCCCGATGATTTCAAATTTGTGGATCCTGTGTTAGTTGTTGTAGATCTGGGAAGAATATTACTCACAAATTCTCAAGGTATGATCTAGAAATATTGCAGCTTTCCTTTTCTATCTTCTTTCAAAAAGTCAGAACTTAAAAAGAAGGGCAAAAAAAGTACAGGGAAGTTTTGGGGGATGCTCTTGCTTTGTAAAGTAGGAAAAAAATCCTTTTCTTAAGATAATAGAATGAAATTTAATATTAGGCAGTAAAGCCAGTTGGAAAAAACCTGATGATGATAAAAATACTCTAGTTAAGTAGCTCATATCTTTCATTTGGTTTTGAGGATCAGAAGAATTGTGTGGGCAGAGTAATGGGTTCTTTTTTTGACAACTTGGTCAAAAGTGAATCTTGCAGGAAGTGGGTTAAAAATGAGACAATAGTGTATTTTAGTAGCTTCTGTACTACATTGTGACTGACACCTTTGTGAATGTAGAAGTGTAGTAGGTTTCTTTTTGAAGAAAAAGAAAGTGACAGTGGAAGGAGGAAAGGGTAGTACCAGATATGCTTTGTGTTAAAAAAATAGAACTTCAGACAGAATGATCAGATAATCATAGGAAACATCTAAGAAGGGAGAAGAGTACTTTTGCTTATTTTTGTTTACTGTTTTTTTAATCCACAGAAGATTCTAAGAGGAGTACAGGTGCCATTTCTTCAGAAGTCAATGAATTGAGTGATGAAGAATATAAAACACCTCTTGCAACTCCTCCCAATACTCCACCACCAGAATCCAACACCAATAGTGGCATCAAAATGTCTGAATTTACTGGAGTAGAAATAAGTGAAGAGCAGCTCCAGGCACACTTAATGAGTAAAAAAATGTATGAGAGATACACACTTTCTTTTATGGACCTTCAGATCATGGTGGGCCGAGTGAAAGACAACTGGAAGCACGTTCAGGACAGTGATGTGGGTCCAACTCATGTGGTAGAAAAATTCAATGTTCACCTGCAGCTGGAGCACAGACTGATATACACATCTGACCCAAAGTACCCAGGAGCTGTCTTGTCTGGCAACCTGCCAGACTTGAAAATTCACATCAATGAAGACAAAGTGCTGGCTTTGAGGAACTGTCTGACACAGCTGAGTACATCTGAAGCTAAGTCTTCAGATGCCCTACATTTAGGGAAAGACAAGATTTTTGCAGAGGTTGACCAGTTTGGCAGTTTGCACGACTCTGTGATGAATCTGACACAGAGTGTTGTCATGCTGGAGCAGCACACCCGGGAAGTTCTTGTTGAATCCCAGCTGCTTTTGGCTGAGTTCAAAGTCAACTGTATGCAGCTGGGTGTTGAGAGTAATGGGAGATACATCTCTGTGCTCAAGGTTTTTGGCACCAATGCCCATTTTGTGAAAAGGCCTTATGATGCAGAGGTGTCCCTGACTGTCCATGGCCTGTTACTGGTTGATACTATGCAAACATATGGAACAGATTTTGATCTTTTGATGGCTTCTCATAAGAACTTGAGCTTTTGTGTACCAACAGGAAGCCTTCGAGACAGCAGGGCTCAGTCCCCAGTGTCTGGACCACAAGATGCACATCCCATTGATGTTGCTGGTTTGGCAGAGAGGTGCAGTACATCCTCCACCACCTCACCCAGTAACAATGGAAAAGATCAAGAGTCCTTGATAAAATTGGAGTATCAGTTTGTGAGTGCAGAATGCCCATCCATGAACTTGGATAGCAGTCTGCAGGTGATCTCTTTGCAGGTGAACAACCTGGATATCATCCTGAACCCAGAGACTATTGTTGAACTGATTGGGTTTCTCCAGAAATCTTTCCCCAAGGAGAAAGAAGATTCTAGTCCTCAGCCTTTAATAGCTGACTTGGAGAGAGATTGGAGGGAACAGGAAACATTCCAGTCTACTTATGCACAGAACACGGAGGTAGCAGTTGATATCCACTGGTTAAATGTTCTCCTCCTCAGGACAGTTGCCATGACAAATGGAGAAAAATATGGCAGAAAAATTGCAACAGCCAGTATTGGTGGCACCAAAGTCAATGTCTCCATGTGCAGTAAACTGGATGTGAATGGCTCTCTTGGGTGCCTTCACCTGATGGATCTGATTGAGGACAATGTGAAGAACCAGTATGTGGTGAGCATAGGGAACACAGGGAGGTGTGAAAATCTCATTGGCGATGTGAATTTCTTTGAGTCTTTGCTCTTTAGGCTTGATGATGGAAATAACCTTCCAGATGCTTTAAGTTTCACTTTCACAGAAAAGTCAAAAGAGGAGTGTTCTCTCAACCTCAAAATGGCCTCCTTACACTACAACCACTCGGCCAAATTTTTGAAAGAATTGACTTTGACCATGGATGAGCTGGAAGAGAATTTCCGCAGCATGTTGAAAAGTGCAGCTACAAAAGTTACAACAGTCTTGGCAACTAAAACTGCTGAGTACAGTGAAATGGTTTCTTTGTTTGATACCACACCCCGATCAAGAGATGTTGGCAGTGCAGAAGATAACGAAGGCGGCACATTTGGGTCACAGTCCCTCAAAGCTGATACTATCAAACTTATATTAAATGTAAACATTGAATCCCCAATTGTCTCCATACCTCGGAAGCCTGGTAGCTCTGAACTGCTTGTAGGTCATCTAGGACAAATATCTATTCAGAATTTTGTACCAGGAGAAGATGAGTCTACAAGTGATAGGCTGCAAGTTGAAATTAAAGATATTAAGATGTATTCATTAAATAGTAGTCAGTCTACAAACAAGAAGGAGCCTGCAAGTGGGATACCCCGTGGGTCACATTCCTCATCAGGTCCTGCCAGCATTAACAGCCAGGAAGAATCTCATTTTACTCGTCATGACTTCTTTGAATCATTGCACAAAGGTCATGGTATGTTAATCAGAGGAGTCTTAATTATTATAAATGAGTAGTATATGTGTTAAAAATGTATATTGAGTGTATATTCTGCTTCATCCATCCTACTAAAACACATTGGTCAGTTTTAATGACAGTGGGCTAGATACTGTATTTATATCCATTTTTAGTCTCCTAAGCAAAAATGGAATGGTGCCTTTTAAACAGAAACTGAGCAAAACATAACCATAGAATCTGAGTCCAGCATTGCTCAGATTCTGAGCAAGTTCAATAGCTCCTGTGTTATCTTTTCCATACAGTATTTATGGGCTAATCAGTTCACTTACTCTAATGTTGCTTTAATTTCTCTTCCAGCTTTCCACATTCTGAATAACACCACGATCCAGTTTAAATTGGAAAAGATACCACTAGAGAAAGATTTGGATTTAACTTTTCCTCTGTGTAATGAAGACTTGGGAATATCAAGCATTATGAAAATTGAAGGGAAATTTGTGAACCCTCTTCAGGTACAGAAATGTAGTATTTCCACTATCAATGTAAAAACATTTCCCTGCATAGAAGATGAGTATTTTTCAGTATCTTCAGGTTTAGTATGTTAGTAGTTTAGAAATCAGATCCTTATAGACATGGTTAGAAGAGACAGTCTTAAGTCATAATAATAATGAACAATATTTAACCTTGTTTGGGGACATTTTAAACATTTTTATGAATTACTTTTGCTTATGAATATTAGTATAACTTATTATGAATAACTTTTGCTTATCTTGAATACAGAAGGAAAGGTAAATGTGTCATTATCCAAATGACACTGTCCAAACAAGTTTATTTGCAGTTGTAGTTGAAACTAAGAATTAATATGTCATTACCTTGAAAGAAATCTGTGCAAGAGCAGAGGTTTTAAATAGAGAAAACTGGAACATCTAATACTTAGGAGAAAACCGTGATGGCTATGTAGAATGTTTGTTTCGTTAATTACTGTGTAAGCTCAGGTGGTGAATTATTTTTAATTAATTCTTTCTGGATGCTTTTTGCCCAGGAATACAAGGTATCCTATTC
The DNA here is from genome assembly GCF_028018845.1 of Melospiza georgiana. Taxonomy (NCBI): domain Eukaryota; kingdom Metazoa; phylum Chordata; class Aves; order Passeriformes; family Passerellidae; genus Melospiza; species Melospiza georgiana. The sequence continues at coordinate 6,775,663 of NC_080451.1, forward strand.
TAGGATCCCATCCCATGTGTCATCTTACAGAGCTCATACAGAAGAACTGTTTTGCTTCAGTTTTGCATTGTACCTTCTTTTGAGTAGTTACTGTTGTTGTTGTTATTATTATTTATTATTATTTTGGATGAACTTAAAATTTGTGTGGTTTGGAATTCCACTTATGAGTTTTAGAATATATGTATTGATTCCATTAATACAGAGAGCTCCAATGTGATGATTGTTTCTTTTCTCTACATTGTAGGTGGTGTTAGCAAAACATGTATATGAACAAGTCCTTCAGACTCTGGATAATTTAATTTACAGTGAAGACTTGAACAAATTTTCAGCCACTTCTGTATCTCCAGCTAGTCTTAGCTCTCCTTCAGCATCACTTCATAGTACAGGCTCAGAATTCTCGAGTGAACGGAAGGAAAATGGTTTATTCAGCCACTCTAGTTTTAATTCTGTTCCAAACAAGCCCTTAGCTATCAGGGAAACAAAATCTTTTACTCAAATTCAAGCAAACTTTCACATCTCAGAGCTCCAGGTTCAGTTAAGTGGTGATCTCACACTTGGGGCACAAGGTCTTGTCAGCCTTAAATTTCAGGATTTTGATGTTGAGTTTGCCAAAGACCACCCTCAAACCCTGTCCATTCAGATTGCCTTGCGTTCCCTGCTGATGGAAGATCTCTTGGAAAAGAAACCAGACTCTAAGTACAAGAACCTCATGGTGTCTCATGGAGCACCCAAACCATCCAGTTTAGCCCATAAGGAATATCTTTCACAGTCCTGTCCCTCAATGTCCAATGCAGAATATCCAGACATGCCACGTTCCCTCCCTTCCCATATGGAAGAAGCACCCAATGTCTTTCAGCTGTACCAAAGACCAGTTTGTGCCTCCCGTAAGAAGCAAAAGGAAGATGCTGATTCTGAGTATCCTCTGACTCCACCTCCTTCTCCATCAGCAGACAGATCCAAGTTGCCCTGTGGAAAAAGTAACTTTGATGATTCATTAGTTCATATCAATATATTTCTAGTGGATAGGAAACATCCTGAATTTTCTTCTCGCTATAACAAAATTAACCGTAGTGTAGATGTTGATTTTAATTGTCTAGATGTGTTAATTACTTTGCAAACTTGGGTAGTAATATTGGATTTCTTTGGGATTGGATCCACTGCTGATAACCATGCTATGAAGCCGCAGCCTGAAGATACTCAGCAGACAATCAAAGCAGAAATAAATTCCTTGTCAGCCTCTCAAGTCCAAGAGCCTGTAAACACTAAGCTGGATCTAAAGGTATACTTGACATGGAAAACAGTAATTGGATTGTCTGTCATAAAGCATCTGGTTTATAGGAACTTAAGGTGACATTTACATCATGTGTTTTATTTTCTGGTGGGGAGTCTACATAAATGCAGAAACAGAATTAGAATGTATGTAGATACAGTTAAAAAAGGAGTTATAGAAAATTAGAACTTGTGCAAAATGTTTGGCTCCCTTGCTCTGTGACCCTCTCTTTAATGAAAAGATTGTTTCAGTATTAAAGACCTAACATGCTGCAATTGGCACTGTGCTGTTCTAGGTATAAACTGTGGAGTTTATTTATGCAAAAAGGTCTATATTTTGTAAATATATCCATATATGTTTATACATCTATATGTATAAACAGTTTTTTTGAAAAACCCATGTTGTATGTATATAATATAATATAGTCTTTGCCCAGAGACCCTGCAGTCTAACTAACATGTGACAAAAGGTAACAGTGCTGGATTTGTTCTTGATCTGATCAGTCTGAATTGCTTGGGAGACCCATTAATATGCAAACAAAGCAGTAAAAATGTTGCTCTCATTCACTGTCTCTCAATCAGATAATTATTGTTTGGCATTCATGTATTACAGTGCAGTTGTCTTGGAAAAAATCTAAACAGGATGTTCAAGCTCTGAAGTCATGTTTTTCATACCAGTTTGTTCCTGTTTTATTTGACCAGGTCCATTCTTTGTCCTTAGTCCTGAATAAGACAACCAGTGAGCTTGCTAAAGCCAGTGTGGCAAAGCTGGCAGCTCACTTGGAAGTGATTGGTGAGTACATTGAGGGGCTCAGGTTGTTCACAGCTTAAAATAAAATGGGTGCACATGAGTAAAATGTGCACTGGAATTAAGGTTTTAAGTGATTTTCCTTTGGTGCTCATTGGGGTTTGTGTATTTTTTCTGGGCAAAATGTACATTTTCCTCCCACTGCTTCTTTTGGTTTTTTAGGGTTTATTTTAAATCTTTACATTCCTCCCAGTTGTCAAACCTTTCATCATTTTAACTGTGATTGGCTGTGATTTTAACACTTCACTTTCACAGAGTATAACAATAGTTTTTATTACTGTTCTAGAGGATGAAAAGTAATTCTATCTAAGTTTCACAAATCAAAGTGGTGTGATCACATGATGTGTGTAAATCCTGTAGTAATGTGTGGGTTAATACAATCTTTGTAGCAGAAACACATTATTTTCTTTGAACATGAGGATTAATATTTAATTGAATTATTTAATTACTTGTAGTGATGCTGTCCCAGTAATAGAAACTTTTGGGGTTTAGTAACTGATCTGTGTTTGAGGATGCTGATTGTCTGTCCTTTGTTTTCCAGAGGGAGATTTGGCCTTGCAGGGAAGTATTGGAAGTCTGTCCTTAAGTGATCTTACATCTCATGGAGAATTCTACAGAGAACGTTTCACTACAAGTGGTGAAGAGGCTCTCATTTTTCAAATCTTAAAGTATGAATTTAAACTTTTTGTTACTCAATATTAGCTTGTTACTCCATTAACTTCCAAATCCCCTCCAAAAAAAACCCAAAAGTTGAACAAACCCAGAAAACCCAAACCCACAACTGTCATGGCTGCATGATTCTGCTTTGGCCTCTTGCGACTTATGTGGGACTTAAAAATCTTAAGTTTATAACTGAAAATATTCTAACTTATATTTGTCTTGCAATGTATGAAGAAATGGAAAAGGAAAGGTAGTTTTTTATTTACCTCTAAAGGTGTTCTTAGAAGTATTTATATGATAGTTTGTTCCTGTCTAAAATGATTCTTTTTTTAAGTTGGAAGAAGTTTTCAACTGATGAACTAGATCTTCCTTTGCTTCTTGATTTTGGAAGAAGAGGTTTGCTTTCATCATAATGTAAATTTGAATTTCTTTGTTATGTTTTAAGGAATAGGTCTTATCTTGTGATGTTTTCTGTTTTTCCAATTAATCAGATTAGAAATTATCCAAGTAATATTATGGAATTAATATCAAATATGACAGCACGCTGATTCAGAATTGAATGTACACATTATCCTGCAGTGGAGTAGTTACCTTAAAAGCCACTGTTTTGGTATAACATCACCAAAGGTCTAACTGGTATACAGAGATTAAAAGTACATTCCAAATGCAGAATATTTCTATTTGCTTAATTAAAACTCAGCAGAACTTAAATGTACAAAATTTAGAAGTATTTAATACAAAACAAATTTTTCATGTCTGCAACTGAGATAGTGTTAATTACATGCTGTGAACATTTATTAAATCTGTCCCAGGGCCAGATCAGTCTCATAACCTGAGGTTATGAGTTTGATCCTCACAAGGAGCACCAGCTTTGGTGGTCCCAGTTGTGGGTTTCTGTGGGTCTGGACTGAAGGCATTGAGACAGCAGTTCATGTTCACACTCAGGTGTTTATTACTTCTTATCAGTGAAACACTCTCACTACTCTCAGTTGGGCAGCTTTTCATTAGAAGGCACAAAGTGGCCAACAATCTCTTGGTACAAGGGCTTTTCAGAATAAACTGTCCAATTAAGAGCTGACACCTGGATTATTTTCCCTTTTAACCCAATAACTGATCCCACGGAGCCCCCAATGGGGACTTTTCTGCTCAATTACAAAATGCCACCCAAACCCATGAGGAAGGAGGAAGAAGAAGCATGAAGAAGAAACCCAGGATGACACCCTGTGCCCTCCATCTTGCTGCCATCCCCAACACACTAAAAATCCCAAAACCTCTATTTCTCACCAAGTGATACACCTACACTGCTCTTTATATTCTGTTTCACACTTTTGTGGATTCCAGTCTCTCTTGGAGTCTGGGAAACTTTCTCCATGAATGAGGGTCACAGTCAGTGCTGCCCTGGGGGTCAGTGCTCCCAGAGCAGACACAGAAATATTCCCAGTGCCCTGGGTTTGCACAAAATCCTCTATATTACTATTTTGAATGCAGCAAAATGTCTAGTGCTGCTTCTAAAATGTAGCTAAGATTGATAAATTTTACTTTCACCCCTTCTCACAGGTATGGGAGGCCAGACCCTCTGCTGCAGAGGGAGTGTGACATCCGTGTCACCCTGAGGATGGCCTCTGTCCAGTATGTGCACACCCAGCGCTTCCAGGCCGAGGTGGTTTCCTTCATCCAGCATTTCACTCAGCTCCAAGATGTCTTGGGCAGGCAGAGAGCAGCAATTGAAGGACAAACAGTATGTCTGAGCCTTTTTTCTATTCTTTCCCAGCCTGTTTTGTTAATCAAGGGGTAATGATCCTGAGTTCAGTACTAGTCAGTGGACAATAATCACCTGCTTCCTGCAGTATGTGTAATTATTTTTGAAATGTATTTTTGCTCTTTCCAGGTGAGAGATAAAGCCCAGAGAGCTTCCAGAGTTCTTCTTGATATTGAGGCTGGGGCTCCTGTTCTGCTTATACCTGAGAGCTCCAAGTCCAACAGCCTGATTGTAGCTAATCTGGGGAAGCTGAAAGTGAAGAACAGATTCCTGTTTGCAGGAATGCCAGGGACCTTTTCATTAAAGAACAAGGTAGGAGCATTGCTTCTTCTTTTAGCAGCTTGCAGTTTTGCTAGTTCTTGTGTGTTTTATTTCTAAATCAAAATTTTAAATGACTCTTAAATTTTATTTTATATATTGACTTTATAATTCTGCTAATGAGAATCTGTGCTAGTGTGCTGGCAAATCTTATAGATTTGCATGCTGTGCTGCCCTTCCTATCTTGAGTTTACTGTCTGAGGCTCTGGGGCAGAGGAGAGACTGAAGTGAGTGTTTGGAGAGAGCAGAGGGAATAAAGGAGGCTGAACTGACTCCAGCTGCTCTGGTGAGGATCAGGACCCAACCAGGTGCACACCTGAGTGTGGGACCAGGATGGGCTCTCAGCTCACCCTTTTTGGTTACTCTGGCTGCTCACCATCAAAATTTCCACAGTGTGAACAGCAGAAAACAGGGTGCTGTGTTGGCTGAGACTTGCTCCAACACACTGGAGCACAGAATTGGGTTTATTTTCTGCTCTCAGTGAAAACTGAGTGTGTGTAGTTGCTTTGGTGAGGTGAAACCATGGGAAAGGTTTCCAGGATGCAGCCACAAAATTTGGGAGAAGGAAGATCCATGTTGGATGGCTTTCTATATCTAACCCATTCAACAAAACAGATGGGTGTCTGGGAACCCTCTAATTTGATTTGAAGGGATTAGAAGTTGGATGGACTAAATTACTGCAGTGTGTCTGTTGCCTTCATCTGGTTGGTATCTCCCTGTGTCTACTGTAAGAAAATAGTGGACTGTGATGTTAAGTTATTTTCTGTACTGTAGGATATTGATACAAATACAAGTTTGTAAGCAGTAAACACCTACATTAACATTATAAATTAAAATAATTGTGCACAATAATTTAATTTCAGCCTAAAAATACTGTGTTATGTTGCACTGTAGAAATGTAGGTGTTTAAAATGGAATTAGGTGGGGTTTGGCTTTTTTTTGTTGGTTTTGTTTTCATTTTTCCTCTGTCCTATGTTTATTTTTGAGGATCGGATTTTGCAAGGCAATGCATACAAGGATCCTGTTTTATTTGAGGTATTTCACATCCTTATGGCAGTGTTCAGGTGCTCCTCATTCATTCTATAAAAAAGAAAGTATTCTTCTGGAATTCAGCACTTAAAAAAGCTACTTCATTTATTAAAAACGATGTTTCTGTTCTAAAGATTTTGCTGAATTCTATAAGAATTGGATGTAAACTTTTTGTGGTGTGCTCTTTATGCATGTGTGAGGAGCTGCTAATTTGGATTTAATTGCATAAATTCATAGATTTATAGATGATGTGATGATTTTCCTTTGCATGTACTTTTCAGTCTTTTCTTTGCAGTATGTCCTCAAATTTTTTTCTTAAAATCCTTGGTTGTGTTTACAATTAATTTTTCCAATTTTTTTCTTATATTTAAAAACCATGTAAAGCAATAAAATATTAACAATTAAAACCAGAGAGGGAAGTTTATGATAGGGATTGATGTGACATCAGAAGCTGGATCCAGAAGGAAGATGGGAAATGATAGTAACACTAATTGATAGTAAACACTAAAGATAATTGCTACCTGTATGTAGAACATGATGTTAATTAATTGAAATGATTGACAGATTAATTCCAAAACTGCCTTTGGGCTATAAAGGTGGTGTGCAATCCTCTTCCACCAGACAAATCCCAGAGTGGTTGGGGCCATTCCATTACAGAAGGCTGTCAGGTTGCTCAAGCAGGATTTTTGGGAAAAGAAATTTCTAATGTTGATGTGACTCTTTTTGTAGTGAAATTTGCAGGTTTTTGGTGCAAGAGAGCTCGTGGATTTCCACTGGATTTGTGGTGGTGGGAAGATGTCTGAAATGGTTTACATCAATATAAATGAATTTTTCTTTCTTCACTTGTGAGGAATTTAACATTAAATGTAGGGATTTATCCAGCCTTAAACTGCAGGAGAATTTTGGGACACATTTTGGTGTGACAGCTGAAGCATTTGAAGTGCATAAAATGTGCATGTGCAGAAGTGTTAATTCATATATTGTAATAAAATACGAAGTTGCTGACATGATCTTGCAGAAATAATGGTATATGTTTTTTTCATCACCTGAAAAACAGCTTTAAATATTTAACAGTTTTTATTCTGCAGAAATGTTTAATGCTCTCACAGTCTTACCCCTCCACTTTGGTATTAATTTCATTTATATGAGAATATTTCAGTTTTATGCAAAACCCTCTGCTTTTGAATTAGTTTGTCATTGAAATGATTCTACAGCTTTTTGAGGAAGGTTGCAGAAATAAACTTTTTTTACAAAGAAAATGTTCTCATCTGCTGTTAAGGCTGTAGGAGAAAAGTTTGGGCATTTTTCTACAGCAGAGAATACTGGCATTCTAGTAACATACTTTCTACCAGCAGAAGATACTGGCATTCTGGTCATTTGTTGCAGCTTGAACATTGATGCATTGGTTCCTTAGAATTTAAGTCAAAAATCTGATATTAATTATAACATTTCTTTCATTAGCAGGATTCTGTTCAATTTTCCTCTCCTATGGGAACCCCAAAACACAGTGTGAAGAAAACAAGTGCTGATGAGTCCAGATCAGCAATAGAAGGATTGGTCATGAAAAAATCATCAGGAGCAAACATTTCTAGGCTGAAGAACGAGCCTGCAGTGAGCACCTCGAGTAAGCAGCAGGGCCAGCCATCAAAGCTGCCTGTTGTCCCAAACCCTGAGAGCCCAGGTATGTGAGAGCCATGGGGAACCCCATGGAGCTTCTTTTGCCTTGTGAAATAGTGCAGTGACATTTTGCTTTGATCTTGTGTGACACTGAAAAGATATGAGGCTCTGGGCTGAAGATTGTGGATTGGAGAATGAATTACTTCTGAGCTTTAAGGGTGATTTTTTTGCAGCTTAAAGGACTAAGGAGTTGTAGTTCAGTTTCTGGAAGAACAGTCCTGCAGATTGGGTGTGTTTTGAGATGCATATTGCACACATACAAGGAGTGTGCTTGGACTCCTAATTAGGAATTTAGATTGACCTGTGAATGAGCTTGATATCTGCTAGTTACAGATATTGAACATGAATTTAAAAAAAAAAAGTGGAATAAAATCAAAACTAAATTAAAATTTTTTTAAAAGTAGGTTGCATTAATTTTGCACAGATTCTGTTTTTCTTCCTTAATGTGTTATCTCCTGTGTGCTTGCAGAGGATCACATCTGCCTCTTAGACTGCATTGTAGTTGATCTGCAGGACATGGACATCTTTGCTGCTGAAAGATACCAGAGAGAGTATTCCAAGGCTGTGGAAGATACCAGTGCAGATTTGAGCTTTCCATCCTATTTGGTGAGGCAGACAGGAGGGAGCCTGCTGACAGAACCTTTCAGACTGAAGTTAAAAGTAGAGAGAAATTTGGACAAGTGAGTTTAAACAGCGTCACTTATTCTGTCACCTAGAGCAGTGTTTTTGTATCCTAAAGGTCTTGCCTGCTGTTGGAGGTCCTGGAAGCACTGAGGTTTTCTCTTTTTGTTGCAGAGAGCTGAGTCATGCTGTTGCAGACATTTCAATCCATGGCAACCTGTCCTCAGTGCACTGCTCCCTGGATCTGAACAAGTACAAACTGATCCGGGGGCTGCTGGAGAACAACCTGGGCGAGCCCATCGAGGAGTTCATGCGCCCCTACGACCTACAGGATCCAAGAATTCTTGTAAGCATCCCTGTGCACCTGAAATTCTCTGGAAATGTCTGGGGGTGTGTCTTGGTTTGGAAAGGCAGGAGCCTCCCCTGAAGTGGAGAATGTAAACCCTCCCCACCCCTCTGAATTGCTATAAATTTTACATTAGGGCCTCTCAGGCAAAAAATGTGGGAACAGGAATAACAGTTCTTTAATAGGGAAGAAAATAAAAGGATAAAAGAAACAATGCAGTAAACTAAACCAACACTGACAGAGAACCCAACCTGACACGCTGTGGGTCAGGCTGTTGGCAGCAGTCCCATTGGAATTGTGGCTCAGCCCTCCTGCAGTGTCAGGGCTGGTTCTGCTGGAGCAGGGATCCTGGAGAAAGGTGCAGTCTCTGCCTCTGAAGATCCAGGGGCAGAGGCAGCTGCTGTTCCTCTGGGAAATCCAGTGGAGAAGCTGTGCTGGTGTTCCAGAATCTCCAGATTATATCCAGGTAGGAATGCTTGGCTCCTCCCTCTGGGCTCACATCTCCCAATGGGATGCTGCAGTTCTTATCAGCCATGCAGTGACATTCCATAGCTGTTATCAGCACATGTCTCCCCTTAGAGAATTGGGTGTGGAAGAGATAAGGAAAACTGCCCACTGAGCAGAAGACAACTGCCATCCAGATGGTAATAGAACACATCTTGCCTTGCAATATGGAACAGACTGATTTCTGATTTTGCTGATGGCAGCAATATTTTAAGGACAAAGAAGCTCTAGACCGGTACTGTGAAAATGGGTTAATGGTCATTTTCAAGTTAAAGGCCACAGTGTTGTGAAATGTAACATTTCCCCAGTAATGGTTAATGAAACCAGTTGGAGAAGAAGGACATCACACAGAAGATATTTACATTTTCTGAAATACAGGTTAATTCAGAGATCAAATTTACAGAGATGCTCTGATAAAGAATGTTGGTGTTTTCCACTTTCAGACAGTTTTGAGTGGGGAAGTGTATACTTCCATGTCATTCCTCATTGACATGGTTAATGTGAGCCTGGAGCTGATGGATCCAAAGGGGAAAGATGGAAGCAGCTCTTTAGCCAGGTATGGATGTTCTTCTCTTACTGAATACCTTGTCCTAAATACTATGCTCATGTGAAAGATACAGGAAAAGAATTAAAATAATATGTGGAATTACAATTTAGTAATGCAGTGAAATGGAATTTCTTAATTAGAGTCCAAACTGAGAGTTTGAGCTGCTCTGAGAGATGAAAGGGGTGACACTGTTCAAAAGATACATCTGTCTTTCCACTTGTCCTTGAAATAACAGTCCAGCAGTCAGTACTTGTCTAAAAGAAATAGTATTTTAATTAAGAAAGCAAAACAAGGGAAGGTTAAAAAAGCAGATTTCTGCTATGTTGGCTTGTTGGGTTTTTTAAATCCAGAAGGCTTTTAATCAGTGGAAAATATTATTACGACTCCAAGGAATAAACAAACTCTAAGTCTTTTGTGTGTGTTGTTTTGCTTTTTATTCTCCCAGGTTTGATTTTAAGAAATCCAAGTTGCTTTTTGAAAGCTCTTCAGATGGAACCAAGTCTGTAAATCTGGTCTCTCATTCCATGATGGCCTTTGACACTCGTTATGCTGGACAGAAATATGCTACAGGCCCCCCAAATGTCTTTAATTGCATCTTCCAATCATCCAAGAACACCAGCAGCCCAGGAGCAATCCAGATTGAATTGCATTTCAGGTTGGTAATTCTGGGATTTTTTTGTTTTTAATAATGACATCATCAGTATTATCCTGATTTTAATACATGTGGTACTATTGTAGATAAACTTGGGGACGTTGTATTTCAATCTATTTCTATTTCAATTCACTGTATTTTGGGGTGATCAGTGGTACTTGATAGATTAAAATCTTCAGTTATTAATTCTTTGGAAATTGTTGGATTTTTTTTTCCTTTTTCGCTTATTGCAATAAAATGTAGGTTTGAATGTGTAATGGATCAGAGGAAGGTTTGACCTATTAAAATCAATAGTGCTTAGAGCTTGATAAGTCTGGCCTATCACTTGTCTATGTGCATAAAACCAGTTTGTAGAATTTTTAATAGAAGTTGCACAAAAGCTGTTTCCCAGCAGGTGTCACACTTGGTTTTCTGAGGGCATCAGACACAGACAGAGACAGCACCTCATTCAAAAACAATCTCTGTGTTCTATTCTATGTTCTGTCCTACCCTGTTTGTTTTTTCTTACCTGTTTTGATCCAATTTAGTATTGAAATTGGGAATATAAAGTATAATATCAGTATTTACCTGTATCAGCATGGTGTTTTTTTGAGGAATGTTAACTATCAAAAAAGAGGGTGAAGTGAGATGTCTGGAGATGCTGCTTTCACTTCTGGTCTGATTTGCTGACCAAGCTCAGCTTTCTCACTCTGTGAGTCTGATGCCTTCTGGAACAGTTGCAGGAGTAATGTAGAAAAAAAATTGAGGATTATATTAGTCCAGTAGAAAATTTTAGAGACAAATTTTCATAAAAACCAGCTAAAGAATCTTGGCAACTGAGAGAATTTTTTTTAACATTTGGATGCTGCATTATGGTTTTAAGTACCTAAAAAATGTGTTCAGAAAGGAGCCAATATTTCAATTTGATTAAAACTAAAATGGGATTTACTAAAAAATACACCCTAAAAAAGCCCCAGATGGTTTTCACAGAACTGTTGAGTCAGTAGGCAGCTAGCTTAGACACAGCTAGTGAATTTGCACAGTACAGCCTAATGTGCTTTATGAGTGAGAGTTTCAGGAATCTTCTTCCCAACTGTTGTGATTTTAAATTTCAGCTGCAGCAGCATGTGGTCTGTTTTTAGTGGTGAGAGCATCCTTGGCAGAAGATGCAAGGGCTGGCAGAGCTCAGTGATAGTGCTGTACTGCCTGGTGCCTCTTGAAATATCCTGGAGAGCCAGGCAGGGTTATAGGCTTTGCTGTTGGAAGCTCCCCACTAAGGCATCACAGTTCTTTGGAGATTTTATAGCTCACAGTGTGCTGGATTGAAAATTGCTTCATGCTATTTAAGCACTTAGATGATTTTCCAGTTAGCATGATCAAATGTAAGAGGTATTCCAGATCACAAAGCCAAGCACTTTATCCCTCCTGGCCAGACCTTCAGAATGGGATGCTGGAAGCTCAGGCAGGCTGACATTTTTTCTGAGTGACAAAGCAGCTTCCTGTGCTGCAAAATGGTGCCAGGGTAGGAGAGGAAATTCAAGTTTTACCTCTTATCTCAGAGCCAGGTCTGAGTTTCACACAAAGAATGTTAGACATAAAATGATAATAAAAACATAAGACAAAATGATAATAAAACAAAGATATAAAATAAGAATAGAAAAAGGTTTTAAAATTTCAGATTTTGAAAATTAATAATTTAAGTATGTTAAAGGAGGTTTTACAAATTTCCTGTCATGCAGTTTTTCAGTTCATCTCTTGTATCATTATGGCTTAGAATTTGTGCAGTTAAGATCTATTGGGGTTCTGTGGGTATAGCAAATTGTTGAATTTCAGTCTGTTTAAATATATATATATATATATGTGTGTGTGTATATATATATGAAATGTATATATAGGAGTTCAAACTCCTATATATAGGAGTTTAAATATAAATGTATAGCTATACAAAAATATATAAATTTATATATATGTGTGTGTATATATAAAAATATATGAATGTATTTATATAAGATGTATATATATAAAAATGTGTATATATATAAAAGTGTATATATATATGTGTGTGTAAAAATAAATATATATATAAAAATGTATGTATGTATTTTAAAGGCCAGACACTGTAAACCAAGTCCATGCCTATAAAATGCCATATGAGTCTTACTAGATACTGATAGTTGTCAGCATGATTTTAAATATTTACAGGTTTTAAAGTTCACCTGTGTGATTCTCTCTTCTTAAAAGGTCTACTAAGGATTCCTCCAGTTTCACAGTTGTTCTGAACAATCTTCGTGTGTTCCTGATATTTGACTGGCTGTTACTGGTTCATGACTTTTTGTGCACTCCTGGGGACACCAAAAAGAGGGAAAATCCCCATTGCCGGCAGCGATCCTGCATCAGTGACACCAGTGTGGTTCCCAAAGCTGTGAAAAGGGGAGTGGTTACCAAACGTTCCTCACTCCCTGTGACAGCAGAAAAGCAGCTGGAAGTCAAGGTTAATGTGACAGGTAAATGTGCTCTTCTCTGATGCTTTTGTTTTTCTCATTAAGGAAGTTTGTTATTCTCATTGAGGAGTTTTTCTCATTAAAAGCTGTGTGCTGGTGTAAAGGCAGGTCCATTAAAGGAAATCAAGAAACCTGCTACAAATGCCTCAAGTACCTTAATGGTATTGCCAACAGCCCTGTTAGTTATTTGTCTTTTTTCTGGTTAAGGAACTGAATTTGTGGTTGTTGAAGACATGTCCTGCTTTGATACCAATGCAATTATTCTGAAGGGAACAACTGTTCTCACTTACAAGCCCAAGCTGATAGATCGTCCTTTCTCTGGCAGTTTGTTTGGCATTGAGGTAAGAAAAAGAAATTTTCTTCTTTATAACATCTAAAATTAGAGGAATTTGTGAAGATACTTTACTATAAACATATATACAAAAGAAATAGTCCAGATGCTTTCTGAAGTCTGTTGGTTTCTCATCAAATGCTCTCATTTTACAGCAGTTTTGAGAATAGTTTTATATTTATATTATATAAATATATTATGTTTATATTTTCTGTTACAAGATTGCAAGACTTGACTGCAGCCTCAAAATATTGCTAGTTCTTCCCAGGCTTGTTATCTCAGTTCATAATTTTTTAAAAATAATTTGCAATTTTCAGGTGTTTTCATGCCGGTTAGGAAATGAGCAAGAGACTGCACTGTCAATTATTGATCCAGTACAGATTCATTTGGAACTTATTGGGAATTCTTCCTATCCAATTGGTTCAGGACTGCTGGATGCTTTCAATAGTGAAGATTTTCCTCCTATTCTAGAGGTAATATTAAAGCCTGAATAAAACTGTGCAGTAGAGAATACTAGCAGAGATATTTTTATGCCCAAGGATTCAATAGAAGATTTTCAAATGCATAAGAAGAGAGTAAGGTAACTTTTTCCTGAAATGGAAAAGAAAAAGAAAGAAGCATGTAGAAAATGCTCTTAGTGGTAATGAAAAAGGGATTTATGGGATATGTTACAGAGGTTGATAGTGGGGGAAAGAAATGGGCTGATTATGTAGGCTGATGGTGTTGGATAGTTACTAATAGCTGAATGGAAATTGTATTTTTCTATATTTTCTCTTTCTAGTTGTTAGGACATATTAGAGGGGAATTATACTTAAAGATTTTTACTATTGTATCAAAATAAAACTTCTTTTCCCTGAGATGTACTAGTTTTGGTTGTTGGTAAATAATAACAATTTGATACATTTATTATTGGATCTTTAAAACAGCATGGTGATCAGATTGTAACACTAAATTTTGTCTTCCTTTGGGAAAAGCTTTATGTGTAGAAAAAGGCAAGTGACTCTTACATTCTAATTTTTCATTTAGATTCAGTTGCAAGCACTGGATATCAGACTGTCCTACAATGATGTTCAGCTCTTCCTGGCCATTGCAAAGTCAATTCCCCAGCAGACAAGTGCAGCCCTGCCTGACTCAGCTGCCTCAGGTGCTGGGAGTGCTGCTGATTCCTCCAGTTCAGCACTGGGGCATGAGAACTCCTTGGCTCATGAAACCAGAGATGGCTCCAAACGTGTGCTGGATCCTGTTCTTGGTATGTTTTTCACTGCTGGAGTGAAACCATTCCTTATATCTAAGGGAATTTAATTTTCTATAAGGTGAAGCTAATCTATGTGTTGAACACAAAAAATGTTGGTATCTCCATGGGGTAAGACCCTTTGTTGGTTGGAACTACCGAATAATGGCATTGTTCTGATGATGTAAAAACTGTAAAAAACAACTGTAAACTACAACTGTAAAAAACATAAAAGCAGGGCTGAATCGTGTGCTTTTGCTAGAGTTGCAATCTTAAATAAACAAACCCCCATTTGTTAAATAAAGCCCCATTTACATACAGATGTATCTTGATTTTAGAAATGAAATAAGTAGCTAACTGTGAAGGATTTCTGCCTGTAACTGTTCATTGCAGAAGCCCAGCTGGCTCGCCTGCAGGAGCTGGGGTTCAGCATGGAGGATTGTCGTAAAGCTCTTCTCATCTGCCAAGGTAACATCAGATATTCTTAGCAGGGCTTTGCACATTATTCATTTTACCTTAATTGCAGTTAAGTAAAGCCTTTAGACTGTCAGGTGGTTATTCACAGGCACTGTGTCCTTCTTTAGAACATCTTTGGCTCTGTGCTGGCCTGTGGTCTTAAACATTATTCTTCCTGTTCTGCTCCTGTGTAAAATCCACCTCCCAAAGATTCTTTCTGCCCTTTGGGATGTCATGTGTGGGTGCTTAAGTGTATTTTGGTTTGAGAGTTTTAGTTGTGTTCAGACTGGTAATTTTTATGGCGCACCAATTTCTTGCTATTCCACATCTCTTCCTCTTGAATGCATGTGTTTTTGTTTCTCCCTTTTAAAATCATATTTCTCTAGTTCTGCATGCAGTACCTGAAAAGAAAACAAAGCTTTACCACAAGTGATTCCTTTTTCCTTTAGCACTGTCATGCTTCCCACCTTATATACAGGCATGCATAATGTTATTGAGATTTTCATTACATTTTATTACTAGATTTTTATTACATTTGTGAACTTCAAAATTTCTTACTCTTAGGATATACCAATGTCTTTATAATCTTCTCATATTTATGTTACAAAATAAGCATATTGAAGTACTGCTGAGAATATTTTCTTAAGAGAAAGGGAATTAGTTTTCTTCTCTATGATTATAACTAAGTAGATGTCTTTGAGAAAGCAGGTGATGATTGATTGGTTGTTTGCTTCTTTCTAAGGTGACTTGAAGAAAGCAGCAAGTTGGTTGTTTAAGAATGCTGAACCTCTGAAATCAGTTTCCCAGACTTCTGCTCGAGATAGCCAGGGGATTTTGCCTTTCCAGTTCATCTCTGGCGTGGAAATAAAGGCAGAAAGTGTTTGCATCTGCTTTATAGATGACTGCATGGACTGTGATGTTCCCCTGGCTGAATTAACCTTTTCATGTGAGTATCTGGTTCTGCTTTGGCATGAAATGATTGTCAGTTCTGGGCGTGTTCAGCATCCTTCTCTTGTTTGTCAGGGCCTGTCAAATTTCAACTGCCAGTGTCTTGATGGTGGTTGTGTAGATATTGGGGGTTTCTTTTTCTTTATTTCTGTTTGGTTTAAGTTTTGGTTTTAAGAAGATTACAGTCTTTGTAGGGTTAAGATTCTGTTTTCCCCTTTTTACATCACTTAAGAAATTAAATCTGTCCTGAGCAGAATCCTAGGGAGGCTCTGTTTTGTGAGGTGTGGCTGTCTGCAAATGTTATTGGAAGAATATTATGATAAGCTTTTTGTACCATTTCAGTTTAAAAGACAAGACAAAACCTTTCATTGCTTACTTGACACTTCACAAAATCAGAAAGCTTGACTGTTTTGCATTAGTTTAAATTTCACTGCTTTTTTTTTCCCTCACAGGTTTGAATTTTCTCCAACATTTGAGGACCAGCCCTGAAGGCTACGCTCATTTTACCCTCTCTGGAGATTATTACAACCGTGAGCTTTCAGGTGAAATACCTTGGGGTTGTTTTCTTATTTAAGTTTAGGAAACAGCCTTTCCTACCACAGGAACCTGGAGTCTACCCACTATGAAATGCCTCTAAGGGAATAAGGAAAGATTGACTTTGGGACTGTGTGTGTGTGAGACAATGTGATCCTAGACCAGATAACCTGATTTGAGATCACTGGAGGGATGTGGGAATTGGAAATTTGGCTGATCTGAAAGTGGCACTCAGGTTTTCAAATGGAATTGCATAAAATGGTTATCCAGCAAAATAACAGTTTTATAACAAGCTGTTTCTGCATTCTCTTCTCTTTAATTGTTTATTGGATTCAGTTTATTACATATTTTAGGGAGGAGAATCGTGCAGGCTGAAGACAAAGGATTAACATTAGAAGACCATCACAATTTATGTTTTAAATACAAAAAAAGCAAGTTGGGCCAGTTATTAATAAAATAAGTAATCCACTTGTGTGGTTTTTTTAACTTGTAACAGAAAATCTAATTTCTATTACTGGTGACAAGCACTCAGGAATTATCTGTCAATAACGAAGAGGAGTATTTGGTTTTGTTTTAAAAATACTTTGTTTTTAAAAATATGTAGGGTTCTCACTATAGGACATGAAACACACTGCTGCTCTCAAGGTGAAGAAAAAGGAAGTTTATTTTGTGACTCCAACATTTATAGTTTTCCAAAAGAAAGAGTGGATTGGATGGTGACAGTGCCACCTCTCCAATGACACTGGACAAACCAACAAAGTCCATCAAATTTCTTCTCCTCTATAAAAGAATGCAAAACAATAAGTTATTTACAGAAAGTGTGTGAGAAAGTTTACTATAAGAATGTAAACATCAGAAGGCTTAGAAAATCTTAAAAAATCAGGGCGACATAGGGTGTTTATTTTAATAGCTTCTAGACTTTTATCTTTTGAGATACTGAATAATCACCAACTTAATGTATAATTTTGTGAAAATCATTGTCAAAGCTATTTGAGAGCTTAATTCCAGCTAGCTTAAATATAGCAGTAATTGCCTTCTAGTGCTTTAATTGGAACTAAGATATCTCTATGAGTGTACATGGACTAAATGGAGGGGCTGGACCAATTTGTATCAGGTAATAAATTAAATCCATAGGCTTGCGACATCATCCTGAAGATTAAAAGTAAGGGACAGATTAAAAGTAAAGGACCTAATGATGAAAGTTTCTTTATTAAATATGTAAAGAGCATTCCAGAGTGGGCTCCAAAGATGTTGGTTTGTGTTTCTCTCAGGGTGGGAGCCCTTTATTGAGCCCTGGCCATGTTCAGTGTCTTGGCAACAAGAGGCTTCGAGCCGCCTGCAGCCCTCCCGCCTGAAGCTGGAGGTGAAGGCCAAGCCACGCCTGGACATCAACATCACCTCTGTGCTCATAGGTATGTGGGAATATTCCCTGAGAGCAGCACTCTGCACTCTGTTTCAGCATTTTCACTGCTGAAAATGACTGACATCTCTAATTATTAAAGTGCTGTTGGCATCCCATGGAGAAAGTGGGATTGGCCCAAGTCCCTCCATGCTTTGCAGGATGCTCTTCCAGGTGTGTGTTTAGGCAGCCTATGTTCTATCAGATGTTGTGAAAATGTAAAGACGTGATCTGCATGTGTTAGAGGTTAGTAGGAATTCTTTCTCTGGTCATATGAATTCTATCAAGTTTGTATGGGATTTGAAATCTATTTTTAATCAGAAAGAGGCTTTCATCTAAAGTTTTCATGGGACTTAACAATATTTTGATAAGCTCATCATTTTTCAGTACATTGACAGGTGTAGTGGAGAGCTACTCATTTCAGTTCTTCAGTCTCTGAGCACTTGAGCTGTCAATGATCCACCTTTGGAAATCAAAATATTTTGTCCATCAGTAACTCCAATTCCATGTGAGCCTCTGCATTGTGGAGCTCCACTTGTGTGCCTTGCCCAGGAACATTGTTGCTCATTCAGAATTATTTGGTGGGCACAATAAAAGAAATGCCAGCAGCTGAGCTTGTAGATGTATGTAAGAGAAAAGCCTTTGTTGGTCTTTCTCTCCCAAGGAGGGGTTGGCAGAAAGAGGGAGAGCCAAGGTGGCAGGAGGAGAAGCAAATCAATGATTCCTAAGATGGTGCTTTTTAAAAGCAGTGATAATAAGTGGTGAGGCTGGTTTGTGATTAATACTGTGCCAGAGGACTCAATTGGTGTCGTGATATTTATGCAGGAATGTGTATGTGCCTCTTAAAATGAAGCAAACCCCAAAACCCCTAGGAAGTTAACAGTTTCTAACATGAAAATATTTAAGGTTAATTGCCTCAGCAGGGAGGGCTCTTAGATTGCCATAGCAGTATCTTAAGAACATGAAATTCCACTGACAGTTTTTTTAAAAAATAAAATCTTAGGGATATATATTTTTTTAAGACACTGCTGTGATTTTATGAGCTGTTGTTTGTCTTTAACTTATGTGACTCAGAGAAAAAGCAGCAAAATGAAACTTCTGCTGTTAAAGTGGAGTAACTTGAGTGTGATGAATTTAACACACTTTTCAATGACTTTGTTTACTGCCACCTTGAAGACATTGGCTGTCTGTGCTTACATTCCTCCAGAGCAATACAAATGTACCAAGCAGTCCTGGATGGAAGATTACTGTAAACAGGACAAAGAAGTGAATGTAATCAGCTCAGAAGATTGGATGGGTTCTTCAGTGGATCCCCCATGTTTTGGGCAGAGTATGTTGGTCATTAATCACACTTTATTTGAAACAGACCTGACACACAGGGTCATCTGTCTAATGTATTACAAACATAAGTGTTTTGACTTCACAGAATACAGTGATTTGTTAGATATGTTTGGCAAAGAAAAAAGACAAAAAAGCTGTTTTCTGTTCAGTTATGTTTAATTATTTTACAACAAAAAGCTTTCTGGGTGCTTAGCTTGGAGTAAGAGCTTTGCACTGCTAGTTCTGCTTCCTTTCTGTCTGCCACTCTCAGTTCATGAGAAGAATTAAATCAGAGTGTTGATTTTTGGCTGTGTGCAGTTCAGAGAGGGTCTTTTTCTTTCTGCATCCCAAAGACCTAAATAAATGAATTTCTGGAAAAAAAATTACTGTATTCTTTGTGAAATAATCACCCAAGCAATAGCTCTTTCCAGCTTATTTTCTCCCAAAGTTCCTCCTGGAAGGAACTTTGTCAATCAAATACCAGCTTAATGTAAGCAAACAAGTAGAGACTAATAATTGCATGATGTGTATCTTCCCTTTATGCATGCAGGGGAAGATTGACCTGTGTTTGTGTGATTTTCTTACCTGCTGACTTTGTCTTTCCTGTCTGCCAGGCCTTCCTCTTGTCTACCTTAGAACTAGGAGTACAGCCAGTTTGACTAACCTAGAGCATCAGATCTATGCTAGAGGTACTGTACAGCACACAGACAACAAAAGGTGGTTTTCTGCTCTGGAAGGCTCTTGCACAATAAATATTGTGCTGTATGTGGGACTTGCTGGTAGATTGGCCTCTATATTTAAAGATAATCAAACCCAAAAAACCCTCAAGCCAAATAATAAACCAGCTATTTTTGTTTTAGTCTGCTGAATTTAGTATTTCATCCTGTCGTTCTCTGGGTTCTTCAGGAAAGAATGGAGAAATAAACCCAAAGAAGGAAAACTGTCTTTGTGAGGAAGGTTATGTGAATTGTTGACTATTCAGTGCCCCTCTTCTAGATTTTTTTACAACTAAAAATTTTTACGATTTAATTTTTTTTACAATTAAAAATTGTGTAATAATATCACAATATTTAATTTATATTCTAAAAATATCCACCATTATGTTCAATTTACATATTTATGCTTAATTTAGCATATTTATATACTTAAAATTACTGAAAACTAACTTTGAGATGCTTCAGAAGCACAGGCTGTTTTCAGTAACCTTTAGAAAGTAAAGCATTCCTAATAAATAATTTGTTAATTTGTTTGGGTTCTATTTGACAGGACAGGTTTTGGGGCAAAACCATGCAGGATAAAGTAATATTTTTCATTTTTTGACGTTATAGAAGACAAAGAGCATACTTCATAAATACATAGCCCTGTGGAAAAGTTAATGGATGGGAGGACAGAATTTTCTAGAAATCTACATCTGTTTCCTGTTCCAAGTGCCATTAGAAATATTTTCTCTGAGCTTAAAGAAAAAACAAAATGGAAAATTTTCAGTTGATTTTTATAAAATATTTTCTGGGATTTTTTTCCCCCAAAAATCAAACAAGCAGCAAAATATCTAATATTCATTGTTTGGCTTTTAGTAGGGGTTGCAGCTAAATTACTAAACTACTGATTAAAAAATCCTCCTGGTAATGAGAGTCTTCTTTTTTTAGGCAGTAGTCTCAAAATGCAGCTTTTGCATTTCTTTTGAAAATCAGGCCATAGTCCCAAAAATCCTTTTTTTGAAGTATCCAAAGATAAGCTGGCAATAGATTAAACACCAGAGTAAAAGTTCATTTGGCTTCTGATCTGATTTTGTAGAACCTGGGATAGCCAAAACATTATATAAACTGAAACTCAACACTAAAAACATGTATTTGCTTTTGGCAAAAATCAGAGCTTTAATTTTCAAGGATTTCATCTTCTTGCTGTTTAATTGGAAATAACTTTCTCTGTAAGCTTAAGATCAGATTTAAATCTCCATGGGCAATGTGAGGGTACATAGGGATTTGTTGATCTGACAGAAAGTCATCTGTCATGATCTGTAACTCCTTCAGAAACTTTCCTGCCCTCCCCACATCTCCCCTGCTTGCCTCTGGAAACCTTTTGGAATTACTTCAAATCAGGCCTGGGGAAGAGATTTCTGTCTTGCCTTTTGTTTCAGCAGCTGATTTATTGTGTGTGCCTTCTTTCCACTTCCCTCATGCTAAACATGTTGTGTATTGAGGTAGCAGCCATTTATCTTCCTTTTAAAGTAGATTACTGGACTTTGACAGGGGTTTTACTGTGTCCAAACTCAGTAAGTATTTTCACAGATTTCATGCACTGCAGTGTGGAAAACGAGAGTAGCACTTGTGTGCCTGTTATAAATTTGTGCTTAGAAAATGTTGAACATGGGAGAAGTATCTTCTTCTGGTGTTTTGCTGTCCCAGCAGTTTAACAAAACCAGATTGCCTTTGTTTGCTCTCAAATTATTTTCCACATTTCAGTAGTATCCTTCAGTGTCCTTCAGGGTCCTTCAATATCCTTCAGTATTCTTTATTTTAAAGCCTATTTCAGTAGCTTTAAAAATAGGAATTTTTTTTTTTTGTTCAGGCTTTGAGAATAAAAGTCCCTTTAAAGGGAATACTGGCTAACCCTGTATTTGTCACATTAAATACAGCATAAATCCTAATTAGAAGTGAATGTGTGTTTAGTATTTCATGAGGATGTACATAAAAGGTTTCTGATTATGCTTGGGTTTTTAGTTAGATTAGTTTTTAGTTAGATTTTCTACATGTTAGGTGTAACTGAAGGCATAGAATTTATAAGACTTGATATAAAGAACCAGAAGAATGTGTAGATTAAGCTCAGTTCAAGGGGGATTGATGTAGGGGAAGAATGCCTGTTAGTTTTGTACCATTTCTGTAGCACTTACTAACTGTAAAAGCTTTGCAGATAATCTGATGTCCTGTTTCTTTGTAGTTAGTGCAGGTTGTGGCTCTCCAGCCACTGTATCTCATCCCACATAAAGATCTGATGAATGTTTTCCATGGGCAGTCAGACAGTCTGTGTTGTGTTTTGTAGCTGAAATGAAGACCCCAAAGCGCAGGCAGCCGTTTGTCCCCTTTGCTCTGAGGAATCACACTGGCTGCACTCTCTGGTTTGCCACCCTCACCACAACCCCAACCAGGTAAGGAGCTCTTTGAGGATCCCTTCAAACACATTTGTCTGGCTCCTCTTCCATGGCAGCCAATCTCTGTTGTTGTCAGTGCTTTTGTTTTGCAGACACATTTAGGCAGCTCCCAGTTTTACTCAGTTAAGAGCCTCTTCTTTGACACAGAGATAGTTTTATTATTAAACAAAAATGAATTTTTTTCAAGAGATCTAGCAGAATGTGGAAACCAGTCAAGCACATTCATGGTGTTAATGTGTTCACATGTGCTCATGGTGTGAATGAGGACTGAGGCAAACTTAAAATGCACTTGCAGCTTGAAGTATTTATTGTATTTGTGGGGAATGCCCCAGTGAAGGCAGGAATGATGAATCTGACTCTGTGTTCCCAGAAGGTTAATTTGTTACTTTGTAATTTTATATTATATTAAAGAATACTATACTAAAGAATACAGAATGGATATTTACAGAATGCTAAAAAGATAATAATGAAAACTTGTGACTCTTTGCAGAGTCCTGACACAGCTTGGCCCCAAGTGGCCAAAAAGTCAAAACAACTCACAGCAGAATGCAATGAAACAATCTCCAAACACAATCCACATAAGCAAAACAGAGGAGAAGCAAATGAAATAAGAATTGTTTTCATTTTCTCTGAAGTTTCTCAGCTTCCCAGGAGAAAAATCCTGGGTGAAAGGATTTTTTTTCAGAGAATGTGAATTCCACAAGATGTCATTTTGTGAAATGCTGTGATTCTCTTCCCAGGGCTGCGCTGTCTCATAGTGGGAGTCCAGGCGTCGTTCCTGAGGAGAACGGGACGCTGCTGGGTGATGCCCATAATGTCAGTGAATGGCAAGAGGTTATCACTGGGGAAGAGGTTCCGTTTGAGTTTGAAACCAGAGGGAAACTCAGACACAGGTGAAGGGACCAGGCCATGAGATGTTCTGACACTCTCCTATATGGAACTCACAGGTTCACAGTTGTGAGGGCACTGGCAGGTGTCACATTAAAAGTGGATTTCTGTATAATTTACACTTAATGTTTAGTTTCTATTTTTAATACTCTTGTATGGGGTGAAATTATAATTTCTCTGGTAAGGCAGCAACTATTGCTGTTGTGGCAGCTATTCCTATATGTGAGTTGGATCATTATGAGCTTTTAGAAAGACTTGGAGGCCTCAGTTACAAATCAATGTCCTTTATTTTAAAGGACTACTAGGTCGGTGTTGGTTGTTATCAGAGGTAAGAACTAGAGCTTGTTAACAAATATGCAGCATGCTTTTATTTTTTAATGTGTATGTTCCTTAGGAAAGAAACATAAACATAAAACCAGGTCCATCTATCCATGAAATGGGAAAACTCTTGGAATTTTTTAATGCTTCAGTAAGATTCTTTAAATAGAATCCAGAGGATGTTTGTGGTTTTAAGTGTTTGGTATTTAGTCTGTATAATAATGCATAATAATAATTTAACATGATCTAACCTGGCAGGCACACACATGACCTAAGGATCCATCAGCTGCAAGTGAGAGTAAATGGCTGGGAAGAAGTGAGTCCAGTGTCTGTGGACAAAGTTGGAACATTTTTCCGATATGCTGCACCAGATAAGAATTCCTCCTCTTCTACTGTAAGTTCTGATTTTGAGTGTTGTAAAAGAATCTGTAAATTAGGAGTAATGATGTCTGCAAGATTTTGATCTAAAATACTGTAAGTTCTGATTTTGAGTGTTGTAAAAGAATCTGTAAATTAGGAATAACGATGTCTGCAGGATTTTGATTTCAAAGCATCTGCTGGATAAGATTTTCCTCTTTCCAGTGATCCTGGATTTGGAGAGCTTGGAGAAGCTGGGTTTTTAACTGTGTACCCAGAGCACAGGCAGAGCAGTCAGCAGTTAATCTGAGTTTGGCAGGCAGAACTTCCAGGGACAGGATGAATGTATTAATGACAGGCCATGCACTCATGGAGAGAGCTTTAAATCAGCCCAGCATTTCAGCAGCTACTTTCATTTCTTTTATTGCAGGAATGCTTTTCATGTGTTTAATTTGCTTAGAATAAACAACACTGGCAATTTCCTGTAAGCCTAGAGATTGGTTTTTAAGTATGTGGCTCTGTAGACATAATATACTTGTCATGAAGGGAAAATGCAGTTGTAATAATGAGCAGGCTGGCATTTGGGGGAGGCTCAGTGATAAAAATGGTTTTGTGGATTTCAAGACCATGTTTTGAGACTAACTACTGGAAGTTGTTGAGCATTAGGCAAATAGGAGGTTGAGATCTTTGCAATATAAATCAGAATTAAATTTGATTTAATACTGCTGACAAGAGCCAGTGATCTCTTACTTGATTTTTCTGATGTTTTTATATTGAAGCATAGAAAGGATCATCTCTCTGTAATTTGAATATTGAAGGGAAAAGATGCAAATTATGAGATTATGATAAATTAATGAGAACTCCTGTTCAGCAGCATCTCCTGTAGACTTTTTCTTTACAACAAACCCTCCTTAAGCTTCATTTTTTTGCAAAGCAATATTACAAACAGGCTCTGCTAATCCAGTTCTGACACAATTCCAAGTTGTACTGAAGATCAGAAACACAAAGTGATGAAAGTTTTTTCTTCTGTAGTAAAGTTCTGTGTTAAAGCTGAAAGCAGTATCTTAAAAGTTGAACTACTTTAACCTTCTTGTTTACTTTCCTCTCAGCTTGGAAGTCCAATAAGTAGAACAAATATAATACATCCACAAGTCTACGTGAGTATATATTTTCATTTTTTTGAGAGCTACTTAAGTAAGAGTAGGGAACATCTGCAAGTGAACTGACTTTACCATCCTTCTAGAACCTTTTCAATAGAAGGAAAGAAAATTTAAGCTAACAAAATGAGAACAAATATTTGTGATTTACCATTCCTCACCAGTATAAATGTTTGAAAAATGGGTCTTAAATTCCAGTAGATGAATTCTAACATGTAACACATAGTAAATGTTGTTTTCAGGATCACAGTGGCAATGACTTTGTGTAATGTAAAAGGCAAAACACCACAGCAGAAGGGCAGCTATGAGTGAACAAAGTATGAATATGTTAAGAAAGCTGCAACTTATTTTTCAGTTTTGACAGATAGGAATGAGTGGCTGGTAATTATATGAGGCTTAGACTTCATGGATTTATTAAATAATATAAGAGTGAGATGATGTAGAAAGTTCATCTCTTAGGATCTGTATTGCTCTTAATTGAACTTGGATTATTTTGAGAAAGATAATGGAGTTAGTGGTAGGTAGAATTGCTTTTTCATAATTTTACTGTGCTTTGAGGGAAAGGAACAGGATTATAAACCACCATTATTAAACTATTTATACACCTGATAGTCACACATGGTTGGACTCAGTTGGCAAGTTTTTCTCCAGCAGTTAGTGCTTCATAATGGAGGTGTCCCTCTTCTAGATATATTCATTACCTGAGCTTTTTAATGCTTTTAAATATCTTCCAGTTTTCTTCATTGCCTCCAGTTCGTGTGGTGTTTGAGGTGACCATGGAGGGGAGTGCCCGGAAGGTGATAACAGTGCGCTCAGCCTTGATGCTGAAGAACAAGCTGGAAATCCCAATGGAGCTGAGACTGGACAGTCCCTCTGCCCCTGACAGTAAGTGCTGCACACCCCTGGGATGTTTTATGAAAAATCCCTTTACCAGGATTCCCTCTCCTGGGAAGCTGGGAAGCTTCAGCTTCTCCATGTTTTGTTCCTTTGGAATGCGAATTGGAGAATTGTTTACCCAGCATGTGAATGGTTTTTAATTAATGACCAATCACAGCCAGCTGTGTCAGACTCTCTGTCATGAATTTTTATTTTTCATTCTTTGCTAGCCATCTGTCTCCTTTATCTTTCTTTAGTATAGTTTTAGTATATAGTTTTCATATAATGTAATACAATACAGTATAATATAACAATACAATACAATGCAGTATTGACATGATACAATATAATACAATACAGTATAGTATAATATAGTATAGTATAATAATTAGCCTTCTGAGAACTTGGAGTCAATTCTCATCTCTCACCTGATCCTGGGACCCTCACAACACCACAACGATTAATAGCCACACTGTGATTCATATTGCTGTCATTCTTTATGTGCTGTGGGGAGTCCAGCTTTCTCCCCAAGAAGATTCACCTTGGTCTGTAATGCTTCACACCAGCATAGATCTCCCTGGACAGGATATGGGTCATGCTAAGAAGAAGATAGTCAAAAAGAGATAGATTCCAGTAGGATTTTCAGTTGTTGTTCAGATAAAAAAGAAAAGCTGAGACTCTGTAAAGACTTAATCTTATTCCTGTATGTAGCAAAGTTGTCTCTTTAGCAGCATTCAGTTCAGAAAAATATTTCCTTAGAGAAAAGTGGAAAAAAAAGTGTTTATTTAACAGGTAAAGCATTCACCTTTGGTGTTACCTTGCAAAGATTTAGTGTAGAAATCTAATGATACTTGATAATGTACCCAAAAGGTTTGAAGACTGAGGTTTTTTAAACAAGCATTTTCACTGAAGAATTTGAGTACCAGCAAGTTTTTAGGCTGTTTCAGATTTACACACTGAAATTAGTCTGCTGCCAGATTGTTAATAGAGCTGAAAATAACAGGTTGGTTTTTGAAACATGCATAAAGCAGGAAGTGATTTACATTAAAATTAAACCTATTGCCTTAAAAATTTGAGACTTACTACTTCAAAATTTTATGATTTTCAGTAAAGGAGCCTCTTTTGATATGGGTGTTTTCTTCTCTGGTTGCAGAGCCTGTAGTGCTTCCAGCAGTGATGCCAGGAGATTCCTTTGCCATTCCATTGCATCTCACATCCTGGCGTTTGCAGGCCAGGCCCAAAGGAATGGGATTCTTCTTCTCCAAGGCTCCCATTCACTGGACTAATGTGCAGAAGGCAGCAGAGGTGTGCAGCAGCAAGAGGGAGTGTCATTCCATGGAGTCTGAGAACAGCAGATTTTTCAGGTAATTAAAGCCTAGTTCTTTTTCTGTAAGCTCTGATAAATCCTGTGAAAGTAAATAACAGGAAAGAAAATGCTAGAGATGAAAGCTGCTGCAGTTTAGTGGGATGTTTTATTGGGTCTGTTGAATGGTGAGAAAGCAGTGAAGTGTAGCTGCTCTGTTTCTGCAGGGCTCCTTGAAGCTCCTCTGGCAGTGCCTGTTAAACCTCTGACAATACAAAGCATGCTATGAATATTATTGTTCAAAAAAAGAAAATTCAGAAAATAGAATGTGAACTTGCAATAAGCTAACTGCTCAGTCTCACTGAGGATAATGAGTGGTTTTCCAAAAGAGTGTTCACAAATATTCATTCTTTGTCCTCAATGTCCTCTGCTCAGTTCTGAGGCCAAAAATGTCTCTGCATAGTGAGGACTTAATGGAATTTTGTAGTTTTCTGATACCATTGATTTAGACCTGCTCTGAATTTAGGAAATACTTGGATAGAGATTATGGAAATTGTGTCAGGAAATGACCTTTGCCCACTATATAGCTATTTCTGTGTGTCAGTTTCATAGTTCATTCCCTAATATGCTGTTTTTAATGTATCACAGGGAGCAAAATAAACTTTTAATTATTTAAAATGAAGGTTTACCAACTCAATTTTTCACCTTAACTAATGAAAAACTGAAATGTCAAGTGTTAGAGCAAAGATATATCTACTGTGAAGGAGACATTCAGCATGTATGTTTAAGAACATGATTATAGTTTACTTTAATGGTTAAAAATCACTTTTTAGTAGCAGTTAAGAACATGCTTCTGAAAGTTTATGAAAGTTGGTTTTAAAGGTGGTAATCTCTAATAGCCATTTTCTTTAAGGTCTCTGAACAGACCAGTTTTTGGGGAACTAACTTTAGTCCTTGATAAAAATCAGAAAACTCATATTGTCTTAATGTCAGACATAAATATAAAATACCTTATAATAATCTTCAAAGTGATTATGTGGAGAACAGCTCTAAATGCTGTTTTTCTTATTCATCCTGAAGTTTGAGCATCTTTGAGGACTTAGTGCAATACAGAAAGATGGAGTTTAATTGTTCTGTCAGATTCATTGACTCTCACACGTGTCTGCATTCCCAGGTTCTGTGTGGCTATAAAGAAAGAAAATTACCCAGATTACATGCCTTCCAGCATATTCTCTGACAGTGCTAAGCAGATTTTCAGGCAGCCTGGGCACACCATTTATCTGCTGCCAACTGTGGTGATCTGCAATCTGCTGCCCTGTGAGCTGGAGTTCTACGTGAAGGGTTTGCCCATCAGTGGGACACTGAAACCTGGCAAAGAGGCTGCCTTGCACACAGCTGACACAGCCCAGAACATCGAGCTGGGTAAGGCTCCTGCTCCTCTCTGCACCACCAGGAGACTTGTTCTGCAAGGAAATATGGCACAGAATGCAAAATAGAAAGCATTTAAATGATGATTTCATTGGGTTGCATTACACAGCCCAGAATATTGAGCTGGGTAAGGCTCCTGCTCAGGGACCATTTGCTGCTCTTCTCTGTACCATCAGGAAACTTGTTCTGCAAGGAATTGTGGCACAGAATGGAAAAATAGAAAGCATTTCAGTTATTATTTCATTGGGTTGCAGAACTTCTTATTTTTGATGCAGTGAAGTCATTGGGAAAAAACCAACCCAGTACTGCCATTGTTCCTGCTGGCTTGTCACTCCTGGTTTGTCACTCCTGGTTTGTGCTCCTCTAAGCTGTCACTTAGAATGTTCCTTGTTCAGTTCTTATTTTCCTGAGAGTGGAAACTGGAGGGAACAGTGGTAAAGAGGGGAAAAAATCAAATAAGCTCCTAATATTTTGGGTGGTTTTGCTCTTTTCTTTTTGACCCCAATAATTGGTTTTGAGGGTGTATGTGGAGTTACTCAACACAGGCTAGACCGGTAATGCCTAAAGCAATAATTAGCCCTGAGCAGGGTCCCTTACAGAACTTGGGTTTTTTTTGAGGAATTTCTTCCTAAATTTAAGTCAAAAACAGCAGAACTTCTTATTTTTAATGAAGTGAAGGCATTGGGAAAAAACCAACCCAGTATTACCATTGTTACTCCTGATTTGTCACTCCTGGTTTGTGCTCCTCTAAGCTGTCACATAAAATGTTCATTGTTCAGCTCTTGTTTTCCTGAGAGTGAAAACTGGAGAGAAGAGTGGTAAAAAGGAGAATAAGCTCCTCATATTGTGGGTGGTTTTCTTTGTTGTTTTTGACGGAAATAATTGTTGAGAGTATGTGAAGTTATTCAACACAGGCTAGACCTGTAATGCCTAAAGCAATAATTAGCCCTAAGCAGGGTCCCTTACAGAACTAGTTTTGGTGTTTGTGACTTAAATTGAGGAATTTCTTCATGAGATCAGAGTTTACCATACTGGGCAGATATAAAAGGTGATCACGGTGAGCTCTTTGTAATACTTAGGGAGATCAAGTTATGAGAAACGCCAGCTTAAATGTTTATCAAAACTCCTGTTTGAGTGGGTGATGCTTTACTTTTTTTTGCTTTTATTTCACAGGGGTATTGCTGGAGAACTTCCCAATCTGCAAAGAGCTGCTGATCCCCCCAGGCACCCAGAACTACATGGTGAGGATGCGGCTGTACGACGCCAACAAGCGCCTGCTCAACCTGACCATCCGCATCGTGTGCCGCGCTGAGGGCTCCCTCAAAATCCTCATCTCAGCTCCTTACTGGCTCATCAACAAAACAGGCACGTCCTCTTGCAATCAGCACCTGGGAAATAGGGGTTTCCTGCAGTATTCTGATTTGCTTTCTAACCAAATAAATGCTATTTAAGAGGAATAAAGGTTTTAAGAATTTATATTTTTAATAAAAATATAAATAGAGATTTGTAATGTATTTATCATTTTACTATAACTATCATTATTTATTTATTTATTATTTATTTATTATATGTTTTATATATTTGTTTATTATTTATATATCTATTATTTGTGTCACTATCATAATATTATCATTATATCATTTATTAGTAAGAGATTTATCATGGCTTTAAATACTCATTTCAGCTCCATAGTGGTTAATGGAGCTGAAATGAGTATTTGAAGTTAATACTTGAGGTTAATCAACAAAACAGACACATTGTCTTGTAATCATCACATGGGAAATAAGGATTTCCTGGAGTATTTTGATTTGCTTTCTACCCAAATTCTTACAACCTTTATTCCTCTTAAATGCTACTTAAGAGGAATAAGGGTTGTAAGAATTTATATTATTAATATAAATATAAATGAGAGATTTTTCATGTAAGTATTTATCATTATACTATCATTAACATTATTTATTTATATATCTTATTAATTTATTATTTATTGTTTATATATTATTTATATCACTATCATTATATTATCATTATATCATTTATCATTAAGAGATTTATCATGGCTTCAAATACTAATTTCAGCTCCATATTAGTTAATCAGCAAAACAGGCAAGTTCTCTTGTAATCATCATGTGGAAAATAAGGAGATATATATATATATATATATTATATATTCTATATTTCTATTATATATATATAGAATATATAATCTGTTATATATATTCTATATTTCCTGTAGTATTTTGATTTGCTTTCTAGCCAAATAAAGCTTTTAAATGCTACTTAAGAGAAATAAAGGTTTTAAGAATATATATTTTTAATATAAATATAAAGATTTATCATGTAAGTATTTATCATTGTACTATCATTAACATTATTTATTTATTATATATTATTTATTTTATTTGTTTATATTTATTATATACATTATTTATATCACTATCTTTATATTATCATTATATAATTTATCAGTAGAAGATTTAGCATGGCTTCAAATACTCATTTCAGCTCCATATTGGTTAATCAACAAAACAAGCAAGTTCTCTTGTAATCATCAAGTGGGAAATAAGGATTTCCTGTAGTATTTTGATTTGCTCTCAAGCCAAATAAAGCTTTTAAATGCTACTTAAGAGGAATAAAGGTTGTAAGAATTTATATTTTCAATAGTGCCAGCAGCTACCGTTAGATGCATGTTACAGCAGATAACTTATACATTGAGTTGCTGCATGACAGTTTTTCAAACATGAGCTGTTGTACCTCTCAATAAATCAGTATAGGTTAGATCACTGTTAGAATTTGTGATTTTCAAAGACTGAAATGCTTTAAGAAGGCAACAGTCTGAATTGCAGTGAGTCTGTGTGAACTCCACTGGCACTTCCAGGTCTGCACAGACCAGTCTCATGACAGGCAGCTGTGAACAGCAGTTTTAAGAAGATTAAGAACAACTTGAAGGAGAATTCATACACATACATTTAGTAATGGCTAAAATACTACAACAAAAATATCTTGGGTTCCTTAATTTGAAATTTTTACAGTTCTCATTTTAATTTTTACAAAGGTGATGTGTAGTTTGACACTTTTTTTCTTCTGTTTTCACGTAAAGGATTGCCACTTATCTTCAGACAAGATAATGCAAAAACAGATGCAGCTGGTCAGTTTGAGGAGCATGAGCTTGCTAGAAGCCTCAGCCCACTGCTGTTCTGCTATGCTGATAAAGAACAGCCAAACTTGTAAGTAAGAAGGGCAATCAGGAGGGAGTTTACAAAGATGAAAATTTTAAGATGACCTGTGAAATGGTTATTTTTTTTAATACTGTGTTGAGCATACTGGGTTCTTAGACATTTCCTACTAAAGCTCCTTGGTTGGCTAATTCTTTGGTGTGTCTCAATTTATTCCAAATTTTAATTTTTTTTTTTTTAATTTCAAAGATAAAAGACACAGAAATGCTATCATGATTAATCAGTCTGGAAATTGCCAAGCCTTTTACAGGACATGGCCATTGACTCCTTGTTGAAAGGGCTTATGGCAGAAATGCAGAATGAGCCACTCAGTAAGAGATTTATCATGGCTTCAAATGCTTCTACATCCAGACACAGATGTTCTTTTTCCATCTGTGCATGTGTTTGATCACCAGCATTGTGTTGTTACCTGATCCTTCATTTAAATGACCAAACCTTTGTGTTTTCTTCTTGCCCTCAGTTGTACAATGCGGGTTGGAAAGGGAATCCATCCTGATGGCATGCCTGGCTGGTGCCAGGGCTTCTCCCTGGATGGTGGCAGTGGTGTCAGAGCCCTCAAGGTGATCCAGCATGGAAACAGGCCAGGCCTCATCTATAACATTGGTAGGTGGTGATGGGAACCCTGGAATACCCTGTGGAGCTCTTGGTGAGATGCAATGGCAGTGACACAAGAACCAAAACAATTGCAGCAGGAAAATGTATCTTCTGAAAGGCTTTTGAGTGAGAAAATCATTAGACAAATATAGTATTCTAAATATTTTTATATCTACATATTTTTATATCTTATCAGCTTTCAGTTATTTTTAATTTTACATTTCATCACTGAGTGCTAATAACTACATTGTCAAACTGTTCTGTCTGTTCCCTCTGTATGTTAATTCTAAATCCCATGACATTACTGTGGTTATTTTGAGTTTCTGTGCACTGTAACTGTTCAGCCATGAGCTGCTTCTCTGGGTTTTGCTTGGTGGTGCCTGCATGGGCTGATGTGCAGGAGTGCAGCTTTTGGGTTCCTTGTGCTCCTGGTGTACATAAAATACAAGCAGGTTTTACTTTTGAATTAAATGAGAGTCTGGAAGTTACTCTGCAGTGATTGTCAAGGAATTTTTCATATATTTAAAAGTTAAATAATTACTTGCATTGATAAACTTGTGATTGGGAATTGTTTTCAGGTTTTTTATCTTCAGTTGTCTTCAGTATCTAGGTTATACTTGAGAAATAGAGGGTAACAGATGGCATAAGGTTACATTGACTGTTTAAAATAAAATAATGTTCCAGTGCAAGGCAGTTGTATGGCACAAAGGCTTCATTTCAGGAACCCAAGAAAGAACTGATGTTCCCTGAAATATACTGTGGGACTGTCTTTTTCTTTTGTAAATAATAGCTATATTTTCACCTTGCTTTTATGACCAGGTATTGATGTTAAAAAAGGCAGAGGCCGTTACATTGACACCTGCATGGTCACCTTTGCTCCCCGGTACCTGTTGGACAATAAATCAAGCTACAAACTGGCCTTTGTCCAGCGGGAGTTTGCCAGAGGGCAGGTAAGAAACTTCCTGGTTGAGACTTTTTAGTACAGTACTGCCCTGGTTTAGGGCAAATCTGGGTGAGAACCTCCAAAAGGGTTCCTCTAGAAAGCAGATTCAGTGGCTCATTCCTCAGCCGGTTTGGGAAAATATTTCCTTGGAGAAAAGTGGAAAACAACAGTTTATTTAATAGGCAAAGCATTCACCAGCACAAAAATTAACAATACTAGCCAATAAAACCTCTTGCTGCTCCAAAAGAGATGACAAACTCAGAAAGCACCTCTGTGGGCTGTAGCTCAGCTCACTCAGTCTCTTGTCAGTCCCTCCAGTGCTGGAAATGCCACAGCTTAAGCCCAGCCTGGTGGGCTATAGGTGAGAGCTGCCAGTGCTCTTCTGGGTGTTCAGTCCAGAGCAGGTTTAAACAGCTACAAAGAAAAAGAAAAAACACAATCCAGGGAACTTCTCTGCCTCTGCTAGCTAAAAACTATCTAAAAGCAAAGGAGAGCTCCGTCCCACTGTCTGTCCATGCACGGACAACCAGGAGGAGGAAGGTGGAAGAGTGAGTGCAGTTTCTGAAAACAAACTGTGTGCTTCTTCTTCCCCCCTCTTTGCTCTCAGAACCAGTCTTTAAGGGTGCAAAACTTATTTCTGGGCTAAGAAGACAAATGGGGATATGAGCATCATAAAGTTACCCCAGGACTGCGCTTAGTCACAGCATCTGCCCACCAAGGAGAGCAGACATTGTTCTTCAAAGTATTGTTGGCTGGTTATGAGGATCTTTCTCATTATTCCAATAGCAGCATCCACCTGACAAAAGAATGGCTGTGTTTGTATTTTAGAGGAAATATTGAATAGTTGTAGTTACTACCAGAGCACAGGAGTACTGTGAAATTTCTTGCTTTATTTTATGAAGCATTGAACGGCTCAAAACAACTATTGCTTTGAGATGTCATCTATAAATCAACACAGGCAAATGGCAGCAAAGTGATGGATATCCACCCATCTAAGAGATTTGATCATAAGACACAAACTAAAACAGTGACAAGGCAGAGATAATTGTTTGTGTTCAGATTAATATCTCAAGGTCTGAGTGCCTAGGCATATCAATGAGAAATTTCAGTTAACACTCTTAAGAATATTAATCTAGAAATGTCTAATAGCAAACTAAAGAAGATACTGAAATTTAATGACATCTCTTTTGATTGTCTAAGAAAATATTTATAGTATACTAATCACAGAGTGATTGGAATTTGTTCTGGATTTTTCAGTGCTTGGATTATTTACCAATTATTTCCCAATTTCTGTTCCTAGGGAGCATCCAATCCTGATGGCTACATCTCCACCCTCCCCGGTTCCAGTGTTGTGTTCCACTGGCCACGCAATGATTATGATCAGCTGTTGTGTGTGAGGCTGATGGAAGTCCCAAACTGCATTTGGTCTGGGGGCTTTGAGGTCAACAAGAACAATTCGTTCCACATTAATATGAGGTAGCTGTGACCTGTCAATCCTCTGCAGCTGCTGTGTTTTGATAGAAGCAGCTGTTTAACACTGCAGATAATGCAGATCAGAAGCTGACATGTCTTGTACTGTGATCTGCTTCAGGGACACCCTGGGAAAATGTTACTTTTTAAGAGTAGAAATCACCCTTCAAGGAGCCACGTACCGCGTTGCGTTCAGCGACACCGACCAGCTGCCGCCGCCTTTCCGCATCGACAATTTCTCCAAGGTAAAACAACCAAACCCCATTTTTACCAAAAAAGTAATTCTTCTATATTTGTTACAAGTGGGAGATGACTGACTTGTGTAATGAAATAAAATGAAAGTCTGTGTTTGTCTGTAGTAATTGCAATTTTCTGAAGTTGTAGTAAAAATTGGTCGTAACAGCTACATCATCTTTTTCAAATAACAGTGGTAACATTGTGGCTTTCATGGGTGCTTTAAAAGTCTTACAAGGAAGAGAGTATTACCAATGAGAGGGATGGTATTTAATCTGTTCTAATCTTGTAATTTAGATTAGCGGGGTTTGAGGTGCTCCATGGACCTGCAGACATTTTGCAGACATTTCACACACAGATGATAGATAAAAGCAAAGATGATGTTTATCATCCCTTTAAGACTCTCTTTACTTGAGACCTGAATGGAAGAATATGCATATTGAAATTATTGGTGGGGGGGAAGAAAAGAAGTGATCTGAACATGTTTCAGTCAGCAACTCCTGGTGAATAAGCAAATGATAGCAAAAGTCTGTTTGATTAACAATTCCTGCATGAGCAAACTCCTCTTTGCTGACTGTTGCAGGTCCCAGTTGTGTTTAAGCAGCACGGGGTGGTGGAGCCCAGGCTGTCCACTGATGTGAAGCCCATGACCTCTCTGGATTATGCATGGGATGAGCCCATCCTGCCTCCCTACATTACCCTGACAGTGAAAGGAGCAGGCTCCTCAGAAGTTATGTGCTGCATGAATGACTTCCAAGACAGCAAACTGCTTTACTATGAAAACTTCATCTATATTGCTGCTACATATACTTTCTCAGGGTAATTCTTGATATCTTTGTTGGAAATACTTTTAATGTTCACATTAAGCTTTAGTTAATAATACCAAATTATTATTCTCTTTATGGTTACTATTCAAAAGTTTTTCACATGGAGTTAAACTTTTGTCTACCTTGTAGCTAGCAGAAGAAATGCCAAATTCAGAAACTGTCTGGCTGTCAGTATTTTGTGTGTTTTATCTCATTTGGACATAGTGCCTTTGCTTTAGAGGTGCAGATTGACAGTATATTCTGTCACACAGTGAGAAGGATTTAGCATCTGGCATCTGCTGTGACCCCACTATGTGGTCTTGGAAGAGTTGGGATGTTTGGGGTCCTCCTCTGGGGACTTAATGATTTTTGGTGTATAAAGGACACTTTACCACAAGTCACCTATTTGTGGTAAAGTGTGAGGGTTAAGCTTGCACTGGTTTATATGCCACTGAAAACAGCTCTGGGAGGTTGATACAGGGCTTTGTTACTTTCCTCAAAATGAGATAGGAAACTGTTTTTTAATAAATCTGTTTTTCCTGTGAAGTTCCTAGTTCCAGTGAGAAATCAAAGCCCCTTTTAAGAATTTACTCAGGTTACCAGCTTGCCATAGTAATTCCTAACAAGAGGGGATAAAACCCCAATATAAATGTTAGTGTGATGGACTGTATTGGAAGTGTAAACTTCCAGCTGAATTTTGATGCAGCTCTAATTGGTGCTACAGAAGAAGCTGCTGAACAAACATGATGCTGTTTTCTTGGTTCCAGGTCACAGGAGCCAAGTGTAAGACCAGTTACTTCAAATAAGGATGCTGCAAATGCAGAGCTTGTCCTTGATGTTTCTCCAAAGACTCAACGAGTTTTGCTGAAAAAGAAGGTACCAGAATACATTTGGCTTTATTTTTAATAATGCTGTTGCTATGTGCTGAAGTAAAATCAAATGCTGAGAGTAGGACAAGATAAAAAAAAAGTTCTAATTTCTAAAGGGACTCCAAACCTCCAAACTGATAGGTTATTTTATTTTGAATTGTGGTGGTGCTTCTGTATAAGACTTCTGTAGGAGTAAAGGTAACAGAAAAGGGAACTGGAATAAAGTGGCAAGGAAGGTTGTAAATGCCTCCTAGACAGCAGAATATGGTAGTTGTGTGTTGAATATTCTCATGAAGTTACAAGGTAGGACGTGCTTCCTTTTTGGGAGCATTGTAAGCCAAGTCATCTATTTCTGGTGCTCTTAAGAAACAGAAACTGTGTTTAAATATTGCTGAGATTAACAAACAGCTTTTGAATGCAGCTCTTCATCTAGCTGCTGTTGTGTATTCATTGAATATCAGAGTTCAAGCAGAAGCCTTTATCCAGTCTAGTTCCTAATTGTTAATTCAGGGCTCTGAAGTTAAATATATACAATACATTCCAAGAATTATAATTCAGAGCCTCTGATAGCAAAACAGAACAAAAATATTTGCTTTGTACTGTATTTAAATGTTGAATTTTTCTGTAACAGGAGCCAGGAAAGCGATCCCAGCTCTGGAGGATGACAGACTCAGGAATGCTTTGCCATGAAGGTTCTTCAGTTCCTCACAACCCCCACAAACCTTCCCCTCGCTCTGAGGACTCCAGTATGATTTTGGATATTGCAGGCCTAGCAGCTGTCACTAATAACAGGTATTGAAATACATGCATGCATACATTGGATGCAGTCCAGACATTGAAATACATACATTGGATGCAGTCCAGACATTGAAATACATTGAACACAGTTCATACATTGAACACAGTTCATACATTGAATACAGATCATACATTGAAATACATACATTGAACACAGTTCATACATTGAATACAGATCATACATTGAATACAGATCATACATTGAACACAGTTCATACATTGAAATACATACATTGAACACAGTTCATACATTGAAATACATACACTGAACACAGTTCATACATTGAAATACATACACTGAATACAGTTCATACATTGAAATACAGTTCATACATTGAATACAGTTCATACATTGAAATACATACATTGAACACAGTCCACACATTGAAATACATACATTGAACACAGTCCACACATTGAAATACATACATAGAACACAGTCCATACATTGAAATACATACATTGAACACAGTCCATACATTGAATACAGATCATACCTTGAAATGCATACATTGAATACAGTTCCTCAGGAAACTGATGAGGGTTTCTAACAATGTCTTTGAAAACATGCTTGATCTGACAGTCTCTGAATATGGAAAGACACTGTTCTGAAGGAATATGAAGGAGCTGGATTTTGTCTGGTTTTATTAGACAATCTCACCATCACCTGTGTGACTTGGCAATACTTGTAAAAGCGTGGCTGATGCCTTTTCAGCAGGTGACTCTTGACAGAGCACTTCAAAAGAGAGATTAGGAAAACGAACTGGGGCAAAATAAATGTTCAGTATTAACACAAGTGCAGAGTAAAGGTTCTGAGGAGCATCCTGTGAGCACTGAGGCTTCCCCTGCAGGTACGAGCCCCTGATGCTGAGACGGCCGGACCGGCGGCGCAGCACCACCCAGACATGGAGCTTCCAGGATGGAAAGCTGACCTGTGGCATCCCTGGCCTTGTAGTCCAGGTCAGTGCTGATCATGTGTCAAACCTGTTTTGTTTCTTGCTGATGTAGATCACAGTCATTTGGGCTTAGTATTGAAGGGAGCTACAAGCTTTGAGACAAGTTCAGAATATAGAGTGAAACAAACTTGTGCAAGCACCTTGTGTTTTAAGTTTATATTTGAATGTTTTTATTAATTTCAAATAATAAAAGGTCTTGCACTATTAATTAGAAATTAGAAAAGTATTTTAGTTAGTACCATGATATTGCATTGATCATTTACTGCAGGGTAGTAAGTTACTACTTGAAGCAGCCAAAAAAAGCTCTGTATTGCTGTCTTTAGACAGCAGTAACTCAGGATTGGCTCAGTAAGGATTTACATTCTCATGCACAAGTCCAGAGTTCATCTTTTAAAAGCTTCCTATCATTTTGGAATGCTTTTCAGGAAGGACTTTCCAATGTCCCTCAATGATGTGATAGCTTCAGTTTTAAAAGTGCAGTGGGAATACTTAATTCCCACTTAATTATCTATTACCTGCCTCATTATCAATTACTTAATTATTGATCTTGGCTGCTCCTTTTATCTGCCAACTAATTAAACATGAGTGAGTAGAAACTTTAGTAATATCAAGTAAAATGCTGCTGGACTGATCTTCTTTTAGTTCTGAAGAATAAGAAGAGGAAATAAAAATACCATTTTAAATTAATATATGTAAATAGTTATCTGAAACATTTACCTGTTGCTTAATTACTTAATTTTCTTTCCTTCCTTTTTTTCCTTTCTCCAGGCAAAGGGTGGAATGCAAGGTCTTCATGATGGAGCTGAAGTTGTTCTAGGTCCTGAAAACTCTCTTGAACTTTTGGGGCCAGTTCCACCTGAACAGCAGTTCACAAACCAAAAGATGAGGCCTGGCTCAGGAGTTCTGGCTGTGAGAGTCATCCCAGATGGGCCAACCAGAGTTCTGCAGGTGACAGTCCTTCATTGACTAGAATCTAGTTACATTCTTTGCTTATACTGGAAATACTCTTTATAAGTATTACATCTTTAAATCCTTATGAAAAGCTGCCTTTATAATGACATGAAGGGGATGGAATATCATAAACCAGAAGTAGTTAGTATAGAAGTTTCCTTGTCCATAATTTTTTAAAAAGATAATTTGCTAAGGTAGGGCAATGTAGCTGCTATTTATATATATGAAAGGGATCATTGTAGTAATTTATTTATCATTATATTTATATATGAGAGGGATCACTGTAGTAATTTATTTGTTTTCAGATAACTGATAACTGTAACCAACGTAGAAGTGATCGTTCATTCAGTGAAGGAGAGCAACTTCCAGTTTCAGACCAAGATCTGCGCAAGTTGAAAAATCCAGATACAGAGCAGGAATTGGAAGTAAGATATGACAAACAGTACTTGTCTTTTTTATTTTAATTTTCCTTTCTAGATTTCAGAAGGGGGATGATGGTCAATAACCTTTCCTTGTGTTATGAACTTTAGATTTTCCTGCTACAGCTTCTTGTTCTTAGAATTTGGGTTAATGTGTCTTAACCCTCCTGAATCTAAGACTGATTGTTCAAGAGCTGCTCAGTCTCTCTGGAGGTGATCCCAAAAAATAATTTCCTTGCAGAAATGTGTATTTGATATCATAGGTTTTTTCAGCTGCTTTGTTAGTGGTGGGTTTTTTCCCCTTCTTTTCTCAGGTGCTTGTGAAACTGGAAGGTGGAATAGGATTGTCTTTGGTCAACAAAGTCCCTGAAGAGCTTGTGTTTGCAAGCCTCACCAACATTAATGTCCACTACACTCAGCTCTCAACTGGTCAGGTGCTAGAGCTCAGTGTGCAAGATATACAGGTATTTGCCATTTTGAAATAAATTCATTTATTCACGGGTCTTCAGTTTTTTTGAGTCATAATAGGTTTGAAAAATGTTTAGAGCAATGACTGAGATTTAATTCCTAAATATCACTGGAGTTTCAATGCCATTTTCTGTCCACTGTGTAGGTAGACAACCAACTTCTTGGCACCACACAGCCTTTTATGCTCTTTCTGACACCCAGGAGGATTGAGAATGGGCCCCTGGACCCTGCTCCCGCTGTGCAAGTCAATGCCATGAAATTTCCCAGTAAAAATGCACTGACTGATATCTACAAGGTAAACCACAATGTTTTGTTTGTGTAACATAGGTATTACTTTGCTTTAATGACCTTTCCTGTTCTTAATTTTTACTTGTAATCTGAATTCAGTGCTTTGTGAAATACACTTTGTTGAATCAGTTCTGAAGCTTAAAGGACACAGTGTCCACTTCTTCATGTTTGCAGTGTTCAAAGCTATAGTAGAGTGATGAACAGGGTGATAAATATGTTTAAAAATGTGACAAATCAGTCCAGACCCCTGTCTGTCCATGTCTGTGACCTTACTTTTCAAGGCAGTTATTCTCTCCTGAGAACTGTAGCACAGTGAACAACCAGAATATCTATGTTTTGTTCTTCAGGAGTTGAATACAAGGTTATAAATTCTTGCTTCATAAACCTGGTTCTGTGCACTGCAGTCATTTGGGAACATTGGTTATAAATTTATCCACCAACTGTGGATAAATGTACTGTGATGGCAAAACTGAGTTGGTTGTCAAGACTTATTTTCTCACTTGGAGTCTTCACCCATGTCTTTTAACTCTGTTCTGAAAAGCAGCTGATTTTAGTGCTGGAAATGCAGCTAAGATTTTGAAGTGTTAGGATTAGGTAGTTAAGCACAAGGCTTTCCAGAAAATTGAAATAATCATCACTAGTTGAAATAATCATCAGTAGTAGATAACTTGAAGCGAAGAAAGCTACCAAAGACATTTTGAAGGTTGAATCTTGCTACAAATCCATAACAGTGAAAATAATCCATTGAAATAGAGTCCTTTTTAATAGTTTACATGGTTTATATATCTGGTGTTAATGCTGTAAACTGAGACTTGTTTATCTCTGTAGCATCTGATGATCACTGCCCGAAAATTCACAGTTCAAATTGAGGAGAAGCTGCTTCTGAAGCTGTTGAGTTTCTTTGGCTACGGCCAGTCGGAATCAGGTGTGGTATAACATTGTGTGGTATAACATTGCACAGCCCAGTTCTACAATGCACAGAAGTTTCATGATCTTTGTGTATAAAGTAGAAAACACCAGCACACTCTTGGCTGTGAGGAACCTCCCACTCTTGAGCAGAGCTGGAAATGCCTCAGTGGCCCCTGTGAAGTTCCTCATGGTGTTGTGCCTGTGGCAGAGCTCAGGTGATGGCCCAAGTCCAGCCTGTCTCTGTGTCTGGATTCATCTGAACTGGGATAAAATAAATTGTGTTGTTAATTTAGCTAGCCACTTTGTTTAGTGACTTGTTTAGTTTGTTTATTTAACCCAGGGCTAGAAGTGGGATCTGTGTTAATTTGTTCCTTGGGCAGTTCCTCTTGCTTCACTGCAAGAAAATTTTGTCTGACCTTTGTTGTGGCATCCATACCCCTGGTTTTAATTGTAATGTAAGTTTTCTTTCATTCACTGAGGCAAGACAGACCTTTTCAATCTTCTGATCTCATAGGTGCTATTCTAATCCTCCTATTTTAGTGTTTATCTCTGCTTTGGAAACTTTCTGAAATGTTTGTTTTGGAGTGGCAATTGAAAAAGTCACTTCTATTATGCAGTAGCCTGTGTACTGTTACATAATAACTGTCACAGGAAAAGAACTATTTTTGGCATGATTCCAAATGGGGCCAAGCCTACAAATGATGCTCCAGAGTTCTGTTTTGCTAATCCACAGGATCCTCTGAATTGTCTCTGGAAAAATAACAGAGGACTTTCAAACTTAAATCTCTAGTGATGAGGAAGAAGTACAAATTTTGAGTTTTGCTCTTAGCCTTTTAACTAATCTCCCCTTTGTTCTGATTTACCCTGTTCCTTTTGCTCTTTTTTCCTTACTTACTTTACATTATTTGTAGTTTGTCTGCTGATGTTATCCTAGATTCAAACAAAAATAAATTTCTTATTTTTAGTTAGCATGTTTTATTGTCCATAAGTCAG
This sequence comes from Melospiza georgiana, assembly GCF_028018845.1. NCBI lineage: Eukaryota > Metazoa > Chordata > Aves > Passeriformes > Passerellidae > Melospiza > Melospiza georgiana. Next base: position 6,817,961 of record NC_080451.1, read on the forward strand.
AGTTCATAAGGCTTGGTCATCTTTCATCTTTGCCTTGATTCCTCACACCACCCTGGTGCTCTTACAAATAACATGAGCCTATTAATGTCAACCAAATTTGAGGCACTTTCCATGTAAATTGATTTATTGGATGTCTTCCACGTAGGCATGTTGGATATTTTGTAGTGAATATTTGAAAGCTTGCTTTGTACATTATATTCCTGGTTAAGTGTGTAAGGAATTACAGACAGAGTAGAGAGGGGAAAACAGGCTGTGAGAGCACAGCTGCACAGTAGGAACATTGCATAATCATGTGTTATCTCCTTGTTTCTGTGTGCTGATAAAGAAAAATTAGAAGTGAGATTAAAAGCTCAAATAACAGGTTTTAGAGATGCAGAGAGATCTGACAAAAATTCTTGAGCCTCAGAGGTCAACTTTGTGTCACAAGGCATGAGTAATTTTGCTGGCTCCACCAGCAGTCACACATACTTTTTATTTGTGCTGAGGATTGTTAACTCTTAACAGAATATGCATTCCTAACCCCATATTTATTTATCTTTAATTGGTTCTGATTCCTGTGTTTTGTCTGGATGCAGAGGTTGAAAATTACGATGAAAACCTCCATGAGAAGGTTGTTGAACAAGGAGGAGCACAAAAACGATACTACTTTGAGAATCTGAAAATCAGTGTGCCTCAAATCAAGTTGAGTGTCTTCACTTCCAACAAGCTCCCTTTGGACCTCAAGGTACACCAGTGCATTCCCAGAGTGGAATTCCCAGAGTAAAGAGAAGGAAAAATTAACTTAACACTCTCAGTTTCCATTTACTCTTGCATTATCCAAGTTAAAAATAATAAAAGTTCCAGCAACTTCTGACATGTAATTTGCATAATTTCCAGTCTCTTCTGTAATAGTCCTTCATTTTTGTAATTTCAATTGAAGCACAGCCACAGACCTAATGACTCACTGCTTTACAAAGGACCTTAGTTACAATGATGGAAGTGTAAAGAGCTTAAGGGGAATTTACTGTCTTAAAAGAGTTATTCAACTTCTTATACAAATACAGGACAACTCCTGAGTGTTTTCATCCAAAAAATGTTTCATTGGAATTGAAGAATTTGCATGAGGACTGTGCAATATAGTTGAAAATTCAAGTGAACTGAGATTGAGTATGAACTTAAAATCAGTGGGAAGTCTGGTCTTTTTCATATGGTCATAAATCTGGCACAGCTGGGGAGTGAACCAGGAATTCCAGATTATGGCCAGAACATAATCTCATCCCATGTTCCCAAATTGAGTTTGGACCTTCCTGGACACAATCAAGTGGCAGCAATCAGTTGCCACTTCAAAAATTATTAATTTAACATTCAGTTCTCTCTGAGCTAATAAACTACTTCCCTCCAAGGTGGGAGAGTTAAAACAAAACCAACCACCCAAACCATAAAAAACCCTCCTCATTGTGGAGGAACTGAGCTGCTGCCTTTAAAAAAACCAAAACTGAGACACCAACTGGGCTTTTTTGTCTTTGATGTTAAGGACATCATGATGAGTAAGCTTCTAAAGAAATTTAGTATTGTGTAATGAATGTCTTGTCATGGAGTCTTACCAAGATGATCCAGAAAATCACCAGTCCTACATTCTTGTATTCTTTTTACTGAATCCTTGTTCCAGGAACAGTTCAACAGCTAATTGGGGTATTCCTTGGCTGTGATATTCCTAGCTGTAATATTCCTTGCCTATGATATTCCTAGCTAGAATATTCCTTGGCTGTGATATTCCTAGCTGTAATATTCCTTGCCTATGATATTCCTAGCTAGAATATTCCTTGGCTGTGATGTTCCTTACTGCTCAGTAACAGCAGCCCTGTCCTGAATATGTAGTTGCACTTCAGTTTCAACATGAACACCCTTGTAATTGCATTAGTTGAAATGCAGGCTGAGGAAGCAGGACTGGTGATGAGTGTGTTTAAGGACCCAGCACTGTGCACTGTTCTCTTTGGATTCCTACCACCCTTGGTATAGGATTGCACATGGATCCATCTTGGCAGCTTTCCCAAGAAAAAACTCGGCACATACATTTTTCTCCATAATGCTAACAGTCCCTGCATATTCTGTATATTGACTTTCACAGAAAGGGTTCAATTCAGTTCTGCAGCCCAGGAGAGTTCAGGGTAGGAGGGAGAGAATAATCACAGTAGAGCCTTTGTGGAAGTTTTTCTAACTACCTCTAATGTTTCTGGCTTGGACGTGGCTGTCTGGTAATTTGGTGTAGACAGATTATTTTTATTAGGTACCAGTATTAACAAAGTTGTCTTATATAATATCTGATAGTTAAACAGGAAATTACTTCCTACTCAAGTGAATAATGAGGACTATTCTGGTTGGCCATCCATTTACTGAAAAAATAAATAGCTCTTTTCTTACACACAAACTTAACTCAGACCTGTAACTTGCCTTAATTGCCTGCAGATGGCACAAAAACTCGTGTTCCTTACAGCAGGCAGCTTTGGTGGTTAATGTGCAAAGATAAAACATCAGCCTGAAGCTTCTTGCCTTCTTCAGAGTGTCTGATATTGGTGAGTGTGCAGATGCCATTATCTAGACCTGAAGAAGAAGGGTCCTCTTTCAGTCTTGAAAACTTAGTTTTCTTATCATTTTTTCCAAATTATTTTATTTGTGTGTGTCTCTGTTTGGATGTATAGCCTGTCTACTTTAACTGTGGTTTTCTATGTATAAATTGTACAAAGTACAGATGGCCTATGAACTAATTACAATCTTAGTTTTCTTCCTTGAAAAATAATGGGAAATGCTAGTTTAAAGAATTTCTTTAGACCACATAACGTTAAGAAATGAGCCTCAGGCTTACAGGAAATTATGTATGTTATTTCAGCTCATCCTGACACTTAATCCCTTCACAGAAGTTCAGCAGGGTGGAAAATAGCCAGTTTTGTCAAGAAAATTCATTTAGAGTTGGAGTTTAATTGAACATTAGAACAATAAAGCCAAGTTGTATGTATAATCTTAGACATACTTTGGTTTGAAATATTCCTATCAAGAGTGGGAAGCAGATTGCATTGGGAACTTAGTGACTCTTGAGTTATTGAAGAAATGCAGTGCTCAGAAGCTTCGAACTGGAAGGTTTGTGGGTGACTGCTCTCTGTATCAAAGTGTCCACACTGCAGTGCTAAGAACTCCAGCAGCTTCAGAGAATTTTGATTTGTTACCCATTGAAAGGATGCTGTGAATGAGAAGCAGAAAGAAGAATTACAATGGCAATGTCTTTTATTTCCTCAGGCATTGAAAAGCACCCTGGGCTTCCCTCTGATCCGGTTTGAAGATGCTGTGATTAATCTGGATCCTTTCACTCGGGTCCATCCCTATGAAACTCAGGAGTTCATCATTAATGACATCCTGAAGCACTTCCAGGAGGTCAGTGTGGCTGAGATGATGTTGTGGCAAAGGATGAACATCTCTTGGTTGAGGAATTCTCCATTAGGGATGTGGGAACCCTTTCCTGACTATCAAGTGTTAGTGCTGTGTGGTTTCTTTGGAATATGGAGAAGTAGTATCCCACAAGAAATCTAAGAATACTCTGCATTTTAAGATGAAACTGTTGTCAATTTTACTCCATTTCTGTGTTGATTTCTCTCATAAACCCACCTGGGTTGGCATAAGCTTCTGTTGTGGGTGGGATTTTTTTTTCCTCTCAACCCTGCTGGTGTAAATGTGATCCATAAGAAATATTTCATTCTTCCTCTTGATTTTCCAGGAGCTTCTGAGTCAGGCAGCAAGCATTCTAGGGTCTGTGGATTTCCTTGGCAACCCTATGGGCCTGCTGAATGATGTTTCAGAAGGTGTTACTGGACTTATAAAGTATGGCAATGTGGGTGGCCTCATCAGAAATGTCACCCATGGAGTATCAAACTCTGCTGCAAAGGTAAAAATTGTGATATTAAAGTTTGCTATAAAAATAGGCAAAAAGTCAAATAGAACTATTGACCATGCTTGAATTGCTTGATCTGTGTTTTGTAAAAATGGCATTTGAAGTGTAGATTTTGTTTTTCTTAAATGCTTTCTGTACATCCCAGGGATAACAGGAGTCAGTGAAGCACTCAAAGCCCTATTACTGCTGTACAGATACTTGCAAGTTAAATCAACAGCTAACCAAAGGGAGAAATAATTTGCTCCTACATGCCAATGAACAAAGCTGTGTTAAATTATGTATATAATCTACACAGAGAGAGAGCACTAGAGAAAGGTGGAGCATTTAAGGGGTTATTTAGTATAACAGGGGTTGTTAGCTGTTATTTTTGAGAAGTGATTAAGCTGATGTGAACAGCAATTATTATGCTGACACTTGAGGTTTGGGGGGTTTTGTGCTACATAGCAACAAACCAAAGAATTTCCAGATTGCTTTGTATTTATCTGTAGTTTATTTCCAAAGTCTCTGCATGGTGAACATTCTTTTGTCCTTCCTGATAACAGTTGAAGGAATTCAATTATATCAGTGAAAATAACTGTATTTAGTGCTCAAGAGAGGGATGGTCTGAGGCAGAAGTCAGAAACACAAAGTAGTTTGGATCATGGTTGATGCTGTGCTTGATAGTTAGCAAACACATGTTCTTGAAATGTTTTGTTACATACATGGTGTGTCAGCATGAGTCCTTTCATGGATACAACTAAAATAATATGTTTTTGACACAAGGACATGTTGGTAAGTTTGGTTTTGTAAAAATTCTTTACTTTCTATTTTTATCATTTTCCTAACAGGTAATTTTATGTGTATTGTCATGCTCCATCTTTTAATAACTTTTCCCACTTATTTGAATACAAGGCAATCTGATTTTTCCCTTCCTTAGCGAAAGAAGGTAATTCAGAAGATGTGAAATGCAGAGCCTGTGTAATTACAGAGAGGTCAAGACTATCATTATCAAACCTAGTCCACCACCAAGTGCAGAGCTGGATCTCACCCAGAGAGCTGAGCCATGAGCAAAGATGACATGCACATTCTCTGTCATAATTACCTTGATTGCAGCATTAGCCTATTTTGCACAATTTCAAGAAACTCAAACAAAATTCTAGGTTGATATCCCTGCCTTAATCTCCTAGTAGGTGCTGCTGTAAATCTCAGCACTGCAAATCCAAGCAATCTGGTAGAAGACTTGCTGAGCTTCTGGGAGGCAGCTGGATCTGTCTGCAGATGAGTCCTTCTGTCCATGCTTTGTCCTCATGGCTGTGCTCTCTGGTGACCCATCCACTCCACCCAATGGAGTGTGTTTCTTTAGAGTTTCCTTTCTATAAAGTGGTGTTTCCTCATTGCAGTCACATCTGCAGCCACAGTCTCATAAATCTTCCTTTAAAAGGCACGAGCCTTCCTCTGTTTCCCACAAGGGCAAGGTCATTCTTTGAACTTTGGAGTCATTTGTAACCAAGGGGTTTGTGAAGGAAGATTTTCAAAGGCAGAAGGGCAGTTGGATGCTGAACTCCTTTCAAAATTCAACAGGAGCTGAGTGCCTGCTTCCCATTTATACCTTTGAAAATCACCCCATGTACTATTTATTTGTCTTCCCAGGTATTTTTTTCTTTCTCCTTGATATATCAGAAATGGCTCTGTGATGCAAGTCTCACACAGTTCCCTTTTCAAAGCTTTCTACATGGTTTATGTATTTGTCTTTTTGGAACAAGGAGAGAAGTCCATAATTTAAGAAGGCTTAGTAGTACATTGTGGAGCTCCTTGATTAATCCTCTTTCCAAAGGTTGAATCTTAATTCTGCTGCATAGAAAACAATGATTAAAAGGCTCAAATAGTCAGGTTGAATTCTTCCTTATGTGTTGCACTACTTTCAGGCACTTAAATCTGCTTGAAAACTAAGCCAGGAATGTCCACAGGATAAAAAATTGGCATTTCAGATTCAGTTTGGGATGTGTTATGTTCATAGTACAACACAGAAATTTGTCTTTTACTTTCTGTTCTGCCTTCTTTGTGCCTTATGAGTGTGTCTAGGATATGTAAGAGAGAGAAAAAACAATTTGAGTTAGTCAAGAGAAACAAAATTGAAACAATAGGTCGTTTTCATCTTGCTGTTGGTGCTCCAGGAAGGTATTTTTAAATATATTTTCACTGCATAAATTTTCACCTGATTCAGCTGTGCCACAGAGGCCTCTTGTCTTTGCAGCTAATCCTGTGGATCTGGTAACTAAAGCAGCCAAAACTAGAGGAGCCTGTGTCCTGCACAGGCACTGAGGGCTGGAAAAAATCTCCATTTTGGTTGTCTGACTACCTGACTTATGAAGTGTCTGAAATAAAAATCTATCCTAGATTTTAAGATGAGTTAGCTATTGAGGTGTGAGTAGATAGATAAACAAAGAGTAATACTGTAATCATGGTTTTTAAAGTAACACTGCTCAAGTGAATCGAGAAGTAAGCTATAGGAGTTGTATCTGGTTTTGTCATTTTATTGCTTTTCTATTTTATAGTTGTGCTGATTATCCCTGTAATGGCTTTTCCATGCATTTCAGAGCATGCAGTGGGTAATGCCTTCTTTCAAGTGGAGAGCTGCAGTGTATTTAAATTGGCACAAAACCTTAGGTTAAATAAAGTTCACTCCAGACAGTTTTGTAGTTTTTATCCCTTGGAGATTCCAAGTTCTGTATTTTAAAAAGTTCTTTGATCCTAAATATAGACACCAGAGGGAATTACATTCCCTCTGAATGGAGCCTTCTATAGTTGCCATATGCGTGGAAATGTCTCACATTCTTGGCATCCACACTTTTTTTATTTCCCCCGTTAGGCATGACAGAACTAAATCCTAAATTTCCCCTGTTTCAGATGTGTTTCAATTAGAAATGAATATTGAACACTGAATTAGCAGCTGAACAAAACTGTTCTGTAGCTTGTGTTCTCCAAATGGAAAATAAGTGTGGTTGCATCTATTACTGGCAAATAGGTGTTATGCTGACACAGTGGTGGTAAAGGATTGAAAAGATTCACAGCTTGTCAATACTGCATTTAATGTCTCTGATTTCTTTCTACCATAAATTCTCTTATCTTAGGAATTATGAGCAGATAGTAGTGTAGCTGTTAAGACTCTGTTAGGTCACGGGATATAGGATGGAAATAATTGTGTACCTCTCTTCCTCTTGAGAAAAAGAATTTAATGAACTTCATGAAAGAGCTTAATTTTCATATTGAACTTTGAAGTTTCTATATTAATTAGGCTTCCTAAGGAAAGGTAAGCCATCAATCAGAGCTGCATTTCCCTGTTGGTTTTTGGGAAGCATGCAGGGTTCTGTGAGACAAGCTTCCTTCAGAAGGAGGCACCTGAGATGCCAAAACTTCCCTAGAACACAGTTGCAGCAAATTGCATTTGAGTGTCTGTTTTCTCTTATGGCTGATGAACCTTTCTGCCCTGGACTTTCATTCCATCTGTTTATTTTAGGTGAGTTCAGACTGATGGCAGAGGTGCTTAACAGAGATAGGAAAAGAAGTGAGGTGTTAGAACCAGATAAGAAAACTTTGAGTAGAAAAGATGCTCCAGGTGAGTGTTTGGCCTGGAGGCATTTGTAGAATAGGAGCATGAAAGCAACACAAAGGGAAATGGAAGTTTTAACCCTCCATGAAAGCACCACAAAGAGAAATGGAAGTTTTAACCCTCCATGAAAGCAACACAAAGGGAAATGGAAGTTTTAGCCCTCCATGAAAGCACCACAAAGAGAAATGGAAGTTTTAACCCTCCTTGTAAGATAAATCAAAGCAGAATCTCAAGTGGTTGGCAGTGACAGGAAGATAAAGATAACTGAATGGAAAAAAAAAGAGGAAGTAATAAAGGGATTATTTAAAAACAAATCTTGAATATGTGTTTGACTTGCATGGATGTTAACTTTAACAAAGTTGGCAGTAAATACAATGAGAAGTGGCTGTACCAGAGCACAGAAGGAAGGTCCAGTTTGAGCAGGCTCTACCCAAAAAGAGACAGAAAGGTTTCTAAAACAATCAAAGCTGATGATTCCCTTTTGTTTAAAGTGGTTTTTTGTTCACTTAATCAATCACTCCTCTTTCATTCAGAAGCAAGAACAACTACCATTCTCCCATCATGGGACTAACTGCAGTTCAACTCTAGCAACATCAAAATGCCAAGGAAGTAGCTGAAAATAAAAGAATATTTTCATGTCAGGGAGCTTCTAACAAAAGCCTTTGTATCTGAAGCCTGAGAAAGAAATACATGATGGTGTTTTCCTCAGAAGAGTCTTAAACAAAATCATCAAATGATGATGTAGAAAGGTCATGGTGGTTTTTGGGTTCTGAGTCTATTGTGTCCTACAGCTCTGTATTTCCATGGTGTTTGTTTGATTCCTTGCTCTTTTCCTTAACTCCAGAGAGCAGCATGTGTGTGGTTAGTGTTGGTCTCACTGGATAAAGGTGAGGAAGGCCAGAATCCATGTCATCTTCAACCTTACAGATCAGAATTTGTTTTTCCTTCAGGAAAGCTGGCAGTCAGCCCTTACAAAGGGTAGTTGAGGCATTGAAATAGTGGGATTTACTGTAATTTTTTCTATTCCAGCTGTGATTTATACAGTTTGGGCCAAAGGTAGCTTTTTTGTGTGTTTTATTCTGTGTAATCTTTATCTTTCCTGGTGTAGCATAGAGGCTCCTGCAGCCTGTCCCGGTGGCACTGCAGAGCACCTTCAGTTCAACTTGCATTTCATCCACAGATTTGCAGCTTCACATGAGCAGTGAGAATCAGTATCAAAATGTGTCGATTATGAGGTGGAAAGCAATTGAAATTTCCAGGCAGAAATGCTGAGTTCATGAGGGATATTACAGATGAGGCCATTTCCTGCCAGTTTGAAAAGACAGCAAGTTTTATGACCAATTAGTGGCAATCAAAAGCCATGGAAAGTGTCAGTTTTAATGTGCACAACATCTGGCATCTGTAACTAGTATCTTTGAAAGAGGTTTTGGGATAAAGGATCATCTTTGAGAAGTTTGAAGTATTTCTTCCTGGTTTTCCTTTGTACCATGGGATAAAACGTGTGTGGCCAGCATCTAGGTTAAAAGTTTTCTTCTCAATTTGGTTTAAATTCAGCCTTTCTTGCACAAAGTGAACACTTTACTCCAGTGTATTTTTGTGTGGAGAAATGAGTATAGGTAGATTGAACACATATATTCTGTGGGAAGAACTGGTTTAAAGTGGACTTAATATCCTCAATGTACCCCATTGAAAAGCAAACTACACATTGGATGAGCCTTACCCAGGAGAAATTGCTCAATTGACCATGAGAGTCCTGTAACAATGCAGCAACTGCATACATGATGCACAGCTGGACAGAGGAATGTACAGGTGACCATTGACAACTGAAAAAAAAAGAGATTAAAGAGTTTTAGGTTTTACACCAGCTCTAGAGCTTCATTTCAAAGGGGTTTATCAGCTGATTTTCCTGTAAAATAAAATGTACTGTTCCTGTTTTGCTGACTCATTGCAGAACTCAGTGTGCAAAGGAGAATTTAAAATGAGGTATGCAAAGATTTGCCAAGTCATAAACTGTGACACTGGAAATAAGCATTTATCAGAGATGAAATTAAATTTAGTTTTAACCTGCAGTTTTTGAGGGGTTACATGTCAGGCAGACTGGCACATCTATCCCATATATCACCATTAGCATCTAAAGGAGAAAAAATGGGGTGTGGGTTTGAAATTCATCATTTCAGTGTTGATAAATGGCTGACTGCACCTCCCTACTGTGTATTTAAAGTTGTAGAGTAGAGTAGAATATTAAATAGTACAGACTTAAACTTGAAGCTCCTTAGCTGTGTATCCATGAGGAGTGAAAATTGTGTTTGTATGTGCCGGGGAGAAGGGCAAGCTGTACACAGCTCAGAGATGTTCACTATTTACACACACACAGGATGGCAGGTCCAATTAATGTGCTAGCATGGCCTTTCCTTCAAAATATCTAGAAATGTGGAAAGCCTGTTAGTTTTTAAACAGGAGGTTCTTTCAGATCCCAGGTGTGGTCACAGGTGGTCATGGCAGAATAAGAAATTGTCTGGAAAGAGCCTAAGTGCTGCAGTTAGTGCAGATGGAAATGCTTTTGGAAATCAAAATCAAGAGAGGTGGTAAAGATGATGTTAAAACCAAACCTAACGTGGTCTCTCTTCTTTGTTACCTATTAACTCAAGGTATTGGATCTCTTGAGGCTTTTTCTCTGATTTTCAGTGTATTGAGGGGTTTAAGGAAGGGGGGGAGAAGGAAGGCAAATAATTCCATTCCCAAAAAATAAACAAACATGAAGAGCTTCAGGTTTGCTAAGAGTTAAGGCCGGGGGGAGGGGAATTATCTGTTAAGAGTATTAGTTGTTTAATAAAGCACAGTTGTCCTCCAGATGAACCCGCCAGTGACTCCGCAATTGGGGTCATTCCAAGTTCACGCTGTGGACTTTTGACTGCCTTTGTGTGTCTGTGAAAACAGCCGGCGGTTCCTGCAGGGATCACTCATTCAAGCCCTTGTAACACAAAACTATTGCCAGCGGGCACCTGCTGCTGCTGCTGCTGCTGCTGCTGCTGCGGCTCCCCGGGGACCCCCGGCTCATCGGGCTCCTCCAGCCGGCCCATCGGGGGTCCCCGGGCCGCCAGCAGCCCCTGTCAGCATGCATTAGGAAGCTGGGTTAACGATGGGATGTGAGCTAATTAAAGCTGCTTTGCTTTGGGCGGTGTGACATTAAATAGGGGTGGGGAATCTCAAGGAATGGTGTTTGTTCGGTAGGAAAAGCCGGCGGCTCCTCGGTGGTTGTCGGTAATTTGGAGAGGGTCAAAGTTTATGTTGCTCTGAAAATGAGAAGCTGATTATGGCTTTTTGCTGATTTGGTGTTTTCTAAATTAAGAGAGTGTTGGTGCTGTTCAGAGTGCCAGGACTCGTTTCTGTCTGCACAGCTTGGCTGGGTTATAAAAGCCTTGGAGGCTCAGCCTGAGCTGTCCTTTCTGGTTAGGACTGGATCGAAGAGTTCATTTGGTCTGTCTTGATGTGTCAAGGAAAGTGCAAAAGTGTAGAGTAAATAAATATAACTAAATTCACAATCTTCCCTGCTGAAATAGTAATTCTTAGAGACTACCCTGCCACAAGTAATTCTTAAGAGACTGACCAAAGACATTGCAAAAGTACTTTGGGGAACAGTTTCATTTGAAACCTGACAAACCAACACCTGTTATGTTTTTAAATAAAGGCATTTTACTTTTCAGTCCCAGTATAACATACCATTGACCACAGTGATAGAAAGCGAGGAAGCTGTTTGTTGTCTGTGCCTACTGATGGCCAATTTGTAAAATTGAATATATACTGCTTCCAGTCTGTAACAGTGTGTGTACTGATGAGCCTAGTAGCTGCTCTAAAAGTTATCTTTATGATAAGTCACAGAACTATATTACATATCAATCCTGAGACATTGCAGTAAAAGCAGGGGCATTTAGGCTGCAGAATTTACTGGACAACTTTATCTGTCCCACTGCACCCAGTCCTTGTGTATATATCCAAGAATCTGGCAGGGCTTTTTGAGTTTTGCACTTTGCAAAGAATAGCAGCAAGATTTGAGGATGACCTTTTTTAACCACAAATCCTAACAGCATATACATATGTCTCCTTAGCCTGGAACATGCACATTGTGAGGATTTTTTGCCTCCATAGTAAAATGCTTGGTTTGTAACTGTTGTAATTTATCAGATATCAGCATAAAAACAGACATCAGCATAAAAATTGGCTTCCTCTAAAATACCTTTAACAGGTTACAGAGTTGTAGGAATAAAGGTGATTTTTAGTGACCATGAAGGATTGAACTCCTTTCTAAATGAGTTCTGCAAAGCAAAGATGAGAACCAAATAAACCCTTTGGTTTCTTTTTTAAACACAGTTCATTGTGAGGTTTGCACAAAAATTTTAAGTGATCTACATTTAATTTCATCACTTTCTCCTTTAACATTTCATCTTGGAATGTTCTGCTTTGCTCAGTCAATAATATTTGTAGATGTACCGTTCTCTGATGCTAGAATTACAATGGAATGTTTGGACTCAGGTCATAATTGTGTATTTATCCTTTTGGGATGTCCTTAGAGAACCAGGCACTGCCAAGAGCTTAAAAAGACTTTAAAAGATTACTTAAAACTTATTTCCATGCTGTGTGCTTCATGCATCTGGCTTAGAGGGAACAAGCAGTCCAAAGTTGAGTTTTCATTTGCTTTGAATTCTTTTTGTGCCCCATAAGCCTTAATTGTTTGGCACCAGCTTTGGTTCACAAACACTGTATATGGGTGGTTTTGTTTTTCTTCTATTGCTTGAAACAGCAAGGGATATGTAGTCAGTGGTAAAAGGTTTTTGTGGTAAAACTTCCTTAATTTTTGTGCCTTTAAAAAGAAAAACAAAAGACCAAGTAACCCCAAACACGAATAAATCAGTCTCTTGTACAGATAGTATTTCATCTGCTTTTGCAGATCTTGGTGAATGGTTGGTATTGATTGTTGACACTGTGTAAATGTAAAACAAGAAATGATGAATCATTGATTTACTTGAGTCTGCAGAGGAGGAGGCTGAGCCCAGCATGGCCCAGGCTTGCAGAAGTGCAGAAACATCTTCAGTGATTGTGGAGGGCTGAGAGTGGTTAGCTTGCTCATCCAAAGACAGTGTGCACAGTAGCACAATGTCCTGGGATCTGGGGAAAATGTCAGATTTCACCTTCCTCAGGAGGATTTTATGTTCCAGCAGCTAGGCTGAAGTGCAGTCGGGGTTATTCTCTGTATGTCAGTCAGTAGCTTCATATCATACATGGACTGGTGTGGGATGAAAACCAGGGATCCAAGGATCTTTAGAGTGTAGATCTGGAAGAAAAGATCAGTGTCCCTCTGGAGAAGGAAAGTGCAGGAAGAACCATCTGCTCTGGGGACAAACAGGGTGAGAGGAGGCAGGGGGTATCTGTGAATGGAGGTGGACAAATGCTCAGCTGCCCGGGGCTTTTAGAAGGGGTTCTCCTTCTGTCAAAGCATTACTGATGGTAAATTGAAATATTTTAAATACATGAAATGACAGAGCTTTTAGTGAGTATGGAAGGTTCCTATTCCCCTCTGTTTGGAGAGACCAAGCTGCCAAGTAAAATACCCATTTCTACATGTGCATTGTGCAGATTGGCTTCATCCAGAAACATCAGGAGCCTTTTGCCCTGGAAGCAGGTAACTTCCCTTAGCTGACACTAATGTATTATGTTGCAGTTCTGTTTCAAGGCAAAGGGTATCTGAAATGGGAATAATGCAGAGATAAATTACCAAGTAACTAATATTTATTTTTCTTTTTCATCAGCAAGTAGACAAAGAAATAATGAAAATTAGGGTAGAGAAGAGGGAGCTGGTTTTTACAAGTCCCTTGATTAGTTTCATGTTTGTTCACAGACTGTTGTGTTTAGTTAGGTTGGCATTTACATAGTCTTGAGTAGGCTTTGAAGTTCCCAGGTGACACCTTATTAACAAAAGCTGAGGAAGACAAGGGTGGTCACACTTTTGGTGTCACCTTCATTTATCTGGAGCCTATTTGCTGTGTGATTGGGTTAACAGCACAATAAGGCACCATCTCTGCTCTTTCACAAGTTTTAAACCCTCAACCTCAGCAGCTGATATTGCACTCCCCAAAGGAGGCATCTAAAAGCAAAACTCACAGGGGGCAAAGGTAAGTCTGCCTTTGTGCTTCAGCTTGTTCAAAGCTCCCTTCAGAGCTTAAGCTGGACTTAAACTCCTTAAATTTCTAATGCTTGCTTGGGTTAACAGCTGAGAAACTTGTGTTCAATACAGTAATTATAACCTAGATAGAGCAGGAGGTGTTGTGCAGGTGTTTTGTTAGTTGTGGGTTTTTAATGTTAGAAATCTTTAATTTCCTTATTGTATAGGCAGATACAATCCTATTAACTGCAACAGACTTCAAAAACATAACTGCAACAGACTTCAAAAACATTTCAGGGTTAGTATTTCTGATAAAAAGCAGTGTCAAACTGTGATCCCCAGCAGGTATTTATTTCACTCAGGTGGTATCACCTGTAGTGGGTGATGAGGATGGATGTAGGGGTGATTCAGATCAGGAGTCAGGGTAACTCTGACCCCAGAGTCTGAACCTTTATTCAAATACCAGTCTAAACCTCACACAGCTGCCCCATTTCCTAGCAGCCCTTCCTGATACCTGGAACATCCCCTTTTTTTATCTTCCCTGGCATTTCACCTCTAACTGGCAAACTCTGCACCACAGAGCAAGAAATGGCTCAGGAGGGACCCACTCACTGCTCACTGAGGAATCCCCCTGGTTTGCTCACGGAGCAGATGCTGACAAAGGTTTGGCTGCAGTCTGTGTTAGATGAGGCCAGGAAACAAACAGTGCCAGGGGAGGGGGAGATGGAGCTGCTTCAAAAATTCACCATGAAGTTCATGTTTTGTAACTAACGTGTGCTGAGTTCAGATTTTGTCACCTGAGTCAGGGCAGAATGGAAACACTTCATGGTACGTTTGCTACGTTAAAATCCTTACATTGTTTTGCTTACATCTATAATTTCGTGCTATTTTCTAAATAACACAAACAAAAATGTCCCTGTTTAACTTTGGGTTTACAGCTAATGGAGTTTGACTTTTAAACTATGTGCATGGGATTTTTTTCTTTTTCCTCCTTACTAAGAAAAATACACAATTACATTAAAATTCTGTCTACATATAAACAGGATTACTGTTGACAATTAGGTGTCAGATTCTGTGTAATGGAGGAAGGGATATTTGAGGAAAGACTGGATCGTATTCACAGGAAGAGCTGGGGTATTGGAGCTGGAAAATGTGGGTGCAGGTGGGGGGAAAGCTGTAAAGAGAGATTACCAATTCTCATCAATAAATTGGTTTATTCCTTCTGGCTGATTGCCCAGTCATGCACTACTATAACTTCTAAAACATATTCTTGAAAAAGCATTTTCAGGTCTTGAGAGAGATTCTGTAATGAGGTTTGAATTTTGAAGACCTGTTGAGCCTTTCAGTCTTTATAGCAACTACTCTAATCCACAAAAGCAAAGTATTTTTCTAGGAAAAAGCCCTAACCTTAAACACAGTTCATAGAGAGCTTCAGGTCAGTTTGTATTTCTGGGCTAATTTTTTTTTTTTTTTAAATAACATCTGCATTAAGTTCATACCAAGGTCAGAAGTATCTCAGTCCATGATCACTGTTTAGTCTCCATATGATGAAGTCACAGGAAAGGTCATGGGATTTCATTTTCATCCCTGTTGTTAAAATCTATTTGTTTAGATAATTGGAGCCACTGGACTGGTTTGTCTTTAAGCTGAAAATCAGTGTTTCAGACCAGGACATTGTGTCATTAGTGAAGAAGAAACACAGCCTTAGAAGAAATAGCAGAGAAAGGAGGGGAACTTCATTGTGGCACGGGGCCCATAAATGAATTGTTTGTGTGGTTCTTTTTTGATATTCAGTGTATCAGGGTTTGACAGCAGGTCTCGGTTGTCCTCTGGGGCACACGTGAGCCATGGAGAGGTTTTGCTGTAGGTACAGAGAGGATGGTCCATGAGACACAGGCTGGTCCTTTACAGTGAGCTCCTTGTCCTGGAGGAGCTGTTGTCATGCAGGACAGGGGACATCAGCACCCTGAGTGCCTGGGACATTCCTGTGGCACCTGCTCCATTCCCCAGCCCCAGTCAAACACACAACAAAGCTTTAAATGATCTTCCTTCCACAGGGGCGGAGAGGATGAAGTCTCTTAATTTCTTGAAAGGAAATACAAATGCTGATTGTAGTTGATAGTGGTACAAGAGGTGTCCAATTACACATAATCAAAAACCAGATCATTTTTGGAGTGTATTCCAGGAAAATTCCTTCTATGAGCCCTTTTCTCTAATAATATCCTGAATACAAGGCAAGGTTTCAGTTTTTTGTCTCCTTTTCTTCCTTCCCTCCGTCCACCAAGCTTCTGGTTTCTATCTGATTACATGAGACTAAAGGTCAGCAGATCACAACAGATTATTTTTATTTGGTGCTTTCTCATTGACTTGCTCACAGCAATGGTCAGAGTTCTCAGAACAAATCCTGTTAGGACATAATGTTCCCTTTAATCCATGAGCATGTCTCCAGTCCTCCCCCACACTTTTCCAGGTAAATGTAAGGACTCAAAATGCTCCACACACACACTCAGGGTTCCCCCTGAGCCTTTGGTTTGGTACCTGTGGACACTTGCTGGAGGTTAGGATTTTTTCTTCTTTTTTTTTTTTTTCTTTCTCTCAGAGAATTTTCTTCCATTTGTTGCCAAAGAAATGATAATGAGAGGCAAAAGATATGCTAGTATACTATATCTTTTCCTGAAAGTCCAGTCATTTCAAAGTTATAATAATTTGGAGGGAAGGGGGTGTTGCATTCTCCAATTCCTGCCTTCCTTGGCAGATATGTGTCCTTTAAACCAGGACAACACTTCAGCACAGCTGGGAATCCTGTCAGGGATCTCCCCACGTTGTGCCATGAGTGTGGCCTGGCTCCCACTCCTACAACACTTCTACCCTGAGTTACTGAAAAGAATTTAATTAGCTCTTAAAAATGTTGTAGTTTCATGACAGGCATATTTACCTTGATGATTTGCACGTATCTTTG
This sequence comes from Melospiza georgiana, assembly GCF_028018845.1. Classification (NCBI taxonomy): domain Eukaryota; kingdom Metazoa; phylum Chordata; class Aves; order Passeriformes; family Passerellidae; genus Melospiza; species Melospiza georgiana. The sequence goes on from NC_080451.1 coordinate 6,834,585, forward strand.
CAGAGGAAAAGCTTTATATCTAAATGTTAATAAATGTTAATTTATTTTTAGGTTTTGAGGGGCACCGCTTTTGGTACAGACTTGCTCTTTCTTGCTCTCAGATTTGCTCTTTCACAGATGTGATTTGTTTTGGCTTGGCCACAGTAGCTGGGGCACCTCTTTGTCACCTCAGCATTCCAGTTGCACCTGCTCATACAATTCTGAGCTTTCTCCATGGCAAAAGGATTGGATGGATTCTGTTATATATCACAATGAGTTGTATAATTGTGCATTTCTCAAGTAGGATCCAGAAATTTTCTGCAGTGAATTTACTGAGCAGAAACCCCTTCTGTTCTTCCTGAAACAGAAATTATCTTCTCTTTCAGTTTGCTGGGACCTTGTCAGATGGTTTGGGGAAGATGATGGATAACAGGCACCAGACAGAGCGGGAATACATCCGGTACCACGCTGCAACCAGTGGAGAGCACCTGGTAGCTGGAATCCATGGACTTGCACATGGTAACCCTTAGCTGTAATTTTAACTCATTTCTCTCTTAAATGGCATGATCAGATTGCAGAGAGCAGTGGGTGTTACTGCTAGGAGCCTGGGCAGTGGAGCTGTCAGGGGCTTTATGCTTGAATTTCTGGTTTTCAGCTTTATGCTGGCAGGTCAGGGTGGGGGCATTCTTTGGTCTTCCAGTCAACAGAAACTGTATTTAATAATCAGAGGTTTTCACATGGAACGGCAAATTAAAATGAAAATTACAAAGTTCATCCAGAACATCCATTTCTTTGTCAAGACATGAAATACCCACAGCAACAGATTTTTTGAGGGCTAGAAATTGAAAAAAAATGAATATGGCTGGGTTGTAGCTTTCTTATATTTGCTTTTAGTTCCAGGAACCTGAGTTTCCTTGGAATCAGTGCATCAGTTTAAAGTTACATTTCACCAGTTGGGTTATTTTGTGGGTTTTTTCAGAGTACTAGGAACTGGAGACATTTATTTGTGTAAAGGGTAGTGAACTAGTTTTAATTTGGCCAGAACTTCACATTGATTTAGTTCATGATTTATCTCTTGAAGAAGGTTAAATCAATACAAGCCAAGTTTAAATCAAATATTTATATTTTGCATCATCTTGGCTCAGTTATTTAAATGTTAAATGTAACTGTTGCAGCCTGTGCAAAGCTGATTTGGCTTTGACTAAAAGAGGATCTTTTCTATGCTGAGAAAAGTCCTTTTGCTTTGGTCACACAGAGACACTGTGTAGGTGTGAAATGAATCATGAAAGGTTCCTCTCACACTAATGTGCTTAACAGTCTGCCATAAATTGGTAGAAACACAGGAAATCCAAATTATCTGAATCTCTGCTGAAAAGTCCATTATAAAGCACTTCACTGTGTTGTATTATCCAGTAATTACTGTGACTCTTCTAGTCCTAAGTCTGTGGCATTTTTAAATGCTTCCCATTCTGTTTTTTTAAAAAATAAAGCAACTGCTAATTACTACATTTCAACAGACAGGATTTAATCATAAACTATAGTTACTCAAGAGGAGAGATTTAAATACTTTGTGCTTCCTGAGTTTGGCAGTTCAGATCTGCCTGGTCTGTATTTGCAGACCTCAGAGGAGCCCTGGGCTGCTGGAAGCTGGGCAGGTGAGTGCTTCAGCCAGGGCACTAGAAATTGATATTTTAATCATGGAGATGTGAAATCTCCAAAGTGTGTTCTCAGATAATCTGAGCTGTTCCAAGTCTTTTGAAACCTCAGGAGGTGCTTGATTTCTCAGAGCATTGAAGTTCTCTGGAAGGGAAACGTGCACAAAAATGTCTGTCAGCAGCATCACAGTTAAAGTCACTTAAAATTACTTTAAAGACATTTAAAGTGCCAGTTTAAAATAATTAACTTCATCCAGTGGAGAAATGCACACTGTTTTCTGTCTCAAATTGTACCAGCTTTTGTGGTGATGGAATTTTGTTACATCCTAAGTAACCACTTAACCTGTGCAATAGATGAGGACTCTTGGTGTAAGTGCAGCTGAAAATGAACCATTATAGAAATACTTTTAAATACACATATTTAATGATTGATTAAATATTTTTCTGTGGGATAATACGGTCTGTACGTATTCATATGTATACTGCATATACAAAGTATAAAGTTATTGGTTAATGTAATTGAGTTTGTGTATTAAATTAAATGCACAAATAAAATAAAATTAAGTACTACATATACCAAGTGTAAAGTTACTGGTTAATGTAATTGAGTTTGTGTATTAAATTAAATGCACAATAAACCCTGTAGGCAGAGTGTGGCATTCACATTCTCTGAAAAATCCCTTCACCCAGGATTTTTCTCCTGGGAAACTGAGAAGCCTCAGAGAAAAAGGAAAACAATTCTTATCTCATTTGCTTCTCCTGTGTTGTGCTCACATGTGGAATGTGTTTGGAGATTGTTTACCCACAGGTGATTGTTCCATTGCATTCTGCTGGGAGTTGTTTTCACTCTTTGGCCAATCAGGGCCAAGCTGTGTCAGGACTCTGGAAACAGAGTCATGAGTTTTCATTATTATCTTTTTAGCATTCAGTAAGTATCCTTTCTGTATTCTTTAGTATAGTATTCCTTAATATAATATAGTATAATAAAATAATAAATTAGCCTTCTGAGAACATGGAATCAGACCCATCATTCCTTCCTTCATTGGGGCATCCCCCAAATACGATAGCAGAGAGCAGCAGGTGGATGAGGTTCTGTAAGTTCTAGAGCCAATAATTTTGGACTTCTGTGCTGCTCTTGTCTTTGGCAGGTATCGTTGGAGGATTGACAAGTGTGATAACATCGACAGTGGAAGGTGTGAAGACAGAAGGAGGGGTCAGTGGTTTCATATCTGGCCTGGGCAAGGGGCTGGTGGGCACTGTCACCAAACCCGTGGCCGGAGCGCTGGACTTCGCCTCGGAAACCGCGCAGGCGCTGAGGGACACCACGACCCTGAGCGGCCCCAGGTGAGCCACAGTGGGGTTTCTCATCAATAACACTCCAAAACTGTGTATTAATGCCTGCCTCAGCTTCTGAACTGATTCTCTTTCCTTGGGCAAAGCAACAATGGAGCAGAGTTAACATGAGCTGTTATCAGACCACTGCGTTCCGTTTGCTTTTTGTTTAATAGATGCCATTTGCTGATACTTGAACAAGAGTGAAATTTGCCTGGACAAGCTGCAGTATAAAGTAGGAATTATTCACCTACACCATTAGATGAAGCAAAATTTTTAGAAAGGCTGTATGTAGTAAGATTTAACTTCTACCACGGAATCTGCACAGAGTTGAAATGAAGCTCTCCCTGCTCTACCTCCAGCTTCCATTTTACTGTAGAAAAAGTTATTGAAACATTTTAAAAGTTCTGTCATCAATATAGTGCCACTATGTTTTAATTTTTATTCAGTGCAAAGTTCTCAGTTATGAAAGGGGGTGGCTGTGTGCCTTTATGGGCATGTGCCCATGCTCCTGTGGCTGTGAGGTGTCAGCACATCAGGACAGATGCTTTGGCTTCTTCTTGTAGTGTGTTACTGTTGTAATGTGGGCTCAGCAAAGTAATGATGGTTTTTCTTAAAATAAATGTTTTATTAGCACTGACTGTGAGTGTGGCAGAGGGAGAGGACCAATTTCTGAAAGGGCTGCTCTGAGAGGAGAGTAATTGTGCTCTTTGTGGCCAAGAGTTTGCTTTGTATTACTGTGCCAAGAAGTCCTCCTTCATGTACATGAGACCTGTGTGCTGGAGTGAAGGAAAGCCCTAAGCAGGTTTTGTTGTCAGAAAGCTTAGAGAAAAATGTTTGAAAAATGTTGGGTTTTCTGCTTGTTTTGTCTTCCCATTCGGCTTTTCCATTTCCTGTGTTTTATTATGCCACTCTTGGAATTCTGAAGGGTCTACATCAGGGTTTCAGTAAACAATAAGTCTGATGAAGTGTGAGTGAGGTGCAGGAAGCCTGAAGAATTACCCTAGGTGAGCTTTGTTCTGAAAATGGAAGTTTGTACATGTGTGTCTTAGATATTTGGGACTTACCCTGATTTGTAAAACCAAGAGGTCAAGGATTGAAATTTAGTAAGTGTATTTGCATGGACAAAATGAACTGAGAAATCAAAGTGCATCCCTGAGAAAATTCAGTGTTTCACTTGTGCATGTCTTAATTTTGTGACTGTGCAGGTTGATTTATGTAAAGGTGGGGAGAAGCACACCTGTCTATGCTGTTAGCTGGGTTTCTGGTTGAGCTGTGTAATTTGAAGAAACATATTCTTAAAATTCATGTTTTGACATGCCTCTGTGAGATAAGCCTGCACACAGTGGGTGTTATCAACAGTTGCAAACTGGACAGCAGCTGGGGGAGAGAGGGCAAGAAGATCTCCAGCCCTGATCTTGGGCTTGGGTTTCCTTTGGGAAATATTTCTCTTTGCCTTGTTAGCTGTCAGTTAAGAGGTTAAGACAGATGAGCTGAACCATGTTTTTGCTTCCCCTAGATTTTGAAATCCTGTTGTCACAGATGAGTATTGTGAAATGATTTTAGTGTCTGCACACAGTCTGTTAAGTTTCTGACCCAACAACCTTTTACAAGATGAAAGAAAAGAAAAATGGGGAAAAAACCCCCAACATTTCTCAGGTTACTCAGTTACCACAGTTCTCCAGTCTACAAAAGTCTGATCAAAACTTTTTTTAGCTCTTGAGAATATGTAGATAGTGTAAGGGGTGTGGGGGGAGGTGGGCCCAAAATGCCACCTCCATCTGTAAGCAACCTTGCATTCACGTTTTTTTTGGTGTGTGGGTTTTATGTGCTGTATAAGAAGGAGCCAAATTGTTCTTTTGGGGGTTTAGAAAGCCCCACAGGACCCGGGGTTTGTCTGTGTTCTGGGCTGCTGCGTCCGCTATCCCCCCGCCGCGTTTGTCACTGCTCAAGTATGTGTGGTTTGGAATGGCAGGAGAACAACGTTCCAAGCCTGAGCTGCTGGCTCTGCTTGGAGCCTGCTGGGCCATGGAGGCTCTCCCCAGCTCAGCACACAGGAGCAACCTTCCCTGAGGGATGGGACTGGAAATGCATGGCAGGAGCTGAGCTCCAGCGGAGTGTCGGCGACGGAGAGGGATGGGTAGACTGACCTGGTGATCAGAATCTGATTTTACTGAGGGATACAAACACTTATATACTATTCAGGGAGACTGGTAATGTGTGCTACAATGATTAGTTAAAATCACATACACAAATTTATGCAAATAACAGCATCTCTTGCTTGCAGAGTTAATGGGATTTCCTTTTTCTGGTAAACCCATTTGATTGACTCTTCTTGCAATCCAGGTCTAATGTTCAAAGTTCCATTTGCTTTTATCCTGTTACCAAATCTCTTATGTTAACCAGTCCAAAGTCCATCATCTGTCTTGTGTCCCCCAACATTCCAACACCTGAGGGCTGAGCTCATGAGTGTGACAAGAGCTGTCTGAGCTCATGAGTGTGACAAGAGCTGTTTGACCATTTGCACGTCCTGGTGCTGCTGCAAAGCTGACTCAGCCATTTAATTGCAAGTTGCATTTAAATAGCAGGATATGTGTAACTGTAAATTATAGGCCCCTTGCAGTTCTCTAATTACATGGTTGAATTTTAAAAAAAGCTCTGAATTTCAGCTGCTTGACTTTAACCATTGGATCAGGTTTGAGTGGGATGAAGAATTTTAATTGAGGCTCTTGGCTTTCCTAAAAGACGTAGTCTGATTCCAGCAAATCCACTTCATCAAATTCGTGAATGGAATGGAACAGTCTGCAGCATGTTTCCTGTGACCAAGCTACATGGACATGAGTATTTTTTGTCTTCAAATGTGTTGATTTCTGTTGGAACTCTTGCAGCTGGCACATGCCATGTGTTGGGAACATGGAGCCAGTCCAGCATGGCTGAGGCACAGGTGAAGCCTTTAGACCTTAAAAGGTGTAGTTTCAAAGCTGATTGATTTAAAGGGCAAGGAAATATGTTTTTAATCTGACTTTAGGCTGGACTTTTTCAAGGCTAATCTTATAAACTTATTATTTAATCATAAAGATGCCCTACTAATTCTAAATTTAATGCAGAGAGAGCATAAAGCAGTTGGTGAAAGTACAGCATAGATCTAATTTATAAACAGTTAATGCTTATGATTCGATACCTTTATTGAGAGGATTTTATGTGTTCCAAGTACTCCAGTGTCACATACAACAGTTCTGATTATTTCCATATTTTTCATATACTGCCAAAAGTTTTAAAGCCCAGTTCAGAACAGGAAAACTATTCTGTCTCTGGATATGCTTGGAGAGCTCTCGCCTAGAAACGTGTTTTACGTCCTGGTGCAGCGCAAGTAAAGAACATTTATATTTAGATGTGTGTCTAACCTAACAAGTAGTGCAGGAAAGTGCCTTTATGGCTTTCTCCCAGGCTTCTGCCAGATCAGTGCAAGTTTAAGATTATTCTTGGACTGTTGCTGCAAGAGTTTGTGTTCTTTTCTGAGTCACAGTGTGAAAATTAGAAGTAGATAATTCTGTGACCTCCTCAATTCTGATTAATTCTGTCCATGAACTAGAGTGTTACTAGTAAAGAATAGTTTGAGATTGGAAAGCCATTGATGGTCAGAGAAAATTTATGTAAATATTTGATTCTTTTGAATGTACTTCATGTGGAAAGCAGCAACCTGTGCTAGTTGTTCCTTTGCTCATCACTTGGAGTTGTGCAGTGAGGTTGCAAAGTTTGATGCAATGTCAAAAGCAGATGATTATAACTCAGGTGGTTTTTTTTTGCCTTTTTGCATCCATTTCTCTGTTAGCTGTGATTTACATTGTGGGCTCAGAAGCAGTGTGGTTGAGAGCAGGAATATCAGTGACACTGAGCAGAAGTAGGAAATGAGTTCCTAATTGTATGGGTACCAACTCAGCCAACGTACTGCCATGAGGTTGTCAGGTTTAACACATCAGTATTGTTTGAACCTTTACACTTCTGTATGTGCTCCAGACTTGGTCCTGACCTTGGACTTGATCTAGGTCTGACTTTACAAGTCTTCACAATAATGTCAGTCATGTATGGGCCCTTCTGGTCAAGGGGATGTTGCTGTTATCCTGGTAAGCCCTTCCTAAGATTTTCCTAGCAGCCAGAGAGAAAATGTATTTATCACACTAATCAATAAATTACTTCAGCAGTGTGATTTCCTTTATATCCTTTCAGTGGGATAACAGGGCTTCATGATAATCTGCTTTCTTTGAGCAGATTTGTCCATTCCTCTCCCTGTTGCCATTGGCTTTTCCTCATTGTCAGCCCAACCTCCTGTGCTCAGTGTCCAACTGGATTTTGTGGTTTACATTCTTCTTTCATTAGTGCCATGCTGTTACATGTGCCATGTTAGCAGTGCCATGATGTTCCACTGCATTTCCATTCCTGGTGAAAGGTGCTGCATGCAGTGAGCCATGCCAGCTCCTGTTAAGCTGCTGCCTGGGCTGGGTTCAGTGCAGAAATCTGGGTTCAGATTGATGTTTCTGTGTGCAGTAAGTGGTCTGGAAAAGGTGCAGGTTAATGAGGGAAATGCATTGTGTGGCATGAGTCTGGTCAGGTATGAAAGGAGAGCTGGCTGAAAATGGGTTCAGAACTTGCTCCCTTTCCAGTGCAGCACTTCTGGAGGCCATGTGAAAGTTTCTTGGGGCACACAGACATTTGTAGTAGGTGACTAATGTTTTCCAATTCACTTAAATCCAGGGCACTGTAACATTGGCCTGGCATAGTCCATCAGAAATAGAAGCAATTATGAACCTCCTGAAAAGAGCAGATAAATCCTTTGCTGGATTTACTACAGATTTATTCTACTACTTAAATTTTGTGTGACATGAAATATTTGCTTCACAAAGTGGAATTCTTATTCTGTGGGCCCACTTCACAGTATTTAACTGTTAACTCGAATGCAGCTAGACAGGGAGAAAGTTTGATGTCTTCTGGAAATCTTTGTATTTCTAGAGCCTGCATGTTCTGTCTGTCTATCTTCTATTTCATCCAAAGCTCTAGGACACAGAGGCCAAAAAGTAAAAGGAACACTTCTTAGTGTTTTGTGTGTTTCCTGTTTTCTGGCATTACTGTGTTTTTTAGATCACAGCATCTCTGCTAAAGGTTACTGCTGTCTTGGTGTATTCTGTGTAACACTTGCTTTGTGGGAAACAGTTCCAGAGAGCTGCAGATTTAATTAGTCTGCATTGGTGCTTCCTAGAATAGAATTGCACAGTCTTTGGAAAACAAAAAAAAAAAAAAAAAAAAAAAAAAAAAAAAAATTATATTCATGCATGAGCATCAGCGGAACCAGCTAAAAGTCATTGAAGACTGGGCCATAAAGTAATTTGCAGTTCCAGTTCACAGATCTGCCTGCTCAGAATGAGGTGGGATAAGTTGGGAGCATCTGCCCAGCAGGAAGGAACAAAGGCTTTATTCAGGCCAGCAGTGTCTGCTGCATGTTCCAGGACAGCCCTGCAGGCTGTGGCCAGTGTCAGGCTCAGGCCCCAGCACTGACAAACATCTCGTGCACATTCTGTGAGTTTGCATCATCTCTTCTAACCCTTTTTCTAGGATTTTCACTTCATAAAAATAGCAGGAAAGTGTGGGCGTCCCAGTTGTGGGTTTCTCTGGGTCTGGATGGAAGGCACTGAGACAGCAGTTCATGTTCACACTCAGGTGTTTATTATTTCTTATCAGTGAAACAGTCTCACTGCTGGGAGTTGGGCAGCTTTTCACTAGAAGGCGCAAAATGCCCAACAATCTCTTGGTACCAGAGCTTTTCAGGCTAAACTATCTAGAACAAGGTACAAGGTCTTTTAAGACTAAACTATCCAATTAAGAGCTGACACCTGGATTATTTTCCCTTTTAACCCAATAACTGATCCCACAGAACTGCAATGCAGACTTTTCTGCCCAATTACAAAATGCCCCCAAACCCATGGAGGAGAAGGAGGAAGAAGAAGCATGAAGAAGAAACCCAGGACAACACCCTGTGCCCTCCATCTTGCTGCCATCCACAACACACTAAATATCCCCAAACCTCTGGGCACTGGGAATATTTCTGTGTCTGCTCTGGGGTGCCCTGACCCCCAGGGCAGCACTGACTCTGACCCTCATTCATGGAGAAAGTTTCCCAGACTTCAAGATAAACTGGAACCCACAAAAGTGTGAAATGGATTCTAGAGAGCAGTGCAGGTGTATCACTGGGTGAGAAATTGAGGTTTTGGGATTTTTAGTGTGTTGTGGATGGCAGCAGGATGGAGGGCACAGGGTGTTGTCCTGGATTTCTTCTTCATGCTGCTTCTTCCTCCTTCTCCCTGGGTTTGGGTGGCATTTTGCAACTGGGTAGGAAAGTCTGCATTGGAGGCTCTTTGGGGTCAGTTATTGGGTTAAAAGGGAAAATAATCCAGGTGTCAGCTCTTAATTTTATTGTTTAGTCTTAAAAGCCCTTGTACCAAGAGATTGTTGGCCATTTTGTGCCTTCTAATGAAAAGCTGCTGAACTCACAGTAGTGAGACTATTTTACTAATAAAAAATAATAAAAAATAACAGAAACTTTAAAAAAGAAAAATAAAAAACATTCGAGTTTGAACACAAATTACTGTCTCAAGTGCCTTCAATCCAAACCCAAAAAAACCCAACTGGGGCCCCCATATGTAGCAATTACAGGCTTGCCTGAAATCAGGAGAACTCGAGGTGCCGCTCAGGTGTTTACCTGCGAGCAGACACTTTCCCCTTTGTCATGAACATCAGGTTTTGTGTTCAGTCCCAGACCAGAGCGGTAGATGGGAGCCCAGGGCCTGCTGGGATGGGGTTTTACACTTGTGCTGTCCTTTTGCCCTTCCCCTGAACTCTTTTCATTTCAGTCATGAGCAAACAGTCAGTGCCTGAACTAACAACCCCGCAATCCTCCAAAGCACGCTCCTTACAGTACCAAACAAAGGGAGGCCCGCGTGGGCCGGCCCAGGCCAAGGAATGCAGCTTCGGGGTTCTGCTCCATAAATTTAACCAGCACGACAAAAAGGAGATAATGTGAGCCTTCGTGATGATCTGAAAGGGGGAGGTTTGTGTCCCATTGATTGCGGTCTGGCCCCGCGCCAGCCCCGAGCCTGACCGACAGTTGAACCATATCGTTAAGGCGTGTAATACAGCTCGAGTCTTGTACAGCAGCCAATGAGTACATATCCAGAGGGCAAAAGTTTATAAAGAGTCGAGGCTGTCCTGTTTAACCCTCTCACACTGCCTGTAATGTACACTGCTGCCATTCACAAACAGGCGCTCTGCTATTAAAATGTAAACCTTCAACTTTCCGTACTCGTGGAAAATGTGCATGTGTGTCTGATTTCTAATGTGCAGCAGATTTATAAAGTGATCGTGGAAAAATATGTAAAACTGATCTTTTTTTTTTTTTTTTTTTTTAGCCCAACTCGCTTTTATTTCAGCACTACTTCATCCAGAGTTACTTTTTTTGTTCAGAGATGTCTTCTGGGTTGTTCTGCAAACTCTTTCATACAGATGGAGCTATTTATTGCCTTGATGTCACCTCATTTAGCATGTGGCTGGTATTTTTATAGATAATTTTTTCACCTAATGTTGCTGTTAACATGTGGAATGCTCTTTATCAGTTTTGTAAGTACAGCCAGTTGATCTGAATTGTTCTTGCAACTGCAAACTTTAAAAATCAAAACAAACCTCGTGAGCAGCTTTTTGTTGGGTGAGCTTTGTGCTAGAGCTGTGCCTGTTGCAGCCCTAGTTGTAATAACTGAGAAATATAAAAGGAGGGTTGGAAAGAGAAGAAATTAGTAATTAGAGTTGATTGACACAGTCCTTCATGCACAGCCATGCTGGGCAGGGCCCCTGATTTGGGTTTTTTTCCCCTTTCCCAGAAAGGCAGGAATACAATGTGAAAGCATTTCTGTTAGATTGAAGTATTTTACACTTGAAGTGACCTTGTTTGTATTTGCTGCAACTGGATATTTCTTGAGCAGCATTGGTGGGACCATTATAAACATGACTCCCCATCCCTGGCAGTGTCCAAGGCCAGCTTGGAGCAGCTTGGGACAATGGAAGGTGTCCCTGTCCATGGCAGGGATGGACCAGGATGAGTTTTAAGGTCCCTTCCAGCCCAAATTAGTCTGGGATTCCATGGGCACAGACATAAGAGCAATGCTCTTATGTCCTGCCTGGCAGCAGACAGTATTTAATATTTTAAACCCTCACACAGTGCCCTGAGGCTGAGCAGTGTTCTGGTTCTGGGCACTTTGGTTTCACTTTGCTCAGCTCCTGTTCTCAGACAGGTGTTTGCAGGAAATCCCTGCTGAGAACCATATTTTACATCCACTCAGGAGGTGAATGGGAGCATTTTTTCAGCACATTGGTTTGACAAGAAACCTTTAAGGTGACAGCTGCTTTCATCCCTGTAATCAGTACAGGAGGAGTCTGGGGGGAATTGGAAACTGGGATGGCAGTGTTGTGTTTTGTCATCTTCTTAAGCTTGATGTTCCCAAAGTGCTTGAGAAAGTGTGAGTTTACAGCTGTTACAGGCACAGGTGGGGCAAGGGCCAGAAGTTAATGCCCAGAGTGCTGCTGGTGTCAGTGCTTTGTCTCTACTGCAAGCTCATACACCTTGTCCAGATGCTGGATTTGTAACATGGATGTCACAATTAAATTGTGTCTTAATTAATCTCTTAATTCCTTTTGAACTTGGAGCACGATGAGGTTATGTACAATTGCAAACACAGGGAATAATTCTTAATTTTGTTTTTTATCTGGTGTAAAAAGAAAAGGCAAGGGGGAGAAAAGCTCTATCTCCAAGAAACTGGCAGGAACAAGTTCCATGATAAACAGTTGCTCCTTGAGCATGCTGTACTCTCCTAAAGGCACGTCGGGTCAGCTAAAGGTCTGCAGCATCTGAGCTGGGAGATCCCTCCAAAGAGGAGGGATTTAACTGTAAGTGGGAGGTTTTAACCCTAGGCACCGTTTATTTGCATGTTTCTGCCTGAAACTAGCATTTTGGGAGCACGTTTAACAAGCACAATATATTCCATGCGTTTGCTGGAATAAACGGCGCATGTGAGCTTCCTCAGATGTGCAGTCAGCAGGGAGCTGTCTGGCCCATGATTTTACACATTCTTGCATCTAACTGAGATGTTCTGATGCCAAATCCAGCACTCAACTGACTGCACCATGTGTGCATTTTAACACACCTTAACAGCATCTGTGCTGGGACCAGCCAGTGAATCCTGCCGGGTACCTGTTGTTGATTCTCTGACTTCTGGGCCTCAGGCTGGGCCCTTCCAAGGGGCTCACCTGTTTGGGGAGACCCTCCTGGAGTGGTCTTGTGTCACAAAAGAGAGACACACTGGATTATTTTAGTCTTCAGGTTCTTGTTTATTATTATCTTAAGTTTTGCATGCTGTCCACACCAGGCTCAGCGCGCTGGAAAAGCACCACAAAAATGGCCAAAAATCTCTTGTTCCAAGGTCTTTTCAGACTAAACTGTCCAATTAAGACCTGGATTATTTCCCCTTTTAACCCAATAACTGATCCCACAGAGCTGCAATGGGGACTTTTCTGCCCAATTACAAAATGCCACCCAAACCCATGAAGGAGAAACCCAGGACGACACCCTGTGCCCTCCATCTTGCTGCCATCCACAACACACTAAAAATCTACTTTACGCTTTTGTGGATTCCAGTCTATCTTGATGTTTAGGAAACTTTCTCCATGAATGAGGGTCACAGTCAGTGCTGCCCTGGGGGTCAGGAGCAGACAGAGGAATATTCCCAGTGCTCTGGATTTCCACATCATCCCGTGGCAGAGCTTTGCTGGATCTCTGGGATCAGTGACTGCACCCCAAAGTCCAGCACAGGATGGGAGGCAACTGCACTGACCCCTTGAAACAGAGCAGCAGTAGAATCACCAGGGAGCAGGGAATCTGGCTTGCCACATGTTTTCCTGAAATTAGGCCCAAGGCATTAAATGTTCTCAGGCGCTGAGAACTGGCACATCAAAAACCTGCTGTCTCTCCCCTTCTGTTCAGTGAATTCAGGGAATATTCCTGCTCATCACATGGCTTCAGCACATGAAACAAAGTTAAGTGCATCTGTGAGGAAAGAATAGTGGAAATAGTGGATTTTTAGTGCTGTGCAGAGGTGCAGTGTGCACTACAGACCCCATTACCAGTGGCACACGTTTGTTTTCATTTGTTATCCCTGTGTTCTCAGGCTATGGCTGCAGCATTGAGTTTGTGTCTGTCATGGCTGAGTTTTCAGCTCAGTTTTTAAGGCATACATTGTTCAGCATTTAATTGGTTCTGGCACTCCCAAGTGTGCTTTGCACAGTGTCCTCCCATCATGTCTGTGCCACAAGCACTGTCCTCATTCTGCATTTCATGGAAATCATGTGCATGGTCTGGAACGCAAAAAGTGGACCAGGTATTTTACTTGTGGATTTTATGGTAGAAGATAAAGGTTATTCCTCCCTTAATTTACCAGATCGTGTCACTTTTAATGTCTGAAATGCACTGAAGCCTCCTCAGACAAAGCCCTCCCTGTATTTAGGAAGCAGACTTTTTTTCAGAGCCAGCAATAGTTTGATTTTATTATTTCTTGAAAATACCAGCAGCTTTTGAATTGTGTCTTACATTACCTGCCATTTTCCTTTGTTTGAATTAAGATTGTTTTGTAATTATTTCCAGGGGATAAAAATCATTGCCATGCTGAAAGTCATTATACCAAGTCATTTCTGACTCTAACATTTATAGATTTCCAAAAGTGACAGTGGATAGGAGGATGACAGTGCTGCTTCTCCAATGACACTAAACAAACCAACAGTCCATCAAATTCCTCTCCTTCCATAAAAAAATATAAAACAATAAGTCATTTACATGAAGTGCATAAAAAAGTCTTTTACAAAAATGTAAACATCAAAAATCTTAACTTAAAAAACAAAATAACAGTGAAGAATTTGGGATGTGCATGCTCAGGCTGGGTTTTTGAACACATCTGTGGTTGCCACTGCTGTTCCCTTACCCAGATGAGAAATCCCCCAGACACACATTTTAAATGAAATCCAATTATTACTGTGTTGGTCATGGGGTTTTGTCCATGTTGGTTTTTCTCAGAAGTTGCTACATTTCCTGAAGCTGTATCATGATGAATAATTATTCTGGGTGTGATACTGAGGAAACTGAAAGATGTAAATTTGTAAATAATTTCTAAATCATTTTAGAATAGGGATGGTTTGTTTTAGCAGAACAACATATTTTGATATACAAAGTTTGATGCCTTCTAAATTTTATTTTTTAATGTTTTTAAGGTACTCAGGGTACACTTCAGGGAAACTTTTGAGGTCCAAGAGACCATCAGAGATAAGTAAGAGTTGTTGTTCTCAAAACCACAGTGTATTTATGCAGTTCTGCAGGGATCACAGATCCTGATCTGTGATCTATAGACCTGATGGTAGAACCTGGTGGGGTTGGTACCTGATAGGGGTGGAAGTGGAGTGAAGGAGCAAGGACAGGTGATTCTGGAAAGCATGGGATGTCTCTTGGAGAGTTTTCTCAACCTAAGTTGGTCCGTGATTATCCCCACTAATATCTGACCACTTCCTTCATCAGGTTGCTGATGTGTTTGATTACAAAACTTCTGGTTAAAACTGTCCAGCTGCATTCCAAGGATTCTGGGAACTGCTCAGCAGATGCCCAGCAGTAAATGCCACTGGTTCCAGTGAGCTGGAGTGGGAGCTGCAGTGCTCAGCTGGGAGCAGGGGCAGGGCTGCAGTGTTCATCCCAACCTCCCAACACCCTCTCCCAGCCCTTTGTGCCTCCATCCAGCAGCACCATTCCCTGCTGTGCCATTCCTGCCTTGGATTGCCTTTGTGTGCTTATTAAAAAGGAATCAGCAGATCTGCTGAGTGCCTGGCTAATGGGAGCCAGATGTGGGCACTGCTGCCCGCTCTGCTTGACAAATCTGCAGCTTTTGGGATTTCACCAGGCTTGCTTATTATTTACAGAACGTAACTTGAGACAGTAGAACAAATTTTTCGATTAAAAAAAAATCAAGTGGTGTGGAATGTTTTTAGCTGTGCAGACCAAACAAAGCAGTTTGCCAAGGGGGTGATGGATTCAATCCATGCAGTTCAAGCCCAGCACCAGTGGCACTGGGTTGGAGAACTGCTGGCCTTATCACCAGGAAGGGAATGATCTGTTATCACCAGGATCAGTGTCTGGGGGCACAGTGAACACTGAATTGTGCTCTGAAGTGCTTCTTCCATTTAAAAACAAAACCAAAACATAAAACCTCGGCTCAGAAATTGCCAAACCTTCAGAAATCCATTGGGGTGCCCTTTGTAGCACTGGTGCTTTTTCTCTGACCTGCTTTGAGCCAAACATTAGAAACCAGTGTTCCCTGAAATTACAGTGTCTGTGGGATTAAAAGGCCCTGTTCTGTTCCATTAGGGTAGTCTTGCTTGCAGTGCTCCAGATCCCTCTTCTCAAGGAAGTAAAAGTATTAGAGAGGCTGGTGCGTTGAATATTACAGAATTATAGAATATTAGAGAGGCTGGTATGTTGAATATTACAGAATTACAGAATATTCGAGAGGCTGGTGTATTGAATATTTCAGAATATTAGAGAGGCTGGCACAGGGGAGTGTTAGTCTGCAGGATGGTTCCTGTAAAACCCACTGCACAGTGCAGCTGCTCTGTCCCAGTTACCCAGCCTTCCAAGATGGAAAGTTTCAGTAAAACATTATTGGTTGGCCACTGTTAATTAAAACCCACCTAAGGCTGCAGGCAGTCACTCTTTGAACTTGTCAGTAGGTGCCATGGAGAGGTTTAAGACCCAACAGGGGCTTCTTTGATTGGTGATTTTTTGCCATTTTCCTGGTTTGGGAAGTTAGAAAGAAGGACAAGCAGCAAGGTGTGAATTATACTGGTTGGAATTCTTTAATTTCTCTGGAACTTTTGTCTCAACATTTTGCATTCATGGAGGCAAACACTTCTGTTTATTGCTTTGTGAGACTCTAATAGGTAAAAGCAGGCATGTGTTGTTCACCTCTTGTGTAGGTTTAGAAAGACAAGAATGGTTCAGGTGAATCCTAAGGAATTTAAGGGGCAGGAGAGGTGACTTGTTCTAGAGCCTTAGAACATTAATAGCACAGCTCTAACCACTGCATTAAGAGTTGTCAAAAACTTGAAGGAAAACAAATTAAAAAAGGGTGCCCAGGCTTCAGGTATGGGTCAGGGGAAAGGTGACAAGGAAATGAGGCTGCAGAGAAAACATCTGCAGAGCGTGGACCCCAGCAGGTGAGTGCTCTCTCCTGGTAGTGGGCAGCTTGAAAAGCAAGATAATGCTCCATGGGGCTTTCCTCCTGTCCCTGGATCAGACAGGCTGGAGTCCCTTGTGCAGGGTTTTACAAAGAGTCAGGATGGGAAGGGAGAGCACTGACCCAAAATGGTGCATTTGGCTGGGAAATTTGTAACAGCAGTAGCCTGGAGGAGCTGTGAAATAGCATGGAGCAGCCCCAGAGTGATGCTGCTGGGAAGGGACAGGGAAAATGAGCAGGGCTCAGCAGCCTGTAACACAATTCTTCAGGGGCAGGGCGTTCCAGGAGCTTGAAGGAATTCAGAGTATTATTTTTTAACAAAATTCTGCTAAGGGAGGAACCAAGCCTGCAGTTCTGCAGTTCTGTGGCCAATATCAACCTCTGATGGCTGCCAGCCCACAAGTGTGTGTCCTTCTTATTGTCATTTTTAATAGACACACAGAAGGGTAAAATATGTTAAACCCTGCTATGGGGATCCTAATTAATGAGGATTTTACTTCTGTCATGTTCCTATTACCAAAACCATGGAGTTTGCAGTTTCCTGGCACTGTCAATGGTGAGAGCTCTCTCTAGGCTTTTGCACACTTTCTTTAGAGCAGTAAGAATAAATTATCAAATCAGTAAAACTGCTGATAAATATATCCCAAAACCTTAAGAGAGTGTGCACTGCTTAGGTCACTTCTTCCTGCTAATTTAGCTACTTCATTGTAGACAAAGTTCTTCTATTTTTATTATTGCTTCGTTCTGCGTCTTATAGAAATGTGTGAGTAGACACCACATCTTCCAGATCTAAGTATTTGTGAAGACCTGGGATTTTTGAAGGCTTTGCATTTCAAGAAGCCTAGAAGTCAGCGTGCAGGCAGTGGCAGTGGCAGTTCAGGCTGCAGCAGGTGATTCCTCTGTTCTGTCTGTCTGCAGGACCAAGGCAGAGCGAGTGCGGAAGCCCCGGTGCTGCAGGGGACCCCAGGGGCTCCTGCCCCGCTACCTGGAGAGCCAAGCAGAGGGACAGGAGCAGCTCTTCAAGCTGACAGACAACATCCAGGATGAGTTGTGAGTACACAGCCACTGCCACAGCTACCCTGAGCATTTCTGTTCTGTTTGCTGCTATCATGATGTGAGTACACAGCCACTGCCACAGCTACCCTGAGTATTTCTATTCTGTTTGCTGCCATCGTGTCTTCACATCTAAAACTGCCTCACACAGACACATGTTCAGTTCTGGGCCCTCACCACTGCAAGGACATTGAGGGGCTGGAGTGTGTTCAGGGGAGGGAATGGAGTCTGGGGTACTGGATAGAGGAGCTCAGCCTGGAGGAAAGGAGGCTCATGGGGACCTTCTGGCTCTCCACAGCTCCCTGACAGTCAGGCTCTGCTCCCACAGAACAGGGAACAGGATGAGAGGAAATGGCCTGGAGTTGCACCAGGGGAGGTTCAGGTTTGATATTGGGGTAAATTTATCCATGGAAAGTCATAAGGCCCTGGCACAGCTCCCCTGGACAGAGGTGCAGTCACCATCCCAGGAGGGACTTAAAAGCCATGTGGATGTGGCACTTGGGGACATGGGTTGGCCTTGGCAGTGGTGGGGGAACAGTTGGATTTGGTGGTCTCAGAGGGCTCTTCCAACCCAAATTATTCTGTGATTCTACAGGGGGAATATCAGTTTGGATTGGAGTCTAAATGCAGAATTCATCACTTGCCTGATCTCCACCATAGTTACTGATGAGCTGTGTCAGGGCAGGGTGCGAGATGCTGTGTGTGTCACCCACCAGAGCATCTGCCAAGGCAGAGGGTCACAATTGCTGATGGTGGGGCTGGCAGAGGGAGGTACAGGTTCAGCAGGATCACTTGGTGTCACCAGTGTCACTGGGCAGGTTCCATGTGCCACTCCAGGTTCTGCCTCAGGCAGAGATTGCAATCTGCCACTTGTCACCCTGAGTTCACATTTGGGGTATCCTGTTTCCATCTCCTTTCAGGATCTTTGTGCCTATTCAGGATGGCTCTGGAAAGAGCAATTTGTGACCAAAAACAATCCCTGGTGTAGCCCATAGCTCTTCAGTGGCCTTTGTCACCAAGTCACACTGTTCATTCACTGTGACTCTGGCTATTAGAAACATCACTCAGCAGGAACACAGTGTTTCTTGTCATGGAAAAGAAATACAAAATTATGCCTCTGACTTTTATCCTAGTATCATAATCAGAAACACATTTGAAGACCTGATTATTTGCATATTTTCCTTCAGAGTTAAATCCATAAAAGGGGGTTTAATACCTTGCTCTACTGTTCTAACTAAATGTTTCCACATTTTTTTCCAGTTAGGCTCGCTGTTTCACTTCTGGAAAATATTGTGTAATTACTTCCTGATGTTGTTAAGAACCCCACAAATTCTCCAGAGATCTGGTTGCTTCTACTTTGTTCTACTGGATCATGTTTCATTTAATTTTTCATTTTATTAATTTGAGATATTTTTAATAGTGTAGATGTATGGGTTTAAAAAAAAAAGTTGTATCTTGCAGTGATATCTGAAAAGGTTAAAAATACCAGTTTTAAGAGCTTAACACTGAGAAAAAAGAAACAGCTGGCAAGAGCAAAGGTAGTGGTGCATGACTCAAACTTAGAACAAAATGTAGAGCCTGAACTACAAATTAGCTAATGTTTCTGGGCTTCTCCATTAACTCACTGACCTCTGTTTCCATTCCTCAGAATATATACATGCCACCAGTAAAAGTCTTTTAAGGAGAAGTTCATGCATCATGTGCTGCCCTTGGAGAGCAAATGCAACCCCTGGTCAGTGCCCAGGTGCATCCCCTGGGCTTGGGAGCAGCTGTCAGTGCCCCTCAGTGCCCCATCTGTCCCCATGGGTGTCCTGGTGGCATCCTGACCCAGCTGGACCTGGTGCCTCCCTCAAACACTGTGTTTGATGTGCCTGTTCAGGGCACCAGGCTGTTCTTCTGCAGCTGCTCTGGGTTTAAATTAAGTTTTCTGCGACACTTCATAAAAAATGTCACTCTCCATCCTATTTAACTCATTTCAAAGGCAAAACTTTACCCTGAAGTGTTTGAACTCCAGTGGAAAACTGCAGGGCAGGTGCTGAGTCTGGAGCTCTGTTCATGTTGTCTTTCACCTGGGTTCCTCTAAGCCAAACTCCACTTTTCTCCCAGTTTGTTTTACTTGAAGGAACACAGTTTTTTATCTTCCTGGAGCTTCATCCGAGCTTAGAGCTGGGCAGAGCATGTTCCAGGCCCTTTTTAATGAGGCTGTGTCCTTCCCAGCACATGACAGTGTGGGCTGGAGTTGGTGTGAGGGCAGGGACTCAGCACAGAGGGGAAGTGCAGAGCAGTGTCTTTGAGAGGATTGGAATACAGAATTACTGCAGTTATCCTTTTATACCACAAAAAGAAACTATGGCCTGACCTCTTGCCATATTTTTGGCTATTAACGTATCTTTTATAGCTCTGGGTTTATTTAACTACAGATCAGAGTAGCTTGTGTGTGCAGTGATATTTAGCTGGGAGAGCCAAGGGTGCATTTGGAGATTTGGGAACTCTTCTGTTTACCAGAAACACTGAGTTAGTGACAGAGGTCACTGATTTCTAAGCCAGTGGAGGATTCTGCAGGGTGTGAGGACAGCAGGCAGGTTTGTATGAGCAGTGGCTCAGGGGGCAGCAATTGGGAACCTGCCTGACAGCAGAAAAATCCTCCTTTACAGATGTTTGTGAACCCTGGGGGCTGCTGGCAGAGCTTTTTTACTCTGTTTAGCACTGCTCTATTACTCTGCTCAGCTATGATTCCACATTCAATGCTGAATTTTCCAGCTTTTTTAAAGCCCCACTAATGAGGTTCATTTCAGTTGTAAACCAGAAGTGGGGGAGAAGCATTTGTGTATTCAACTTCCATTTCACTTTTGCACCTTACATTTGTTCTTTTCAGCCATCATAACTCTCAATATTCCTAACTCACTCTTCTCTCCCTCTTCCTATTCATCACTCAGCGTAATCTCCCTGGGGAAACCTGCTTGCTGCTTAACCTCTCACCCCTTGTTAAACAGCTAATTTCTCTTTTCTGCTACTGATCCTGGCAGCAGGTTCAACTTGATTTTGGTTTTGAAGGCAGGGAGGTGTGGGTGGGGAGCAGAGAAGCACAGGAGAATTACAGGATAGCTCTTGTCATAAATGTCTGCAAACCTTTCACGTACCAGCTCTGGAACTGAATTAGTTACAATTTGCTTCACCATTAGGACTTGCAGTGCTCCAGAGCAAGGAAATTACTGTTCCTAAGTCCTTGTTAAAGGACATTTTAATGTGTACCTGTAATGCCCAAAGCTGGTGGCCAGGCAGGCAGCACCAATATTTGATTTACAGCATTTGATTTACTGAAGTTAATTGCAATTAAGCTTCAGCATTAGGATTTGCAGTGCTCTGTGACTGTTCACAGGGGTCTGAGGATGAGGGAAGAGACAAGGATCTGACTCCATATTTCAGAAGGCTTGATTCATTATTTTATGATATATATTATATTAAAACTATACTAAAAGAATAGAAGAAAGGATTTCATCAGAAGGCTGGCTAAGAATAGAAAAAGAAAGAATGAATAACAAAGGCTTGTGTCTTGGACAGAGTCCAAAACAGCTGGACTGTGATTAGCCATTAATAAGAAACAACTCTATGAGACCAATCACAGATCCACCTGTTGCATTCCACAGCAGCAGTTAACCGTTGTTTACATTTTGTTCTTGAAGTCTCTCAGCTTCCTAAGAGAAAAAATTGTAAAGAAAAAATTTTTTCAGAAAATATCATAACTGCTGCAGTGCTCCAGAGCAAGGAAATTACTGCTCCTAAGTCCTTGTCAAAGGACATTTTAATGTAATGCCCAAAGCTGGTAGCCAGGCAGGCAGCACCAATATTTGATTTACAACATTTGATTTACAGCATTTACAGCAATTTCACTTACTGAAGTTAGTTGCAATTAAGCTTCAGCATTAGGACTTGCAGTGCTTCAGAGCATGGAAATTACTGTTCCTAAAAGACATTTTTATGTGTACCTGTAATGCCCAAAGCTGATGACCAGGCAGGCAGCACCAATATTTCATTTACAGCACGATCTTTGTATAAATAGATGAGGGCGTCCTTCATTAGCTCCATATCCAAACAATTTAAATTAAATACAGAGGAATTGTACACTAAATATTCTGATGGCGTTCTGAAGGTCACAAACAGCTGATGACACTTGTTAATTTGCTATTTTTAGCTCTGAGCTAACAATGCTTTCCCCCTTTATTGCAGCTTCATCGCCGTGGAGAACATCGACAGCTACTGCGTGCTCATCTCCTCCAAGGCCGTGTACTTCCTGAAGAGTGGAGACTTCACAGACAGGGACTGCATCTTCCTGGAGGTCAGATACGATGACCTGTACCACTGCCTGGTGTCCAAGGACCACGGGAACGTCTACATCCAGCTCACCAAGAAGGCAGTGAACACGAGCAGCGGGCTGGCCATGCCCGGCCCCTCGCAGCAGCGGCCCATGGTGAGCACGGGCACCCTGGGAGCAAAGGGATTTAGGCACCTTTCCCCCTGGGAGCAAAGGGATTGAGGCACCTTCCCCCTGGGAGAAAAGGGATTTAGGCACCTTTCCCCTTGGGAGCAAAGGGATTTAGGCACCTTGCCCCTGGGAGCAAAGGGGTTTAGGCACATTCCCCTGGGAGCAAAGGGATTTAGGCACCTTGCCCCTGGGAGCAAAGGGATTTAGGCACCTTGCCCCTGGGAGCAAAGGGATTTAGGCACCATTCCCCTGGGAGCAAAGGGATTTAGGCACCCTGCCCCTTGGGAAGAAAGGGATTTAGGCACCCTTCCCCTTGGAAGCAAAGGGATTTAGGCACCCTTCCTCTTGGAAGCAAAGGGATTTAGGCACCCTTCCTCTTGGAAGCAAAGGGATTTAGGTACCCTTCCCCTTGGGAAAAAAGGGATTTAGGCACAAGTTTTGTTCTGTCAGCACTGGAAACAGCTCCTTCCCAGGTTTCAGTGGCTCCCTGAACTCCTGAGAAAGCTGAAGAAAGGAAAACACTAAAATAGTCCCACAGGCTGCAAAGTAACAGGAAGAAACCTGTGTTTACCTGTGAAAGGCTTTTAACTTTTACCCACATGGGCACTTTGCTGTCTGTTCAGTCTCCTGCTCCATGCAGCAGGTTTACTGTGAGGTCTCTGGTGCTGGAAGCAGTGTTTATGCTCTGTGCCATTTCAGTAGTTGCTCAGGGGCTCTTTTACAGGCTCACCCCTGACCCAGGGCAGTTCACATTCCAAACAGAGCAGCCAGATAAAAGGTGGGAGGGGAGGCAAGGGAAATAACCTCAGATATGGCACAGAGTTCCTGAATATCTGTGTGGGTACCTGGTGCTCCCTCACCCTCCTTCCTTGCTCCCCCTTAAATGCTGAGAAGGAAACTCCACTGAAACCTTTCAGTTCCTTACCTCAAATCTAAAATCTACTCTGTTTTAGCTGACAGCAGGAGCACATTAAGAAAAATCCCCTTTCTTTCTGCAGGTGAAAGTGAAATCAGAAGCTCTGGCAGTAAAGGTGTCCCAAGAAATCAACTATGCAAAGAGCCTTTATTATGAGCAGCAGCTGATGCTGAGACTTAGTGAAAATCAAGAGCATCTCGAGCTGGACTCTTGAAAATCCATTTCCTCACTGCCAGGAAGAGCTGCAAGTACCAGGCTGGAGCCAGGACTGTGTGACCAGAGAAGGAAAAAATATAATTTTAGTATTTAGAGAAAACAAAAGAGGTGGCTTTTCTTTTTTAAGCACTAGTTGTATACCAGAGGTGTAGCTGCCACAGCTTTGGGTCTGGGAGAAGCCCTGTATTTTGCTAACATGTATATATGTACAAGTGTCATGTAAATACAACTGCAGAGGGTGTTGGTATAAATATGAGTCTGTTTACTGTGTAAAGAAATTAAAGGAGCTCTACTGAGTCATACTGCACTACCTGACAGAAGCCCTTCTCTCTCTCTGTCTTTTTTTTTTCCTTGAGAAAATTGATTTTCACAGTACAGGAATGTAGATAAACCTTTAAAAAATAAAATCAAGAATTAATTTCAGCTTTTGGAGCACAGGTGTCCTGTGGTTTAGAGCTTTAACACCATGAATAGGGTGCATTAACACTGTGATATGGGGGCGTTGGTTGGGTTGTTTGGTGGGCTTTTTGTTGTTTTTTTTTTTTCTCTTAACTCACTAATACAGGTAAATACAGGAGACCTGGTCTTGCACTGAAATGTGAGCCTCTTTTTTAACAAAAAAAATTGTATTTTGGTAAATAATACAGGGAAGATTCAGTTCTACATTCACAGTCTGCATCTCAAAGCCTCTTTTCTGACTTGTTTTGGAAGTAGTTGAAGTGAGCAGCCTTGGAAATTGAACATTTAACTTCAGATTTTCCTTCCCTCAGGTGGAGGAAGGGTGGGGGGAGAGGAGATTACCAGCTTGTTGGACTTCACAATATCTTGAGAACTAAACTTCTAAATAAAAAAGACAACAATTTTTTCCCTGATGTTGTACAGCACATTGGTATTTGTCTCATTAACTGTGACCACACTGAAGAGGGAGCAATGAGTGCTTTAAACACCTTTGACCCACAGGAACTGGAGCCCTCAGTGTCCCATTTCCTCCCTGGAGGTGCCAGGTTTGGGTATGGAAACACAACTCTCTGCAGAGTAACTTGCATTTTAAAGTGTGACTTCATAAACCTTTTGATGCAGTGTAAGTAGACATTTTAAAAGGTAAAATAAATTGAAGGTAAAATCCCTTCATGAGAATATTTTGCTGCTGAAGGTTAGAAAGAAGCCACTTCTGAGCTCTTGTAAAATCCTGGGCTGCTAAAGGTGGGGAGGAGAAACAAGGAGCAGTTCTCACTGCTGTGTTGGGCACTGCAGGGGATGGATGGGGTGCTTGGGGTGTGTAACCACCCATGAGGAATCATTGAACAGTGGCACCCTTGGGATGCTCTGAACTCAATCATTTGTGTGAAAAAACCTGTCCAGCTTCAAGGTGTAGTAAAGAGTAGATGAAATATCACCTCAGCAGGGCAGGAAGGAAGAACTCTGACTGGTAGAGAGACCCACACAGCGTGGAAATGGCACCTTTCCATGTCTTCCTTCTCTCCTCCCCTTTCCTTACCTGTTATTCCAGTCCTCTCATCCCCTTTACCCATCACATCCTTCCCTGTCCTTCCTTTTCCCAACCTTTCCACCTTTCCTCCTCTTTACTGACCTCCCCCTTTCCCTGCCCTGCCCTTTATTCCCTTTTTCTCCCCTTTTCTGTCCTGCACTCTCCTCCTGCCCTTTTCTCCCTTGCCCTTTTCCCTGGCCCAGTTTCACTCCCGTGCTCCTGCAAAGGTGAAAAACTCCAAAGGTGTGTCCCCACTGGAAACAGCCCCAGGACAGACATCAGACAGACAGACAGACAGGCATCACTTGGCTGCCCTCTCCTGAGACAGAAACTGTCTTCACTTTCTCAAGGCATGGAAGTAACTGGAAAAAAAAAGAAATTAAATTTTAGGTTCCAAAGCCAGGGCTGAAGTTGTGTGTCCTGCATCTATGGCATGGTCATAGTTGAAAACTCCTTTTCCTTGCTTGATCAGGAAGGGATCCATCCCTGCTGGGTCAGGAATGATCCTGTTCCCAACAGCTCCTGCAGGAATGGGAGCATGGGGCAGACATTACCAGCACCCTTCCCTGCCCTCTGCTCCTGCCACAGCCCCAGAAGCTCAGAGGGATCCCAGAAGCTCAGGGTGATGATCCCAGAGGGTTCCCAGAAGCTCAGAATGATCCCAGAAGCTCAGGGTGATGATCCCAGAGGGATCCCAGAAGCTCAGAATGATCCCAGAAGCTCAGGGTGATGATCCCAGAGGGATCCCAGAAGCTCAGGGTGATGATCCCAGAGGGATCCCAGAAGCTCAGGGAGATCCCAGAAGCTCAGTGTGGTCCCAGAAGCTCAGAGGGATCCCAGAAGCTCTGGGTGATGATCCCAGAAGCCTATTTTCTCTTCAGTAAAATACTTTGCAACATCTTAGCCCAACTATTCATATTTTTTAAACTTTTTCTCTCTAAAGCACTGTTTGGTACAAACCTGCTTCCTCCAGTGCACAACCCACTCAGATTTGCTCTCTTTTCCTTCTCAGAGGAACCCACCTTGATTTGCTGCTCACAATGACTTTACCTTGCGTACCTCATGCTGAAAAATCAGGTTTCAGTGAATGTACTCTCTTTAGATTGTTGCACAGATATTAAAAAAAAAATAGCAAAGCAGAATTGAAGCATATTTGAATTAAGAGTTGCTCAAAATCCACTTATAAAATTTTCACCTGACAATAACACTGTGCACATCTATGCATCTGTACTACTTTAAATATATATATCACCCACCCCCAAATGTACATACACTTCAAAATTCTCTTGAAAAGCAAAGGCTGTGTTCCAAACTCTCTATTCCACCCTCCTAAACTTCCTAAGGTTGCTGCAAAGAAAGAACAACCTTAATTTTCTGAAAATACATACCATAAAGCAAAATATAATAGTAATAGTAATAATAATAACAATACTAATAATACTAATACTAATACTACTACTACTACTAATAATAATAATAATATAAAAATTAGCCCAGTGCTTCAGACTCCAGTTTGGATTGCTGCAGCATTCCAGCTCGACAGCACACTCTTACTCCACACTGCTTTATTTTATCAAATGCAGGACTGGGACAAAGCACTTCCAACTCCCTTTCTGTTACAGGTTTGACTTTCTTGCAGCCCATTTCTTACAGGTCTGGGAGCTTCGGGGCTCAGGGCAGCTCAAA
This sequence comes from Melospiza georgiana, assembly GCF_028018845.1. Taxonomy (NCBI): domain Eukaryota; kingdom Metazoa; phylum Chordata; class Aves; order Passeriformes; family Passerellidae; genus Melospiza; species Melospiza georgiana. The sequence continues at coordinate 6,860,758 of NC_080451.1, forward strand.
CCCATCTGCTTTCCCTGCCACAACCATCCCTGGCTGAGGAAATTTTGTTAACAGGACTCAGAGCAGTTTGCCCAAACTGTGGAGTTTTTGTGGGTCTCCAGAGCAGATTTTCTGGAGTGGGAGATTGGGAATTGGGAGCTGGAGTTGAGAGCTCAGCCCCAGCTGGGTCTGTGAGCAGCCTTGGTGCAGGAGAGGGCAGAATCTGACAAGGATTCCTGCCAGAAAGAAAAGGTTACTCATTAACCACTGACAAACACTGGGAGGAAAATAATCATATTGTTTTGCTTAGCAGAACCACAGCACATTTTTGGCCAGAAATACAAAATGCTGTGGGTGCAAACTGCAGTTCCCTTAGAGGGGTCAGCTCTGCTCAGGGCCTGGGGACGCTCATGATGAGCAGAGAGCATCAGAATCCCAAAATCCAGACTGGTTTGGGTGGGAAGGGACCTTAAAGAGCAACCCAGGCTCCCTGTGCAGTGGCAGGGACACCTTGCACTGCCCCAGGCTGCTCCAAGCCCTGTCCAGCCCGGCCTGGGACATTTCCAAGGATGGAAATGTCATTGGAAATTTCTGAGGCAGCCACAGCTTCTCTGAGCACCCTGTGCCAGGGCCTGCCCACCCCATGAAGGGCACTATTATGTATTATAGGGTGGTTTATGTATTATATATAATATATTATAATACATAATGTTATATATTATATTATATATAATATAGGGTACTATTATATATGATAGGGTGTATTATGTATTATAATATATATTATATATTATAATAATAATCTTATATTATATATTATATAATATAGAATACTATTATAGGGAGTATTATGTATTGTATATATAATATAATACAATACATAATATATTATATATTATACATAATATATATATTATATATTATATAATATAGAATACTATTATAGGGAGTATTATGTATAATATATTATAATACATAATATATTATATGTTATATAATTTTATTATAATATATAATAAAATTATATATTATAACATATAATATATAACATATATTATATATTATAACATATATTATATATTATAATATAGATAATTTTTATATATGTATATAAATTATATAGAGTGCAGAGTGTATTATGTACTATTATATATATATATATATATATATATATACACATACACACACACACACATATATATTTATATAGGGTGCAGGGTGTATTATGTATTATAATACATAATTCATCCATAGCACAGTGTCACAGGGGGCTGGCTGGTGTGTGTTTGGGTTTTTGGGTTTTCTCTTCCTGACTCTGCACTGCCCAGCCCTGTGCTCAGCACAAAGTGTGGGTAAAAGCAGCACCTCAGGCTGCTCTGGGCTGACTCAAAAGCACTGAAAGGCCATGGGCCAAGTAAACAGCTTCCATGTGCATTTCCATTTTGGATAAATGGCTGGGTCACCCAGAGGACAAGGGCTGTGGATGGGAGCTGCAGAACAATGGGTTCTGATAATGCCAGCAAAAAAAAAAAAAAAAAAAGAAAAAGAAAAAAAGTCCCCTGCACGCTGCAGCTGCAGAGGAATTCTAATAAATAAAGGAGAAATCCATCATAGCAGCTATCCCTCAGCCCTGCAGACACCACAAAAGCAAACATTTGCTCTGCCCCAGGAGGGTGACTCACCATTCCTGAGGACTGCTTTGGCAAACAGCTGACATCCAGCCCCACAAACCACTGGGTATCAAAATAATGATGTTGCAAAAACCTGTGCCTGCATGCAGCTTTAATGGGAGGGGAAAATCAAATCATTTTTACAATTAACTCACCATTTGCATGGCCAGACTGCCCCAGCCCCTACAGCAGGTCCAGCAGCAGCAGAATCACCACTGGCATCTCCCCCCTGCCAGTGGCAATTCCAGGCCCTTCCATTCATCCTTTCCTGGATTTCTTTGACTCTCAAAGTATGAAGGAAGCAGTATTTGAGGTAAACATCCCAGAAATCTGAGGATTCTATTCAGCACACCTTCTATGCCAGAAGATGTATTTATTTGTGGTGTAACAGCGCTTTCATGATCCCTCAAAGGATTATCCAGAGACAGAATCCTTACATCTTCATCCCCCAGTTCAGACCAGCAAATGTTCCAGAATTTTGTGCATAAATGGGTACAAATCATTATTTCTGACCTGGTCAGTCAGTACAAGCTGACACCAATCATGATATTTATAGTCACACAATTGTTTGGCTTGGATGTTTCCATGGATCTACCCCTGCTCTGGGCAACCTGTGACTATTCCTCATCCTCATCGCAAAATTTCCTTCCTTATATCAGCTCTGAGTCTGCTCTCCTTCACTTTAGGACCACTTTCCCTTCTCCTACAGCTGCAGGCCCTGCTAAAAAGCTTTATCCCCACCTTTCCAGTGGCCTCCTGAAATAATGGAAGGGGCTCTGAGGTGTCCCTGGAGCTCTCTCTGCTCCAGGCTGGTCTCCAGCCTTCGGAGCATCTCTGTGGCCTCCCCTGGATCTGTTCCATGATTTTCCTGAGCTGAGAGCTCCAGGATTTCCTTCCTCTCTGTTTTTGGTGCCTCTAATCTGTACCAGCTTCAGTGGACAATAAGATGTCACCTTCACATGGGAACTCCTTGTTTTGTGGCAGTTGTCATTCCTTGATATTACTACTCATGCATTTTGCTTCACTAACTCTAATCCCAACAGCCCATCCTGTCCATAAAAAAAATAAAATATTTTAAATCAGATCAGTGTCTACCTGGAGAAAGCCTGTGCTGCTGATAAATCCTTGTGAGCAAAAATAAACATCTGCCAAGGCCATAATCACAGTGAGATCACACCAGAACTGACATTTATAAGCAGGTTTAAGAGCCAACTCCCCCACTTTCAGCTTCCTGATTTCTAACAATAAAAATCCACGTTACACAGAGCAACTTCACTCACCTTTCTCTCCACAGACACCTTTTCCCTCTCTGAGCACGCACCAGAGGGAGATCAACATGCAGAAGAACATGAATTTATACACCTGTGACCGTGTTCACAGGGCTCTGAGGATGAGGGAAGAGACGAGGATCTGACTCCATGTTTCAGAAGGCTTGATTTATTATTTTATGGTATATATTACATTAAAACTATACTAAAAGCATAGAAGAAAGGATTTCATCAGAAGGCTGGCTAAGAATAGAATAGGAAAGAATGATAACAAAGGTTTGTGGCTCAGACAGAGTCTGGGCCAGCTGATTGTGATTGGCCATTAATTAGAAACAGCCACATGAGCCAATCACAGATGCACCTGTTGCATTCCACAGCAGCAGATAATCAATGTTTACATTTTGTCCCTGAGGCCTCTCAGCTTCTCAGGAGTAAAAAATCCTAAGGAAAGGATTTTCCATAAAAGATGTGTGTGACATCCATCACCCAGAGCACCTTGGGCCATGCAGGAATCCCCCAGCAGTGCTGGGAGCTCCCCCAGCCCCAAAGAGCAGCACCCATGGTCAGAGCAGAGCCCAGGGCATCAGTGACAGCTCAGCAGCTCTGCTCCTGTGCCTCAGCTCGTGTCTGTATTCACCCCAAGGTTATCCAGTGAGGATTTGCTGTGGGTTCCAGCGGAAATAACCCCCCCAGAGCACAGGGATGCACACCCACACCTCACACACAGAGCAGGGAGCACTGAGAGAGGTTTCACTGCAGCTTCCCACACAAATCCTGGTGTGGGCACCACTGCTGACAGAAAACCATCACTGAGTGACCATGGGCACAGTCCCAGGGGCTGAGCCTCCACAGAATCCACATCCACAGAATCCACATCCACACCTTTTGCAGGGTGCACCCAGGGAGGACCCTCCCAGCTCCCCCAAGCACATCCAGAGGAGACAACGAGGCTGGAGAGGGGCTGGGAGCACAAACCCCGTGAGGAACCACTGAGGGAGCTGGGGGTGCTCAGCCTGGAGAAAAGGAGACTCAGAGATCTTATCATTCTCTGCAGCTCCTGAAAGGTGCCTGTGCTCAGCTGGGGCTGGGCTCTTTCTCCAGACAGAGACAGAACCAGAGCACACAGTCTTGAGCTGCACCAAGGGAAATATAGGTTGGATATTAGGAAAAGTTTTTCACAGAAAGGGTGATAAAGTTCTGGAATGTTCTGCCCAGGGATGTGGTGGAGTCACCATCCCTGGGAGTGTTTAACAAAGCCTGGATGTGGCACTGGGTGCCAGGGTTGAGTTGAGGTGTTGGGGCTGGGTTGGACTCGATGATTTTAAGGTCTCTTCCAATCTTGTGATTCTGTAATTCGGTGTTTCTATGATTTGGTGATTCTGTAATCCTGTGATTTGGTGTTTCTGTGATTTGATGATTCTGTGACTTGGTGATTCTGTGATTTGGTGATTTTGTGCTTTGGTGATTTGGTGACTCTGTGATTCTGTGACTCTGTGATTTGGTGATTCTGTGGCTTGGTGATTCTGTGATTCTGTGATTTGATCATTCTGTGATTTGGTGATTTGGTGACTCTGTGATTCTGTGATTTGGTGACTCTGTGATTTCGTGATTCTGTGATTCTGGTCCTTCTGCGCTTTGGTGTTTCTGTGATTTGGTGCTTTGGTGTTTCTGTGCTCACAGCCAGGCCCAGGTTTCCACCCCACAACCCCAGAACAGCCTCAGAGCCCCAGGACACACCGGGAGCGTTTCTGGGGCCTGGCTCCTGCTCAGAACAGAAATATTTCCCTTGGCCCGTGCGAGCTGCCGGGACAGAGCGAGGCTGGAGGAGCCGGAGGAGTTTCCCATTCCCCCTCCATTACTCTTTTTGATTGGCACTTTAATGAGGGCGCCGGGGGTCGCCCCCCTGCCAGGGGGCCGGTTCATGCCCCGTTTATCTCACAGCCCATGTAAGACTAAAATAACACGCCGGGCTGAGTTTCACTGCCTTGTGATCCCCCGGCCCACCGTGATGGATTGAGTGACTGCAGCAAGCTGGCAGCTGAAGTGTGTTGTAACAGGATCTTTCTGTCAGCGCAGCACAATGGATTTGCTGAGTCCCGGCCTTTCCAAAGTTCATTTTCCAGGGGGCTGCAAAGTGTTAATAAATAACACAGCAAAGGTCATGCCAAGCTTCCCTTCCCCTCGGCTGCCCTGTGCCAGCTCCAGCACTTGCCATAAATCCACCCCAGAAAGGTTCTCAGGCTTCTCTTTTGGGGAGCTCATTCTGCTGAGCCAACATAGTTGTCTTGATTTTTTAAGATTTTCCGAGCCTTCTGATGTTTACATTCTTGTAACAAACTTTCTCACACTCTTTATGTAAATAACTCATTGTTTTGCGTTCTTTTATAGAAGAAATTTGGTGCCCAGTGTCATTGGAGAGGTGGCACTGTCACCCTCCAATCCTTTGTCACTTTGAAAAATCTATACAAAATAAAAATATTTTTAAATTTACATAAATATATTATATTTATATATTATAATATAAAAATATATTATTAAAATTATATTAATATATAATATAAATAGATTATATAGTTATATTATATATAATGTATAAAATATTATATATAAAATTTATATATATATATATTATTTTTTTTAATCTATAAATATTGAAGTCAGAAATTAAAAGCTCTCTTTTTGGGAACTGCCTTGAGCTGTTTTATTTTCCAGCATCAGTCTCATTACATGGTTATGACAATGGGAAGAAGCCACCAGCTCACATCCCAGGCAGCAGACCAAGAACTTAATGTTACAACTTACTTTATAAGTTTTTTGGCCAATCACACAAAGCAAAAGCACATTGACAGTAGTTCTATCCAACCACTATAAGCACATGTCCCTTTGGTTAAAACAATGCTTGCTTATTTCATATCCAATACCTGCTTGGGAGCCTTAAAACACAATGCACAGAGCTTCATTGTTAAGCTTAAAACTTGCTAATATCTTGCTAGATAAACTTTTCTGTAGCTTAGAGAGTTCTTCTAGACAAGCGTTAATCCACAGATCATTGTTCTATTTGTCCTTGCTTTTCTACAGTTTAAATATTTTTTCTGCTGACCAATCTCATGGCTGCTGCTTAGCTCTAATCACAGTTCTGCTGTCTCTGAGGCCTGCCCTTTGCAGCTTTCCCAAAACCCTCTGGTTTTGTGGATTCCCACACCTGGGAAGCTCCCCTGGAGCTGCCAGGGTCCCTCTGCCTCCCTGTCCCACCCCAGCTGCATCTGCCCCTACAGCAAACCCTAAATGCAGCAGCCAAGCCCCAAATGCTGCTCTGGGGAGAGGCAGACACACAGACACTCACACCTCACCTCAGGAGAGGGCACCCTGAGCCCACAGGCAGAGCCTGGGAAATATCAGGGAAAAGGAGTGGGTGGAGGAGGGAGCTCCAGGGACCAGTGGGAGGATGCTGGGAATCAGGAACAGTGATCTGAAGAACTGGTAACAATTATTAGGATCTTTATTTTTGGTATGAATCATCTCAGAGACTCATCATTTGAATGATGTCACTCAAGGGGCAGTGAAAAATGCAGCAGAAGCCTTGACAGGGGTTTGGAGCCACGGTGGGATTGGCCAAACTGCTCTGGGAAACTTCACCAACACATCCAAAAGGGAGCAGGGTTTGTGGAGAATACACACTCCGACAGATCAGACAGGCAAATTTGTCTCTGGCAAGGTCCTGGTGTTACTTGGAGCTCTGATGAATCTGCCTGAACGGCTGGAGAAGGAGCAGCCCCACTTATCTGATGACCTTGTCCTTGCCCTGTCCCATCCCCGAGGGTGGAATTTGTATTTGAAGCTGCAGGTTGTAAAATCAGCCAGGCAGAACCATCCTGAGGGAACAGACCCACACCAGAACAGCACCACAACAGCCCAGAGCCAGCAAACAGAGAGAATTTGAACAGAATCTGCTCTCTGGGTTCATCAAACCCACCAGGAGCTCCCAGCCCTGCAGGGGAAGGGGAGCAGAGGTGCTGCTGCCTTGTGCACATCTCAGCTCCTTTTACCTTCTTAAACATCTGCAGGAGAAGGAGAAACTCTTTGATTAACAACCAGCAGCATCAGCAGGCTCAGGAATTCAGCAGTAACCACATCACAACCTCATCCCTTTCCCCACACCTTCCACATAACACACCTCTCTTCCCAACCATTTCTGCCAACATAAATCACCTCCATCACCCAGCCCATGCCTTCTTCTCACCTGTGGGCACATTTCTGGATGCTCCTTTGCAGCCAGGCACCCAAAGCTGGCAGTGGCTGAGGAGCTGGGTGTGGACAGACATTTACAGGGAGCCCCAGGAATATTCCAGCTCCAAAATGGGGATGGGAACCATCCCTGTGTGAAGAACAGGGCAGGGGCAAAGCTGAAATTACTCAGTGCTCCAGGATGCTCTAAGCTTCCTGAAGTCAGGGATGATCTCCAGGCTGCTCTGCCCTTTCCAGACACAGCTCCCATCCACCATCCAGAAGTTCACTGCCAGAAGGAGCTTCTTCAGAGGGCTCTACAGCAATTTTTTTTTACTTTTTAGACTTTTATGGCATTCAGGCACACACAGAGAAGAATACAGGACTAGGCTCCTGGAAATATTGTACATTAGAGAGCTGCTGCTGGTTTCAGACCTTCCTTACCTCTGATGAGAGAAAAGGGAAAAGGAAGATTAGAGAACCCTGGAGCTGCAATTTCAACACAGTGGTTTTCAACCCAAGATTGAAGCAATGCAAGGTCCTGCTCTCCAACAGACCTGACAAACCAGAGATTTAAGAAAAGACAAAAACCTTGAGGCCTCACCACTGTGCACTGATTGTGATGGAGGAAATACTTAAACCCCAGAACTTTAATGTGCTTGGAGCTTCCTGGGGAGGAGGGAGTGGAGACCAAGGGGATTCAGGGAAGGGTCAAGAGAAGAAATCCAGCACTGGGTTCCACACATGCACCTGGAGCAGAGCCCATTTCAGCAACGTAATGGGAGCTTGAGCCAAGTACACCATGTTGAGTTATCAGCATCTATTATTAACCTAAAAAATTAACCTTAATGGTTAGCACAATGCTCTGTTTTTGCAACATCTGTCAGCAATTATTTGTATTTACTTGCACTGCAAATGCAGAAGAGAAGTCAGAGAAATAAACACCAGAATTCCCACCAGTCTTGTGTTTTCCCACAAAGAATCCCTAATCATTGCTGTTTGGACTCACATTTGTTCCTTGCCCTCTCCAGTATGTGTGGGAACCCAGAGAACTGGGAATATTTCTGTGTCTGCTCTGGGGTGCCCTGACCCCCAGGGCAGCTCTGATTCTGACCCTCATTCATGGAGAAAGTTTCCTAAACTCCAGAATAGGAGGGTGTGAAATAGCTTACAGAGAGCAGTGTAGGTGTATCACTTGGTGAGAAATTTGGGTTTTGGGATTTTTAGTATGTGGTGGATGGCAGCAAGATGGAGGGCACAGGGTGTTGTCCTGGGTTTCTTCTCCATGGGTTTGGGGGCATTTTGTAATTGGGCAGAAAAGTCCCCATTGCAGCTCTGTGGGATCAGTTATTGGGTTAAAAGGGAAAATAATCCAGGTGTCAGCTCTTAATTGGACAGTTTAGTCTGAAAAGCCCTTGTACCAAGAGATTGTTGGCCATTTTGTGCCTCCTAATGAAAAGCTGCTGAGCTCACAGTAGTCAGACTTTTACTGATAAGAAATAATAAACACCTAAGTGTGAACATGAACTGCTGTCTCAGTGCCTTCAATCCCAGAGGAACCCACAACTGGTGCCACCACAATTGTGGAATTTCTTCCCTCTATGACCAGTAACCATCAGTCCTCACTCACCCTGCAGCAAACAGGGACCAGCCCCTCTGCAATTAGTGGTGTTCACTTCAGGGCTCTTATGGCAGAAATCAGAGCTATGATATTCCTTGGATTCAGAGCAGCTCCTGCTCTCCTGTCCCTGTTAGGCTGGATGTGACACACACACACACACATGTGATCAGGGTCCAAGAAGAAAAAAGTTTTTTGTTCTGAGTGCTCTCCAGCTTATATACCCTTAACAAAGAGTGATCTTAAGTCATTAATTACATCACAATTACTTATTATATTCATCGGTGCAGAGCAATTAACGTCAATATAACTGGCAAAAGTTTTACAGAAATTTAATAGAGCATGTATACATATTTACTTACGCACGTAGTCTGATTTATAAAAATTTTCACGTACCTTTCCTAACGTGTTTCTTTGCTGACAGCCTTGTCTCCTTCCTTGCTGTGGATACACTCAGAAATCATCAATTGTTATTTGTTCCATTGACCCAGCTCTCTTGCAGCCCCTCCAAGCCGTCCCTCGGCCGGGAGGAGCAGGGGCAGTGCTGCAGTGGCACTCCACCTGTGCAGGGCAGGGTGAGCAACAGGTTAGCCGGGTGAAAAGTTCACTGCAAGCTGAGCTGTCTGTTTCTCTTGCCTAATTTATCCGATATTTGGCTAACCTTGCTCTGAACCCAGCCCCCAGACCCCCTTCCTCCCATCCCTCCCCACGGGCCGGTGTCAGCCAAAGGCACCGCCTGCAATTCTGCAATTCCCTTCCCCTGACCCTGCGAGGGGAGAGGGGGCTGGGACACAGCTCAGCGCTGCTCTCGCCGTCGTTATTTATGCTCCGAGCCTCAATGAGAGCAAACACAAAAGCCCCGCAGTCAGCAGCATTGCCTGACACGGTGCTCCAGCTTATCAGCATCCCCAGGGCTCGGTGGCACCTCCTGAACCCCATCCCCACTCCTCCCTGCTCTCCTGAGGATAAAACGCTTCCTAAAGGAGCTCAGGATGGATTCTTGACCCCCTGGCACACAGATCCCACACCCACAGCCTCCCCCACGCCAGATACCCCATTGCCTGACACGGTGCTCCAGCTTATCAGCCTGCCCAAAGGTGGGTGGCACCCCCTGAACCCCCTCCCTGCTCACTCTGCACCCTCCTGCTCTCCTGAGGATGCTCAGGATGGATCCCTGACCCCCCTGGCACACAGATCCCACACCCACAGCCTCCCCCATGCCAGACACCCCACTGTGCCCATCCCCTCATTGCTGCAGCTCAACACCCTCAAAAGGAACCTGGCAGTGAATTTAGATTTTGCAGTAGCTGCAGCGACACAGAACGTGAGCAGGGAGACCCCAAAGGGCTTTTCTCACCCCAAATCCCATAAAGTCAGTGGAGGAAAGGCTGGAGGGTATCAAGAGGTGCCACTTCTGCTTTTTGGAGAGCAGGATTCCCTGTGATTGACTTTCTCTCTCACCTCTTGGAACAATCCTGTTCCTTTTCACCCACCCATGGCTAATTCCAGCAGTTCTGAAGAGGGGTTAAAATCCTCAACAAACTTTGCACAAAGGATTCCCTGCGTGGAAATTATATGTTTGTTTTTTATTATATTTGCATCCCTGACCTTTATGCATCCATAAGCTGCTCACTCTGCAGAATCCAGCCTGAATCCAGCCAGAACACAGCCAAGGTTTGTTCAGAAGCTGCTGTGCAGTTTCCCTTTGCCTGGTAATCCACAGTTTCCCACCCATCCCACCAAGAATTGGGTGACAGAACCCCTGACATTGCCCTGGAGTGAGGGCAGTGCTCTGTGACCCCCTGCGCTCCCCACGTCAGAGCCCAGAGCTGGTGATGCAAACTGCTGGCCTGGCTGGTGGAACACGAGCTCCTGGCAGGCTCCCCTTGTTTTCCTGCTGTGCTCAGGACTGTTCCCAACACTGCTCAGGGCAGCACAAAGTGCATTTGACAGGCTTCTCAATGAACTGGGCACAGCTTCAGAGCAAGGCACCAACCAAACCTGCTGAGCTGTCCCTGCTGCCCCGAGCAGCTGCTGCTCCCTTTGGGGTTCAGCCTCAGGCTCCCCAAAATCCACATGTCCATTCCCACCTGCTCCCTTTGGGGTTTAACCTCAGGCTCCCCAAAATCCACATTTCCAATCCCACCTGTTCCCTTTGGGGTTCAACCTCAGGCTCCCCAAAATCCACATTTCCAATCCCACCTGTTCCCCTTGATGTTTAACCTCAGGCTCCCCAAAATCCACATTTCCATTCCCACCTGCTCCCATCTCCCTGCCTCTGTCAGAAGTGACTTTTAGGATGTGCCTCAGATTCTGTGGATGGAGCAGAACAAATGTGCCCTGTAAATCTTAATTTTACCATTTTTTGAGCTGACAAAAGAACCTCAGAGCTGTGCTGTGGCTTTGATACACCTGAGATGCCTCGGGTCCAGGAGAGACTCTCAGACAACAACAACAACTTTGTTCTTGTTCTTGTTCTTGTCCTTGTTCTTGTTCTTGTTCTTGTTCTCGTTCTTCTTCTTCTTCTTCTTCTTCTTCTTCTTCTTCTTCTTCTTCTTCTTCTTCTTCTTCTTCTTCTTCTTCTTCTTCTAATTCTTCTTCTTCCTGTTTTATTCTCCTTCTCCTTCTCCTTCTCCTTCTCCTTCTCCTTCTCCTTCTCCTTCTCCTTCTCCTTCTCCTTCTCCTTCTCCTTCTCCTTCTCCTTCTCCTTCTCCTTCTCCTTCTCCTTCTCCTCCTCCTTCTCCTCCTTCTCCTTATTATTTCAGTCTGTATCATCAGAGTGCCCAAATCTCCATTACAGTGTGTCTGAGCACACAAAATTCCTGTTCCCACTGACAGGGAGGGCAGGAACAGCCTGACAGCTTTTACAATAAGTGGAAATTCCTTGTGGTCTAAGAACAATATTAAACTTGTTTCTCTGGGTCAGCAGATGACCTTGCCTTGACACATGGCTCCGTTTCTGTGCAGGCAGTGAAGTCTGGCCAGGTTCTGATGTGGGCACCAATTCAGTGACACCATCCATTCCAAACCTCACCACTCCCACACCAAAGCAGCAAAATACCACTTTACAAAGAGTAATTTCAAATAAAAGAACGCAGGCTGTTACAAAGCATGTGATCCACCCTCCCCATCTAATGCTCCCTGATTTCAAAGCATGAAAGTTGCTGAGAAGAGACAATTAAAGCTGTCAGGAGGACATGAAACTTCAAACTGCTGCATAAATAAACTGAGGACACACAAAAACTCCTCACCCACATGGCATCACTGCCCTGGTCCTGCATTCCTCAGCAGCAGGGCCAGCACAGCTCCTCACCTTTGCCTCAACAGAATTATTTATAAAATAACTAACAATGTATAATTTCACTTTCCCTTATTTCCCTTTCCCTTTTCCCTTTCCCTTATTTCCCATTCCCTTTTCCCTTTCCCTTTCCCTGCCTTGCTGTGCCCGTTCATTACCCTGAGGTGTTTCCTTGCCCTGCAGAGATGTCCTGCAGGCCCTGAGCATCCCCAGGGGCTCAGACAGACAGACAGACAGACAGACACCCTGGACAGACCCCTCAGCACTGCAGGGAGGACAGCACCCACCAGGACGGGGTCCCTTGGCCGTCACCAACCATCCTCAGGCAGGTCCAGCACCTCCAGAACAACCACGCCATGAACCATCCAGAACATGTGGGATCCATTAGGGCATTTCAGAGGAATTCACCTTCATTGTTCCCCCTGAAATATAAAGGTTATAAAACTTAATGGCCACATGACAAGGAAACTATATGAAACACTCAGAGATTTACAGAGTGACTGCTCAGCTCTCGGGGCATGTGGCTGGAAATTGCTGGGCAAAAGCCAATGAGCCCCATGGTCTGAGCTTTTTGGGCAGTTTTCTTATTTCTTCCTTTCTTTTCCTGACCTTGCAGACTGGTATTTGGTTACCACAGCAGCTCCAGAGTCAAACAGAAACACAGCTTGTATCTTCTTTCAAGTATTTATTTCTTTTGTGCTGTTAACACCAAGTAATGAAAGGAATTGTAAGGATTTTTAAGGGGAGGGGGGTGAAGGAATGAAAGCAGGAGAAAGGAAAAAAAAAATATGGACATAGTGGCTTAATTTCTCACAGCATGTGCAGCACAAATGAACAGTAAACAAATCCCAGGGAAAAATGCAAACAAAGGCCACGTTTGCTCAAAGTTCCAAGGAAAAAGCCAAGAGTGAGAGCCACTGAGCAAACATTTCTGTGATGATGAAATGCTCAGAGCCCCTGTGCTCAGCACAGCAGGTACTGCCCCCTTCTCCAGAACATCCCTGGGCAGCAGCAGCAGCCACAGGGCCACGTTTCCAAGCCCTGGTTTGGTGTAAAGCATGGAAATGTTGTAATTATGGCATTAAAAGGAAGCAGCAATCTAGTCAAGGGCAAGGGTGAAAATCCCATTAGAGATTTGCCACTAGGGTTTGTCTGCACAGAGGGAAAAAATCGAGCAACAGATCATGAACTGTGTCTTGTTGGGATTTCTGACCCAGATTTTGGCAGTCCCAGCCAGGTGAGAAACTCATGATGTTGGCAGCCCCCAAAGGGTCTTTGGGTGACCCTGAGGGTTGTGCCAGCAGCACAATAATAAATTATCTCATTGTGTGACACCAGGTGAGTCTGTGCCATTTTCTGTGTCACCTTTCTGTGTCTAACAAATGGAAATGCTGTGGCTGGCACAGGTGAGAGTCAAACAGCTGCAGAGCTTTTCCTGCATTTCCTTCCTTCCTTCCCAAACCTCAGCTGCAGTGAACTCCAGTCCATTTTATTTTCTTAAATGAACCAAGGGTGAATATGCAGCAACACAAATCCCAAAATACCATCATGCCATCCCCCTCATGTGGAAATATGCCATGCCCTGATGTTGGGAAGTCACACTTATTTTAATGAACTCTTTGCAGGATTTCAAATTTAATTTTGTGATTATTCTTCCCTTGATGAGCTGAGGCTGAGAGGCAAATCCAGTGAAAGAAACAAAACCAAACTGTGAAATTTTTCTGCTGCAAGTAAAGGCAAATGCACTTTTGACAGCATCCCAAGTTGGGGGTTTTTCCCTTGAAAACATCCATAGGCACGTTTTTGATCACAGGATTGGAAATATGTCATGAGAACACACTCAAATATGCATTTGCATTAACACTGCTGCCAGAAGCCATCTCACAGTCATCACCAGACATCCTGGAGCCCCTAGAAAGCTTTCTGTGGGATTGGAAGGCGTCCAGGCAGGAGAAAGCAAAGCCACCATGTGATGGGGATGGCCAGTTCCACAGGAAAGCTGCACATTAATGAATGGCAAGCACTCAAAGGGGGAGTTATGGTGAAGAGCTCTGCAAGGAAATCACTGGCTGAGAACCATAAAATATCTGGGAAATGAAAATCTGAAAGAAATCTATGTAAAAATGATCCACTGAAAGGAAACAGGCTGATTTTACAGCAAGAATTGCCCATGCAAAGCAGTGCTGCTGTAATAAAGATCACTGGAATACAAGTTGCTCCCCCAGCCTTAAAGGATGTGTAAAAGGACTGCAAAAGGACACTCTGAAGCATTGTGAAAATAATCTATTTTACTATTCGTGTATGGAATTGTCAGAATTTTATCTATTATTTTCATGAAGCATCATGAAAATAATCTATTTTACTATTTGTGTATGAAATTGTTAGAAATCAAACAGCAGTGCTGGGTATTGGGGCTTGCACTGTGTTTCTATTTTCCAACAGATGATTTTTACCTTATGATTCCCCCTCTAACCACAAAGTGAGGCTCTGGCCACCCACTCCCTCCCAGTCCTTCCCAGTTCAAATTCAGATCATGTAGGTGTTAAACAGAATGTGCAGCTATGAGCAGAGCTAACAGCTCCCTGGGGTTCAGCTGCACTTCATCTTCAAAGGAACAATCCTGAAGATATTTAGGGCAGTTTGCAGAGAGTCCTGGTTTGAAAAGGAAGTGAGTGTTTTTGGGAGGCTGTGGTCAAAGCAACGGGGGCTCAGATTGGAATATTGGCACCTGAGGACATGGATTCACCTCTGAGAACACAGGGGGTTAAAATCAGAGTGCCCCCAGGGGAATTCTCTCTTGGTTCTGGTCCCTGAAAGAGGTCAGAGCTCCTTTCGTATGGGGGTGGAAATTGGGGGGGAGGAGGAGGAGGAATGTGGGAATCCACAAATTTTTTTTGGATTTTTTTTTTTTTTGGAAGGTTTTCATTCTGAGTTCTGTATGTTTCTTTTTTCATATTGTAAATTAATAAAGAATAAAGGTCTTTCCTTTATTCCTAAGCTGGAGCCTGCTTTGCTCTATTTCTGGTCACATCTCACAGCAGACATTAAGGAGAATAGATTTTCACGGGGGCACTGGGATTGTGCCAGCCCCAAACCATGGCACAGAATTAATGCCTAAGGTGTGCCCAGGGCAGAGATGGGAGCAGAGATGAATCTGCAGGCACAGCACTCTGGCTCAGGAGCTCTCCAAACACAGCCCTCTCCAACAGGAACAACTGCAAGGGACAGATGAAATGATGAAAAATGAAGGGATCAGCAGAAATCAGACCTAATATAAACCCAGCTAAAACAAACTCAGCATGGCTCCTGTGGCTCATTCAAAAGCAGCTCTTCTGCACTGAGCTCAGGTCAGGGCAGGGATGGACAAGAACTTCCTCTGCTCTGTGCCTCTGGCAACTCTGACTGGCAATGGGAAGAGGTTTTTAAAGGGAAATATTGAATTGCAACTCTGCCTCCTACGTTGCATCACAGGAAATGTGACATCTCCAGCCAGAAAGTGTAACTGCTCCTAAATCCTGAGCTTCAGAATTTGAAAGAATTAACATTATTTTCATAACTGATGTGAGGTCAGAGCTGTGTGTGCTTGAATTCAAAGCCAAGCAGCAGTTTTTACGTAAGGCAACTTACAAGTCTGTCATTTATTTTTAAACCTGGAATGAAGATGCTTTGACTCTGCATGTGTAAAACAGAATGAGACCAGGAGGTTCAATGCTGTGTCCCTGGGATGATGGAAGCAGAGCATTCTATTGCACAATTAAACAGAGTTGTTTGTAAATAATTTATGTGCTTTTTAACATATGTAGAAACTTTTGCTACAGGACATCAACATTTTTAAAATTTTTCTATGTCAGCATCAGATCACTTCTAGAGAAATTCAAGGCTATATTTGAGAATTTGATTAACATGCTTGTTAAACCTCAGCTAAACCAACAGGACAACAGAGAAACAACTGAATGTGGTTTAGGATTCAAAAATATTATAATTGTTGATCTGGGTGAAGAAGGTTTTTTGGCCATAGCAGACAGTTGAGAAACATGTGAGATTGCTTCTATTGAATAGTCAAAAACATCAGGATATTGAAAATTACAGACTATTCAGCCACCAAAGCACATGTGATAGTGCTTGCTTGTGTTTCTCTCCACTGTCTTCTGCACAGTCCTTAGAACAGCAGTAAAATATTGCCTGGCTCCACAAGGGCTGTCCATGAATTTGCAGCTCTGATGGGAGCTCAGAACAGAACATAATGCATTCTACTGCTGGAAAGAGGAGAGCCAAGCTGACCTGGGGTTCTGTTTAATCCCATGGCTGAATTCAGTCAAACATATTCCTCCACATTTATTACTTTAACAAGGGGAGATGTGGCCCAAGACCTCCAGCAATCAGGAGCTGCTGTGGCTCCTTTTTTCTGGTACCTGAGAGACTCCTCCATTCTCTAAGGCTGACCCTGACCCAAAGAATTGCTTTGCTCTCTGATGGATGGATTTATATATTTTTTTTACCACCTATTTTGCTCCATTTAACAGTTGAGAGAGCAGAGATTATGAACTTGTCACCTCTGCTGCTACTTGTAGTAGGCAGGGTTGAGGGAGGTGTAAGACTGGAGTGAACTGATCCTGTCTGCAGGGAATCAGGGCTCCCAGCAGGCTCTGGGAACAGGAATTATGTGCTTGGATATCACTTGTTTCCCATCATTGCTATTTCTATCTTCTGCTAACATCCCTCTGACATGAGCCCTTTTTTCTTATCCCACATGACAGCAGCATTCGTGTCACCAAAACACCCCAGAAAAGCTGATCCCCCTGCACTTACTTCAGTCCTCTCTGCAAAAAAGAAAGGCACCAAGAGTTGGCTTTTCTGGAAAAGATAGCAAGGAATTGCCTCCTTATCTTAGAGCTGGACTTAATGCTGCCATGTGGCAGCCCAGTGTCTGGGAGCACTGATCAGAGAGTCACAGGATCGTGGGATCACTGGATCACGGGATCACAGGATCACAGAATCCCAGAATAACAGAATCACAGGATCACGGGATCACAGAATCACCGAATCCCAGAATCTGCAGAGCTGGAAGGGACCCATGAGGATCACTGAGTCCAACTCCTGGCCCTGCACAGGACACCCCAAGAGTCACACCATGATCCCAAGAGTATTGTCCAGATGTTTCCTGAAATCTGGGGCTGTGACCCCTTCCCTGGGGAACCTTTTCCAGTGCCCAAGCACCCTCTGGGTGAAGAACCTTTTTCTAAAATCCAACTTGAACATCCCCTGACACAAGTTCAGGCCATTCCCTTTGTGTCTGTCCCTGGTCAGCAGAGAGATCAGGGTCTGCCCCTGCTCTTCCCCTCACAGGGAAGCTGTAACTGCAACAGGGATGCTCAAGGGCAGCTGGGGCCACACCACAAAGTGTCTGATGATAAAAAATCAGGGAAGATGTCACTTCATGCAATCCTGGTGTCCAGGGTTTGCAGATTGTGGTCCAAGGGCTCAGATGTGAGGCAGGAGGTGGGAGCTGTGCCCTGAGCTCTCTGGCATCTTTGGATGAGCAGAGCTCTCTCCCAGAGCTCAGGTTTGTACTGGTTACTGCCATCTCCTCCTTCTTTAACCTGGATTTTTCAAGAGTGTCCTGTGGGACCAGAAGTTTAAATCTGTTCAGAGTTTGTATGTGCAATCTTTATGAGTGTACTGTGATAGTGACCTGCTCAGGGAGCCAAATTCAGTGCCAGATGCCCCAGGGAGCAGCAGGAACACAATTTTGGAAGGCAGAAGCATTTTCAGCAGGCTTCTGAGATGGATTCATTTAAGGCATGGATCTTCCAACAGGGTTCCTCTCCTCAGTTCCACATGGCTCAGGGAAGGAAGACACCCAATGGGAACTCTCCACTTCTGTATTTTCATTATAATTTGATTAACACAGATAGGGAAATTTCACGTTTCCCTGGGATGCCTCTCTGTGAAAAGCCTGTACAATACAGAGATAATTAACTCAGATAAAGAGAGATCCTATTTAAAAAATGCTTTTGCTTAAGGAAAAAAGTAGGAAATGGAACCACATCTACCTAGTAGCACTAGGTCAGGATGATTAGTGACACAACCATGTCCTTGTAATACCTACACATGATGGATGGCCCTTGCAGCTGGAGAAAGTGAGCAGGGAGTCAAACTGACCCTTGTTTTTGCATGTTTGGGCTGCTTTCCGTCCCTCAAAAACACAAGAATCAGCTATCACTTACCAGCATATTGCAGTTTCCAAGCCAGCAAGCTACAAAATTAATTGACTGCTTTTTAGGGCATGGTGACCCCCTGGAATGAGCAGGAGTGACAACTTTTATAGACTTTGCATTTGGCTGGAAATCACACGCCTCTGTTATTATATAACTCCAGGGATGCAAGGTGGCATCTTGCCTCTGTCTGTTTAGGGCCATCACACTCCCCCTAAAAATGCATCTTATCTTCTATTTTATATTCTCATAATTTTCAGTCACTCTCCAATTACAGTGCTTTCTTCCCTCATTTAAGGAGGAATTGTTCTGGTTTTATGCAGAAAAAAAAATCATTACATGATGCATAGAAAATCATCACACAATTTTTTTTCTGTGCCTCTGTCGTTATATAACTTCAGGGATGTCAGGTGGCATCTTGCCTCTGTCTGTTTAGGGCCATCACACTGCCCCTAAGATTTCATCTTATCTTCTATTTTGTATTCTCATACACTTTTCAGTCACTCTCCAACTCCAATTACAGTGCTTTCTTCCCTCATTTAAGGACGTAATGCAGAAAAAAATCATTATATGACGCATAAAAAATCATCACACTTAATTTTTTTCTGTGCCTCTGTTACTATATAACCCCAGGGAGGTAAGGTGGCATCTTGCCTCTGTCTGTTTAGGGCCATCACAATCCCCCCAAGACTGCATCTTCTATTTTGTATTCTCATATACTTTTCAGTCACTCTCCAATTACACTGCTTTCTTCCCTCATTTAAGGAGGTTATGCAGGAAAAAATCATTTTATGATGCATACAAAATCATCACACAATTTTTTTTCTGTGCTAATATGTCACAATGCCCATAACAAAGATGAGCTATAAGGAACAACTAAGTTTGGACTCTTTGGGAAGGTGTGAAGATATAAATTGTCTCAGAGGTTTGTGCCTTCAGTGCAGGCAGGTTGGGTCAGTGTGAGTTTCTGCTCACAGGACAAAAGAGGGGGTGATGCTGAAAGCAAAATGACAGAATGGAGCAGAGGGACTCAATGCCCTGGATGGTCCAGGGGACAATCAGGTGCTGAGGTGACCTCAGGAGAACAGAGGTGATAAAGGGGCAGAAGGATCTGAATTTCCATCTTGCCCCAGGAATCACAGGATAGAAGAGAATGAGCTGCAGGGAGCAGGTGAAGTTCTGTTTCTCCTCCTGCCTCTCTCCAAGTCCCTGAATCTGTGGCTGCCACTACTCACAGCTCAGCATCTCCTTCAGAAAAGCATGAGGTCAAAGAGGATTCAGTTCCCTGGAGAATGAAAGTGCTGCTGGTGACTGACAGGTTTGCTCAGACTCCAAACATGCCAGGATCTGAGTGCTGGGGAGGTGAGAGCAGCAAACAGTGCAGAATATTCTCATTCCCAGGGCTGGTGGTTGGTAAAAATGCAAAATACTGCATTTGACATAATCCTGCTCCAGCCCAAACTTAGGAACCAGTACTGTCAAAAAAGTGGCTGTCACCTAGATTAAATTGATTAAATCCAAGTGAAGAAATAAAAACAAAAGAGATGATCCAAGGCTCACCTTGTGTTCTTTTCTCAACAATTGCATTTCAGCTCGAGGAAGGCACTGGGCCACATTAATGTCTGCTACAAGCAGATGTGTTCTCTTGGAAATCCATGCACCCACTTTGCTGTGCCTGCATGAAGTCTGTTACTGGGTTTTTAGGAGCTTTGGCAAGTGCTATCTGTTAATATCTGAAGGTGGGAGTGTTCAGGGAGTTGTCGGAAAGGCTTGCAAGACTAGATCTGATCATACCCACCCACACTAATTAACACATTACATAAAAGTACAACAAGTTTCTCTTTGCAAACATCAGAATCACTTGCCCAGGCACTTTCTGTGCAGTTCTAGAAGAACTTGAGGGACAGACTCTATTGCTTTTTGACCTCAATGGAACAATGGTTGAGTGGGGAGGGTTCAGCTCCCACTTTCAGGGCACACTCCTTTTTGTCATGCTGCTAAAACCTGCCATGGGCAGGGACATGGCTGGAACAACATTTTTAAAGTTCACCAGGGTGCATGAGGGTGCACTTTTTTCTCATCAAAAACCACAAAAAGAAATATTCAACATGAGGGATCAGATTCCAATACAAAGGACTCCTCCTGTCCCTGCCCTGCCTTGCTAATTCTGAAAATCACTTAATATAAACAGCAGCACTTGAAACTACCTTGAGCTGAAAAATCCTCCCATTTAAATTTGGCCCTTTTTTTTGGTGAAGGGAACATGTCCCAAACAGCTCATGTTTTTCTATCATTCAAATTTTAAACCAGCAGCAATCTCCTGTATAGGAGCCATAGTGAGGACTCTTTTACTTCTTCAGAGTTTGCCATAAGTAAAACTAATTTCCTATGAAACTCCTGTGCTCCTGCAGCTTCACCTGGTTTCCTCCAGCAAGATAAGAGCCATAGTGAGGACTCTTTTTACTTTTTCAGAGTTTGCAGCAAGTAAAATTAATTTCCTATGAAACTCCTGTGAGCTGCTCCTGCAGCTTCACCTGGATTCCTCCAGCAGGATAATAAATGAATGCCCCAATCTCCATTTACTCCAGACTCTAGGATGACATCTGGCTTCAAGATGGTGGCACAGAAAAGTGCAGTGATGACACAGGAAAACAGAAGGCAAAAAATAATTGTGCAGTGGAGAGCAGGAGGCAGCAGAGAGAGCAGGCAAAGTCAAAATTAAAGTAAATCAAAGGGCGGAAATTCCTCGGAGAAGGCCTTAGGCTTCAACAAAGCTTGTCCACATTTGCAGCACTTCAAGATTACCCAACCCTACCCTTATGTGGGAAGGTCCCAGCAGACCCCAGCAGGCATTCCAGAGGAGCCTTTCTATTAAAAAAAAACTTTTCAGAGTCTCCATGCACGTTTGCAGATCGATGGAGCCCGTCCTGTCTGCAACACTCACCAGGGAAGGATCTCTCTTACCCAACTCCTCCCTGCTATCTGAAAAGCAAAGTTTATGTTTTCCTCATCATTTTCTGCTTGCTGCAAGCCTCTCCCCCACTGTGACTGCTATTTGACCTGCTGTCTGCTCTGGGACCCCGAGGGAAGGCACAGGGAGCTCTGTGTGTGTGTGAGAGAGCAGAGAGGATGAGCCTCAGCTCCTCCTGGCTTGTTTGTATTCATCAGAAAGAAAGAAATCATCAGCAAACATCACAAAGACATCAACAGTGTGTAAGGCAACCCTGGAGATAGGCAACATCTTTTTGTGCTGCAGGGGAAGAGCAGATCTATTGAAGGGACAGGATTTGGGGTGGATATGGATTCCATTGTGTTTTTTGCTCATGTCTGCATTAGGAAGTTATCAATGAACAGAATTCTCAGCACAAAGGTTTAATTTCAAGGGCACGCTGCTCTTTCAGCACAGGTGACTGCACTTGCAGCTACAAGCCTGGCACTCCCAGCTGGGATTAATGAGAAACTGGAAAGGATCAGAGAGCACAAGGGGAAGTTGGTATCACCATATCAACCTCTCCTGATAAACCTGGTACCTTCAGTATTCCAGGCAGATCCTGGAAGGAACCCTGAAGGGTTCTCCCCTCATGGCACTTGACTTTTCACTGAGATGGGCTTCTCAAAAAAACTGACAAAAAATAAAGCTGGAAGCCTCTATTAGGGTGGGTCTCAAAATCCCAGAGACTGAAGTTCCTTTTCATCCTCTCCAGATATCCAGGAATTTCAGATATCCAGAGGCATCACAGTGCTCCAGGTTACAGCTCTGCACTGATTCAGGCAGGAGAGCCCCTCCAAACACTCACCCAGGCAGAGGGACCCCAACACTTCTGGCAGCACCTTCCTCTGGGAGAGCTCCAGAAAGGAGAAATCCACTGGTCTGCAGCAAGGTCAGACCTGATTTTAACCCTCACACCTTTGCATCTCAGTTGCAGGTCTCCATTCCATGTGGCAGAACCAAAGGAGTGTTTTAAGCACAGCTCACAGCTTTTCTGCTGTACCTCCGAAGTCTTTTAGATTATAAGTTTTAGTATATGGGTTTTTTCCTCATCCAAATTTTTGTATAAAAGCTCCTGGTCTATGAACAAATACTGTTTTGACTCTCTATAAAATGCTGCATTTGAATTTGCTGAGTTTTGACAGGCATTTAGGTAGTCAGACTTGCAATTTTGAGGTAGGGAAACACCAGAAATATCTGCTTTGCAGGTCAGGGTGCTCCTTCAGATGATCCATTTTGCCCCAGGCCATACAGGACATCTACAGAAAAGCTTGAAATTCGAGTCAGGAGCCCTAAATTCACTCCTTTAATCACACATCCACCCTTGAGGCACTTCATTCAGGTGTTTCCAGCTGGACTTGCTACTTCCTGTATTGCAATTATTTTAATTTCTCTGTTAGCACTGCTCCAATGTGCTGCTTACTGCATTTTGCACAGGAATGCAGTGCTGCCATTCCTAGGCTGTCAAAGAGAATATTTCACTACAAAAATAAATAATGTCTAGCTGCTTCTGGCACCTCAGTCCAAGCATATTTATCATTTTGGCTGATCAGTGCCTGACTCAATGTTCCTAAAGCACAATGGGTTTATTCCCAGATGAATTCAAAATGCATTTAATCAGGTCTTTGCTAAATGTGCTCCCAAATTTCACATCTCATGAGCACAACAGCACTGTGTCTTAGAGCATTATTCCACTTCACTGTGCAGACTGATATAATGGATTTTCCTCTGCATGGATTGTGTCAGTGAATGTATGTTTGTACAAGCAGGCTCTAGTTTTAGTTTCTAGATTTAGTTCATCCCCAATGTGCTGCTGCCTACATGTGTGGCAGTCTGGGATTAAGACTAAAAATATATTTATACTTTATCAGAAATGAACAACAAAAAAAAATCAGAACGACAATTTCACATATGAATTCAGTGACAGAAAGAATCTCCCACTATTTAAACTCTCAGCTCTGCTGCCTGAGCCCTCCTGTCCAGCCTCCAGAGGGGAAGCACAACAGCTTTTTTGGGCCCAGAAAGAGAAGTCCTGGGTGGCCTTTAGCAGAGAAAACATTGCCTCATGGTTTGCTTCTTCCCCAGTGTGTGCTGGGAACAGCTTCATCATGGGATGGGAAGTGAAGAAAGAGAAGGAAGCGTCCATGAAACGTCCATATCTTTTAGTTCTTCCAAGTAATTCTGAAGTTCCCCATTCAAAAAGCTGAAATGAAACCAGTGGCAGCTCCTCTGGAGAGAGGGCACAGAGTGTGTTTGGGATGGATGTGCTGCCTCTCCCCTGAGACAGCCCACAGACACTTGAGAAACAAAAATCACATCTTAAAACTATGAGTAGATTTAACAATTGAACTCTAAAGAATTAAACACCATAGAAACATTTCACACTTTCTGTTTTTTCCTTTCCAAGGGTCCATAGTCCACTCACTCAATCCTGTGCAAAGGTCATGTTACTATGGATATGACCTGCAAGAAATGTGTTGCCTCAGAGCAGCACAAGTCACATGAACAGGCTGAAAGCCAAGAGCTGCTGATTCCCAGTCCTGGAGGATTTTCATGCTTGTGCTGGGCTCACTGCAGAGCAGTCCTGGTGCCAGCCTATGTTCGTCCTTTAAAAGTGTTCATGCAGGTGTAGCTCCCAGAAAACTTGTGGATTTCTTCAAGTGCTGCCTGGGGGAGAATGCTGGTGTGGAAGCAGAAAGAAAATCAGCAGATGAGACAAATCCCTTAATCTGTTCTAATGAGAGATGTGTAAATATGGATTTATGGATATAAATATACAAATGTTCAAAAAACAGCTAGTGAGAGACACAGACAAAACTGGCATCAGTTTCCTGCTGTGAGGAGGTTACAGGGAGAAAGTTCCATCCAGTCACTCTTTCTCTACAGAAATATTTATCCAAAAAAGTCTGTAAAAGCTGTGACTTGGAAGACACCATTATGTTTTATTCCTTCTATACATAATATGTGTACTATATTATCTAAATATATTTAGTATATACTATATATAAATATATCTAAATGTAATATATATATAATATAGATTATATATTATATACTCTGATATATACAGATTTAACCTGAATTCTCTGGTTAACCTGCCATCTGGTAGTGCAAGGCATGTGGCCTCCTTATCCTAAGGTATGGATAGATATCTGATTTCCTGACAGCTACTCTAATGGAAAATAACTTATTAATTCTTACAATAAAATGGAACAGCCCCTTTTCCTTGTTGACAGAAATTCTGGGAATTTTTACTCCAAATTCTACTTTCAGAGCAAAGCATTTACTGTGAATTATTTTTTCTTGTTTGAAATGCAATACTGAAATTATTTTCCACAGAAGTCTTATGGCCTTGTTTCAGTTCCTGACTGCAGCAGCTTTTCCAAAGGTTTTAGTGCAAAACTGTCATGGAAACACAAAGGTGAATGTTCTTTCTCTGTGGTTATTCCAGGATATGAAGTTATAATTTTTTTCCTTAGGAACCTTAAAATTTCAGTCCTGATCATAGACAAAAACATTGATTTAATAGTTTCACTGATGCAACATAGGCAATTCTCTCTAAATGCAGATGGGATGTCAAGGCCTTATGGTTCAGAAATCCTGCAAAATAAAAAGCCTGGAGTCCAACAAGTGACTTAATAAATCCCAATCAACTACCTGTGTTAGTCAATTATTATGAAATTCCCTGGACAAAAATCCAGTTTACACCTCAGGAATCCAAATTTTGGGAACGAAACAGGTTTCCTAAGGGGTTATACAAAGAGAAAACATCTCCAAAGGGAATTTCAAAGTGTCTTCCTTTTGCTTCCATGGCTGAGATGAGAGAGCAGTTCCAGCCAGCCTGAGCTCTGCCTCAGGGAAGAGACACAGAGCCAACCTTCCCTGTGCTGGGCAAAGGAAATACTCACCTTTTTAGGATAACAAGGACATGCATTGTCCATGGCAGGAGCAGGAAGGCTTGGTTCATCTGAACAGCTTCTACTGTCCTCCTGGCCACTGTCTCTGGCTTGAGAGGAGGGAAGAGACTAGGGAACCTGAACAGAGAAAATAAAATAATTACAGGTGAACCAAGCTCCTTCTTTAAGGTGTCACTGTCCAAGTCCTGCTACCCTAATTTATTGCTGGTAACTGGCCTTTAAACATCCTCAGGACAGGCTATGTCTCTAAAAGAGGCAGAAAATTCCAGTTCCAGCCCAAAAGCCCCAAAGCAGAATGCCCAGTTCCAACCAGTACTACTGGGTTAGCTAAACAGTTAAGAATGTACATGTTGGTGCCCTCAGGGAGAAGTGGCAGAGAGTAATCAGAGCCCTGATTCAGGGTTTTTCCTAATTTGAATGCAAACCAACACCAAATGCTGCCTTTTCAGTGATGGCGTTTTTCCTTTTACTCTCTGTTCCTCTCTGCTTGATTCAAATCCTTGACAGGTGAAAGACAAATATTTTCCTCCATTGCTTTTAACACCAAACATAAAGCTTTTCCCAGCTCCTGCAATAGCTTGACACTGCAGATTTTCTTGACTAAGAGAGCACAATCTGTATTAGAGGTTATTTTACTCATTATAAAAGATTAATTTAGACAGCCACTACTTGTTCTCTTGGACAGGGGTAAAAAGGAGGTACTGATATTCTCACTTCTGTAAGTGGCTGTCATTCCTTTCACTGGGAAATGTTTAAGTATTCCAGTGAATAAAGAAGGAACTTGTACTGTTAATTCTAAAGTAATTTGTAGACTGGTCCTTTTGCATAACCATTGCAGATGGCTTCCCCTCTGGTATGGCTTAAAAATGCAAGGAAAAGCAGCTTCCAGTTCTCTCAGCAGCAGCCAGGGTGGTGCAGGAATATCCCAGCACACTGAGGGAACCAGTCTGATGGCTCCCAGGTGGCCTAAAGTGACCCTCTGTTCCCAGGCAGCCAAATGAGACATCAAATTCTCTTAACTAAATGAAGCATTAATTAGGAGTGTATTCTGATGATTCATTTAAAATGAGCTGCTTTCTTCCAGCTCCCCTGGACTGACCTGATTCTCATGCCCTGGAACATCTCTGTGCTGGTGTGGAAGGGCAGGACTGTGGTGGCATTCACTCCAGGACAGTCCAGCAGCCCCAGGGTCAGGCTCTCCATGAAAGCAAAGGATGAGGCTTTGGAGGTGCAATAGTCAATGGCACCAGGGATGGCTGACAAGGCCAGGACAGAGTTCAGGCAAACAATGTGCCCATTCTGGAGCTCCAGCATCCTTGGCAGGAATGCTTTGGTGGTCTGAAGAATAAGAGAGTTAAAAGAAGAAAAGAAAAAAAAAATGCTTAGCAGTGATATAACAAAACCAGCACGGACTGAAAAAAATAAGGTGACACAGACACAACAAGCCCAAGTGTTCCTGTTCATTATGTAAGGGAAGGAGTGGCAGAGGACCTTGTTTTGTCATTTTCTGAGGTTCTAAGTGAGCAAAGTTTGTGTAGAAACACAATAAAAGTGTTTCCTAACACATATATAAGCAGTACCCATAGATAAAGGCCATGAACAGTGCCTTCTATACTTAAGAACTTTTACAGGATAAAGTCTTCCACTAAGTGATGAAATCACAAGAAGCTCTTTTTCATTTCTATTGTCTGATTCCAAATGGACTGAGTTTCACAGCTCCCTTCCCTGTAGTCCCACACTCCTCTGATGTTCCCTTCTCATCACCATAGAGGAAACTCCTCTGTGAGCTCAGGCTTTGACAAAAACATCAAATGTGTGACTGGAAATCACAGAATGGGAATAAAGAGCATTAAAAACTGAGTACTAAAAAAATTATGGTAATTTTTGACCTCTTTCCTCTGGCCTTTGCCCCTCACATTGTTTTTTCTCTCTTGTTTTCAACACAGACTGGTTTTACCAAGCATCCCTTAGAAAGACCTACTGGCTGTAATCTGTCACTCTCCTCCCCAACCGTTTCCAGACTGCAAGGCAAGATGTATTCCATTACCATCTGTATGGCAGTTGTCTTTTGTCAAGTGGGCAGTTTTTCTTTATCTCTTCCACTATCACTCCTCCCTCTGGGGAGACATCTGCTGATAACAGCTATTGAATGTCACTGCATGGCTGATAAGAACTACAGCATCCCATTGGGAGATGTGAGCCCAGAGGGAGGAGCCAAGCATTCCTACCTGGGTATAATCTGGAGATTCTGGAACACCAGCACGGCTTCTCCACTGGATTCCCCAGAGGAACAGCAGCTGCCTCTCCTTCCACTGGATCTTCAGAGGCAGAGACTGCACCTTTCTCCAGGATCCCTGCTCCAGCAGAACCACCCCTGACACTGCAGGAGGGCTGAGCCACAATTCCAATGGGACTGCTGCCAACAGCCTGACCCACAGGGTGTCAGGCTGGGTTCTGACTCTGGCAGTGTTGTTCTAGTGTACTGCATTGTTTATTTTATCCTTTTTTTTCCTTCCCTGTTAAAGAACTGTTATTCCTTGCTCCCATATTTTTTGCCTGAGAGCCCCTTAATTTAAAATTTATAGCAATTCAGAGGGATGGGGAAGGTTTACATTCTCCACTTCAGGGGAGGCTCCTGCCTTCCTTAGCAGACTCCTGTCTTTCCAAACTGAGACATCAACTCTGGCTACATGGGACACAAGAGCTTCTCTTACCCAGAACTGTCCCAGGGTGTTTATGTGCTGGGATTTCAGCAGTGCATCGTCGTCGCTGTCCATCAGGCTCTTCCCATGAACCACAGCAGCATTGTTCACCAGGATGGTGATGTCACCCACCTGCAAAGAAAAGGCTTGTGATAAAAGGTATCTCTCCCCACAAATCAGAGAGCTGAATAGCCATTATTGCCCAAATACATCGTTATTTTCACAGTTTTTGACACTCTTGCCTATGGGCTTTGTAATCCTTTGTATCACCTCATATAGCTAGCTGGACTTTGTACAATCTTATCTGCATGGTCACCCTTCTTTTTTCCCAATTTTTTTTTTCTCATCAAATACTGAATCACAGAATTGTTAAGTTGGAAAAGACCTTTGAGATGATCAAGTCCAGCCATCAACCCAGCTCCACCTCTGTGTTCAGCACTAACCCACATCCCCAAGGTGCCACATCCACATGCTTTTTGAACACTTCCAGGGATGGTGCCTCTACTATTGCCTTGTATAATATAAAATATATAATAAAATTATCTATGATAAATTATCTATGATAAATTATATATTATATATTATATATTATATATTATATATTATATATTATATATTATATATTAAATATTATATATTATATATTATATATTATATTATATATGAGTCTTCTGTTCCTGAGTCTCCTTTTCTATAGAGGGGGCTGTTCTTTAACACTGAAATGTGTGAAGTGATCCATGAAACCTCCAGAGTAAACTATGCCAAGGGGCAGAATTTATAATCTGTGGATTATACTCTACTATATATATATATAAATAAAATATATAATTATACATATATATATAAAATAAATAATTATATAGATATATATAAATATGAGTCTCCTCCTCCTGAGCCTCTACAATACATATATATATTATATATAATGAGTCTCCTCCTCCTGAGTCTCCTTTTCTTCAGAGTGAAGCCCCCAGCTCCTTCAGCCCCCTCCTGTCACTATAAGACATGAAATAACACAATGTTATTGTGTTCTTTTATTATTACACGCTGCTCTTTTAAGGTAAAAAGAGAGGTTTTAATTTCTGACTCCAGCATTTATAGATTTTTAAAAGTGACAGTGGATTGGAGGATGACAGTGCCACCTCTCCAATGACACTGGACAAAAACCAACAGTCCATCAAATTTCTTCTCCTCTATAAAAGAATGCAAAAAAATAAGTTATTTGCATAAAGTGTGTAAGGAAGTTTGTTACAAGAATGTAAACATCAGATAACTTAGAAAATAAAAAATCAAGGTGACCCTCCCAAGCATATTTTTCCCAGACCTTTTCCCTGACGGCCTTGGCTTGCTGGTAGACCTCCTCACGGTTCCCCACGTCACAGATGAAGTAGTGGCACTCTGTCCCCATCATCCTGATCTCCTCTGTGGTCTCCTTCAGGCATTTCTCAGTCCGACCCCACAGGATGATCTGTAGCAAGAAATTTTTGTTAGAGTCCAACTGCTTCTGTTTCATATCTAAAATAATTAAAACATGCTTCTGACTTCAACGGTTTGATGGAAACCTTTGATGTGTTTTCACTGCCAGGGCTGTTGTTTTGCTTCATTTAAGAAAAGCAATGACTTTCTGTTACATGGGGAGTATCAAGTGGGACCTGTCTTCCACTGCTGTTTACAGATTCTTTACAAGCAACACAAGCTGAAACAAAAACTCAGATCTGAAGCCTAATGTGACTGGAATATGGAACGTTTGGAAATTTTTCTGCATCGTGTCATTTCAAATCTCTCCTTGTTTTTGCTGTACACATGTACGGAATGACAAATTTATCCTAAAACCACAGACCTTCCTGAATATCTGGTGTGTTGTCTACTTCTTGTTTTATGTATGGAGATAAAATCTGCTCTGTCGTAAAATGTATTTTTTCAGCCTAGTAATCACTCGCAATTCTGGTTGCAGGCTGGTGTCTCAGGTGCATTTCAAACAAGTGTTCATCCTACAACAGACTTCTGAAGTGAGAAATTTCAAGCATGAATTTATTTTGCAGCTCCTGCATACAGGATTTCACTTGCCACTGCCTTTTAACACAATAAAAATTAAACACTGCTTCTTGCACAAAGAAAATTCGGAATATTTATAGAACAAACATTCAAATAATGGAGCACAGATCTGATTTACAATGAGACATTAACCAGAAAACCCTATCTGCATTTCTACACCATCAGTGAGGTCAGAAATAGAAATAACCTGAAAAGTCATCAGGTTCATTAACTCTCATCATGGGGCTTTGTCCAGTACAATTCTTTTTAGTCCTTCAAACATTAATCTGCAGCTAAGTAGGTGTAGTCACAATATTTTTTCTGAGTACACAACCTTATTTGCTATTTCTTTCAAGGCAACTGGAAGGAATATAATTTCATCTCTGTTGTTTAGGACATCTATGAATGAATTGATCTCTGGTTTTTGCTCTTCAACTAAGCCTTCTCAGCACTTATCATGTTATAAATGGTGAGTCACTGTTGTTCTGCAAAAAATAAATTACTGAATGGAGCTTGTTACTGCAATCAGCTGACTGTTCTGTGAGCTCTAAGAGCAAGATCCAAAAGAGAGACAAGAGATGGTTGCTGCATTGAAAATGCAAAATTATGGTGCTATCTCCAAGCACGTGTAATCCAGAATTACAGTTCTTTCTCACACTACTGTGTACTGAGTCTGTATGAATCTGACCAGTATATTGATTTTTTTAATGGTTAAAAATAAGCACACTTACACTTCAAAGATTAAAGAATGTTTGAGTTTTCCCAAAGTTGAAAGAACAGAAAGGAAAAAGTCTGAATTGCATCACTGCTTATAGCTCAATCCCTGCAATTAACTTAATAACAGCAAAATCAACATAAAAAAAAATTATGTGTGCAGTATTCTTACCCCACAACAAATCTCTGGCAGAGAGCTTTAACATGATTATTTTTTAAGAACTAGCTAAGCTTATCTCATAACTGGTACTAAAACTAATCTCTGCAGGGTCAAAGAGCTCTTTAGTGTACCCCAGCAAGGCTAAAATGCAGAAGTACCCAAATCCTCAACCACTTCCTAAACAAGTTACATTTACAATTAATCCCATTTCCATGTCATTGGCACATCTGTGAACACAAACACGCCCAGACTGATAAGATTTATATCCTCAAATTCTCCAGAGCACTAACAAATCTGGTTAACCAGAAACTTCAGAGCGTGTATAAATATGCCAGAACCATTTCATGGGAAAACTTATCTCAGGGGAAGTAATTTTCAAGGAAAAAGCTGTGATCACACTTAAAAACTATAAGAAAGCATATGGCTGAAATTGCAGCTTGTGCACTGGCCTGGCTTCTAAAGTCTCAGCGTATCACCCTTGGCCATCAGGGCTTGGCATCTCCTCAAAGCCTGTAAAACTGATGGCTATTTACTCACTTCTGATCCCAGGGCTAGACCAAGGAATATTTTTCATGTGTACACTGCAGCCTTGAAGGGAAATCAAGAACATGTGAGAAATTTCACAAGCTCTCAGGAAGTATTTACAAAATACTGCTCAGCTGCGAGCACATGCACACTTTGCTCTCCCTTTCACAACCCACATGGAAAGGGGGAGGAAAAACCTCTGTGGAAAGGGGAGATAAAAAACCACAAAATGTCAACTGCAAACATCAAGTTTGATGCCCACAGAGTTTTGCATCCGGGTGAACTTCACCCTCTTTGCAGGGTTGGATTAGTCAATGTACACACTAAAAAATGAAGTGACTTGCTGAAGAGGGATGGAAGGTAGGACAGGAAGAGGAGAGAAACAGAAATAAGGTGTCAGACAAGGAGAGTGTAAGGCAGGAAACTGTGCTCACATATCTGATACTCCAGTGCTTCTGCTATTGCTAAATAAAAAGTAGATCCCTCACTCTTCACTTCAATCTGTCTCAAAGCCTCCTATTCCCAGGAGCTACCACTGGTGCATTGAATGTCAGGAAATATACATGGAAGAACAGTTAAGCAAAGGATGACCTGTCAAAGGAACATCTGTCTGTGATGCAACTCTTGGATATACTATTTTTTTATGCCCCAACAGTTTCATTGAGACCTTTAATATCCTATAGGCAAGTCTTGCAAGGTGACCCCATTAAATCTGGGTCATCTGGGGAAGACAGAATCTGCTGCTTATCCTGCTGACAACATTAATTTCAACACTGACTTCTTTCCATGAGAAGTTTTCATGTCTTTGATACTGTCCACATTCAGGTGAAGGCTTCAGCCTGTGTAAGAGAAAGGCAGTAAATAAAAGACCATTCTTTTGTGAGAGGTCCCTGATGGCCCAGTGGGAAGTGAGGGCTCCTGCCGTCATTTCTGCTACTTTTTACAGATGGATAAAACTCAGAACTCAATACAACGTGCTTTTGGTCCAAATTCAAGCTTGACTGTTCCTATGAGATCATATGAGACTTTAAATTTCTCTCTTACATCTGGCCAGACTGAATTGGCACAGGTTTCCCCCCAGCCTCCCAGGACATCAGATCTTACAGCGAGACAAGTCTGGAGCTGCTGCATTTGTCTCACAGTTGAGGCTTCTGTTGCTGCTGAACATCTTTAGGAAAGGCTTGTTTTACAGTCTTGTTGCACAGGCAACACAGCAGTTTTCTGATGTTTCTGATGTTTTCTGGGTCCTTACTCTACTACTGCCTCCTGAGATTTGCTACAAACTCCTCAATTCTCTGTGATCCTACATTCACCCTCTTCTGCAAAATGTGAATTAGTGATGATAACCCAATGCTCCTGAACAAACCCTTCTGCTCCCCTACTGCCTCCTGGGATTCACTACAAATTCCTCAGGTCTCCACCCTCTTGCAGTCACCCTCTTCTGCAAAATGTGTCATTACTGATGATCATCCAATGCTCCTGAACAAATCCTTCTACTCCCTGCTGAGCCACTGTGGGCCTGGGGCTGTTTGCTGCTGCCCCATGAGCTCCAGTTACCCAAATATTGGCTCTTCACTTCCCTTGGGATGCAACCCTTGGGATAAAGAAATATTATTCAATAAACATAAAAAATGTAAACATCAAGAAAGGCACCACTTCATTTCACCCTGCCCCAGCTGGGATTCCAGGGCTCTGCACTCATGAGGAGCCCCAGACAGAGCTGTGGTTTCAGAAATGGTCCATTTTATTGGGAAGCACAGTTTTTCAAATGTAGACATGGGGCTCAGAGTCTGGGCTGTCTCCTCTTTCCTTTCTAACTGCAAGTCTAAATTGGCAATAAGTGTGTCCCAAATGGAAGCTGAGAATGACTCCAACAGACACAGAAGTTCCTGTCTGGACAGAGGAAAATGAGAAGGAATAAGGAGAGGCACTGTGTTCATAATTTCCCAGCCTGTCAGGATGCTGCACAGCCACCCATTCACCAGAACTTAGTGGTGGACAGAGGAATATTTAACTTGCATTTTGGATAAATTCTTGGACAGACAGTTTTCCATGCTGGAAAGAATCCAGCCCTTATTTCTCCCTCCTCTCCATCTCTCACCATCCTCCCCTGCCTGCCTGCTCCTGCTGCACCAGACACCCTTTCCTCTCACTGAGTTACTGACCAGAAAATTGGTGAGGGCAGGTGCCCAGGGAGGTGGATAATCCTGCTCCAGGGCTTCCTGCCTGTGCTTACCTCGGTGTGACCCTGGGCTGGCAGCAGCCAGGGAGGCAGGTAGGGTGGGAAATCCATCCCTGGCATCCAGGTGGGATGAGAAAGCCACCCCTGACACTGCAGGTAGGATGGGAAAGGTGGGATGGGAAAGCCATCCCTGACACTGCAGGCAGGATCTCACCACTGGACACAGGGAAGAAGAGATTGATGATGATGATGAAGGAACTCCACGTGCCCTCCTCCCCTTGATGAGCTTCAAAGTAGGCAAGGGCTGTGACATCACGCTTGGTGCAGATTTTCCCAGGATTTATTAATGGATTTTTGCAAAACAAACCTTATCTGTTGATCTGGAGTCACAGAACTCCTTATCTGACTTTAGGAAAATCCCTTCAGCTGGAGGGGCAGGCACTGCATCCTCTGCTCCCAGAGGATTAACTCTGGATCGTTTAACTCTGGATTTAATCTGCTAATGAGGCCTGTCCTGAGGTCAGAGGGGAGTCAGAGGGAAGGGGTTTTTGCTGCTGTTGCACTAAGGCAAGGCTGTCTGCAGGGCCAAAGCCTGACTTTCACCATAGCACAAGAAGAGTTATGCTCCTGACCACCACAAAATCAGATAAAGCCACTGATTTATATAAACTGGTCTAGACGGAGGCTGCTATCAACCACAACATAAACGTGATCAATGCCTCCAGAGACTGAGGGATATTACTAATGCAGGACACAAGGTTAGAGCTAACTTTACATCATTCACAAGGCTAGTTAAGTTGTTCAGTCTGATTTTACTGCTAGCACAATTCAAGAACTGCAGCAATGGAATGCTGCCCTTTTACATCATCAATTATTTTGGCACTGTATCATCAGCAAACCCGCTGTGCTAGAATTTCTGCCTCCAGTGAGCTGGAGCAGTACTGGAAAGTTGTCCTACCACTACTGGATTGTATTTGAGTAAAGAAATGTTCACTCTTGGCCTATTACATCACAAGGTGGGCTGTGATTAGCAGATATAACTTCCATTCTCAAAGGTTCTCCATTTTATGACCCATGAAGCAATTCTCTGATACAATCAGAAGACACTGAAAGATTAAAGTGTTGCAGAGAGACACAAATGCCCTTCCTGCCTGATCTCATTATTACTGCCTCCACAAATCAAGCACAGCTCCCAGCCCCAGATCAGCAGCGATAGGAAGTAGTTGGTAGGTCAACACATTTCATTCCCCCTTTCAACCTCCTTGCCAGTGCAGGGGAACAAAAGTTGCTCTGTGTGAGCTGGTATCTGTAATTGCACAGACCTTTGTTCAAACACAGAAAGCCTTTCTGCTGCCCAACACTCAAGAGTTCCTGCATACTTTTAGGAAGTACAAAGTGTAGATAATCCACTGAAGTATGCCAGCCTTATCCCCCTATATTCACGTCTGCCTGGTACTACTAACACACACACAGTCTTGTCCTCGGGAAAAAAAAAATGCATTCCAGTGTGTCCCATAATCCTGGCAGAGTTTTGCACATCGTGAGAAAGGGAAGCTAAATCCCACAGCCTCAAAAGCTCCAGGTCTTTAGCCTGTCAATGGTAGAAGAGTTTTCTCCTCCACCCCTTCCCCTCTCCTGGCCCCAGGCAAAGGCAGACAAGTTCTTTCAGGAGTTCTCCATGGGAGAGGCAGCTCAAGGCTGATTACTGGAAGAGGGAAAGGTGTGGCCCTGCAGTGTGAAAAGCCAATCTTTGCTTTAGAAAAGGAAAAAAAAAAAAAAAAGAACCTTGTGATGCCTGAAGTAGGTCAAAATACTTAACCCAGCCCCTTAGTGACACTTCTGTAAAGGTAAGCAAACAAAGCAGGCCAGTGGAGAATTTCTCTGGGTTCCCACAGTGAATATCAAAGCTGCAAAGGACAGGTATGAGAAAAGTTGCATGTTAACGTGGAGAATCGAGAGAGCAAGCCTCTGTATCTATTTTACATGCAAGCTTTTCAAGATTACTATTTAGCAGTTGTAAAGCCTGTAAGAATTGAATTTAAATTTAATCCTGCCACCCTGGTAAACACAAACCACAGAGTTTATAATAACCTGGTTTAAGTCCAGGAGTAACATATAGTAATGAGATTAACAGTTAGGGCTAAAGAGACTTCGGAAGGTGACTGAAGGAGTGAATTCCAATCATTTTAGTCTGGAGTCTGAACTTTTATTAGTTTATATGTTGACTTAGCACTCAATGGGATTAACATTATTCACCTAAACAACAGTCAATTCCAGATGTACCCCTTTTTCCCTCTTAAAAAAAATCACAGAGGAGTATGTCAACACCTGCCTGCTGTTCAACAGGGGCCTTCCCTGGAAAGAAAATGTGTGATTTTCTGTGTGCACACAGGCATTTAAGAGCAGAGCAGCTCCCTGTGAAGAAGGGAACAAATGCCCACTGTTCTCACAGTCAGGACTATGTAAGGACAGGTGGCCCCATGCTGACTTTTTTTTTTTTATTTTTTTTCTCCAGGGTTTTGTTTTTTTTTTTTTTTCCTCCAATTGCTTTAGTCTGCAGCACTCCAGACTGCCTTGGGAGCAGCTCTTCGCAGCTCTGCTCTGAGCACAGGAGGAAGGGCAAGGGTGAGGGTTGTTTGCAAGGAGAGGTCAGGCAGGAGTCAGCCTTTACAATTCCATTAACGCTGGGACAGGGTCAAACCGAGTGCAACGCTCCAACAAAATGCACCAAGTGGCCACAAGCTGTCACCCTGGAAGGTCCCTGCCAGCATCTGTGGGGTAAAGAAAGGACAGGCTTGTAATGGGGAATGGTTTGCCACCCCATTTATGAGAACAGGCTGCTGTTGCTGCAGGGAGCCAAAGCACACAAATGTTAAAAATAGGCTGGAAACTGTTGTAAAATGGTTGATAGATCGTTAAGTGTGTACTGTTAGTTTG
Organism: Melospiza georgiana; assembly: GCF_028018845.1. Classification (NCBI taxonomy): domain Eukaryota; kingdom Metazoa; phylum Chordata; class Aves; order Passeriformes; family Passerellidae; genus Melospiza; species Melospiza georgiana. Next base: position 6,897,190 of record NC_080451.1, read on the forward strand.
GTTGTTATATTGTAAAAGGGGTTAAAAGGGTAGCTGTAAGAAATAGGGTACTCAAAGTAGCATAGAGGACACAGACTCAAGCTATGTCAGGGAAGGTACAGGTTGGATATCAGGAGGAAATTTTTCACTGAAACAATAATAAAGTAATGGAATGCTCTTCCCAGGGCCATTCTCACTGCTTTGCCATCTGTTGCAAAAGATGGCAAAGCAGGGCCATCCTTCCCAGAGAGGTGGCAGAATCACCATCCCTGGATGTGTTTAAATAAAGCCTGGACATGGCACTTGGTGCTAGAGTCTGGTTGAGGTGTTAGGGCACAGGTTGGACTCGATGATTGGACTCATTATTCTGTGATTCTGTGATAACACACCTCAGTGAAGAGCCAGCCTGGACAGAACTGTAATGGCCAATCAAGCCCCTTAAACCTTCATGCGAATGAAAGATCCAAACAGAAACCAATCCAGAGGGACAAAAACAGGATAAAAAGGGACATCTGACCCACTGAAATTGTGCTGTTCCCCTGGGACATCGCTGCTCCATCCTCAGCAGGAACACTCCTGCCCAGCCCGGTCCCCCTTGCTTTAGGCCTTTCTTTTATCATAATAAATGCTGAAATCACTTCAGTACCCCTTGCTTTAGGCCTTTCTTTTATCGTAATAAATGCTGAAATCACTTCAGTACCCGGAGCCTGCTCCTGTTTTTATCACAAAGAAATATCCTGCAGAAAGATTCTCTGGCTGCAGAGCAGGAAGAAGTGGAGGATCTGGGGGTGGGGAGAGGGGTTAGGAAAGTTCTGTGTTTGAGGTAAGGCTCTGGAGACACCCACCAATAGAAATATAATGCTCCACCCTGCAAAAATAACCAGTGTGCTGCTGCCGCCGCCTCCGTCTGCTTGGCATGGCATCCCTGTAATCCAGATTCCTATAAAAATGTCAGGAAATTGTGGGGAGGGGAAATATGCAGGTGCAGAAAGCCCTTTTGTCCTGCAAGCACAGCAGACAAGATGAAGGGATAGAAAGTCAGTAAATAACATTTCAAAGGGGAAAAAGAAATTACTGTGATGGTCTGACAGGATATTTCAGCATCACTGAAGTTTAGCTGTGTGCACATTTTTTCTTCCAAAATGCTGCATTATTATTTTTACTTACTGCATAAAACTATCTGGGTAAAGAACCTGTGACAGGTTAAATATTCAGTTAGACATCTACTACAATGCAAAGCTATGTCTGCACTGAACAGTAACTCTTCTTGAAAAGCTAAAAAATCCAAAAGTTAGATTACAAGGTAATGTTAGGAGAAAAGGACATGTGGAGTTAAAAAGTGGCTCCAACACAGTATTATTTCACCTGACTGGGCTAAACTGCCCATAAATTGAAAAACCTGACAATATAAATGTATGTAAAAGAAGAATTAAAGAGCTACAAACTGGGTGCCAGTCAAAGTGGATTCTTCTTAGAGTTTGCCTTTCTATTTCTGAGATAAATTCTGGAGCAGAGCAGCCTAACCTGGAAATGCTGGGTGGTTTTAACTTCCAGTCTCCAGGGACAGCACTGACTCCTAGGCTGGACCCTGCATGGCTTAAAAATGGCTTAAAAATTATTTATGCTGCATTACCAGTTTAAAGACTTGTCAGCTTTAATTCAGAACACCTTCAGTTCTGTTCCAAGCTCAATCATGATGAGCAATTCACCAGCACTTCACTTATTTTGGGGAATATATTAAAAAATTCTCTATAAAAATAAAAAAAATATAGATTTATCAATTTGATGCTATCCTCAAAACATCACTGAGAAGAAAAACTAGGGAAGGGTTTAAATTTGTTAAGCTGGGAGAAGGCTGGCAACAAAAATAGCCAGAGAAACTTAAGGGTGAATAATGTTCCCAATGCTGTCATTATAAACTGCCCTCCAGAAAGGGCTAAAATATGCTCCAGATCATCCATGTGCATAATAGGATGCAGCTCTTGACTGAAAAAATAACTTCTCCCGTGAGGTTACTGGAGAAGTATTGGAGTTAAAATAGCCTGCCTGAAATTTGTGTATAAACACCAGACAAGCTCCCCTACAAGCCTTTCTCTGCCTCTAGAAAAAGAGAACTGCTACCATTTTCAAACCACATAAAAGCTGTCAAAAGGTGCCTTTCTTATAAGAATTTTAGTTGAAGAAATAAAGGGCACTGCTCAGAAGAAAGCTTCAATATTGAAATGCTTAACTGGTTGCCTATCTTTTCATGTGCTTTTCAAAATGTTATTTTTTAATGGTGGCTGTTGCTATGCAACAGAGCAGAATCTCTAAAATCTATTCATGAGTTGTACAAATGGCAGTTTTCAGGACATATTTAACTCTCTCAGTCTATTAAGTCAAAGAAGGAGGATGGGAATCAGAGGACTGGAAGCTCCCAGAGCACAACCCCCACCCAGGGGTACAGCATGGCTTAAAAAGGATCTTTCACTGATTATACCATTTTTTTCAATACAATGTTAAGATATAGAAGTTACTTTGCTTTCAAAAATGTGAGAAACAGCACAGTTCTGTTCAATAAAATGATATCTAAATGTAAAACCAGAAGTTATATACATGTTCATTACTTTTAGCCAGATCAAAGCAATTCAAATTCAGGCTCTGCCACAATGGTTATTTAAATAACCTATTTGCCAAATGTTATTTAAACAAGAGGTGCTGGTCAGGCAGTCACAAACCCAGCTTTAGCATACTCCTAAACTTACAGCTGCCTGAAGTTCCCATCTTTTGGATGTGACTGCTTTTCAGGCAATGCAAAATGAAGTTAATTCACTTCAATGTGAACACAAAATCAATGAAGTTATCACAGAATGAGACAAACCTCACCTTCCAATAAAATAAACTGTATAAAGTAACCTGGGCAGTAAGGCAGATTTAGCTGAGGGGCAGAAATGGAATATTGAGGCACAACAATTCTCAGTGTGTTCAAAGGCAGCCACAAGCCCAGCTCTTTGCCTGAAGGGTTCCCTCCCTGCCAGCAGCCTCAGGGCATTGGGGATCTGGAAACTGCTCCAAGAAAGTGTGTGAAATTTAGCCCTAAAAAAACAGGCCTATTTTTGGTTGACTCACATTCACTTTTTGCTTCCACTGAAATATAAGTGACAAACCCAACCAAAGTAATGGCCTGAAGGACAGCAACCCCCACGTGCAGCAGTGATGGATTGTCAGTGCTGGAACTGCACTTAGAAACCTGGAATCTGAAACAAATAACACTACTTGGCCTAAATCTGAGGCTCAAATACAAACCAAAAGTGTTCTAACTGTTTTTACTGATTCCAGTGGCTAAAGAAACCATTCTTACTTCATCCCAAATATATCAACTCCCTCTAAGATGGATCTTTCTTCAGTCTATAACCAGCATTCTGATTATTTGGTGCATTTACAATTTCAACAACAACCTGAAAATGTGTAGTTTCTAATTTATTTTATAAGCATAATTTACTTTCAATGGTTAAGAATTTTTTATTTCTTACTGTCTCTTTCAAGTCAGTTAGGAAGAGAAACTAAAATCTCTTTATAAATGTAAGATGCTATACTCAAAACATCCTTATTGTCCTTTTCAAGCCAATGAGGAAGAGAAACTAAAATCCCTTTATAAATGTAAGATGCTCTTGTACATTTCTGCTTTTGCACAAATGCTGGACTGAGATGGGGCAGTGTCAGTGGTCAAAGGCATCAGGAAAGCTCAGTGAGAGCTGTAAATAAGCTCTTTTTTCAGTCTATAACCAGCATTCTGATTATTTAGTGCATTTACAATTTCAACAACAACCTGAAAATGTGTCATTTACAATTTATTTTATAAACATAATTTACTTTCAGTGGTTAAGAATTGTCTATTTCTTATTATTCCTTTCAAGTCAGTGAGGAAGAGAAGCTAAAATCCCTTTATGAATGTAAGATGCTCCTGTAAATGTCTGGTTTTGCAGAAATGCTGCCTGAGCTGGGGCAGTGTCAGCGGTCAAAGGCATCAGCAGAGCTCAGTGAGAGCTGTAAACAAGTGCAGTGATGTCAGGAGGAGCTGGCTGACCCAGGGCTGAACTCTGGCTCTCAAGGACACACAGAGTGCCAGATCCCTTTCCCACACATGTGTGCACACACACTCCCCTCCCCTTCCATCAGAAAAGGTGTCACAGAACAATCTGCCACAGTTGCACATCACCATCCATGGAAATAAACCCTGGGACCCCTTTTGATGGCTGAGACTTTGCTTTTGAAGAGACAAACCCTCTTCCACAAGCACATCAAATATAAACACAGTGGTCTCTGAGGGGCCTGGGTTCCAATCCAAGCAGAAAAGCCACAGCATTGCACAACCAGCACATCCCAAACCCAAAATCAAACGGCTCAGCTCAGCCAGGCAGGAGTCCTGCATTTCCCAGGGGCCTTGGAAATATTCTGACATAATTCCTGACAGCTCCCTGTGGCCAGAGCCAGCCCTGAACTGTGAGCATTTGGGAAAGAAGCACTTTGTACCAGCTGGGTGCCTTTAATATCCCACTTGGAGCATGACCTCGTCTCCTTAAGGCTCTGTCCTCTCTGGGAAGGTTTTTTTAGGAGTTGGGTACAGGGAATTGGAGGTTGTAGTCAACATCAAACCAAGCTGCTGAAAGGGGATGTCAGGATTTTCCATTGCCTCTCCAGCAAGCTTTGCCCAGGGAAGTGCTGATCAGAGACAAGCTGTCTGTGTTTACTGCCAGCAAGGAGACTGAAGTGACAGATCGAAGACAAACACTAATTTAATGTTCATGCAGAAAATATCTGACTGCCCACTGTTCTTGCTGATCCATTTTGCTCAGTGTTTGTCTTCCCACAAGTTAAGTTTGGTATATTTGAGATTTTTCTTGAGGTCCAGTAAAAAGATTACCCAAGAATTTCTGCTTTCAGGTAAAATGGTGCAAGTTTGTCATGTCAGCTCTTCAGACACAGAGAAAATCTTGGGTGTACCTGGTGATTCAAAGGGCAAATAAAACAAACCTCAATTATAAGCACATAAAGGATCATGGTTTTTTAAGTGGTGACTTCTGTCTTCTAGATGTAGGCCTGGCCATAAAGGAGACATTTGCTTCTCAGTGAAGATTCTAAGAAACACTGAAATAAGATCTTCAGTGCATGAAAAATGACTTTCTGCTACTCACAGGAGTTCAGACAGCAGAATTCTAGTCCAGGACGTACTGGGAAAGAGGACCTACCAAAATGACAAAGAGTACCCATGGGTACACCTGTACTGCTGAAGAGAAGGGAATATGACTGAGTGAAAACTCAATTTGCACCTATTTTAAATGGCTTTTTCACTGAGATAAGGGAAGAAATCTATTATTAGCCAAGTCACACCAACTGCTACCCCACCTTTATACAGACTCTTTCTAATCTGTAGCTAAAACTGTGGCATACTACAGGATAATCACTGACATGGTCTTTCCAGGCACAATTTATATTAAAAAAAATTATATATATATATATATATATATATATATAAAAACCTCAAAATATGTATAATTTTATGTTGGTGAAGTGCACTCAAAAGTACAGTTGTCACTGGTTACACACTGAGAGCCAGGTTTACCTCACAGGCACACACCTAAAGCACAACTGATTCAGCACGGCTGTATTTGTGCTTTTAAACATGATTTTATTGCCATAAATGGAGCACTGACACGTTTGCTCAGGCAGTGTAAGACAACAGAAATCCCTATGTTAACCAAAACAAATAAGCTCTGCAGCACTGCAGTCAGTAAATTGTAATTAAGAAGGTGGCAACATAAGGGCAGCTGTCCACAAAATCCCATTGTAATTATGCATAGTTTATGGCTAAACTAATGGGATGAACAATTTAAATTAATTACAAACTCTGCCAAGGTAGCCATCTATTCCCAAGTCTATTAATTAGAATCAATTTAATCCCCACTGGGATAAAGGTCAAACAACATGTATTTGACCCTTTTCTCCTGGCGTCAGTGTTATCAGCCAATGGATCTGGCAGTGCCTGGGTCTGACTTGTTCAGCTCCTCAGGATGTTGACAGGATGCTTTGAAGAACAGAGCCTGGGCCCAGCTAAAAGAATCTTTAATAATTTCTGCTTTATATTCCTGATAAGCATGGGTTTTAAACGGCCAGAGCTTATTCTCAGCTCTGAGGCTGTTGTTCTCTGTCTTGAGGAGTTTTTCTTTTCAGTCTCCCTTTCCTGCAGAAAAGCTTGGAGCAGCAATTGTGTCAGATTTGTGTCTTCATTTGGGACAGGAATCCAAGTGAAAGTGAACACTTATTTGTTACTGGATTTTAAAACAAATACTCATACTCAATACTTAAACCCAAATAATCATTAGCTGACATTTTCAAACTGCCCAGAGGGAAAGATACCAAATTTCTAGACCCTTGTCCAATTTTATGGGTAGGTAATCAAGATAACTGTTATTTTTTTCTTCTCCCCATCACTCTTGCAGAATGAATTAACTGGCTTCTTCTGTGAACTTCATCCATTTGTCCTAATTCTTCCATTTTTTTGGGTTTTTTAATTTGCCTTTATACTTTGATTCCTCTCAGGTTACTGTCAGGCCAAGTTCCTGCCTTGCTCTGGCAGTTTGATGTAAAACCAGAGAATTCTTGATGTGCCAACTTTGAATGTTGCTGATCTCTTTTAGAAATGGAATTCAGAGTGTATTTAGAGTTTCCTAAGTTCCTCCTTTGCAATTTTACTATCCACTGCACAGTATCACTCTAGTAAAGCAGGTTGCCACAGCAATCTTAAGAATAAAAAAATCTTTGATTCCTTTAAAAGGTTTCAGTCAAATGCTTAGGACTGTATACATGGATTATGGTCACTATTAAAGCAAATTGCTGTGCCTGGCTAATTAAATCAGACATTAGCTCAACAGCATGTTTGATTCTTTTATAATGCAGTAAAAACTACCTACAGGTTCTACAAGTCTGAGACTTTTTCTGGCCTGTGCCAGAGCCATGACATAAATGCAACATAAATACTCAGCAACACTTTTACAAGTCACTGTAGGTGATGAAACTACACAAATAAAATAGGGATGAATCACTTGAGGTCAGTGGCCTGAAACATCATGGCCCAAAACCTTCCTGTTAGCCCTGAAGTGCAGAAAATCTGCCTTTTTCCTTCCTACAAATGAGACTGAGAATGATGGAATCAGACTATGGCTGAGGCTCTGAGTGTTCTCTGGTCCAAGCCCCTGCTCAAGATCAACCTCATCTGCTGCTCTGACCAGGTCAGCTCAATTTGAATTTCACTGCTTCCTCCTCCAGCTGAGTCTCTGTTTTCACTTTCAAGGTATTCACTTTCACTTTACCCATACTCCCTTCACCTTTAGTTAGCATTAGGTCTACTGCAGCCTTTACTTCCTAGCATTAATTTTTAAAACAATCTGTTTTCTACCACACTCCCTGCACCTCTCTAAACATTCTTCAAAACTCTTTACTGCTGCTTTTCAAACCCCACCTTAAAACTTCCATTGCTGTGATGCCTCTTCCAGAACTTTAAACTGGCTCAACAAGTGGTGCTGCAGTCTCTGGCTTTCATCAGCAGAGAGCTCTGTGTTGGTACTCATTGTCACCTTTTGGTTTTTATCTCCACTGTCACATTTATTTATTTTATCCCTGCCAACCCTGAGGTCAGCATCATCTTTTGCCGTTGCTCTTATAAAGCACATTTAGCATCTTTATGCTAAACAGTCTTTGGTGTGAAGTCAGTTTTTGAGGCACTGCAATGGCATTAATATAAAACCTCATCTTTAAAAGTTTAAGATTTTTTACAGCATTGGCACAGTCCTTGTATTTAGTGGGAAGCCTCATTTAACTGCCTTGGTGCCAGACCTTCAGCATGTTAAAAAGTGCTGGATCTTGGTGTGCCAACTCAGCATGGTCTCAATTGGGACAGCATTCTCTCATTACATCACTGCATCTTGATGAGAGATGACAAGACTGCAACTCTGCAAGCACCACTTCTTGTTAACATCATTTATTCTCCTCACAACACACCCAGCAACAAAAGACAGGTATGTTCCAAATCATAACTTAAAACAGCTCCAGCCCAAGCTGCTTCACAGACACCAAAGATCTGAGAGCTGATAAATCCTGGTGGTGCCTGTCAGGCAGAGACACTTATTCAGCATGTTATTCCAAGTGCTGGCCTTGGCAGCAGCCCCCAGCACAGGCTCCATGCCATGGCAGCCTGGCACTCCAAAAAGGGCTCTTCTGCCCATCCTTAAATCCAACCAACAAAGCTGGGAGCTGCCAACAGGAAGCCATTAAATAAAGCTGCTGTCAGGATGTAATCTTTGGAGAAATAAAGCCTTTCTGGAGACTATAAAGCCACCCAATCAGATCTATGCTGTCATACTTTACCAAAAGTTTCAAATTAATGTATTATTTCACATGACATGGAAAAACATTCACTCCCCAGCTCTTCTCATGTACTTCTTGTTGCTGATAAGTTGTGACATGCTCTCCTAGTTCACTGTAAGATTAAGAGCCTAAACTTAAGGAAGATTAAAGTAACCATCATTTAACATATCCCTGAAGCTGCTGCATTCCTGTGGTGGTTTCTTTCCAACCACACACACAAGAGGAGAGATTAATCACTTACAACCTCATATTTGCACTACAGGTAAATATTCTCATTACACTTAAATATCTACAGCATAGAAAATTTCCTTTTAGATTACATTAGTGCATTTTCCTCCTAGATTCCATTATCCTTTTCACACAATGTCAGATTGTCTTTTCCAAATGGTCACTTACTTTTTTGCATTTTGGAAATGACTGCACAGAAATCCATTAGACCATTCAGAATAGGGACAGATGCTCACCTGGCAACAGTTTCTTAGCACTGAAATCCAAATATATATATATATATATTTTACACTGTCTTTTAAAACCAGGCTACCTTAAATGTAGTGCAGCACACTGACATATTGCACTGGGTAGTGTACATCAGAACTGTGTCCATTTCTTTTATAAACCTAATTTTAAAGGCTTTCTAATTTCATTATGTTAAGTCATGATGCCTGTTAAAAACAAGTACATGTGATTAAGCAGTTTCTGAGGAAAATCAGGTTCTCTCAGTTCTGAAAGTGTCATTTTAAAGCAGCTCTTTTCTTCTATCAGGACTAATATTCTCTGGGGTGGCCAGATCAGGTCTAGTCGTGTTCTGAGCTGAGAAGGAATGAATGTGTCAGAAATCAGTTATTACTTGCAGAACAAAAGTGTCTCCTTGACAACTGGCCCAGCACATGGGATTTTAAAGCTGACAGAAGCAGAAGGGCTTCCTAGGGTTCCTGCAGGGATCTCCTCTGTTCCAAACCTGGAACCCTTTCTTTTGGGAAGTACAGGGCTCCTGCAGGGATCTCTCACGCCTTCCCCACTCCCCAGGACACATTCAGGAATTATAAACCTTTGTACATGACAAAAGAAAGGGTTCCAGGCTTAGAACAGGGTTCCTGCAGAGATCTCATCCCTTCCCCACTCCCCAACAGAGTCAGGAATTATAAACCTTTGTACATTACAAAAGAAAGGGTCCCAGGTTTGGATGAAGTCTGGGGCACATTCCCATCCCAGTGCACCAGGAATTTGATGCCAGGTAAGAGATACTCTCCAATGAAATTTTGCAAGACTCTTCTACAGTCTCTGAAAGTGCAACCAGAGATGAATGTTTGAGAGTGACTGATATTTTAAGACATTTTGGATTAAGAACTCTTACTGAATCCATGGGAGACACTCATATCTTTTGTCCTGAGCCTCAAAAAATGTTACAGCTCTGAAACAGCAGCAGTGCCTTTTGCCCTCACATCAGGAGATTAGTATTAATTTAATATCCAGCTCTAGTCACACAGCATTGGTATGTGCAATAAAGAAGCTTTTAGAAAGTGTATATATATTAATTCATACAAATCAGGACAATAATATATGAGCCATTCACTTAAGAGTTGGACTCGTTAATCCTTGTGGGGACTCTTCCAACTCAAGAGTATTCTGTGAAATCTGTGAACTAATAAGTCAATGTGATTCATAAAGACCAAAATGAAATATTCATAGAGCTACAGATGCAATTTGTGTGGGAGGAGCATGCCATTGATAAACTCATCTCAAAACTTGCCAAATTTTCCATTACTGGGAATACAAGGCTAAATTCTAAGACCTGATAACAATTTTTTTTTACATAACCTCTCACCAATACTCTCAGCCTAAACACAAAATAGCCTCAAATCTTACTCAGCTAAACCCCTCCAATTATACAAGGCTTTCAAGCACTTCTAATTCCTCTGAGGTTTTCAGTTCTGTTGGGGAAAGTGGAACACTGAGGGAAACCCCAGGTTCCAGCAGCAGCGTGGGCTTGCACAGCTCCCATCCATCCCTTTCTTGGTGCTACTTCATCCCTCAACTTCTTCCCATCCCAGCTGACACTGAACTTAAAGAGGGCAACAAGAAATCTTCCAAAATGCAGACACTGAGGTCTGACTTTGAAAAATGCTGCGAAAATACCAATGGAGAGAACAGCTGAGATCTCAGGGCTGTTGGGTTTTTCTGGAAAGGCCGAAGAAACTCTTCCAAGGTCACTGTCAGATAAACAAGAATACTAAATTACATACTGAAGCTGGGGAATCTGTTTCAGTCCTATTATTAACATCTTTTTCAGTTACTTTTATTAGGTTTTGTTGACATTTAACAATGCAGAATGCCTAAGAACTGAGCATCCCTGTCCCATTCAATCACATCTCAAATTAGATAACCTGTGAACAAAGTAAATTAAAATGACGAGGAAAATTTTTAGAGATCAAAGTTTCCTAAAAGAAAACCTAACAAAGATAAAGACATAGGAATCAAACTTCTTCACTAGAGACTATCAAAACCAGGGCTGGCAAATTCCTGGCAAAGGCACTATAATGAAAGTTCTGTAGGAAAAGCAAATGGCTTTAAGGAAACCAGGCAGAGTTTCCCACTCTGCTGAGCAGTGAATGAACCCATTCAGTCCCTACACCCCCTGACTGCTCACATCTGCAGAGGGCTGTTCTCCAACACAAGAAATACTGTTCAAAAGGGCCAGTCTTTCCAATATTAACTGGATTATACAGTACAGTCTTTGCAAAACACCATTAGGCTTTGGAAGTGGATTTTTATTTCATAGGCATTAAATCATAAACTCATAAAAGTCTCTCCTTCTCCCATTTCATTAACACAGACATTCTCTGCCATTTTGGCTCACCAGAGTATCAACAGCTACGAGCCTTGACAGAGCTACCAGTGTGTGAGACTGAGGCAGAGGTGATACTGCATTGACCAAATACTTTTAAGGTACAGTCAAATTCTCAAGAGTTAAAGCAAACAACAGTGAGGATTTTGAATTTTGCAAGCAGGCAAGAAGGGACTGAAAGCAGAAAGTTGATTTCTCCAGCAATTCAGCCACAGCAAAGCAGCTTCTCAGGCACCACTTATGAATCTGGACACATCTCTGGGAAGTTGGATTACAACACTTGAACGTTTCCGGAGAAAAGTCAGTGCTGTTCATCCCTCATCATAACACTAACATGTCCTGGATCATCTGTAAGCACTTCATCCCCGCACACAGCTCATTTACATGCTCTTGGCTTTTTCCAGAAGTGCTCCAGGAAGCATTTCAATACACAGCACCTCCCAGGACCAAGTAGTTCTTGAAAACTACTTGAAATTACAAACGGAGTATGGATCCTTTGACCTCTCAGGGTACACTTGAACAGGAATTATCTGATGATTAAAGTCTCCCATTGCCTAAAAATTGCTGGCAGTCTTAATTGAAAAAAAAAAACAGAACATACACTTCTGAAACTGCAAATAGAACTGGCACTGCTTTGTGCCTTTATTGGTGATTTCTTTGGAAAGGCCAATGAACAACTTTGAGAAAAGAAACATCACTTGAGAAGGAAATGTCTCAGACATTTATCCAAGTCACATTTGAGGCACAATGGCAGAGCAATGGGGGTAAAGAATGGGAGTCAGGATGGATTTACAAGATCATGCCCAAGAGACTTCCATTCCATCAGACTGAGAATTTTACTCTCCATGCTCATCAATCAAGACACAGTATTTCCATTTTAATAAACCCTTCTGGGATTTATTTCTTGTCCTCTTCACAGCTTTAAATGCAAAATCAAATTTTACAGTAGAGGAGTTGCAGATGTGACAATTCATAATCTTGTGAAACACAACATTTGCCACCTTGCTCGAAAACGGCTCCGCTACATCTCACTTGTGAGCCCCTGAAACTGAGTGTAAGATGAAATCCCATCCAGTCTAATTACCAGAGAAGTTTCATAGCCTCACAGTCCCAACTAACTTTATCTTTCTGAAGATTCTAATCTCAAAAATATGGTTATATATCGCCGCCTACCTCCAAAAGCCCGCCACTATGTCTGTGTGCGCAGGCGCCGGGAGCGCTTGGTCAGGACACACTGCTCACCCTCCACCAGAACCTGAGCCCTGGCACTGCTGCCAAGCTCCTGCATGGCATGCTGGGCTGGGCCCAGAACTCCATGCCTCTGCTGGAAGCCTTTTCCTGAACTTGGAATGTGGTGACTGCGCCATCTGATAATCAGAATCTGCTCTAAGTTAGTAATTATGATCAATAATTCGAGCTTTGCATATTAGTGTAAGCCCGTTTTTGTAAAAAGAGAAAAACAGTCAGTTTTCATAAGCCTTATCAAAAGATGACTTGCTAGACACTCCAAGGCTTTTTCATTTCTTTTTGGTTGTCAAATGCAAAGTGTAAAATTGAAGAGGAGTGCCAAGCAGAAGGTTGCGCATGGTACATGGCGACTGCACAAAATCCACAAATTTAGGGTTGAGCACAGAAGCAGGAAAGAAATGAAATCTCATAGCAAAAGGAATGGAAAGTACCACATGTAGGTAAAATTAGCATTAAAACTACTAAGGAGATGAAGCCAACTTTGGTGTTCTCACCACAGGCTGGCAGGCAGTGCCACTACCAGGGGGATCAGAACTTGCTGAGGGCCATATGACTGACTGCACACAATGATATAACTGAAAAGAAAATCTAATTCAAACTGAGTCAAAGACTTAAACACCTTGATGACGCACATGGAAACATCCCAAAAGGCAAAACACCCCAAAGTTCTAACCAGTAACTAGCAACACAGAGCATTTCAGAACATATGAGTACAGAAGTTCCCAATAATTACTCTCATATATTCTGTATTCTTTCCTTGTACAATATGTAGAGATTCTGTAGATAGGATGCACAGCTAGAATACAGTCTGTGTCTGTTTACAGTAATTCCATCCTCAGCTCTCTCTCAAACAGCCCTGGCTCCTTTTGGCCCCTGTCCCTTGGCTCCTCAGGGCCATTGTTCAGCTCCCGGCTCAACTGCAGCAAAACAGCTCTTAAATGCTCTGTAGAAATGGCTGCACTTTAATGCCAGCACTCAGCATAGCAACCAGCCACTCTAAATAAATAAATAATGAAGCCTGGTATTCCAACAGATAATATAAATACACCTTCAGCAAATTTCTTGGGTCCAAAGGTCAATCAACTTGTTTGCTCTGACTCCCAGAATGTGTAAATCTCAACATGATGTTTAAACACAAACACAGACAAACATCAAAGTTCAATGCTGACATATTTTACACCTCAGAGTTACATGCCAGAATAGCTCTGTACCACACAGAGAAAACTGTAATGCATGTGTAAGGAAGTGATAAAACCCTATCCTGAACTAAATCCAAATGTTTTTCTTTAAATAGCCTCTCATTCTGTATTTTTCCTCTTCTTTCTTCTCTATTTATTCTCATTCATTCTCTCACACAGAAAAGTATTTATGCAGCTAATTTCACCAGTCCTCCCCTTAATTACCAATAAAAGGGGAGATGAAACTTTCCATCCTGAGACTCATTTCAGGATGCGTGTGTTTCTGCATCCCTGACTGATTCACACATAGGAACATACCTGTATATACAGAACCACAACATTTCAAGGTAAACCACCAGTTCTGAGCAAGAGAATGGACCCACCAGCTACACTGGCACTTCTGGGCTGCTGTGCAGAGCAGCCACTCTCAGCCTCTCTCCTCAAGGAAATGTGCAAATAATCCCACAGCTTCCACTCAAACTGTGCTCTTCTTGCCGGCTTCTCATTCATTTTCCCCTTGAACAGCTCTGGGCTGTCCAAAAATGAAACATAAGGGACTTCAGGAAGCACAAGGAATTAATTTCACGAATGGAAACCCAGCAGGGTGAAAGGGAACACTTCTCCCCAGTGTCCCAGAGCCACCTGCCCTTCTCCTCTCGGGTGATATGACCTGATAGAGGGGGGCTCATTGTGCATGATCCCTCTCATTTGGGGTGATGTGATCCTGACAGAGGAGGGCTCACTGTGCATGATCCCCATGCCCCTCTCCTTTGGGGTGATATGATCCTGAGAGAGGAGGGCTCACTGTACATCATTCCTCTCCTTTGGGGTGATGTGATCCTGACAGAGGAAGGCTCACTGTACATGATCCCTCTCATTTGGGGTGATGTGATCCTGATAGAGGAGGGCTCACTGTACATGATCCCTCTCCTTTGGGGTGATATGACACTGACAGAGGAGGACTCACTGTACATAATCCCTCTCCTTTGGGGTGATGTGATCCTGATAGAAGTGGGCTCACTGTACATGATCCCCATGCCCCTCTCCTTTGGGGTGATATGACACTGATAGAGGAGGACTCACTGTACATAATCCCTCTCCTTTGGGGTGATGGGATCCTGATAGAGGAGGGCTCACTGTACAGGATCCCCATGCCCCTCTCATTTGGGGTGATATCCTGATAGAGGAGGGCTCACTGTACATGATCCCCATGCCCAGCAGTGCCCGGAAGCAGCAATGGAAGTGAGCTCCGTGCCCAGAATCGCTCGTGTCTCCTTCCCCTGCCACAGCAAACCTGGGCTGAGGCAAAACCCTCTCCTTTGTCAGCACAGGGGGATTTTCTCACAACCGCGTTTTCACCGATGGGATGGGGAAAGGCAGGACGCGGTGAAGGAGGAGTGGGCAACTTCTGAAATGAAACCGATGTAATAACTCAGAGAGCTGCTCTCACCTTTCCAGGCGATCCCACCCGGAGGTGGGGCAGCAGGGCTCGCTGGCAGAGCAGCAGGTGGGCGCTCCCCATCCCATCCCATCCCCATCCCCGCTCACCTTCCTGGCTCCTCTCCGGGCGAACTCCCGGGCCAGGTGCCGGCCGATGCCGCGGCCCCCGCCGGTCACCAGCACGTTCTCCCGGGACAGGTCTCGCAGCTTGGGCGGCAGCAGCAGGCACACGGCGGCTTTCACCACCAGATACACCATCTGCACCGGGAACAGCAGCAGGGCGCCCAGCCACTTCCACATCATCCTCTTCTGCCAGGCAAAGTTCGCTTCCAAGCCTCCACAGAACCAAGGTGACAGAGAAAGAAAAGCGATAGCCTTCATGCACCCCCAGATGGGTGACAATTCTTCAGCCCCCCTTCCAAAACTTGGGGGCAAGAGGTTCTTGGACTGGAAAAATCCTTCCCTCCCCCGAAAAAATAAATGGGGGTAGGAGTAAAGTAGTGCAGAAGACCAAGTCACTCCCCTGTTTCTTGATCGGTGTCCTCTGGGATTGTCACACGCAGGTAAAGCAGCTTCCTTGCTTTTTAACTGGAAAGCTTTTTTTAAAAAATTAAAACAGAGGAGGAAAAAAAAGTAGAATTAAAAGTAACCATACATCCCTCCGCTGCAAAAACCCACATGAAAATCCAGTATCCAAACGAAAGGTTTTTATATGTAGAAAAATAAAATAAAGCAGCCTATGTCTCCAAATTTCAGCCTGCAGTGCCTTCCAGGCAGCTCATTTCTATTCTTAGACTCAGGAAATTGCTTAAATAAGATAGAATTGCCAGGACCTTCTTTTTAAGAAAGCCTCAATTCAGGGTGAGGTTGTTGTTCTTGTTTTAGTATCTATAAATATCTATAGACGTTCTGTCCTGAGCCGGTTGCAAAGGCTGAGCCGGTCACTGCCTCTCTCTGCCCCCTCTCCCGGTTTTTTCACTTGGAGCGTGGATCACAGAGCAGGAATTACGCCGTGCACTACTTCAGCTCTGGCTCTTACTCATTTCTGCCTATTGCCGTCTCTGCCGCTCAGGGCCGCGGCGCTGGGGAGGTTTTATACCCCATTAATCCTGATTGACAGTTAAAGTGTCGGGCCGATTTCACTACTGTTCCTGGGAGTGGCTGCTGCTCTGCCCTCCCCCGCCGGCCGCCGCCGCGCCACCGGCTCGCTGCGCCTGGGCCGCCGCTGCCAGCGCGGCCGCCGGGGCCACCTGCGGGCACCAGGGGCGAGCTGCGGGGCAGCAGGGCCACCTGCGGGCACCAGGGGAGAGCTGCGGGCACCCTGGGCCGTCTGTGGGCCTCCAGGGCCACCTGCGGGCACCATGGGCTATCTGTGGGCCGCCAGGGCCACCTGCGGGCACCAGGGGCGAGCTGCGGGCACCATGGGCCATCTGTAGGCTAGCAGGGCTACCTGCGGGCACTATGGGCCACCTGCGGGCACCCCCGGCTTGCTGCGGGCCAGCAGGGCCACCTGCGGGCACCATGGGCTATCTGCAGGCACTATGGGCTCTCTGTGGGGCGGCAGGGCCACCTGCGGGCACTCTGGGCTTGCTGTGGGCACCCTGAGCTTTCTGTGGGCCACCAGAGCCACCTGCGGGCACTATGGGCCATCTGTTGGCACCCCAGGCCACCTGCAGGCACCCTGGGCCAGCTAAGGGCCAGCAGGGTCAGCTGTGGGCACCCTGAGCTTTCAGTGCACCCCGGGCTTGCTGTGGGTACCCCCGGCTTGCTGTGGGCCAGCAGGACCACCTGTGGGTACTCTGGGAGTGCTGTGGGCACCCCAGGCCAGCTACAGGCACCGTGGGCCAGCTGTGGGCACCCTGGGCTTGCTGTGGCCACTCTGGGCCACCTGCGGGCACCATGGGCTTGCTGTGGGGTAGCAGGCTCAGCTGCGGGCACTCTGGGATTGCTGCGGCCAGCAGCGTCAGCTGTGGGCACCCTTGGCCAGCTGGAGGCACCCTGGGTTGCCTGTGGGACCCTAGGCATGCTGTGAGCACCCTGGCTTTGCTGCAGGCACGCTGGGCATCCTGCAGGTGCCAAAGTCAAACAGCTTTAAATACTACATACACCCTGGGCCAGCTGCGGGCATGGGGGGCAAACTGCTGGGCACACTGGGCTTGCTGGGCTCATGCCATGCTGGGCTTGCTCCATGTTGCCCTGGGCTCTGTGCAGGAACCAAAGTGCTCTGTCACCAGGTCATGCAGCCCCTGCCTCCTCTGTCACAAAGGTGCCCAGGTCTGACCTGAGCCCAGGGAAAAGCAGGTCCAGGAAGAACCAGGGCTAAGGCTGAGTTCAAGGCAGCTGTCTCTGCCAGGGGGCTGCTTGCCCAAGATCAGCTGGTGTGTGCAGGGCAAAGCTCCTTGCAGCCCTAGATTTCCAGCTGAACCCAGCCTAGCTGATAATCATTAATATCTAGTACCACTGACCAGTGTTTTTCTGATGCCTCATGGATTTTCCATGCTGGAAGATGCTTGCATTGCTGAAAACTGGAGATTCAGCAGTGCAAAAGGCAGGCTCTGAATGACAGAGGGAGACTCACCCTGCAAAAAAAGGGTGGTTTTTTCCAAGACTTTTTTTGTCTGGTGATAAGGGCATAGCCAGAAGGTCTCCACAGCCCTTCAAACTCTGAAAAGAGGGAAAAGGGCAGAGTGTATTACAGCAGGTCCCTGGCTGTTTGCACTGTCAAGCATTAGACAGGTAAATTATGATTTTGGTTGTAGGATGAAGCTTTTCTGAGGAGGCTGTAACTGCACATTCATTTCAGAATTAATTAACTTGAAATGCAAAGCACTGAGAATATCAAAAGATCTCAAGGATATCAAACCTCACAGTGTTATCTTCACAGCTGGGCGGAAAGAAATTTGGGGTTTTATCTGCAGGTATCACTGGGATTCATCAAAATGAATGCAGTGCACAAGTTCACTCAGGTCTGGAGCCAGATGAACTATCCTGGGAAGCCATCTAGAGGTAAACACTGGAATTAAGGGAAAACTGCACTTCAAAGCACTCTCAAACTTCTTCACATCTCTAGTTCCTAAAACACCACCTCAATGGACATTTGAATCTAAGCATCTGTGTGAGACAGAGGTGAGTTTGGACGTCAAATCCCTTTAAAAATGAACTCACTTTTCTTCTTTGGAATCAAACAGGTGTTTTAAAAGCAGGCATTCAAAGTGGCCATGTGGGAACAGAGTGTTCAGGGATTTTTTGCTGGCAAAAGAAGGGCAGCCAAGTTTCTGGTGCCCCCCACATTCAACAGCTCTATCACACATAGATTTTTTGATAAAAAATATGAAAAATACCTAAATCCTTGAATTTCACCTCTGTTAAAAGTTCCACAAAAGTTTTAAGGGAAGGAAAAAATGAAATAAAATTGAGAAGAGAAACTTGCACAATTTTTACCTTTAACTGGCAGGTTAGCTCATATGAAACAAGCCATATGACTGTCACTGCATAATCAGAGTGTCAGGAGAGGGTTTTGAGGAGAAGATGAAGCATCCAAAGTGGAAACTGTCTGCACATTCTGTCAGAACCAGTGAGTGTTCCTAACTCAGCTGCATCTGAACCAGCCAGAGAATTTCCATGGCCTGCTGGCAGCATTTAGCACCTTGGTGTGTTTTTACAGCAATACCTCCAGAAATGCAGCTCGGGGAGGCACCTGGCATTACAATTTTCCTCTCATTCCAACAGCTCTGGAGGGGAGAGAGAAATTACCCAGAGAAGCCAGTGTCTGGCTGAGACAGGAATGACTCAGTGTCTGGACTGGAAACAAATATAACAACTTTCTGCTCCGGAAATAAGGAGCAGTGTTGAAAATGAAAGGATATGAACTCCATCGAGGTATATTTGGGTTTTTTTGATTCCTGAGTTCAGTCTCTTCATGCTTAAAGCACCACAGACACATTTAAAATAGAAAACTCATCAATATTGCAGAGTTAACTTGTTTAGATTTAAAAGAAAATTCATTATTAATGTAAAACATTTGCAACTCCTTTGAAGCCAGGGGGAATTGAATAATCTTGTGTTTATTTCATGTCTATTTCATATCTATTTCATGTTTATGTCATGTCTATTTCCAGCTTGAATAATAATCTAAATATGTGTTTGAAGAGATTTTTTATTCATTACGATTTTGACCTATGTACAAAGTTGCTACCAAATTTGGATTGGGAGTTAAGAAACGGTTCTAGATATATAACATTTTTCCTTACCTGTGCTTCAAATTTCATTGAAGTATGAACTATTTTCCTTCTTCACTGCTTTAGATTTACCTTGAAGCAGTGAAAACTGGTACATGCTACATTGTACAAACCTACAAAAACAAGAAGCAAAAGCAGATTTATAGTAAAACTGAAGTTTGTGCATCGTGCATGTAGTAAATAGAAACGATATGCAAGTTATTTTAAAATTTATGTAATTCAACCAAAAAGTCAAATAGCTTTAAAAACTATACATACTATAGAACTTCAGAGGTATTGTCTCTTTTAATTGCAGTTTTATTCTGAAAAGGGGGAAAAAAAGGAGTATACCAAAATTTCACCTGATTTTTGTACAGCAACCACTGCACTCTTTCTTGGCAAGAGGTCTTTTTCCAAACTGTCACCTTTACAAAACCAACATGAACTTTTATTCACAAAGTCCATCTCTGTTAGTGAGACTCCCTAAAATGCACTTTCATATAGGGCTGATTGTCCAAGATGTTTTCAATACTGCTGGTACAAACAGACACTCAGCACACACCTTGGTGAGGGTAACAAAGATCTGTCCCATCACAGCCATTCTCTCTAATTATCAGCCCCAAGTTGTCCCAAAGTGAATCCCATCTGTGTTTTCGCTCAGAAGTCCTAAACCAGTGCCCTGAAATGTTCCATAAGTTATTTCTGTGCAATTGCATCATCTTCAGAATTCATTTTGCATTTCCAGCAGTTGTTTCCTACACAGATACTCACAACAAAGCATAAACTGAAAAAACAACCAACACAACAACCTTTTAAAAGCCATTTTCATGGCACTTTTAACTGTGTTTATTCCAGTTTACAAGAGCAAGAAGGTGGTCAGGCTCACAGTGGGATTCTTTGGGTGGTCCTGTGCAGGGCCAGGAGTTGAACTTTGATGATCCTTACGGATGTGTTCCAGCTTGAGATACTCTGTGATCCTATGTAATGTATTTCAGTGGTAACTCAAGTCAGTTTTGGCTTCCATTTGTTGGCTTAGATTTCTGGGTTTGTTCTAGTGTAGCTTTTGAACTGTACTTAGTGTAGATTTATTGAGATATTCTCAATAAGAGTCGCAGAAACCGATTTTTTCTGGCTTGTGGTGGCTTGAAGGAAAAACCAGCAGTGAAAAGCACATTTACCTCCAAAACAAGTAGATACACTCTCTATCACATCACAAAGCTCCATTTCTGCAGAATGATGTTCCCTGATCTGTGAAGAGGCTCAGGCAGTGTCTGAATGTCACAGTTCATGTTACACCTGTATTTATGGGCACAACTGTGTTCATAGAGCCTTTGCAGCCTTGGAAGGCTGTTTGTACAAATGAGGTTGCTAAATGGCAAGAACTTTAGAAAGGAAAATGAGCTGGAAATTAAAACTATGCTTGAGGCACATCTGAAAGCCAATTGGGGTAAAAATTCTGTGTTTTCAACTTAAAAAGCCCCACTCAGATATATGCAGTACAAACCTGAGAGCACAGAGCAGCAGTTCCACACTGCAGTGTCAAGTAATTCCAATTTTTTTTTACATCAGTGCAGGGTTCTTAATCATAGATAATCTATCATGATCACAGAATAAGCCTTAAACCTCCTTTAAAAAAGGAAAACCTTTTGCCAAGCTGATCTGGTTTTTGTTAGATGAAGTACTGCTGTCAGATTTGGATAAATCAAGAGCTAAATTTTTGTGCTTCTTGGTTTCATTCTTCCCTCGTGTTCACATTTTCCATTTGAAATGTGTCCCAGTGGTTCTGTGATTTCACACTGTCCTTCTATATGCTATTAAGAGTCTGATACTGTTGCCTTCTGAGTTCTGCCATGGACTGAGCTCAGAGAAACTGGGTTTCTGGTTAACATCCAGCCTGACAGCAAAGACTGAATCAGGCCTTTTGCAAAAAGCTGCATTTTGATGTCTTAGGGCTTTCCCAGGGTCTTACAACAAAGCAGTGTCATGAGTAAAGATATAAAAATGTCTCATGAGTAATTCTAAATTCTAGGTAGCATCCCTTTCTAGATTCAAGTGTAAAAATAGTTGTCTTTATAAGCAGAAGTTTACACAGTGCTCTAGAGGCTCTCTAGAATTCAAAGGGATGCAGTTTCACCTATGTGGGGCTTGTTCCACCTGCTGAGTTGTTTTCATACATGTTAGAATTTGTCATTTGTTGTAACTTTGCTTGGTTTTCCTCACCTATCTGTGATGAGAAGCCAGATCTCTCAACATCTTAGGCTGCTTCAAGAGAGAACAATGCAAAAACACCTCATGTAAACAGGAATTTCCTTTCCTTGTTTGGAAAGGAAAGATCATGTTTGTTAACCTGACTGACTCATCTTACCTTCTCTTTGGTGCCTTTACTGACTTTTAGGCCAGTGAATATTTACCCATTCCTTCTGACTAACTCCTCAGTCCTGACAAAACTTCTAAGACATAAAAAGAACTGGAGAAACAGAAGAATTATGTCTTTAAGGCTCTTAAAATTAGAGAAAAGTCCTGAAATTCTACTAAACCAACATGACGTCAATTTTGACACAAACTGAACAGCAAGCTAATGCCTGTAACAAGTTTGCACTGGAAACTTGTGAACTAGCTTAAAAAGGAAATCTCAGGATAAAATATTCCCTGAATTCCTTCTAACAATGTCTTTTTAAAAGAATTCCTTACATGCAGCTGTAACTTCTTTTCAGAGGGAGAGGTTCACTAATACATACTGAGGTGAAATAATTCAGGGCCTTTGACTGTCTGAAGTTTCTTCAAACTTGACAGTTTTACAAAGGATATCAAAAAGAAGAGGAATGTTAGGAAGAGAATGGTGCTGTCAAAGGCAAACAGTTTTGACTGGGAGGCTGGGATAGGTCAGGTGTATGAAGTGATGTGGGGAAATAGGATCACACTAAAATCAGTAAAGCCCAACCTAGATGTTATCTCACAGAATATAAAAGTAGCATTAATTTTGCTTTAATTTATGTTGTTTTGTTTTTTAAAAATTACTCAAGTTAGTGTACCCCCACAGGTCTGGATGGAGTAGGCTTGGGAGGGGCTCAGCAATGGAAGAAGTCATTTATTCCCCAGCTCAGTCACTTCATTTGCATCAGAATTGGAAAGATGACTGTCATGACAAGGTGCAGGTCTGCCAAGTTAAGCTGAATTCCGTGTGATTACTTAAATGTATTTAATGATTTTCTTATCCTTAACACCATCTATCTATCTATCTATCTATCTATCTATCTATCTATCTATCTATCTATCTATCTATCTATCTATCTTAATTTTAAACCACATAATTCAATCATCTGTACTTGCTGAACTCCACTGAAGTTAAGGACTAGACCTTTTATCTTAAGAATCCAGTCTGGTCACTCATCATCCTGTATTTTATCTCTTATGACTCACTTGTTTACTCATTCCACACAGCTAAATATTTTTTTAACCCACTGACTAGTTCACATTGAAGTTTCTTGCTCTTTGCTGTAACACATATTTTGTATAAATGGGTTTTTTCTAAATAGATATATTTTGCCAGTTTTTTTGAAGTGTGCAAGAAAACATAGAAAGGACTCACTTTTTTCAGTGAAGATGTCTCTGAGGGAATACACCACAGGTTGGTAAGCCAAATGCAGAATCGTGTGGCTCATAAAAAGGAGTACTTCTCTCTATGGCCATGATTACAAGCTTTTGTAAGGGTTTTTAAATGAAATATTGTGGAGATTAGTGGGGATAAAGAAATATTTCAGTGTTCAGAGGATAAGCACAGGTTGTGTTGCTTATGTCAAGCTGAGCTAATGCTTGTTTGCTTTTTAATGTTACCCAAACAAGTTTTGTCCAGACACATGGTGGACAGAAATACACAAGGTTACATTTGATGACTCATTCCTGCACTGCCATCACCTCCTTTGGTTGGATACCATACACTCTGATCACACCTGAATTACAACCAGGGATAACAGAGTCATCTTGGATAACACAGCAAAATATGGAGTTGTAAAGAGATCAAAACCTTTCCTTTAGAAAGAATCAGCACAGAGGCTTAGGGCCAAAATTCTCCAAGTCAAGGAGAAGTTTCCCTGTGCTAGCACAGCACCACTGGTGAGCCCAGAGCCCCTTGCTGCACACTCAGGCTGGCAAATAACTGAGAGATCCATGTGGATCTCCAAAAGCAAAATTCCTTGAGACTGAGTTCAGAATGCCAGTTCTGACTGTTCTGGCCAGCTGTCTGCCTCAGCAAGTGAGCAGGGGAAAAGAGCAGCACTAAGCAAAAAGCCTTGGGATCATCCTTCAGACCTACTCCAAGAGCAGAACCTCTGCAATTCCTGACCATGGAGACTGGAGCATGGCCACTCTTCCATAGGCTGTGAGACACTCACTGGTACACTTGAAAAACATCCCAGAGAGCTTTTCAGGCCCATAAGGAAGATAAAAAATAAACCCATTTATACAAAAGAAAGGTGCTTCCTGGAAGTGACTGTGCTTTGTATGAGCTTGAATCATGCCAAGTGCACTTGTCACAGCCGGATGTTTGCAGGCTTCCATTATCTGCCAGCCCTGCCTAAAGGAGTAGGGCAGGGGGAATTCTGTATGCAAATGACATGCAAATGACCTCTCTGTGGAATCAGTCTGGAGGATATAAATACTGACACAACCATTTCAACCAGTGTCTAATTATTCCCATCAAAGAACAATGGAATCCTATTATATTCTGGTTTTATTAGCAGGAATTTTAGTTGCTTTTGTATTGCTGGTTTTAATTGCAACTGATCATTTCTTCAAGGAGCAGATTCCTTCTGATGTTGACCAGCCAGCAAAGCTCCGCCTCTATCACTGTTTGTACACTCTGATGGAAATTCTGGTGAGTCTATCATGCTCTGGGATACTGGGATTTTCAGAAAAGGAAAGACCTGAGTATGAAGATATGCATCTAAATACTGCAACTACAAGTCATGGGAAGCACACAGTAACACAGATTTAAAGGCCAAAGGTTGATTTGGTTTCTGTTACCATGTATAAAGCAGCCAGGGTGAGGTGAGGTCTTTCAATACTGATATATCCATTCTTATGCTGCAATTGGATATTTCCATAATGAAATGACTGGTCCTGTGGATGACAGGAGGGCTGTTCATAACTTACATGAATAATAAGAACCCAAATTGCTATGTCTAAGTGCACTCTGATATCTGTAAGGCAATTTCCTACATTCTGAGCTATTTGCAGTAATTTTCTCACCCTTGTTTCTGTTCTTATTCTTCAGTGACTGAATTACAGAATTATAGTTAAATACCATATAATCAGGTAGGTTGGAAGACACCTCCAGAAGTCATCTAATTGAACCTCCTGCCAAAGCAGGTTTAGGCCTGTTATCACTTATTATCTAAGTACCTGTAAGCCAGACTCACTGTGCTGTGGGCTTTGCCATCACAGAAAGAAACAGCTTTCACCCAAAAAGCTTTCAAAGTAGGCAACAGCAATATGTAGGAGCAGCCTAAGCCCTGTCATGTCTGGCACGTAACATGTCAAAAGAAAGCCTGCAGGAAAATCAGAGTGGTTTCTTTGATGTTTCTATGAAGCTCACCTCAATTCTCTAATCCCCAGTTTTGCAGAAAGAACACAGGAACTTGGCCCCACATCCTGAGAGGTGATTTTGCAGAAAGAACACAGGAACTTGGCCCCACATCCTGAGAGGTGGTTTGGGGCATTACAATCTATTAAAGACTCAAGGGGGTTGCTTGAACTTACACAGCAGCACTCACCAAATCCAGTGGTTGTCCCTGATTCTCCTGTGGTACTTTTCTGTCTTGTCTGCCATGAAAGAAGAGGCTGCTGTCCTCTCATCCTGCTCTTTGTGTTGTGTTATATATAAACTTAATATAATACTATGACAGTAATACTATAATAGGACAATGTTATTAAATTCTCTAATTTGTGAGTGAACAGATTCTTTCAGGTGGTACTTGTAACCCATTTATACAGCTTTTAAGTGTCTGTTATGGAATAAGTGCATATGCTCTCTTCATGGATAACACATTCCCTAAATTTCAGCATCCTTTTTCTGAATAGGTTTAAGATGCATTTCACCATCTGCTATGCACTGAATCAATCCACTCACCTATTTTTCTTTCAAAAGCCTTTAGGCATCTGCTGGTACTTTGGGTGCATTCCTGGTTTATGTTTTTGCTCAGAGGAGCAGCCCACACAGTGAGGACTTCACAGATTTCTGTTTAAGTGCATAATGCTTTGTGTATGACAGGTGTGCAATTAACTTATCCTGCTCATCCTAATGAATGCTGTCCTTCCTGTGCCATAGAGCTGTGCCACTGCTGTGCCTGTGCTGTATGCTCCTGTAAAATCCTCTTTTTCCACAATACAAGACAGGCTTTTCCTCTCTTCTTCCACCCTACTTGTAATTTCTCAGAAAAGCAGCAGATAAGTGTGTACCCTCAACCAGAAGGTACATAAATGATGCTCCTGCTGCATCTGTCCACATCCCCTGCCATGAAGAGATCAATGACCTTGTAAAGTGGAAGAGATGAGAGGAAGCCTCCTGGCTTTTGTTTTAAACAGATCCTCAGACAGATCTATGTTCAGACTAACTGTGCATATTGCACTGGAATTTGAAGCTTTGATGATAATTACTGTGGATTGAAAAGCACACTTCAGAGTGACTGACAGAACTTATCCTGCTCATCCTGATCAATGCTGCTCTTCCTGTGCCATAGAGCTGTGCCACTGCTGTGCCTGTGCTGTATGCTCCTGTAAAATCCTCTTTTTTCCACAGTACAAGACAGTCTTTTCTTCTTACACCCTACTTGCAAAGAAAACTGCAGCACCAGATAGGTGTGTACCCTCAACCAGAAGTTACATAAATGATGTTCCTGCTGCATCTTTCCACATCCCCTGCCATGAAGAGATCAATGACCTTGTAAAGTGGAAGAGATGAGAGGAAACCTCCTGGCTTTTGTTTTAAACTCACCTAACCTTAAATATTTTAACTGAGGTATCTGGAGTACAGTTTATCATGGAGATGAACAGACACTTTCAGAGCATTATTTAACACACCCAAAATTGGAACCATCCCCAAAAAATACCTCTTTCTATCCACTCATTAGGAAAGGAGCCTCAGGCCTCCCAGCTTCCACACCTGAGCAAATGCCTGTTCTTACTTGTGGTAAATCCAGATCCCAGGAACTAGAAGGTATTTATATGATACATTTAATGGAACAAGTATTACAACATTCTTCCCACAATAACGAAGATGTAAATTTTCATCTTCTTAACCAAAATCCCAAAGACAGTTATTTGTGGGAATCCTAAAACCTAGCAAATGACCAACCCAATTATGCTAAAGACAGTGTAGGAAAAAGTAGCTTGTGGCCTTTACAAAGTGGAAAGACTTGTATTCCCTTTAGTAATGTCTCATTTTTCCTGTTTTATCTATCTAGGCAAAGAATTTAAACCACTTGGGTATCATCAAGGAGCACACACTTATCAGGCTGATCACAGGGGGACTCCCAGCATGGCAGGATTCCCAGCTCTTCATTAAAGATCTGCATTTTGATGGGGTACCCATGAGGATTTACCTCCCAAGAGAACCATCTGCCAGCAAACGGAGAGGAGTCATCTTCATCCATGGAGGATGTGGCATTTTTGGAAGCATCAGTAAGGAACTGAAAGAGAAATTTGACTATTTAGCTTTTTAACTGCCTGTTTTTAAAAACTCCTGACCCTAAGAAGTGATTGAAACTTAGTTTGAGAGACTGGAGATAGAAAGCACTTAGTGCTTATTTTTAATTTTTTAAACTCTCTAATCTGCACATATGTAATATTAAATTATTTTTTAATGGGATACAGCACTCTTGATCATAGAACCATTGAGATCATAAAATGGTTTGGATGGAACTGACCTTAAATACAATCTTCTTCCACCTCCTGCCATGGGCAGGGACATCTTTCTCTATCCCAGGTTGCTCCAAGCCCTGTCCAACCCAGCCTTGGACACTTTCAGGGGTGCTTCTCCAGGCAACCTGTGCCAGGGCCTCACCACCCTCATAACAAAAATGTGTTCCTTACATGGAAACAAATTCTATCCTCTCTCACTTTAAAACCACTGCCCATTTTCTAATAGTAAAAATCATATTAATTCCTTATTTTCCACACAAGTCAATGATCTGTCTAAATGTATGAATTCTACAGCAAGTCCTGATGACCAAAAGTCTAGATTATTTTTATCCCAAAGAAAATCTGGGTACTCACTAAATAGGCAAGGGGCTGACAAGATATTGTAGTAATATGTCATAAAAATATAAGGGAGAATATTGACTGAAGTTTTCTAAGATGTTAATTACATCAACAACATTTGTGCTTCAGGGAGTTATGAAAGAATTTGCCGGTACATAGCCAGAAAATCTGATTCAGTGGTTGTGTCTCTTGGGTAAGTGAAATTCAACCAGTGCTAATCCCTGAATTAGAGAACTCTGCTGCTTTCCCCCTGCCTCTCACACACCCCTGAACTTACGTTTCTTTGAATATAAGATAAGAAACTGAGCTCTAGTGCTATCTTCCCCACACTGCTGTTATGTGGGAGCAAGCACGTGGCATGGAATGGCAATGGAAATACCTGAGCAAGGATTAGAGTTACAGGTCTGGTCATTGTACATGACCATCACCACAGAAATCATTACCTTTGTTTGATAATAAGAAATTATAACCCAAATATCAGATTTTAGTATTTTAATATATATTTAATATATTAAAATATAATAGATATTTTAATATTTAATATTTGTATTTAAAATCACCTGGGATTTTATAGAGTAAATAATGAGTCTAAAATTTAGTATTTTTTAAAACCAGCATGGACCACTGTTTCCTACAAAGATGTTTTGATTATGGAAAATACATGATGGTATAAAGAAACCTTAATTTCCAACAAATTTTTCCATGAAAAACTTTACTATTAAGGGATTTTATTAAGTTGGGATGAATTGGTTTTGAGAAGGAAAGGAAGGAAAAGTTGTTCTGGTTTGCTTCAGCATGTAAAAACTTTAACCTAGATATAATTAATGCTGTACTTAATATTGGTTTGGGGGAGTTTTTACATGGGATGTGTTTCAGATGAGACACTCAGAATGTGTAACACCAGCTGCTTTTTCTACCCCTCAGGTACCATTTAGCCCCTGAGTACAGGTATCCAGCCCAGACTCTGGAATGCCTCAGTGCCACCGTGCACTTCCTGAAGACTGCAGACACCTACGGGGTGGACCCCGCTCGGATTATTGTTTGTGGGGACAGTGTAGGGGGCACATTTGCTACCAGTGTTTGCCAAGAGCTTGTGCACAGGACAGATATCCCCAAGATTCGTGCCCAGGTGCTGATCTATCCATTTCTCCAAGCCCTGAACTTCAATCTGCCATCTGATCAGAAAAATGCTGCCGTTCCCTTCCTGTTCCGGGAGCGCGCAGTCCATTTTATTCTCAAATACCTGAATAAGGATTGCTCCCTGAAGGAACCAATTCTGGCTGGTTCTCATGTTCCTGGGAGTATAAATTTGAAATATAGCAAATGGATAAGTCCAGATCTTATTCCAGATGAGTTTAAAGTGGGCTATAAACCACCACTGCCCACTGTGTTTTTGCCTCAAGTCCATGAAGAAGTGCAAGAGCTGTTTGAACCCCGGGTGTCCCCTCTGCTGGCAGAGGATGCTGTTGTTTGTGGTCTCCCTGACACCTGTATTGTCACCTGTGAGCATGATGTGCTCAGGGATGATGGGCTGTTGTACAAGAAACGCTTAGAGGACAACAACGTACACGTGACCTGGCACCACGTGGAAAATGGCTTTCATGCTGCAGTGGGATTTTTTGGATATGGTATTTTCTCTTTCCCGTCATCAAATACTATAATTAATCATGCTGTAGACTTTATCAAAGGCTATTAAATAATTTTCTGGCATACAGTGCACTGGTATTTAGGAAGAGTGTGATTCAATTAAATTATTCAGTTAAATTATTCAATTAAATTATTCAATTAAATTATTCAATTAAGTATTTACTACCTGTTTGCCCATTAGAATCAAGGCAAGAACTGATGACATTAGCATGGTCTGCTGAATTCTGATTTTTACTTGCTATTACTTAAGAACATGATGTTTAGAGGTTTTTTGTAAGCTTGCTTTTGTATTCTTGCATTGTAAGAATTTGTGTTCTCTTCATATGTCAAAGAATAAAAACTCAAAACAAAAAACATTCTAAATGTGTAAGTTAAAAACCCATACAGTGTGTGAATAATTAGCTATGTGCACATGCATGCACACCCAAAATCAGTGTGGCAATACCTCTGGAGAGTGGAGATTTCTTCCCTACTTTAGGAATGAGTAGTAACCACCATCAGAGTGTCTGTACAGACAAACAATAGATTTGCATTTATGTTTAAAATCTGAAGGAAGGAATTGGGTGTACTTACAAACCTGATTTTAAAGGGAAAAGGGGACAGGCAGGTTGGTACAGTCCATATGGTGCATGAGATGGGTACCAGGAGGTACCTGAGACTGCAGCAGAGATGAAGTGAGGGAGAACTGCTCAAAAATAACTGAATATGCTCTAAATTATATTCTATAAAGTTCCTTTCAGAGCAGCTGATTGTATTCAGCTTACCTGGCTTTTGGGGAGAAAGGATATAAACAGCATGGAACCTGCCAAATAATTTCTGTGGATATCCAAAGGCAAAGAAAAACCTGAGGTCAATTGTTATCTTGTTGTAATTGTTGCATTGCTTATTAGGAGAGATCCACCCTTGCTAAACACAGATGCCAAAAATAATTGCCAATGCATAGCAAAATAGCTGGGCATACAATGCCTAGGAATTGTAAAATGTTGAATTGTTGTGCAACCACCTTGCCTTTATAAATCCATGCACACATGACTGTGGAAAGAGGTTAGTACATGTCTACTCCCTGCCAGGCAAACTGTGAGTAGGAAGAAGACTGTGGGCTTAATGTTCCATGTTGTCACCATGTTAAAGAATGCTGGTGACAGGTGAGCTGATTCACATCTCTGCAGCAACAAGTCACTACTCGAAGGTTCTCATTCTCCAGTCCCTCTCAGCAAAATGAATTTATATTTCTTCATGCTCTGTTGACACAACAGAGAGTTTATTTCTTTCATTTTTCCCATTCCAGGCAATTTGCTCTTCAAGCAAAGAAATGCTTCCAAGGGTAAATAATGTGATAGTTCCAAATGTTCCACTCTTTTGGGATTTCAGGATCTGCTTTGGTTATGAAGACAAAGGTTGGGTCACCAGCTCACACATTAGTAGCTGAAGCTGGCCTAACAGATTGTATCTGCTGTAAAAGTGTTGCAAGAAGTTTAAGGATATTGGCGAAGTTAGAGAAGGTTGGCAAGTGCCAGAACTAAGGAGGTCTGTACAGTTCCACCTTGTATTTTGTAAGTTATGAGATGGTCACAGATGATCTCATGCTATTTTACACACAGTTCAGGGCAGAATTACACTCCTTGCCAGTTCAGCTACTCAGTACTTTTCTCTCCTTTATCAGTCTCTGGAATTACGCCTCATTTATAGGTCAGTGTCCAAACTTGACACTGATCTACTCCTGAGATTTTTCCATGGTCCTTTATCCATTGGTCTTCAATTTACTACAAATAATAACAAATTTAGCTTTGTAATATGTCAGCAGCATTATTAGTTCTCTTGATCATGCACTTCTCTTTAATGATGGGCTATAACCATTGAGTGCAGATGGGTACAGCAGATGCTGAAATAATGTATTCTTTCTTTCATCATGACTCCCAGATTTTCTAAACCTTAAGAAATCACATGATCTAACTGTCTCCATGGAACTTCCTGTACTTTATTTTAATTAATTTAATTAATCACAGATCAGCTATGTGTCTTTTATTGCTAAGATAGAATGTTTGAAGACATAGTCCCCTGTCTTGGTTTGGAAAAACAGGTGTCTGCTAAGGAAGGCAGGAGCATCCCCTGAAATGGAAAATGTAAAACCCCTCTGAATTGCTATGAATTTTAAATTAAGAGGCTCTCAGGCAAAAATATGGGAGCAGGAATAACAGGTCTCTAATACGGAAGAAAATAAAAGGGTAAAATGAACAAGGAGCAGGGATCCTGGAGAAAGGTGCAGTCTCTGCCTCTGAAGATCCAGGGGAAGAGGCAGCTGCTGCTCCTCTGGGAAATCCAGTGGAGAAGCCGTGCTGGTGTTCCAGAATCTCCAGAATATACCCAGGTAGGAATGCTTGGCTCCTCCCTCTGGGCTCACATCTCCCAATGGGATGCTGTAGTTCTTATCAGCCATGCAGTGACATTCAATGGCTGTTATCAGCAGATGTCTGCCTGGAGGGAGGAGTGATTGTGGAAGAGATAAGGAAAACTGCCCACTGAACAGAAGACAACTGCCATACAGATGGCAAATTGAATACAATTTGCTTGTCAATCCAGGAGTTTTGGACACCAAAGTCATTCCTCAAAGAATTATGCAGCCAGAGACTGAGGACTGGCAAGCCCAGCTCCCTTTCAGGCTTCCAGCACCAGAGGGTTCTCATGCTCTGCAGAACCCAAAAGGAGCTTCTTGGGTCACAGAGCACTTTCTCTGGAATGTTTCCCAGTATCCCAGTGCAGACTTCCATTTACGGTCAGTTCCGTTGCCAGCTAATTAAGCACCATGATCCAGAGGCAGGGAATATTTTACATCTGCTACACCTGGCTCAGTATTTCTCCTTGCATGTGCAGCCATATCACAGAAAAAGAACAGGGAATGATGAGATTTCAGGCCTGGACATTAGGTTTTTCACTGGAAATTAATAAGAAAGGGAGTCCCTGGTAGGAGAAAATGGAGCTTGGCCTGGTCTATCCCCTGCTTTATCTCACAGGAGCAGAGACAATGTCAAAAAATAATCAGAAGCTAGAGAGAGCATTTATTTGAAAGATTATGTAGGGAATGGTTTCCTCAAGCTTGTGAATTGCTGAGACTAAGCTTACACAGCATTAAGTACTACTCTGTACCAGGAATGCCCAAAGGGAAAAAGCACATTATTATTTCAAAAACCAGCTAGTTTGTTTCTTTGACAGCTTCCAGCACATCAGGTCTTTGTGTGGAGCCCCTGGGGGTGCTGTGAAGTCCAGACCTTGTCAAGGTGCCCTAATGATTCCAAGATCTACCAGCTGTGGGTGAATTGGCACCAAAAAGATTTAGAACACAGAAGAACCACGGGTGGCAAGAACTGCAGTACAAAGGATCTGTCACAGGTGTCAAGCGCATTCTTAGATCCCCAGAAGGGCCAAATCTGGTGGGTATACTCAGAGCACACCTCACCCACTGGGACAGCAGAGTTTAGCATAGGCCAATTAATGCCTAGCACTATCAAATGCTGAAGAAGGGAGCTGCAGTTGTGTTTTGTGCAACAACATTTCCCAATGCTCTTGCCTGATTTGCAAGAAAGCTGAAGGCTTTGTGGATTGCCATTTCCCAAGAGTGTCCCACTTGCCAGGCAATGTGCCTTTTACCTAAATCCCTTATCAACACGGACATCAAATGCCATTACCCAGAAGGATAAACAAAAAGGGATGTGATTTTACACTTACCATATGAATAACCTTCTGGCAAGGGAGGGAAAGGCACAGGGACATTGGGAAATGAAAATCCACAAAGATTTGTTGGATAAAATGAAGAAACAGTTTGGAAGAAACACAGAGAGCAGAACATGGAATCAGCTGCTTCTCAGAAAGTGTAACACCAGACTCAAAAATGAACTCCAACCTGCTTATTCTAAACAGTTTCTGAAGTCAGGGATCAAGTCTGAGCCATTTCCTTTGCAGGTCATGGACTATGTATGATAAAGCCCTGGGGTTCTCTGTCTTTAGTTTCATTTTATTCTACAATTCAAGGTCAGCTCATCCCTTATATTATTTTATTAGTATTTAAGAAAAAAAAAATTACAGACTTATTTTACCCACACTGTGATTTTTCAGAATGAGAATGTGCTGCCTTCACAGGCTAAACAGGCTGCTAAAAACACTGTTCCCAAAGGTGACATCACATGAGCTGTCCTTTACAGATATTTTTTGCTTCAAGTTAAATCTTTTCACTAATTATTTGTGTATGGGAAAATATGTTAGCTCCAGAGGAAGATCCTAGAGCTCACCACAGAAAAGAGTGAGCTGCTGATGTCTAGTCAGTGCTACTAGCCCTGACACCATGAAGTTCAAGTCTAGTTTTCAGCTGTTGGAATCATATTCCTACCTGGAATGACATCTGTGCATAGTATCTTCCTGGAAGACAGAGACTGCAGCACTGCCAAGAGGCAGAAAAAAACCCAAACAAAAATCTGCTGCTGCAGGAGAAGAGCCATTGAGGAGGATGAGGCAAGAACAGCTCTCAGACCAGGCTGCAGCTGCCTCTGGGTCCACTGGACTCAAAGATGCAATGTCAGCAGAATCCAAAATCTGCCACACAGGTGATGAAACATGTTTGTGACACTGAGCCTCGATTTCAATAAAAGTCTGAAAAAGTGAGGCATGGAGGCACAACGACGCAAGAATCTGGGCAGCTCAGAAGATGATTACCAAGAAATGCTGTGCAGGAACTCACAAATAATAAAGACTTGCCTGTAACCAAAAACCAGAGAGACAGAACAAGTTTTTGTCTTCCCACAAACTGCCACTACACAAGTCATAGTTCTGCTGTGATGGGCACAGCCTTGTTCCTGCAAATGTGAAAACCCTTGTGCAAGCCTCTCCCACAACTAATTGTTACTGTCTAATTGTATGGTTGGTTACCACATGTTTTTATCTTCCTATTGGCATTTTTAAAACTGGATTATAACCACGACGAGAACAACTAATCCTATGCCTTTACCTGCAGAAGTCTTAAAGTCTGAAAAAGGGGGAGGAGGCCACAGCTGGTTCCTTCTCAGGCTCCTACCAACACAGCAAGATGGAACTTCTCTTGGCCATTTTTCTTGCTGTTTTGACTGGTATTGTGGCAATTGCTTTCTATTATGAACACCCCAAAGCAGAAATTCCTCATGGAATCAGTGAGCGCCGAAAGCTTTATGTTCTTCATTACTTAATGAACTTTGGGCTTGGTCTGGTAAGTAAAGCTTAATTAAAGCTTGAGTTTTGAATTCTATTTCTGTTAGAGGGATAATGGTTTGGTGATGTTTTTTAAAATCAATGTTTAAATAAGTTGCAAATATGCAATTGGACTGATTAGGTGATGTAAGCAGATTCCTTCAGCTGTGCTGGGCATAACAGACTCCCCTTTTTGCTATACAGCACCAAAGGCAGTATTTGTGAAAGCTAAAATTGGGCAGACTGTGCAATTCCCAGTTTTTTCCTGAAGGTCTGTGTTTTAGCTTTTCATGCCTGCTGCCTCAAGGCACTGCTGGAAGGCTTAGAAGGTAACTTGCCCTGTGTATGTGGAATTTCTGCTCTGGATAACACCGTGCCTGCTTGCAGAGTGAGCAGCTAAATGATGTCTGTGATCTCAGCTGTTCTCTGCAACTCTGTCATTCTCCTCCTGAGGCATCTGAAGAGAGCTGCCACATTCATCATCATTTGCCTTTCAATATGCCTGAACAACTTTCTTCTTTGAGACAGTACACATAATACCTAAAGTGACTTTCTGTGTCATTGTTTTTGGCACATTTTTGATCCTTCCTCACTTTTCATCCTTGTTTCTTTTCAAAACTAAAACATGACATGCACTTGTCTTTCTGCTTCATCAATCATTCTGAATTAACTGTCGCCCCAGTCATTTAGAAAACCCTTCTGTGATACCTAGACTAAACTTCTTTTAGTTGTTTAAACTATGAAAAAAACCTGTTCAGTCTTTTTGGCTCGTGCATGACATTTCACTTCAATTCCATGTTCTAATGTTGTTAATTCTTCCGTTCTTTACCTGCCCCATTGCTCGGTAAGTTTTGTTTGAAGTCAGTGAGCTCCCAAGAAGGTGACTCACACCATGTCTCTGCTGCCACACCCAGGCCTCCACACTGCTTTTTAACTGTAATTTTTAACTTCTGATCTTACAATTTTGCATCCTTTCTGCTGGCCAGTGAGAGGCCAAGCACAAGCACTGTCAGACACTGCCTGAAAGGAGCAGAGAGATAAGGACATTAATGGAGGGTTAAAGCCAAGTTTAAATGCAAGTAGAGTTCAGGTCATGTAGCAACTCCTGCTATGGCTGTTGGGCAAATTACTTGTGCCAAATTCTTTCAAGGGCTGACAAGCCATGAAGTCAAAACTGCATGGAAAATTAAAGTGTACAAGTATATCCAGTGTTCAGCTGGGACAAAAGGCAACACCAAAACACTGTGGTTGATAAGGTCTCCCAGGACTCCTTTTTTTCAGTATTTTCAAGACAAAGATGATCTCTTTATATTCCAGGCAGATATAGCTAATTGCAGGTTTAACCTTTACTGTTACAAAATTATTAGTGTGAGGAAAGAAAGTACCAGAGGGAAATTGAAGAATAAATAAGTAAAGTTGTTTTCCCACAGGTAAGGACCAGGAGTTCTACAGAAGGAATCTATATGAGACTATAACTTTGCCACAAGACAATCCTTCCTGTGTATGGGATCAGCTCTGCAGATGACTTAAAATAGGATACCTACACCAAATTTAACTGAGCCACATGAGGTCTGTGAAATATGAGGTGAAAACCACAAGGACAGGTTTTTAGGATCTAAGCAGTGCAGACCTTTATATGTATAATTCTCATTTAAATGCATATGCATGAATAATGGCAGCACAACAAACCCATTAGAGATGTCTGCTGTGGAAGTAGTGCAAAATTGAATCCAATATAGTGGAAATACAGTGATACTGTCTCATATTTTTCATTTTGAGCAGGAATAGACTAGAGCAGGCTACAAGTGAAACAGCTTATAGCCATGCAGATGCAATGGAATAGATGAGCCCACAGTGACATAAGAACCTGAGGCTGAGTGTTTAAGTAACAATCAGTGAGCTGTGAGATGTTCAAGCCTGGGTTCAAAGCTGTTCTTGGTCAGAAGGACAGAGATGTGGTAGATTGTATGGATCTTTTTTCCCCTCCAAGTCTGGGAAACAAAAGTCTTGGCTATGTTTCTTCATCCAAAGCTAAAGTTTAAAATACTGTAACTACTGTCTCTGTATTTTGTTCAGGTACATGGTTACTGAAACACCTGACAAGGTGAAGTATTTGACACCCTTTATCTACTATTGATAATTTGATTGTTTTCCTACTGAATTGACCATGGAGTTTAAAATTTTTCATTATCAATCTCCAGGTTAGATAGAAACTTACACTAATTTGGTCTCTTGTGGTTTCTTTTATTACCAGGCAACATTTTTGGACAAAGTAGGTGTAATCTCAGAGGTCCATCTCCTCAGGGTTATAATGGAGACAATACCACCATTAAAGGATAGTCGTCTTCTTATCAAGGACTTAAGGTTTGAAAGGGTTAAAGTGAGAATTTACCAGCTAAAAACATCAAACAAAAACCTAAGAAGGGGAATTCTTTATTTTCATGGAGGAGTTGGCCGGTTTGGAAGTATCCGTAAGTAACATAAATAATATGAGCTATAACTGCATGCAGCATCCAGAGTGGGTCAGGGAAGGCACCACAGGCATCATCTGGTCCCACCTCACTCCTCCAGCAGGGCCATCCCACAGCACAGGGCACAGGATTGTGTCCAGACAGCTCTGGAATATCCCCTGAGAGGGGCACTGCACAACCACACTCCACAGAGTTCCTGATCTGATTTGCTATATCTTAAATTGTAAGAGTTAGTAGGTTTAACATTGTAAATTAAAAAAAAAAATCAGGACAGCAGAATCAATCTACTTACATGCAATAGGCATCATGTTAAATTGTCTTTATATAGATTGCATATCTAGAATGGTATCTGATAGTTTTAATATCTATTTTCTTCTTCTTTATGCTTAGGATAAAAGTTGAAAATCTCCTTAGAATTTTATTTCTTACCTAAAGCAGCCAGTTTTTGTTCACAAGTGTGTGCAAGCTTGTATATGTGCATTGTGCTGTATGTCTTTATAGTGGAAAAACAAGGGAAAAACACATTTTGGAATGTGAATGGGAAAGAGATGAGATGGTGCCTCATGCACAAGAAATATTCTTGTACTGGATTTAGCAGACTTTTTGTTGTTTTTTTTTAAACTATTTTGCCCCTTCAAAATCACTTTAAAAGTGGCAGCGGTGGTGCTGTCTGTAACTTTTCAAAGAGGGAACCAAAACACTGCATTAGTTTAAATTCCAAGTTTCTTACTGGCCAGAAGATTCTCACAGCTGTAAGGGGAGGGTGAGCAATGCCCAGATCTGACCATGCCACATGCTACACATGCTCTGTAAGAGAGAGAATGCCATGCCATGCAAGAGAGAGAATAATTTCAGAATATTTTCATTCCATTTATTTTTAAAGCAAGCCACAATTCCAGTGAACTTTTCTGTTTCACAGGGGCCTACGAAAGAAAGTGCCGCTATTTCTGCAGGAAGACCAATTCCGTGGTGGTGTCTGTTGGGTAAGGGGACCCAGCCCATACTCTGACCCTAGGTTTGCAAGCCTTTGCTGCAGTCAAGCTCCTTCTGAAGTACAATCAGTACCTATCCTTAATGATCCCATGCCTTTCACCAGCACTAATTCCTTTCAGGAAGAATTAGTCAACTAATCCCCAACTGTTTATTTCCAAATGAAATCCATTACAGTGATTTTATAATTTGTAGCGAGCACTAAGTCATAAGGATGTTTTTGTTTTCTAGAGCCCTATTCAAACCACCTTAGGCTCTTTCTCTTGAAAGTACAGTTGACCAGAACACTAAATAATTCCTTTTAGAAGTTCTGAAAAATACAAGAACCTCATGAGTTTAACATAAGAGGTTACAAGCCAAGCTTGACATATCCACTCTCAAAAGGAATTTGTACACTTGACTCCATTGTCTTAAATTTTTCAGTAAATTATACTCACAGCCATGATGCATTTGCATGAAGAAATGGAACAAGGAAATCCACATTTAACTTGTAGTCAACCTGAGATGACCATTAAAAATATTTCTCTGATTAGCTGTAATACTTTTTTAAAAGAAACAATGTCTAAAAGTCCAGGCAAAGAGTTGATTACAATTGCACTAATTGCTGTTTATGTCCTAAAATACTTGAAGAACCAATAACTCATTGATTCTGTTTAAAGAATTCAGCTTCCAGAACACTGAAAACCTTTCAGATTTTCATTATCGATTTTCTATGCTCATATTTCCTATGCTCATATTCTCTAACAATTTGTTGTTAAATGTTCATTTTCTGACTGGAATTAATGATAACTGATTGACACACCTGCCTTGCCAGCTAATTCCAAAAGAACTCTCATGTGCCTTCAGTCACAAGATAGGTAAAGTATTTTGCAAAGGTAGAACAGTGTACTAACTCTCTCAAACATGAACAGTAGCAAATAATACATCAAAAGCATTAATTTGGGGGGAATTCTATTGCTGCAATTATAATCACAGAGTATTTTCCTATCTTTTGAGAGAAATAAATGAATGACAAGATTCCATTGAGCCCATTCACTAGAAATGGCTGTGCTAAAACATTTTCACTCTTATTTAGGTATCGTTTAGCTCCTGAGCACCCATTTCCAGCCCAGTTTGAGGACTGTCTCACTGCTGCCATCCACTTTCTGAGGACTGCACAAGACCATGGAGTTGACCCTTCCCGCGTTGTCATCTGTGGGGACAGCAGTGGAGGGACACTCACTGCTGCTGTTGCCCAAGCACTGGTGAACAGAAGAGACCTCCCAAAGCTGAGAGCACAAATCCTAATATATCCTTTTCTGCAGTGTGTGGACTTAAATTTGCCTTCTTATCAGCAGAACAAAGGAGTCCCCATTTTGCTAAAGGAACGAACCCTTGTTCTTGGATTGAAGTACGTTAATGTAGACTTGGGCATCATTGAAGACGTATTTAAAGGCTGCCATGTTTCAGAAGATAGGAGACTGAAATATCAGAAGTGGGTGAGTCCTGACTACATCCCTCACGAGTTTAAAACAAGAGGTTACAAACCAAGTCCAACATATCTACCCTCAAGAGAAGTCTGTGAAGTCTCTGAGCCCATGTTTGACCCTGTTTTTTCACCACTGTTGGCTGAAGACAGTGTGATTGCTCAGCTTCCTGAGACTTTCATTTTGACCTGTGAATTTGATGTGCTCAGAGATGATGGACTGCTGTACAAGAAAAGATTAGAGGACCATGGAATAAAAGTGACCTGGTGCCATCTGCAGGAGGGGTTCCATGGAACAGTGTTCTTAGCACTTTTTGGTAAGGTGGTAGGATTCCGCTCTGGAGCTAAAGGCCTGCAAAAGATTGTAAGTTTTCTAAGACTGTTGTAAAATTCCATTTCTTGTTTTCTTTTTTTCTTTTCCTGATTCCTTTCTCTTTTTGCTTACAAACTTGTTTTTTTTAAATCCTCAATTTTCCTTTCCTTAAATCATCACCTTAAATTTCTGCATTGCATCTGTCTTCTTTCGACCCACTAATTTGATTGCATGATGGCCTTTGCTTAATTTTCTCTCAGGAGAGGCAAAATCAGGTGAATTTACATTTCTTTCCTCTGCCAGCTCTTCAGTTCTCTCTTGTAGCCATTAAAGATCTCATCCTTATAGCATGGGGTTTGCAATGTGGTCTGGTTCAGTGAAGTTCTGGTACTATCAGAACACAAAACCACATTTGAAAACAAGCTGGGGCAGGTAATAGGGTGTGGATCTACAGGATCAGTATATAAAGAGTATGGTTGAAGACTTAAGAAAGCCTGTATCTGGTGAGAGCTCAATTTGAGACAAGCTTAAAAAGAACTGAATGTAGCAGGATAAATGTAAACATAGACAGAAATGAAAGAAGGGGAAGAGAAGGAGAGGAAGAGAGGGAAACGGCAGGCCTGGAACTACACATGTTATAACAAGTATTGGTTAAAGAAAACAACATCTATAAAAAAAAAATGCATATACATTTTATAGATAATAGATACATGGGAATGTAAAGTATTATCAGTTCCTTTACAAAGTGTAGGCCAGCACTGCCTGATGCAGGAAGGACTCTCCCTTTGAGAGACAGTGTCAAGTGCCATTGGGGAGAAAGGAGAATGATTGAGAAAATTAAAAAAAAAAAAAAAAATCAAAGTTCAGGTCAGTCTTAAACTGTTTACAAGAGCAAGGAAACCAACACAAAATAAAATGGCATTACAAAAATGTAAAGCTATTTTCTCAGAAATGACCTCAAGTATTGCCAGAAATGTCAGTAAATGTTTTACTTACACCATTCTGAGGTGAATGTATAATTGTAGAACAGTGTCATTGTTTCAGGTTTTGTTATAAACTTATGTCCTGAATTAAAATAACTTATCATGTCACTAGACTTCATTGTCTTAAATTCTTCAGTAAGTTCTACTTGGAGGCAGGATGCATTTCCATGAAGAATCAAAACCAGGGTGAGGATGCAGTTTTACTGACAGCCAAAACTTCTGACTGTCTTTGGTTAAATTAACACCTGGAACACTACCCCCACTGAAATTACCACCATTCTTGTCAGGGAAATTTCTAGCTCTATAATTTTCCAAGAATATTCTCTGTATCTGATATTACTCTGTGTGTTTTCTGCCCCCCACTGGATCATTTGAACTATAACCAAAAGCAAGGCTGCTGCAGACAGTTATGCAAGACACATGATCCATCAGAATGCACCCTACAACCAAGGGAAGGGCTTTCCTGCAATGCTCTGCATGGCTATTTACACTCAGCATATGAGCAAAGAAAGCCTGCCAGAACAATATGAATTACATTTAGTTACACTCACACAGTAGTCAGGAAAAAGGGGAAATATTATAGGGATAATCCATATGGCATCTCTGAATGAATACAATGCAAGTAAGCATAAAGCTCAGAAAATCTCCAGTGTTTTCCTGATTTCTAGGCACACACTAACACTGTTGAATGCTGTTGTGCTGTTGAATGCCTGTTTTCCTGCTTTCCACATGAGCAACCCATGCCACGAATGCTCACATGACACCAGTGGCAGTTTGTCCATAAAGTGATAGAGCACTACATTCCTGACATTAAAATACACAGTGAGTCAGACTGACACAAAGGCTGACAGCTGTCAAACCTCTCATGGGTATTACACCCCAAAGACCATCTGATGAAGATATTACAGATTTATTGTTTTTAAAACCCAGAGAGCTCCTGAGTTATTGATGAGTTTTTGCCTATGAAGAACTTAGGAAAACACAACGTTGACAAGTAAGTTTCCTTAGCTGGGGCAGTTCCTTCCCATCTTGACCAAACCCACTAATTCATTCCTCAAGGGAGGAGGGTGAGGTGCCTGAGGTGATAATTCCCTCCTGACTTTGCACCCTGAGTGAAGTGACAGCCCAAGCTGCCCTCCACACAGGAACAGGGTGGGGACAAGGCTGGTCCATCCAGAGCTATTAACCCCAGAGAAGGTGGGCATGAGCCACATTTCTTTAACTGGTCTCTAGAATTTGCCCATGAGCACTGTAACACAAATAAAAGGATCCAGGAGTAGATTGGAACACTGTTAAAACCTGAAAACCTGTGAGGAACCTGAAAACCAGTGAGAAACCTGAAAAGCAGTGAGATGCTGGGAAGCTCAGCGCAGCTGGGAGGGCCTGACACTTTGAGCTGCTCTGTGTGACAGGAAGATGTTGAAGGAATTGAAGGAAGGCAAATCAAACTGCCCTGCATCATTCCATCACCAGATGTCAGCACCAGCTGAGTCTGTAATAACCTGGAAAACCTCTCTGTGCTCTGGCACACAATGTGAGTACCTGAAATACATTACCAAAGGTCAAACTGTGGCTTGATTTCAATATTTTACTGAACTTGTTCTTATGCCTTCATAGCCTAAAGCTTTCTGTTTAATAACAGAGCACATATTAAGACATAACAACTTTAGATTACCCATTCTAACCAATCAAGTTTGGAGTGGTGAATTACAGAAATTTACAACTTCAATTATCCTCTGCTTTGTTGTCTTCACATCACCTCTTTATACCCCACTAGTTACAACTCAGATACCACAGCATTTTTAAAATAAACATGAAATTAGAAAACATTCCAAGTTGATTAGCTCTATTATTTATAAATAATGTTATTTAACACTATTCTCTGCCTATGATACCCATTCTCTGCACTGCTCAGGCAGAATCCTGCAAACTCTGGCTGTTTTTATTGCTGTCTTCCTTGTCTCAGTTATTCCCTGTGTTTGCTGATTGCTGTGAGACTGCAGACACTGCTAACCTGAATATCTGGGATACTGAGACTCAGACAAACCTGGCCATGGGAAAAGAAGGGCAGTTGAAGTTGTTATATTTACCTTCAAGCAACTTCTGATTTAATAAGATTCATTTTGATGTGATGACCTGCCATGAAATCCCAAGTGGATGCTCCAGAGCAGCTTTTTGGAATCCATATGTATGGAGCAGAATTCATTCACTCTGAGGAACAGAACTGCACAGCAACAGAGA
Source organism: Melospiza georgiana (assembly GCF_028018845.1). Classification (NCBI taxonomy): domain Eukaryota; kingdom Metazoa; phylum Chordata; class Aves; order Passeriformes; family Passerellidae; genus Melospiza; species Melospiza georgiana. The sequence continues at coordinate 6,940,077 of NC_080451.1, forward strand.
CACCGACACCCAGCAATCCATCCACATTTCCCAGTGCTGCTCTACAAAACCCTCCAGTTAAATAAGCATTTCAAAACTGCACGTGCTCTGAACTGCACAACACAAGATCTGAATTTCCATCACTGAATGCCAATACATAACATTTGTCTTTTTTTTTTTTTTTTTAATACAGTACAGCTTTTTACTCCAGAATTTGTTAGCAGCTGTTTAGCCTAGGAGGTATTTGGAAGGGACAGACTTCAAAGAAGAGAAGGCAGAAAGAAAAGGCTAAAATAAAGATTTATGCCAAGTGCAAAGTGGCTCTCTGTTGTAAGAGCAAAGCATACAGGAACTAACTACTTATTTGGGTGGGGAGATGGAGATAACAAGAAGGGAGGACACTGAAAGGTAGGTAGGAGGCAGCCGAAGCAAATACACAGCACCTCTAAAAACCACTATGGTACAGCATGTACTAAGCTGTAATTTCTTAATGCTTCTTATTGTCACTGTGAAGGGCATATTAAATCTATCTCACAGATCAGAAGACCCAGGCTTACAGGTATGAAAAGCTCTGAGTGCCTTCAGTCAGTTGTTTGCATAATGTGAAATGAAGAAATGTGAACTGAAGTATGGCAAGTTCCTCCCATGCTCGAAGTGATAAAAACAAAGTCAGTTAAAGTACTCTACAGATTCTAATTGCTCTGCTAAATTACCTAGAGGAAATAAGAATAATTTTTAAAAGCAAGGCAAATTATATATACCAGAGTGTTTCACTTTGAAATGAACATTAAAAAAATAAAGAACTCTATCAGAAGCTATTATTTCTGGGTTTAAATTTTCTTTGTGATATGTTATTTTTTCCTGTTTTCTGCTTCCTGGTTATACCTGCTGGAATCAATACTCAGTCATCACAGCTGACTACTTTACAATGCTTCAGTTACTCATTATAGGATTTCCTGTGTTACACAGAGAAACTCTGCAATAGTCAAATGACTGCAGGTTAGCAGTGCTGGAAACAGCCTGCAACACAAGTGAAATATGTTGTAATGTTTTAGAAAGACTTCACAAGAAAATCAATAACTCAGGACAATCACAGAATTCATTGGCACAACTCCCCTGAGTGCTCCTGCCTCGCAGGGTGTTGGGTTTGTCAGCTCCTGCCTCTTCCACTAATAATTAAGGGGAAGTTGATGAGTTTTACACATTCTCAGCCTACAAAGCTATGTGTGAAGCTTTAGAAAATCCACAAAGCTGAATCTTGGGAAAACCTGCAAAGACCACATTTCTTTGGGTAGGTATCATTATTGTACTTCCCCTTCCCATCATTATTATAACTATTAGAAATATGCTGAAAAATCAAGAAGAGAATGGATTTTAGAATGCATAAATGGAGGCTTGCTGATGAGAAAATGGGAAGCATTTACCCAACTATTCTCAATTCTGTACTCATCAAACTCCAGCAACACCAAGTTCAATGAATAAAGAATCATTTTATGAGCTCTGAGGAGCTGTTTTATAACAATAAAGAACCACATGAGGCTCATAACTCTCATTACAATGTCAAACTCCACACTGTGTTCATTTTCTCTGGTTTAGTGGAATCTCATCAACCTTTAGTTAGGGCAAGTGTGTTCTCATCAATAGGTAAAGACTTTGTGGAAGTTGGGGTTTGGGGATGAGTTTGCTGAAAAACAAAAATATGGCTCTAGCAAAACACATCAAACATCCACCATTTAAAGAACAACCTCTCTACTGCCAGATAGAGAAGAAGCCTTTTTATTTGTGAAGATACAAGGTACTCATTTAATGCAGTGGATTCAAATGAAATAAAAACATTCTTTGGATATTTACCACCTCAAAAACAACTGGGAAAAAAAAACCCACTGAAAACCTCACTGACTGTTTTGTAACAACTTGAGAATCTGACACTGACCATAGATTTCCTACCCATCCTGTGGGTACAGGAATGGCTGGCCAGACTGGAAATAGATGAAATATATGGAATATAAAGCACCAAGTGTGATCACACACTTGTCAACATAAACATTCCCAGAAGGACCAAGCCCCCTCTCAGACCATGGGATTTGCTTGATTCTGGAAAAAACTTGGACATTGAGTTAAAAGGACAAGGAGGACTGGAGGTGCAAACACCACAGAGCTAGAACATGCTCTAAGTTCATATGCTGAGTATACTCTAATATTATAATATATTAAGAGATTAAACACACATTAGGATATTATTTTGAAACATTGGTTCACCAACATTTCTTTAACAACAGAAAGGCTGTAATGCAGAACTGAAAGATTTTTGTTCAGATTGTCATAACTGTACAAGAGATTCTGTAAATAACTGCCAGGGCCTAACAACAAAAAGCAAATGAACAAAAAACTCCAAACTGTCCCTTTGTAAATTTATTTTTAAATAAAAAGACAGTAAAGCAATATTTCCTCCTACTCTATCAGGTCCATCAAGGTTTCAAAACAGAGGTGGCATGTGTGAGGTGTTTTGGTTTTGATTAAAGCTGATTAATTACTGACTCACTGAATAGGAGAAGAAATCTTGTGTCAAAACAGTGTCAGCAAGAGCTCATAGAGGTAACAGCAGACAGACATGTGCTCTTTGGTATAAGGCTTTCATAATCTGATCACTTAAATAGCAGGTGTTTAATTGCCTTTTGTCACCTTTACAAGATTCATTTACTGCCACTGAAGTACTAAGTACCTTTAAAAATTCTTTTATTCTTGATTAAAGGTTCTTTAGAAAGCACAGAAATTGCTTCCTCTGAGGATTCAAATATAAGAAATCATCAAGCATGCTGAAATACAAGATTCAGAGCTGATATCCATGTGAGAATTTATTTCAGGATATTCTGACTGATGGCACAGACATCAGAAATAAGCACTTAGGTAAACTGTGCTGTTCTTACAGGAATATATGGCAAAACAAAGCCTAATCCCCAGAGGCTGTGCCATAATATCACACTACAGGGAAACATTTCTAGAACTAATGACCACAAACACCACTGGGCTGCCCCAGCTGTGCTGCAGAGCCCTGTGGAGAACATCTGATGAGCTCAGGACAAGCTAAGCACTGGCCATGGGCATCTGGCTTTGGCTTCAATACTCTGCAGTCTAACATTTTAACTACTTGTATCCTAAATTTGTGCTATGTAGAAGGAAAAGGCTCCAGATCAGCCAATCTCAGCCCAGAAAAGGCTCTAATGATCTCCCTATTTCACAAACCTTGGCACAAATTTATGATCTTGCTTCATCCCACACATCCTTACCTTCACAACCAATGTTGTGCAAATCAGCTGTCAGTGTTGCTTTGATTTAAATATTGTGCTAATGAAACTAAAGACTAATTCAGTTTTCAGACTGGAATTCCACTTTAAAAGCCAAGGCACAAAATGTTTGGCAGCTGTAAATTTTAAATTGTGTAGAAAACATAATTCTAATAAGAAAAACACAAACCAGAAAAATAACTTCACCAAACAAGTGCCACCAACTGTTACCAATCCCTCACCAATACATATGTATTCATAATGCCTCTACACTGAACTGCAAACAAGAATTACAGTGAATATGAAACTCTGAGGATTAATTGCTAAAAAGCTTTTACCAGCAGCAACAGTGGCTTCAATCCACAAACAAACTCTCAAGTGTCTGGAGAGACCTTTGTGTACATTCAGGCTTGCACTGATTTTAAACACAGAGCAAATATACTCTTATTTAAACAAAAATTAAACCATGAGTGTGTCATTCCCCTATGAAAAAGGTTTTTTTTTAAACTTTTTGTATTTGTATTTGAGTATATTTCTTCTCAGAGAAGTGTTTATATGCTTTGATGACAAATCCAGGTAGCCCCACATCACTAAAATTAAACAATGTCCATCCAAAATGAATCCACTACAAACCAAAAAGACCGTCTCCAAATCAAGGCCCCTCTGAATAATAATTTCTCCTTATTAGTGAAAAGCTCATCATATTAATCACTTCCATACAGTTTGAATCCTACCTTTTGAAAAGGGTATAAAGAAAGTACCCAAGTGTTGTGAATAATATCATTAGCAAAAGAAGGGTGGAGAAAATTGCATTACATTGCATTGCAACATTAATAAACATTTAATTTCTGCATATGAAGTGAGCACTCAGTCTTCTGTGAAGACACCTTAGATGCATTTGAAAACAGGGCTTAACCCAGTTTTATAGCATTCACTCCTGTTCTGAGGTGAAATGGCATCTGTTTATACAACTTTGGCAATTTTAGGAATGTTTTTTATTTCTCCTGTTTTAGTACCAGCACTGTTTTGGGGAGTTGTATTATATGGTTTTTTCAACACAGAAATGCCACCTGGAATTGAGCAACCTCTAAAGCTTCGTGTTTTCCACTCCTTGATGATCACGACCATGGTCGCGGTAAGTTGAATTTCTTAACCTGGGGATTTCACTTTTGCTTAGGTAGGATATTTGGGAGCAGGAGGAAAATGCCTTACTTAAGGGTAAAAAAAAAAAACAAACCAACCAATTCATGCTCCTGAAGCCTGTAAGCATTGATATATGAATCCAAAACATGGTAAATTAACTCATAAAATTAATATGGCTAATCTTAAAAGCTTCTTTAGATTTTTCAGTCAAACTGCAGCCACTTTATGCTGTTTTATATGAAATTTTAAACAAATACCCAGATGTACCCTGTACATATTGAACTGCATGTACATAGAATAATGTACTGTTCAGAGCACGTTACTCCTCTTCTTCCAAATTCTTTCTTTTCAACAGGGAAAGATTTTGGAGAAGCTGGGGATCTGCAATGATTTAACCATACTGCGAGCAGCGGTCAATGGGATTCCTCCATGGAGAGATTCCAAACTGCTTATCAAAGATCTCACAGTAGATGAGGTACCCTTGAGGATTTATCAGCCCAAAAGCCCACCCACTGGCAAAAGAAGAGGAATTCTCTATTTTCATGGAGGCGCTGGCACATTTGGGAGCATTAGTAAGAAATGGGCAAGTTTTATTTTTCAAGTCAAATCCAAACCTTTACATTTTTGCCTTCAGGCATGTGTCAGTCAATGTCTGCCCTGTCCTCCTCAGTGTCATCAGTCTTTGCTCAGCACAAACTGGAAAGTATTTGTGGAATGAATAGTATTGTGTTAAAAAGCATCCCATCTCTGTTTCCTTTGGGGAAGAGATCCAGAAACCAGTGCTTAGCTGAGAGGAGAGTGTTATGAATGAACAGCATTAGTATTAAATTAGTTGGAGGTGGAAAATGGACAGAGGGCATTTGTGTGCTTTGAGTTTGTGGCACAATAAAACACCCATCTGAAGAGTTCCCTCCCTCACCCTGCTCTCAGCTCTCAGTGAGGGATGCTGCTCTACTAAGACTACCCTATCTTACATAAAATATATAATATGGGTCCAAGGAAAGATTTAAATAAATTTTAAAAAATCTGTAAATAAATTTCCATTCATGCAAACAAGGAATCCAAATGAAGGAAAATATAAATAACGAAGAAGCAATTTGGGGAAGTTTGATTTTTGTGGTGACATGGCACAGGATACTTGATTTCTTTTCCAGAAAGGGAGACAGCCCTTGTCTCAGCAGCTGGGAGTTCAGCTCCCTGAACTCTGGATCTCCTTCTGAGCTGCTAAGGCTCCAAGTGCCTTCTCTGCAAGCCAATGCACCTAACATTGAAATTTGAACTTCATTCCAGGGGTCAGGCAGTGCAATTTGAGGGGTTTGAATCCCTTACTGTTTCAAAGGGTAGGTCTGCACTATACTGGGCAGACTTGAATTTCCTGGCATCCTTCAGCCCCGTGCAGGAATCACAACATAACCCCTGTGCCATGGGTTCCCCTCTGCACAGATAACCCACCCCGCTGTACTCAGGGCACAGGAGCCTGGGGGGAATGCCAGGCTCATGTCTAGAGCTAGTCTGGGTGGCAGTGTGGACTGCAGGCTTGGCAGGCTCTCTGTGATCTCAGTGGCAGGTGAATTCCTCTCACTGGAAGGATAAAACACACCACAAGTTGCACAGTGAGTCCCTGTTCACGTGACATGGCTTGATGTAACAGCCATAGCTGTACACAGAGAGTGGGGCCTGACCTTTGGCTTCAATTCCTTTTGGTGTTTGATAACAGGAAAACAACAATGATGACAAGCTTTCAGAAGGCCTTTGGGAATCCCCAGCCGAGCAAGCCTGAAGTCTGCAACCAGCAAATTAGCAGATGCTACACTGAAAAGAATCAGTGGACAGATAACTATGGCTTATTCCTCAAATGCATGTCATACTTCACAAATCCTAGAATCGCTGAAGTGTTTGGGTGGAAGGGACCTTAAGTATCATTCCAGGTCCCCACCATGGGCATGGACACCTTCTGCTATCCCAGGCTGCTCCAAACCCTGTCCTACCTGGCCTTGAACATTTCCAGGGATGGGGCAGCCACAGCTGCTCTGGGCATCCTGTGCCAGGGCCTCATCAGCCTCACAGCAAAGAATTTCTTCCTAATATCTAATCTAAACTCTTTAACAGTTTAATCAATTTAAGTTTTTTAAGTCAGCAAATACATGAATAAAGGAGACTGAGTGGCTAAAACCCACTTTGATTTCTAGAAGATTCTCCTAAAGAGGCTACACACCCACGACACAAGAGGGAAGATCTTTCATTTGGATGACAGCTGATTGAAAGAGAGAAAAATGATGAGTTATGGGAAGTTCCTGTGAGATTCCCATAAGGAGATCTGTACTGGGAGCAGTGCTAATCAATTTATTCAATCAATTCATTCAAACAGGGTGATGTGGTATTAAACCCTCTGAGGGTCATAAATGGATGGCTGAAAAACTGCAGAATATCTTTATGACAGCAGAGGATCAGACAATGACAGGAGAAATGGCATGTAGAGAAGTCAAACAGATGAACAGAGCATTCTGACCTTATAAATGAAGCAATGGGTTCCAAACAGGAGCAGGAAGGAGCTCTTGGTAGTTATGGTAGGAAGTTAACTGAAATTGTTGACATAGTGCACAGTAGCAGCCAAAAAGCAAACAAAATGCTAGCAATTATTAGTAGGAAAGGAAAGACAAAACAGGAAACTGTTTTATGCCACTGTAATAAATCCATGGTATATCTAAATACAGTATAGTGCTTACAGTTCTGCTTCCCACTCCTCAAAAATGATAAAGAAGTACTGGAAGGACTTGGAAAGGCTGCCTAGGTGAGAAAAGTGCTTCTGGGCAGAGAATATGTGAATGAACTATGACTCTTCAGGCTGCAAAAGGTGCATAAATACAGATACATGAAGTGACTACAAAATCATGAGAAGCAAGGGAAGTTAACCAGGGAAGGATTTATCCACCATTTCTTACAGTACAAGAATTCCACCATGTGGAAGCAGTGAGTGCCAGGTACAAAAGGAGCAACTAGAAATGGCTCCTCACACCTTTGTAAGCAAGTGAGAGAGCTCCTCCTTGCACAAAGCTGTCATGGTTAAGGTTAGAATCATGGGCTTAACAAGTGGTTTGGGTAATTCATAGAAGAAATACTTATCAAGGGTATTGGGTCTCAAAGGAGCACCCTCAGCCTCACATTCTCGTATGCTCCTTATTCCTGTTTGTCCTCAGCTTACACTCTCCTTTTGTTGACCACCAAGTGAGATGTGAGACCACACCAGACAGATTTCTGGGTTTCCCCAGTATCACCATCCTTACATGCTTGTGTGATGCCCTGAGAGCCACTGGCCAACAGAAAATGGATTCATGTGTAAAGACCACATTCCATAGCACGAGTTCCTTATCAGTCTCATCTTGCAGTACCTTCCACGTAGCACATGTTCAGGGATCTGTATTTTCATTTCAAAAGGATATTTGATTTTCAAATCATCATTTCTGCTGAACTTTCTCTCTAGGAGCCTTTGAAAGAGTATGCCGATATATGGCCAAAAAATGCAACTCAGTGGTTGTGTCTGTTGGGTAAGTGCAATTTTGCCATAGAAGTATTTATGGGAATACAGCTCTCAGTTGAAACTCTTCTGAAAAATATGCTGAAAATATTTACTGTTTTAGATCATATCCCTATTTTTCACTTAAACCTTTCATTTAATTTAGAAATGTGCTTGTAGGCAAAGTATTCTAAAATAGCTGTAGCATCATTAGTTTGGCCTTCCAATCTATATTAGTTAAACCCAAATATAATCTTTAAAATTAAAAAAAAGTCTGTATAACTACCACAGCAACTGCAAACAACAGAAATTGAATGTTTGTAACCCCACTTTGACATTTCAGGTACCGTCTGGCTCCTGAACATCCCTACCCAGGGCAATATTTTGACTGTCTCAATGCCACCTTATACTTCATGAGGAATTTGGAAGAGTACCACGTGGATCCTGGTCTCATCATCCTTAGTGGTGACAGCTGTGGGGCTAATTTTGCCACAGTTATTTGCCAAATACTGCTGAATGCCAGAGATCTGCCAAAAGTACGTGCTCAGGTGCTGCTTTACCCAGGACTCCAGGGGCTGGATTTCCACTTGCCCTCCTACCAGCAGAATGCTTTCGCCCCCATGTTGTCCAAGAAGATGATCATCTACTTCTGTTTTCGTTACCTTAACAAAAAACCCACATTTTGGAAAGAGGTTCTACAAAACAGCCATGTTCCTGATAGTATGAGACACCAGTATAAGAAATGGGTAAGTGCTGACCTTATTCCTGATGAATTTAAGGTTAGAGGCTATGTACCAACCAAACCTGCACCATATAAACCTGAAGTCCATGAAGCTATCAAAGAAATTTTAGCAATGACATTTTCCCCACTATTAGCTGAAGATTCCATTATTTGCCAGCTCCCTGAGTCCTTGATTGTGACCTGTGAGTTTGATGTCTTGAGGGACGATGGTCTGTTATACAAGAGGAGACTAGAGGAAAATGGTGTTCGAGTGACCTGGTATCATTGTGAGAAAGGCTTCCATGGAATTTTAGCCTTTTTTGGCTATGGGATTTTTTCCTTTTTATCTGCAAATAAGATAATGGACAGTATTGTGAATTATGTAAACAGTTTATAGAAGTATTTTTCAGAAGAAAGATGCAAGTCATGCAGTATGTCTATGAATTTACACTTGGCAAGGGATATAAACACCTTTCATTTATGGTTTGGATTTTGACTGCATTTTGTAGTTTCTGATTTCTGCTTCTGTAGTGACTCTCAAACAAATGTTAAGATTATTTGAATTTTCTAGTTCAAATAATAATAATAAACACTCTAGAAAATATTCTTGTAAAAACATACCAATAAGACTGACATGAAAAGGCAAGGCATCCTGTTTGACTAAAACTACAGCCATTCCAGTTTCACTAAAACTACAGCAATTCCAGTATCTTTGCATGGCTGGCACACACAGAAGGCAAGAGACAAGAATCTCCATGAAGATACTTCAACAGCCCAGAAATGCAGAAGATAACAACTGAGGTCTGCTTTGGCCCTGTGACAGACAGAGGTGGTGATGGTATCAGATGGAGAACTCAGCTACTATGAAGTCTTACAGCAGACACTGAAATTACAGCCAAGAATTTAATTTCCAGGTTTAGTTTCTACAAAAACTACACTGCTCCAGAAATAGCGAAGTCAAAAGGAAGGCTCTTGTCTGGAGCAGGAATCCTCAACTGCCACTAGCATGAGTTTGATTTTGTTTGGGATCTGAGAAATGATGTTTCATTTTGGAACTTCATTCTCAAACTGGAATCTCTGAACTTCAATGAGTGTGTGGATGTCAGAGAAGTGCAGAGATGAGACTTTTCCATAATCCTTTTTTTCTTTCAAGATTATCTTATGCTCAAGGCTACCTGTTCTGCTGTGTTGAAAAAAATTTGAAAATCATGTAAAGAAGGCAGAGAAGCACAATTTTATCTATATTATCACTGTAATGTTATGGTGATTCTGTGATGCTTTCAACAACAACAAAATAAAAAACCTGCACTGCAAATATTTCTGTAATAAGAGTGAGAGTTCCGTTTGCTAAACACATGAGTGAGAGTTACATTTGTTTAACACATACTGACTGATGAACACAACCAAAACCCCCCTCCTGTGTTGAAAGGAAAAACAACACAGACAGGCAGAGACCACAATGCTGCTGCTTTATCTGGTCACATCTATGATGTGGTCAGTAATTAACCTACCAAACAACTGGACATAACCACACCACTGTGAAAACACAATACAAACTGAAAATCCTCAAACACCACTGGATGGACTATTTTTTGTTTTTTTTTTTAAATTTGGGCTGTTGTTGATTTTTTGAAACAAGATTTTCTTCTACTTCAGAATATTTTATTTATTTTATGATGACCATGTGCCCTATTAAAAACAATCAACTTCCCACTAGAGAAACAATATGAAATTAAAATTTTATAAAGTTTTGTGACTAAAATAACACGGTACTTTCCCCCATCACTTATAATTTGACTTTACAACAACAACAAATAAAAAAAACACCCAAGTCTCCACACTGCTACCTAATAAGTTTAGATTTTTTACCTCTTTTCTTTTCCCATGAATTTGCAATTTAAATGTTCTGACAACCTAGTTGTTTGAAGAGTTGCAGGCTTAGATTCACGATTAATTTATTTGCATCATTTAAAATACACCTCCTCCACATTAGCACAATCCTACTCCTCAGCAAGAGCAAGATAAAGCAGTTTGATTCAGAACTCTTTAATCACTGGTTACCTTAAGTCGTTCTCAGCTATATTTGTTGCACGTAGAGTTACTGAAAGTTACCTGCAGGAGGGTCACCAAATTATGAAGCTAAAGTCAACCTCCTGTGGCTTTTTAAAAGAATATTCTTCTGTTAGAAGAAAGCACAAATACTAAAAATAACTGAGATTTGGGTAATGACAGAATTTTCTAATGCATCTTTCCAAAGAGCACTGGTGACAATCCCTTTGGCCCTTTTGAGGGACAGTCATCACATGCAGGTTCCCACTCATGAGGAAAATCTCCAGATGGGTGTTTTATAGTGCCACAAACTCAAAACACACAAATGCCCTCTGTCCATTTTCCACCTTCAACTAATTTAATACTAATGCAGTTCATTCATAACTCTTCTCCCAGCTAAGCACTGGTTTCTTGCAAAAATTCCAAAATGCTGCTGGCATAGATCTACTGACAAATCAAGGACTTTGACCAACTTATCTTTTGTGAGATAACAGGATGGAGGGGAAAGAAAGTGAGAGAGGGAAAGATACCTGCTAATGTATTTGTGAACGGGAGGAGAAAGGTTTTTACTGGAGCAAACAAAGAATCAGGAAGATTAACAAAGAATCAGGAAGTAACAACACAAATATATATTGGAAAGTCAAATCAAGGACATCTCAGATCCCTGCAGTTCAGCATAATGGCAGTTGTACTCACAGTGCTGGTGTTATTCTTAGCTGGTTTTCTTGCTGCATTTATATTGTTGGTCATAGGGGCAATTAATTTTGATTTTTCCAACTCAGAAATTCCTCCTGGAGTGACTCAGCCTGCAAAGCTCCGGATCATTCATATAATTTTAATATGCACAGCTGTGGTGGTAAGTGAACCTGGGGTGATTTTTGGGGGAAGAACAGAGAACCTGTAGACTTTACTCTTACTTCTGTGCTAGAAGCCTGCATGGAATTATGTTCTGGAGAGCAGAGCAGGGCATTGCTGTCATGCTGCATGTTTTATTGAGCTGAGTGTTGCTGAAGAAACTTTTGCCAGACTTCTGACACTGCACTGCTCTAATCCAGTCCTGCCCAGCTCTATCTGAGGCGGTACCTAAATGCTGCCCTAACACAAGTGTGTGAAAGTCTGACTGTGCTTCTGCCCTGACTCCAGCTGACCTAGCAATCATTTGATTTACAATGTTTATCCATGTTGGATCATTTGTATTTCCATTCTTGGCTCACACTATACCAGATGTCTCTGGACTGTGCTTTCAAGCTTTTCGTGGGCATGGGGATGAGAATTCTGTATTTATTTTGAATATGAAGTGAGAAGCTGAACATTTCAGAATTGGCCTTGGGAAGGAAAAGTTTCTGTCACACAAGTGACAAAATTAGGTAACGTTGCTCAAGAGGGGCTGAAGGAATTCTTCTGCCCAAAGCACATTTATAGAACTCCTGCAGCAACTAAGCAGGATTATATGATGGGAATGAGGGGCTCTGACCAGCCCAGCTTCTCCAGGTGAAGCAGCTTGTAAAGTGTGTGGGAAGGTAATCAGTCTCCAAGAGCAGCACTCAACATCTGGTGAGCTCTGCTGACAGAGGAGCTCACTGAATCACAGGTACTTCTGTGTAATGATAGGTGATGCTCTGATGAGACATGGCATCAGACAGGAGGTAACAGAGGTTGTGCATATATTTACTAAATTAATGTAATGGAATATCTGCAAAGACATACAAGCTACTTAAAATTTAAAAAGGAAAAAAAGAGGAAAAATTTCTCTGTCATAAATATTCTAGATTATGGTCAATCATAGTAAAGAATTCTAGATATATATATTCTAATGTTTTGGCTGCACAGAAGTTGTAATTAGAAAGAGATTATATCACTTAAGCAGCTGGAAAAGCCAGTTCTCTTTTAATCATCAATCCACTGCCCACCATAAACCAGCCTTGTATGCTGCAAGGTAAGCAACAGAGGGTGAAAGAAAACAAACAAGTTGAGTGTAAAAGTTAAAATATCCTTGGTATTGTTCCATTCCTGCTTGGAAAATAGCAAATACAAAAGAATAGATCATTTTATCATACAACTAGAGACATTAAGACTAGTTTCTGTAAAAATTTAAAATCGATACATTGCAAAATGTCTTAGTTTCTTCACGAAATCTTTCCTCAAGATCAGGCATGACGAATATTATAAATATCTTGAATTGCTGAAAACAAAAGGCCTTTTGTACATAAATATATTGAGAGTTATGACACTACTGACAATCCATGCAAATGTGGCTGGCTAATAAGAAATATTCATAACAGAATCTTGAGTAATATGAACTTGATCCAAATATTCCTAAGGACCAAAGTACCGACTGGCATGGCTGAACAATGCATTTCAAAACAGGGGAGATACTTTTTTTTAATGCAAAGTTCTGTTGGAGCACTAGCTCTGATTTGTATTCATTTTCTGGTACCTGGCATGAGTATCCCTGTGTCACAGAGAATGAACAGAAATTCATTTCTACTAAATATGTCAGGATCTTCTTGTCAGTGCATGACACACATCAGTGAGACTTAGAAAAAAGCAATTATCAAACATATTCTTAACTTAGTCAACTCTACTTTGGGCAAGTGTCTGTACCATGAAAATCAGCACCAGAATAATCATCTTTTGCTATGTTTTTACATCATTGGGGGGGAAGGATAGAATAACCAGTGAAAACCAAACCTGCTTTCAATGTTAGGTAAAGGACCTGCTGAGGAAGCAGAGGACCCTATCTCACCACTCTGTTAATGTTGCATTGTTTGGGGTTCTGCTCTTTGTCCATGTAACTCTCTCATAACCCCTCCTGATGCTGCTGTTACTTGTTCAGTTTTCTCCTATACCTGTACAACTCATCCATTGGTTTATTACTGCCCTAAAACCACATGACTTAGGCACTGTGAGTTCACTGTCCACACAGTTCCTTTCCTTTGGAAAATACAGCGTTTCCTGAGTGAGCTCTCTGTTCTCTTTGCCTTTGAACAGGGAAAGATTCTGGAAAACTTTGGCATCTGCACTCAGGTGAGCTTTGTGAGGTACATGCAAGGAAGAAGAAGTCTGGGGGCAGACCCAAAGCTCTTCATCAAGGATCTGTGGTTTGACAAAGTGCCTGTAAGGATTTACCAGCCTAAGGCTCCATCTGCCAGCCAAAGGAGAGGAGTTATATTTTTTCACGGAGGAGGATGGGTATTTGGAAGTCTTGGTAAGATATCTACCAGAAATATTTCAGTTAAAGAAATACATACTTCATAAAAAGTAAAGTTGGTTGTTTCTTGATCTGTAGCACTTGCAAACTTTGAATATACCCACAGGTTCAATCTCATAATTCTTGTTGCCAGAAGAAGGCATCTGCCATGGATCATATGATTTTTCTTACAGGACAATGATATAAGGGGAAAAAATACTGGAATAGGAAGATGAGGAGGTACAAAAGAACTGAGGACCTTTGTAGGAAGCAGCAGGGAAAAGTAGAGAGCATTTCCTTCTTGCAATTCTTTGATTTCTCCAATAGACAACATCTCTTCTCTGGAGAGAAAATGCACCCCAACCTAAACCCAAACCCCACCAAATCTCTTTCAGAGACCCACGAAGAGCTGTGCCGCTTTATTGCCAGAGAAAGTGAATCTGTGGTTGTATCTGTGGGGTGAGTCTTTGCTCATGCTGATTCTGAGAGATGATTTCCTATAGTGTAAATATCACCTCCTGTCCCCTCAGTCACAGCAACAATCTTACTCAAAGAAATGTCTTTGTGGGACTTCTCAAGTCTGTGATTTACAACTTCATTTGCTGTTGCTTGGAGACAACTGAAGACTCACTTGGGCTGTTTTCACTGTCTGATTACATCACAAATTACACTTTGGGATATCTAGCTGGAAAATGAAGTTTTGAATGAATATTTTCAAGTTCCAAACTCAAAACTGATCACAAACAGATTGTAAGCTATGTGATCTCCTTAACACTTATTCAAGGAAGGCCTGCTTGATGCTTAGAGAAGCAGAGTGTGAATGACAAGCTAATACACGATCTAAATACTGGCATAATGGTTCAAATTAATAGGATATGTAACAAAGATACAAATCAGAAGTCATTTGTGTCCAACCCATGAAAAACTGAAGCAGAAAGTAACTAAATGATTGTCAATAAAACCTACATTTGTTGTTAAAGACCTAAGAGACATCATAAAGAGATTATATCATAACAAAATAATCTGCACCACCTCATCTTATTGATGGTAATCCTATGGAGAGGAGACAAGTAAAACTATGCAGAAATCAGGGTGTTCCTGGTTGCAGGAACCAGGACTTTAGCAACACATTTAAAAGTCATATTTCCTTCTGTTACACTTGTCTGTGTGTCCCAGGTACCGTTTGGCCCCTGAGCACAAATACCCCGCTGCCTACCAAGACTGTCTGAGCGCCAGCCAGCACTTCCTGCAGCACCTGCAGCACTACGGCGTGGATCCTGCCCGCGTCACTGTCTGTGGGGACAGTGCTGGGGGCAACCTGGCAGCTGCTGTCAGCCAGACCCTGGCAGGCAGGTCAGACCTGCCCAGGCTCCGTGCTCAGATCCTCATCTACCCAGGCCTGCAGGCCATGGACTTCAATTTACCGTCCTACCAACAGAACCGGGGAGTCCCTCTGCTCTTCCGGGAGCGAGCTGCTTTCTACATGTTGCAGTATCTGAATGGAAGTGCAACAAAACTGGAAGAGGTCTTGGATGGTTCCCATATTCCTCCAGATATTAAATTAAAGTATCAAAAGTGGGTGAGTCCAGACAACATCCCTGAGGAATTTAAGGTCAGAGGCTACAAACCACGTGTGCTACTTGACTGCACAACTGAAGTTTATGAGACAGTGAAGAGATTCTGTGAGCCCACGCTGTGCCCACTGCTGGCTGAAGACACAATTATCCAGCAGCTGCCAGAATCTTTCATCCTGACCTGCGAGTACGACGTGCTGAGGGACGATGGCTTGTTGTACAAGAAGAGGCTGGAGGACAATGGGGTTCCAGTGACCTGGTACCACCTGGAGGATGGATTCCATGGAATCGTAAACTCATTTAATAGTGGCTGGTTGTCATTTCCAGCTAGAAAAAGGGGCCTTGACAGCATTGTGAATTTTCTAAGAAGCTTATAGCAACATTTTTCTTTGTTTCTGTAAGAACTGCCAAATTTCTGGTCTTTTATGCTTCTAAATTCCATATAAGATGTTCATATATGACAATTTTTTAATAGGCATTTACGCCAATGTGATCACCATAAAAGACATTTCAAGAATAATTTCTTGTAGTGCTGTTTGAAGTAGTCCATGTGCAGTCTGCCTATTTTAATCATCTGTTTGGACTAGACACTTGTCCAGTACAAGAGCTGCTCTCTCAGTACATATAAAAGATGCAGTAAAATCTTTTAAGCCAACATCTGGTCTGACTTGTTTTATTCAATTACAGTCAACGATTTCATACTTCCTAGAAGTGTGTGTTTTGGCAAAGGAGAAAGACACTGACACTACAGTGCTGTAATGCACAGCCTGTACTCTCTGCTACTTGTAGCACCTGAGTTTAGCAGGCCAAATTTGAAGAAGATGTCTGTTAGCTAGGTAACCAGTACTTTATACTCAAAAAAAATGAAGTCACATTAGTTAACTTGACTTTTAGAAATGTAACTGTTCCCAACAGAAATACCCTATTGATGGCTTTGTTTAAATTACAATGGGAAAAATGCTTTAAGTGTTTTGTTGTGTTTATCAAACATACAAAAATCACCAGCTGAAAAACTTGTTCTTGTGTATGCTGAAAAACTTGTGCTTGAATAGATTCCTAGAATCACATAATGGTTTGGGTAGGAAGGAACGTTAAACCCATCTCATTCCAAAGGGACACCTGGTCTAGCCAAGGCTGCTTCAAGCCCCAAATAATCTAACAACAAAACAGGAGTGATGCATTCACTTTTGCAGAGCCTGTTACTTACCTTTTGGCCCCCAACCCTCCCTTCTTCCCATTTTCTTTTCTAGAAGTCCCCGTTAAAGCTATGTATTCCAAACCATGTAAAGCATGCCCACGATGCAGGAAGCAAATGTCCTGGCTGCAGATCAGCTGCAAAGGATATTTTAATCTCCACATTCACTGCCTCTCTGTCATAATTTTAATATGCACAGCTGTGGTGGTAAGTGAACCTGGGGTGATTTTTGGGGGAAGAACAGAGAACCTGTAGACTTTAAACTTACTTCTGTGCTAGAAGCCTGCATGGAATTATGTTCTGGAGAGCAGAGCAGGGCATTGCTGTCATGCTGCATGTTTTATTGAGCTGAGTCATAGACTAGAACTTCATTCAGGAATCAGCAGCAGCCTCTGAGCACTCACTGTTATCATCCGCAATCCAATAGTTCCGTATTTAATACCAGACCCTTTATCAGTCCCACAATTACAATAAAGATAAACAGGAAATTAAACACATTGACTCTTCTCCAATGTGATACCTGCTGGCACATTGCAAAACATTTGCAAGGACTTTAAAGTGAGCAACACCTGAGCGATCTCTTGCAACTGGGACTGCTCCAGGCCTTGCTGTTACCTGAAAAAGCCAATTCAAAGATAGGTGTGAAGACACATCACCTCTGGATACCTGAAATGGCATTTTTTTATCTAGTGCCAGTGATACTGCTGGTGATTCTTGTTGCCTCATTCATATCAGCAATCATAAGAACAATTCAAACTGAGTATGCCAATTGCAGCATCCCTCCTGGAGTGAACAATCCTGGAAAACTTCGACTTATTGTTGCTGTTTTGATTGTTACATCTACTCTGGTGAGTAACTCTGCTGCAACTTCTGCGAGAAAGTTGTTAGATGTTAATTTCATTCTACGTGAATGAAATTAGTTGTTAGATGTTGTTAGATGTTAATTTCACTCTACATGTAAATATCAGAATCCTGCCAGCTCTACCAAGGCTTAAAGGATGGCTTTTCTCTTCTGGGGGGCTGACTTGAGAGCAGAGTGTTTGGAAAATCATTTCTATTAGACCTCAGTCAGATTTTCCCTATTACATAAGGATTAAGTCAACCATTAGAGCCCAAGCTTTATCAGCTGAGCTTCCCTAATTAAATTTGAAATTAAATATTTATAAAAAGTGAGATTGCTTTGATTTCCACTTTAGCTAAGCACACATGATGTTTTTAGGCCATTCTTGGGGCTTTCCAGCAACATGGGAGGCTGGGCAATGGAAGCAGCAGTAACGGGAGACTGGATGCTTTAAAAGGAGACAAAAAACCATCCCAGAAACCTTAGAGGGATGAGAGACACTTGGGAGCACTGGCAAGGCCTCCTTCAGCAGGAGCCCCTTCACCAATTCCCATCACTCTCCAGGAGCCCCGTCACCAATTCCCTTCATTCTCCAGGAGCCCCATCACCAATTCCCCTCACCAGGTGTCCCTTCAATGAGTGTCCCTCACCAGCTGCCCTTCTCCAGGTGCCCCCTCACCATTTGCCCCTCACCATTTGCCCCTCACCAGTTGCCACTCTCCAACTGCCCTTCTCCCAGTGGCCCTCACCAGCTGCTCCTTATACCGTTCTCCCTTCTCTTGGTGCCCCTCACCAGCTGCTTCTCACACCATTCTACCTTCTCCTGGTGCCCCTCACCATTTGCCCCTCACCATTTGCCGCTCTCCAATTGCCCTTCTCCTGGTGCCCCTCACCAGGTGCCCCTCATCAGCTGCCCCTCACCAGTTGTGACTTTCCAACTGCCCTTCCCCAGGTGCCCCTCACCAGCTGCCCCTCACACGGTTCTCCCTTCTCCTGGTGCCCCCTCACCAGCTGCCCCTCACACGGTTCTCCCTTCTCCTGGTGCCCCCTCACCAGCTGCCCCTCACACGGTTCTCCCTTCTCCAGGTGCCCCTCACCAGCTGCCCCTCACACGGTTCTCCCTTCTCCAGGTGCCCCTCACCAGCTGCCCCTCACACGGTTCTCCCTTCTCCTGGTGCCCGCTCACCGGCTGCCCCCTCAGGACTGTCCGTGTGCAGTCTCCCCTCATCTCACCCTGGCTGTCCTCCTTCTCCCAACAGGGCAGGATTTTTGAGAAGATAGAGCTGTGCAGCAGCCTGGCCATCAAGCGCCTCGTGTTCTCCGGGCGGCGGCCGGCCCCGGCCCCGGGGGTGCGGCAGGAGGAGGCGCGGCTCGGGCGGGTGCCCGTGCGGCTGTACCGGCCCCGCGGGCCCTCCACGCACCCGCGGCCCGCCGTGCTGCTGTTCCACGGCGGCGGCTGGATCTGCTGCAGCCTCGGTACGGCCCCCGGGCCCGGCTCCACTTTAGCATAATTTACTTAATTCTCTTTCATGAATTGGCATTCTATCCTCTTCAGTCTTTTTAGTGTATTTTTCCTCTGGTAGGGATTTTTTGTTAGCTGCTGCTTCGGCTGATCTGCTGCAGCCTCGGTACGGCCTCAGCCCCGCTCTGCTGCCGGCCCACTGTCCCTGTTAGCCAGGCGGGCTTGCTTTGGCGTACACTGTGTGTTGGTGGCCAACAGAACTCTGGCCTCCACACGACGCTGATGCAAAACCTTTTCATTTATTTATATACTTTCAGCAAGCAAAGAAATTGATGCCCGTTTGTTCTAAATTACTTAATTAACTTTCATGAATTGGTATTCTATCCTCTTTAGTCTTTTTAGTGTATTTTTCCTCTGGTAGGAATTTTCCAACATATTTTTGTTTGCTGCTGCTTCGGCTGGATCTGCTGCAGCCTCGGCTCCGCTGCCTCAGCACCCCGGCACTGTCCCTGTTAGCCAGGCGGGCGTTGCTTTAGCATAAATTACTTAATTCTCTTTCATGAATTGGTATTCTGTCCTCTTTAGTCTTTTTAGTGTATTTTTCCTCTGGTAGGGATTTTCCAACATACTTTTGTTAGCTGCTGCTTTGGCTAGATCTGCTGCAGCCTTGGTAGGGCCCGGGCCAGGCTCTGCCGCCAGCCCACTGTCCCTGTTAGCCAGGCGTTGCTTTAGCATAAATTAGTTAATTCTCTTTCATGAATTGGTATTCTATCCTCTTTAGTCTTTTTAGTGTATTTTTCCTCTGGTAGGGATTTTCCAACGTATTTTTGTTAGCTGTTGCTTCGGCTAGATCTGCTGCAGCTCCCTGCCTGGGTATGGCCGGGGCCCGGCTCTGCTGCCTCAGGTATCTTTCCTCCGGTAGGGACTTTCCAACACACTTTTGTTCACTGCTTCTTTATATTCTGATTTCTAGGAAATGTCCTTGAAGTCCATAAATTCTGCCCTTCTTGTATCCAATTTCAGCAATACGCACCCTCTCCCAGGCCTTGTTCTTTGAAGCGTATCAGGGTTAGTTTGCCAAAACTGTTAAAAGTTTCAGTGATTTTCCCAATCAAGTCAACAATGATAGTCTGTATAAAGAAAGTTAGCTACATGCTGCCTAGAAGTGATTTAAGACTAGCACACTGCTTATAATTAATATACGGGTTATGATTAATTAAAACAATAATTAAAAATGTATTAGAAAAGTTATATAACCTCCAGCTGCTGGAAGGCCGAACTCTGGCTGGGCTTTCCCATCCAGCCCTGCCAAGGGAGGCAGCAGGGGAGAGGAGTGAGGGGAGCTGGACCATTTATGGACAGTAAAACATCCTTTGGTGTGTTTCAGATTCCCATGAAAGGATCTGCCAGTACATAGCTGAGGAAAGCGGCGCGCTGGTGGTGTCTGTGGGGTGAGTTACAGCCAGCTGCCCCAGAGAAGCCTTTTTGCCTCTTGTTACCCCTCAGCACTGCAGGGATGTGCACCTGGTGGGAATGCTCCTCATCAGGACCTGGACACCATGATCCTCATGGGTCCCTCCCAACTCAGCATTTTTCTATTATTTTCTCAGCACCCCAGGTGTCCAGACAGAATTGCAAGGGGGCTGCTTGTTTTTCATTTCTCTCCCTGCTCCATCAGCTAACAGTGCAGACACAGCTCACAGTAAGGTCCATGTGTGTTCCAGCATAGAGCTATGCTGGCAGCACACAAAACCAAGGAATGCTTTCCAGAAGAGAGTTCCAGTGTGTTGAGAAATGACTAATAAACTGACTCGGAAGGTGATGAACCATTTAAATAGGTGTAATTACCTTGTGAACTTCAAGGAGCTTTCTAACAGTGAGAATCAAATGCTAGTAAGTAATAATACTACTAATTAGTACTATCAATACCAGTAGTACTGAAAAATATAACTGTCCCAGTTATTTAAATAAAGAAAAAATAATTATAGAAATGAAATATCCTAAGTAACAGTGAGGTTAAATTGATTAAATTAGTTATTACACAAACCAGAAGCAGTCTACAGTAGAAGAAAAAAATGAAGGTACATCACTTAATTTGTGATCAGAGCTGCTCTGGGAATACCCTAACCATGCTATGTTCTTGCAGCCCCAACCTATGGCTCTCACTTCTCTGTGATTACTCATTGGACAAATACATGTTTAGTAGATAAAAATACCTTAATGAGATTTTTTTCTGAGGGAAAAATTAGTGCAACACAGGGAGAACCAGGATGCTGTAGAAATTTTGTATTTACACTTAGGACATTTCCTTCTGTTACTTTTGTGTGGTGGTACTTGCAGGGGTCTCAGGATGAGGGAAGAGATGAGAATCTTGACTTCATGTTTCAGAAGGCTGATTTATTATTTTATTTTTATTATTTATTGTTTATTACTTATGACTACTTACTACTTATTACTTATTATTTTATGATATATATTATATTAAAAGAAAATTATATACTAAAACTATACTTAAAGAATAGAAGAGAGGATTTAATCAGAAGACTAGTAAGGAACGAAATAGAATGATAATAAAATCTTGTGACTGACCAGAGTCTGAGACAGCTGGATTATGATTGGCCATTAATTAAAAACAACCACATGAGACCAATCAAAGATGCACCTGTTGCATTCCACAGCAGCAGATAATTATTGTTTACATTTTGTTCCTGAGGCTTCTCAGCTTCTTAGGAGAAAAGATCTTAGCAAAAGGATTTTTCATGAACTGTGTCCATGACCCTTTTGCTATCTCTGTCTGTGTCCCAGGTACCGTTTGGCCCCTGAGCACAAATACCCCGCTGCCTACGAAGACTGTCTGAGCGCCAGCCAGCACTTCCTGCAGCACCTGCAGCACTACGGCGTGGACCCTGCCCGCGTCACTGTCTGTGGGGACAGTGCTGGGGGCAACCTGGCAGCTGCTGTCAGCCAGACCCTGGCAGGCAGGTCAGACCTGCCCAGGCTTCGTGCTCAGATCCTCATCTACCCAGGCCTGCAGGCCCTGGACTTCAATTTACCGTCCTACCAACAGAACCGGGGAGTCCCTCTGCTCTTCCGGGAACGAGCTGTTTACTATTCTTTGCAGTACGTACAAGGGGACACATCAAATCTGGAAGAGATCTTGGAAGGCTCTCATATTTCTCCAGACATGAGGCTGCAGTATCAAAAGTGGGTGAGTGCAGACATCATCCCTGAGGAATTTAAGGTCAGAGGCTACAAACCACACAAGCCCTCTGAGTTCAAGCCTGGACTTTTTGAGAAAGTGAAAAGACTCCGTGAGCCCACGCTGTGCCCACTGCTGGCTGAAGACACAATTATCCAGCAGCTGCCAGAATCTTTCATCCTGACCTGCGAGTACGACGTGCTGAGGGACGATGGCTTGTTGTACAAGAAGAGGCTGGAGGACAATGGAGTTCCAGTGACCTGGTACCACCTTGAGGATGGATTCCATGGAATCGTAAACCTGTTTGATTATTGTGGTTTGTCATTTCCATCTGGGAAAAGAGGATTGGACAAGGTTGTTGAATTTATAAAAGGCTTGTAAAAAGAACTCTCCCTCATTATGATTCTCCCACTAATGACTCTGCTTAGGCTCTCACACTTCAGGTAGTGCTGCACTGCACGAATGTGACACCTTTTGATGTGTAAAATACTATTTCTAAGATCCATGAACTTCAAATTAACACAGATCTTTTCCTTGTGAGACTTCTGACAGTTCAATCTTTTGACAGTACAATTTTCCTATATGCTGTTTTTTTTTCAAATTGGCATCTGATTGATTCCTTGTCTTTAATTACTAAGTTATTTACTTCTATACAAATAATCTATGTGGAATGATTTGCATTAAAGGTTGTTCACTACAGCCAGCTTATTTGTGATGTCCATTTGATAAGCTCCAAAGCAGGACTTAATTTATCTAAAAAGTATAAACTGGGTAGATAGTAAGGGAAGGAAAACTCTCTCTGGACAAATAGGCAGAGATCAAGATCTCAGTGAAGAGATTAAGCAAATATTCCATGGCTGCAAAAGTAGAAGTGCAAGGCCAGAGTTGATGGGGCACACCTAGCTGGAGGCAAGTAAGGGCTGCTCTGATTTTGAAACAAAGTCCTTTTTAATTTTGGAAAGTCTCCAGCATGCCCACAGAGGGTAGGATATAGTGTTGAGATGAAATGCTGACATCAGGATTTACAAAGGCAGGAGGGATCAGTGAACTGGGCTCCTGGTCTGTGTGTACTGGAAGGTACATCTTACAGAGAGAATATGAAGAAGGAAAATGTTTTCATGTTCTTCCAAGGAGTGTCTCCCAGTATTAACTTTTGCAGAATCTGTACTGTGATTCTGTGCTAGAATCTGTGAATTGGTGCTCACTGCATGGCTTGAGTTTTATTTACAGGATGAGACAGTGTTTTCCCTGCCATGATGCTTCATTACACCCCGCTGATGGAAGCAAGGAAGAACAGCAGTGAGCACACTCAGGATGGCCAGACTGAGGACATGAAAATCACAGAATTGCTAGGGTTGGGAATGATCTCTGGTGATTATCCCCCACCGGTGCAACCCCCCACCAAGGCAGGGTCACCTGGAGCAGGTGCTGCAGGAACACATCCAAGTGTGCTTCGAATGTCTCCAGAGAGCAAAAGTACCAGTAATGGGAGACTGGATGCTTTTAAAGGAGACAAAACCAGAAACCCCAGAAACCTTAGAGGGATGAGAGAAACCTGGGAGCACTGGCAAGGCCTCCCTCACCAGGAGCCCCTTCACCAACACCCTCCGTGGGTGCTATCCCAGTGCTCCATCATCCTCAACGTAAAGTTCTTCCGCATGCTGAGGTGAAACTTGCATTTTAGTATATGCCCATTGCTCCTCATCATAAGGAAATAAAAGAGAAAAAATCCTACAGTGCTGAGAAAACAGAACTATTTACAAAAACAAATGCTGACTTCCCTTAGATTTCCCTGCGCAAGGGCAGCCCTTACCGAGCACGGGCAGCCAGCCCTTGCTCTCACCTTCCCCGGGCAGAGCACGGCGGAGCTGCGGGCGAGCCGGCCGGGGGCGCGGGGGCCGAGCCGGCCCGGGGCGGCGGGAGGCGGCGCCGGGCGCGTCCGTTCGGCGGTACCGCGCGCAGGGCAGGTCACGCCGGGCCTCCTTGAACCGAGATTACCCGGCCGGCGCCTCCGGCCGCTCCGCGCGGCTCCCCCCGGCCGCCCGCACCATGACCCCTGCGCCGGCTTTGCGGAGCGGCCGCACTCGGCCCGTGACGGGGCCGCGGCTCTGCCCAGCGCTGCCGGGGGAGCCCCGCGGGGCCGCGGCCGGGCCATGGCGCTGCTGCCCGCGCTGCTGCTGCTGCTGCTCCTGCCCCTGGCGGCGCTGGCGGCGGCCGCGGTGCTGCTCGGCCTGCCCAGCTACAACATCCCGCCCGGGGTGAACCAGCCGGCCAAGCTGCGCCTGGTGCTGACCCTGCTGCTCGGCACCGCCGCGCTGGTGAGTGGCCGGCCGGGGGGCGAGGGGGCGTTCGGGGCGGCCCGCGGGCTGGGGGCGGCAGTGGTTGCACGAACACGGGGAGCCGGGGCAGGATCCGTGTGTCCCTGCAGTCCCCGTGGGATGCTGGCGGTGCTGCATCGTGAGGAGGGGATGCGGGGAGCCCACCCGGGTTCTGCCCCGGGTTATCCCCCGATCCGGACACTGCAAGGGCACCCGCGATCCGGGCGCCTCCACCCGATACCCCCCGGTCGAGGATGCTGTCCCGGGCACCCCCCGGTCGAGGATGCTGTCCCGAGCAATCCCCGGTCAATAGGATGCTGTCCCAAGTCTCCCCGCCAAGTCGAGGATGCTGTCCCGGGCACCCCCAAGTCGATGATGCTGCCCCGGGCACCCCCGGTCCGGCTGCCGCGGGCATACTGCCCATGTCGCGGGCAAACGCCGTTCCCGGTTCAGCCGGGCCTGGGGCGGGTTAGCGGAGATTGCGAGCGGCTGATGGCAGCCTCCAATTCAGGGCTGGGCTGGGGCTTTGCGTGATAACTGCCCGCACCTTCAGGGGAAATCACCTTGCACAAAACGAGCTGCAGCCCTTCAGCTGCTCCTGCCGCGGCTGGGCTGACATTTATGGCACACAATCCGGTTAGGGCTGCTTTATTTAATCCCTGGACTCTTTGGCAGCGTTGCATAAACGGCATTAGAGCCCTCCTCAGCTCTGCATCTCTTACTTGCTGTCTTTGAATTTCTTAAAATCTTCAGTTTTGTCATTTCTTTAGCCACAAACATCATCCCTGCTATCACATAGACTTTGTTTTCCTCCACACAGATTCTTAAACCATTTACATCCTCTTTAAATTAAATTTACTGACAAAGGTGCCCAGCAATTCTGAACCCCACTAGCAGGTGACAAGACAGACTCACTGGGCATTAAAAAGAGGGATCTTGTTCAGCCAGTGGCTGGTAACTGTTTGATTCCCAGCTTCTTGTTTCACTTACTACGTCAGATTTATATTCTAGCTTGCAAGAGCATTGGGAAAGGAAGGAACTTCATTTTGCTCAGTAGCAAATAAAAAGCTGTAACTAACTCACACAATACAGCTCAGCACTTTAGATTTGCAAATTCCCTAAGTTTTATGGTCAAATTCCTGAATATTAGTTTCAGCAATGAAGAACTGTTTCTACATAAGGCATTTTGTTTTTTGTTGTTATCAAGTATAAATGAAACAATGACCACAAATATGTGCAGGA
The DNA here is from genome assembly GCF_028018845.1 of Melospiza georgiana. Lineage (NCBI taxonomy): Eukaryota > Metazoa > Chordata > Aves > Passeriformes > Passerellidae > Melospiza > Melospiza georgiana. The sequence goes on from NC_080451.1 coordinate 6,965,788, forward strand.
CAATGCTGATGATTAAAATATGTAGTCCAAGACACTGATCTTTATAAAATTTATAAAATTTGACTGATCTTTATAAAATTTATGATGTGACATTACAATGACATTGGATTGGAGTAGTGCAAGTAAATTTTTCTACAGACTGCAGGATGTGAGAGCTTGGGAAAATTGTTTCATGTCTAAATCAGAGTTCTGTGTTTCTTTAAAATTTCCTCCAAATGACTTTGATGTAAGTACAATGCAGAGTTTTTATACCCTGGCTAACTCCAGACTTTTAAAGATGCCTTAATGTCTTTTACCTTTAACAGGGAAGAATTTTGGAGAAGACTGGGCTTTGCAGCCAAATCACTTTTGGCCGATACGTGCGACAGGGGCGGAAACTAGGGTTGGATCCAAAGCTCTTTATCCAGGATCTGCAGTTTAATGAAGTACCTGTGAGAGTTTATCAGCCTAAAGCTACCTCGGATGGGCCAAGGAGAGGCATCCTCTTCTTCCATGGAGGAGGCTGGGTGTTTGGAAGCCTTGGTAAGAAACTTCCTGGAGGAACTGTGTGGTGTAGAAAGAATTTTCTCATCTTTTTAGAAGATTGAAATAGGATGTGATTTCAGCGTGTGATTTGAGATGAAGTCTGAAGCCTGTTTGGAGCAGACATTTCTTAGGCTGTCTCAAAGCTGACTAACAACAATATTTCTTTTGCAGATACCTATGAAAAGGTGTGTCGCTACCTCTCCAGGGAGAGTGACTCAGTGGTTGTGTCTGTGCAGTAAGTGAACACTACCCAGTTCTGTATTTAGGAGATTGTTTTTGCTGTGGGACCACAGCAGAGCTGTGCTGGTGTTGGAGATGTTCTTTTTTGGCACAGGAATTTCTATGGGATTTATTCAAGTTCATAAAGAGAAAAATAGTGATAAAGAATATTTCGCAGCCCTTAACTATTCACGCCCAGAGATACTCTGAAAAGATACAAATGGAAATATTTGGCACACAAAGTAAGACTATAAAAGCCAATTAAAAACTTAGGTGAAAAAAAGTCTTCCTTGTGCTGAACATATGGTAATAAGATGCTCCAAGCAATTGAGAGCTATGGGAAAACAGAATAATCACACTAAAATCCTCCCATTTTACACATAGGAAGCAGAGGCACAAAATTATTAGATAATCTTGTCAGAAGTACAGAGGGAGTTTTCACCATCACTAAGAACTGTTCAATTCCTTGTTCAAATCATTAATCAGAGACAATCCTACTTCAGTGAGTCCTTGTGACTGAACTCACCATTTACAGTTTATCTGCAATCCCAAACAGAGGAGCAGCTGTTTGGAGGCACTGAAGATCCTAACCTAGAGCCAAGCCACCCCAAAATGGTAGGGCTGAAGAACAGCATATGAGACCATTTCCTGGTTACTGCTACTGACATTTCCTTCTTGTCTGTGTGTCCCAGGTACCGTTTGGCCCCTGAGCACAAATACCCCGCTGCCTACGAAGACTGTCTGAGTGCCAGCCAGCACTTCCTGCAGCACCTGCAGCACTACGGCGTGGACCCTGCCCGCGTCACTGTCTGTGGGGACAGTGCTGGGGGCAACCTGGCAGCTGCTGTCAGCCAGACCCTGGCAGGCAGGTCAGACCTGCCCAGGCTCCGTGCTCAGATCCTCATCTACCCAGGCCTGCAGGCCATGGACTTCAATTTACCGTCCTACCAACAGAACCGGGGAGTCCCTCTGCTCTTCCGGGAACGAGCTGCTTTCTTTGCTTTGCTGTACCTCAATGGGGATGCACTGCACATGCAAGAGGTCTTGGAGGGCTCTCATATTCCCCCAGACATGAGGCTGAAGTATAGGAAGTGGGTGAGTCCAGACAACATCCCCGAGCAATTTAAGGTCAGAGGCGTGAAGCCGCTTAGGCCCACTGATTTTATAGCTGAAGTTTATGAGACAGTGAAGAGATTCTGTGAACCCAACCTGTGCCCACTGCTGGCTGAAGACTCTGTTGTTCACCAGCTGCCAGAATCTTTCATCCTGACCTGCGAGTATGACGTGCTGAGGGACGATGGCTTGTTGTACAAGAAGAGGCTGGAGGACAATGGGGTTCGAGTGACCTGGTACCACCTTGAGGATGGATTCCATGGGATCATCAGCCTCTATGATTATTGTGGCTTCTCATTTCCATCTGGGAAAAGAGGATTGGACAGGGTTGTTAACTTCTTAAAAAGCTTATAGTAAACATCTTAGATTCCGTGAGTCTGTTCATGCCTCAACCTAGGGAAATATCTTTTTAGGATATGAAATATCAGGTTATGGGTAGTGAATCAGGGGCAGCCATTAACAATGATAAACAAGGCTCATCAGAACCTCATTCCAGCTGCTAGGTGGAACATGGAATATGCAAACCTTACACAAGCTTGTACCATGCTGCAAGCCCTTATCTTTAGCTCTGCTATAAAGAACAGTTCTTTGAATGGGTATCCTGGTTTGTTCCAGTTATTAAAAAAAATATCTGTGTGAAGAGAAGCTGTGTGTTAGCAGGCATGTGTGGTGTGAGAATAAAACCCAGCTGACATTAGTGGGTTTTGAGCCACTGACAATAAAATTATAAATATGATGACAATTAGGAAATAAAGATGCTGTGTCAAGCGTGGTCTCTGTCACTGTGGCACAAAAAACAAATGGTTCCTTGGTCAACATTACCCTTGTTTCTCAGCACACAGGCAGGACTGGAGCCCCTTTCTGCCCCAGTTTTAGCACTGGATTACTGGGTAATGTTTCACCCACATAACTTAAAGGACAGTTCCATCAACCAGGGACAGGAGTGCTGGTGGCACAAACAAATATGATAATATGATTGCATCACAAAAAGATGGGCAAGATTGGTGGGAAATTGGGCCCAAATATTCAACTGTAGAGCTCTCATTGGAAACTGACTGGAGAAGAGGACAAAGGAAAGATCAGGAGAGAAAGAAGGGGAAGGTCAGGAAGGTGAGGGCAGGAACAGAGCGGGTTCCTGTGCTGTTGGGGTAGTACAGTAGCACTCAGCTGGAATCCAGCCTCAGCTCACCAGAGTAATAAGAGGGAGAAGGACAAGCATCTTTCTTGGCCTTATTCATTCTGTATTATTAATTCATTCTGTTTATGACCTGCCTTTCCTCTCCTTAAGCAGGGCAGAAGCAATGCCTGAGCACAGGGTGCATTGAGGGGTTCACACTGGATATAATATTGGCCAGTTAAAAATGGCACTTAGGGCAGTCACTTGAGGCTGCTGTACCACTTAAACACAACTATACATCAATATGGACAATAATATTTACCAACATCATGCAGGAGAGACTTCACTAATCTTCCCAGAAATTAATACTTATTAATACTTGGTGGATCTTTAGTAATCTGGATATTGGTCTCATTGCTTGTGGAAACATGAGCATCTTTTCTAGCAGAGCTGCTAGATAGATTTCATGCCTTGCTTAAGAGGCTCAGCAAAATTTTATCATTAGACTTTTAACTTTGTCAAAACATGCCAGTTGGGTTCAATATTAGAGCTGTTCAAGCAGATCCTCCTGACTCTGCTGAAATTGCTTCCTTTAGATTTTTTTTTTCCTGGAACCAAATGCCAGACTGTGTTGCAGTCTGCAGCAGCAGAAATAGAACAAAGAGAGAGGGGTAAATGGTTCATTCATCCTTTTCATATCCTGGTTCCCATGGCAGGTGAAGATATTTAACCAAATTAACCAAAGCACAGATAATTTTTCAAGTGCAATACACTATGGAACCAATCCAAAATTTTACAGTGGCAGATTTTACCAGTTGACTTTTACCAGCAAAGAACATAGACTTCTTTCCAAAAAAGCTCTTGTGTAGATGAAGAAAGGAGCACTGGGACAGAGCTGCTGTGATTACTGGGCTGCCTCAGCAGTTCTGAGCGTTGAGTATCTCTCACATTTATAAACTCAGCAGCATCTCATACAGAACAGCCTCATCCTCTTGCCAGCTCACAGACCAAACACTAAGGACAACCATGATGGGGAAATTTGAGGTGAAGAACAGAAAATTCCAGTCCGGGGCTGTGGTGCCTGTACATTCCAGGCAGCAGTGAGCTGTCACTAATACTTAAATCCTATTTTATATATCCTTAAACAACTGTATGTGTAAAGGAAGGCACTGTAGCTCTGTGGGCCATTCCAAGGCTGGATTCCAGTGGGAATCCTTCCTCAGGCAGGCACCCAGCACATGCTGCTTGTGGATGTTTCCCACTCTGTGCCTTGGGGGTGACCAGGGCACATGAAGAAAATCAGTGTATTGCTCCCACCTGGGACTGGGTATTGAGTCTTCAGGGCATTCCCTGGGTTCTAATAGCAGCTTGCTGGTAAAATAGGATTATTTTAATCAGCACACCTCCAATTCATATAAACAAGCTGCACTTAAATAAGGCCCAGATCTTCTACAACACTTTTCCCACAAGCATCACCTGCTAGAATGTCCCTTCCAACAAGCCTCTCCACCCCCAGGTATTGTTATCATTCTCTTTAGACAGGCAGCTGGAAGGTTGGATGTGCAATGCTGCTGCACAAAACCCTTAAGCAGCACAAAGCAATCAGCTTTTCATTTTCAGCCTTCTTAAATGTGTCTGCAAATCCATGATGCAAGTGTTGAAATCAGACTGATCAGATCTCATGACATACAGATGCAGTTGCTTAAGTTGAGTGGGAATCCACTTGAAATGCAAATGCCTTTATTTTCAGGGATTAAATGATAAGTAACACAAAGACTGACAAAGGTTTGTGATATCAGTGGCAAAAATGCAGAGTGACTCAAACCACACTGAGCCACCTGAATGCCGTGCACAGCAGCATCATGTGCATCTCATTTTGGGGCCTGCCGCTGCAGCACTTTTCATCCATCACAAGGAAGCAAGAAGCCAAAATTTAGTGTCAGAGTGTGCTGAGAACTGCAGTGGGCACGGCCACAACCTGTGCTGCCTCCCCTCTGCAGCTGGAGTGCAAATTAGCCTGGATTGCTCAGAAATCAGATTTCCCCATTCTTGGCAATTTTTAATTCAATGGAATGGAACATGGTGCACTGGTCAATAAATAGATTTAGAGATAGGAACCTCCTTCTGTTTAAATTCTGGAAATGGATCTTGTGGTGACTTTTGGCTACTTTCTTACCCAGTCAGTACCTTATTTTTTGGATTGATAAAGTGCAAGTGTTATTCATAAAACAACCAGCCTTTTTCACCACAGGAAGCACTGAAGGAGAATGTCAATGAACAGATTTCTCTCCCCTATCCAATATCAGTTGAAAACAAGGAGAACTGTGGCATACAACTAGCAGGAGAATTCATGGACTATCATTATCTTTCTGAATTTTTAAGTAAAAGGTTACCTGTGCTTACTTTTCAAATATCTACCAGAGAGGCTCTGAAGAATCAGGACTCCTGATTGATAACATGACTCATCTGTCAGCGCCTAACAGTGATTTCCTCTTCCAGCCAGAGGGTGGACACATATGTCCTGAGAACAAAAAGATCCATTTTGTCCTTAATCTGCTGTCAAAATAGTACAAACATTCCCTATGACAACTGTAGAGTAAAAACACCCAGATGAAAAATTTAATTAAATAATTTCTAACATTTAATCTTGTCTCAGATTATCCCACTCTCTATGGCCATCTTGAAGACCTGATGAAAACCTGCACTAGGAAGAAGTTGAGTGATGTCCAATGTCTGCCCCATTTCCTGTGAAATCCCAACAATTTCTGCTTTTGCCACTTTTCAGCTGAAACAACCAACGAAAACTCATGACCTCCCAACCAGGGATATCTTCCCCAAAATGTTGTAGAATCCTGGACTTTGAAGAGGGGCAGAATATCTGCAAATTGTTGGGCAACTGGTGAGAGGCAGAGAAGCTGGGGATGCCCCTGTGTAAACTGCTTAGGGTGATCTTAAGCCCTGCTTAATATAGCTTGTTGCTTGTGGGAGCTGCTCTATGCAGAAGGGAGAATTAGGTTAGACAGGCACACGGCTTTAGACCAGTTAGAACAAGCTGCTGGCTTACATCCTGACCTGCAGGTGGCTATTTCAGAAGGTATTTAATCACTGAAAACAAATTTTTCATCTCTTGGTTTTTAGTCAATAAATAGTTGCAGCATAAAAAACAACCAAGCCAAAACACGAAACAAGTGGGATGGAACTTGAAAGGACATAAAACTCTTAATTGCTTTGCACTCTGTTGCTTTTTTTTTTTTAATTATTATTTTTGCACAGCTTGCTATGTGTTTCTTTGAAGCAAGAGGAGAAAAGAGCCTTGTGTTATTCCATCTATATCTGAAGCATGTAAGAATAAAGCAAATGTAGGAACGGCTGCACGTCCAAGGACAAGGTGAAGCAAGGTTCCTCCCCATGCAGGAGGCAGCCAGACCTTGATTACCCTTGGCTTTACACAGGGAAGGCACTTAATGGCAGATAAGCTGCAAAGCAAACTGCATTAGCTGACCTTGCATTACCAGATTGCAAAGGAAATAGCTCTGGGAGCCCTTTCCACTGCTGGATAGGCCACCCTGAGACTTTGCTCCCATGTAGGAAGTGCTGCTAACAAATCCAAATTCTTATTGCTCCAAGATGCAACTTCTGCATTTAAATCCCATTTGGCCCAGAGCAGAGATCTGCAAAGCTCAGCTGCTCGTGGTCTGAGGCTCAGCAAGAAACCTGCAGCAAGTCTGAGGCTTACATTCAATATATCTGGAATTAATTCAATGCAATTCATTTTTGCTCAAGATTAGCAATATTATCATTATTTTTAGGAACGGATGAAGTCTTGGCATGGACAAAGCCCTGGCCATGGTCTGGATGGAGTTTTAGCTCTGCAATATTTTAGTTGCTGTGATTTAGATTTGTGCTTTCAAGGTTGTGTTTTCAAGGGAAGGACATTGACGACTCAGACGAGCAGAGCAACAGTGGCACCTATTGGCAAAGGGGCTGTGGCTGTGTGAGACACCCAAAATCATCAGGGGACAGCCCCTCTGCTGAATGCTGAGCCAGAAAGCAGCGTCCTTGATGAAATCATTCAGAGGTGCAAGAACCTTGGTAATTGGATAAGCATTGTATGGAGTTTTTTTTAGGCTTCAAAGCCCCAGGGACATCAAAGGCAATTAGAAAAAAATTGAAAGCAAAATAGGTGAAAGTCACTGAATCACAGTTAGCTATTAGTGCTGTGCTATTAAACACATTCTCTTGAAAAATCATCTCTAAGATAATCCATAAAGAGTGAATTACAATGGAATGAAATTTGGCGGACAGAGAAATTCTTGCATCCACAAGGAAGTCCTCCATATTAATTTTATTGCCAATATAGCAATTAAAAGTGTATTTTTCTGTTTGTTCCCATCTGCTGATATTTTTGGTGACAGTACCAATCAGGCCTGCATTTCTATAGCACAACAGAGCCCAGATAATATTTAGAATACAGTTTAGAAAATTATACAAAGGTAGCCTTAATTCCACACAACTCTAATCAGTTTGCTTTAAAATCTGCTCATCGATTATTCATAAATATTAAATATTTATAACAAATGAAACATTTATGTTTATCATCTACAGTGCTTTTAAAAGCAAAGCTCATATATGGAAAAAATTACTGGCTTGATACACAGGGAATTACTGAGATGCACAAGAACCACCTATGAAATTTGTATGAAAACATTAATTCCAAAACCTGAGAGCTCCCCAGCCACAAGTCTGATCTGTTTTTATTGAGCCATTTAGAATTAAACCTACAACCAGAAGCCCTTAGGGGAGCCCAAGGTAACCTGGTGAAATGTGTTCTGGTGCAGAGCTCCTTAAACAGGAGCATGCACTGCTCCACCAGACAGGTCAGTGGGATTAGTGATACCCAAAGCACCAAAATATCTCCTTTGATCTGTTTAACTCATCCCACCTGCAAATTTAGACTTTCCTCCAAAGCCCAGCCAGCTTTGTGGTGAGCCCAGCTCCAGCTGAACTCCTGGCAGGATGAGTCCAGGCCTGAGATCAGTGGTGATGGTGCAACCACAACCAACCAGCCCAAAAAAACAAACCCTGAATGTGTCTTTATCTCAGATATTCCACACAGCAACATTTCACACAGAATATCTCTGATAATTAAGGTTTTCCCCTCTTTTTTTTTTCCCCTAAAAATATAGCTGACCTAAATCATTCCAGACAGAACTCCCCAAACCCCTTGAGCCATAGCTGAAAGCAATGCTGCCAACACATGGCTGCAGCAAGAATATCTCATTTATATTTCCTTTCTGACCATTTATATTTCCTTTCTGACCATGGTGAATGGGCCACAATCCCAGGTTCTGGGCCTGCACATCTGGTTTGTGCCCGTTGGCAGAGGTAAATAAAAACATGATTGCTCCCAAGTTCTGCACTGCGTTTGGCAGAAGTCAGTGGAGGTAGGAAGGGCAAATAAAACTGAAATATTCCTTCACCCATAGCTTAGAGACACTAATTCTTGCTGAGGGAAACAGTGCTGTTTAATCAGGGACGAGAATGCTGTGCTAGAGGCTCCCAAAATAATAAACACCCTTGTTGTGTCTAACACAACATTTGCCAACTCACTCTAATCTTCAGAAATTACAAGGACTTTTATTCACAATAAACCCACTGAAATAGAGGTTCTTTTGCCTCTGCTTCAAGAACACATAAATCTGAAAGAATTAAGATGTTCGCAGCCACCACAGAAAAAAGTGAGAAAATGTGAAATTTCATCATTGCAATTCTGCAATAACTCAGAAATCCAGCTATTAGTAAATAAAAAATTCAGCCAAGTCATGAAAATGTACAACAGAAATTCTGAGCTCTACTGTAATACATTCATTTTTCAGGAAAAGAAGATATTAATGAAGAAAGTAGCATAACCTTATAAAGAAAAGAGAATTTGACACATAGACCAGGGGATAAAACCTCTTGAACTTGGAGATGTCTTAAATATGGATTAAATTTGGAACTTAAATATGTTTCTCTGAGACAAGTAAATGGTCATGTTTATTCTGGCCCACTCTGATATTGTAATTTATTTGTTAACATACCAAAACCACAGTTCCTGAGAATCATTATAATATGCAAAGGGCGATGTTTTGAGGATGTGCCAGATTTATCCGAGCTTGTTTTGAGAATTTTTTTTTTTTAGTCTCAGGGTCTTGTCTCAGGGTCACTCGTGTCTCAAAAGCAAGAGACCACCAGGCTCTTCAATTTCCCTGTTATGAAAATGTTCCAGACAATCTTGATTGCAGGAGATCAGCCTTGTGTTTAAAATCTGTGACATTAAAGAGGCAGCATGGTGGCTGGAATTGAGGCTCATCTCTCAGAGCCAGCAAATTTCTTGCCTCGAAGGAGACGAGTGTCAACCTGGATGAGCAGTGTAAACAAATGCTTTGGTTTGAACAGACAGGTGTCTGCTAAGGAAGGCAGGAGCTTCTCTTGAAATGGAAAATGTAAACCCCCTCCCTCCCAATTATTATATTTTGTATAATAATTTTGAAATTATCTCAGGCAAAGATACGGGAATAGGAATAAGAGTTCTTTGCTAGGAAAATTAAAAATACAAATGCAATAGTACAAACAAAAATAACCCCAAAACCACTGGCAGAGTCAGAATAGGAACTGGTCCCCTGTGTGCCAGGGGGGTGTCCCAGCCCCATCCCATGGAGGCTCAGCCCTCCTGCAGCCCCAGCTGTGGCTCTGCTGCAGCAGGGATCCTCCACAAGGGGGGAGTTTTCCTCTGCAGCTCCAGGGCTGCTGCAGATGGGCCTGTGACAAATTCACCATCATTCTACTCAAACTCTTGTGGCTTGTAAATCCTCACACAAAGCTGGTAATTGTTTCCATGGGCTAAAACCGAAGGCACTGGTGTTTTTGATGCTGTGCCAAGGTCTCTGAGCCCCCTGCCAGGATCTGGAATCATCCAGGGCAGCCAGAGCAATGTCCTGGGTTCCAGAGGGATGTCCTGGGTTCCAACAGGTCCAGAGGAATGTCCTGGGTTCCAGAGGAATGTCCTGGGCTCCAACAGGTCCAGAGGGATGTCCTGGGTTCCAGAGGAATGTCCTGGGTTCCAACAGGTCCAGAGGGATGTCCTGGGTTCCAACAGGTCCAGAGGAATGTCCTGGGTTCCAGAGGGATGTCCTGGGCTCCAACAGGTCCAGAGGAATGTCCTGGGTTCCAGAGGGATGTCCTGGGTTCCAACAGCTCCAGAGGAATGTCCTGGGTTCCAGGGGGATGTCCTGGGTTCCAGGGGGATGTCCTGGGTTCCAGAGGGATGTCCTGGGTTCCAGGGGGATGTCCTGGGTTCCAGAGGGATGTCCTGGGTTCCAGGGGGATGTCCTGGGTTCCAGAGGGATGTCCTGGGTTCCAGGGGGATGTCCTGGGTTCCAACAGGTCCAGAGTGACCCAGAGGTGCTGTAGGCATGGAGGGGAGCAGCAGGTGGCAGGATTGGATCTGCTTTAGTGCTCCTGATCCTGCACTGACAGCGCCCATGCCCCTGGCTCAGCTCAGGCTCTGCAGAGGTCCTGGTGGGCCAGAGCCCCCTCTGATGTCAGGGAAATTATTTACCCTCTTAAGGAGAAGGAATTCCTACATATTCCTTCAAATCTATTCCTACATATTCCTTCCTGCCACATCTCTGCTCAGAGGATGCAGCTTCCCAATGTTTTGAAATCCCTGGGTGTGAAAGATGCCAATGCCACTATTTTTATTTCTATTAAGAGTAGAAATGAGGTCAAAGCAGGTTGGAAAGTAAGCTGGGCTTGATTTTATGCAACCAGCACAAAAGCAGCTATTTTCTTTACAGATTAAATCACACAATTAGCCAGCCTGGAAACTGAGAGCTGTCTTGGTTAGATTTTGGTGGCAGATCCCTCTGTAGCATCCCCTAATGTTCCCTGGTCCATGGCTGACAGACAAGGCAACAGGAGGACTCACTGCCCTCCATGAATCCATTTTTTCTGGTTTTACTCAATGCCTTCACTACAGGATACATGGAAGACAACTCAAGGATGCAGTCAGCCCAAAATGCTGCATTTTAACATCAGCTTAATTGTCACACAAATCCCTGTGATTTACACACTGGCCACTTCCACCTTCCACACTCTATAATGTAATTTTTTACTGTTTTTTGCTAAATCCAAGCAATGCTGCCCTCAGTCCTCATGTGCTACACTCAATGCCCTCACTGCAGAACACATGGAAGACAACCCAAGGATGCAGCCAGCATTTAAAATGCTACATTTTAACATCAAATATTTGATTGTCACACACATCCCATTCCACCTTCCACACTCTATAATGTAATTTTTTCCTGTTTTTTGCTAAATCCCAGCAATGCTGCCCTCAGTTCTGATGAGGGGACGAGCCTGCAGCCAGTCAGCAGGAGAGAAACAGCACAGGCATTTTCACTCCCATTTCCATATTTTAAACACTTGACTAAACTTCCTCCCTGTGCACAGAGCAGAGTGCTGTGGTTGATCATTCAGACAGCTCTGTCAGCCTGGGTTTCCATGAGCAGAGTCAGGCTGGGCTCTGCAGCCCTACCTGTTCCCTGATTAATGAGCCTTTGCTCTGCCTGGCCATTTCACAGAAAAGATTTATTTTCTATTTATAGGCTCTACTTGCAATGCCACCTCTGTGGCGTTGAAATTCATAATCAGCAAACTGCTACAGGGAAAAATATGTTCCAGTTAATATTAAATGAGCAATGTGGGGTTTGGTTTCTTTTCTTTTATTTTTTTTGGGGTGGGGGTGTTGTTTATTTTTTTAAAGAATTGATCCATCATAAAGAAAATAAAAATAGCATCTCCCACTGAACCAGTGACAGATCCAAGGTATTAAAACTTTAAATCTGAACACAAAGCAGCCTCAATTCCCCAAATATCACCCCTGTTAATGGGAAAATGTCAAAAATGCCTGTGAGGTTTCAGATGGCCTTTAAAAAGCAGAACACTGGCACCAAAAAGCTGAAATAATGGACCAGCTTATTACCAAGCTGGAATAAATTTTTGTGGTTTTTTGAGGTGACTGTAACTTTGGCTTATGGTGCTGGTTTGACAGTCTTAGAAATCACAGGCATCTGCTTCTGCCTCGAGCTAAGACAGCAGGCGCAGAGGCAGGGAGAATTTATGCAGAGTGCTCTAATTTTATTCAGATTTGTTAGAATAAAAAAGTGTACTTAGCTGAGATGGTGAGAAATAGCAGCTTTTAAATCATGGGTTTTACAGAGATTACTGCTGTGGAATCTAGAGGGTAGAATTTGCTGGCTTCGTCGTTAAAATAACATTTTTCTTTCCTTAAAACACATTGAGTCATAGCAAAACTTCCAGGCCTATTTTAAGGAGACCCACTATTGAAAATTACTGTCTTTTTTTAGAATTCTGTAGAAATTATGGCTTTATTTTTCCCATATCCTTTGGAATTCCTGTGTCAGGAGTACAGCAGATGGCCTATAAAAGATAAATATTGACATGCAGATTTACTGTAGGATCAGCCAGGCTATGACTAAGCTGAAATACCTGAGCAAAGATTTCCTCTGAAACCAGCATTTGTCATTGTCTTTGTACTCTGCTGGAAGTGGCATCATAAAATACATAACACAGCAGGGCTATTTCCAGGGGAAAATCAGGAATTCTACATCATGGGATGAATTGCATACAATATGGTTCAAAGTGAATCGAAAACAGTGGAAATCTTTCAACTGGCTGTAAAACTTATGGTCAGGCTGTTGCCACACTGTTCTTAGAACTGCAACTCCTGCAGATAAAAATAATTCTATTTTTAGACCATGATGCTTCCCAAGAAGTCTTTTCTTCTATTCAATTCCCCATTTGTGCTTCAAAATTTTGGGGAGCAGAGTTTTGCTATCACCCCACTTTTCCTATGTAGATTAAATCCCACTCTGCCCAATTCTCCCATCCCCACCTCGAAACCAAGACCTGCCACCAGCAGATTTTGGTGCAGTTCTCTGTGTAGCACCACCCAGTGTTTTTCCTTTTATTTCAGGAAGAATCCCTTGGTTGAGAGCTGGATTCTCCTGTGCCCTCCTCTCCCCCTTCCTGTAAATCATCACAAGAAGTTTTACCCAAAGTTTCCAACTGTGTTTGAGTATCCCCAAAAGGGATGGCTCTCCACACAGGTCACTGATATGAGTTCAGCATCATGAAAACAGTGACTTTTAAGGAGTTTTTTCCTTTTATTTCAGAGGAAGAAGCCCTTGGTTGAGAGCTGGATGCTCCCTGCGCCCTCCTCTCCTCCTTCCTGTAAATCACAAGAAGTTTTACCCAAAGTTACCAACTCTGTTTAATATCCCCAAAAGGGATGGCTCTCCAGAGAGATCACTGATATGAGCTCAGCATTAGGAACAGTGACTTTTAAGGAGTTTTCTACCAAAAACCCTGCAAGTCCCCACTCATTAACCAAGGGCTCAATTCCCTGCTGCAGAGCACAGTGCTCAACCCTTCTGATGGGTTTTGCAGCAGGAACCACAAACCCAGCAGCTGAAATTAGAGAGTTTCTGTGCCTCCAGGCTGGCTCACAGCTCCCACAGCCTCATTCCTGGGCTCTGGAAACAGGAGCAGTGCCCTCCTTGCCATCTTCCAGCCAGCAGAGCAGCATTTCCCACCTCAGCATCAGCCCCTCGCCCTCCAAAGCTCACAGGTGACACCCTCAAAATCTGCTAGAGATGCAGAAAGATCTCTGAAATTTGTAATTTGTAAGAAGGAAATTTGCAATTTCTTCCTCTTTCACAGATAGGAAAAGGCAGTAACTGTCCATTTAAGGTACACACCTATCTATCCATTTAGGGTTACAACAAAGCTTTTGCCACCAGGAGTTGGATTTCAGAGACAATCACCTTTGGGCCTTACAGCCAAGTGCAAAATCCACGTTTTCAGGGGTTATTTGAACACTTGTGCCATCTGGGAAACCAATTCCAGAAACACACGCCTTGGAAAAATAGCTTTTATAGAAAGGCAGCTGTGGATGCTCCACATCCACCCCCAGACATTGGTCAGGGAGATTAAACTGAGACAGGCTCCAGCCACCTACTTGTGGCAGCTGCTTTCATCATCACCCAAATATATTCATATCACAGGGAGGCAGAATACGGACAAACCTGCAGGTCTGCACTTAATAACCAAAGGGATCAGCTCCCAAACTCATCTGGGAGAAGTGCCCAAAGGATTCTGGAGCAGTCACAGCCAGCAGATGAGATTGTATTCTGTGTGCATCCCAAAATAAAATCATGTGGATGCTCTACCTGGCCAAGAAAATGGAGATAATTAGAAAGGGAATCTTTTTTGTATTGATCTATTGATTAATATGTTCTGCCCTAGCTTAAAAATGTGCTAAGATGAGAAAATTTCAGGTGTTTGGGGGCTTTTTCACTTTTGCTGTTTAAAAACCTCACACAAACCAAAAGGCTTCTGCCTGAACTTCAGGGGCTTTTGGATTTTGTACCCACACTTACAACAAGCACATGTTTTTCAACCAATATTGAAGTTCTTCCTCAATTAGGGAGGAAGAAGGGAGGAGGAGAAAGAGGGAAATCTGAATTTGCCACACACCTGATTTTACCTGCCAGGGCAAGAGTGTTTGCCTGAGCAGAGTCAGCTGCTGGTATTGTAATTAATAAAACCAAGAAAACCAATTAGAGCTTTACCTGTGTTATCATAACCAATAATTTTATTATCAAAATCTAGAAAAACAAAGTAACAATCATATTTATTTAGCAGATAATGAAATAAGACTTATTTCACTGTGAAAATAACTTGCTGTCCACAGGAGTGATAAAATCCCTGCTGTAAACTGAGGCCCTTTATGCCTATTCTTTTTGATTTTCTTGCTTGAGTCACCCCACAGGGAAAATTAAGAGGAAGGTATTTGGGGCAGGGACAATTTATCTCTATGTTTTAACACCCCCTTGGGTGCTGATGGTCATTCAGCAGGCGGGTCAGTGCTATTTTGTGTTTTGCAGATATGCTCCTTTTATTGCAAATTCCACTTTCTGAGCCCATAGAACGCCTGTTTCTCCTCTCAGTTCTGCTTTTGTCTTGATTTTTTGCTTGAATTTTGTTGTCCTTTTAATCTGGGCAGAAATCCTGACCTTTGGCTGGAATGGAGAGACAGAGCACCTGGAACCTGCTGAAGGGAGAAATGCTGGAGGGGAAGGACAACCTGAAGTTCATGATCCCTTTTGAGCGAGCATTTCACTGAATCATCCATCAGCTAGAAGAAAACCAACCTAAGAATTCCTGCTGATCAGTTTTTCCCTTTCATTTTAGAGAAACACAATGCCTGGTTGGATCTACCCAGCCAAATGCTTTCTGAATTGGGAATCTCCCAACTTTTTTTTTTTTTTTTAATATTTTATTTAAAGAGCTCTTGGTATTCTTTTCCAGTAAGTCAGCATTACTGCAGTAAACACTGAGCCCTTCATAACCTTGCTGAGTGTGATCCCCTCTGAAAGTCACTCTGCAATCAAATGTCCTGGGATTTCATAATAGCAATTTGCCACACTGTCAGAAATAGGTTTCTCATGCTGCTGGCAGTGGTGTCATGTGAACCTCACTGAGTGTCTGTGCCCTTCAGATGGGAGCCAGCCCCGAGACACTCAGGGCACGGGAAAGGGGGGAAAAGGCAAGAGGAAGGGAAAATTAACTCCTAAAGTCCACAACATTAACTCCTGGCTGAGGAGGGGAGCAGAGAGATCCTGTCTGTGCTGTGGGTACCTCCTTAAACATCAGCAATGTTGCCTGGGTAGAGTAGTTGTATTTTTTTCCACTTTGCCTGAGATCTCTGAATTTATTTTTTTTTTTCCAGTTTGCCTGAAAATCTCTGAAAAAATTTTCCAGTTTGCCTGAAATCTCTGCTCCTGTTTTCTCCCATTGCCCGAAATCTCTGCTCCTGTTTTCTCCCATTGCCTGAAATCTCTGCTCCTGTTTTCTCTCATTGCCTGAAATCTCTGCTCCTGTTTTCTCCCATTGCCTGAAATTTCTGCTCCTGTTTCTCTCATTGCCTGAAATTTCTGCTCCTGTTTTCTCCCATTGCCTGAAATTTCTGCTCCTGTTTCTCCCATTGCCCGAAATCTCTGCTCCTGTTTTCTCCCATTGCCTGAAATCTCTGCTCCTGTTTTCTCCCACTGCCTGAAATCTCTGCTCCTGTTTTCTCTCATTCTACAGAATGTGGCAATTACTGATTGGAGCACCACAAGACACATTTTTCCTAATGCCCACAGGCTCTCAGCAGATCTTGGCTGATTATTCAGATTTTTAAAATATATATTTCCATCTTTTTTGCCATTTCACAGGTGTTTCTGTGAGTAATTTATTAAGCTTTTCCTCTTAAAAGTGTTGGAGATTTGGAATTCCCAATCAGATCTTTATTTAATGAAGCAATAGGTAGCATTCTTTGTGAGGGGTACTCACACAGCTGAAACTCTGCTCTTCTCAAAACTTTCTCCTGTGAAGTCACACACTCAGCAAACCTTTCAGTCATTTCTGTAGTTGTGCCACTGAATCAGCGAAAAAAATAATTATTGCAGCTTAGATTGACCAAAGCAACTTGTGTGATAGAAACAGTGAGTGAATTTTTAGTGACCTGTGTCCCTTACTGATGTGATTGATCTTAAAGATTGTCCAGAAGCCAATTTTTATGGATTAAAGAGGGAAAAAATATTAATCTGGTCATTCTATAAATTCTAGCAGTAAGCATTCCAGTTTAAAACTGCAGGATTGCTCAGACTCTGGATTGGATGGATGGGGCCTGAAGAGGATCTGTCTTGGTGGATAAAGATTTAATCCCCATAGTAGTTCAAGATATTTCTGCAGAGCATGGGAGGGAAAAAAAGAGGAAAAAGGACTCACTAAACCAGCACAAATCCATTATACTGCTAACGGTCTCATGTCCCTGGTTATGTTTTTAAACACTTTTCTCCACAGGGACTCATATTGTACCTAAGATCTGCCCTTCAGATTAAGAGGTAATGTTAAACTTAAGATTTAGGATCTTTAAACAAACCAAAGGGGTTTGGGTGCCTCCAGTTTTCAGCATTTTCCAGGGATCTGGGGCTCAGCACGTTCAGCTCCTGTTCCTCAGGATGTCTGCACACTCAGAATGTGTCATTACTTTAGAAAGTGTTTGCTTAAGTCTTTTGGTTGCTTTAAAAATTGATTTTTTAGGTTGTCTGAGGCACTGATGCTTTGGGAGGACTCGCCTGTGACTGAATCAGCAATTTGGAATGATCAAATTCATGTCATGGCTCTGACGCTCAGTGGGAATGGCTCGTTCAGTAATGAGGAGCACTTTTTGTTTAATTTCAACCTCTCCAGGCTTTCATCTGGAAAATTCTAATCTCCTAAGTGACTCTGAAAAAGAGACAATAAAGACTGTGTCAGCTAATGATTGCATCTCCTGGAACAGCTGCATAGCCCATCAAGGTGTGCCTTATTATTTACAGACCTTATTATTTATTATTATCATTACCTTATTTATTTACAGATGGAAAAATCATCACAGTTTGGTCCCTGGAAGTCCCAAGCTGTTCCCTTTTTTTTGGAAAGGGCACAGATGTGGTTTGAGGCTCTGAGATGGCAAGATGGGAAGATTTGAATACTGCAGCTTATATTAGGCAATCTGTTGAAATAGAGTGAATTATTTGTTTCCATTTCTGTTGGTATTTAAATACACACAGCTATATTTTACCATTGACATAACTTCTGAAGGACTTTATTAGTAAAATTTAGTATTTTTATCACTATTTTTGGAAGTGTTGGAGGGCATAGAGTGGTGGAGAAATAACATGGAGGATAATACCTGGTCATATTCCATGGACAATCAGCCTGAAATGTAACTCCAGGGCCCTGTACAGAAATTATTCATACCCAGCTCCCACACAGGTGTTTCATTACTGCCTCTCTCAGGCCCAGGAAATCTGGTGTGTCACCACTTTGGTTGTTATAGAAATGGCTTCAGCTGCATTGTCCAGCTCTGCTGCTCCTGGGGTTAAATTTATCCCAAAGCCTGTGGCCAGCAGAGAGGGCTGGGCCTGTGGCAGCATCTCTTTAGAAATGCATTAACAAGTTGCTCCACATGTATAATTAATAGGGATGAAGGAACCCTAGACTGTCACAAAGTCTGTTCTCCATCCCAGCACTTCTCTTTTGCTTCTTGATACTTTCTTTCCTTTTTTATGTAATTTCTAGAATATTGGTATAATTCACTGTTTATCACTCTTGGAGCATCATATAAGCTATACAAGCATTAATACCTAATAAAACTATTTTGCTTTTGCATCTTTTATACAATGAGCTCCAAGTGTTTCAACAGAGCTTAATTAAAAATTAAGCCTCTGTCCAGCTGTGTCAGGCAGGTAAGTAGGATCATATCCATTTTACAGATGGTTTAACACACAATAGAGAGGTTAACTGCTGTGGCTGTGGCTGCTCACTGTGTTACCTGCACTGCTGGCAGTGAGAGCCTAGACCTAAATAAACCACCAGCTCTTCATTGGGCAGCTGATGCACAAATCAGAGAAATGGTCTTTACAGTTTCACCAAAAATAGTTTTCTTTTAACAAATGAGAGACACATAAACTATGGTCAACCAAAAAATTCAATTTCATGTAAATCAAACTCTTCTGGTAAACTTTATGCAGAGCTAAGATCAGGGAGAAATGTGACATTTTGAAACCACAAGTTGTTTCCTGAGGTGGCTCAGCTGGAAATGATCGGTTTCACCGGTGACCTGGCTGGTACCTGCAGTGCTCTGAGCCACAGTGCTGAGCTCAGGGCCAGCAGGGACAGCTTCTGCTCCAAGGTGCCATCCATGAACTGCATTTGACACGGTCCATATTCAATGCACAGGGATGCAGGAGGACAAGCAGCAGCTGAGCAGAGGATCTCTGCCTGTGGAGTCCTTTTCCAGCACCTGCAGCTCCCCAAACCCTGCTGGGGCACTGGGCAGGGCAGCTCTGCTCCTTCCTCCTTGGGCTGCTGCAGGAGAGAGGCTGAAGCCTGAGCTCCTGCTCCTCCCTGCTTTTGGGCCTTCAGGAGGCACATTCCAGGCTCAGTGCAGGGTCTGTGCTGTGCAGACAGCCCAGGGGGAGAGAGATCCCTCCCTGCCCAGCTCTGGCTGTGACCCGTGGGGAGCATCCCTGTGTGTGTGGAGCATCCCTCTGTGCATCCCCCTGTGTGGGGAGCATCCCTGTGTGTGTGGAGCATCCCTCTGTGCATCCCCCTGTGTGGGGAGCATCCCTGTGTGTGTGGAGCATCCCTCTGTGCATCCCCCTGTGTGGGGAGCATCCCTGTGTGTGTGGAGCATCCCTCTGTGCATCCCCCTGTGTGGGGAGCATCCCTCTGTGCAGTGGGCACCCCTCTGGACACTGTGCATCCCTCTGAGCATCCCTGTGTGTGGGGAACATCCCTTTGAGCAGGCAGCATCCCTCTATGTGAAGAGCATCCCTGTGTGCATCCCTCTGTGTGGGGAGCACCTCTCCCCATGGGGAGCATCCCTCTGTGTGGGGAGCATCCCTGTGTGAAATGTGCATTCTTCTGGGCATCCCCCTGTGCAGTGTGCATCCCTCTGTGGGGTGTTCATCCCTCTGGACACTGTGCATCCCTCTGAGCATCCCCCTGTCCAGTATGCATCCCTCTGAGCATCCCTCAGTGCAGTGTGCATCCCTCTGGGCAGGGAGCATCCTCCTGTGTGGGCAGCATCCCCCTGTCCAGTATGCATCCCTCTGTGCATCTCTCTGTGCAGTGTGCATCCCTCCGTGTGGGGAGCATCCCAGTGTGCATCCCTCCGTGTGGGGAGTATCCCCCTGCACAGGGAGCATCCCTCTGAGCATCCCTCTGGACACTGTGCATCCCTCTGTGCATCCTCTCTATTCAGTGTGCATCCCCCTGTCCAGCGTGCATCCTTCTTTGCATCCCTCTGTGCAGGGAGCATCCCTCTGTGCATCTCTGTGTGCACTGTGTGTGGGGTGTGCATCCTTCTGTGCGTCCCTGGGTGCACTGTGCACCCCTCTGGACACTGTGCATCCCTCTGAGGATCCCTCTGTGTGCAGTGAGCATCCCCCTGTCCAGTGTGCATCCCTCTGAGCATCCCTCCCTCGGTGCAGTGTCCATCCCTCTGTGCTGTGTGCTGGGAGCTCGGAGAGAGGGCAGGGAGGCAGGAACACAAGTGCAGGGCTGTGGGAGGTGGGATTTGATGGAGTGATTAAGTCTGCAGTGCAGCTGGCAGACGCAGCAGCTGCTGCTATTACAGCCCTGGTTGCGTTTCATTTCTTTCAAAATCCGATCTGCGAGCTTTAATATCTGATCCATCTGAAATCGCTTCGTTCGGAGGGTGCAGCAGGGGGGATCATCTGGGAAAGAATGTGGAATTAAAGACACACAGGTCTTACACGTCACTTTAGGAGACAAAGCTTCTTAAACTTTTCCATTTAAGATTGGATGTCCCTAATTTTCTAGTGCTGCAGTGGAAGGCAGACCAAAATCCTGGAGCCTTGACAAAGGCTCCTTTTTGCTAACAGAAGGCAGGTGCAGAGCGATTTCATAACCCAAAAATTATTTCCACTAATGAAAAGCTTAAAAATGTGCTAAGATGAGCAAATTGCAGGTGTTTGGGGGCTTTTTAAATTTTGCTGCTCCAAAACCTCACACAAACCAAAGCGCTTCTGCCTGAACTTCAGGGGCTTTTGGATTTTGTACCCACACTTACAGCAAGCAGATGTTTTTCAACCAATATTGGAGCTGTTCCTCAATTAGGGAGGAAGGGAGGAGGAGAAACAGGAAAATCTTTCTCACTCTGCCCTCACTGACACTTTCCCTTTCTGAGCCATCCTGTTAATAGAAAAATGGACAATTGCCATGAAAGTTAAAGAATGGAGTCTCAGGAGTTAAAGATGATAGAAACAGAACAGGCAGGGAGAGAATTTCACCAGGAACTGCAAAGGAAAGCTTGGGGAGGTTGAGAAAGTGCTGGGGTTTCCCTGTTGTCTGTAGACGTGGGCCACAGGCTTCCCTGCATCCACATCCCTCAGGAGATCACTGGGCCACCCCTCTGTGATTCAATGGGAAGCAGAAATGTTTAGGTTTGGTGTTTTGATCACTGTGCCACCGCTCTGTGATGCAGAGGGAAGCAGAAATGTTTAGGTTTGGTTTTTGATCATAGAAATGGTTAGGTTTGGTTTTTTGATCACTGGGCCACCGCTCTGTGATTCAATGGGAAGCAGAAATGTTTGGGTTTGGTTTTTGATCACAGAAGTGTTTAGGTTTGGTTTTTGATCACCGTGCCACCCCTCTAGGATTCAGAGGGAAGCAGAAATGTTTGGGTTTGGTGCCTGTGCTCCGTCACACCCAGCTTTGGAGCCAGCAGCACCAGGAGCTTCCCTCACTCCCTGAGCTGGGTTCCAGTGCTGCTGGAGCCTGGTGGGAGGAGATGAGTCATTGTTTGTTCTGTGAGGCTGCAAGGAGACACCTTGAAGCAGAAAATGGCTCTGGAGTGCCAGCTTGCTTCCCAGAGCAGATGGCTGGGCTAGGCTGAGGTTAAAGATGTTCATTATAAATCCATCATCAAACTAGGCCAGGGATGGACAGTGATTACAGCCAGTGACACCTTCTGTGCCACGCAGGGCTGCAGTGCAGTTTTGGGGAGTTGTTGAGATTCTTTCAAAGGGCAGAGAGCCCTGGATCCTTTCACAGATTCTTTCACAGAGAGCCCTGTGTCCAGAGCACAGCTGGAAAAGCTGTATGGATCCTGCAGTCTCTAAAAAACACTGCCTACCATCTAAATAAAATTAGGATTCACCCCCCAGTGCAGACACCACAAACCCAGGTAACTCCCATGCACTCAGATCACAAGGACAAAAAGAGGTGGCTCTTTTTAACAGAGTTATTTTCCTTCTTTTTGTGTGAGAATGTGGAGAATAAACACCCCCAGCCCAGGACTGCAGAGTTCCCACTTTCCCCATCAGGTAAACCAGGGTGGAACAGCAGTGAAGGGGATGGAGCTGCACCTCTCTTTACCAGATGGGATCCAAAATCATTTAACAGTGAAATCAGGATTGAAGCCAGCTGCAATTTCTTTTGTCACAACAAACTCAGGTCAAACAGAAAGTAGTTGCAATTAATATCTGATCCATTTTTGATCAGACTGTGATGCACTCACAGTCTCTCACCCCCCTCAGTTGCTCTGTGATGGATAATCTGCATCCCAGACCCCAAACCTGAGGGAATCAGCCTGCATGATTTTCCTCAAAAACAATACCCTGCTTCTCAGCCCGATGACTTCTGTTCCCTCAAGGAATAATAAAAATTAAATATTAAGTCTGTAGTCACTTCCCTGCCATGCAGTGTAATATTATTGAATTTATGGCTCAAACACTTTCTGCTTTCATTTATAACCCTACATTGTGGGGTTTACATTAATTTGATTGTTTAAATAAGCCATTCTAGACTGGAAAATCCCTGAAGCAGCTTTTACTTCCAATTTTTGTTTTAAAGAGAACTTGTTTTTTTGAGATGGGAACAATTTGCACTCACCACATGATACCACTCTCAGAAACATGATTTAGAATGGGGTTTTGAGGATTTCCTACCTCAAGCTGGAAAGAAATACCTGATAATGTATTTCTATACATGATACATTTCTATATTATTTTAATACATTTCAAATATTTCTATGTATTTCTAACACTCTCCTGTCACCTTTTACTAAACTCCTGAGGTGACTAAATATAATGACATTTAGGAATTGTGATAGGAAGAAATAAGTGAAACTATTAACAGAACATTAATTTTTCCTGTGAAGACAGACACTCTCTTCTTCCCACAGCGGAAGGACAAGCCCAGTTTTTGCCATTTCCCTGTATTTTGTATTTCTCTGAATTTTAGCTGTCAGAGTGCAGTGGGTCACTCTCTGCTCCTTGGCTGAGGTAGAGAAGCACTGTGGTCCCCTGTGGAACCTTCCAGAGCCACCCTTTGACATATTTTACATAAAATAAAAATATTTTACATATTTTTTACAGCATTTCTATGCTGTAAAACCTGACCCGTGAATGTTCATATCCGAGAGGAGCTGCCTCAGAAAGATGGTGGCTCACCAAGGATGAAATGCTGGGTTTGGACAGTTGCTTTAGGGGATCTTTATTTTAATTAAAAAATTTTCAAATAAAAATAATAAGTAAAATAATTAAAATAAAAATAATAATTAAGTAATAATAATCTAATAAAATAATAATAGAATTTTAATAAATTCATACAATAAAATAATAAAAATATAAGAATATGATAATAAAATATTATAATATAGATATTATTGAATATAATAAATAATAATATAAGCTATTTCATAATAATGCATATAATATAATAAATATGTAATATAATAATAGAAAATAAAATAATGAAAATATAAATAATACTATAATGAAAATATAATAATATAAATATTACTAAATATATTAAATAATAATATATTCTGTTTTATAATAAGACATATTAAAAATATAATATAATAAATATAAAAATATAATACTAGAAAACAAAATAAAAACATGAATAATAAAATAATAGTTAAAATAGAAATAATAATTTAATATTAATTACAAAATAATAATAAAGTAGAAATAATAAAAAATTAATAAAATGTTTACATTTTAATTTAATTAAAATTAAATAAATAATAATTTAATATTAATTAGAAATAATAATAAAGTAGGAATAATAAAAATTTTAAATAAAATTTTACTACGTTTTGTGGATTAGGGCTTTTTAAAACCCGTGTGAACACTTCTAAAAGTCAGACTGTCTCAATGACATCATGCAGATTTGCTTTTTTGCCCAGGTTTTGGCTGCTCACACGTACCAAGCTCCAGCATTTCATCAAGGAGACATGTCTGCAGGCAATGTGGCAGCTGCTCCCTGGCTCCTGGAGCTGCAAGGCTTTATTTGGGTCATGCAGAGATCTTTGCTTCCCCTTGAAGCAGGTAAAATGTCTGCTTGCTTCTGACAAGTGAGAGAGAGCACCAGGAGAGTGGTGAAGCTATTTTAGAAGGGAAATTGTAAATGAAGAGCTTTGCACAGAACATTTCTAATCACCTACAGGCAGTGCTGCTGGAGTGAGGGAAAGCTAAATTCAGCTCTCACTTGGCACCAGTGAAACTCCTCTGATCTAATGTGGGTCACTGCAGCCTGAGCAGGGAGTGCAGCCTCACCACATCCCCATCACAGAAATGTCCCTGCACAGGAACTCCCCGTGCCCCAAAACCTGGAGAGGGGATCTGTGGCATTCACATTGTCTGGAAAATCCCTTTGCCCAGGATTTTCCTCCTGGGAAGCTGAGAAGCCTCAGAGAAAAGGAAAACAATTCTTATCTCATTTGCTTCTCCTGTGTTGTGCTCACATGTGGAATGTGTTTGGAGATTGTTTACCCACAGGTGATTATTTCATTGGTTTCATGTGAATTGTGTTGACTCAATGGCCAGTTGGGGCCAAGCTGTGTCAGGGCTCTGGAAAGAGTCACAAGTTTTCATTGTTATCTTTTTAACATTCTGTAAGTATCCTTTCTTTAGTACACTATAGTATTCTTTAATATAATATAGTATCATAAAATAATAAATTAGCCTTCTGAGAACATGGAGTCAGATGCATCATTCCTTCCTTCACCCTGCAAATACAATATGGATTAACTTTGTGTTACACCTTTGGGAGCTAAATCTGCAAGTTCAGTACAGCCCTCAGGCCACTCTCTGTTGATCAAACTGGATTTCAAGGTTTTGTAGGGGATCATCATGGTGATCACCAGTTCTGGCAATATTCCAACAGGAGGGGGTTTTGCTCTCAAGATTCCATAAAATTAGAAAAATCCCAGTTAGAACTAAATCCAAGTTCTGTCTCACTTATTAGCAATTAGAATTAAACAAAATCAATATTAATAGTTGGCCACTGCTAGTGCTTACAATGGACCAATATTACTAACTGGAGGTGTTCAATAGCTCTGAAATGTACATTACTTACAGGGAAAACCAGAATTTAAAAATACCATCAAAGTTTCTCATCCAGAAAAAACCCTACACTGCAAAATCCCTTTGGTGTGATGGAGTATCCAGAATAGCAGCTTCCCAAATAAAGCTTTGCCAAGCCCTGCTCTCCAGCTTCTGCTGAGTTGTGTGGGTGTCAGCTTGGTGTGCTGACATCCCAAACAGAACCAGAGCTTGCAGGACTTTGTGTTGGATTCAACAAAAAGCTACAAACCATAAACAAATTTACATTTCCATCTGAGGCACCACAGCAGGGTGAGGTGAACCTGCAAATGAGAGCAGAGCCCAGCCAAAATTGCTGAGTTTGATCCATGACCTCTGTAAATTACTGGTGACACAAAGCCAGGAATTCATGACCAAGGGCAGATGTTTGCTGAAACATCCACTGGGGACTCCCTGGCAAGTTTGGTAGGACAAATCATTTTGCTGAGGGGTTGTGAGTTTTGAGTCCATAAAAAGTGTGACCCAGTTTCCTTTTCCATGACTGAACAATTTGCACAGCTCTAAATATAAAACTGTTGGTAACAGATCTGTGTTTGTGGGAAAGGCTGAGGAGCTGCACTGGGCAACTTGTGCTCCCAACCACCCCTCAAAACCTCCCTTGGAAAAGGTGAATCAGGCACAGGTTTTGTCCTTTTTTATTCCCTTTTGTCCTTTTTCATTCCTTTTTGTCCTTTTTCATTCCCACGTACAAATAAACATCAAAACCCAGGTTGAAATTATAAATATATTTGTGTTGTTAATAATCATGGCACTACACAGTGAAAATCATGTAATTCCATTTTTTCTTGAAGGAATTGTATTAGAATAAGACAGCATTGATAGAGAATAGCCTCTCACTGTCCTGCTTAATTCTGTCTGGGTGTTTTTTCAGAAGTAACAATCCTATAAACCAATGGGGAAGGAGTGCATTGAATGAACTGAGACTCTCTCCTGGCTGTGACCCCAGCGTGGAGCACACCCAGAGCAGCCCTGGCAGCCAAGGGGGAACTGCAGAGCTCCGGGGCAGCCCCACTGCAGCAGGACAGACGGACAGGGCTGATCCCAGGGACAGACGGACAGGGCAGAACCCAGAGACAGCCCCCAGGACAGACGGACAGGCCAGATTCCCAGGACAGCTGGACAGGGATGATCTCCAGGACAAACAGACAGAGATGATCCCAGGGACAGCTGGACAGAGCAGATCCTAGGACAGATGGACAGGGCTGATCCCAGGGACAGCCCCCAGGACAGACAGACAGGGCTGATTCCCAGGACAGCCAGACAGGGATGATCTCCAGGACAAACGGACACAGCTGATCCCCAGGACAGAGGGACAGGGCTGATCCCAGGGACAGCCGGACAGAGCAGATCCCAGGACAGACAGACAGACAGGGCAGACCCCAGCACGCCCCCAGGGCAGAGCTCTCTCCCTGCAGCCCCAAATCTCCTCAGAGGGATCAGCGTTGCTGTGCTGGTCAGGTCCTAGAGCTGAGGCACGGACAGACAGACAGACAGACAGACAGACAGACTGTGGTTCTCTGAAGGTTTTCCAGCTGATCCCTGCTGGGGGGATCCCCAGGAGTGCTGATGGACGCTGGCACCCCCGAGCACACAGGGTGGCTCCCTCCTTCTGAGCAAGGCAGTATTTTGAACAAAGAGTGCTTTTCAAAAGAAATAATAGCATTTACAGTCATTAAATAAATGCTACTTTTTATCAGCTCTAATTATTTTATAATAGCACACAGTCCTTAGCTTGCTTATCACTATTGTTCATTACTTCAAGCCCTCACAGCTACTCTAGATAACAATTTAAATACACAGAGCTTTAAAAAAATATTTCCATTTCAAATGTTTTAAAAATATACTTATCCTAAAAAGCTGTCCAGCACTATTCCAAAAATCTCTTGTAATAAATGTCTTTTTAAATTTTAACAAAAATATCTACCATCATATAGAAGAGCTCAAGTTTTGACAGATCTATAATACAGTCAGAAATAGGTTGGGCCAGATTTCACTTTTGTTTATAGAGTTGCCAATTTGGATCATGGTGTTCATCTCATTTGGGTTATTCCAGTATAACCAGGAGCAGAATATAGCCCTTAGTGCTTTAAAATAGCTAAATGGACTGGATGCTGCAACAGCTACTGGGGAGGGAAATCCTTTACTTCACTGCATCTAAAAATGCAAAAGGATATTAAATTTAGGATTTGTGCCACGACCAAAGAAGTGCCAGGCATCTGCAGTGGATGACTCAGATCCACAATCATATTCACTTACAGAAATATTTTTTTTTTTTTTTTGCTGAATGGTGCCTGCAATTGCTGTCATTAAATGGAGGGTGAATGTTTCTGGAGAACTTTTCTAGGGGGAAAATGCCAACTTTCTTCTTATGCTTTCCACAATTCTAGGAATCCTTTTAATTGCATTTTGTGTGAGTTTCAGTAGAATCTCCCAGTACTTAGATCTAGGAAGGATACTATTTTGAATTGCTTCTGTATTTTCAACCTGAACCAGGTCCATTCATCCAGTCATTTCCAAGGTGTATCTAGAACGAGCTTCAAGCACTGATGAGAATCTGCATTTCAACAGGACAATCTGGAAACTCATATTTTAAAATATTGGAACTTTTTTTTTTTGGCTTTTCCCCTCTCTTTTCCTTCAATCTTCAAGCTTCAATGCAGTGTTTGGTTAAGGACCATGGAAATCAGCCTGGTGTGATTGCAGCACATGTGCAAGAGGAGGTGACAGTCCCAGGTCTGCCATTCCTGCCCGTGACCAGCAGAAGAGATCCTTACACATTGTGAGTTTAAACCATGTTTAAAGCTTTCACTCTACTTTTTTATCCTCATGGACTTTGGCTGATGATCTGGTAACTGATAAACCAAGGAAAATTAAGGATTTTGATTGAGTTCAGTCCTCAGAGTCGTCTTCATCTTCATCATCATCCTTGCTGGGAGCACACCTTTGGAAGCAGTGCACCAGGGTGGCCAGGAAGAAGCTGGAGAGGATGGCAGCAATGGACACAGCCACCCCAGAGAAGATGATGATGAAAAGGTCTGTCAAGGACAAACTGAATTTGCATTCACTGAAGCTGACCTCAGATAACTCATTCAGGAAGATCCTTCTGTTCTCCACGGGCAGGGAGCACTGGATTTCATGGAGACCTGCAAGGAGGAGGAAAGGGAAACAAATCAGCAGAGTATTGATTAATTCTTCCATTCTGGGTCAGAGATTGAATGGCTGGAGAAAAGTTTTAGGGTTAATTCCAGGTTTATGACATTGTACAATATTCAGGGGAAAATGGAACAAAACCTGTCACTATCCAAAAGCCATTACACAGCCCCTTTGAGCAGCTCCTGGAAATTAAGTTATTTCATCTGCAGCCTTCCAGGGATCAGGTGTATCCAGGACCATGTTTTGGAGGAATTAAAAAAGTGAATGTTGACACTTAGATGCATCTAAACCTGGAGATCTGATAGCAATTCCCAGCTACTCCATCTGAACACAAACTCTGCCTCCAAAACAGGGTAAGAAGGATACTGAGGTTCCTTTCACACCCTTCTACGTTACATTTTTTCCATGTAGTTCCAAACTAGAGTTGGTTTGGGGTTTTGTTTTTTTTTTGTGGTCAAACAAGAGTTTGTGTTTAATGGATGCTTGTTTGTCTGTGACCTGCCTCCTGCTTTTCTCTCTGGCTGCCCTGAGGCCGTGCAGAATGACAGATATTGTTCCTCCCTGCATTACTGGAGAGTGCCAAGAGCTGGGCTCTTTGTAGTGAGAGTGAAACCCCCAGATTTAAGAAGTGATGAGAACACATTTGGGTCCTGGATAGTAAAAGCACACAGGTCACTGCATGTGCCCAGCTCCCTCTTCACGGGGGAACATCAGGAGAGGGATTCCAGGGCTGGAATGGAGTGAATTAAGGCAAGGCAGCTTTTGTCTCACTATTAAGGACATGAACACGAAAGGGAAATGCAAGAATTGTGTGATAATGACAGGAGATCTGCTGCTGAGTTACCTGATCCCCTCCTCTCTCCTGACGATCCAGGGTGCTCTCTCTGGTTTGGGCTCTGCCTGGCTGTGCATGCACACAGAACGTGGCATTTCCATCCCCAGGTGTGCTACAGAGCCACGATGTCACTTAAACAAGGAATGGTGACAAAGATTCCCTCTGCAATTGTAATCACAGCTTTCCTGTGGCTGCACAGCTGTGTGTGTGTTATTTTACTGCTAAACCTCGGGTTGGTGGTGCTGCCCTGGCTGATTGTCTGGATCCAGCCCAGCCCAGCTGTTGTGTTGATTTGAGAAGGAGTTTTAAGTTAATTCCACTGTGGAACCAATTATCACTCTGACCTACTTGCCCTTGTAATGACGATTATATTAAATTTTGATCCCTAAAAGCCATCCTGTGTCTGTCGTGTTTGCCTAAATTTCTGTGGCTTTCCTCCATTTGTTTTATTTCCCTCTTTCTCCTGCTGCTCTGACTGGGAACGTCCTGAGAGCTGCCCAGCACCAGCCTGGCCAGGGCCCAGTGTGTTTTGGTGTTCCTGAGCACTGGCCATGCACAGCAGATGGGGAGCAAGCACAACTGTGGCCACATTTCACAGGGCAGGGAGGGAAGGGAATGTTGGTCAGTCCTGTTGGCTGGATGTTTCTCTTTGCTGAATCGTGACACTCTGAAAAACCCAGCACAGCCAAACAGAATCTTCTCTTTGGACTCCAAAGAGAATTTGGAACAGACAGTTCATTTGGAGCAGCCAGCAGCAAGAACAGCAGTTCTACCTCTGGTGGTACAAGGAGTTTCTCCTTCCAAAGCTGATGCAGTGCTTGTTGCACCAGAGCTGCCAACTCTTCACCTGAAAACACCGTCACTGCAGGTAACACACCTGCTAAAGGTGAGAACTGGACAAACCATTTCATCTGCTTCCTTCATAGACACAGCCCTGGCTTTCCATCATTTACATTTAGGTTGTTCTTGTGACACAAATCCTGAGAACTGATGCTCTGCACCCTATCTGTCCTGTCCCATTGGTGCCACCAATAGATCCATCTCTGTTCTTCCCTTGGGCTGGAAGATTCCAGGGCATTAAACTCCCTCTGCATGGGCAAGGAGCTAAATAATGGTTTCTAGAAGGGGATCAGTGTTAATTATGGAGTGTAGGTTTTGCCTTTGTGTGACTCTGTTGCATCTAGGCTGGCTCAATCAAACCCCTGTCCCCACACACAACTTCTAGAGAACAGGAGATGCCATTTAACTTTACAGCTCTGCTTTCTCGTACTTTCACTTGAATGATATTAATTTTCATAATTTGTTTGTGGAGGTTTCCTGTATTTTATTTTTTAATATTTATTCTGTAGAATCTATTGTTTTGAAAGACCAGCCAGGATTCTTGTGAAGGGCATCTCAACCCTGTCCCCACACACCACTTCTAGAGGACAAGAGATGCCATGTAACCTCAGGGCTCTGCTTTCTCACACTTTTACTTCAATGGTATTAATTTTTATAATTTGTTTGTGGGGGTTTCCTATATTTTTTTAAATTATTTATTCTGTAGAATTTATCCTTTTAAAAATCAGCCAGAATTCTTGTGAAGGGCATCTCAAAGCAGTTTGGTATTTAGTGCTTGGCTGCAGCAAGAGGGCCTTTGATGACAGTTATATATATCCACCTCATTGCTCCCACAACATATTCAAGGAGTTGCTTCTTCATACCAAACAAAACTGTAAATGCAATAACAAGTGTGAGTGTGCTATAAATACACAGCCTGGGTTATTTTGGTCAGGGCCATCCCATTATCTGTGATGATTCCAGCTGTCCCAAGGACAATGTCACACACCCTGTATCCTTCTGCTATGCCATCAAAAGAAGATGCATTGCTCTGGTGCTGATTATTTGAAATACCAGGCAAGGCAGAGGTGTTGGATTTTTCACAGGCCTATCTCAATTCTGGGAAAATAAAGATGAAAATACAGGTATTTTCATTATATATATATATTTCATTATATATACCCTGAGGAATAGATTGTCTAAGTAACATGGGAAGTGTGAAAATGCTGGAATTCCAGAACCACAATGTTAAAAGGAGAGATGGGTTTTTAAAAATAAGGAAAAAGAAGTATGTTCATAAAGAAGTGATGCAGGTGGAGTTATTTCAATGAAATTCCCAAATAGGTTTCAGAACAATATGACTTTGAACACCTTATATTAGAGGAGTGCAACTCCACCGAGTCCAGCACTTAAACCCTGCCAATAAATCACAGGCAATTAGGCTGCTGCTAGATCCTAAAAACCACTTTTCT
This sequence comes from Melospiza georgiana, assembly GCF_028018845.1. Taxonomy (NCBI): domain Eukaryota; kingdom Metazoa; phylum Chordata; class Aves; order Passeriformes; family Passerellidae; genus Melospiza; species Melospiza georgiana. Next base: position 6,997,120 of record NC_080451.1, read on the forward strand.
GTTCAGGACTATGCCCAGGCTGAAATCTTTCCCTGTATAACTGAACCTCCTAGAAAATGGAAGCAGCCCAAAACCAGTCTGCATGCAAATAATGAACAATTTCCTTGAAATTACTGAAAAGAGACAAATGAGGCTTTAATGCCTCAAAGATATAACTGGACTGGTCTCACCATCTGAAAATCCCCACAAAAACCCAGAGACCCTGTTTAATCTGAAACTGGGTATTTGCAGCCATAATCCAGCCACGTTTCTCCCAGGTTCTTGTGCTCAGGAGTTTTTAAACCATGGAGTGTCACTGTCACATTTTCTGGAAAAATCCCCTTGTCCAGGATTTCTCTCCTGGGAAGCTGAGAAGCCTCAGAGGAAAAGGAAAACAATAATTACCTCATTTGATTCTCCTGTGTTTTGCTGCTTTGGAGTGTGTTTGGAGACTGTTTATCCAACAGGTGAATTGTTTTGACTTATTGGCCAATCAAGGTCAGGCTGTGTCAGACTCTGGGGAGTCACAAGTTTTTTTTTTAATATGTTTTAACCTTCTGTCTGTATCCTTTCTGTATTCTTTAGTATCGATATAATATAATATAATATAATATAATATAATATAATATAATATAATATAATATAATATAATATAATATAATATAATATAATATAATATAATATAATATAATATAAATTTTATATATAGTATAATATATAGTATTATAGTAATAATATATATAATATAGTAATAATATATTAGTAATAATATACAGTATATATACTATACTATAGTATATATATGAATTATATTATACTGTAGATAACATTATATTATATTATATTATATTATATTATATTATATTATATTATATTATATTATATTATATTATATTATATTATATTATATTATATTATATTATATTATATTATATTATATTATATTATATTATATTATTATAACAAAATAATAAATTAGCCTTCTGAGAACATGGAGTCAGATTCATCATTTCCTCTCTTTTTTGGGGGACCCTGCAAATACCACAATGAAGTGCACTGGCACTGCCTGCTCCTGCCTGTGCCAGGGGTTTTCCCTGGATGTATTCCCTGGATATATTTCCCTTCTGCCTTACTGCACTGTGAGTTTGGGCTCATTCTCCTCCAGCTAAGGACAAGCATCAAGGGCATCACTTTCTCCAGGTCCACTTGACCCTGTTTTGAAAGACTCCTGGTGCCTTTCTGTCTCTGCTTATTTCTAATCCCTATGCTAAATATATTTTTGACTGGAGAACTTCTGGAATTCATTATCATTTCAATGTTATGGTCTGTCTGTTAGCAGGCAGAGATTGCCCAGCTGTAATTTTGGATGCTGTGTTTAAAAAAAAAACAGGGGAAAAAGGAGGAAAAAAAAGAAGAAGCTTCAATTCTTTTGGGGTATTTTAGAGTTCCCAAAAAGCAGGTGTCAGGACAAAGCACTTCCTACCATTCAGCAATGGACAGCAGGGTGAGAAAATGCAAAGGCACACTGAGACATGCACTGGGATGTGTGGAAATACATCCACAGAAATACCTGAAACCATAAATGTTTGAATGAGCTGCATGCACACATGCTCACTACTATGGATATAAATATAAGAGCTCTACAATAGGCTTTTTATTTTAGAGTAAAATTGGTATTTGCCCTTTTGGGTGGAATTTAGCTGTTCCCTCGTGTTGCTGAATGTAGTTGACACAGATTTGAAATGTTTAAATGTGGCATGTTGTTTCTTGTGTGGTATTTTGCTCCCAGCTATGGTTTGCCTTAGTGTCCCTAAACACTGTCACAAATGTATTAATAAGCAATGAGGGAGGCATTGCCTCTGAAGTGAGATGAGATTTCATTGAAAATAGCCTTGAGCCATCAGAACAGTAAAGCTTAAAAAACTTGAAGCCTAGATTTAGGTCCCTAAATAAAACTTTTATGGCCATGTGCCCTAAAGATTTGCAGAACAGCTTTAGCAGTTTTTCTCAATGCCTAAATACAAAGTTCAACGTCAGGTGTTCACATCTGCAAATGCTGTCCTCACTTCTTCAAATCTGTGAAACATGGAAACACTCCAAAGAACCTTAGGATGGAAGAAACAGAGTGAAAAGCCAGTGGCAGTCAGATCATTTTACTGAAAATGTCTGGGAGATCAAATTATATATTTATATATGTATATATAGAAACAGATTTGATGCGCTTGTTAAGGAATATAATTTCTGTGAGGGGTTTCTGCTTGAGAGGGATAAAAGCTGCTGAATGTGTGAAATGTCTTAGGGCTTTGAGTTCCCTTGCAGACACACAGATCTTGTGTTCTGTCCTGGTGGTGTGGGAGCATTGCATGATGCTGGGGGAGAGCTGAGGCTGCCATGGACAGAACAGCCTGTCCTCCCCAGCTCACAGCTTCTATATTGGTACATGCACTGAAGGAGCCTTCTCTCCACTGCAGATGAACAAATAAGCGCTAATAAAGACTGATAAGTCAAGAGGATTTGTAAAACTCTCAGTTTCCTGGCTGTTGGTTCAAATGTTAAGCAGGACCTGTCCTTTCGTGTCATTATGATGCTTTGTTTTGAAGAAAATACTTAATATTTTCTATAAAGTCATTAAAGGCATGGATTAGTGGAATGAGAGATTGTTTAATTTGTAGAATAAGTTATGCAATAGATTGGAATGGGATCACAGAAAGAGCCAAGAAGCAAGAGATGGTAACCTCATGACATGGAATGTCAGAACAAGCTCAGAAAAATCCTTCCTTTCTCCTGGGTCTGGAAGGGTCTGGAGGGAAACTCCTGTGAGGGGCAGCTGAGGGAGCTGGGGGGGCTCAGCCTGGAGCAAAGGAGGCTCAGGGGGCCCTTGTGTCTCTGCACAGCTCCTGACAGGAGGGGACAGCCCCAGGTCGGGCTGTGCTCCAGGGAACAGGGACAGGAGGAGAGGGAACGGCCTCAGGCTGGGCCAGGGCAGGCTCAGGGTGGGCACCAGGAGGGATTTCCCCAGGTAAAAGTTGCTCAGGCCTTGGCAGGGGCTGCCCAGGGAGGTTTGGAGGTTTTCCCATCCCTGCAGGTCTCCCAGGAAGGGCTGGAGGTGGCACTCAGGGCTGGGGACAAGGTGGGGACATTGGGCACAGGTTGGACTCAGTGGCCTTAGAGGTCCTTCCCAACCTCAGTGATTATATTTTGTGATTCTCGCTTCACTGATTCACTTCTGAATCTCTTTTTTAGGACTGAATTCAGTGTGAATTTCCTGCTCACAGCCTTACTGTCACCTGCTCTTTTCTTTTTCCTACCTCCTCTTCCTGCCATCCTTCTCCCCTGTTTTTTGCTTTATCTGGAAATTTGCCACTCCACCAGAATTTACTTCTCCATCCATCCCAAAGAGGTCTTGAAAACCACAGAAGCCTTTCAGGTAGCTAAACAGCATCTGTGTCACTAAAACCCTCTTGGAATACCTTAAAATTGTGTAGTCCTTGCTCAGAGTTTCCAAAATGGAGCAAGAGTTGATCAAATGAGCCCTGAGCACCAGTTCTCACCTCAGCTTTGGCCACTTCAATTTCAGATATTCAGAGCCTCTATTTTATTTATCACAGCACAAATCTATTTGGAATTCTGTCTCTGGCTACTTCTGAACCCGTTTTTCAAATCTTCCTGGAAATACAAATGTGCAAAGGCTACCCATAAAAATGCTCAGTCTAAACCTTTGCTAAAAGTCTTTCTAATACTGTTTGTATAGAGAGCAGCAGAATTTTTAATTCTTGCAATGGGCAATAGGGAACTTTAATATCTAAACAAATTAATTAATTCATCCCAGAAACTGTAGACAAGTTCCCAAACATAAGGGGAAGAAAGGAAGTAAAAAGCAAAATGAGGGCAAGATGACAGAAAGGAGACACTACAGTCACACTCCAAGGAAGTTCTTGGCTAAGTTCTAATTAAAAGTATGTTAAAAATACTTTAGTCATTAGCAAACAAGGTCACAGCTGCCCAAAGCATGTTCACAGAAAATAAAGATCAGCAACAGAAATGTCAACAAAGCCCTTCAATGTGGCCATTGCAGATTACTTGTATTGCTTTGTTACAGGCATTTATCTGAATACAGTCCCTTCATCCTGATGGGATCCTCAGAGAGATTCAAGAAATGTCTTTTGCTCTAATTTTAAACAAGAAGTTCAGCAAAAATTTATTCCATCAAAGCCCTTTGTGTTTAAACACTTAAATGGAAGGTTCATAACCCTCTGTTCTGTCATTTACACCAGTGACAATTTTATGGTGGCTCAGCCCTGGGTTTCAAACAGCATTACTGAAAGGACTAGGTTGAAGATGAGGAAATAAAGAAAAGTGCAATTTTAGCCAAGATAAATGGGATGAGCAACAAGCTCTGAAAGCAGAAGAAAGCCTGGCCAATGTGAGAAGTTGCTGAGTGTATTTTTGTAGACTAACTTAGGTCTTCTTTCTTTTTTCTGTGAGTTTTCATGGCCCCATGGAGTAAAACCTTCTATGAAAGTTTTCATACTTTTCTTTGTAGGGATAAAGATCTTACAGCAACTCCTCTATTAAAAAAATAAATCCCAAAATCTTAATATCCATACTCCTGCTGATAGGAAGACTTTGATATGTTCCATTTGCCTCCCTATGCCATTCAGGTGTAACAAATGCCTACAAAACCAAACATCCTTCTACAGAAAATCTTTATAAATGTTGTATTTAACCATTGTGACCATCAGCAAACACTTTGTCTTCTCCAGGGAAAATAACTTTTCTATTTTTTTCCACTTATCATCATTCCACTGCTCTTCACAGTTCCTTTGCCTTCTTTGTACTATGCTCCTTCATTTGTTTTAAATCAATTACTAACCAAATCAGAGGGGGAAATTGGAGTTTTGTTTTGCAGCATGAAGAAAATGCTGGATTTAATATCTCTTTATGCTAAAAAGTATGTGTTTGCTGTTTTAAAGTGCTAGGTTTAATCACAAAATTTATAGTGCTGGTTTTTTAACAAATTTAAAATTCTGCCCGCAAAATTTAGTTATTAAATTTAATTAATTTAATTAATAAAATAAATTTAATTCTGCCTGCAAATTTACCAGGATGAGGGCATCATCTCGGGAGGGTATCCACTTAATTCCAGTTAAGCCTTTATTTAAAATTTAGGTTAGATGAATAAATGCTGAAATCTGTAAAATTATTGAAATCCCAGCTGTTTGTGTGCAGCAACAGGTTGGATGAGCAGAGGCAGCTCAGCTGGGCAGAGCCTTTCCAGCCTTTTCCAGGCAGGTCAGCAGAAGTCAGGACTTTACAAGCTATTTCTGGTCCTGTGCCAGCAGGAAAATGGAGCCTCCTGCAAAACTAATGAGCTGAAGCAAAGCTTTTGTTCTCATCACTGAGTCCTCCAGAAACCTTAATTACAGAGGGACAGAGCTTCAGGATCAATTATCCAGATTTCAGCTCACAGAGACAAAACTCCCCTTTTTAAATCAGCTTGGTGTTTCTTTTGTAGCAGCCAAGGGCAGCTTGGGCTGATGGGGAATATTTCAGCTGCTCAGGGACTCCCTCAGATAGACACATTCTACCACTTCAGGTGTAATTTTGTGAAAAGATATAACATAACATAACATAACATAACATAACATAACATAACATAACATAACATAATATTTATATGGCTCTACACAGATATTTACTATACGTATTACTATTGTATTTATTGTATTGATAGATATTTACTATTGTATTGATTGTATTGTATTGATAGATATTTACTATTGTATTGATTAGTAGTGCTGTATTCACATTTTAATAGTATGGTAACCGTAGTTTTGTAGTTAAAATGTAACTTTTGTGGTTAAAATAATTTAACTCTGACTTTCCAAAAGTTGTTTTGCAAGGCATGCAACTGTGGCCGTGTATTTCAAAAAGTCATTGAGGCAATCTTTCTTTTTTGAGGTTGCAGTCACCTTTGTGAGGAATGTTTTGGGGCTTTATTAAAGGAGGCAGTTGTCACTGTCACATTTTCTGAAAAATCCCTTTGCCAGGATTTCGTCTCCTGGGAAGCTGAGAAGCCTCAGAAAAGAACTAAAACAATAATTATCTGATTGCTTCTCCCTGTTTTGCTGCTTTGGAATGTGGTCTGGAGATCGTTTACCAACAGGTGCAGGTTTGATTGGTTTCAGGTGAATTGTTTTAACTTAATGACCAATCACCATCAGCTGTGTCAGACTCTGAGGAGCCAGTCAGGAGTTTTTATTATTCATTTTTGTTAAGCCTTCTGTCTATATCCTTTCTGTACTCTTTGGTATAGTTTAGCATAGTGTAATAGAATGTAATAGAATGTAATAGAATGTAATATAATATAATATATCAGCCTTCTGAGGACATGGAGTCAGATTCTCATCTCTCACCTCATCCTGGGGACCCTCACAAACTCAGCAGACCCTGAGTGGTTTTGTGTAGCAGCTCACAAGGAAGCTCTGCTGCTTTTCTGCATCCCTGCACATGGCTGGGTGCTCACTCCAGGCAACAAATCCAAATCCTTGCAGGACAGCTCTGACCAAATCAACCACTTGAATATTTGCTCCTTCCCAAATCAAGTCCCAGTTAAAGTTTGGAAGATCTGGATAAGCAATTTTTCAGCTGTTTGGCCAAAACACGACCATGGATGAGGGAGAACCACTCTGAGCTGGGGAGGCACTGAAAATGGGAGAGCTGCAGGAAAGCTCACTCACTTGGGATGCCCAGACATAAATTCAGATACACTCTAAAACACTGAGGGGGCAGCAGAGGAAGAGGAAGGACAGACTGAAACTGAGCAGATCTCAGTCAGGATCAAGGGGAACAGCCTGGAAGTTCAGTAAAAGCCTGTAGAAAGTGAGCTGCTGCATGAACACATACACGTTAACATCAGAGACAGGCAAATACTTGATTCCAATTGGGCAAACTTAAACTAGAGCATCGGGAAAGGTGGGATAACAGGTTTGGTTTAGAAAGAATCCAGATCAAAGTTTCACTGGCATAGAAAGGAAAAAAAGAACATTTTTTCCTCAAATCACTTCTTCTTTAAAACAGCTGACCTGCAGCTAAGAATATTCAGGGCAGTAGACGAGTGTACTAGAAAGACACTCCCCAAGGTCACAAGCATGGGACCTTATTTAAGATAGAGGGTATTGGGCTTTTTTATTTGTTGCTTTTTATTCTTTATTTGTTGCTTTGTTATTATGTTATTTTTATGTAATATTATTGTATTTTTTTTTTGGTTTTAAGTTATTGGGTTTTTTAAAATGTAGTTTTTGTGTTATAGGAAAAAATATGGTTTTGTTGATGGTTATGTAAGAAAAGTTTAGTAAAAAGTTATTTTATAATTTTTTTCATTTAGGATTTTTTAATATTTTTATTTGTTTATATTATTACTATATTTGTTTATTTTCTTCTATTTATGTTTCATTTTGTTTGTATTAAGGAGGACTAGTGTTTCGTAAAGTTTTTATTGTTTTAGAACAGGGTTAAAATCTTGGGATTTGTTTAGAATTTTTATGGTTGTTGGGTATTTTTTTACTATATTTTTTTTTTTGGTTGGCTGTGTTGTTAGTATATGATATTAAATTTTAAGGTGGTATAAATACAGGTACACTTGCACTTAAGTATAAGTTTATAATTCATATAAGTATATACTTTCACAAACATGGGAAGAACCTGTATAACTGAGCCTGGAGTGCCAGGACACAGGAGAACACCTTCAAACTGACAGGGAGTAGGTTTAGGATATATATTAGGTGGGATATGAGGAAAAAATCCTTCCCTGTGAGAGGAATAGCAGATTTGTCTTTACAAACCAGTTGTGGGGCTGCTGGTAGATTAAACCAGCATTGGGAGATAAAAGAAACAATGGGAAGGATTTCACTGATTGATGAATGGGAAAAGATATTTGCTTTTACAAATAAACTTTAGGTTTGCTGATTGATGAAATTAGACATTGAAAGATGAAAGGAACAATGGGGAGAACCTCTAAATTCCATAAGAATTAAAAATGAAAAGGGAGGGTTGTACATTAGAGGGAAATCTTTGGGATCAGGCATTCTGGGAAGTCTGAACCTCTCAAGTACCTCAGAAATGGGGAAAGAGAGAAGGGAAATGTGGCTGGGAAATTGGGATAAAAAGGAGGGTGAGTCCTCCAAAAATTGGAGAGACCCCAGGGGAATGCCCCATGGCCTCTCCCTTTATTGGAATAAAGCCAAAGGACTCCTCTGCCTCCTTTTTGGACATAAACCTCTGGCGATTGTAAATTGATTTTCCTGACACCTGTGCGGGTGGGCAGGCCCTGGCAGAGCAGCTGTGGCTGCCCCGTCCCTGGAAGGGTTCCAGCCTTGGCTGGGTGGGTTTGGAGCACCCTGGGATTGTGGAAATTGTCCCCTGTGTGCCCTCCCAGAGCTCCCTGCTCCCAGCACTCTGCCTTTGGCAGCAGCTGGGGCTGCTCAGTGCAGGGGGTGATGCCCTGGTGCTCGTTGGGAGACAGGGACTGTGAGATGATCTCCTGCTAAAGCAGGATTAGGAGAGGCTTTGGGCTCTGGTGGGACATGTGGAGCAAGAGTCTGGATTCTCCAGACATGGCAGTCTTAACACTTTTATTTTTCCCCCCTGTGCCTTTCTAAAAATGACTGGCTCAAATACCAGGATTATATATATTGCATTTTGGGGCGTTCTAAAGGCACTTGAATTTATTTCTCATATTGGAAGCAGTGCTCTTTTAATGAAAAGAGCCCAAATGGAGATGCTGGAGTGTTTCAAACACAGAGCCCAAATGCAGATGCTGAAGTGTTTTAAACACAGAGCATCACAACTAAATACTTCCAGGAAGGGGCTGATGATCACAGTTGCATAAAATGGGGATTTAACTCTTTTGTAGCAGCTGCATAACTGATCAGTAAAATGAGAGGAGAAACAGTTTTCCTAAGGAGCTGGCACAGGATATTTAGCTGCTGAAAGGGCTTATTGTAGAAAATATATTTACCAGAGAGAAAATGAAGTCTGGAAGAGAACCAGCTCTGGGCTGAATGGATTTGAAAAGCCTCTTTCACTGCCTAGGCAAGTTTAGACTGTAAATCAAAATTATAAGGGCTTAATTTTTAAATTTTTAAATTTTAAATTTTATTTCCTAAGTGGGAGGAGGACCTGCTGCTAAAAGAAGCCAACATGAATTTCAGGGGCTCATTTGTTGAGAGCATGCAACGACAGCCTGGGCAAAGTGCAGGCACACAGACAATGGGAGCAGGAACCCTCCTGCCCTGCCAGGCACACACAGACACTCTGAAACCCACGGAGCTTTACCTTTCTGCAGCTTGGATGCATTGTCCTGGATCCAGCTGAAGAGGTTGGCAAAGTCACAGTCGCACACCCAGGGGTTGCCCTCCAAGCGGATGGTCCTCAGCGAGGGCAGAGCTTCCAGGGCTGCCACGTTCAGGCTCTGCAAGTTGTTGTCATTCAATTCTAGCACCTGCAGCTGGTCCAGGTTCTCAAAAGCAGCCTCGTCCACATCCACCAGGTTGTTGTTCCCAAGGCTCAGTTTGATCAGTTTCTCTGCTGATCTGAATGTCCCGGCGTCGAGCTGGGTTAAATTATTGTAGCTCAAGTCTAAATACACCAGTTTGGTAGAACTGCTAAAAGTGCCCTCTTCTAAAGAGGTGAGCGAGTTATTCCTGAAGTCCAAATAGACCAGATCTCCATAAAATATAAAGAAATCAGCTGGTATTGCCTGAATGTTGTTATCAGCTATCAGAAGTTTCCGTACATCCAATGGGAAGGGGTTGGGAACACTTGGGAGTCCTTGATCCCGGCAGTCTATGGTGTGGTAGTCCATACAGCTACAAACAGCAGGGCAGAGATGAGCCCCGGGCAGGAGAAGCAGGCAGGCAAAGGCAGCAAAAGGCAGGAGGCAGGAAGGGAAGCATGGCAACATCGTCAGGGATCTGGAGGCTGTGATGAGCAGCACTTCAGGAGAAAGACATTTTGCTGGGCTGCACAGGAGTGCCTGGTACTTATGTGTGTGTGTGTGTGCCTGATTGTATCCAGGAGATCACATATCATCACAGATCCGATAGCAGCAGGCTGGAGGGGGAGGGAGGAGGGAGGGAGGGAGGCAAATGTGAGGATTTACACTGCCAGGATATTGTGATGCTGTACAGGGTGAGCAGAGCGATGATTGGGCGCAGGGAGGATGTTTCAAAGGACTCCCTTGCTTTTGTGAGCTAAAAAAAGCCCTGAGCCTGTTTGAATATTTGCTGTCTATTCCAGCAAAGGGGAAATCACACCTGATCCTGTGACTCTGACAGCAACAGCTTCTGCTTAAAAAGCCCCTCAGGTAAAAATCCCCGATGAGAGATGAGATCACTCGCTGTGATTCTCAGCAGGAGCCTCCATCAAGGTGAGGGTGAAATTCAAGTGAGGTCAGGCAGCTCCTGGATGTCTGCTGAGGTCACTTATTGTACAAAATGAGAGAAAATGAAGTCTGGAAGAAACTGAGGGCAGGTTTCCCTTTATTTGTAAAACAGGGAGCAGAAGGGGGCAGCCCAAAACCAGGGAGCTCTGCTCTGTGCTGTTTCTGGGTTCCTCAGCTGTCAGAGCAAGCCTAACAGCTTGAATTTCCTGCTCACATTATCTAAATATGACTCAATATCTTTTAACCAAGAAGAATAACCTGCAGCAGCAACAAGGTCTCCAAAGTGAGGGGATTTTCCTTCCTTTTAATGACCCAAAAATCCACTTTCTACTGCAGCACCAGTAATGTCTGTTGGGCCACATGAAAGTGCAAAATGTGGATCAAATCTTTAGCTGGTTAAAATTGAATGGGTTTTCTTCGTTTTCAGGGGGTTGAAATATTTGACAGTCAGTCTGTCTGTCCTGTGGGACCGCAGAATGATCCTGCAACAAGGCAAATCTCTGTTTTCCTGACATCCTCAAACCCACACCCACAAAGGCAAATCCTCAGCCAGGTACACACTCAATTTTTAACTCCATCCCTCCCTCTTCATGCAGGGTGTGCAAGCAGAGAGCCTGGGGTCACAGCTGTGTGCTGTGATGGAAGATTTTTCTAGATGATATTTGGGTATCCTGATGTGAAGAGCACAAAGTCAAACACTTTCAGCAAGCTCATTCTTAGGTCAAAGAGAGGCCAGAAATTTTAATTTAAGGTCATATTTTATAACTGGATTCTGAGTATTTTTCATCCAGAATAGGGGATAAAAATTTCCTTCTCAGACAGACATTCCTCCAAGATCCCTGAACCCAAAGCAGCATCCCTCACCTCTCCTTTGGTGTGTACCTAAAACACTGAACAGGGAACAAAGAGGGAGCCACGCTGCTCTCAGCAGCAGCACTGACAGAAAAAGATGAAATGGGCACAGATTGGAAACCATCTGAACACAAGGAAACTCTTCTCTGGCTGTGAGGGTGGCCAGGCTTCCCACACAGGCTGAATTTCACCACAGAACCCAGCTGGGGACAGCCCTGGGCAAACTTGCTCTGGCTCTGCTTGAGCAGGGCACTGCACAAATTGAGTTCCAGAGGTCCCTTCCAACCCCAGCATTTCCCTGCTCTGCTCTTGGGAAAGGAATATCTCAAGGTTTCTGCCTTTGAGTGCCTCTCTCACATTTTGCAACACACCTTGTTTCTAATTCATGGGTTTTTTAGCTAAACCACCTTGAAACTGCCTCCGGATCCCTCCCATAAAGACACAGCCTGTTCCATAATTTCATGTCTTATATTACTTTGAAAACATCACCCAGAAAGAAATGGGCACAGCTGCCCCTATAAACCACCAGGGTAAAACCCAAATAAATTCCTGAGGTGATTATTTAAAGTATTTACCTTTAAATTACAGAGGAAGTGGCAGTTTGACAGGCTACCTCCAATTAGAAAAACCCAAATATGCCAAATAACTCTTGGGAGGGGGTGAGGATTCATTGAATTGGCATCACCAAGTAACTGCAACTGGTGGTTTTCATGCAGAACTGATGATTTTTATATTGCAAACAATTGCTTCTCTGCAATCTACTGGTTTTCTGCCCTAATTTAACAAGGCTTTAGGTCAGAAATAAAGATATTTTTAACACGGGAAAGCAGAACTGATTTGATGTCTTTTGCAATGTAGTTTTATATGGATAGATCCAGCTCTTTATTAAGTGCAGGTATTTGTATTTATTCCCAGGATTTCAGGGGCTCCTCCTCTGCAGACCCCCCCCTTTTTCTTTTACCAACTGCACAGAATCAGGATGTGACATTTTCATTTCCAAGATGCCTCAGCCTTCACAGATGGGAGACTGCAGACAATAAGGCAGAATTTGTGAAAGTTCCAAGAACATGCCTGTGGCAGGGGTGGAAAAGGACTCTCAGCTTCCCTAAGAATTCCAGCAGCCCTTGCTAAAACTTCCACTCCTTTCTGCAGAGAGCTCTTCCTTTTGCTCAGCTGCTCACCTGCATCCCTCACTGGCACCCCTGGATCCAAGTGTGGTGATTGCTGTCCCCAGGATGAGGGAAGAGATGAAATTGGCTCCATGTTCTTAGAAGGCTGATTATATTATATTATATTATATTATATTATATTATATTATATTATATTATATTATATTATATTATATTATATTATATTATATTATATTATATTATATTATATTATATTATATTATATTACATTACATTACATTACATTACATTACATTACATTACATTACATTACATTACATTACATTACATTATATTATATTATATTATATTATATTATATTATATTATATTATATTATATTATCTGTACTAAAACTGTACTAAAAGAATAGAAAGGCTTAACAAGAATGATAATAAAAGCTGGTGATTGACTCCTCAGAGTCTGACACAGCTGATGGTGATGGGTCATTAAATTAAATAATTCACATGGACCCAATCAAACAATCACTTACCACATTCTAAAGTAGCCCGTAATTATTATTATAATTCTTTATAATATTATAAGGAATTATATGTTATATTTATTTTCTGAGGCTTCTCAGCTTCTCAGGAGAAAAAATCCTGGCAAAGGGATTTTTCAGAAAATATCACAGTGACATCCAGCCATGGGCTGATGCATTTCCATGCTGTCTTTGGTTTCTTCCTGACCCATCTTTTTCTGTGCAACATTTCCTGTTTAATTTTGTCTTTTTATCTTCTGCTTATTTCTGTTTCTCAGCTGTTTCCCTCACAGCACAGAAATCCTTTTGAATCTTTTGGAAGCTTCGTTCACTTGCCAAACATTTTGTGCAGTTTGGACAGGCAGGAAGAAAGCACAGCTTTCTACTTAAAAAATATCAAAGTTTTATTTTTAAAAATGGTTTATTTGCAATCAATCAGTGGCAGTAACCTGGGGTTTGGCTGTGATGTGCTGAGTGCACAGCACCCTCTTGTGCCCTCAATTGTGGGCATCCACAACTGCTCTGCTCCCCTCTGGTGAGCTGCTAACAAGTTTTACCATATTCCTACAGTTTGCCTGTCTCTCAGGTTCTTTTCCTCCTCTTCCTGTTAAAGGAACCCCAATCAAAAATAAAATACACGAATCGGGGTTCTTATGGATTCAACTCACACTGTGGTAAAACACAAAATTGCACCAGTAGTGTCAGAAATAAAGGGTTTTTATAATCTGTGCTTCTTCAGTGCTCCCAAGCAAAGCCCCACAGCTTTTCCACCTTCTTTCACACTTCCAATACTACATTTTAGTTCATACAGGTTTGAAAAAGCACAAATTTCCCAATTGGGAACTGATGCCCAACAAAAACCCCAAATATTCTTCTTCCACAAAGGTGGGACCCCTCATTGATGAGATTTTGACTATCAGCTGATTTATTTGTGATTCTGCCTCCCAGGCTCCCCCAAAGGGACAGAATGGTTTTGAAAACTGTAGATCAGGGTAACAATTCCAGTTCCAGTTCTAGCTGCAGAGGATTTTGTTTGGAATCCCTGTGTGGAGAACAAACAAGGGAAATCAGTCTCTCTCCACATCTCCCAGTAGCAGGAGCTGGATAGCCACAGCAGTAGGCAGGCTTTGGACTAAAAACAGTGATATGGGTTTCCATTCTTTAATTTTTTATTCAGGATACTACCAGGAGAAACCTTGACAATAAAGGCAGTGACAAGGCACCGGATCCTCAGTGTGCTTGCAGTACTGAAAGAAACTAAGAGAAAAAACATTTGCTCCTGACAGAGCTTCCATCTTCCAGAGCTCCCCTTAAAAGTGCTCAAAACTTCCCCAAATAATTTAAGTAAATTTTTTTTAATTTTTATTTTTAAAATTTCCTGAAGGGCTTTTAGTCTGCTTTGGTAAGGGAATTTCACAAAGACATTCTCTGCAATGCCTTCTGTGGCTCTATTTATTAAAGTTATATGTGGTAGAAGCTATTCACAATTAATTAAAATTAGGAATTAAAGGAATTAAAAACAGACTGGATCCTCTAAATCTTTGTTGTAATGCAGAGAAAACAACCCCAAGACAGTCATTAGTGCTCCCTTCTCTTCTCCCTTCTGCATTCTTGCTGCCTGCACTCCATGGATTTAAATATGCAGAAAGCATGTTTGTGTCAGTGGGAATTCCAAGCATCAGCTGAGAGGCAGAAATAATGGAAATAATTATCACACCCTTCTCTGTTGCTCTTTACCATAAAAATACTTCAAAAAAAAATATAATTATGTCCTTTACCATAAAAATACTTCATAAAAAATATAATTATGTTCTTAAAGGATCAGTAAGTAAAGGAGCTGAAAAGAAAGAGCAATCACTGTGCAGACACACGTGAAGGATTCAGGTCTCAGCCAGTAAATCCTTCCTTAAAAAGAGACTTGCACTGAAAACTGCCCATCCTCATGCACATTTTTGAGCAGCTAATTGAGCATATTTTTCCATGAAGGAAGTTATTATTCCAGGCTTATGCTTCATTGAGTTAAGGCACATGTCACAGCCAGGCTGCAGCACCAGGTGCACAGAGTGATGGCAAAGGGATTTATTTCCTCCTCATTATCAGACATATATATTTATTTCCTCCTCATTTTCAGACATCACAAGGTGGGCCTGAGTGATCAACAGCTTCTCAATCAATTCAGCAAGCACTGAAACCAAGCAGCATCTCTGAACAGAAATCCCATTTTTATTCAGCTCTTTATCATTTTGGCTTCTGTGTTGCTTTTTTTTTTGTTTCTAGAGAAAAATTTTCCCCTGCTCTGAAATGATGGCAAAGGGATTTCCTCCTCATTATCAGACATCACAAAGTGTCCTGGGCATCACTGCTTGAGCCTGAGTGACCAACATTATCTTAATCAATTCAGCAAGCACTGAAACCAAGTGCTCAGCAGCATCTCTGAACAGAAATCTCATTTTTATTCAGCTCTTTACCATTTTGGCTTCAGTATTGGGTTTTTTTCTCTTAAGAAAAATTTTCCCCTGCTCTGAAATGATGGCAAAAGGTGTTCCACCCTGTTATCAGATATCACAAGGTGTCCTGGGCACCACTGCTCGAGCCTGAGTGACCAACAATATCTAATCAATTCAGAAAGCACTGAAACCAAGTGCTCAGCAGCATCTCTGAACAGAAATCCCATTTTTATTCAGCTCTTTACCATTTGGCTTCTGTGTTGCTTTATTTTTTCTCTTGAGAAAAATTTTCCCCTGCTCTGCCTGGGCAGTTTTATGGATGCAGCCAAGGGACACCTCTGGGCAGTTTTCCCCTCTGATCTTACATCTAAAAAGGACTGAAAAAGCAAAAGTCTTAACATTTATGAGATGATGGAAACTGTGAGCTGAAGCTTTGTGTTACACCTGCCCAGCCCCTCTCTGCTGCTGCTGCTGCTGCTGCTGGGAGGGAAATTGCATCAAAATTCATCAACGTGGCAGCAGCAATGATTGAATTTGAAAACTTCAGACACTGCAGTTCAGCAGGCAAGTGAGACCAGCCCAAACCCATCAAAAGATTTCCATCATCTGCCCCAGACAGCCTGTCCTACACAGACATGTGGGCACTCCCTCAGTGCAAAGCATTTACAGTCACTAAATGCGGCCACAAGAGGGGAAATAGTGTGAATTATATTTCCTTTTCCCCTCAGGAATGAGTTTGTAGCCAGCTGTTGTAGTCTACCCTGCTTGCCCTCTGTGTAGTTTATGAACTGGTCCAGAATTACAAGAGATTTAAGCAAATTAAAGGCAATTAGAAGCCCTAAAATACTGACAGAGAGATGCTCATGTTTATCCACTGATACTGATGTATGCAATGAAATGAAATAAAAGGTGGTATCAGGATTCCACTCAAATCACAGAATCACAGATTTATCTCGGCTGGAAAAGACCTTTGAGATTATATTTATTTGGTCAGATTCACCAGTGGGTCCATCAAGATCTGAAAAACCTCATGGAGATAAGAGATCCAAGATTTTCTAAAAGCTCAAGAGTTTCCATAATAAAAATTATGTAAGAAATCCAACACAGGATTTCTTGAGGAAAATTTATGAAAGTCAGAGGCTTTAAAGCAGCAGCTGGAGCTGAACACAAATGCTCATATCTGAACTTGTTTCAACCTGCACCTTTCCCAACCTCTCACCTTCGAGTGAAGCTGAAGAGAGAAGGAAGTTTGAGCAAATTCTCAATGCCTCAAGACACCACAATGCTTAATCCAGCTCTGATGCAAGGCTTAATAATGAGACTGGATTTTTTAACCCATGATTGCCATTATAAACACGGTCTATTTGATTCAAAATACAGGAAATTATTAATTCTTGTGAATGATTTTCCTTATGATCCTTATCTCCAGCCCTGCTGGAGCAACAACTGCTGAACACCCCCAGAAATGAGCAGAGGGCAGAGCATCACAAAGGAGAATATTCCAGGGGAAAGGAGGCAAGGTCTCCTTTGCTGTAAGGAGGGAAAAACAGAAATTATCTTGAAATATCTGCAAACCAAGTTTGAATTTTCTCAGGAAAAAGTGTATAGGTTTAATTTAAATAAGTGATTTTTCTCAGGAGGAAGTGTATAGGTTTAATTTGTCCTCTGTGCTTCCTCAAAAATCTTTTGGGGGAGTTTGCTCTGTTCTAAGGAGCAGCAAATGGATTTGAAGCAATTAAAGCTGTTGAGTAATGTTTATAAAAATCCCACATGGAAACTGTCTGAGTTTAAAGCCCTTCCAGATCATGAGGTCTGCACGGTACACCAGAGACTGTAATAAACCACAAAACCCCAAAAAACCTCAAACTAACCCCATAACAACTGAAAGAGCCCTAAAACAAACCAAAAAAGAACTTGAATTAATCTTTGATTAATGCTGTAACATTGATGGCCAAAAAGGATGGTGCACTTGAGAGGATTTAATGCAAATTAGCACCAAAAATACACTCAGCAATGAAAATTCCATTTACAAAGGCACTGATTTAATTGGAAGTGAAGGTCTTTTAGTGACTCCTCAGTCTGCTTTGGTAAGGGAATTTCACAAAGACATTCTGTGGAATGTCTTCTCTGGCTGTATTTATTAAAGTTATATATATATATTATATATTTATTAACATTATATCTATATTAAAGTGGTACAAGCTATTCACAACAGGACTTAAAAACAGGCTGGGTCCTCTAAAT
The DNA here is from genome assembly GCF_028018845.1 of Melospiza georgiana. Lineage (NCBI taxonomy): Eukaryota > Metazoa > Chordata > Aves > Passeriformes > Passerellidae > Melospiza > Melospiza georgiana. Next base: position 7,014,735 of record NC_080451.1, read on the forward strand.
CTTTGTTGTAATGCAGAGAAAACAACCCCAAGACAGTCATTAGTGCTCCCTTCTCTTCTCCCTTCTGCATTGTTGCTGCCTGCACTCCATGGATTTAAATATGCAGAAAGCATGTTTGTGTCAGTGGGAATTCCAAGCATCAGCTGAGAGGCAGAAATAATGGAAATAATTATCACACCCTTCTCTGTTGCTCTTTACCATAAAAATACTTCATGAAAAATAGAATTATGTTCTTAGAAGATCAGGTTACTTACAAAATAGGACTTGAAAACTGTCCTTTAAAGTGCATCTCACACTCATTAAATTAAGTGCACCCTTCCCAGAAGGGCTTTTAAGACTAAACTGTCCAATTAAGAGCTGACACCTGGATTATTTTCACTTTTATAACCCAATAACTGATCCCACAGAGCTGCAATGGGAACTTTTCTGCTCAATTACAAAATGCCCCCAAACCCATGGAGAAGGAAGAAGCATGAAGAAGAAACCCAGGACAACACCCTGTGCCCTCCATCTTGCTGCCATCCACAACACACTAAAAATCCCCAAACCTCAATTTCTCACCAAGTGACACACCTACACTGCTCTCTGTAATCTATTCCACACTTTTGTGGGTTCCAGTCTATTCTGGAGTTTAGGAAACTTTCTCCATGAATGAGGGTCAGAGTCAGTGCTGCCCTGGGGGTCAGGGCAGCCCAGAGCAGACACAGAAATATTCCCAGTGCCCTGGGCTTCCACAACCTTTCTCTTACACCATCCTTGAGAAGAAGAGAGAGATAAAGTAGAAGAACACCACCTGCAGATGGTTTATACTCCACAAGTTATCACATCCTTACAACCCCCTACAAATTCTCACAAGGCGCCGTGAGAAACATTTGCCGTTTCTCTCTCTCTGTCCCGTAGCATCCCCATCTCTCCGTTCCATCCTCTTAAAAGTTTCCCTGGCCGTGCAGAAGTTGAGTGTCCCTCAGGGGAGGCAGCAGGCTGACTTGATGCCTTGTGACATCTCCCTGGCCCTGTTAACAAGCTGGCTGGGATGTCAGGTGGGATCTCGTCAGCGAGCGCAGCGGGGCCCGAGGAGCCGCGCCGAGCTCTCCGTGCTGCTCTGGAGCTCCTTTCCACAAACCAGCGCTAATTATTGCACTGAGCACTTTCCATAATTGCCTCAGAAACCACTCACTCACTGGCAACACACTGGGGGGACTTCTCTGGTACTCGGTAATTCAAAAAAAATAACCTCCCAAATTTTATTGCAGTCCCGCTGGGAGTGGTGCGAGCTGCTCTAGTGTCACCCTGATTTTTTAAAATTTTCTAAGCCTTCTGATGTTTACATTCTTGTAACGAACTTTCTCACACACTTTCTGTAAACAACTCATTGTTTTGCATCCTCTTATGGAGGAGGAGAAATTTTATGGACTGTTGGTTTGTCCAGTGTCATTGGAGAGGTGGCACTGTCACCCTCCAATCCACTGTCACTCTTGGAAAACTATAAATGTTGGAGTCAGAAAATAAAGTTCCCTTTTCTTCATCTTGAGAGCAGCAGTGTGTGCACTCGTTTTGTGTCCTACAGTGACACTCTAACACAGGGTTTCAGCCTCTGTGGTGGAACTACAGTGGTGTTAAAAACAGGAGCAGACTCCTGGTGCTGAAGTGATTTCAGAATTTATTATAATAAAAGAAAGGCCTAAAGCAAGGGGTACTGAAGTGATAATAATCCAGGTGTCAGCTCTTAATTGGACAGTTTAGTCTGAAAAGCCCTTGTACCAAGAGATTGTTGGCCATTTTGCGGCTGCTAATGAAAAACTCACAGCAGTGAGACTGTTTTACTGATAAGAAACAATAAACACCTGAGTGTGAACATGAACTGCTGTCTCAGTGCCTTCAATCCAGACCCACAGAAACCCACAACTGGGACCACCACAAGCAGGGGTAGCTCAGTGCCCTGTGCCAGTTTATGGTTGTAATTTATGTCTGGATAAATCCTTCATCCATCTGTTCATCCTGCCTTCTACAGCTCTGGGGTCTGCCTCATTTCAGAGACCCTACAGCTGAGTGACATCACCAAAAAATGGAAAACCCCAGTTAAACCCCATTAACTCCACTAATGTTCCTCCCTGGGGAGCATAATGAAGTTAATGGGCACTCTGCAGTGTTGTATATGGTTCTACATATTTTTTTTTCTTTTTTTTTTCTTTAGTAGCATCAAAAATAAATCCATCTCACAAGAAGGGAATAAGTAAAATCACTTAAATTTGAAGGGAACACAGAAGAGAAAGTAAGTTTGCTTCAGGCTGTTGTAAATTTTTCAGGAAGTTAATGGCACAAAAAAAGAAATATGGTAAAAATATTGTCCACGTGGTAACATGTGGAATGCACTGTCCATTTTCTCAGGCAGTGCTACAAGCAAAAAGACATTTTTAGTGAATGTGGAGTGGCTGCAGACTAAAAATAGAGAAACCAAAAATGTCTAACAAAATGCATTCAATAAAAAAAAAAACCTGAAAATTACTTTTTTTTGGTATTGTTATTTTTGGGTCCATAAAGGTAGGACCTTTCTTTCACCAAAATTATATAAGAAGTCACATATTACCCAGAAGATCAACTTTCCTCTGGTTACTATCCCAGTCAGGTATTACAGGGCATAATTTTCCATGAAGAAAGCATTTCCTATGCTATTCCATGGGATGATCAGAGGAACAGAGTTAATAAGAAGTGTTTAATGTCCAGTTTTTGAGTAAGATTAATCAGTCACTTGTGATGCTAAAAAAATTTAATCCAATAAAGGATTGAAGTGAATGCAAATATTCAAGAAAACCTCAATGATTTTTAGTTTGTTTTAGACTTGTCACTTTTAAAAAAATCCAGTTTACTGCAAAAAGGTGGCACCAGGTGTCACTCAGAGCAGACACCTTATTGCTCCTTTCCAGAGCCCTTCTGCTGCTGTGACACATCCTCATTCCCTGCTGGGACAGGGCCAAAGCAGGGCCAGCACTGAACCAAGAATTCCTGGGGAGCTCTTGGGAAGATTTGTGTGCACACAAATCTTCTATATTCTTCTCTATTCTTCTCTATTCTTCTATATTCTTCTATGTTCTTCTATATTCTTCTATATACTTCTATATTCTTTTATATTCTTCTATATTCTATATTCAAATCTTCCATATTCTGTTCTATACAGTAATGAGGTACAAGTCAAACTCCATGGATGCACATTCTGAGATTTAAAAAATCCATCTCAAAACCAGAGTTTTACCTTAGTTTACACTTAGAGTGTGATACCTTGGGGCCTCAGTTTCCCTTTTTTTTTAACAGGAGAAGGGGTAAAACTGCTCTCAGATTTAAGGGCTATAACACAGGATATTTAGATCTAAGTCACCCATTTTAAAAGTAATCTTATTTGCTGTGAAATATATTGAATTATCAGTAGTGCTTTCAGGCAGTTAAAACTGTTAATATTCTTTGTACTTGGTGTTCAGCTGCCTACGCCTACAAATCCATGAATCATGGTCCTCTAATTCAGTTTCCTGCAGTGAAAGCAAGATATTATTAACATTCAAATAAAGAAAAACCCTCTTAATTCACTACTTGTATTTAATGAACTGATTTATAGAATCGGGACAGTGTTGGCACTGAAGGGAGAATCTGCAATATTTATTTCCACTCCTATCTGCTGTATAACCTTGGGAAAGTCACCAGAGTGCTCAGCACCTCAGTTTCCTCCCCATTTCATATGGAAAATAACCCAGAGCAGCAACAGGATGGAGCTTTAAAGTTAAATGATATTCACTGCAAAAGCTTTCAGCATTTCCATGTTAAAAGGCCCTGGCTTTTAAATATTTATTTTTTTAACAGCACAATAGTGCCTTGATCTGAAGATGATGTGTGGATGGCTTGGGGCTATTAAAGTGCTGAGCAGACCTCCAAGAGTGCAGCTCTCTCCTTCTCCTTTGTGTCCCTGGATTAGTTTATGCAAGACAGGTCTTGCAAATACAGAGCAGAGCATAAAACATTCATCCCCTAATTTAACTTACCACTTAGATAGGAAAATCCTGCATTTAAACTGCTTTCCCTTGTCTCCCTGGACTGACAGGCTGCTGTCACACAAAGTGATCCCAGGCAGGGCTTTGAGTGATGCAGAGATAAGGTTTATCTTTGTAAACCGATTTTAATCCTTTTCCTCGAGGTCCACCTTCTCCTCACAGACTGGCACTACCCACTCTCAAGTCATCATTTTATTTTATCCAGACATAAATAATTTATAGTGTAGTCCAGACAAAAATCAAACTCTGAATCTGATCGTTGTTTTAACTGTGATGAAGATTCACTAAATATTTTTTATGTCCTCTGTTGCTTTTTTCCCCCTTGTCATGACACTTAATGACTTAATTTTTCAGATAAACAGTGCAATATTATAAACATTTAGCAGGAATGTTTGTAAAGCCATGCTCTTGGTCTAGTATTTCTCCTAGACAAAACATTTGCAGTTGCAGCTGAGACCTTTGTTAAACTCCCTGGTTTAGAATTTCATGTGAGGAGATTGCAGTGCATGATTCAGCAGCATGTCAGTGCAAGGAGATGTGAATGAATCCAGATTTTGCAGAGCAGCTGAAACACCCATGATCTCTGCCCTGATTTCAGTGCTTGGGTTCATTCTCAGCTGAGGTGTGCTTTGCAAAGCAATAAAAATAATAAAGCTTAATAATCCTTAATAAATAACCCTCATTTAAATAATTTATAATTGTCAATTAAATAATCCTTAATAAACTCTCAGGATTGCTGCTCCCTGTTGGTGTGGCTGCCAGTCAGAAGGTGAGCTGGGATCACCATCAGTGCCACTGCTTTCTGTGCTGAGAACTCTGTGAAAAATGTGTATTTTATGATTGGCTTTTCACAAATATTAAAATTAATATTATATGTGTTATGTTAGAAAGTGATGCTGTATTAATTTTCTTAAGTAGTGTGTTAAATATAGTTTTAGGTTATAACATAATAGAAACTATGCTATGTAAGATACCTTTTTCAAAGAAAGGACTTGCACTATATAGCAGCCACAGGACACCTGAATCTTTCAGAGAAAGAGAATTTATTGCTCCATTATCAGAAGAAATTAATTTCTTCCTGCCTCACTCAGCCCTGAAGATGCTGTCAGGATTCAGAGGAAGAAGCTGACACTGCCCAGACAGAATCCTGTGTTTGAATGGAATTTATGCATCATGGATGAGGTGTATGAATATGCAACGGGCTGTTGCTTTTAAGGGTTAATCCTCTGTTAACGTGGGTCCTTTTTTGGGTTTATTTTGCCCAGAAAGAGGTACCCAGACTGTCTGTAACTCTTTGTTCTTATTGCCTCATATTGTCCTAATCCAAATTTTCCAAATTTTTATTACTCTAATTATATTACTATTTTTATAACCATTTTATTACTATTAAACTTTCAAAATTTTAAAACCAAGCGATTGGTGTTTTTCACACCACTCTGCCTTGTTTCTCTCACCAAACCACACATTTCCATCCCCATCTGGCAGCACAGCTGGGGTGGAAAGGCATGCTGCTTCTGGAAGATGTGGCAAAAATATTGCAAAAACGTGGCAAAAATACTTCAACTCAAACTTTGCTGGTCTGGAGTGTGTTTCTCTGCTCGAATTCCTCACTGGCACTGGGGGAGCAGTGCAGGAATCTCATCCCAGCCAGGAGCTGTGAGCATCTCGCTCCCTCTCGTGGCCTGGCCGCAGGTGCTGAGGGAATGGGCTCTGTTGATTCCCTGACATTGTTTGCAGATAAATCCCACTCTGGATTGGGAAATACCACTCTGCACTCCTTCCCCACAGTGCTGAGTCTTCATCCCCACACGGAGCTGCTTTTCTGTCCCTCCCTCATTTGGAACACAACTCTTCTTTCCAGCAGCCTTTGTTCATTTGTGCATTTCCTCCACAAAGCTGCTCGTTCTTGGGAACATGCTTTGTACACAGAAAGGCAAAGAAACCACATTAATTTATACGTGATTCCTGCCTAAAATCAGAGTTTAAATGGGTTTCTTTTTCTCATGGAACTTCAAGGGGGGTAGTGTTCGTCATTTATTCATCCATGTGCATTTCATTTCTTCTCAAAGACTCACGAGTTCATTCGAAGAGACAATTAGTCACTTAATGAGGAGCTGGCTGTGCCCTTATGCAATGTGGGTCTCCCTGTAAACCCAGGCAAGTCCTGCTACACCTTAAAGGTGCCCAGACACAGCATGGCTTCAAATAGTCCAGAGACCACCCCAGGTTCTGCTGAAATTCCCAGCAGGAGTGATCTAAGTCACCTTGTCAGGGTTTCAATGTCTCTTGCTAAATTTCCAGCATGCTATCACTATGTGTATTTTAAAAAATTAGGGCATGTAAATTCCCACTGACAGGCATTTGCTTCATCTGTATAAGCTCACTCTCAATGCAGTGAAAGCCTCTGAAAGTATTAACAAACTCCTAGGACCATTCTGCAATAAATGAGACTGAGAACACAGTCTGAGTGTTTTCCCCTCCTGGCTCCATTGCTGTGTTGCTTTCCTTATATAACTGTTCTAGTCAAAAAACACTCCTGACCTAAGAAAACCTACGTCAACCTTATAATTTTTTGTTAAATACAATGTGGTCAGTGACAGGTTTAAAAGTAGTAAAGAGTGGGCATTCCATATTTAACTCTGAGTCACTCCATTGTCTGTCACGTAGAGACAGCTGCTGGCAGGCTTGGAGAAGAGTTTTTCTGCATAAAGTTCTCACTGAACAGAAATCCCAACTCCAGGGTGTCCTGAGGGGCATCTCCACTCCCTAAAATCTGCTCTTAACCTGTTGAACTCCATGAAAATTCTGATTCCAGGACTGTGTCCCCTGAGAATTTCTGTGTTTCTGGAGGAAGCCTCATTGAAGAGCTCAAAGCTCTGCTCTGGGGTCCTATAAACAACCAACACTCCTATCCTCGTGAGAAAGGCACTGCAGACCATTTACCAAATGTCTCCTACTCCCTTCACACCTGTGTTTTTCTTGAGGTGGGCAATGGTGTTATCTTACATAAAAAATAGGATTCAGGCTTTTGTGTTAAACGGCCTGAGTTTATCTGCTTCTAATGGAAAACCTTAAAATATGAACAAAATCCAATTTCAGCTTTGAAACATCAGCATCAAATGACAGGCTTTGAAATATCATAGAGAAATTTTGCCATTTTACATAGAGAAATCTTGCCATTTTACATAGGCCAACTCGCCCTACACAAAACTGCTGTGCAGTTTCCCTGTGTGCCCTTTCCCTCTCCCAGCACATCTTAATCAGCTCCTTTCAGGACTGACTAAAATGCCACCATGGAGAACAGCAATTTGCACAAGGAACATCTGCCCATAAATCTCAAATGAAAGTGTAGAGACTTGCTTCTTTCTCTTTAAATATATTGCTTTTGAGAGTCAATTCAATATATCTAGATTTCCTGGCTGGGAGGGCACCTGGCTGTCCCAGAATTTCTCCCTCCATCACCTCCTGTACAGCCTGGAGGCACTGACTCAATGTGTGCCCATTTCTCAGATCCTAAAATATTTTTGGTTTCCTCAATGCCCCATAGATTGGAGGCCTGGTTTGTGAAGACTGACTTTGGTGAAACTGATTTATATCAGCTGAAAATGCAGCCCCATCTCTAAAACTGAGTGACAAACATCATTGTTGTAGCCTCAGGACTCCAAGCTCAAGGATTGCTGCAATTTTCTCATTCACAGTCTCTCTTCTCCTCATCTGACAGCTTGGGCTCTGTGCATTTATTAAACTGTCAGAGCACAGATGGTCAAGGAACAGGGTTTGATTTACAGCTGCTTATCTTAAAAAAGCTGCATGATATGGATATCTGAGTTTGTCAATACTGAGACCTATCTCTTCCTATAGGACACATTTTACTTTTTATTCTTTTATTAACAAGTCTGACTTGACATTCCCTGTCATATAGGAAAGGCTGCCTGAAACACAGACAGGGTGAAAGCAGCACCTTCCATTCTCCCATTCCCTGTCATCAATTAAAAATTTTGAAATTGCCATTTTAGCAGCTAGAGGCTGCCAGGTGTTCTCATCTCTTGCATTCCAGAAATCAGGAACTAAACCCAAAGTGACTCAAACCCAAAAGATACAACCACAGGACACACCTTTAAGGACTGCACAAATCAGTGACAAGATAGGATGGATTTGAACTCCAACAGTTTGGGACTAAGGGAAGGTAAAAGCCATTCCTGAAGGCAAAGATCTGTAATTCTGCAAAAGCTGTCTGCAATCCCACACAGCATAATCTGCTGGAAAATCACCCCACAGGAAAGCAAAGTTACCTCACAGAAAACAGATAACAAAAATTGGAGTTATCACCTCCTCTCCCAAGTAATTGAGCTTTTCTTCAGACTGAATTGGGTGTTTCTGTATCTCAGTACCTGCCAAAAGGGGTGGGTTTGGCTGCAAAGGGAAAACAGGAAATGGCTTGAAAATTAATAAAGCTTGCAGAAAACAGCTTTTCTGCTTCTGACCAAATATTGCAGGGCCCACAGCTGCCCCCAGGGTACAGAAACAGGAAATTTGGCAACAAAAAGAGACAGTGTTTCTTTTTGAGTTGCAGAGCAGATTTGTAAAGGATGTCACCAAACAGAATGCTTAATTTACACTTTTTGAGCGCTTTTACTGAAAGAATAGGAAGGGAAAATTTGTGTTTACTTTCTATGGATTGGAGGTGTTGCAAGCTAGGATTTCACTTGTCCAGTGATGATGGAGCAGATGTGTCACAGCACAGCTGGCCTGTGGATGGACAGATAAATCTGGCCATAACAAAAAATCCAATTCAGTTAGTCTAGTTCATTATAGAAAAGAAGCAAACAAGTCCCTGAGTGAGCAAGCATAAAATGGGATTGAACTGGAACAGGGGACCCCAGCCAAGTCCATTCAATCCTAAATGCAGATAAATCATTGGCCAGGGAGCTGGGTGGTGCAGGGACCCCAACAAATCCGTTTTCCAAGGGCAGGAATTTTGAACCCCCTATAAAAGGGGTGCTAGGCAATAAACAGAGCTGTTTGTCCATGATCCTCAGTGATTTCTGTTGTGTGTCTGTCTCCAACCTACGACTGTAACATAACAGAGATGGTTCCATGGAAAGAGAAATTTTAGCAGCACATGGAGATGCACACTCATGAAAAGTTCTGTAAGAAGTCAGGCAGAAGCCAGGACATTAAAGTGTGTCCCCATGCTACAGCCCCTGCCCATCTGTGAGACTTTGTGGGACTGTGGAGGGGTACAGCATTGCAGGGAACCCCCAACGAGGGGAGAGAATGATGGATCTGACTCCATCTTATCAGAAGGATAATTAATTTATTTATTATACTGTATTATTCTATACTATACACTATACACTATATTACATTACATCTAAACTGAATCTGCCAAGCACTCAACTGCACAGAATCTCATGACAGTCCTGACACACACACTCACCTGGCCCTGACAGGCCAAGGAAACAAAACTCCATCACTGTGGGTAAACAATCTCCATGTTGCATTCTACTTTTTCACAAACACAGGCACAGCAAATGATAAGAATTGTTTTTCCTTTCTCTGAGGTTCAGAGAATGTGAAACCCAGAAATATTCTTGGGAAGAATTGTGCCTTCCTTGCTTTTCTCTGTGAGGAGAAATGAGGTGACAGAGGGGTGGCTGGGATATTCCTCTGTGGAGAGACATTTGTGTGCCCTTCCTAGTGTGTGTTGGAGAGAATTCATCCTTGAGTGTAACTTTGGTCTACATTGGACATTAAACAGAGTGTGGATGATCATGTGTCGCAGACATCTTTTTATGAAAATCCTTTCCTTAGGATTTTTTCCTCCTGAGAAGCTGAGAGGCCTCAGGGACAAAATGGAAACATTGATTATCTGCTGCTGTGGAATGCAACAGGTGCATCTGGGATTGGTCTCATGTGGTTGTTTCTAATTAATGGTCAATCACAGTCAGCTGGCTTGCACAGAGAGTCTGGGACAGCTGCCTTTGTTATCATTCTTTCTTTTCTATTCTTAGCTTAACTAGCCTTCTGACTGAGATGAAACCCTTCCTTCTATTATTTTAGTATACTTTTAATGTAATATATATAATAAAATAATAAATCAAGCCTTCTGAAATATGGAGTCAGATCTCCATCTCTTCCTTCAACATAAAACCCTTGTGAACACCATCACAATCATGTTCCCATCTTATGGGTTATTCACACGAAGTGAAACCTTTTTGTGATGGGGGGAATCTCTGATTGAGCCCAACCCCTGGGTTCCTGCAGCGACACTGACTGAGCCAGGGGAAAACATCCTCCCCCAAAGCTGTGCCTGTGAGGCAGAACGTGCTGCAGGTTACAGTCACCACTCCTCCACTCCCCCAGCCCGGCTTCATTCCTTGCTCTCACTGAACCAGAGACAGTCTGAGCCTCCCACAGGACTCTGCAAAACCCTGGTACAATGAGACGGAAAGAACGGGTTATGAAATGAAAACAGAAAGGGCTGAGTGGACTCGAGACCCTCTCCACCTCCTCCCCTAAACCACAGGGGCTGAAAACACAGACCTGGCTGGCAAAAAAAAAAAAAAAAAAAAAAAAAAAAAAAAAAAAGAGTGACCCATGCACTCATATCCTGGCAATTTGTGGGATTTGTCGTAACACACCCAGACCAAATTACAACATCCCTATGTAGATCTAACCTGCATTTCATGGCAGCATCAAGCACGGTGCAGATCCACTGCAGGCAGCACAAACACACACTGGGGTGTGTGCTCACTCCTGCTCTGACACAGGCACAGGTGCTGCTTTAAATGCAGATGAATTGTTAAATCAGAACCTGTATGTGGAAACCCAGGGCACTGGGAATATTTCTGTGTCTGCTCTGACCCCCAGGGCAGCACTGACTCTGACCCTCATTCATGGAGAAAGTTTCCTAAACTCCAGAATAGACTGGAACCCACAAAAGTGTGAAATAGATTATAGAGAGCAGTGTAGGTGTATCACTTGGTGAGAAATTGAGGTTTTGGGATTTTTAGTGTGTTGTGGATGGCAGCAGGATGGAGGGCACAGGGTGTTGTCCTAGGTTTCTTCTTCATGCTTCTTCTTCCTCCTTCTCCATGGGTTTGGGTGGCATTTTGTAATTGGGGCAGAAAAGTCTGTATTGGGGCTCTTTGGGATCAATTATTGGGTTAAAAGGGGAAATAATCCAGGTGTCAGCTCTTAATAGTTTAGTCTGGATAGTTTAGTCTGAAAAGCCCTTGTACCAAGAGATTGTTGGCCATTTTGTGCCTTCTAATGAAAAGCTGCCCAACTCACAGCAGTGAGACTGTTTTACTGATAAGAAATAAACACCTGAGTGTGAAAGTGAACCGCTGTCTCAGTGCCTTCAATTCAGACCCAGAGGAACCCACAACTGAAACCCCCATCTGTACACAACTCCTTTATTGCCACAGAACCGTTTGGCTTAGCAGAATTCCAAACCAGTGATCCACAGTTCCATCAAACCCCCTTAGTCTGGTACAGTCCAGAGGAAAATGCTCCCTCATCTCCCTGGATCCATCCCCTCTCCCAAGGGCACATGGGCTCCTCTGAAACAATTCTGTTGATGTTTTCAGTCAGAGGGCTCAGCAGTGTCTCCCAGCCTTAATCTCCTTGCACAGCAGCACACTGTCCCCATGGGGGCAAGTTCCTGCCCCTGCTGTCCTCCAGGAACAATTCCATCCCCAGCTGACCATTACTGAGACATTTCTACCTTTTGCTCTGACTTCTTTTGCATCTGTGGGCACATTTCTTGCCCTTTGTTGCACTATATACCATGATAGAAGGTGAATTCATTAAATAGTTCAATAAAGTTATATAAGGAGTTTTTCTTTCAGGAACAGGCTGGAGCAGGAGAAATAGGCTCATACAGAAGAAACTATTCCTTATTAGGAAGAATAATAAAAGTATTAAAAAGTGTTGGAGTAGCCACAGGAACTTGGATATCTCCAATTCCTGAAAGCTCAAGTGCCTCAAGTCTATACCCAGGATAAAGCACAATTTAAAGCAAGACTTTATATAACTCAGGAAAAAGGTTTTCTTTAGAAAAACTTATTCCTAAACATGAGACAAATTTGTTTATATGAATAATCATAAAAGTAAAAGGTCTTCTGAATACTTTTGAAAATTGAATGGAATTCTAAAAATCCCTTCTTTTCACTCTTGCTGAGAATATGTTAACATTTAAAAGTCAGTGTTCTGGTTTGTTTTTCCTAGTGCACTGCATTAATTTTTTGTTCTGAAGATACATACAGAATTCCAAACATTCCATTCCGATAAGGTAATAAAAAATTGTTTCAGTCTTTCAAAATAGGTTCCATTAAAACTGATATACTACTGATATACTCCCCTAGCAAGCTTCAGTTTCTTATAAGGAACATTTCCACAAAAAGCAAACATTCTTTTAAATAAACTTGAAGCAGAGTTATCAAGAAATAATTAATTCCAGATTTCAAGATACTGAATGTTTGTGGCAATACATGGCAATATTTGTTTTGCTATTTTCCTGAAGACAATCAGCCAACATTGCCTGTTGTTTCTTTGCATTGGCACCAACTGTTCTCATCCTACACTCCTTTTCATCACAAATAACACAATTATAGCACCATAATTGATAGCTCACAAATTCCTTTGGCAAGGTCTTTTAAGACTAAACTATCCAAGAGCTGACACCTGGATTATTTCCCTTTTTAACCCAATAACTGATCCCACAGAGCTGCAATGGGGACTTCTCTGCCCCAATTACAAAATGCCACCCAAACCCATGGAGAAGGAGGAAGAAGAAGCATGAAGAAGAAACCCAGGACAACACCCTGTGCCCTCCATCTTGCTGCCATCCACAACACACTAAAAATCCCAAAACCTCAATTTCTCACCAAGTGATGCACCTACACTGCTCTCTATAATATATTTCACACTTTTGTGGATTCCAGTCTATTCTGGAGTTTAGAAAACTTTCTCCATGAATGAGGGTCAGAGTCAGTGCTGCCCTGGGGGTCAGGGCAGCCCAGAGCAGACACAGAAATATTCCCAGTGCTCTGGGTTCCCACAGGGTTTCTGCACTCCTAATATTGCACATTAAAAGGAGAAATCCTCTCTCTGAAGGGTGGTATTGGCTCTCTGCAAGCCTGTGGGCAGAGAGAAGTGGTCGAGCACAGCCAGGATGTCACTTGAGGACACAAGCTGAGAGACACAGACACACAGGAAAATTCAGACAGTATTTACTACAGAATTAAATAGCCTGCCCTAAAAACTATTTCAGTGTCCCTAAATGCACATTCAGTACCACACTTGCTTAGATAAACATGGAGGCTCACCTTGAAATGAAAAAAAACATCAGTTCACTGCTAGAAATAACAAGAGAAGTGTCCTTAGTGTTGTTTCTTAAGGATGTTTTAAAGACAGTTTGCAGAAGGGAGGGAACAAACACCTAGCTTTGCCTAAATTCCTTTTCCCCCCTTGCTAAATAAAAGTCTTCTGAAAGCCACCACAGGTCCTGTAACTTTAAATCTGAGCTGAGATCATAACTTTGGTCCTGACCAAACAGCGTGGGGAGGGCGGGCCTGGCTGCTCATTGAGGACCACCTTAGGCTGCTCCCATCCCTTGGCTAAAGAAAACAACTCTGACTCCTCTCAGCTTTCTTTAACTGCTCAGTTATCATCTGAGAAAACCTCCCCTCCTCACGTTACAGCAGCTGAAGGAATATTTGGAATACCAAAGTATTTTTTTCGCAGTGATTTCTTTTTATCATCGCGATTCTCCAATAACCCAAATTTGGATCCGTCTGGTCTCAGGATTGGAAAGCGACCCTCTGAGCAGATCCAACATGTTTCTAAAAGTTCCATTCTTCATCCTGCTCCTCGGGAGCCTGCCTTTTGCAGCACTTGCTCAAGAAGGTAAGGGGAAAGTTTGCTTACAGTTATTCCCAGATATTTCCTGTAATTTAACAGTTTCTGCGCTCTCTCATGGGTTACAAAGTTACTCTGTTTGTAAAACTTTCTTTGTAATCCTTAAGCTGCAACAGGGCACTTACTACAGCTGTGATCGGGATAGAAGCAGCAAAAGTTTTCTATGGGCTGAGTTTGACTCCATTAGGAAAGAATTTTCTGTGTGTGAGCAGGGTAGGGAGAGGGGCAGGGGCAGGGGAGGCATTCCCTGCACTTGGAAATGCATTTGGAAATGAGACTTGGAAATGGCTCCAGTCTCACTGCAACACTCACAGCAGCCTCTGCAAGCCATAAATTATGGGTATAACTCTCTGAAAGTGACTTGTGAATCTGTTCATTCAGGAGTTTGACTTCTGTGCTTAGAGACATTTCAGACTTTTAGAATTTGAGGCTTATGCAGGGCTTTGCTGAGTCTAACTTAGCCATTATATATATATATATATATATATATATATATATATAAAATATTTATTTTATATTTATTTTTTAAATATATTATTTGATATTTATTTTGTATATATTTTATATACAAATAGATATATATAGCTATTTTATATATGTTATATATATAACATATATTATACGTACATTTTTATATTATTTATATATATATATATACACATATAAGTATTATATATATTTATATACATATAAATATAATATATCTCTTATATATGTGGCTCAATATATATACAAAGAGGGAAAATAAACCAGGAGGATTTTTTGCCAAAGACCAATTTGAAAAGCATTATGTACCAAAAAGATTAATTTCAGAAGATTAATTTTGAATTTTATAAGAAAGATACAATATATACTTTTAGGTAAAATAGACATTATTGTTAAAAATTCTTTCTACAGCTAACGGATTGGAGGCTGATTCGTTAACAGTAAATCAGAATTACCCTGATAAGTACTTGATTCCAGGAATGTCATTTTGAAACTGAGTTTTTCTGAGTAGAGTTTGACTCATGTGGGTGAACTGGCCAAGAGGCAGTATGGTTTGCAGCTGCCATGGCCATGGAGCACGTTCCAAGCAGCAGCTTCATACCAGTGCTCTGAAAACAGCAACTCTAAACTCAGCTCACTCTTCAAAAGCACAGATCTCCTCATCAGGCTTAGATCTGAACACCCAAACTGCAAAAATTACCTGACTTTGGCCTGATAACAATCAATGTCATCCTGCTGGGAAAATGGAGATATATTGACATACACTGTGTGTGGATGTTGACTTGAAACTTCTAGTGGTGTTCTGTATGTCACAATGTGAGGCTGAAATTTGGAGTTATGCTACAAAATTTCACAGAAAAACCAAAATCAACAGATATTAGGCAAGTCACAAAAGTCGTTTTCCAGGCTCACCCAGCCACTTTGTTCTTAAAAAGCATCTATATTAGGTATACCAAAATTTAAAACCATTAGAAATGAGGTAAAACCACCACTACTTTATAGAATTGCTTTAAGCAATCTAAGACACCAGAATTAAAAGGTTAAAAGGTCCTTTATCCTCAAGCTTTTGAGAAGTTTTTCAGCTTATTTTCTCTCAACTCTGAGATGAGTCCAGCAATGCTCAGGCTGAAACTCTACTAGTCATAAAAAATACAAGAATATTTCCTGCTTTAAGAATAAGAATATTACCTCTGCTTTATTACCTTTATTACAGTTTGCATTGAACTCCAGAGCTGGATCAATAATGTGATTTACAGTATGTGAGGTTTTCTGTGTCTGTTTAGGGTTTGTGACTTTTTCTTCACATGGAGCCAGTCATTTGGGACAACTTCCAAAGGATACAGCAGGAGAACAGACTCCAGATAAAATAAGCCTTGAGTATTTAGTGTCTATCACTGCTGTTTACTGATAATCATCAGCAATTACAAGTTAGAAGAGATGGGAAATGACAATGACAACTTCAGCAGTCTCTGCTGGGTGACAGGGAGATGGAGAGGGCTTGGTGGAGTGGCTTTATCCAGATCCATGAACCTCTGGGGAACACAGTTTTAGAGGAAAAAGGTTTCCATCTGACACCTCTTAACCTAAAAAAGGCCATAAATAACCTGCAGCTACCCTTTTCTTATGGCTGGGCACTCCAGGTTATGGACTGAGATGAAATCGAGAAAAGCAGCTTTGTGTCCAGCAGGAAGCACATTTCCAATTTCCAAAAGTATTGCTATTAGTATTATAATTGTTTTTATTATTATGTACATTTTGTCCCTTCTGATCTCATTCAGCATGCCAAAACTCAGGCAAATCCTCACACACAGAATCAGACAGACCAAAGGAGCTGAGATGGAAGTTGGCTTTTGATTCCAAATCTTTCCATGGTGCTGTATCATAGCAGGGAGGGAGATTACTCTGTTGGCTGTCACATAACATGAACAAAATTTAACATGATTGTTTAACAAGATACCACACGTCACCTGGGCTGTATCAACTGTCCATGTGCCTGATCTTACCTCAAGGCAAATATTAGATTTTATTTCCTTATGCAAGGCAGGTTTATGCAAGGTCATGTTACGTTTGGTTTGGACTGAAAGTAAGAACATGGGCAGGATAATTCAGATTAAAAGTGTTTATATCATAAGAAAGGAAATTGAAGTTTACAGTCAACTGTGAAAGACTAAAAAGCTTTCTGTTTTTCAAAATCATAACAAAGAGAATTGACAAAACCACAAGAAAAGATTGTTTCAATACAGTCCTGATTTACCCAAACCCTGTCACTATTGCAGTGGCAAAACTAAATAATAAAATCAGGCAACTCCAAAGCCTTTTGAAAATCCAACTCTGTAAATGCTGGTGGTAAAAGCAAATGGAATAGTCACATTTGACTCAAAAGGGACCCAGTTTTCTACTAAATAAGTGCTGCACAACCTTTCATCCTGCATGAAGAAAGAGGAGTACTCTTACACATGCCCCATATGCACCTTTTCACCATATGAATCTAACTCTACATGCCCAATACTCAAAATTATTATCACAGAAAGGAGAAAATCATCTTGCTCATCTCAGGTCTGCAAGTCTGAATTTTGCAGTATCTTTGTGGAAGACAGAAGAGAACAAATAAAATTCAATTTCTCCTCAGCTAGGCAAGGAAAAAAGTTACCTGATTTAAAAATTTAAAATTACCAGGGAGCTTTGCACATCTGTATTCTGACAGTTAGTTTTAGAATCTGTAACTTCACAAACAAAGAAAAGAGTCATATTTAAGGGCTTACAAGTGGACCTTTCATTAACTCAAACTGGAAACAGAGAGGCCAGATTCTCAGCTCCTGCAGTTCAGCAGTTTCTACTCAATCTGTGCATTTACCTCAGATCAAGGACTTGTAAATCATATAAAAAAAAAAAAAAACAGCAAAAAACCCCAAAGCAGCAAAGAGTCTGGAGAGCATTTAGGCAGATGATGAGGCAGTGCAGGAAGGTTTTCAGGCTGTGAGGCTCCAACAGGACCGTGTGGTGTTTCTCCATGTGTCACTTGAGGTGAGCCACACAAGGACCACAGAAATGCCCACTGTGGCTGGTGGCACGTTTGTTTTGTTGGTTTGTTTGCTTTTTGTCTGGATGTGGTCAGGGATTACAGGATGAGCCCAAATGCTGCCAGATCCTTCCTCCCAGATCCTCTCAAAGGGCCCCTCTGATCTGTGTGTGCCCAGACCATCCCCTCCATGGGGACTGATCCCACAGCAAAGCTCAGAGCTCTGCAGTGCACAGTTTGTTACACAGAGTTGCAGGAAAAGATGTGGCATTGGGGGTATAGGTATGCTGGGATGTGCTAAAGAGAAACAAATGAGGGAAAAAATAAGAGACAAATGCACCATTGATTTCCAACTCCCCATCTCAGAAGCTTGGCCAAAACCTCTCAAAGGACATGGAAGCTGATGCTGAGCACATTCTCATGTTGCTTTATGACTCCCTCATGTTTTTTCCATCCTTGTACTCGTTGATTACAAACACTGCAACATCCAGCATCAGAATAATCCTTAGTGAGGGCACAATTCAGCTCTTACACCAGCACCATTTTCAGGCAGCATGTACTGTGTTAGGACAGTTTGAGACACTACTAAATCTCTAATGGGGACACACACAACTCCAAACCCACTTGAAAATGTTTTTATGACTATGAAACCCATCCAAACATTAGTCTATTGTTAGTGGAATATAAAAGTCAGACTAAACACATTTGAAGGGAACATGCCTGCTGCATGGCAATATAAAGTGGGTAGTCAAAAATCACTGTGTGGACAGAATTAACTCCTAAAAGTTTCCAGTTCAGGGTCTGGCATGAGTATTCCAAACAAATGAGATGAGGAATCTGCAAAACATTCTGCTTGCAGATACAAAGGGTTAGTAATCTACAACAAGGCAGCTGTGAAAGGGCACACAGCTGCAGCCTCAGAGTCCATGGAAGGAAGTCATTTAGGGGAAAGATGAGTTTATTACTGTATTAGAGGTCATTTCTTAATTCCTTTCATTTGCTTTTATATATCCCAGTATTTGTAAGCAGATGTCTGCTTTGTGCTGCATATCTGCCCAGCTTGCTGATCCCTTCCACTAAGTTTTGTATTTTTTGTCTTGGCTGCAACTCTTCCTCCTAGCCAGCCATGCAGCAAAAGACTGAAAGTTCTGTGATTCTGCCACTTTACAGCAAGATACAAGAGGCATTTACACCTTGATCACAAGCCCAACCTTGTTATTCCATCCCTCACTGATCAGAGGAAACAATTACACAGTTATAAAATTGCAAACAGGGAAACAGGGTCACAAGGCAGCAAATCTCAATAAAAAAGTAATTTTATCCCATATTAATGGGATAACTCTGAGGTTAGTGTTCTTAGCAGACAAGAAAGCAGATGTTGACATAGCAACATTATTAAAAGCAAGAATTTGGAATACTCATCTGTAGCTCTGCAAGGAATATTTTAAAGGAAAGTCCTGTAATGGAGTTTGTAATTTCCTTCCTAATGCCCACAGCTCTGTGGCTGATTTCACTGTACATAGGACAAAGCTTAGGAAGTTTGCAGTTTTTCCTTTCCTGGTTTTGCTTTGTGACTCTGGTTGGAGATCATTGTACACACTTTAAGAGCAGTGGCTTCTCTGTATCTGCCCAGCTAAAGCACATTTTGGTTTGCCTTTCTGGCAGTGCAATATTGTAACATTGAGACATGTGAATTACTTGACGAGCAGCTGAGTGGTTCTTTGCCACTTTGGCACTGTTGATTTAAACTCTGGCTTTAAACCAGGTTTTTAAACCAGGACAGTTCCTTTGGCTGAGCCAGCCCCAGCAATAAAATCCCATCTGCAGCAGGGTGTGGTGAGCAAAGGAAATGTTTCTGACAGTTCAGCAAAGCATTGTCATCACATGCTACATGGAATACCTGACCAAAGTCAGTCATGCTCTAAATTAGGCTGAGCTAAATCCTTCCTTGTGCTTCATGACCATTTCCCCAACTGGCAGATCCTTTCCAGAGTTTCTGGTGTTCTCTCATCCAGCTTCCTTTGTTATATATAGCAGAGCTGTCAGTCTTTGTCTTAGGAAACTGCAGAAAGCACTTCAGGATTTACACAGTACATACTTTCTCCTCAACAACAGTCTAGACATTGAAATACACGCCAGGGGATTTTTAAGGACATGACAGATTACTCCAGCTTCCAGAAAGAATTAAGAGAGAAAGAAAATGCCAATGCTGTGGCCCCAAACAGGCCAAGGACACAGAGCTCTCTGGATATTGCAGATATGATTTTGCAGGAGCCCCAGGCACAAATGAGAATTTCAGTTCTCATTAACAAACTTCCCTACTTTTCTGAAGTTTGAAAATTGTAACTGTCCAAAGAGTCAAGCTGCAAAATTCAAACACCAGAATCGACTATATTATATTCTTCAAATCCTTGCATTTTCAAAGTGCAAAAAAATTTTGTATCTTGGATTTGGAAGTGTTGAATGATTTCACAACAAAAGAGACACCTGTATACTTAAAAAATCCAAAAGTATAAAAATAATGGAAAATTATTCTCAGACAAAATTAATCTAATGTTGGAGGTTTTGGACATGACTCTGGAATACACTGAAATTGAGGATGAAGCCAAATCACAGACAAAACTGCTTTTGAGAATTCCAGAGCTGCTGTATTTAAAATGCAGATCATATAATGCATTTTTGTTAAACCTCCACCACCATGAATAGAATTTTTCAATTAACTACAACAGAACCAATTCCAGTAATGAGATACTAAGACTCAGTTTGCTCACAATCAAATGAATGTCTCTAAGTGAAGAATACTTCTGCAGAAAGGGAATTCCCTTATCAGGAAGACTAGTTTGCTCACAATCAAATTAACTAACACTCAGTTTGCTCACAATCAAATGAAGGTCTGTAAGTGAAGAATACTTCTGCAGGAAGGGAATTCCTGTATCAGGACATAAATGCTGAATAAAATGCAGTCAAAACAGGAAGGCCAACACACTCATCCATACTCAGTCTTTCAAACAACGCCCCTTGGTCTGCACCAATTCCGGAAGCAGAAACTGAAAACCATCAGTCAGCTCCAGATGTTTGCTCTGTTACATCTCCAACAGAAAAGTGATGTGTCCCAAGTGATCCATCCTGCTAAACTCTCTGCTAGTTAATATTTTTAGCTGTTATGAATAACTGAAGCTGGGTTTTTTGGGGTTTTTGGTTTTCTTTTTTCATGTAGAAGCAGAGGGCAACGAGCAAAGGATTATTGCAGTTCTTGCTGGAGGGAATCCTTTAAGGTTTGCCATTTTTATCTCCTGGTCTCTTATCAGAAATGGAAACATTCTATTTTGAGGGCTTACTATTTCAAGGACTAAGCTAAAATACAGGCTTACAACTGCCTTTACCCACTAGGGTTTGGGTTTATTTTGGTTTATGCAAGGAAAGAAGCAAGGTCCTACAACATTTTTCATCTTCAGAAGTATCTTTGTTGGTTTTGGAGACACCTGAAAGAAATGCTAATGAACAACAGTTTTACAACTCCCTCTCCTTTCCAACACAACCACTGTGCTTTGAGAGCAGCTCTAAGAGGTTTCTGTAGTAAATTGTCACTCTGTGCATGCAAGTAGTGAGCTCAGCTTCCCCTAAAGTGGGTCATGGGATGCTGAAGCAAGGGAGGTTTTTCAAAGTAGTATTAAACTTTTAAAGACATCAAATTTTGTCCTGGTGTGAGAAGCTTCAGCCTGAGAGCAGCTGGGGCTTTGAACTGAGGGGCTCCCAGCTGGAACTTTGGCAGAAAGGGATGCAATGATTAATTCACATCTGCAGCAACATTTAGCTGCAAACAGAGGGGGCTCCTTGGAGACAGCCCAGCACTGTGAGGCAATGTTTTTATTTACAACCTCCTCTAAGATAATATTAAGAACACATGCAGAAGCACCACTCAGCCCTGAATCTTGCTACATTTGGCCCACATCAGATGAAATCCAGGAATGACACAGGCACACACCCCTTCAGTCCCATTTCCATCCCCTTTGGTGGCAGTGGTGCTGAGCCCTGTAGTGGGTACAGTGAAAGAATCTTAAAGTCCATTTTCATTTCAATATTTAATTTCATTATAACTTTCTCTGACAAAGAGCTGTCTAGCAGCCAGTGTTCCTTCCTACAAATAAAAATTGCCTCCCAGTCTTTCTCTGGGTAATAATTTGGTAGTGCCTAACCACCAGCCAGCCACCTCCTCTGTCAGTCTAAAATGAACCTGGAAATAGAATCCAGGGATTATTCTGCATCAGGTACAGAATTTCAGCTTGAACAGGGCTGGGACAAGACCTTCAGAGTGACAGAAACCAGATCAGATCAGTCTGAGCCTTGGGCAGTTCATAGGGAAGCCATATTCCAGTTTCCCTTTGCAATTAAGGAAAGGCAGCACTACCAAGGATGACCCAAATCTCAGGTGTGATGATTTATCTTCCAGAGGAATTTATTTTTCCCTACAGACTATCAAAGAAGATAAGGGCAAGTCTTCACTTTATTTAGGTGCCTTTATTAAGAACCTAAAATTAGGCAAGATTAATCTGGGCCACCTCCTTTTGTCAATCAGAGGGCAAAAGCACTGAAATAGGTTTTCTTGCCACTCATGGCCAAGAATCTGCGAAAAGCATCACATAAAGAAAAATTATTTTATGTTTCTTTGTGACATTCACTGATTTTCTTCACCTTTGCTGTGTGACATGCTTTCCTTTCCTGCCTTCACTCTCAGGCAATTTTCAGGGCTGAAAGCTGCTGCCATGCCAGGAGTATAAGCAGCTTCTCCCAATAAGCTGCTTGTTGTTAACATAAAAAATTTATTTCACCTTCTGCTGGGGGATTTTCCTCTAGTAATTGGTTTTCTCCATCAGTGCTTATTTTCAGCTAGCGAATAAAGGATGTTTCCTCAGTTCTGACTGGGATTACAAGGTAAACTGATCCATACACCTTTGTGCTGTGGAGTTTTATTGCTATTTCTTTGTTCACACTTAATATTTACATAGCTGTGATTGTACATCACAGTATTGCATTTTAAAGATATTTTTAATAAGCAAAAAATAAGGATTAAAAAATAGTGCTATACCTTAAATTGCACTGATATTAGAGTGTGTCTAAATATACAACAAACAGTCAGCCCACTTTATGCAACTTCAACAATACCTGGGGTATTTCAATCAGAAATGACCAAATTATTATTTTTAACATCTAATTTGGAATCTGATTTACTCTGTTCTAGACTTTCCATGGATTATAAGGTGATTTCTGGGAGACTGGCTTAATTAGCCACTATATTTGGCCTCATGTTGGCATAACATGAATGTAGTTTCTTCATCTATAACTGCCTAAAGTGCTACCTGCACACCCTTTGGCTCCTAAATAGGAGCTGCATCTGTATTCAGGCTTATTAGGACACAGAAATATAAAATTCTATTTACTTCAGTAAACATGGAATTAGACATCTAAGTTTAGTTCAGTGTTTGCTCTCTTAGAAATGGGACAAAGCTCTCAGTCTTTTATTGGTTGGGATGGATAAAAAATTTCTAGTTTGGTTCAGAAAATAGTTTTGGAAGCCAAGGAAAAATATTTTCAAGTTTTCAGTAGAATTCAAATGAGAGTTTGAAGAAAAACCAGGGGTTATTTTTCTCAATGGCAAATCATTCATCTTCTGCTTGAATAATTTTCTTTAAGATGCCAGTACATTTTTTTTCCTAATTTTAAAATTAAATATTGGCTTTTTTATTTGAAATAACATATTTATATGAAAAGGGGCAAGTAAAAATGAACAAAATTTAAACAGAACTCACAATTAAAGAAAAAAAATTCTGAGTAATATTTACACAGCTGATCAAGAGATTCTACCCTTTTATTAATTTCTGGCTGCTATCAAGCAAAATGCCCATCCTTTCTATTTCTTTCACAGAACAAAAGCTGTTTATTTGCCTCGATATCATTTATAAAACAAGTAGAGTGCATTTAGGAGTAGCAAAGTTTTCCATAAAAAGTATTTGGAATCAATCTAGCAATTCAGAAATTGTCCAATGCAGAGGAGATGAGAATGTTTTCAGAACACTAAATAAAAAGTGTCATTAGTAGAAAGTGTTGTGATTTAATAAAACAAAGAGGCTGCGAATATTTCTCATACCTAAGATATTTAAATGGTACAGAAATTTTCATTTTTAAAAGAACTGTCAAGAGCTGTCCTTCTTCTGATCTGGTTGCTTTGATAAATAGAGGATAGATGCAAAATTGGAGTCCAGGAAAGAAGTTTTCAGTGCTTTTTTTGCCCCAAGTTCTTGCTCAGGACATTTACTATTAGCTCTTTGCTTAAATTTCAGCACTGCTATCTGGAATTCACCAGGAATCACAAACTCCCAGGTGCTCTCACAGCACATTAACATCACACTCTGCCTGTCCCACGTTTATGAATCAGCACAAAATGGAATTTAATGATAGTTTGGTTTTCAGGTTTTCAGCACATTCTTGGTACTGCCAGTTATCTCCACACTGCCCTGCCTTTCCTGCTCTACCTTATTCCAGCTCATTTCCCCATTGATGAATTCTGGCTGTATTTATAAATTAACAGCACTGTATGGGCCAAAATCTAAATATCCATTTTATCAAAGAGCACAGATGAACTAGAAGTCTACAATTAAAAAAAAAATAAATAAACAACAAAAAACAACCCTTACATTGTTATCTAAAAATTCAAATTTTGGCAAATAAGGTTTGCACCTTCAGGAAAGCCTCAGGACTGATTTGTGTAGGAATATTTCCAAATTATAGCTGCACCCATAAGCATTGATAGCAGGTCTAAAAGAAAAATTGCAGCTGGGGCTGAGCTGAAAGATGGGAGAAAGCTTTTCCTATTTTAGAAAATGGAAGATGCTTGAAGGAATTTATCCCAATACAGAAGGTAATTCTTAGCTTGAAATCTGGAATCATCACATCCACTTTGGAGAAATTTTTTTAATAAAAAAGGAAATAATTTCTTGGACAAGATGTTAGTCACCAGTATGTTTCAAGGTTGTATCAGAGTTAAGTGATGGCTTCAGCTTTTTGTCCTACTGCTTTGGGCAAGAGTATAACAGAATTCAAGTTTATTCCAAATAATTTCCCATTCCCATGTGGGCAAGGGCAGGGAGACAGAACACCACACAGAGGTCATGTTTGATAAAGTTTGTTTCTCAGAGGAGCCAGAACTTTTACCAAGGAAAATTCTGACTAATTTTCTAAAATTTTATGCAGCAAGCTCAGTTCTAGAAGGAGAAGAAAGTGCAACAAGTGATTTCAGAGACAGAAATGACACAGAATTTGAAGAAGTACCAACAATTGTGAGTATATAATGCTAAATAAAAGATCCTTTATGCTGCCTTCTTATTCACTGCCACTTCCCACCTCTTCCAATTCAGTATCTTTTAAACAGTTTCAGTGAAACTAAACTTAAAAACTGCTTTACAAAAACCCACTCTAAAAAGGCAATTCTGCAAAATTCTGCAGCCTTCTACACCTTCTGCAGTCTTACCAAGAGATCTGATGTAGAAATCCTCTAACTGAGAAGACAAATCAGCTTATCCTGGTTTGTTTGGTCACTGTACTCAAGTCAAACATCAGAGGTGACAGCTAAACAAGCATCCACACCTGACCAAGAAATTTAAATGTTACTTTAAACATGTAGACTGAATGTACTGAGGGGGATTTTCCCTCTTTCCCCCCTTGTCATTGCCCACAAGATTACACAATGTAATAAATGTTTTGCAGTTTGGAGACCTGAAGACCACAGAAAGCAGCTTCATCCAGGAGAGAGAAATTGAAAATGCTACTGCTTATGAAGTTAACACAGAAAGTGTTGATGGTAAAAATCCCTTTCACTTCTATTTTTACACATCAAAGTTATGCTGCCATCTACTAAACAATATCTGGAAATCTCAAATACTCTCTCAAACTTTATTTGCTATTTTTTTTATCAAAAGAACAACCTCAAACCATTGTGACAAAGTGAACAAAAGTTTTCCTTGGATATAACCGTTCAAATTGGAAGGCAACACTGTGCAAAGCAGAGGGAGTAATTATTGTTTTTCTGTCTTTACAGGTGAACGGAGTGGGGAAACAGAGAAAACTGATGAAGGTATTAAAGGCAAGATTTGCTTATAAAGACAATGGAGAAATGTTACTGTCAGGCAATTCCCCTTCCAGCAGCCCTTCCTGTGCCCATGCCATCAAATAAAAGTTTCAGGAGAGGCACAGCTGCTCCCTAAACTGCTTTCCCTGGTTCACTTGCTCACTGTCTCCATTTCCACATCCCTATGGAGCCCTCCAGCCCAAAAGCATGGCTCCAGGCTGTGGCATTCACATTCTCTAAAAAAATCCCTTTGCCCAGGATTTTTCTCCTGGGAAACTGAGAAGCTTCAGAGAAAAAGGAAAACAATAATTATCTGATTTGCTTCTCCTGTGTTTTGCTCCTTTGGAATGTGGTTGGGATTGTTTACCCAGAGGTGATTGTTTCATTGCATTCTGCTGTGAGTTGTTTTCACTCTTTGGCCAATCAGGGCCAAGCTGTGTCAGGACTCTGGAAAGAGTCAGGAGTTTTCATTATTATCTTTTTAGCATTCTGTAAATATCCTTTCTGTATTCTTTAGTATAGTTTAGTATAGTATTCTTTAATATAATATAGTACCATAAGGCAATAAATTAGCCTTCTGAGAACATGGAGTCAGATCCATCATTCCTTCCATTTTCTGGGAGGAACACAATACAATACCAGGCTGCAGAACATCCAAACCTACTTTAGAATTCACAAGTAACAAATCTCCCCAAGGAGTGGGATGCAGTAGAACAGCACCAGGTCTATCAGTAGCCTCTTATCAATGGTCTCCATGAGATACATACTAACATTCCCAATTTCTTCTTGCAGGTGGTCTAGGGACAATTGCACTGCTTGGAATAATTATTGGAATCATTGTTGGTGTTGGAATCCTTGCAGGAATAATAATTGCTGTTGTGAGGAAGATGTCAGGCAGGTACTCGTAAGTAAATTGCTCATCAGGATTTTTCTTCAACATCTTCCTCTGAGCAGGGTCACAGGAACCACTTGGGACATTTTGACGGTCTCTATTTTGACAAAAACGACCTATTTTCCTGGTTTACAGTGCTAGACAGACTCAGCAAGAGCTACCATGGTGTCTTCATGCTCTCATGAGCTTCAGAAGAACTTCCCAGACAGTGTGCACATACTATTATAATATCAGGTGCTTGGGGCTAGGATTACTCTGGGGAACAGGAACAAAGTCATTCACTAGGGACCACAACAGGTTCCAGAAGTAGTGGATAATATGTGAACATTGGGTGTCACCATCACATTCTCTGGAAAAATTCCTTTGCCAGGATTTCTCTCCTGAAAAACTGAGAAGCCTCAGAGAAAAAGGAAAACAATAATTATCTCAGTTGCTTCTCCTGTGTTTTGCTGCTTTGGAATGTGGCTTGGAGATTGTTTACCCACAGGTGATTGTTTCATTGGTTTCATGTGAGTTATTTTGACTTAATGACCAGTCATGGTCAGGCTGTGTCAGGACCCTGGAAAGAGTCACAAGTTTTCATTATTATCTTTTTAGCCTTCTGTAAGTATCCTTTCTCTATTCTTTAGTATAGTTTAGTATTCTTTAATATAATATAGACCATAAAGTAATAAATAAACCTTCTGAGAACATGGAGTCAGATTCATCATTCCTTTCAAAACCAGAGGTCTCAGAAAATATCTGACATTGGGGAGTGATCTCTACCTTATTTTTGGTGACACAAAAATCTAAAGAGTTTTACAAACTCTGAAAGTAAGAAAACCCCAGGAAACTGAGCAGATACTGAGCACCAGGAGAAAGCCAAAAAGGAACTAGGAAGAGAAATAAAGAGGTGATAGGAAAGGCAAAGAGAAGGAGGAAAAAAAACTATCATGTGACTTACATTTGGGTAATGATGAACAATAAAATGTCTGATTTTTATTTTCCAGGCCCTAAACACAGTTGAAACAAGCAACAATGCCATTCCCTGCTGGAAAATACAAGTGCTTCTTATTTCATACAAACTAAAGACAATTCCTGTATTTGTGTGAGAAGATGATCCATGGAAAATATAGTCAAAGGATTTCAGATCTATGGGGATACCACACAATTCTAAGGACCACCCTCACACCCCCCCTTCCACAGAGCATGGAATATTTCATAGGATTTTTTATTAACCAGAATTTTACTAGAAGAAAAAGATATTACAGTAAAAACACCCTGCAGCAAAGAGATGTACATCTGAAATGTGATTTGCAGGTATTATATGCTTGGGTTTTAAATGTTACCAAAGATTATTTCACATTACATTATATGTATTCTTTTAAAACAAAAGGTGGTTTTGCCTGGTTAAGTGCAACAAAAAAGTGGTTTTGCCTGGTTAAGTGCTCCTTAACTTGTTTATTTACCACATGATGTATCAAAAAGGAGAAATTAGCTTCAGTGAGAACCAGTTATTTACAAATTAGGAAAATACTGGATATTGGAAGCTAATATCTTTCTACTGCTGATACAGATTTTCTGCTCTTGATATTTATGTTATTTTGTGGCAAAATATGGTAGGTCTGGCTGGAACTGATCTACCAACTGAGAGCTTGCTTGTCTGACTATGGCATCAGGAATTTCCTGCCCTCTCTTGTTGCAGAGACATGCAGGAATTGAAATACACATCCTGAATTAAGGGGTGCTTGGAAAATACCCAGTTTTGATGGGTCACTTTAGAGCTGACGTGTAGAAGCTTTTGAATTAGCATACACTGTGTTTTCTCATTATGCCTGTCCCATTTTCTAACTGTACAGCTGATTTGTTTGACAACATGAGCAACACCAGGTCAGAACGTGGCACTGAGGTGTGATGCAGCTTTTCTGGGGCATATTTAGAGCAGCACAACCTGGATATACAGAGCTCAGAGCAAAGGCTTTGCATGTCAAGTGACTGCAGCGCATCAGGTTTCCTAAATGCTACAACACTTCAGTGTTTGGTGTAAAAATCATGAGAATCAACATCATCATCCATTGCTAAATTTGTTAGATTATCTGTGTTTGCTTTTCTGTTTTTTTCATGTGCCTTGAACTATCATATCAATACAAGCTTTGGAAATAAAAATCATAATATAAACTGTATTATTTTACAATAATTGTTCTTGTTTCCTTAAAAAAAAAAAAAAAACAGTAAAATGTCTTACTGTTCTTTCAATTTTCCTGACTTGTTTTGCTACTTGTCTTATCAATGTAATGTCTACAAACAACTCATTTGACATTGATAAATGAAATTATAATTGAAAAGTAAACATGTGAGAGGAAACTAATTCAGAAGTCTGTAGTTAGTTCTGGAGCTGATTGATGAGACCCTCAGTCTGTGACCAAGGAGTAAGCTTAATATTTATCATTGTGTAAATTGATAAATAAGCAGCAAAATTCCAGTTTTTTCTTCTTGCAGCAAAAGAATATTAATTCTGTTAGCCCCAGTTTAACATTTTCTAATCTGTGCTGGGAAATACCCCATAAGGTGCTCTGATGCCTGCTCAAATGTGTGGCATATGCAATTATGAATTATTCACCCACTGAAGGGAATGCACAGATGTCACCAGTTTCTTCTGCCTCAGCTCACTCACTGCTAATTTGCAAGAATCAAAATGAGGAAACCTTTCTTATGCCACCAATAGTAACAAGCCCCCCATTTGAAAAATGTATGGCAGAAAACATTTCTGGGCAGTTCTGAGTTTTCATGGGCAGAACAATTGAACAGGCAGTATTCTGCTCAAGGACACTGTGCTTTGTTCCTGCTCCAGAAGCCATTTTAACTTCATATTACAACTACTTAATTTTTCTGGTTTTATCTGTGCCTTTATAGCCCACCCCTTTGTTCAAGGCAAGTTTTTAAATCTTAGGTTTAAAAAGTCAATCCTTGACCAAATGGCCCACACTCTACTGAAATATTTAGGGGGGGTTTCCAGCACTGGAGACTCAGTAGTAAATACTGTGGTGTATTAAATCTGACAACAAAAACATGAAGAAAATTTCCTTCTGATTATCAACTGGAGCCCAGGATACTCAGTTATGGCTAAAGAAAGCCCTAAAGGATTCTAAAGAAACAGAAGATATCTCTTACTTTGAAAATCCAACAGCTGCTGCTGCACTGATACATTCAATATTCTGATGATTCATACACCTTGCTGCCCAGAAATCTCAAGTGCAGAACATTCCAGTCAGCTTCCAGCAAACCTCAAGAAACAATGGAAAATTCATTAAAATCTTGCACATTTGTTACATATCTATGTGTTACTGAATCCTTAGTTTAATTAATCTGTAATTTCATGATACAAATGTTTTGGAAATGCAGACTAAAGATGCACAGAGGTTTTTATTTCACAATAATCTATTGCAGAATTCTGTTTCTGAGCTGTCACATTATGCAATTTCCTGTTACTAGTTCAGGACCTCAAAGGTGGGTTGAACACAAACTATGTGGTTTTTTGGTAGAATTTCTGTGGAAGATGGGACCTTTTGTGCTTTGTGAGAAGTCACCCAGCACATTGTCCCAGGACAAATCCTTCTGTGAGCTGAAAAATGAGTGATCAGTACAACCAAGGCCAAGGTCAGGAGATTTCCTATGCATGAAGGAAACAACAGCTCCATGCTTTCACCAGCTGGCCAAGCTTGACTTTTATTCACAGGGAACAACACTCAATAAATCAACACTTGCTTTTAACTTCAAGCCCTCACTCCTGATCATATTCATTCCTTTAGAGTTAGTAACAATAATGTTCCCTTTTGCAGCTTGGCTTTGAGTCATGAATGTGGCTCCCCCGAACAGACAAGCAGGCACCAGGCTTCCTGTGAGAATGCCAGATGTCACTAAAAAATATCATAAACAGAGTTGTCCCCTTGCATTTGTGTCTGTGGGGAAGATACACAGCAGTAGGAACTATGAAAGCAGTGACTTGATACATCAATATTTATAATAGTTCTGGACATCAATACAGCAATTCTTACAAGAGTTCATTTGAGGCATGCTTTTCCTGTCAGAACAGAAAATGTCAGAAGAATTAATTCAATAAAATCAGCAGTAAAAATGTGTGCACCAGAAGAATTATGGAGATTGACTTACTCCTATAAATTAATTATAGGAGTGGTTAATTTATAATTAAATATCAATTAAAACATGCAGCAATTGCTTATTATTTTAGGAGCATTGCAGTATGCCGTTACAATTATCTTAACCACATCTGATTTTATGAAAGAGTAAGGACAGCCTGCACATTAACACCTCTGAAAAGAGTTCAAACTCAACAGCACAGATGCATTGTTCACAGGCAGATGGCAAACACTGCCAGATGAAGTGGCTTGCCAAAGGTTATAACACAGGTAAGAGAAAAGTCACCAACCCAGGAAACTTTAAACATTAAAACATTAGTCCTGTCACAGCTCCATATTAGTTCCCATGAAGCTCCATTACATTTTACAGTAAAACCCCTTAATGTGCTTTTCTATAAGGCAGGAACAAAGAATACAGAGCAAAAAAGCCCCTCACTGAATCTCCAGGAGCACTCAGGTCAGGAGTGTGCTTGGGCTGCTTTTAATGAGGAACAATCTAAAATAAATTAATTAATTAAATAATTAATTAATTTCTCTGGCACCAGCTGAAGTTCTGCAGTGTTGATGCTGCTGAACTGCTTTTAATGAGGAACAATCTAAAATTAATTAATTCATTAATTTCTCTGGCACCAGCTGAAGTTCTGCAGAGTGGATGCTGCTGAACTGCTTTTAATGAGGAACAGTCTAAAATTAATTAATTAATTAATTTCTCTGGCTCCAGCTGAAATTCTGCAGTGTTGATGCTGCTGAACCACCCTAAAGCTTAAGAAGACATTGTTACACCTATTTGTACTCACCTACTTCACCAGCTGAAATATCAGATTGGCCATACCCATCCTTCTGCAGGCAGTTTTTTTAAACTAAAGGATTAATCATACTGAAATCCCCATTTTTTGTTTGACAACTCCTGATGGACGCAGGAGGTAACAGGGGATCTGTAACTTGACACCAGGTGCCATAATGAGAAGGCTGAATTAATGCTTTGTACACTTTTCCCAGCTGCAGCATGGAGGTATTTATGGATAAATAAACTGAGCATCACACTGGCCATGTGTCTTTGTCCAGGCCTTGTGGATTTAGGCACCAGACCAAACCCACAGCTCCCCCTGCTCTGCAACAAACAGTTGGGCTGCAACACAAAGATCCCCATTCAATCATGGGGCTTGTTCAGCTCTCTCAGGCTTGAGAAGTCAGATTTTCAGACTCTGGTAAATGCTTAACTGGCAAATGTCTTAGCAGGCAAAGGAGTGCTGCCCATTCCATGCGTTTTTAAAGCTGTGCTCTGTCTGCAGAAGGTAGCTGGCAAGGGTGAGTGATTATTGAGAGTTCAGAACCAAAACCAAAGAGTGACATGCACAAAAAAAGAGGAAAATGGAAGGAGAAGGGAAAGTTGAGAACTGCAACACTTTGTCTTCACTAAAATTTGATTTTTTTTCACATTTCCAGCTTGAGATAAAATTGGACTTGCCAATAGACTTGCCAGCCTGTGAGGCTACTTCAGATGTTAATCCTCATCAGTACTCAGATAAACTTGCATCAGGGGAAAAAAAAATCTTAAAAATGTTACAACCTTATTTTCTGATAGGAAAGGCAGTGAGGGTGATGCTGATGGAACACAGCAACAAGTCCAGTAACAGCCATGGAAAAAAGCTGGGTTGTGAAGGGGAAGTTGGTCCTATTGAAGCAGAATCTGTCTATTACTCAGAGGACCCCAGAGCTTCTTTCTCCCATGTAGAACTGGAAGCAATCAGTGTTCTAGGACATGGATTTCTTTGTACTACACAAGCCCTTTAAGTAATTTTCCTTACAATTACTGGTAATAACTTGAAGGCAATACTGACCAGGAACTGAGTTAAGTCATTGTCTACAAGTGGATGAACCTAAATCCTTATTAAAATATTCCCTTCTTCCCTCCTGAATGACCAAACATTTTCTAACAAGATGATTTCAAATATACTGATATTTGTCTTAGGAAATTAGTAGTGGATGTCTCATTTGAGCTGGGAAGCAGCTCCATTTCCTGCCTTTATGAACCATGTTATCCTCAAATAACACATTCCTTTGAGTCCTGTGGTTACTTTGCCTCATGACATTTGATTCATCCTAGGCAGGAAACAGGGAAGGAATTAGCAGGTTCAGCAGGTGTGCTCAAGGGAAAAGAGATAGGAATGTCAGCTCTTCCTCATTTCCTATCCACCACAGGAATAAACCCCACAGGAGTTGAATAAGCAGCAATAACTGAGCACAGTGGAGGACATTCCAGCTTCTTTCTTGAAGGAATGTTCTCTCCTGTACATCAGGCACTGAGGCAATTTACTGAGAAATAAGAGAGTTGTTTTCCTGCCTATACCCCTACAAACTGTATAAACAAGGAAAACTGAGAAAAGTCCACTTCTCATCACTTAGACAGGTCTTTACATACAGGTGGTACAAGAGATTTTGACCTAAAAGCCAGCCCTTAAAGGCAAGTTGTATATAAAAAGCACAGCTCACTTTTACAGTAGAGGAAAGGCTGCCTGTTATAAAGTAGTGGAAGAATTTATTGATTTAAGTTGCTGTTCAAAGTTTCCTCTGTGATCCAGACCTGGTCTTAGCCTGAGGAAACTATTCCTGGAACTAAGATCTGAGTCTTTGTAATAGAGAAAATATTATTATAATGTCAGCATACATTACTGCTAATCACCTCTCACAGGGAGGCAAAGCCTGTCACCTCTTCATTTAAACCTGGAAGGGCTGAAGTTAAAAAATGTTTAACTCATAACTATGAAGCTTCTCCTTAAAAATAATTTTCCTGATGAATTCTTCTAGTTCATTTTGTCATGATCAATGCTTAACTTACTAACACAACAAGCATGCTTGATTGAGGGGAAAGTAGCAATAGAATTACTGAGAAGGTAAACCAGGCTTGCTTTTCATGCAGAAAAGTGAGCAAGAGCCAGAAGAGTGACTTCAGGTTTCATGAAGGAATGAACCTTCAGGTTTCACCCCTGACAAAAAACAATGAGTAAATAAATGCATGAGCAGAATAAAATGAAAGACTCCTCTCTGCAGGCTGATGTAGATGCAGGATAGCTGCACACTCAGTGAGCTGTACCTGAGCCCCAGCTAGTGGTGGAAATCACAGATGGCATTTTTACAGCAAAGATGAGCATGTTCACAACAGAAAAGCTTCAGTTTCCTATGTATTGCCTCCTACTCATCAAGCCTAGTTTCATTTTTAAAATGCTTTCAGCAAAACAAAAGCTACATATTGGTTACTCATGGTTTGCCTACACCATCTACACAGATCCTCAGTGGTTCTGCTTGATCCAGCTGCTGGAAGTTGGAAGAAGGAGTGCAAGCAATGAGATGCTTTCTCCTTTCTCAGTGATATTTTCATCCTCTGAGCCAGTCTGTCACTACACAACCAGTAGGCAGCACAACCAAGAGCTGAAAACGAGTTTTACATGTTCTTCCTTCCATGGAGTATTGCCAACATATTCTCTTAATAAGTATTTCTTGATTAAATAAGTTTAAGTGATTAATTCAGCTAACAAATTTGTGTTCATCAATTTTCTGGACCCAATATTGTAGTGTTCAAATCAGTTTATAGAGACAGTCCTAAAATATCTTCTCTAGTTTGCAATGGAGATTATCCAGTATCATTGATGAATTTATGTTTTAGTGAACTTTAGCCATAAAGATGACACTGTTGGTGTATTTGTACAGATGAATTTTAGCCAGTTATTGTGAGTAGTATGCAGGAAATGGCTGCTAAATCCATCTTAGTACAACTGCCCCATCCCTGGAAGTGCCCAAGGCCAGGCTGGACAGGGTTGGAACAACCTAACTGGAAAATCCTTAAAATCCAACCCATTCTATCAAGTCCTACAGAACTTACCTGCTGGACTGAAGATCTCAGCAGTTGTCACGTTCTGGAGAGAGCAATGATGAGTTTTGGAGAGGAGTCATCTCTGGTAGAAACAGGGATCCCAACCTGTGATCAAGAGGGAATGAATCAACATAACTGACTTAATTAACACCCCTCTCCTGTCCCTGAGATATCCTGGTCACCCTTTGCTAAAGTCAGTCAAATGGGAGGTGTGGAAAAGTTGTGTGTAAATCCCTCTGGAGCAGGATATAGAACCCAAATGTGTAAGATTACCCAGCTATGAGCTATGATCAGTTCCATAAAGTGCTCCTGAAAAGGAACTCCTCCATAGCTGTAGGAAAAGCAGCACTTGTGGGGCAGCAGGTGAGGAACTTTTGTACAACATAACAGATGAGTGACAACAAAGACAACAGTGACAATCCATGAGACGCTGGAGTCGTGTGAAAGCTTGGACATTGCTTTAAACTGTGAAAAATTAGATTTTTGTGACAAAACTTGCTACTGGTGCAGGCTGTAGAAAGCAGAAATGAGGACTGTGAAGGACCTTGAGGTCAGAAGGGCTCACCTAAATGAGAAGGAAGGGAAAGGAGCAGGAATATTTAATGCTTGGGTCTTTAGAGTCCCATTCCCCAGGACATTTTGAGAACAGCTTCCCAAAATATCTTAGCAGTTCATTTAATTCTTTATTTTCCAAAATGACACTTGCAGAAAATGATGGTGATATTGCCTAAATTCTGAGCTATTAATAAGCAGTGAGCCAAGCAGTTCAGTCTTTCCCAGAGCCATAACATGCAGCACATTGTCTTCTATGTTTATAAGGAAAAATCAGAATAGCACAGAAAGTTATGATAAAAGAGACCTTGTCCCATTTAACAAGAGAAAAACTGGCCATACTGGTATCACTGGAGTCCATCTACTTTCAAGGCAGTTTTAGAACTTCTGATTAAAAAAAATCTTTTCTAGAAATGGTTTTTCCTGCCATGGCTCACTGAGATTTTCACACACAAGAAGAAAATTGTAATTAACTAACCCATAAGTCGTCTTTTCAGTCACCCTGAATAAATTCATTCAGAGGACCAAGATTTACAAAAATGTTTTTGCTGGTATTTGTCTCTCCTATGTGTTTACACACCTCCAAATAACCAGAAAAGCTTATTCATCATTTTAGGGAGCAATACAGCAGAAATATTGATGTTTTCAAAATATAAAAAAATAGGGGTTCAGAACCTTAATCAAATGAAGATTTGTAGGCTTCTCTGACAACTGAAAGTGTAAATTGAAAGTGCAGATCCCCTGGAACACCACCAGATGGTAGATATTCTCAGTATAAATGTGGGAAAATAAGGATGACTTCTACATACAGTTAGAGAAAAGTTATAATTTCTGTTATTTGTGATAGTTTTGGGAAATCTTCTACTTAACCTTGAAGGTAGAAAGATTCATATTCCAGCTAGTTGGATAGGTAATTTGTTCTAAGTTTTAACTTTTCTGTTACAGGTATAGGGCTCTAACCTGTTAAATGGGAATCTTGATTTTTTTCTTAAAATAACCTCCAAACTTACACAGGTGTAACTAGTCTAGCTTACTTATAAAATTAAATGTTAATACAGCTAAATGAGAATTAATTTAGTCTAATAAGTCAAAGCAGTTTAAACCTATTTGAGGTTTTTTTACTACTAAAATTAGAGGCTTCAAAACAGAAGACTCTAATGGTGTACCTACAAAATATTTTGTAATATAAATGCATCCCGAGTGTTCCAGGTGGAAAAATCACTGTGTTCTGTTATTTTTCAGTCTGCTGTTGCTTGCCAAACCTAAAGATCACTGCAGAGATGTTCAAATTCCCTGGCAGTGTGTGTGTCTTCCAGATGTATGAAAGGTTAAGTTGGTAGCTATTTCTTGGTAATATGGTTTTTAAAAAGCTGTGTTTTGATAAGAGTGGGCAGAGAGGTGATTTTCTTGGTTACTTGCTGAGGAAATCCAGCTTCCAGCTTTATGGAATGGGATTTTTCTGTCCTGATGCTATTTGAGTACTTTTTGTGCCCAGCCTTACTGGCAGATGTACTCATTGATGTATATCATCAAATAAATGTAAAACATTTCTGAACTTCCTCTTCTCTGTAACTGTATTAATGTCCTATGGATTTAAATCGGGGATTTTCCTCTGAGAAAATGGCAAATTCTTAACAATTCCGGGTAAAATACAGTTCTAGCCTGGGAGGAATACATCTTTGACTGCATTATGAATAGAACATTCAGGAGAGAGAGAAATTAAGGGCAGACACACTGTTATACCCTGCAGTACAAATACAGACATCTCCCAGCAGGTGATTATGGAGGGGTTTTCTCCTCCCAGGAACTTCCTCAGAAATAGCAGAGAAAAAAACCTTGGTTTAAATGGAAGAGTACAATGTATGTGCAGCACAAATGGGTCCCAAGCCAGCAACAGCCTGGGCCCCTCAGTGAGGGTCAGTCCCACATCACCTCAGTGACCCAAATAATTTCCCCTCACTCACCTCCTTGGGTTGTTTTTGTTGGTTTTCTGTTTTGTTTTGGTTTTTTTGTGTGTGTTTTTTTGTTTGGTTGGTTTTTTGGGTTTTTTTTGGTTTTTTTTTTTTTTTTTTTTTTTTTAAATTTCAGTCACAAGTGAGAACCCTGCGGAGCTGCTTTACTAGCAAAAAGAGTTTGGAGAACCTGTTGAGGTCTGGCAGAGGGCAGTGGATGGAGGTGGCTGGGGCATGTGGTGAGATCTGAAAGGGGCTCAGGGGATTGAGGGGTGGAGGGGATAAAGGGGGGAAAGAGGGTGAAGGGGGTAAAAAGGGATAAAGGGGATGGAGGGGAGGAAGGGGATGAAGAGGATGAAGGGGGAGATAGGGGTATAAGAATGAAGGCGATGAAGGGGAGGAAAGGGGTGAAGGAATGAAGGTCATGAAGGGAACAAATGGAATGAGGATGATGAAGGGGCTCTTGTGATATTGGGTATGGAGGCAATGTAGAGGGTGAAGGCCAAAGGGGCTGTTGGGGATGAAGGTGATGAAGGGCAGGAAGGGGATGCAGGGGATGAGAGCAATGAGGGTGATGAAGATGATGAGCGGCAGGAAGGGGGCATTAGGGATGAGGGCAATGAGGGGGATGACGATGAAGGTGATGAGGACGATGAAGGGCAGGAAAGGGTTGTTGGGGATGAGGGGGGTGAAGGACGGGAAGGGGTTCTTGGGGATGACAGGCATGATGACGATGAAGGCAATAAGGATGATGGAGCCAATGATGAGGGGGATGAAGGCGATGAAGGGCAGGAAGGGGCTCTGGGGATGAGGGTGATGAAGGGCAGGAGGGGCTGTTGGGCATGAGGAGAATGAAGGGCAGGAAGGGGCTGTTGGGGATGAAGGGCAGGAAGGGGCTGTTGGGGATGAGCACGATGCAGATGAAGGGCAGGAAGGGGCTATTGAGGATGAAGGGCAGGAAGGGGCTGTTGGGGATGAAGATGATAAAGCCGATGAAGATGAGGATGAGGGGCAGGAAGGGCTCGGGGGTCCCGCAGCGGGCCCTGCCCGCGGCCTCCCCCGAACGTCACTTCCGAGGCTGGAGACAAGATGGCGCCCGGACGGTGCCGGCGCTGAGGCCGCTCCGCCGCCAGCGGGGCCCGGGTGAGCGCGGGGCGGCGGCACCCGGCGGGCCGGGCCGGGCGGGCGCGGGGCAGAGCCGGCGGCGCTGGGAGCGGCGCCCGCGGAGCTGCTGAGGCTGCGGAGCCGCCCCGGTGTCCGCGGGGGGGGCGGCGGCCGGCGGCGGGAGGGCAGCGGCGGCAGGTGCGGGACCTGTGCCCGCCGGGACGCGGGAGCGCCTCGGGGAGGGGAAAGGAGGGTGGAGGATGCGAGGGAGGCCGGCTGGAGGAGGACGCTCCATCCCCTGGGCGGCTTTTTCAATCTTTTTATCTGGGAAATGCTGCCTCGGAAGTGTCGGCTGGCTCCTGGCGCTGGCAGCGCGATGCTGAGAGAACTCGGCTCTTTCAAAGTGTCTGCAGAAGTTGTGGCACTTGGCAGGGCCCAAAGCTCCTGCAGGTCAGTTCTGCCAAGTTGAGTGAGCAGGGCTTGGAGGAATTAACTCCGGAATTGGTTCCCCTCACTGGAAATGTCCATCTGTGAATTATTCTTCTTAGTCAGAGAATAATTCATTGTGCAGCGGGGGGAAAATATTTGGGGTGAGATGAAAAATATTAATCTAAGACATTCAGCTTAAGAGATGTATATTAAGTGCATTTTTAATTTGAAGGCAGAGTAGCCCGCGGAGCTTTGCTGATAACCATCTCATGGACAGGTAGCTGAACTATTCAGTGAAGTTTCCAGTGGTTTCAAATTCATATGAAGCTGCAAAATTTCCATTGTGAAGCAATAAAGAAAACTTTAGGTTGTTTCCAGCTGAGGAAGGAAGAGAAGGTGATGTGGCTGCGCGTGCTAAATGATCATTCAGTGGCAAGAGAATTATTTTTCTTATTTCACATTTGAGTGAGCGGCAGTGGACAGCTCTAGAGAAGAGCAGGGCTGCTTGTGCTTCTCATGCTGCCCCAGTTTGCTGTTCCCAGTCTGTGCTCTGGACT
Source organism: Melospiza georgiana (assembly GCF_028018845.1). Lineage (NCBI taxonomy): Eukaryota > Metazoa > Chordata > Aves > Passeriformes > Passerellidae > Melospiza > Melospiza georgiana. Next base: position 7,053,819 of record NC_080451.1, read on the forward strand.
TTGGGCATGCAAAGTCTTCTCCAGCTAATTCAAATACACTAAATAGATTAGGGTAACTGGAGTTGTACAGCAGCATGGCATGTAATTATGTTCCTCACCAGGAACTGATTACAAGAAGTAATGGTTTCAAGCTGAAAGAGGGGAAGTTTAGGTTGGATATAGGGGAAAAATTGTTCCCTATGAGGGTGGTGAGGCCCTGGCACAGGGTGTCCAGAGAAACTGTTGGTGGAAGTGTCCAAGGCTGGGTTGGACAGGGCTTGGGGCCACCTGAGACAGTGGAAGATGTCCCTGCCCATGGCAGGGCGTGGGACTAAATGAGCTCTAAGGTCTCTTTGAGCCCAAGCCATTCCATGACTATGTTATTGTTGTCTCCTGACACTTACAACAATTCAGTAAAAATGATGGGCATGTTAAGAATTCCGGGCTGCTTTCCTTGATGTGGAGATTTCCAGCTCTTCCAACTGCAGGAAAGCCTAATGGTGGATCAGTGAGAGCATTGGCACTTTTCAGATGGACATCTGTGTCACTGATAGATGAAGAAGTGACTTTTAAGAAACAAAAGAACTTTTGGACTTGCAGAGACAGCAGTGAGAACCTGTTGTTTTTCAAAGAAGTGGCTCCCAGGGTTTGCTGGGACAGCAGTGCCTCAGTCCATAGCAGAGACCATAAAAACAGTGGAACCCTAGTTATGTTAATTAAAGGGCAAATCATCACTTTGGGTAAAGTATCTTTGCTGGAAGTGCCAGGGTAAGTGTGGAGTTTGGAGATTCCTGAGTTGGTGCCTGTTTTATGGGAATCCAAAGAGCAGCTTTCTACCAGCACAGCATGGAAGGTGGGGAACAGTGTTCAAGCACTTTTGTGCATTGAATAAAACACATCCTGTTTTTTATTATTGACAATTTGCTCGAGAATGGAAGAGAAGTAAAGCAGAAAGTCATTTTCTGTAACACCTGAAGTGACTCTGGAAGTCCATCCTGCAGTGCAGTGATGTCTCCATTCCCTTGTTCCACATAAAATCCTTGATCCTTAGGGATAAACAAGTAATATAAACTGTATAAAAGGGATGTGCTGCTTACTGGGTGTCTCTGTTGGATACAGAAATTCAGAGAGGTTTAGAGATGACCACTAATGCAAACCTGTGTAAAGTGCTGTAATATCTTTGTTGTTGAACTTGTTCTCATGGAAAGGGCAGACATGATCCTGAGACTTAACCCCTCAAATGACATAAATTCTTTTACCAATATGTTTTTTTTTCCACTGAGAATAAGCTGGAAAATATTTCTTCTGTGCCTCTGCTGTAGTCAAAAGTGGGAGGATGAGTCCTGTGTTGTGAAAAGAAATGACTGAAATCAGCTTTTTCACATAGTAATAATCAGCAGTGTACTTAGCTGAGAAAATTTTCATTGGGTTTTACTGCATTTGTGAGTCAAATTCAAATGCACTCATATCTGAAGATTGGAGTGGAATTTCTGCATATTTGCACTTGTTAGAGACTGGTTATTTTCTGTTGACTTCTCTTGACTAGTTGCTCTTTAATTAATAAACTTGGGGTTTGTGTTGTGTTGGTGATTTCTTGGCTTATTATCTTGGTTACCTGAGGTGTAGCAGTTTATTTGGGTTTGTGGCAGTTAGCAGAGCCTTTTTTCTTACTGGACAATAGATAATAGATTTTAGTGTTCAGAAAATAATTCTCTGACCATTTTCCCTCTGTTCTTATTCAGGCAGCCTTGAGTGACTGAAAAGTCTTTGCATTTAATGCCTGTCAATAGAAACAGGATGCCCTATCATAAAACATTCAACTTTTTGAGTTAACATGAACTTTGTTTTTAAATTGGCCAGCTTTATTTCACCTAAAGCATGGAAAATTCACGAGTGAGAGTATTTCAGCATTGAATCGAAAAACATGGAGATGTGTTTAAAAAAATGATCATGTGCTGCAGCTAGAAAGTAAAACAAAGGCAAGAGCTGTGCAGTATCCCAGGCTGAACCCTGGCCATGAGGAAAACAGGCTGGGGAGACTTTCAAGTTGTTCCTGGTGCTCTAATGAACGTGTTTTTACTGGAGCAGTGATGTAATGCATGGCCCATTTTCAGCTTCCAAAATAGGATTGATACTCTCATGCCTGCTCTTTCCTTCCTCTGCATTGGAAGCAGCGTTCTCTTTCAAAATGCTTTTGGATTCTGGGATTTAAAAAACCTCCATGTATAGAAATTACAAATATGGCTTATAAAACCAGATTATAGTCTTCTTAGTAAAACCTAGGAATGCTGACTAGTCTGATTGAGTTGGAAAGGGTGATCTGCAATGCTGGTTTTCAATAAAATTACTTGCTTTTGTTTGCAGACTTTATTCCTAATAATTTACAGGTTTTCTAAGGGAATATTTAAAATTCTGAAGCATAGATTTAGAAATAATTTCAAAATACTTTTTGCTTTAAGGATTTTGTTTTAGGGACCACAGTTTTTCCTTAAATACAAATACCTTGTATATTCTTTTATGAACCCAATATAATTTGTTGCCTAAAACAGAGCCTTTCAGAAAAAGAATTTTTTCTGTGACTCTAAGATAAGACAATGCAGTAGATCTTTCTCTGCTTGGTTTCTGAGATGTTTTAATGTCTTGAGTAAGTGTGTAGTATTTTTGTGATAATGAGATAAAGCAGTAAGTAGTAGTTTAAAATCAGTATGACTTGGCAACGTTTTCCGAGAATGAATTTTGAAATTCAGGTTTGAAAATTGAAATTTGAAAATTCAGTTGGGAAAGAACCTTAATTGTTCTTTCCTTAGGGCTGTCAGTGAATGGTTGAAGTTTATTGTGGTAAATGTTATTAATAATATCCAGGTCTTTAATAGGTTAGCTTATGTTGCTGTTGAGTTTGGATGAAAATACTTGTTACATGTTTTTATGGGGCTGCTGAGTGACTTTTTCAGAGTACTAAAGCAGTTGTTGACTGACTTTAAAACTGATTTAATGGGGCCATCATTGTGCCTTTAACAGAGGCCAGATTGGTTTCTCAGATGCTTTAATCTCTTGAGTAAGTGTGTAGTATTTTGGTACTCATGAGATAGAGCAGCGAGTAGTAGTTTAAAATCAATATGACTTGGCAATGTTTTCTGAGAATGAATTTTGAAATTTCAGGTTGCTGGTGTGTGTGCTTCACTTTTGGGATAGAACCTTGATTGTTCTGTCAGTGAATGGTTGAAGTTCACTGTGGTAAATGTTATTAATAATATCCAGATCTTTAATAGGTTAGGTTGTGTTGCTGTTGAGTTTGGAGGAAAGGGTGGGTGAAAATACTTGAATTTGATGGGGCAGGGTTATCTTTTTATACTAAAAACTACATGTATTTATTTAAAATAATTTTCTAATCCCTATCACTTATGTTTGTCTCTAAGCTAATCTAAAAGTGCCACTATTACAGCAGAAGATGGAGGACAAGAAAAAGGAGAAAGGACACACTTAGATTCTTCTATCTTGCTTCTTGAACTTCTATTCTAAGAACTTTAAAATTCTATTTTTTCGCATTGTGATAAATTCAGAATCATTCTATTCAGACTTTTTTGGTTGCAACTTTTTGCACAAAGCTGGTAATTGTTTCTGTGGGTTAAAATCAAAGGCTCGGGTGGTTTTGAGAAGCATTTTGTGGCTTGATTGGCCATTGCAGTTCTGTCCAGGCTGCCTCATGGTGCACTTTGCTGAGCTGTGTTATGGTACCTTGAGCACAGAATTTCTTATAATTACCCTTTTAACCCCTTTTACAACATAACAACAAACTATCAGTACATGCTTAACAATTATCAACTATTTTACAACAGTTTCCAGCCTATTTTTAACACAGTGATGAGAGTAAACACCTTGTTGGTACTCACTGATCCTGCTGGGAGCTGATGTTTATTCATATTTTTATTTATATTTCTTGAATTTGTTGGACTTTGTATACCAAAAGTTAAACCCTGAGTTTACTGTTACAGTTACTTCTGTTCTTACAATGTTTCATTTTAGGTACAAAGAAAACTAGTGGCTGCACACAAGACTCTGTTCAGTATTAATTTTATTTCTTTTCGAACACAATTAATCTTCCTTTCCACATGAATTCACTGTTAACAAAATAAGTAATGTGGAAGAGTGAAAAAATACCAAACTGCAGGTATAAAATTTTAATATGAAGTGTATATTTTAAATTAATAGCTTTAAAAATACTTCTAAAAGCTTTTGGTTTACTACAAATTTAATTTCTCACCTAATTCTGTTTTATGCTCAAGTGATAATTGGTAGTTGAAGGGATATGGAGTTAGTAGAGTCTGTTAGGAATCTGCAAAAACTGATTTGTATGAAAGTTTAACTACATCAGTTTATTAAGATGTGTTGTCATCTCCTAAGAAATACCATTGAGAGGTTGGGATACAACCTGTTGTATAAAAGTTGAATTAAATATTTACATATATATATAATATTTATTTATTTATAAAAATATCATTAGTTTCAAAAATTCCTTTTTAACTATTAATTCTTAGCAAAGTATTTTGAATTAGTATATAAAAAGAAAAAAAGTGTATTTTTACATCTTAAATGAAACAAAATAAGAATTTTCAATTTTTTTGAGTAATTTGTTTAATAACTGGGCTAAGAAAATTCAGCTTAGAGGAAATTTTTAGCTTGACTTTTAGGACTTTTGGGACTTTTCTTTTAACTCTGCAGCCCATCACTTTATTGCTATGTACTTGTCTCAGATCCTCCATGTTTAGTGTGGATAGTGATGGTGTTCAGTGTTTGCTTCTGTAAGAAAAGGCTTTAAATCCTTATTGTCTGTATATCTGGATTTTTGGGCTGGAAATGAAGTGTCAGAGGACTTTCCTGGACTCTTTTCCAGATTTGTGGTCAGAAGTGTTCATGAGGACAGCAATGATCTTTGGTGAGAGGGAGGAGGAAAGGTAGAAATGGGCAGGGAAACAGTGAAAGCAAAATTGATATCACAGCCTGGTGATCCTCAGGCTGTGTCCATAAGAGCTTCTGGCTTTTCTTAACTCTGTCAGTAATTGAATAAAAAATTGGTGTATAAAAATCTAGCCATTTGATACTAAAGGTAAGTTTGATTTCATCCCAGGAAATTACTTGACACCTCTCCCACTACACAAATTATTTCATTTATAAAATGAAGTTGCATGGGTTTTATCCCAATGAGCATTGCTGAGCTTTCCCTGATGTTCAGGCTCAGTTGTACAGATGTTTTTGCTGACTCCAGTTCTGAAATAAGTTAGAAGTCAGTAATAACCCATTCCAAAAGGAATGCTGTTCTTTGCACGTGTACAAGCTGCTCAGATGGAGCTCCTTATCCATAACTGGCAAACTTGGAATCCCTCAGAATCAGTTGCAGAACTGGAGCTGAAATACAGATGTTTCAGCTCTTTGTAGTATGAGAACACCAGGACAAAAGGAGTTAATCCTGGAAGAGGTGTCTACAACAGAAATATAATTTTCAAGGATGTTTTTCCTTTTCTTATGGATTTCTTAAGCAGTGTAACACTTGAATGATGCTTGGCAGTGTTGGCACTTTTGCACGGCATTAAAAATTCTTTCAGTGCAAAGATAGAGGGATTATATGAAATTTATTTGGAGTAGATTTTGCTTGAATTTATTTTAAATTAAATGTTAGTACTTATGCAGAGTACTTAGTAAAAAATTCAGTTGATCATTGTTATAGTAGGAGAACTAAAGACAGGAAGAAATAGCAGGGCTTGAATAAAGTGCTTTAAGTTTTAACTTTGAAAAATGAGGGATGGTAATTTATTGAAAATTCTGTATGACAATGGGTCTGAAAGTGTTTTGGGCCTAATTTGCAAAAACCTGTTTTGTGTACATTAACAAAGAAAGGAAGTGAGTTGATCTCAACCCTTAGATATGGCATCATTCTGTTTAGTTTTCCCTCAAGTTGTGAATTTCCAAACTTGATGCCTACTTGAACTAGGAATTTTTGTCAGATACCTTTTGAAATCTCTAAAAAGGAATTCAGAATTCATTCATGTAACAAAATACCTCAATACAGCTCAATTTAAGGAATATTTTCCTGTTTCTAATACAGAAGAGTAGAGACTACATGCATTTTTTAAATTTGAAAAACATGTAAGTCCTTCCATAATGGTTTGATATAAAATTGTAGAGAGATCTGACTCCTAAGTTATTGAAATATTCAATCTTGAGCAAACTGACTTACTTTAAAAAACAAATGGAACTATCTTACCTGAGCATATCTGTTACATCATCATTTAAAATAGGAAAAAGATTAATGCTAGATAACCTTGAGATTATTCAAACACATTTAAGCTGTGATAACAAAACTGCAGCTTGGAGCAGATTTTTTCTAAAGCAAAATGTTCTTTTTCTACAGATAATTTAGGAAGAGAAACCACAGCTCTGTGTACTTTCAGTTCAATGTGAATTTGTACATGGGCACATGTTACAATTGTCTGTTTTTCTTTTTAGGGTTCATGTAATCAAAGGAGTTTTTGTTGTGTGTATCTTTTCAGAACACAACAGGAATTCAAAATGAATCAGGTGAGTAGACATGTAAGACTTTATCAAAATACTTTGAACAGTTAATTATTAATAAGAAAAGTAAATCATCCACTAAGAAATGGTCTTTAAAATCTTCAGTCTCATTAAATTTCATCTTTGTCCATTCTGCAGTGTTTATGCTTGTGAGATGTCTGAGATGTTATGGATTTGAGGCTTTTGTGAATTCCCTTTAGCAGTGTGTAAGTTACTACTCCTGGCACCTCTTCTCATAACACTGCTCCAGAAAATTCAGTTTTCTCCTCAACCTGCACGTAACAATCCAGTTCCTTAAAAAAGTGGCTTGAAAATTGAAGGCTTCCATTTTTAAAAATCATTTTATAATCACATTCCTTATTCAAATGTGCAGAAAACAATCTGCCACAAATGGATTGATTGGGAAATGTCAGACTTTTCTGGAATGTGAAGTGTTTCTCCTGGAAGCAAGTGGAAATATTGAGAAAGCACATTTCCTTTGTGGAGCAGCACGAGTGTCCTGGCTGGAGGGGGTTCTTCTAACCAGCACCAACTGTGCAGCATTTTATTATGCATTTGTTTATCCAAACAAATAGGAATTGTCCATCAGTTTGTCTCACACACATTTGTGTGACTTACTTACAGAAAAAATACATGTGAATTCAAATTTTTCTCACAAATCCTCCTCCCTCTGGCTGATCTCACTGATATTATTCCATAGGATATCACACTGCACTAAAGGCATTTTTACTTTGCTGAAAAAGTCAGCCATGAACTTTATGAGTCAGAAACAACCACAGTACAAAATGTATAAAATGCTTTGTGTACTTCAATGCCTGTGGCTAATATGTGCTTTTATTATCCTTGTTTGATCAGCACAGGCTGAGTGCAGTTAGCATTTGCTGAAGTATTTTATCTGTGAAGTCATAGAGGTATATGCATAAATAATTACAACATGGAATGGGTTGGTGAGATGTTTCCTGTTGCTTTTTTTTCCTCTGATTTAAAGTAAAAAGTAACAATTGTATATGCAAAATATATGCCTTTTCATATAATGTATACACAAAATAATTACCTTTTTAATATATACAAAATTGTACCTATTAAAAAGGTAAAAATCAAAATATAATCTCTACCAGTGTTGAAATATGTATTGTGAAAAAACAAACTTGTATTATATCTATAGACAAATATTAATTATATATATATAATAGAAATATATATATAATAGAAATATAAAATAGAAATAAAATAAAATACAAATATGAATTATATATATAAAAATAGGAATATATAAAAAATAGAAATAAAATACAAATATGAATTATATATATAATAGAATATATAATAGAAATATAAAATAGAAATAAAATAAAATACAAATATGAATTATATATATAATAGAAATATATATAATAGAAATATAAAATAGAAATAAAATAAAATACAAATATGAATTTGTGTGGTGTCTTTTCTTGTCATTTCATTCACTGTTGGCAAGTGTAGTGCCAGGTCTGTATTAGAAATGTTTTTGCCTGATGCCAAACATCTTTCAAGTGGTTCATTCTCATATTTCTTTCATTCTGCTTGTCACTACTTTTGGTGTGACTTTGATGACCATGAAGCTAACTGGACTGGTGTTGATTTGGTTTATATGAAAAATCTGTTAGTTTTGTGGTTTATCCCACAGAAATCTTGAAGTGAAATCTTTTCTTAAATTCTTTGATATGGCCTTCTTGTTGTAAGGAGAAGAAAGATTAAAAAAACCCCCATCTGTTGTTGGAGTTATGTTTTTGGGTTTCTTGGAAGATTGCTGTCTCAGGATAGGCAGTCCTCTTTTGAAAGGATTTATTAGTTCATCAGAATAGCTGAATAATTTATTTTAAAAACCCTAAGCAAACGTGGGGTTTGATTGGTGGCATTATCTCAGACTGCAGTAAGACACAGTAGGAGGAATTTGGGTGCTACTGGGAAAACAGCAAGGCAGTGACTTAAAAAATGCTGAATGCAAAGGACATCTGCACTTGTTCTGAAACTTCCTCCCCTCATTCCTTCTGAATTTTTCAATGATTATTTCAAATATTTCCAATACATCTCAAATTTTCAAGCACATGAATTGTGTGAAATTGTGCAAAGGGTTCCCAGGTAAGGTAGAGACCTGTCTGCCTTCCCGTGCTGGCTGGCACAGCTACCCTTCCTCAAATACCTCCTTTAACTTCTCTGCCATCTCCTCCCTCCCTCTTCAGTGGCATCCTTTCCTTTATCTTCTCCTTTATCCTAATCCTGTTTCCACCCTGCCATGGCACTGCTGGCTGCCATTCATGGCACTGTTCAGGATTCTTTCCTTTTCACTCTGATCTTTTATCACCTGTAAGTATCTTGTTGCAGGTGCCTTTTCTACTCTGTTTAAATACTGTTTGTATCATTATAGACTAATCTGTGTCTGGTTCGTGAGCACAATGGCACTGAAAGTGGTGTGAAAATTTGCTTATTGTGTTAAAAAGTACTGTCAGAGTGTCTGGACTCTGGGTTTGATTCAAAAGGGAAAAGATTGTTTCAGTTAAGGCACCACTTCATGATCCTTTGGCATTGTCCTCAAGTCACCTCATGCTGGTTGATTTAAATGCTAGAATGTAGTTTTCTGATGAACTTCAGAGTAAGAAGCTTAAAAGTGAAATAAGCTTCAGGTGTTATTGTGTTCAAAATTGCAGCCTTGGAAGGAATGGAAAATACTGTGTTAGGGCTTCAGATAAATTCAAAAGTTGGCTGTAGGACATGCACAAGTGCACTACCCTTATCAAGGGGTGAATTTTGTAAACAGAAAAATAAATTTAAATGTGGTTGTGAAGTCTTGGTAGAAAAGTGATTGAAATGCAGTATTTCTTTTTGGTAGACAGACATTGCTTGGGGACAAGTTGTAATCTGGAAAAAGTTTCAAGTAGCTACATCTAAATTGCAAATAAAAAGAGATTGCACTGATTTGACTGAACAAAATTGTTTATTTTACTGTTTAGAATTTGATTGCTTGTTACCATTCATTTGAGGTGTGAAGTGCATTGTTGTGCAAAGGCCATGCCCAGTTTTCTGGCACTTGTGAGATCCATTAATGAGACAAGTGTTGGATGAATCTGAGTGTTGTGTTCTTTGAATGTCCTGCTAATCTCTGATTTATGCAGGTAGATGCACAATAAAATTCTGATTGTATACTGCTCCATACAAATAGATCTCTTAAATGGTAGAGCAGTTCAGGGATATTTGCAGTTAAAATGTGTGACTATTAAGGAATATACCAGAAAATCAAAGATTTCTCCCAGTGCTGTACACTTCTGTCTGAACCAGCTGAGTCTGTTATGATAGCTTAAAATTTATTTGCAGGGTTGAGATCTGAGATTTTGAACTGCTCATCAAAACACCAAAACCAACACTCTGCAAAGAAACCAAGCCCCCAAATGAAACCCAGCCAAAAATCCATCCTGCTTTTAGCTTAAAACTGGAAGTGCATCATTCTGAGAGCTGTCAGCCCCCCTCTTCTATTTCTGTGTATAACTTGTTAGAAACCACTGGGAAAAATAGCTTTGTTTCTCCCCTGATGAAATCCTGGGGTAATGTTCTGGGAAGATTTTTAGGTTTCTTTGATATGCATGTTTCTTTTTCAGCTGAGACATGGCTCCTTGCATATCAGTTCAAGGCAAACAGATGTCTGAAATCAGGCTGCTTTCATCAGGATTTTTCCTTTTGGGTTGTTAGAAGAGCAAAATAAAGCTTTGCTCTGCTTTGAATAGACTTCAGCTATTCTAACTATTGAAGAAGTATTTATCCCTGGTGTCTCCACTCTTGGATGGGAGAGGATTTCTGGCATTCTCTCCCTTCCATGGTTTCCAATTTGGGGGTCTTTCTCCCCTCCAAATAGCTCTCTGTGCAGCTGTTAAGGTTTATGAAGGCAGCACTAGAATAACCTTGCTCTCCCTCCACTTTTATAATTTTCCTCATTGTTGCAATTAAAACTGGCAGAAGATTTGTTCTTTTAACTCCACTCAGCAAATTGGGTTCTCAAATAAAGTGAAAATTATTGCCATAGCAGCACCGTGACAAAGACTGGGTGTTGAGGAGAAAGGGCTGAGAAGCTTTATTTTGCTTTAGAGAGAAAAAAATGAAATTTGATAGCATATTGAGAGGCTATTTTAAAATATATTTCCAGAACCTTTCAATGTATTTCAAAAGTACTCTTGAATGCTACTCAGTATTTTATTCAGTATGTGAAAATTTCTATTGTATCTCTGCTTTATGGTTATAGGTAAAAGCCAGAATAATTTCCATAAAATTTTAAGTTTATTTGGAAAAATTTCTCAGTTTAATCTCTTCCTAAAAATGGGTTCAGAGGTCAAGTATAACATCCTTAATATTAGAGTTGTTCCTGCCTTTGCCAGCAGTGTTTGTTCCTGACCAGAATGATTAGAGTTCCATATCAGAGGGCAGGGAGTTGTTTTAGGGCATGTGGTTCAATAAAGGCTTAAATTTCACCATGCACAGTTCATTTGGAATATGGACAGATTTTATAGGAAACTTTGCCTACTTGTAACTTTGAAATTCTGGTAATTTCTATCAGAAATAGTGTTGTGTTAATTCTAAGTGGGTAATAGGGAGCAGGTTGTTTTATGATGAGTGTGAGTAATAATAGTATGGATAAAATTATAAAAATAATATTGAACCTTGGAGGCTCCATAAAATGGAACTAATCACTTACTGGACAGTAAATAATTTATGAGCTTTATATTGCCAATCAAACTTTAATATAAAATATTTTAAAACTTCTTGTATTAATTATAAGCTGCTGACTAAAGTTCTGACGTGTTACTTGATGCAGGAAATATGAGTAACATTTATGATACTGAAATAATTACTACTAAAATCCTTTTATTCTCTGTTGCAGAGCAGTAAACTTGACATGCACATGGTTCAGTCACCAAGAACTGCAGTGACAGGAGAAGGGCAATGGCTTCATGCAGGCAGGGAGTGGCTTTAGGAAGGGTTTGGCTGTGAGGGTGGTGAGCCCAGAGAAGCTGTGGAGATCCCATCCCTGGAGGTGCCCAGGTTGGACACTGGGGCTTGGAGCAGCCTGGGACAGTGGAAGGTGTCCCTGCCATGGCAGGGGTGGCACTGGGTGGCCTTCAGAGATGGGATGTCCCCATTCCAAGGAGGAATCTCCACCACACTGCAAGAAGGGGTGTGTCAAAGATCCTGTTCACAAGTGGGGCATGACTTTCCTAGGATGAGAAAAGTGCTGGGCTGTCAGAGAAGTGTCCTCAGGCAGGTCATCAGCAGTATCCCTTGTGTGCTCCTTTATGGGGTGTTTTGTCAGCTCTGCCACATCTCCTCACCCTTAAAGGGATGTTGAACTTTGGGATTGGTGAGTCTGCCTGATTTTAGGATTATTCAACACCAAAAGCAGCGTGACCCCATCCCCTCCATTCAGCACTGACAGCTTTGCAAGGAGAGCATTTTGTTACCCTGTTCCAGACAGAACCTCCTTCTGCTGTAGTGAGTGGGTGGTGTATCCCCAGTGCAGGTTCTGGAGTGGTTAATTTACTGCAGCACACTCACTTCAATCAGCAGAGCCAGTGACTTTTCAGATTTTTTACTGTATGCACTTCTTGGAACTTTGAGTTTGATTTTCTCTTTAAGTTACTTTTCAATCTTTCTCACAAGTGGCACTTTGTCACATAAGGCAAGATAAGAAACTATTTTGGATTGCTTTTGGGGGACTGGTTAGGTTGAGCATGCCTGGAAGCCATTCTTGGAAAAAGGGAAATAAATGATTGCTAATATATGTGAAATCATCCTCAGCACGGTGAGTTTGGAAATTTTACTTTCATTGCAAGTCAGAAGGTTTTGAAGTTCCTGTGGGTTGATCACCTGCTGTGTAGCTGTTCTGCCTGTTAATGGTGGTTGCCTTTTTGACTTGTAGAACACAAGTGACTCCCCTGTTGCTGTGGAGACCTTGGATGATGTTCCTGAGCACGTGCTCAGGGGCCTTCCTGAGGATGTGAGGCTCTTCCCATCTGCTGTTGACAAGACTCGGCTTGGTGAGTGCTGCAGCTGTGAGAAGAGAATGAAGATTTTCAGTGACTCACATAAATTTGAGTTACTGTGAAAGCCTGGTGCCCTCCTGTGCTGGGTAGAGATAATGTCTGGTGTATTTGAGTGGACAGCTCCCCAGTCCAAGACAGACACATCTAATAATCTTAAAAATATGAATTCTGAATAGATTTGCTTAGATTAGTTTTAACTCCTGTTACTTGTCTCCTCAGGTGTCTGGGCAACAAAATCAATTTTGAAAGGCAAGAAGTTTGGACCATTTGTTGGTGACAAGAAAAAAAGATCTCAAGTTAAGAGCAATGTGTACATGTGGGAGGTAAGAAACAGCTTGTAAATGGGAAAATGTGCTTGTCACCGGGTCAATATTTTTTATTTAGCTTTTAATTTTCCAGATATTTTAGAAATAAACTTGATATAAGGTAATTGCCATCTGTCACTGCCATTACTAATGGTTATTTATAGACACTTGGATAGAAAAACTATTCTGAATTACAGAGCTTTATAAACCATTGGCATTGTTTGAAATTGTTGTATTTCTTGCATGCTGTGTGTGGATCACAGTTGCCCTTAAGAGTTTGTTGCTGATCTTTTCTTTGTTGGCTTCAACCCTGAGTGCAACTGAGTGCTGTCAACTGCTTATGAAATCAGGGAAATTAGGAGGATGTGGAATCTCTAAAGGAAGCCACATCACTCCTCATTTAGCTCTTTGAAGATCAGCTTTTGGAGTTTTTGTAAGAGTTCTCAAGTGTTGCAGTGTTTCTTGTGCTGGGCTTGCCTTGAAGCAAGTGCTGTCTGGGCAGCTGAACAGCTCTGGAAGCTCCACTGTAAAATATATGTAAATAAATTTATATTTTAAAATATAAATGCCATAATCTGGAGCTGAATCCCTTTTACAGTCTCTTTAAGGCAGTTCATAACCACTTCCAAAGATTCTTCAGTCTTTCTGAAGACAGACACAGGACATGGTTTTAGCAAAGTGAATAGTCAAGGAGGGGAGGGGTTGAGGAATAGAATGTTCTGGAACATGGAACACTGATAATGGTCATCCATCCTTCTGTCCCCTTGTCTGCAAAAATGGAATTCCCTGAAACACTAAAAACATACACAGAGCTTAGAGTTAACCTCTATCAGAGGAATTGATCTAGAACATTGCTATAAATGCAAATTACCCTTTAAAAAGGCAATGCAGTTTTCAAGTATAATGTTTGTTGTACTGAGCTCATGCTATCACAAACTCCACTGCAGAAGGTATCTCCAGTTTTGATCTGTTACAGGAACATTTGCTGAGATGAAATCAGTCAAGTAAATTATTGACCTTACAATTGTGTTTCTCAGTGCTGGATGCTGAATGTTCATAGTGGATATTTTTACAATTTGTTTTTACAATGCAGGGGATAATGAAAACCCTTGTTAGATTCCAGATTAATTGTGTGTTGTTTTAATAGTGATTTTAGAGTTAGAAAAAGGCAGCTAAAATGAGACTGCAACAGTTGGTCTCATATGCTGATACCTGAAACCAGTCCAGAAATCTGAACTGGTAGAAAATATGGTTTGTAGAAGGATGGTGATGTGTAGGAGCAGCTTAGACACTCAACTTGAGGAACAACCTTTTCCAAAAGTGTTCCATTTGCTTCTTTAGTCAAATTAATCTGAATTTAAAAATAAGGCTTCAAAAACTGGCATCTCCAGTCAATTTTAATGGTGTTGAACTGTCATACCAGAGGCTCATTGTGAAAAATACAAGTTGTGTGTGTCAGTATTCCTCTGTATCTGAGGAGAGAACATATTTTCCTTTTCTACTGGTGAAAAGCCACAGTTGGGAAAGTGAGAACAAGTGTCTGAAAAGGCAGGGAAGTGCTGTTCAGAATGACTGGCACAGCTGTGCTGAGTGGGTTTTATTGTAGTACAGGAATCACTTCAAGACAGTGTTATGGAGAGGAGTTGGAGCTATTTTCCTTCTCACAGTGCACAAGGCCTTTAAACAATGTTCTGTAAGTGAGACTGTAATATTCTGTAAATTAGAAAAGCAAAAAAGTATTTTGGTTTATGGAAAACCCATAATAATATAAAAACACAGTACAGTTATACATACATATATCTATAAATATATATATAAAAGTAATCAATAACTACATTTAGACATATTTTCCATATCTGTTTAGCTCTCCCACAGTATTGGAAAGTAATTGTAAATATTGCATATGTAATTTTTAGTATAAAAAGATAACACTGCCCGGGGGCAGGCAGAGTGTCTCTGACTGTCCTGCTGGATGGACCTCGGCTGGGCAGGAGAAAGAATTTTAATAATAAGATGCAATAAACAACTTTGAGACCAAGAAATGAAGAGCTCTGACTCCTTCTTCGACTGCCAGACTGGGAAAAGAGACTTTGTGACACATCTGGGGGCCTCAGTGACCAACTAGAGATCCCGAGAGTTGCCTTTAAAGTTTTTCAAGATATTTACATTCACTTAACAGACACATTCACCGCCCATTGGTCATAAGAGAGAAACAAAGTTCTCAATATGTGAACAAGGAGCCACATCATTGTGTGAGCCAGCTAAAGTCTGGATCTTTTCATTTTCTCTCTTCCATCACATTGTCATAGGGACAGCCTTGGTGTCCTCGAGAGAGATACGGGGCTTTCCTTATCTTCAAGAACAGCACAAAATACCTTCCCTACACCTGAGAGGGAAGGATTCAGAGAATGCCCCATTTCAGTGCTGTGGTGTGAGCAGGTGTCCCTGTGCCTTCCCACAGGTGTATTACCCCAACCTGGGCTGGATGTGTGTGGATGCCACTGACCCAGAGAAGGGCAACTGGCTGCGCTACATCAACTGGGCGCGCTCGGGGAAGGAGCAGAACCTCTTCCCCCTGGAGATCAACAGGACCATTTACTACAAGAGCTTAAAGGTACCTCTGCCTGAACAGCTGCTGCTTTGTTTGGTGTCTTTTATTTTCAATACTTTTTATTCTGCTTCATTAAAAAACTTTTTTCTTACTATTTTTATATATATATATATATATACACACACATATATATATACACACACATATATATATACACACTATTATATATGCTATTGTATATACTATTATATATATAATATATATTATATATAATATATTATATACACATTATATGTATTATATATTATATATTATATATACATTATATATAATAGAATAGAATATGGTATAGTATAATATGGTATAATATAACATAACATAAATTATATAAAATGTATAAATAGATAATGTATATAATATATATGATATATATTATATATATATAAATCTATATTATATATTTATATTAAAGAGTTTGAAACATTTTATATATACTATATATAAAAATATATAGTATATATACTATATATAAAAATATATAGTATATAAAAGATGCATAATATAGAATTTATATTAAATTAATATAAATTTCTAATATATCTATAAATATATATAAATATATATAAATAATATAAATATATAAATATATATATATATAATATGTATATTTGTATTAAACAAAGTTTGAAACGTTTTATGGAACATATTTAAAACACTGCAAATGCTACACATCATTGGTATAAATCCTTATCTGCCAATACATTTGACATCAGATTTACTGTTAAACTACTGGGTGTTTCAACACTAAGTCTGTCTTATTGAGTAATGATTTGCTGTAGCACCAAATTTGATGCACACTAGAGCAATAAACTACACAGTATATAAAATATTTTTCTGTTTTTATAGATACCAAGACTCCTGCTGAGGATGTTTTTGCAGGAATCAGTTATTTTTTTGGTCTGTGCATTGTTTGACAAAGTTTGGCTGTCAAGACACTTCTGTGGGTAGCTCCATGAAACCATTTCTCATGGTTTTATACCATTTTGGTTTTGTTCAGAGAGTGAGGGGAAGGCAGGGAAAAGGGTGTAATTCCTGGAGCATTTTATCTCCCAAATCAAGAAAAAAAATGGTTTAACTATAATGGTGGAGCATGTTAAGAATATTGTAGCTCAAAAGTATTTCTTGAATCCCTGATCAAGACCTCCTAGCAGTGAGTGTGTGTAGCTTGACTTTATTTAAAATACTTTTGGGTGTTCTAAACATTTTCTGAACTTTGTATTGAAGTAGAGGTTCACTATTGCCAGCCAGACTGGTGGCTTCTCTGCAGTGTTATTCACAGAGACAGGCTCCAAATATCACCCTGTAGCCAGCCTTGATTTGTCCAGACACTTTAGCTTGGATTTCTTCTCCCTTTGCCCACAATTCCACTAGCTCATTAACAGAGGTGTGTCTTTGGAATCACTCTAACATTTTAAATTTCTGCAATGTTTCAGTCCTGGCAGAGACAAGCATTCACATATTTAAAATTTGTTTATTTGATGGATGATCATGCACTTCAGAAAATAACTGTAATGCTAAAAGAGGCTGAGCACTGCTGACAGAATAACAAATACCTTGTCTCAGCACTGGAATATCCTTTTGTTCCTTTGACTGTTGTCTCTTGCAATTTGATGAATTTTATCCCAGTCACACCTTACTGCTAACTGAGACAAAGGAAGGCACATAATAAAGAACATCTTAAATGTCTTTATCTTTTGCATATAATGTTAGCATCTCTACACTGCCATTTCAAATTGCTGTAAATTTACCAGCCCAGATATGAACACATGGTTCTTTCCTGATCTTTATCAAAATACATAAATTATGGGGAGTTCCATTTGCTGACAAATAAACAGCCCAGGTTTTATTTACCCCCAAAGGAGAATTCAACTGGCTTGTGTGTAATTTTGTTCTGCTTTACCTTGAAGCATTGAAAGTAAAGTCATGAGGTCTTATTTTTTCTGAGGTTTCCTTTACAGAATCACAAGGTTGGAAGATCATCGAGTCCAACCCAGCCCCAACACCTCAACTAAACTTTGGCACCCAGTGCCACATCCAGGCTTTGTTAAACACCCCCAGGGATGGTGACTCCACCATCTCCTCAGGCAGAACTTTATCAGTACTTTATTTAGCTTTTGGTAGGTTTTTAATTTGTAAATTAAACAGGCTGATTTCCAGGCCTCATTGCTGAAATGACAAAGTCCAAATTTGCTTGGTGCAGAACCTCAGAACTGTAGAGCTTCAACTTCCCAGTTCCCTGCTCTCAATGAATAGTCATGGAATAGAACTTGTGATTGAGCACAAGCAAATGTTTTTCTCTTCCATCTTCATCTTTGCTGAAGGGCTGAGGGTGTTTTTGAGCTGCTTTGCATCTGCTTTCCCCAGGATTGCTGGGTGAGAGCTGTGAGGGAGCAGCTTAAACTCGTGATGCAGTTTCAGCTCTTCCTGCCCCTGCTCATGGGAGGAGCTCTCTCTCTGGTGCTGTTCTGCAAAAATTCCAGTTCTGAAAGTTCTAGTAAAAGTAAAATACAGTGAAAACTCAGTTTCAAAAAGTCTTCTGAAGAAGCTTGGCTATGAAACTGTCCCTGATTAAAATGAAATTAATTTGCTTGTGGAAGATTGTTTTGCCCAACAGGTTTACAACACCTCAAGATCCTCCCTGTTACATGGGAGAGAGCAACAAAATGTTGGGTTGTAGAGTGTGAAATTCACTCAGGTAAATGTCAGACTGCTCACTTGGGTTATGTTTGGTGAGATGAGGCCACACCCAGGTGCAGAAGCACAACAGCACAGTAAAATGCTGTGTCTGTGGTGAAAAATAGAAACTCTGATGAGGTTGGGCAGGCAAATGCCTGTCTCAGTCTGTACAAGGCACATTAGAGTGCTTGAATGTGCACAATTAATTGTGCTGAAACCTCTAAGGTTACTTGGGTTAGGTTAATAACTTGTTGGGATATTACTCTTGAAAATAACAAATTTTGAACTATAAAGGAAATACACAGATTAAGGACAATTCAATGTTGCAGTTAAAACAAAAAGCACAAAAAAGTGTGTGGGGATTATTAACCTAATCAACCTTCCCAAAATTCATCCCTTTTTTAGCCAGGCTGTCCCAGTGTGACACTGCTGCACCAAGGCTCTGTAGGGAATAGTTTGGAGGAGGTTGGGCTGTGGAGTTGTCACAAGGAGGAAAATTGGTGGCACAAGTGGCACTTGCTCAGTGCAGTCCTGCTCTAGGAGGGAGCAGCTTTAATTGTCTGGTTTTGAAGCTGCTGCATCTCATTTTAGAACTACAAGGTTACAGGGCTTAATTGAGATTCTAGAGCAGTCACAATAAAACTAAATTCATCAAGTTCAACCTTAGCTCCAGCCATGCAGCCAACAAATTACTGTTCATTACCACCCTGTGTTTGCATTGCCTGGAAACTCCTCCAGATCTTTTGTATTTTTTTAGATGATAAAGGGTTTTTTGCATCAGACAACACTGCTGCTCACCACCTCCAAGGCCATGCAAATAATTTTGCCTCTATTTATCCTATCAGGCCTCTGGAACTGAGGGAAGCCAAGCCATAGGCTTTGCTTGTGTTATAACTTACTCTTCCCTTGCTTGTTGGGATCTTGCACCTCTTGTTGTTCCAGTGTCTGGGGGTATGATGAAAATTACCACCTTTATCATGTGCTGTGAGACCCACTAAAAATGGGCTGTAGAAGAAAGAAATCCTCATTTTCTTCTTGCTACAAAATTCCCCTTTGGCTTCAGACTGGAAATAACAATCTGAGGACAACCTTGGCTCTGATGTAATGACTGAAAATAGGATTTGGTCTCCACCAGCCCCGTGTTCATTCATTAACCCTGAAAAAGGAGAATTGAAGTTAAAGCATTTAAATTTTTCTTGGTTTTGGGTAAAATGCTTCAGGAAATGGAGAAACAATGAGGAAGATTTAAAAAATTAAAATCTTCAGTCTGCCACCTTGGGGACTTACTAGTTTGAGTCTGATATTTTAAGGAGTGTGGGAAATGAACTGATCAATAAAGTTTCTTTTGTTGGCAGTGCTGGGAGTATGAGTAGCATTTGCAGTGATGCCCATTGGACTAATTTAGTCTGTGATTTTTTTAAAAATTTGATTAAAAAGAATAGAAATAATTTGGAATGGCAAGCAAAGCTTTGATTTTTGTGTTGAAGTGTATTTATTAAACATGTTCTAGTTATCTGTATTCCCATTAACCCACTGTGACAGTCTTTTCCTGGATCTTTAGAATTTGTTCCAGATCCCAGCTGTAGTGGCTGCCTGAGCAGTAAATTATTATTATATTATAATTAATTAATGTTATTTAAAGCTGTGTATAAGGTGGGTATGTTTGTCCCAACATGGCTGCTCTCTGGAAAGAATTAGCAGTGTATGTGTGTATATATATATATATATATATATATATATATATATATGTTTTTAAACAATATAATTTTTTTTCTTTTTTTTTTTAACAATATACTTATATATAATATTCAGAACAGTGAGCACTAGGATTTAAATCAGTGTCACTATTTGAGGAAAAACCACAATTTGGGACATTACAGCTGGAAAGTTCATGCTAAAAATAATAATAACAACAACAACTTTGTATTAATTATCAATACAAAGACTATATTAATAATTAACTATAGTAATATTAACTAAAACTGTATTAATATTACCTCTGTATTGTCAGGAACTGTAGTTGGGCCAAAGATCAATGGATACAAATTGAAAGAGGGGAAGTTTGGGTTTGATGATTTTTGGGTTTTTTTGAGATTTTGTCTTTTTTTCCGATTTTGACTTTTTTGTGATTTTTTTTCCTAGTCTTTTATTTTTTGACATTTTTAGGGTTTATCTTTTATTTCAGTATTTCTCTGATCTTTTGTCTTGTCACTTTTCTGGAGTTTTTCTGTGTTTTCCTGTGAATTTCTTGGGGGTGATTTTTTAATGATATTTTGTGTTCTGGGGGTTGTGTGGGTGTTACAGTCTGTGAGGAGGTTTTGGGGTTGTTTTTGGGGGTGTTTCAGTGCTGTTCTGTGTGTGTGTTACAGTCCATGATGAGTTTTTGGGTTGTTTTTGGCTGTTTTGTGTGTTGGTGCTGTTCTGTGTGTGAGGTTTTGGGTTGGTTTTGGGGTGTTTTTGGCTGTTTTAAGTGTTTTTGGCTGTTTTGTGTGCTGTTCCGTGTGTGTGTTACAGTCCATGACGAGTTTTAGGGTTGTTTTGGGGGTTGTTTTTTCAGTTGTTTTTGGCTGTTTTGTGTGTTGGGTACTGTTCCGTGTGTGTCTGTGAGGTTTTGAGTTGTTTTTGGCATTGTTTTTGGGTTGTTTTGGGTAGTTTTTTGCTGGTTTTGGTTGCTTGCTGCTGTTCTGTGTGTGTCTGTGAAGTTTTGGATTTGGTTTAGGGTTGGTTTTGGGGTGGTTTTGGCTGTTTTGTGTGATGGTGCTGTTCCGTGTGTGTGTATTACAGTCCATGATGAGTTTTGGGGTGTTTTTGGGGTGTTTTTGGCTGTTTTGGTTGTTTGGGTGCTGTTCTGTATGTGAGAGGTTTTGGGGCTGGTTTTGGGGTTGGTTTGGGGTGTTTTTGGCTGTTTTGGTTGCTCGCTGCTGTTCCGCGTGTGTGTGTTACAGTTTTGGGGTTGTTTCTGCATGATTTTGGGTTGGTTTTAGGTGTTTTTTGGGTTATTTTGGGCTGTTTTGGTCGCTCGCTGCTGTTCCCCGTGTGCCCGGCGCGGCCCGCGGCGCTCCCTGCACTGCGCCCTCCGCCCGCCAGGCGGCGCGCGGGGCGGCGCCCTCGAGGCTCGGCGGGAGCAGCGCCGTGGGCGCCGCCGCGGCCGCTCCCCGCCCCGCCAACAACGCGCGCTCTGATTGGCCGCGCGCCCTGTGTTGTGTCCCGGCAGCCAATCGCGGCGGGAGAGGAGCTGTTGGTGTGGTACAATGGCGAGGACGACCCGGCGATAGCGGCCGCGATCGAGGAGGAGCGAGCGAGCGCCCGCAGCCGCCGGCACTCCCCGAAGGCCCGCAGAGGTACGGAGCGCACCGGCCCCGCCGCCGCCAGCGCGCGGGGCAGCCCGGCCCGCGGCCGCCGTGACCTTCCGCGGCCCGAGACAGGAGGGTGGGGAGGGCCCAGCCCGGCGCGGCCCGGCCGGCGGCGCCGCGGGCGGAACGTGGAAGTTGCGGCTGGAAAAGTTGGGAGAGGCGGCGGCGGCGGGCACGGGGAACGGCCCGCTCCGCCCGCGGGGCCGCGGCAGCCGCTGCGATCCCGTGTGGGGCCGGGGCCGAGCCCGCCGCAGCCGCGGTGCCTTCTTGGGAAAGGGAGCGGAGTCCGGACCGGCCTGATCCCTCACTGGGAGAGCGGGCGGAGCTCGGGGTGCCCCGATCCCTCACTGGGAGGGCGAGCGGGGCTCGGAGTGCCCCGATCCCTCACTGGGAGGGCGAGCGGAGCCCGGGGTGCCCCGAGCCCTCACTGGGAAAGGGGACGGATTCCGGGGTGCCTCGATCCCTCACTGGAAGAGCGAGCTGAGCTCGGGGCCGCTTTTCACATGCGGGAGGAGGAGGCTGAGCCCGGGGTACCCCGATCCCTCCTTGGACAAGCGAGCCGAGCCCGGGGTGCTCCGATCCCTCCCTGGGAAAGCGAGCGGAGCTCGGAGCTGCCTCGATCCCTCCGTGGCAGCGGGAGCTGAGCTCAGGGTGCTGCGATCTCTCCATGGGAGAGCGAGCTGAGCTCGGCTGCCCCGATCCCTCCCTGGCAAAGGGAGCTGAGCTCGGGACTGCCCCGATTCCTCCTTTGGAAAGGGAGCGGATTCCTGGGCCGCCCCAATCCCTCCCTGGGAAAGCGAGCTGAGCCCGGAGCTGCCCCGATCCCTCCCTGGCAGGCTGAGCCCGGAGCTGCCCCGATCCCTCCCTGGCAGGCTGAGCCCGGAGCTGCCCCGATCCCTCCCTGCAGGCCCAGCCCGGGCCCGCGGCCGCCGCTCTCTCCTCGGGCAGCGGAGCCGAGCCCGGGCCGGTCCCGCTGTGGAGGTCGCGGCCCAGCCCGGGCCCGCTCCGATCCTGTGGGAAGGGCAGGCTGAGCCCAATGAAGAATTCCCTTCCTGTTCTTCCCCTGCGGTTTTTAATTTCTTGTTGTTTCTAGGCCGATTTGCTGGTTCTGGAATTTGGCAGGATGGGAATGGCTGCTCCTGGCTGACTTGGGCCGGGGAGGGAGGGTGGGACAGAGTTTGGGGTGCTATGAACGCGTTGTTCCCTCTGTGAATACGCATGTCAGAGCAGACATCCTTTATTTTTTCCATTACTAATTCAGCAGCAGGGTTTTTTAGAGTGCGTGTGCCTCCACGCGTGGCCTTATATAACTGACATTTTGCCTAACGTTTTAGGCCAAAATCACAACAAAGCCTTGACTTACAGGGACTCGATATAAAAAATGGAAATATTCAGTTGCAGCACGGATGTATCAATTCCTATTGCATGGGAATATGTACATTTTGGAGTATGTACGTTTTGATATTCTCAAGAAGCTAGAAATGAGCTGAAAAAAGTTCATTATAATCATTATAATTTTTTAAACTTAAAATGTAGCTCCTGATCTTACAGGTAGTGCAGATGACTGGAACTCAGATTGGAAACAAGGTCAGATATTGAAAACATTATTGTGTAAGTATTTTATTTGAGATTGAGGAGCGAGTGCTGTAACTGTAGTGCAACACAGTTATTTTGAACAGTATTTCACAGGTTAAGGAAATACAAGCTGAAATTCAAGCACTGAGTTTTACTTTATAATGAAAAAGCATATTTAGCACATATATTAGAAGCACTTGGTAAATTACAGGCTGTATTACATTTTTTTTCCTAAATCTGCATTATTTTAGCACATGGAATTTGTGTGCCTATGATTTACCTGAAAAGCTAGAAAAACAACCTGCAAGAATTTGATTATATGATAAATCAGCAAAGCCAGACAGAATAATTTCTGAGGTTATTTTTCATGGCATAGAAGTTTGATTTGCATTCATGAAGTTATAGGTAAATATACCAGTAAACTAATTTGGTTTCTGGGTTTTGATTTTATGCTCTTTTTTAGGTTTTGTGTTTTAACTGTTATGGATTTTACAGATTTCATAATTGGGAACAGTAAATCTTTTCCCCCTTTTTATAAACACAAGCTCCTTACTGAGGCTCACAGATATTGAATAAAAAGCAACCCAGCAAAAACCAACTCCAAGCACAATATTCATGAAACATTTGAGAACAACCAAGAATAATCTATTTATGGAGTTATACCCTTGTCTCGTGAAGCAGAAAGACTGAATTCTCAGCATTTAGTTGATTTGAATTGTTAAAGTTTCAGCTCTAAAATGATAAGGCAATTCATTGGATATTTTGACATTTTATAGTTCTGTTATTTACAGGTTTCATTGGATTTTTTTTTTACTTTGCATTTACTCTCAGTTTTTTAGTGTTTATAGTAACATCTGCTAATATTTGCAATTCACAGCAATCTTTTTTCAAGAAATAAACACTTTTTTTCCTGCAGTGAGGATTCCAGAATGGTTTCTGCTCATATCCCTGCTTTTGTAGATTCAGCTGCATCCTTGGATGGGGAAGCTTCTTAACCCTCGACTTGAGGGCTTTGGGGAAATAAAGGAAATTATGATGAACATGATTGAAAAGTAATTAAATTAAAAATAGATAGTTCTAATTGTATGATACAAAGGGATAGAAGGAGAAAGATTTATTTTTTTTTTTGTGATTTAACTTTATGTATGTGAAAAATTGAGAGTCAGTATTAAGGTAATATTTAAATTAAATAGCAATTTAAGAAACTTGCTACAGAGGAGCTCCTCCAGGGGACTGTGAAATTTGAATTCATTAGTGACCTAAACAGATCAATAAATTTTTTAGATTTTATTTTGGCCTATGTTGCACACTGTTGTCTTACATATTAGAAGAAAATACAACCAAGTAAGAATTGTTAAATTCTAATAATTGTGAATTAGTGTGTCCTTTAGGAACACATTTTCCAGACAAGTAAGTGACAGTTCAATACTATAGGAATGACTAGACAAGACATTATTTGAGAGCTGTATTATGATACAGACCATGCAGTTATTTTTAAATTTTATTTTGGCCTGTGTTGCACACTGTTGTCTTACATATTGGGAAGAAAATATAACTAAGTAAGAATTGCTGAATTCTAATAACTGTGAATGAGTGTGTCTTTTAGACATTTTCTAGAAAAAAAAGTGACAGTTTAATACCTTAGGAATGACTAGACAAAACATTATTTGAGAGCTGTATTATGATACAGACCATGCAGTTATTTTTAAATTTTATTTTGGCCTGTGTTGCACACTGTTGTCTTACATATTGAAAAGAAAATATAACCAAGGAAGAATTGCTGAATTCTAATAACTTTGACTGTGTGTGTCTTTTAGGAACATATTTTCCAGAAAAGTAAAGTCACAGTTCAATACCTTAGGAATGACTGGATAAGACATGATTTGAGAAATGTATTATGATTTAGTGATGCAGACCATGTAGTTATTAGATAAAATTCCTCATTATTCTGTATTCAGTAAAACAAATATCCTTTTGAATTTTTAATGCATCTTAGGTCTTGTGCTTGAGCATAAGTTAGAGATGACATAGATGGTTTGGATTAGAGTTTAGATTTTTATCATTTGACAAATCACCTTGTTCTGCCATCTGTGTAATGAGCCCTTGACAGAAGAGGTGCCCATGCCATAGGTATTAAAATGGGCTTCCATTACAAATGGAGGCTTTCACTGCTGTCCCTGTTCATGGTGCAGGAGGAATCCTCTCTCTGAAGGAAGGGTGGAATTCTCTGTGCTGTGCTGTGCTGTGAGTCAGCAGAGGCTGGAGCTGTGGCTGAGCCTGGAGCTGCTGACCCTGACCTTGAGCTGCCCTGAGTGCCATGATCCCTGACACAGGCACCATCATCTGCTTTAGGTGCATCTGGGATGGCACCTGGCATTTCCTCCAGCTCCCTCCTGCATGGTTTGGGTTTGTGTTCTGCATTCCAACTGCTTTACAGTCCCCAGGTGCTGGTGTTTGATGGCTCCTGCCTGGCTTGGCTGTAGCTTTTCTTAGCTGGAATAAATCTCCTACATCTTCCTTCTGCCATGCACAGCAGCTCAGAAATCCTGCAGGAAAAATGCACTCATTGCATTTGTTTTCATACATTGGAACAGTGTGATCTTCCTCAGGTGCATTTGAGATGTAGAAAGAAATTCAGTAGGATGACAAAGGATTGAGGGATGGGAATGCAACCCCCAAAAAGTAAAACCTGAACTTGAACTGGGTACCATCACAGGATTTATCAGAACCAAGCTGTCATTGCTGCCTTAACTACACAGTTCAGAGCCAGCAGCTGCCAGTGCAATAGCTGAGATTTGGTTTTTTTATTTCTTTTGCATTTTCTGAAATTTTTTTTTTGTTAAATACTTATTGTTTCTCCCAGGTTGTAGTTAATGTGCTGCCTGCCAAGCTTGTAGGGAAATTTGCTCAATCAATGCATTAGCACAAGATCTTTCATTAATTCTCCTTCTAAGGAAATTAAAAAGAGAACAGCTTGGGTTCACTTTGCAAGTTGGGCTCATGTGTCCTTGAGAGGAGTAATGTGGATGTTTTATTGTGTCATCCAGGTGTTTCTTGCTTTTCATGTGACAGGAATAATTTGTAGCAGTGAGCAGTAACATCAACAGAGCACATGAAGCCTCTGGCTTCAGACTCAATCTTTCTGAAAAAAAGTCACTTTTTAGTAGCTAAAGTATTTATTTTAAGGAAAAGATGGTCATTTTTCAATGGTCATACATAAAGATATCCAGTGTTTTTATCAGGCTGTAGCCTGCTTTAAGGCTGCACAGGCTCCAAAGGCTAAAATCTCATTTCTGTTGTGGATTATGTGGCAGATCAAGTCTGGTTTTGAAGGGAGAAAGATACTGATGTTACTCAGGATGAAAGCTTGTCTTGCTCCATGCTGGGGAGTAATTCCTCTAAAACAGCCTTTTCTGGGGAGAGCAGAGGGCAGTGTTTGTTTTCCTGTGCCTGTTTCTGTCTCTGGATGCACTCAGGCCCTCTGTGTTCCCCTCGTGTCCAGCAGCCCTGGGGCTCCTCAGTGAGAGCTGTGGGGGCTGCACTGGTGCCATCAGGCTCTCCATGGGGGGAAAATCTCCCATTTCATTCTTCCAGAAGCTGCATAATGCAGCTGGAGTGATTTGTGAAACCAAGTCACCTCTCAGCCACACTTGTGTCAACTCCTGAAATATTTTGCTATTGTAGTGCAGGAAAAGCACCTGCATCAGGGTCACCTGTGTCCTGGACAGCCCTGCTGATTGTTCAGTGTGGTTTTAAAACCTCCAAGCATTGCTAATAAATCTTTTAAAGCTTTGTTACCTTCAATGGTTCTATTAATAATGTTGCTGCTTCCCATGGTTCTTACTGGGCTTCAGGCAGAGCATGAACTGTAGGGGTGCTCATAATAACTGACCCAGAGGCAGTGTGAGGTGAGGGTGGGTGAATTAAAATCAGTTATTGGCTGTTACAAATAATCGTTGTGCCTTGGTTTATATCAGGTGAATGCAAAGTGCAACTTCAGGCTTCTGCTTGCCACATGTAAATAAACTGTGTCACCCTAAGAGTTACAGTGTTTTTTCTCTTGTCTGAAAGTGTGGCTGTTGCTGAAACAGTGTCAGATTGCTGCTGGGGAACGTGAACTGAAGGGATGAAATAAACAGGTTAAATTCTGTGATAGCAGAAATCCTTGCAGGTTTTATTTATTTATTATTATTTTTTTTGTTGTTAATAATTTCTTAGGCATTCTCATACAGTTCCAGATAATTAGCTGTATGTGAGAGTGCCATAAATATCATCCTGCTTATAAAAGGTAGGCCTTGGATTGCCATCTGGATGTCATCCCAAATGGAAATCATGGTCAAGTGATGCTGTGATTGTCTGTTATTTAAGTTACCCAAATTTATTAACTTTGTACTTGGACTAAGTCTAAAAGTTTGTTTCTGAACAGAAAAGAGCTTGTGAGGAAACTGATTGTGTGTGAGTTGGAATGTAGCTTATAGAGGGATGTGTGAGTGGTACATTTGTAGCAAGGGTATCATGAAATGATATTGTTATCTAAGCTCTACTTCCAATAAATTTAATTAAAAACTCAGATAGGAGCTCAAGGCTTCACCATTTCCTGACCAGTGACTGGGAAAAGACAATGGAGGAAGGGAGAAGTCATTAAGATCATCTGGAACAAAGTCCTACAGTGGAATTGACTTTGATTTCCCCAAATCACATTGATTTGCAATAAGGTTTTTACAACTCCAGAAGCACCATTTGGGTGCCAAGGGACCATATCTCTCACAGAAGCATCTGTCTGGGGATAACTCATGTATTTGAGGTCTTCTAAGCAGTGCAGGTTTTCTTTTAATCCCCAGAAATGGCCTTTGAAAGGGAGACTTGTGTTGCTTTCCATTCCCATCTTCACCTCTGCAGCAGTGCCCCAGTTCCAGGACAGCTGCTCTGGCCTTTCACAACAGTGAAATTGGTGTCACTCATTCCAGCCTTGCTCCTGCCTGTGCAATTAAGAATGGCAGAAAATAAGCCTTCATTTCAGGAATTAAAAAATAAATTACCTGCATTTAAGAAGATAAAAATGTCAGCACTGAATTGCTGTGTTGGCCCCTTAAACTCTGTGTTTCTAAGGATAAACTTTTGGAAGTACTGCAAGCACCTTGCACGCGCTGTTACTTTATCTCTGTGGGGTTTTTGTGTTTGACTTAAAATAACAATCTGGCCTTCATGGTTGTTACAAGCTGTATTTCTAGCTGCTAACTTAGTTCTGCTTAAAGCAGGTCTATGGAGTTACCTAACAGAACAAAAAATTCCTGGGTTGTTTGGTTACTCAGATTCTAAAGTGTTCTGGATTTTTTTCATATTTTTGCATTTTTAGTCATACTTCCTTAGACTGCTTTTCTCAAGTTAAAAAAGTCAAATATATCTAGAGCACAGTTGTGGCATTTCCCAGCAAATTTGCTAATGCTGTCTTCAGTTACATAATCCACAGTGGGAAGTGAAATAAGGCACCAGGCAACTTTCTATTATTAATCAATTTTTTCTTTCACTTGATCAGGATTAGCTTTGAAGCAAGGAATGACCTGGAAGAAAAGCTGTTTGATATTTCACTGCTATTTTTTAAAAATAATCCACTGCATTTGGAAATTATTCTCCTTTCTTAGTAAATGCTGTTTTGACTTTCCTGAAAATAAGTTGAAATACTGGTTTGCCTGTAGAAATATTTGTGTTGGGATTCTCCTAGACTTTTTAGACCATTTTCTTCTGACTCATAGAATTGTTCAAACACTTCTGTGGAGAAGATGTGGAGAAAATTTGGTGATTGCTTTTTTAGGGAAGAGTTTTGAGATAGATTTGGAGGATTTGTTCCAAAATAGGAAGGGGATGAATTCCTGCAGAGCAGAATAGGCACTGTTTTCCAGAGACAAACAAGAACTGATGTTTTCTGTTCCTTCAAGATTTGGTGATTTAGAGTTGACCTGTTGCTTATAGAATATAAGAGAACAAACTCAATGAGCTGCTGCCTGCCTTACATCTCAGTAAATCTGGTGACTTTTGCTCACATCAATAATCCTTTCTTCAATTGCTCTGTGTTCCTCATTGAGCCAAGGCTTTACCAGCCACTCTTGCTCGTTCTGTGCCTTCCTGACCCTCCTGTGCAATCTCCCACTTCAGGCTTTGTTTCCCAATTGGAGGCTCTGGGGATTATGGTGGATGCAAGGTAAAGTCAGTTATTGACTTTCAGTGTATTCTGATTTTATTTGCCTCCTCTTTGAACCATCTTTTTATGTAGGGAAGGCTTTAAGTTCTTGTAGTAAGAATCTTGTGTAGCTCTTAATAATTTCTGTTGCCTTCCTCTAGATTTTTTTTAGTGCATCATCTTCTCAAAACCATTCAATCAGAATTAATATGAATAATAGTATATAATTACCTGTACTAAACTTTTTATTGTAATTTACCATAATTTTGCATTTACCATTTATTTTACTTGATTATTACAGGGAATATCATATACTGACGTGTTATCTGCAGATCCCCCATGTGATTTATTGTGCAGTGGTGAACAAGCACATTGAACTTAACTTCAGGAGTGTGCACACAAAGTTTTCATAGCTGATTTATTCATGGAAGACATGCAGGCTCCATTTGAGTGTGTGGCTGAGAGCTCTTTTCTTTAATTAAAATCTCCTTCAGAAGGTAACTTGTGTTTGTCAGCTGTCTGAAGATTCTCACATCACTGCATTACAAACCTGCAAAATAGCAAAGAAATTTTATTTTTTATTTATTAACTGGTTTCTATATTTTTCGAATGAACAAAAAGGAAAACCATTTTTAAGACTAGAGTCTATTTATTTTTTTCAATCTGTCAATTTATTTTGTCATTCCTGCCAAGAGCCTCACACAGATTGACAGGAATGGCTGTTCTGAAGAATTCTACACTTGCTGTGTTGAGTTCCTCAAGGAAATGTTACAGCAGACTGACTTTCTGCTTGGGTTTATTATCACTTATTGAAACAAGACTCAGTGGCATTTGTAGCTAAGAAATTAGGCAATGTCTGACCATTTTACTTGCCTTTTATACACTTTCCCCCTGGAAAATCACAATATCTATTTGGATCAATGCCTGAGAGTTATTTAGGATGAAGCTTTCTGAGCACTTCGGAGCTTACCAGCTGTTAAGAGTTAATTCTGTTGTTACACTTTGTTATCAGAGTTGTGTGAGAGCTTTTGATTGACTATGATTAATGCTGCAGAACTTCAGAGAGGCTCTGTTATTAATGTGCTGATTGACATAAAATTATTCTAGTGAGAGCATTTCAATAGCTGAAAATCCATCATCTTGATTATTATTGCTGCAGAATGCCATGGAAATGAGTAGTCAGCTGTACATTATTGTAACTCTTGTTGAGAGTCAGGTGCCTCACTGGAGTCTCTCAGATACAGATCTGCTTTTGTTTGGCAGTCCATCAGAAACAGTGTGACTGCTGTTTGTAAAAGTGATTTAATTCATGGAAATTTGGGAACATTTTCTCAGGCATCACCATTATTCAGGGCTGAGTGCAATGCACACATCCCTGTGTTGGTGCCAGTAAAATGCAGCCTGTGAGCTGTGGAGTGAACAGCTCAGGGCAGTGAGAGCTGACCTGTCCAGCTGGGAAATGGGATCAGAATGTTCAAACCCCACCTTTGCCATGGTTGGATCCTCAGCCAGGTCTGGAAAGTTGCCTTGGGCTTTTCCCAAGGAGTAGATGAGTTGAGGAAAAAAAATGGACTTTCCTGCAAAATATTCCCTTTCAAGTTGCAGGTGAAGAGCAGCAAGTGCAGTGTTTCTGATCCTACAGACCCTTGGCAGGATTGCAAAAGCAAAGAGGACTTTGTGCTGCAGCTTAGCTCAGAGCTCTCAAATCCTGAACTGTTGGGTGTCACCCCACTCAGATACCAGAGCTGGTTTTATTTTCTGGTTCCTTACCTGCACATTAAATTGTCCAAGTTATGTTACAGTGACATTTCTGTAGTCTTAGTGGATGTTTGGTATAAAACAGAAATGTCACTGTAACATAACTTGGACAAATTTGGTATAAAATTTGTCCAAGTTATGTTATAGTGACATTTTATGTCTGTAATCTGTTTCAGTTGTTTTAAACTAAACTATTTAAAACTAAAACTTACAGTTTTAACCCATTTAGATCAAATTAGCTTTTCATCTCAGATGTAGCACTTAACTGAGCAGAAGACAAGTATATTTGTGCTCTGAGATTTATTTTCACTGTTTGAAAAATGGAAGAAGTTGCTGTTCCCTGTAATAACTTCATGAGCCTGTGACCTTGCTTGGTGTCACAAGTGAAGCACATGGCAACTTGCTCTTGTCTGGTTTGGGCCATTTATAAATTTAGAACTTCTGTTGTTGGTCTTGTTAACATGAGCACCAACTGTTGCTGTTGTCCTGTAGCACAGTCCTTTTGAGAAATGGGCTGGTTGGGCAACTGGAGGATTACAGTTCCTTTGGAAATATAATTCAGTGTATCTCATGTTATCAGAGAGGGCTGACAGGCCTTTCTCTAAGAAACGTCAGTGGGCTGTGGCTGAAATGAATGAAACACTTTGTTTCACCAAGGAAGTGAAGCAAATCTTCCACCGTTTCCCAGCAGATAAAAATATTTTGGTGACTATGTTGTACATTAAAATGATGAATTTAGATAGTCACCATTGTATTATCCTATTTTATCTACTTCTGTAAAGGACCTGCTGTGGTATTCTGCCACATGACCTTGGATTTGTCACTCTGAAGCTGGAAGGAGATAAATATTTTCAAATTTAACAGAGGAGCAGAGTTTTCATGCTGCAAATGTGTTCTGACAGGAGCTGGTTATTAACAATTAATGTTCTTTGCTAGGTTGGAGACCCAGTTGAGAAGATGCTGTAATATTTTAAATGAGGACTGGTGGAAAAACACTGCATACCTGTAGTGAAGAAATAGAGTAAGCTTAAAGGAAAGAAATTTGGAGATGGATATCAAAGAGTGGGTGAAATACACTGTAAAACACAGAGGGGTGATTTACTGGGAATACTTGGAGAAAAAATTCTGAAAAGTGGTAACCGTAAACGACATGAAAAATTTGAATAAAACGAATAACAGAACAAATCTGAGTGACTGTCAGTGCAAACATTGAGTGTGACCTTGTGCAGTTGTGAGGGGTTTAATTTTATCCCTGGGAGCTTTAGCATGGTGGGAGCACTGTCTGTGAGAGGCTTTGCTCCTGTTTCTCAGGGTGGGGACTCTTGTTGCAGTAATCCTTGGGCCCTGTTGGACACAAAGGCAGCCCTGTCCTGGGGATTGGTACAGCTGTGTTCTCCAGGCACAGCCAGCACCCCTCTTCAGGCAAACATTTGCATCAGGGTTGGTTTTCCCTGCAGTGACAACTTTTCATGTGTGGCACAGAGGGAAAATTGCTGTGGATAGTGACACCACCTTTATCAGCTGTGTGAGAATGGCTCTGGGTCTGCAGTGGACTCAAAAGTCCTTTTTTTCTATTATTTTTTTTAATGTCACTTATTTGTGTGACTGCTGCTGAATTGGAGCATATCTGGTTTGTCAAAGAGCAGAATAAAATGGCAGTAAAGGCCTAAGTAGTTACTTTTGAGGATAACTTAGCTAAAACCACAAATATTTTTGATGTAATCCTCTCAAATGTTCAATGAACCAAATAGGGCCATGACAAATATTTGGGTTTTTTATTACAGATAAAGGCAGACTGATCTAGCAGTGCTCATTTTAAAAACTTGCTAGAACAGGGAGTTGTGTGAGGACTTCCATTACCTTTAAATGCTGCTGTCAATATAAGTGGTATTTCTAATTATCTGAGAGTAACTTCATTTCACAAACATTTTGGAACAAACTAGTGACTGGAAGCAAATTTTCTGGGCTTAGATAAAAGCTCTGATTGGTTAAAGCAAAGATTTAAATTTAGACATTCTCGGTATTAAATACACAATTTGGGTGCTCTATTTTTAACTGAATTTTAAATAAAAACTGGCTAAATATAGAGAACAGTTATTTCTGGAAAGTGTGTGTGCCAGCTGACATTTCTTTTGCTGTTGCTTTTGTCTTTATACTTAGCAAAACAAAAGCTGATGGAATAGAAGTACAGAGAAGAATTTTCATCATGTTTTCTGTCCTGGGCTGGCTGTGGGAGCTGTGGCAGCCATGGAGCAACTTGCTGGAAATTTGTAGTGAATGAGGGGAGGCAGGAAAATACCAAGAATTGGAGTGATAGAAAAAGTCTAGAGCAAGTCTGATCCCATATTTGTGTCCCATTTCTACTGTTTTACAAATACTGGCATAAGGGCAAAATAACATTTCCAAATCTTGCTAGGATTAAAGCTCTCCATTTAATTATTTATACTTAATTGTTCCATCACGGCTCTTGTGTGAGTTAAAATTGCATGGAATTAAACCTTTGTTTGCCATGCCTTGTAATTGTTGGGTGACATTCTGTACTACTTAAGTCATTAGAAGTCTTGTAGTCTGTAAATTTAAGACTTCCTGGGCTGTGCACTCAGGTTAGTCAGAAAGCAGAACACGTTGGGGATTGGAATGAGATGCTGCAAGAGTGGATGACATACTCTGGCAGACAGTGTAAACTGGTTTTTTCTCTTGTCTGGTGCAGAGTTATGGTACATAATTTAATTTACAAAAAGTAACTTGTAGGAAGAAGACCAGGGACAGCTCATAGTTCAGCTGGTAGGGATTGGTGTAATCCCACACATTTAACACAGGCTTCCCACTCAGAGTTTTTCACCAGTTTTTTAAAATCTGTTTGTCTGAAATTTGTGAACAGTGTCAAATTCTGTAGTCTCACAAACTCTCTATAATGGCAATACATTCCCTTCTGCTTTTTACAAACTCTTGGGTCATTTCTTTCTCTTGGCATGGCACACCTGTGGTGTCATCCTCACCTTTCTTGTACTCTCTACCATAATTCCAGAAGTTTGTGGTGAGACACAGTAACATGATCTTCAGTGCTATCATTAAAGTGGAGACTTTGCCAAACATTTGCAGAAATTGGTGTTTTAAATAGCCCAGCTCAGAATTTTCTTATGCTTTCCATGGCAACAAGTTCATCTGTTATGCAAATGTCACTTTAACAGTCTCTGTCAGTGCATGGCTGTTTCTTCCCTGCAAAAAGGGTATTTAGTGCTTGGAACCAATAGTTCATGCACAGTTTGGAGCATTTACCTCTTCAGGTGTCCTGAAACACCTTCCCAAGGTGTTCATCACTCCTTTTGTATTGTGCTTGGAAAATGCAGTGATTAAAATGTGCTCTTTGTTAATGGGGAGCATTATACAACAGGCAGTTTGGTATTAATAGAATTGCTGTGAAGTTTGCCTTCCTCTTTCTCCTGCTCCTACTGGGTAAGCTTGAAAGTGCCTTTTTATGGAAGAGAAGATGCAAGTTCTGCTGGAAAAAATTACAGAGAAACCTTTGCTCACTGCATTTGCCCAGAATCTGTAGATAATTCACAAGACTTTTCTGTACTACATAGCTGTGTGTATTCTTCCTCTCCAGCTTTATTTGATTTATTAGGTCTGGGCAGATTGACTGAACAGAACCATGATTTCTGCAGCTCTGAAATATTCCTGTGGTTCTCAGGAGCTGGAGGTTAAAGTTCTGTTGTGATTGTTTTTGTACACTGTGAAACAGCTCATTTCAATTTTAGTGTTTCATTTGCTTAACAATCCAAGTTATGCCTGCACAAAGGAGTTGTATCTGATAACTTCATAATGGTGTTGCAACAAGTGCACTCCACCAAATACTTACAATGATGACAGATTGAAGGAAACAAGGTAATAAAAGCTTTTACATTTTGCTTTTTTTTCAGGTTTTCATACCTACCTGACAGCATTGTTGAAATAGGCCTCTTAATGATATTGTGTGTGGAGCCATTTACATTTAATTGACATCTCTGTTAATGAGGTGTTTAAAAAATTGATCTGAGTTTTGAATTTCACCCTTAGACTTGCTGGAATTAAAATGTGCTGACTTTGCCTCTAAAATTTTCTGGTTTAGCAAGATTCAGTACTGAAAATGGAGATTTTCATGTGCCTGGGATGATCTGTAGCCAAAGTGGGAAATTCTCCTAGTACAGCTTATCTATCTTACACTGACAGAGAAATAAAAATTAAAAGCTTTTGCATTTTGTGGAGCACCTCCAGCCAGTGCAACTTAGATTTAATTTTTTGAAGCAAGTTTTGCTGTTCTTTTGGTTGTAGCATTCTGTGTGTGAAAAAGGCACTCATGTGTTCTGGCCTGTCTGCAGAACAAACAACTACTCACATTTTTACTGATATCTGAAGGCTTGAGGAATTTATTTTTAAAAGCATGACATCAAGCAGCACTCTAGATACAAGAACAGATGAATTCTGGTGCACAGCAAGCTGTTTCTCAAATCAAAATTCAAATTGTTAAAAGTATGTTAAAATCCATTAATCAAAAGAAATTATAGTGCAGTTGTTTTCTGTTGAATTTTCCAATAGAATGTTTTAGCTTGAATATTCACTTAATCTTTATTCCATTCTTTTTAATGCCAAAATACTGATTTTTTTTTTCAATAGGAGAAAATAATTAGACGTTGTTTTATAAAATAGTAGCAGCTATTGCATGGGATCGATGCAGACTTTAATCTCAACCAGTTCCAAGGGGTTTACCAGTGAGTTTATGTTATTACACTGTGATTCACACATTGAACTGTGTGACATTGTCAGTGTAATGTGTCAGTTTGTCTTTTCCCTTCAGCCACAGCCTTGCCAAGTGCTGCCCTTGTCTGTCCTCTAAAAATACTTTCCAGGGGGTCTCTGAGGGAGCTTCTCCACTGTTTTCCTGGAGACTTGAGATTTGGGCAGCTTTCTGTGGTAGGTTGGAGATTTGGGCAGGTTTCTTTGCAGGTTTGAGATTTGGGCAGGTTTGGGATTTGGGCAGGTTTCTGTGGTAGGTTGGAGATTTGGGCAGGTTTGAGATTTGGGCAGGTTTTTATGGCAGGTTTGAGAATTGGGCAGGTTTCTGTGGTACTCTTTTAGCAGTCATGGGTAAGGTCTGGGTTTGTTACTGAGCTGCAGTTAGAGTTGTTGGCTACAGATCTCAAAGAAGTAACAGTAATTTCAGCTCATACCAATGATTCTTTTCCCTTATTGACCCAAGAATTTTGGGGAGACAAGTGTCCACATTCTGTATTTCTGTAAGAGATTGAAGCAGTGTTTGAGCTCAGGTGTGAATGTCCTTCTTCCTTAATGATCTTAACTGTGAACAGGTTTGGTGCTGCAGTTAAAGCTTATTAAAGACAATGGCATCTTGTACAGTTGAGCAATATTTAATTATAGAGTTCAGCTCCAAGTGTATGGAAAGACTGTGTTAAATGTCTTCCCTCCCAGCTTCTGAGTAGGCTTATTCCATCCCACCAGAAATAACTCTGTGGTTTAATAATCCCATTAATAGTTTGGTTAACAACAAAAGTCTGAGCCCAGCTAACTGTAGGTTCTTCAGAGGTGTCTTGGTTTTATCAATAAGATGAAGTTTGGGCAAATAAAGATTCCTCCTCTCTTACACTTTACTCTGTTGTTATCTGAGCTGCTCCAGAGTTAGTGGCAGTGCTGATGCCTTGGCCATGGCAGCAGCCTGAGTTCTCCTGGGCCTGTGCACTGTTACAAAGGGATTGTAAAGGTGTGAAGGCTGAGCTGTCTTCAGGAGAAGTGGAGAGGAGAGAAAAAGGAACCCTATTGAAGGTTGCAAGACAAATTACAGATTGGTGAATTCCTCTTTTGATCTTCATCACTGCAGACAAGTTCCTACTTTCCATCTGTTTATTTCATTCATTTTCCTTTGCATCTCTCTTTTACAATTCTTCTAAAGCACATACACACATATTAAGTTCTGCCCTTCATTTATTCTTTTGTCATTGTTTCCATTTCACTTTCCCTGTGTTTCATTCCTGTATCTTTCTTGTTTAGACCAAGTGGAGGATCCAGCTGGCCGTAGCAGCCATGTAGGACCCTTCAGGAACCTGATGGTAAGTGCACGTGTGTGCTTATACTCAGGCTTCCACCAGGTTCTGTGTTCAGAGCATTTCCCCTCCTGCAGCCTTCAGTTCACTCCTGACCTCAGAAACAACAGGAAAACCAAGGGACAGCCTTGGACTGCTCATTGATACCATTTATATCAGTTGTAGGTTGTGTTTTTATTGGAAATCTACAGGAAGAAAGTTCAAGTTTATATGGATTTTAAAAGCACTTTGAGAACTCATGAGAGAAAATCTATCAACAGACACTTAAAAAATGTTTCTGAACTCCAAATACATGAAAGCTGGGAGAGCAAGCAGTGAAGTATCACCTGTTACTCTGTTCTTAAATTCTCTTGCTGGGCTCTTGCTGTTGAATGGTCAGGACCATGGAATTGTGCATCTGGGACAGTCACTGTCATGTTTCAATGCAGTGAATTCTTTGAACCTTTTTAGAGAAAGCTGCAGCCTAGAAAATGAACAAACTAAAGCCATCTACAATGTTTGGTGTCTCTCATTGATTTGTGTCAGAAATTGATCTGACACATCTGAAGTGTTGTGTGTGCACAAGGAGTTTGTTCACTGTTCAGAGAAAGGGCAAGCTGGGAGCTGGGTGAATCCTCTCTTCAAACGCATTGGTGCTCCAAGGCCAAGAACTTGAAACACCTCCAGCTGTATCATGGAGCACGTTACATCATGAGTGACTTGCATCTCTTTTTAGGACTGGCAGAACTTGCAAATGCTCTGCTTTCCATCAGTAGCATAAGGAATGTGACACAATACCTTGATTTTGTGTGAAAATCCTGCTATTGTAGTGATTTCTCAGATTATAAACAGATTTGAGGTACTATAAATTTTATATTCTCTAACTGGATGACACTGAAACATGTCTGCATGCTTTAGCACTTGGGATTTGTGTTGGTGCCTTTTCATACTTACCTCACCCTTGAAAGAGCACAGTATATTTCTAATATTGTTAGAAAAAAGAATTAATTTAGAGACTTTGACAGTAACTTGTTGTTTTGCTGAAATTCAGGGCTGCTGTAGAGTTAGATACAGAATTGCACTGTGGGGGGAAAAAATGTCTGAGCACATGTCAGGTTTGGCAGGTGAGAGGGGCCTGTGCACCAACCTTTTAATTCTTGTTTCCAGTCAAGAATTTTGTTGGTTTTAGGTCAAAATACTGATAGTGGTCTTCAGATGATAAGTGGTCTGCAAAAATTTTGAGAGTTCTTAGGAATGATGTATGATTTGTTGTGTCACTGAATTATGTATGATTTCTTATGTCACTCATAAGGTGTATTGTGATGCATGTTTGATTCCTAGGAATGTGTTGGAATCTTACATTTCCACTTTTTCCCTAAGTGGAACTGTTGATTTTGTTACTGAACATTCCCAGAAAATTTCAAGTGACTTGAGAGATACTTCTGGAAACTTCTTTGATATCCTTCATACTCAGATCTTGGTAGTGTTGGTTCTAATAATGAGCATTAAAGGTGCTGATAATAAAAAAAATGGTGCTCAAATTGGACTTTCAGTAGCTTGTCACATAAAGAAAGATGTGCTTTAACTTCCTCATGCCTATGTGAGCACCCAGGTATGTGCTAAATCTTCTGACAGTCACAGGTATTTGGTATAAAAGCAAAATTCAGTGTTGAGTTGTTCAAACAATCCAGGAATGTCCTTTATGGCAGGTTAGACATGGGCATCATAACAATAATTGAGGATATTCAGAGAAAATTGCTAGGAGAATTTGTGTGTCTTGTCCAAAGGTGACAAAAATTCAGTCTGAGTGACTGTTGTCAGGTTATAGGACTAAAATCTGTTAAATTAGATAAGAAATTTAAAAATGCTTA
This sequence comes from Melospiza georgiana, assembly GCF_028018845.1. Lineage (NCBI taxonomy): Eukaryota > Metazoa > Chordata > Aves > Passeriformes > Passerellidae > Melospiza > Melospiza georgiana. The sequence goes on from NC_080451.1 coordinate 7,092,837, forward strand.
TTATATACATAAAACTGGAACACATTGGAATTTGGGGACAGCCTATGAAATCTGAGCTCCTTGGGAGGAAATATAGATAATGATTTAGTTTGTTGAAATCAAAACAAGTGAGGCTGTCTGAGCTGTTCTCTTGGGGGGTATTTGTACTTGGAACTTCCTGGAACAGAGGAGCATTTTTTGTTTTTTAAGGCATTTCAGTTTCTTGGCTCAGGATGTGACAAATATTTTCAAGGGGTAAAAAGGAGGAGTTTGACAAGATTGTGATGTGGAAGAATGTGCTTCTAGCTAGGAAATGGATTTAGGGCTGTGATGGACATTTCTGATCAGAGGGAATGGGCAGTGTCTTATAAAGTAGAATTTGTGTGTTAGAGGGGGCACAGGAGGAGTTTGGGCTGCTTCTGAACAGTTGTGTGGAGTTTCAGTGGTGGTTTCTGTATTCTGTGTGGAGAATACAGTCTGCAATGAAGTGAATGAAAAACTATATAAACTTTCATTTGTTATGACACACCCCATACCATAATTTCTGTATGTTATAGGCCTGAATCTGTAACATTAATGGCAAAAATCAGCAGTACTTTGTAGTGGTCAGCTCTTTGCATATAATGCCCTTTTGTGTTCATCATCCTCTACAACTAATACATGCTGCTGCTTCATTTTGCTAACAGAAAGTGACAACTTGAAAGTGGTGTTTGGATCAGGACCCATCCAAATACCTTCAGTGTTTGCTGTTACCAGTTCCATCTCATTTGGTTGTACTGCCTTTGCCCTGGTTGTCAAGCTCATGCTGCTTTCACTCTTCTCATGAAGTTATTGCTTCATTGTTTTTATCATAACTCTTCTCATCATGCAGAATGTTTATACAATGAAAATAAACCTCTGTGGGTTTCTATTTTGTAAGGTCTTCCAATTAACATTAGGATTAATTGTGTATGAAGAGATTTTCTATTTTCCATACACTTCTGTGAGATTTAGGAATTTTGTGGCCCCATTAAGGGATTGGGTACCTGCATTATGTGAGCTGCTTAATCCTGGACAGGTGGTTTGTTCTTGCTTTGAAAGTGAGAAAAGTATTTCAAGTGTGTGAAGTTTTTTACCTGAATGCTGTCTGTTCTCCTACAGGGTCTCTGCAGGAGTTTGTTGTACTCCAAAGCTGAGGGTTTAAATCTGCCACTGATACATGACAAATAAAATTGTTAAGCAAGAATAATAAATGCTTTTTTCCCACTAGGAAAGAAGAAGACTCAGGAAAGTAAAAACAAGGGAAAGAAGGCAGCAGATACAAAACAGAAAAAGACTGATTTGGATTCTACTTCTGCAGATATGAGGGATTCTAAAGAAGGTGAGTTCTCAAGTATATTATTTTTTCCTTCTCTTTATCTTTTTGAAGCAAAGGATGTTTGTCATGTTTAGTCCATTAGCAGGTTATCTTACTGTAGCAAAGTGAACATGTTTATATTGTTTACCCCAGTTGTTTTACTAGTTGGGAACTTGGCTGTTAGAAGCATGTCATTAAACATAAAACTCTGACCACAGGGAAAATTAATGTGCTGCAAAATTGAGATAGAAACACAAACTCCTTACAGGATAATATCAGAGCAAAAACCTTATTCTAGTGTCTTGGAGCTTAGTTTCATGGTCATTATTTATTGCTAATTAACAAAGTCAGTACCAAGGGGGGGGGAAAGACACTATTAATTATTTTGGCCCATAACTCTTCCATTCCTTTCCTCTGTTGTCCCTTCTGCTGGCACAACACGAGCACCACTGCTGAGGTGTCTCATGGTCCAGCTAAGGAATGGAGAAGGATTTTTGCTCTATACTGTACCTACTTAGGCAACATGGTGGGGATTGGCAGCAGAGGTCTTTTATTAGAATCATTGCAGAATCACAGAATATTTTGGGTTGGAAGGGATCTTAAGGCTTATCTCCTTCCAAAGGCAGGGACACTTTTCACTAGACAAGGTTGCTCAGAGCACCATCCAACCTGGCCTTCTTTTCTTCTGCAATGGATATCCTTGAGAACAGATGGGTAGGACTTGAATGCAGGAAAACATCCATCCTCATGAGTAAATAAATGGGAAGTGTGATATTGTCTTGGGTCAGGAATGTTGGATATGTTGTGCGACAAGAAAAAAGGAGAAGAAAGATGTAGCATATCCTGAAGTGTTTGGTAAAAATATCTCATGCTTTTCTTTACTGCACTCTTGTGTTCCAGGTCACAAAGAGGAAGATGAAGCTCCTTCTGTTTCTGCAGTGCTGTCTCTGGAACAAACAGCTGTGATTCAGGAGATGGTAAATCAGGATGTCCTTCCAAAGCTGATGGTCCCCAGTCCCACCAACGAAACACAAGTGGTAACTGAAGACAAACAAGGAGAAGCCATAAATTGTGCATCAGATGATTTAGATGACGATGAAGAGGAGGATGAAGAAGAGGAAGATGAAGAGGAGATAGAAGATACCAATATGCCTAAAGAAAATGCTGAAATGCCTTTGATATGCGAAGAAAAGTTGGACTCCATGGAAGAACAAAAGAGTACGTCAGAGGAATCTCCAGAAAGCTCTCCAAAGAAAAAACTCGTGGTGAAAATTCCAAAAGCAGAGGGGGAATCCAACGGTGATGTTCAGGAAACCTTCATGTTTCCTTGCCAGCATTGTGAGAGGAAGTTTACCACAAAGCAGGGACTGGAGCGCCACATGCACATCCACATCTCCACCCTGAGCCACGCGTTCAAGTGCCGCTACTGCGGGAAAGCCTTCGGCACTCAGATCAACCGGCGCAGGCACGAGCGGCGCCACGAGGCCGGGCCCAAAAGGAAACCATTCCTCACTCTCACCTCCTCACAACACTTGGATAATGTTGCTGATAACCAGGTGATTGTGGATGATGGTCTTAAAGATGACCTGAATGTTTCCAGTCTTGTGCAAGACTCTGTTGTCTTGGATTCTGAGAAAGTTTCCCAGGAAATGTCAAACTCGGCGTTTGCTGAGGAGAATAAGGAGCCCAAAGAATTGCATCCGTGCAAATACTGCAAAAAGGTTTTTGGTACTCACACCAACATGAGGAGGCATCAGCGCAGGGTTCACGAGCGTCATCTTATTCCCAAAGGTGTCAGGAGAAAAGGGTTCTTCACTGAGGAGCCACCTCTCCCAGCAGAGCCAGCCCCAGCAGTCCAGAGTGTGTACATAGCAAGCACAGAAATAGAAGAGGAAGGTGAGGGAGATGATGTCTATCTTATGGATATATCCAGCAATATCTCTGAGAATTTAAATTACTACATTGATGGGAAAATTCAGTCCAACAGCAGCACTAGCAATTGTGATGTGATTCAGATGGAGTCCAACTCTGCAGACTTGTATGGACTGAATTGTATAATCAGTCCGGTCACAGTGGAAATTTCCACAAATTTAAAGGTTACACAAACACATGTGAATGAACCTCCTAAGGAACCCTCTAGCAGTGGGAGCAGTGAATCCAAAAAGAGAAGAACTGCCAGCCCTCCTCTTGTACCAAAAATAAAAACTGAAATAGACCCTGAACCTATAACTCCTACTAGTTCTTTAAATCTTCCTCTTAGCATTTCAACAGAAAGCTTAACTTTTCATAAAGAAAAAGGGGTTTATTTGTCATCAAAATTAAAGCAGCTTCTTCAGACACAGGACAGTAAGAAGATAACTCCATCAAGTGAAATCCCTAAAATAGGACCTTCTGTTACATCATCATCTGTTTTGCCTCCAGTATCCAGCAGGTTTAAAAGAAGGACCAGCTCTCCTCCCAGCTCTCCACAGCACAGTCCAGTGCTTCGAGACTTTGTCAAATCAGGTGAGGGAAAAACTGTGTGGAATGACAACATTAGGAGTTCAAAAATGCCAAAGTTAGAAAGCCACAGCAACTCACCTGCTTGGAGCTTGACTGCAAGGGAGGACAAAGAGACTTTGAGCCCTCATTGCTTTGAAGAATATAAAATATCAAAAGACTGGACAGCAGCTCCAACTTTTGGCAATGTGTGCAACCAGCAGCCCCTGGATTTATCCAGCGGTATGAAACAAAGGTCTGATGTCAAAAGCAAGACTCAGGTTCCCTGGGAATCTGTTTTAGATCTGAGTGTGCACAAGAAGCCTTGCAGCGATGCTGAAATGAGGGAATGCAAAGAGAACTCCACACATGCAACCTGCAGTGGTGTGAAGAAGAAGAAGCCCACCACGTGCATGCTGCAGAAGGTTCTGCTCAACGAGTACAACGGGACGGACGCAGGCCCGGAGCAGCCGGGCCCCGACAGCGCCGGCACGGCCCCACAGCCTCCAGCTGAGCCTGACGCTGATCCTGCTCCCTCAGCAGCGTCTGCCACTGACACTCAGCCCCTCAGCTCCTCTGCTGCCTCCCCTGTGCCAGCTGTGCAGCCTGCTGCCCCTGCCGTGTGCCAGCTGCCCCCGTTGTTAACGCCCACCAACCCCCCGTCCCCGCCGCCCTGCCTGCCCGTGCTAACCGTGGCCACGTCGCCGCCCCCCCTGCTCCCAACCATGCCCTTGCCCATCCCAGATGTCTCTGCCAGTGCCACCAACACCTCCTCCTGTCCCTCACCACTCTCCAACACTACTACCCAGTCCCCACTACCAGTTCTTTCACCTACAGTTTCTCCTTCTCCATCCCCCGTCCCTTCTGTTGAACCTCTTATTTCTGCTGCTTCACCTGGCCCCCCTAACCTGTCTTCTTCATCTTCCTCCTCTTCTTCCTCCTCTTTCTCATCCTCTTCCTCCTCATCCTCTCCATCTCCACCTCCTCTTTCTGTGGTTTCTTCTGTTGTTTCCTCTGCTGATAACCTTGAAAGTTCTCTCCCAATAATAAAACAGGAGGAAGCTGAAAGCGAGCAGCAGAAAGCGAGAGAGGAGCCTCACACTTCAGGTGAATCAGGAGTGGTGCAGGAAACCTTCAACAAGAGCTTTGTGTGCAATGTCTGTGAATCACCTTTCCTTTCCATTAAAGACCTAACGAAGCATTTATCCATTCATGCTGAGGAATGGCCCTTCAAATGTGAATTCTGTGTACAGCTTTTTAGGGATAAAACAGACTTGTCAGAACATCGCTTTCTGCTTCACGGAGTAGGGAATATCTTTGTTTGTTCGGTGTGTAAAAAGGAATTTGCTTTTTTGTGCAATTTGCAACAGCATCAACGGGATCTCCATCCAGACAAGGAGTGCACACATCATGAGTTTGAAAGTGGGACTTTGAGACCCCAGAATTTTACTGACCCCAGTAAGGCAAACGCAGAGCACATGCAGAACCTGCCAGAAGATTCTTTGGAGCCTTCAAAAGAGGAGGAAGATGAAGATCTAAATGATTCTTCTGAAGAGCTTTATACTACTATAAAAATAATGGCTTCTGGAGTGAAATCTAAAGATCCAGATGTCCGGATGGGCCTCAATCAACACTACCCAAGCTTTAAACCACCTCCATTTCAGTATCACCATCGGAATCCTATGGGGATTGGAGTTACTGCAACAAACTTCACAACCCATAATATCCCACAGACTTTTACCACTGCCATTCGATGCACAAAATGTGGCAAAAGTGTTGATAACATGCCTGAGTTACACAAACACATACTGGCCTGTGCATCTGCTAGTGATAAAAAGAGATACACACCTAAAAAAAATCCAGTTCCCCTCAAACAGACAGTGCAGCCTAAGAATGGCGTGGTGGTCATTGCTGGGCCTGGCAAAAACGCCTTCAGACGGATGGGTCAGCCTAAAAGACTCAATTTCAATGTGGAGATTAGCAAAATGTCCTCCAACAAACTAAAAATAAGTGCATTGAAAAAGAAAAACCAGCTTGTACAGAAAGCTATCCTGCAAAAAAAGAAATCTGCCCAGCAGAAGGCAGAGCTGAAAAATAACCCATCCGAGACAGACTCTCACATCTGCCCCTACTGTAACAGAGAGTTCACTTACATTGGGAGTTTGAACAAACATGCATCATACAGCTGCCCCAAAAAACCCATCTCTCCCTCCTCCAAAAAGAATTCTTCCAAAAAAAGTGCAGCTTCTTCCCCTGCCAACAGTGACAAAGGCAGCAACCAGCGCAGGCGAACGGCGGATGCAGAAATCAAAATGCAGAGCACTCAGCCTCACCTGGGCAAGACCAGAGCACGAACCTCAGGACCTGCACAGCTCCAGCTCCCCTCTGCCTCCTTCAAATCCAAACAAAACGTTAAATTTGTACCTTCCATGCGATCTAAAAAGCCAAATTCATCTTCATCCTTGAGGAACTCTAGTCCTGTAAGAGTGTCTAAAATGTCCCATGTTGATGGGAAAAAAACTAAAGTGGTTTCTAAGAGCAATTCCTCTGGAATCTCCAGCAAAGCCTCCCGGAAATTGCACGTCAGAATACAAAGGAATAGCAAAGCTGTTTTGCCAAGTAAATCTGCTGTGGCAAGTAAGAAAAAGGCAGACAGGTTCAGTGTCAAATCTAGAGAGAGGATTGGAGGACCAATCACACGGAGTCTGCAGCAGGCAGCAAATGCAGAAGCAGCAGAAAACAAAAGAGATGAAAGCAGTACAAAGCAAGAACTGAAAGATTTCAGGTAAGCATTTAATTTGAAGTTGAAACAACCCAGGAACACGTTGCTTGCTGTTTTGCTTGCTGGTCTTTTTTTTTTTTTTTTGTCCTTTTTTTTTGTCTTTTTTTTTGAGTTTCTCATGCTTAAATAAAAAAAGAAGTTGCATTTCCTAAAACATGGATGAGCAGCTTACTGATGCTGGGGTATGATGTACATACTTGATGCATTTTGTCATGTCATGAAATTATACACGGTTTGTATAGAGAATGTCTTTAATTATAAACTGAATTGAAAACTCTGGAACAAAAAAATGTCAATACCTGAGTGCAAATAAACTTCATGTCATTAAACTCAATGTTATTGGAGACACTGACCTTGTATTTGGTATCTGACATCTAAGGTAGCCCAGAAGCATTCTAGATTTATTTATGTTGGTTCACTAAGTTAAAAAATATGACTGCATTCTTTACTCACTAAAATAACTTGCTTTGGTTTGTAATAAAAAGCATTCTCTGCATATATATATATATATGAAAGAAACAAACCATGACCAAATACTTCCAAAATGTATGTGCATACGGACTGAGATCATAAAATACTTAATATAAGGGAAATAGACATGTAAGAAAAGTTACATGAACATGTAAATTTGTTAGAAGTATCATGCTTTTTATGTTTCACTATAAAACTTTATAATTAAAGTTCTATTTCTTTTTGAGAAGAAGCATTTTAATCACAAGAAAGGGTAATCCTTCAATAAATAAATAAAAAATCTTAATCTACGTGCCTGAGTCCCGATTTACGTCTTCATGTAGTCTCTCAAATCAACAGTATATTTTGCACAGTGTTTATAACCTTTGTTACCTTGCTCCTGCCCTGTTTTTCTTGGAAACAGGAGTCTGATTTGCTGAGGAACTTTCACCAAGCTCACTGGTAATTAAGAGTTCTTTTGGGGTTGGTAATTGCAGCGCCTGGCTGTGATTAACAGCAGATTTAGGGCCCAGGGTAGGGTTTGAATGGAAAGGAGGGGGAGGAACTGGCAGCCTCTGTCAGAAGAAGCAGAGCAGGATCTGTTCATTGTCAAAATCCAAACTGTTCACAGCTTGTGTGTCTCACAGTGAAGATCTCCAAATAGTGAGGAAATTCTTTGGAAAGTAAAGGTGTTCAATATAGCAGAATTATTCCCAAGTGCTGGAGGGGAATTTGACTTTAAATAATCCATACCCAAATTAGGATATGTTGAAGGAGAAAAATGTTATTTGGAATTTGGAGACTAATGGTGTAAAAATGCCTTTTAGGAACAAGAAATGTCTACCAGGCCTGTTCCCTTGGGACATAAACATCTTCGTGTTAATTCTCATCAGCTGCTCTCTTAGTTATGTGTGAAACTGCATTTAAATGCTGCCAGAACAGATCAGTAGAATGAGAAGCCAAAACACATCTTTCCATCTAAATGAATCATTTGACCTTAGGCAAAATAACCAAGTGCTTGGAAATGGGTGCACACGGGAATTGTTTGTAGTATTTGGGGAAATAACAATTGACCTGGGGCAAGGTTTCCTTGGCTGCCTCAAACACCCTTGGTTTGCTTTGGCTGCTTGGAGTCTTTATCATTTTAACAAATGGTTACACCAGGGAATTCTTTTTGCCTCTGAAGTAACTTTTATAAATCTAGATTGTCTGCTCAAATTCTTTTTCTATCGGTTCTGCAGTATGAAGAATTTTTCTGCCTTCATACACAAATATCAGCACAGTTTAACTTTGATTCTGCTCTATGTAGGCACTGTTGGGTTTTGATTTTTTTTCCCAGGAAATCTTAATATTTTTTCAAGACTTGCTTCATGTATATTTGTCTGCCAATTTGTTTTTCACCTTTCAGTTTTTCTGTGTAAACATACTTGTTCACAAATTGTTTTGTCATTTATCTTCAGTTTTTGTTTTGTTGGGTTTTTTTAAATTTCTATTTTCTAGGAATCTCCTGTAAAAACAAAACAAAACAAAAAAATCCTTTAATGCCATGAGAGCTGTTGCAGGCTCGTGTTAGGATAAGCACTACACCAAGGGATGTGAAATCCAAGCTTGTGAGACTCACAGCCATAGATTTTCTTATTTTGTGCTTGACACACGTGGGATAATTCAGATTAAATTCAAGGGTGCTGTTAATTAAACACAAATTGAACCCCACAGGAAATCAGCAGAAGGAATGAACTGAACCAAATGTTTTTGCTCTTGGTTTTGTGGATGGTGTCGGGCAGTTCAGTTGCTTTGCTTGGCAAATATTGTTTTACATACCCAGAGCAGGTTCCTTCAGCCTGTCCAGAAATCAGTGTGGATTCAGGGCCAACAATTGCTGCACTCCAAGGATTTTGGTCTTGCATTGGGTCTCTCAAAGCTTTTTGTCTCAGTGAGTCAGCAGAGGCCAACCTAGCAGGGCAGAATTACCTTCCCACCTTCTCCTCACTTTCTGAGTCTTTTAATGTCCAGGATACAGTGGGAAAAAAAGCCTGATTTGGATGTTTTATGGATTTTCCAAGTTCTTATTTACACATGCAAATAAAATTTATATAGCAGTGATGAATTTCTAAACACCAGATATATAATGGATGCAGTGTATCTTTTTATGCATAAGAAGGCTAGAGCAGGGCTAGAGACCTGCATATTTTGAAAATGAAATATATAATTATTCTAAAAGCTTGTACACCTCTAATTTAAGACAATGAATTGGTCTATTGTTCATAACAGCTTTTTATGGAAATACTGTTTGTCACGTGTTCATAGAGCTTTCACAATTAATGACAGAATGGATGGAAAGTTTCTTTATACAGACACCCCTTTTATTTTTTGTTCTTAAAAAGTAATCTACCTCTTTAAAATTTGTAGTTTAATACTTGTTTGGTGAATTTGTGCCACTTTTAACTTTCACTTTCACTATCATTCCCATTTTGTTACATTTCTGTTATGGGGACTTTATGTTGAAATATTGTATAAAGCATTTGTAGCAAGTTTAAGAAAATAAAATATTTAAAATTATTTAAATTGTTTTGGACACTTCAATTGTACTATATGTGATTTACATTTTACATTAATTTCATTTTGTTTTCATTTTGGGTTGTTAATCTTGGAGCATGTTCCTGTATTAAAGTTTGCTGTTAGGTATATTGTTTCTTCTATTGGAGAGTGCTATAAAGATTATTCTAATGAAAACATTAAAAATTGCAGTTTGACATAAAAGTGGGGTTGTCCTTGCTTTTGAATGCTGTAGCCTTGCTGGAGGGCTGTGAATGCAGGTAAGAACTGAAGAGGGATTTTCCTCCTCGTGTCCATCCTGTGCTGTGAGTTCCAGTCCCTGGTGTTGCTTAACGACCAACCAGATGGAAATATCATGACACATTTCCTAAAACCAATAAAGTGAACTTCTTAAAAACTTGGGGAAAACTTGCCTTTTGTTTGGAAAGCAGATGTGCCAAGAAAGAGCAAAGAAAGATAAAGATAAGAAAGATAAAGATAAGAAAGATAAAACAAGTTCATCTAGGAGGAGTTCAATGTGCCTGTGTCCTTCAGTTGTGTCCCCTGGTCAGTGACATGAATTTGTACCAATTGGCCACTTCTGACTTAGCCTGAGCATTTTTGGTTTTAATTGTGGACACAGCTGATTAAATTTAAACTGTTTAAATGAAAATTACATACACTGTTTCAACTTTGATACTATAGTATTCTGATATTATAGTTTTCTATTTTTATATGCTTTAAACTTGGTAAATAGTTCAATAAGAAAAATACATGCAAATGTTTTTTTTTGGCTCTAGACAATTGTGGAATGTTTGATTCCCTCCAGGGTGTGTGTTCTGCCTCTTGCAGTGGAGATGGAAGCAGCTGGGTCCATGTTAGTGTGGCAGTGGGGTGGGATGATGGAACATTGCTGAGGCTGAACAGCATTTGACAGCAGTCAGTTCCTTCACTGCTCCCAGCTAATCCAGTCGTGAGTTATTATCTCATTAAGTATAAGTTATTATTTTATGGAGTTGTCTGTTCAAATTAATACTTCTATCTGAATTTTGGTAAGAAGTCCCAGTTTATTTTTTCATGTTTTCCTTGAACATGTTCTGTCTATAACAACATTTGCCCTGAATTTGGAATGATGGGGGAGATCTGATGGAGTGATGCAGAGGTTCCAATGCTCATGGGGTGGTTTTGCACTCCCTGCAGTTTGGCATTTGCACCACAATGGGAGAGGTGAATCCTTGGTCTCCTTACAGCAGCAGTCACACCAAGGAGCTGGGAGGAAGCCACAGTGGAGGTTTTCACTCTTGGTTGGGTTTTACTGCATTTACCCAAGGGAAAATATTGTTTTGCATATCCAGTGTTGTATTTGGAGGCTTTATAAGAAAAAGGGAAACATGAAAAAAGTGAAGATTTACAGGCTTGAGATTGCAGAGGATGGGACATAAACTTGATTCATTGTTTCCAATCTTTACTGACAAAGGAAATATCACTTTGTGTTTGCTCTTGCTGCAGTCTGGGTATTTCAGTCACCTTGTGAGGATTTATTTGCCATGTCTAGCAGGGAACTGATGGTGAGTAAACCAGCCTCAGTCTTTAATATCATGGCAGAAATCATCCTGTCATTTTATGTGTGGTTTCTCTGTGATGTTAAATCCTGTTGGGTCCCCAGGATGTGCCACACTGAGATGGTCACCTGTGTTCACCAATTTATCAGGGAAATGCTGGGTGATGGAGATCTCCAAATGAGAGATGATCATCAAAGAGTTTCAGTCCTAAACAGGTGACTCATTACAAACAGAAATGTGCAGCTCTCATAGTCACTATTGCTATTGCATCTCATCTGCATAATTGAATTTCTCTGGCTTTTATAGCTGCCTCTGTAGGATCTGAAGCAACAATAAAGCTGTACCAGAGCCCACAGAGTGCTGACACGTCTTGAAATGCATCCAGACAGGCAATGAAAACAATTCCACTTGTCCTGTTTACAGAGGCCTAGTGACACGCTGGGTGAGATCAAATGAGTGTTGGTTTAATAAAAACAGAGATGCTGGAGCTGTTGTGGAGAGGCAGATCTGACAGGTTGTGTTTTCCTTGTTGTGTTTCCCATTTTCCAGTGTGCTGGAAGGCTTGGGAAGCACCTTGTGGCACAGCTGCCTGGGCTGTGCTCAGTGCTGGGTGTTGGAGCCAGGCCCCTCCTGCCCTCCAGGCTCCTCAGCCCTGGTGGGAGCTGCCCAGGGGATTCAGGCTGGGGTGGTTCTGCTCCTCTGCTGTGTCAGCAGTTTGTGTTGCAAGGCTGTTATTTGAAATTCTACTCTGGTTCCTGGTGATTTTCTTTGGGGAGATGTCATAGAGTTTGATGTCTAAATGTTCAATATTGAATGCAAATAGGAATAGCATTCACTTCATTTATTGTGGTTTATGACTTCATTTCCAAAATTATGGGCTCAGCTCCAGATTTTCACTGCACTTGGGTTAAGCCAAGGAGCTGAATTGCTAGAGACAGACAAATGGCCTGTGAATGACCTTAAAAAGAGAACTTAGAGGACCTTACACTAATTCTGGCTTTTATTTACTGAATGTCTGGTGACTCACATGATGCTGGAGTTCTGCTCAGGATGGAAAGGAGCTAAACAATAGATTTTGAACAAGCACGTGCTGAGTTGGAGCTGAGCTTTTGTGGTAAGTCTGTGATGAGAGAGGGGTGAACTATTTAATTAAACTGTAAGAAATAGCAGCTTCCTAGTGGAAAAAAGGATTTACCTTCCAGTACTTTGCAAGAGCAGAATGGTGAGGAAAATATATCTATTTCACAGCAAGATGCAAATAAAATACTCCTAAATATGGCATAGTATAAGTGTACACTGCCACAGCACAGCTTGGACTCGATGCCCTTGGGGGTCTTTTCCAGCCTCTGTGGGTCTGTGATTCCCTCTGCCCTTCAGGTAGTGCTGCTCAGCAGAGCTCAATCACAGAATCACACAATGATGAGGGTGGAAGAGACCTCCAAGATCATCAGGTCCAGTCTATGCCCTAACACCTCAACCAGACTCTAGCACCAAGTGCCATGTCCAGGCTTTTTAAGCACATCCAGAGATGGTGATTCTACCCCTCCCTGGGAGCATTCCAGTACTTTATTATTCTTGTGGTGAAAAATTTTTTCCTAATATCCAACCTCTACCTTCCCTGATGTAGCTTGAGACTGTGTCCTCTAATGGCTGTGTAAATGCCAGGACTTTTGCAGGGAAGGGATTTTGCTGGGAATGCAGAGCTCATTCCAACACACCCCCCTGTGCATAACCCCAGTGACTCAGTGGGGAATTTATGCAGTGTTTCCTTTTGGTGTCGAGATCCCTGCTCAGCATTGCAGTTGGAAGGAGGTGGGAAGATGAGGAGTAATGAATTCTTACATCACTGAGCTGCTTTGAAGAGTTTCACACTCAAACTCCACTGTCACTGGAACTTGAAGTTGTATTCTCTGTTCATTATGGCAAATTCAGTGTCCCTCATCTCCCTTTTCCAATCAAAACACACTTTTTTCTCTGGTTTCTTTTTTATGTAATGAGATGTGCAGGACTGAGGGCTCATCCTTGTTCAGCAATCCTTTGAAACTCTTCTGGTGTCACCATTTCTCTATAAATCTAAATAAAATAAACTACAGTGTTCCCTACGTGTGATGAAAGTTCTCTCATTCTGTTAAGAATGTGATTATTAGATACAAACTTTTTATCAAATCACATTACCTGACTGTATAGAAGATTAATTTGAATACTTCTATTTTTAATCCCAAATTGTTCACCTTTTGGCTTGCAAAATACTCTGTGACATTTTGAAAGGGCAGGAAGAGAAATTGCTGACATGATACTGTTCATCTAAATTTATAGGTTTACACCAAGATTTCTTAAGTGAATAAGACTGAGCTCAACTTGAAGTACCTTCAAGGCAACTGATTTTCTGGAGGAGCTCAGAAGCCATCTCAGTGCTGGATTCCTTTTCAAGTGGCTACTTTAGGTCACTGGTTGCTTTTAAAAATGTTAAATGCCATTTTAAAACTCCATTGTAAACCACCATTTTAAAATACCATTGTAAACCACCATTTTACTTAAATTTTAATGCATTAATTATAGAGTAAATTTTACTACATTAATTTTAGAGTCCCCCAGGTGAGTTTAGGCATGGTGTGAGATTTTTTTCCAGCAGTTCTCATTGTTGGTTGGGTGTTCATCACCCCAGTTCCTCGTGATCCACAGGGAGTGGAACTGAGCCAGCTCTGAAGAAACTGAAACTGCAGAGCAGGTGTGGAACAAAGCAGTTTGTGAGCTCCTGTGGGTGCAGAGCTGCTCTAAAGGATTCAGTTCTTTGAAGCACTGTGGTGGAGAGAGCTGTCAGGTCTCTTCTTGGAAGTCTAGAATGCAAAGGATCTCAATAACTGGTTTTTCCAGTTTAGATTCATGAAAGGCCTGACCATAATATTCATGTTCTGTGAAGGGAAGATAAAATCCTGACCTGCTCCAGCTCTTTCCCTGCTTTCATTAATAAACACACATAATTCTCCAAATATCCACAATACAGCACATGAAGATCCTTTTTGCTTTCTGCTGCTTCCCCATTTTCCACACAATGTCAGGACTTTTCCATACAAAAGGAGACATCCCTTTAAAGAAAACTCTATCCATAAACCAAAACTCTTTAAAGACATCCCTTTAAAGAAAACTCTATCCATAAACCAAAACTCCATCCATCAACCTTTTTGTCTTGAGAAATACTTTGTTTCACTGAAGAGACAAAAGAAGATGTTTTCCTTAGTGGGTGATGTTTTTATGTTTTTCCAAGTCCTTGTTTTGTGTATTTCCCATTAAGCAGTGTGCTGCTGCCAGAAAGCCCAGAAATGGCATTGATCCACCCTGACCCTTCTTGCTTCCCTTCTGGCCTGTGAAATTATTCAGCCTAATTCTGCAAAACCAAGAATTTGGGCTTAAACATCCACAATTCTTTTTTTTTTTTTTTCCTAAGCAGTCAATGATTTATGTCAGCTTAGCTATTTTCTTATTTAAGATTAGGAAACACTTGATAGAATAAGTTCCTGGCATGTTTATTGTTAAATGTAATGTGGAATGTGTGTGTGTGTCTGAAATTTTGGAGCATATGTTTAGGATTATTTTAGATTATAGAGTATAATCCTTGCAGAAAAAAAAAAATATTGAGGTAAAAATGTGAACATAAATCACCTGAATTTTGTTCACTGAATTTCCAGGTGGAACTGGCACCCACCTCAGATCACTCCAGCCTTCATGCCCACAAATATCATGGCTTATTTTTCTAGGATATTTCTAGATAATTAAACTAGCAACCCAGGAGAATGTTAATTGAAGGAGTGTGGTAGAAGACAAGCTAATTTGAATAAAAAATACCAAATGTATTTTGGGAATGTCTGAGGGAAGGGGGTGTGTGAGGATTTGGCATTTTTCCTGGCCTTTGAGTTTGTGTCTGCTGCTCATGGCAAGGCTGATGGGGAAGCCTGGGAAGGGATATGGAACTGGGAACTTGGTTTGGACAAATTAAATATTCAGGAGATAATTTAACCTGTGAGAGTAATGTGGGTGCTCTGGGAATCTCTTCCTTTGTTCAGTCCTGTTTCTGAGTGACCGTGGCAAATCCCTTTCCACCTGACTGTTCTGGATCTGAAAAACTGGGATTAGGGTACTGACCCACACTACAGAACACCTTCAGATCTGAGGATGGAAAACTTTAAGAGCTGGGATTTAGTATATTTTTTATTGTAGGGATACAATTTTTTATTGTATCACCAAACTGGGTGATTTATCTCTTCTACTTTGGGTATGCTCTCAGTTGTGAGAGGGAGCTGTAATAAATTGCCTCATTTAACTTCTGGGTCAGCTTTAATTTCTGGAATAGCATCTACCAAACTATTTTGTTTGGTTTTAAAGTCCTTATTTGACAGAAAAAACTTCGTGCACACAAATCCTTTCTGCTACCTGACATTTGGGTTCTGGGCCTTTTTTCCTTACAAGCAGAGGATGTTTTCTGATGTTATTTTTTATTTTTAATGTTTTTTTCTGGCTGGGGCTGCTCCCAGCAGTGGTTGTGGCAGAGCTGGGGCAGCCTGGGCTGTGCACAGGGTGTGAGGGGCTGGAACAGCCCTTGGCCCTTCCCATGGGACCATCCCTCACAGGGTGCCCCAGAATTCCTTTTCTTTGCCTGTCTCCAGTTACCCAGGGCTGAGATGGTGAAAGCAGGTGCAAAGTGACAGGGACAGAAATAGCAATGTCAGTCACTGCTCCTCATGCAGCAGGGGGATCTCAGCTCCCCTCCCTCTGAGAGAACAGCTCCCCTTGCCAAAACCATCCCCACATCCCAGCTCTTCTCTGGCCAGGCTCTCAAATGAGAGTTCTGCATCCACTGCAGGTGAGTGCTGGGCAAGGAGGGCCCTGATTGCTGTTGAACCATTTCAATTCTGCAGCTTTGGCAGAGCAGACAGGGCTCTGGTTTTGCAGCACTATGGAAAGGCAGCACTAAGAACTCCATCAGGAACTCAATTTCATTTTCTACTTGGAAAAAAAATTCCTTTTTTAGCTCATTCCTCTAATCCTCAGCTTCCAAATAACAAGCCATGTTATTGGCTTTAAAGCTTGAGGAAATTAGGGGTGAAGGATTGTAGAATTCTGGAGTAGTTTGGGACCTTAAAACCCATCTCTTTCACCCTTCCATGGGCAGGGACACCTTCCACTGCCCCAGGCTGCTCCAAGCCCCATCCAAGCTGGCCTTGGGCACTGCCAGGGGTGCCACAGCTTCTCTGGGCACCTGTGCCACCCTCACAGGGAAGAATTTCTTCCTAATGTCTGATCAGGGTGTGCATTTGAAAGTCTAGGTCAGATTTTCCCTGATATTTTGTCTCTTTGGATTTGAGCTTTTAACATTTTTTTCCTTTAGTTTTCCCATAGGATGCAGACCCTGCCTCACTGCATGCAAGAGCACACAGATGTCGTTGATTACAGAAGAATTTTAACTCATAATTAATATTTTGACAGAAAGCATTACTTACAAGGAGACATTCTGAACAGAAATAAACTAAAATTTCCCTCTTCTAGTTATAGTAAAAATCTGAAGCCAAACAAACTAAACTTATTTTGGATATTCTGCTGTTTCCCTTGGTAACAGCCCTTATATGGAACAACAAAAATCTGGCTCTTGTTGACCTCCCCATTACAATTTCTGGTTCTTCCACACTGGCTGAAGGTTCAGGATTGAATTCACAAGGGTTGGAGTGGATGATTTACACAGAACAATAACAAAAACTTTTGGCAGGCAATTTTAACCACCAATTTTAATTTGAAAATAATTGACTTGCTTGCTTTTCAAAATTTCTGTGGTTTTGGTTTTCTGTTGTAATGGAAAGTTTTGCACTTCTTTATGTCTAACTTGCAGTTGCATTGTGTGTAAGGACAAACTGAAATCTCCTTTAAAGGGTGTATATTGAACTCTAAAAATAACCCAGAGAGAAACCTGGCTTTGAACTTTTTTTAGACGTGTTGCTGTGTAAGAAAATGATATTTCAAAAGATGTTCCCTTGGAAGAACATAAGGGGTTTGGTTTGGTCAGAATTTTGAAGAATTTGCCTTGGGAAGGAAGGTATGGAATTACCTATGGGGTGCACAGGTGTGAGGGGAAGCAGACAAGTTTGTGCATGATGGCAGAAGGTGCTGAATTTAAAAACAAACAGGGGAATTTTTGAATCCTTTAGAGCATGGAAGTTTGGTTTCATTTGAACTGAATTGTATGTCTAGAATAGGGCAGAAGCAGTTGGACTTCCCTTGCTGTGAGTCATGTGTTCAGGCTTTCTTCCTGAAATCACAATCAACTGAGGCAAAAAATTAAAATGTTACAGTAAAAATCTCAGATTTTCCCTTTGGGACACTTGGTTTAAAATCTGAACTGCAATAAAGGCACAGTTGTGTCCTGTGCTTGTCAGTTCTGTCAGTGCAATTGTGACAGGAGTGCTCTGCCAACTTGGACCTGGGGAGGAATGACCAGGTGTGGTCTGTGCTCTGCTAAAGTAAAATTCCTTTTCCAAAAATATGTATTTCAAAACCTGATATGGTTTTCTTTTATGGTTTCTCCTGAGAGAATGGAACTTGTCTCTTCTAGTTTCTGATGCAGCTGTGGGTTTGTGTGTCCCCAGTGGGTCTGGGACACGGGGTGGGAGCCTGGATGCTGCTTCCAGTTGACATTTTCTGTTTCCTGCTTCAATAAACTCCCAGGGTAAGTTCAGAACAGGACAAAAATACCCTCTTACCTTCAGAAGTGGCTCTCGGTACTGCAGTGTGTGCTTTTCCTGTCTCATGGCTTGCCAAAGCACGGCTCTGGTTTTGTCCCTGACGCTCTCCTGCCTCTGTGCACATTGCAGGCTCCGCATGGCCTCTAGATGTCCCTCCTCATCCTCGCATAGCCCCAGCAGCAGGCAGTGCAAGAAACCCA
This sequence comes from Melospiza georgiana, assembly GCF_028018845.1. Classification (NCBI taxonomy): domain Eukaryota; kingdom Metazoa; phylum Chordata; class Aves; order Passeriformes; family Passerellidae; genus Melospiza; species Melospiza georgiana. Next base: position 7,110,887 of record NC_080451.1, read on the forward strand.
GCTCCAGCTCATCCCACTTCTTCAAGGAATAGACCCCGGGCATGTCTGACCACAGCAGGTACAGATATCGATGATATTTTTGCCCCTGATCAAGGAGGAAATGATGAGGAGAGCTCCATCTTATCAGAAGGCTAATTAATTACTTCATTATACAATATTATTCTATATTATATTACATTGCATCTAAACTGAATCTGCCAAGCACTCAACCCTGCACACACTGAACAGAATCTCATGACTGTGAGCTGATGGGCTTGGGCAAACCAATGACCCAGCCCCAGGTACTGGTGAGGCTGAGCTGAGTTTCTGTTGGTTTAAACAAACACTGTTTTCTGCTTCTTCATTTTCTCATTAACTTTCAGATAATAATCTCCTTTACCCTGATGGAACAGCTAAAGAACAGGATACTTAACATGTGCAAAGCTAAAGGTGACAATGAGTGCCAACCAAATTAAGACACTGCAGCCTGAAGTTTATTCTTTCTTAAAACCATTCAAGAAAACAACATTTGAGGGAATGGTTAGTAAAATTCTGAGGTTTGCTATCTCCTGAATAATGGGGATGGTTGCTAATGAATGTTAATATCTCTAGCTGTCTCAGACCATTTAGCTGTGGTCCAAATCCAACTAAAATTAAATCATGGGGGTCTCTTTATTGTAGTGGTCACTGAATGACTTGTTCTGCTTCCAGCTGCATGGGACATGGAACTGTGACTCCTTAAACTATTTATTCTTAAATACAACTATACAATTAATACTATTAAATACAACTCTCTGTGTATTTTCAGGTACCAGAAACTTCTGACTGGAAGGGGTGAAGTGAAATAATCCTCAAGCATTTTCCTCTCCTGCTTTGCTCAGATGAGGTGAGGTGGGTTCCTCAGCAGACAACAGCACAGAAATTTCTTCTGCTGGAAGTGATGATGTGCTTCTGTCATGTCAGCCTTCCTGAAGGGAGGGAGCACAGAGCAGGCTCCTGCCTTCCCCAGAGAGTGCTGAGCTGTGGCTGCTGGCACAGGGTGATCTTGGGGTGTCCCAGTGCTTGGAGAACAGCCTGGAGAAATGTTCAGGCATCTGCAGGCCAAGTACCCCTGCTCAGAGGGAGGGTGGGTCTGGGTGAGTTTCTCTCTCTGGGAGAACACAGAGGGTTTAACACACTATGCAATGAAATTCTCAAAGGACTGTTACATCCTTTTAGTTCCTGCTTTCCATCCTAATGGGTAAAGAACTGGGCAAACCACAAAAGAGGGAGTGGTTGGGTGTCCTGAGGTTTCCACATGGGAAATCTGTGGGTACCCTGACTTTGTACCATTAGCTTTAAGGGGCAGATGCTGTTTTTGCAGTGCATCAGGACACGTTTATTGGGAAATGCACTGAGAGCCCAGTTCCAGGAAGGGACAAACATCCATTTCTCAAAAGCTGCCATACCTTGTGTTGCCAGTCTGGTGCTGTTTAGAGCCAGGATTTATTGATTTAGGGACAGTATCAAACACAGGTGTTGCTGTGCAGCATCAGGCCAGACTTGTCCTTAAATACAACATTTGTCTTTAAATACAACATTTGTCCTTAAATAGAGCACCTGTGTTGTGTCTCTAGATGTGTTTGGTTTTGGGGGTGCTGTCCAGAGGCCATCCCTGAGGACAGCCAGTGAAGTCTAATTGCAGAAATACACAGGTCAGCTGATGAAATGCAGTGCAGAAAGGTCTCTCACCTCTTTGCTGTCCCCAAATAGGGTCAGTCACACCCAGCTACATCATCTGCCAGCTCTGGGCAGAACTTCTGCCCAGTTCACCCATTAGGTGAAGGGTTCCTTCTGCCAACACATGATTTTCCATGATCCCTGCTAGCTTAGCATCCAGGTTTGGAACTTTTTAAGGAGGCCAAAGGGGATGATTGTTGTATTTCCTTCTTGTTTCAGTCAATTTATTCCTGTCCTTGACTTTGCACTCCACACAGATAAGCACAGATCTGTGTATGCACACATTAGTTAGGAAGAAACAAGTGCCCAGCTGATATTCCTCCCCAGCACCCTGAAAAAGTCAAAGAAAGGATCAATTTTATATATATATCTTCATATATAGATATATATATATGTGAGATAAAAATATGTATGGAATTGCTGAAAGCAGTTAATTTTGTATAGTTTTGATGAAAATCAAATAGTTCAAAATGAATAGAAAAGCTTTATAGAAGAAACACTGTTCACCATAAAAATGTTTAAGGTGTATGTTGTTTGAGTTGGAAAGAAAAGGTTTTCAGGATCTGGTATTATCCCAGCACAGATTTTTTTGGATAAACCCCTCTTGGAGGCTTTCTAAGTGCAATTGTGGTTTGGGGGAAGGCTGAGACCTGGATGAGCCATAAAAATCTGCATCCCCTCCCATGCTGGAAGTGATGCTCCAGTCCAGGACTGAGACCACTGAGATCCCTGGGCCATTGCTGCCTGCTCTGCCTCATTTCTGGCCTGGAGGCTCTCCAGGGTTTGTTCCCTTTGGAGTTTTTATCTAGCAGTAATCTCATCTAGAGAGAGATGTGCTAATTGCAAACAAAGGCTGGGATTTTTCACAGCAGCCTTGGAAGACAGAATCTCATTAGTTATCCAAACTAGTTGGAAGGGAACATCCAGATCTGTTAGGCAGATTGGTAAATTTTGGTCAAATAGCACAAAAGATGAATTTTCCTAGCCTTATGTCTATATCCAAGCAGCTGGTGTGCACACACAGCTCTCTGAGCAGTTTGTCTCACTTTGGTTTTGCAGATTACCTTTTGATTTTTATTTTCTCTGCACATTTTGTCCTTTCTCTCATCATGCAATGTTAGGATGGTAAACCCTGTTCTTTCAAAGAGCAGTGCTCTTCCTGTGTGTCTGGAGAGCACCTAAATCACTTGAAAGATGAGTACAAAGTGCTAATAAACCCAATATACTCTGAATAAAGCACCAGTATTATTAGTGATTGATTGATTGATTATGATTGATTTTCCCAGTGCAGCTTTGTCAAAGATCACAGCTAGTGTATAAATTATCACTTGAGGATTGTTGCTGAGGAAGAGTTTTCTTGCCATATAGCCCAAAACCTGCTTTGAACAATCCATTCTCCTCAGACCCACTCAGCTTGCAGTCAGTTCACTGAAGGATGGAGTTCTGGCATGGATGCTGCCCAGTTTAGTGCCTTTAAGGCATCCCTGGGAGGTTACCAGAGGCCACTTCTGTGCAATTTATTTTTGCTGCCTTTTTTAGAGTGTTATCAACTATAAAACCTGACATTCTCAAGGAGAGAAGTGTGTACATTGTTGTGATGTAGGAAGGTTTTTCCCAGAGAAATTCTGGTTTATCACACAAGCCTGTAAATATGTATTTACAATTTTCAAAGCACGTCTTTATGTCCCTGATTGTAAATGCTCTGTTTTTAAACTTTTATAACATTTATGACTCAACCAAGAGACCAGAGCACACAGCTTTATATTGTTCTGGTCTGTTTGAAGGGTCCATTACAGTCTAAGCTGTAGCAGAAAAATATCCATGTCACCAATAAGAAATAACCCATGGTTGCACCAGATTTCATCATTTTTCCTCAGATAAAAATGCAGTTTTTCTGGGAGGGGGGTGGGGGATGATTTTTCTTGCAGAAAAAAAAAAGCATCAGTTCAAAATGATGTCATTTCTCTGGACCTGTGAGGAGATTTCATTCACAGTGAATTCAGGAAAAGTATGCCATCTTTTCCCAAGGCAGAATTTCACAGTTTTGCAGCAAATTTTTAACCTCCCCCGTGCCTGCTGATGAAACGCGAAATTTTGCCCCTGACCAAGATCACAAATTCTTGTGAAAATTCAAGGAGAGGGTGGGGAAAAAGCTCAGGTTTTGCATGTAGAATTTGCAAGGACATCACTGGCAGCTCTGCAGGGCTCTGATACTGAGGAGTTTATTGAAAATAAACTCTGTGGAGATGTGGTGGGACCTGGGTTGTGCTGGGGCTCTGAATTGCTCTGGAGGACTGAAAGCTCTGTTGTCTCTCTGCCATGTAAAGAAAAAAAAAACAACAATAAATTAATGTGGAAAACTGCATTATGGAAATAATTATTGTTATTTCAGCCAAGGAGGTCTTAAAAATTGAGACTGTGCTCTAGCTCTGAAACAGTGGAATGGTTTGGGATTTTCCTGGTGGGGGAGGAGGAAGGAGATGTGAGAGTCACCTTGGTCTGGCAGGTTCAGTGCCCACAGACAGGGACTCATTGTCCTGACAGCTCCACACGAGCTCTGCAGGCTTGGAGAAGCAGCCCACGAGCCCTTTGCAGCCCCTCTGCATCCCATCCAAACCTCCTGCTGAGGTCTGCCAGCACTGTGGAACCCCAAGGCTGCTCTGCTCAGCTGGGAGGGAATTGTTCAGGCAGGGTGTGCAGTGGGAGGGTTGTTCTCCTCCTAGGAGGGCTCCCTGTTTCATAAACTGTGTGCCATCACAGCACGCTGAGACATTTTATGCTTTCTTCATGGCTGTGGGGCTTGGCTCTTTCCATAGATCCCAAAGTGGTTTGGGCTGGAGGGAATTTAAAGTTCATCCCATTCCCCCCTGGCCATGGGCAGGGACATCTCCCACTGCCCCAGGGTGCTCCAAGCCCTGTCCAACCTGCACTGCCAGGGATGGGACAACCACAGCTTTGGGCAACCAGGGCCCCACCATCCTCATTGCAAAAACCTCCTTTAAATCTACTCCAAATGGAGCCTCCTTCAGTTGAAAACCCTGTAAGGGAATCACTGAGGGTGGTGGGCAGCCATCATCATGGGTGCATGAATCCCATGCATCCCACCCTTAAAAACAGCAGCAGGTATAATAAATAGGTTTGGGAACAGCTGAATTATGTATATTAATGTTAATTTCACAGAGGCTAAAAATGGCTCTTTCACCCCAGAAAATCTGAAGGTTCCTTATGCATTATAAATGTGGTCTCTTAGAGAAAAGCCACTGTTGTCACTGTCGCCTGCCAGTGCCTGCAGCAGCCTGACAGGCTGCCAGGCTCCTCTGGCACTGTCACAGCCTGTTTGGCTCTCAGGAAATGCCACCCAGCTTCAGGTGAGTTTGAAGGGATCTGATTGTGCTGAGCTGTCACTCTGTCCCTGCACAAGAACCTTGAGAAATATTCTTTAAATAGCTGCGTGCTCCATTCGTCTGTCTGTGCTGCCACATGGAGCAGCACTAATTACTCCTTTCTGTAAGAGCTGTGGCTTTTTTGGGAGAAGGCTCCATCCAAAAAACAGATAAGGAGGATCACTTTCTCACCCTGAAGCTGCTGCCTGGGGGCTGCTCAGCTCTGTGTGTGTGGTGCTGGCAGAAGGATGCAGGGGACACAACACTGCTGGTGGCTGGATCCCCTCCCAAAGTCACAGTCAGCAAAGCCAGGGGGTGCCTCAGAGCTTGGTGCCAGTGCTGGTGGCAAATGCTCCAAGGTAAATGCTCCAAGGTAAATGCTCCAAGGTAAATGCTCCTCCAAGCTGTGGGACAGAGCTGTGTGTGCTCAGGAGTGGGCACAAAGGACATGAGTCCATCTATGGAATTTGCTGGGTCCCCAGGAGAAAGGAGGAATTGATGAATCTGACCCCATGTTCTTAGAAGGATTATATTATTATATTATATTATATTATATTATATTATATTATATTATATTATATTATATTATATTATATTATATTATATTATATTATATTATATTATATTGTATTGTATTGTATTGTATTGTATTGTATTGTATTATATTATATTATATTATATTATATTATATTATATTATATTATATTATATTATATTATATTATATTATATTATATTATATTTATTATTACATTACATTACATCGTATTGTATTATATTGTATTATATCATATTGTATTATATCATATCGTATCATGTCGTATCGTATTATATCATATAATATTATAAGAAATTATATTCCAAAACTATACTGAAGAAAGACAAAGGGGACACCAGAATGCTAGACAAGAATGAATAATAACAACCTGTGACAGACTCAGAGAATCTGAGTGTGATTGGCCATTAATTAAAAACAATTCTCATGCTGGGTAAATTATTCTCCATTCCAGAGAATCACATTCTCTGGAGCAAAACAGGGAGAAGCTGAAGATTCCCAGGAGAAGAAATCCTGGCAAAGGGATTTTTCATAAAATATCCTGGTGACAATGCTGGACTATATTTGGTTCCTATCAGGCTTTGCAGCTGCCTTGGAAGAAGAAGGGGCATTTCTCTGAGAACAGTTCATGTTCTCTCAGATATGAGCTGCTAATGCAAGCAGGGCCACTCCCCCTTTCTGTGCTGCTCTGCTAAGTTTTGGGTCACCTTGACTCCAGCAGCATTTTGCAGGGTTGGTTTGCTGTTAATCTTTTTGTCCTTGTGTGCCTGTGTGAGAGCTGGGGAGGGGGATTAACTGCAGGCTCATCTCCTTGCCCAGAGTCAGCTCCTCTGGGCCTCTGCACTGCTCCAGTGAAGCTCTGGGGAGTGACTGTGTGGGGATGGACATTGCATCAGAAAATCCATGCTATAAAACATAGTGCTCATTATTAAACTCATCTTGCCTCCTGCACAATGTATTTACTCTCTTATATATTGAATTTTCCTACAGCTGGAGTGTTAAACTGACAGAACTGACAGACTCCCTGAACTTCCTCCTTGGGTTCCTCTACCAGGCTTACCTGGGCTGTATTGATTCAGGAATGCTTCTTAATTTGTCCTTCAAGGGAAATCCTGCAGTACTCTGTCCTGGCAGATCCTGTGTCTGAGTTCAGCTCCTCTCTGGGCCCAGCACCAACTGATCAGAGTCCTTTCAGAGTTGGTATTTCTTTCCTACAAGGATATTTATATATTAATTAATCCACATTAAAGCCTTAATCAACCCAATAATATTCCCTAAGTCCTTAAGGGCATTTTCTTTCTGCACCACTTACGTCATTTTCTTCTGTGCCTTCCAAACTTCTTTTTTTTTCAGAAAGAATAAAACTCAACCAAACAGAATTGACTTTCAGCCAAGAGCTGCTGGAGATGTAATCTGAAGGAAGGCAGAAATGTGTTTAATTGCTGCCTCTGATGCCAAACCTTAAGTGCTTTTCTTCAAAGTGAGTTCTACAAAACTCCATTTGCCTTGCATGACACAGGCACCAGAACTGCAGAAACCTCCCAGAGCTGATGGCAGTGGTGTGGTCTGAGGAGGAATGATCACATCCACACATCCCCATGCATGCAGTGATTCCACCAGCCCTCCTTGTGACAGTGCTGGAAGAAAATGCAGAAATCCTGAGCTGCTATTTTTCCTCCCAGAGTCTCTGCCTTGCACCAGGGAAATGCTGATTTCTGACACAAGAAATATGTTCTCACCTGCTGCCACTCCTAGCTGATGACATCTCATGAAGGATAATTTCTGAATGCTCTTTCCTGAGCCCTCCCCCATTCCCAAATGCTTTGCTGCAAAGAACACTGTGGTGAATAACCCCATTTGTCCCACGGGGTATTTCTGGAGCTGAGAAGTGCCACAGCAATGGACCGTCTGTTCTCATGGTGAAATGAGTTTAGCTGAGCTTCTTTCTCCCTGTCATGCATTTTCCTGTGGCACATTGTTGTGTGTTCAGTGGGATAATTGGGTAGGGAAGAGGAGCAGATCTCCACTGAGCTGCATTTTCCAAATGTCTGTCCTGGTGTGACCTGTCCCTGCTGCCAGCACGGGCTGGAGCTGCACAGAGCCCATGGAGCCCCACGTTTCTCCTCACAGAGAAAAGCAAGGCACAATTCTTCCCAAGAATATTCTTACCTCATTTGCTGTGCCTGTGTTTGTGCCAAAGTAGAATGCAATATGGAGATTGTTTACCCAAAGTGGTGGTGATTTGTTTCTCTGAAGTTCAGAGAATGTGAAACCCAGAAAGATTCTTGGGAAGAATTGTGCTTTGCTTTCCTCTGTGAAGAGAAATGTGGGGCTACAGCCCCCTTTGCATTTTGGGGTCATAAATGGGGAGCAAATGAACAGCAGCAGCCTCATTAAATTACCTGGGGAGATCTCTCAGCTGTTGTTCCAGGGCAAGGGCTGATAAAGGTGCATTAGATGGACTTTTCCTGGCACTTGGCTGATGGAAATTCAGCTGTGGAGTTCTTAAAGTGCTTGTGTTGCTGCATCTGGGTAAGAGGAATGAGAGATTCATCTTTACAAACCAGCTGTGGATCATAAAAAAAAAAAAACAATAGGAACAATTCCACTGATTGATGAATGAAAAAAGATATTTGCTTTTACAAATAAACTTTAGGTTTGCTGATAAATGAAATTAGACATTAAGAGATGAAAGAAACAATGGGGAAGAAAAACCACTAAATTCCATAAGAATTAAAAATGAAAAGGGAGGGTTGTACATTAGAGGGAAATCTTTGGGATCAGGTGTTTTGGGAAGTCTGAACCTCTCAAGTGCCTCAGAAATGGGGAAAGACAGAAGGGAAATGTGGTTGGGAAATTGGGATAAAAAGGAGGCTGGGTGCTCCAAAAATTGGAGAGACCCCAGTGGAATGCCCCATGGCCTCTCCCTTTATTCCAATAAAGCCAAAGGACTCCTCTGCCTCCTTTTTGGACATAAACCTCTGGTGTTTGTGGATTGATTTTCCTAACATGGGTAAATGTGCCCATGAGCAAACCTGGCTGCAGCAGTGGAGTCCTTTGCAGAAAGAGCCCCCCCTCAGTGAGGGTTTGGGGTTAATTTCCCTCTCCTTTCACCTTCCTCCCACACTCCAGGGCACTGAGCCCACAGATTTCATTCACTGTGTGCAAACACAGCTCCTCTAAATTCAGCTCCAACATCTCAACAAGGGGCACATTATTCTCATTATTCCTAACACTCATTTATTTCCTTTTCACCTAGACAGAGAAGCTTTGAGTCAGGTTCTGTGTTCTGTTTTCTGTTTGTAGTTATTTCTGTGCTGCAGCTGATGGAGCTCACAATGGCAGCAGCAGAGCTGGGAGCACCTTAAGGAACCTTGTACAAACTGAACAGATCCCAGGTGTTGTGGCAAGCACAGAAACCCAGAGGAGGGAATCTGGCCCTGGGTGATGTGTGGGACTCAGCACAGCAGCACAGGTGCCAGCTGGGAGGGAAATCCAGGTGAGCTGCAGTGAGGTGGAAAATGTCATTTCTGTACCTCAGGGAGGGTCATTTCTTAGGAACAAAATGTGCTGAGCTCAAGTGAGCATCCCTTGGAGTGTGTCCAGAGGGAAGGGAAGGCACTGCTGAGCTCCTCTGCTCAGGAGAGAAGGTGGTGATGCTGAGCAGGGACATCTCAGGAAAATTAACCCACGAACACCAGAGGTTTATGTCCAAAAAGGAGACAGAGGAATCCTTTGACTTTATTCCAATAAAGGGAGAGGCCATGGGGCATTCCCCTGGGATCTCTGCAATTTTTGGAGGACCCAGCCTCCTTTTGATCCCAATTTCCCAGCCACATTTCCCTTCTCTCTTTCCCCATTGGCTGAGGTACTTGAGAGGTTCAGACTTCCCAAAATACCTGATACCAAAGCTGGAAAAGTTTTGCTAAGGAAATAAGGATTTGCAGGTAGCCTCTTGCATAATTTCTTTTTTTTTTTTTTTTTTTTTTTTTTTTTTTTTTGTCCTAAATTAAGCTTTACTGTTTCAGAGCTGGATGCTGCTCTGCAGTGGGTTCTGCAGAGAAGTTACCAAACAGCTCTGGGAGGATTTCATGTGACATGGTCAGGGACAGCAACAGGGAGAGTTAGGGAGGAAGAAAGCAGCCATGGGAATAAATGTTGAAGATATATGGACCATATAGCCCAATTTTTGCTTTTCCTCCATGTGGTAGACAGGAAGGTCAGGTTGAATCTCTGGTTTGTGGGAGGGCAGAGATTGCTCCTGTGTCTTTAGTGAAATAAACATGCAAAGTAGTCTCTGATCTGTTTGTTTGGATTCTGGCAAAGATAATCTGAGCCTAAAATCATACAAATCATAGAATCCTAGACCAGTTAAAGGATGCTTTAAAGGGCATCTAGTCCAGCCATGAGAGGGACATCTCCAACCTCATTAGACTGCTCAGAGCCCCATCCAGCCTGACCTTCAGTGTTTACAGGCATGGGGCACCACAGCTTCTCTGGGCAGCCCGTGCCAGGGCTTCTCCACCCTCACTGTAAAATATTTGTTCCTTAAATTGATTTAATATCAGAGGGAGCAAACACAATAAACCGACCCAGCTGGGATTTTGTGGACAGCTCCCGGCTGGCTGCTCACTCTGTGCAGCTCCAGGAGCTGCTGCAGCACAGAGCACGAGATGTGACTTCAATTCCCTCTGCTCGGAATTTTCCAGGTGTTCCCGGCCCCTCTCTGCCTCCTTGGGCTGCGGTCAGCCCTGTGTACCTGCAGGAACCTCTCATTCTCTGCCCTGGCCTTTCTGCTGCTGCAAGCTCACAGCAGATTTTCTCATTCCCACCCGGCTCCCCGTGTGTTTTCCCAGCCACGCGGGAACCTTTCTTCCCAGCAGACTTCTCCCAAAAAAAGCTCCGCTGACTCACGGACCGCAGATTCACGCAGCGCTGCCGGAGTCAGCATCCTTTGCATTGGCAGGGGGAGCTTTTCAGACAGAGATGAATCAGCGCTGTCAGACTTTGCTGGGAGTTAACTCTGGGCCCCTTTTCCCTGGAAACAGCCCTGCCTGGTGCTTGCACTGAAGGAGTTCCAGGGATGGGCACCGCGGGCAGGTTTGGCAGCCGGTGCTCGCATCCTTTCCCCTGTCCCTGGAGCATCCCTCGGGCAGGAGGGGGTTAAGGCGGCCAGGAGGGGGTTAAGGTAGGCGGGAAGGGGTTAAGGCAATCGAGAAAGGGTTAAGGCAGCCAGGGGAAGGGGTTAAGGCAGACGGCTCGCTGTTCCCTGCCGGAGTTCCCAGCGCCTCCAGAGCGCTCCGGGAGCAGCCGCTGCAGGCGGGCAGAGGGAGGAGGGCCGGGCGGGCACTGCAGCAGGGCACAGGATGTTATTTAACGTGGCTCCAGTCTCCTCCCCCTCGCCGGTGAGGCTGGGGGAAGGGGGGAGCGGGCTGGAGGGAAGGGACGAGCGGCGGGGGTGATGCCGAGAGCCCCCCGAGCCCAGCGCGGCCCGGCCGGTGCTGCCCGCGGCTGCCTCCGCTGGAACCCTCCCCTGAAAACCCCCGCTGGAAACCTCCCCTAAAGCCTCCCCTGAGCTCCTGAGGGGCAGCCCGGGCTCCTGAGGGGCAGCTCTGGCTCCTGAGGGGCAGCTCTGGATCCTGAGGGCAGCCCGGCCTCCTGAGGGGCAGTTCGGCTTCCTGAGAGGCAGTTGGCGTTCCTGAGGGGCAGCTCTGGATTCTGAGGGACAGCTCGTCTTCCTGAAGGGCAGCTCTGGATCCTGAGGGGCACCCCGGCTTCCGGAGGGGTAGCCCGGCTTCCTGAGGGGCATCCCAGGCTCCTGAGGGGTAGCTCGGCTTCCTGAGGGGCAGCTGGGGCTCCGAGCCCTGCGGAAGAGGATCCCCGGTGCTCCGGCATCCCCGGTGCCCTCACAGCGGCAGGGCGGGTAGGACGGAGGCTCCGCATCCCCACAGGAGAATTCCCGTGCTCCGGAGATGTGTCCCAGCTCATAGACAAGGTAGGGCTGGGCTTGGATATTCAGGAGAAGAAAGACCCTCAGGACTTTGCTGTGATCATGGCAGATACCCCAGAAGGGGCCGATCCTCAGTGCCCGGCGCTAATTTGTGCCTGAAGCCTCCGGACCTGCCCACGACCCGCCAGAACCTCCTGGGAGAGGCACAGACCTTTGGATTTCTCCATGAAAATACTGCTGGCACTCAGCTGAAAACGTGTGCTGCTCCTCTCCCTTGAAAGGGGCAGCTCCATTCCTCCCTGGGTGTCTCCTCCTGCCCTGAGGATCCGTGGGGGACGGCAGGGCTGGGAGCTCGGGCTCTGCTCCATGACCAACACTCAGCTCTGCAGGGAAGCCATGGACTCCCCCCCGGCCTCCTCCAGCCCTGCTGCAGGGCCTGTCACCTTCTCCCAGGTGTTTGGGCAGCAGTGCCAGCTCATGGAAGCAGGTAAGAGGGGAATGTGCTCATCTCCAAGTCATCCTTCATCCTGGTTTGTCGTGTCCTTGCTGTCCCTTTCCCGCTCTGTTTCCCGAGTTCTTCCCTAAAATCTGATATTTTCCAAAGTGAAGATTGGGGTGACTCCTTTTGCATTTGAGCACTGGCCTCCACTACCCCTGAAACCACTCAAAAGCTTTGTGCCCACATATTTACAGACAGCAAGGGGTGGGATGGCCCTGTGGGTTTGGGTTAAACTGGGCTGGAACAGGCTGCTCCTTCTGTCCTTGCTGTCCCTTTCCTGCTCTGTTTCCCAAGTTCTTCCCTAAAACCTAGTGGTTTCCAAAGGGAAGATTGGGGTGACCCCTTTTGCAATTGAACAATTCGGCCTTGACCACCCTGAAACCACTCAAAAGCTTTGTGCTCAGTTATTTACAAACAGCAAGGTGTGGGATGGCTCTGTGGGTTTGGGTTAACCTGGGCTGGAACAAGCTGCTCCTTCTGTCCTTGCTGTCCCTTTCCTGTTCTGTTTCCCAAATTCTTCCCTAAAATCTGATATTTTTCAAAGCGAAGATTTGGGTGACCCCTTTTGCATTTAAGCACTGGCCTCCACTACCCCTGAAACCACTCAAAAGCTTTGTGCTCAGTTATTTACAAACAGCAAGGTGTGGGATGGCCCTGTGGGTTTGGGTTAAACTGGGCTGGAACAAGCTGCTCCTTCTGTCCTTGCTCTGTTTCCCAAGTTCTTCCCTAAAATTTGGTGTTTTCCAAAGGGATTGGGGTGACCCCTTTTGCATTTGTGCACTGGCCTCCAATACCCCTGAAACCACTCAAAAGCTTTGTGTCCAAATATTTACAGACAGCAAGGGGTGGGATGGCCCTGTGGGTTTGGGTTAACCTGGGCTGGAACAAGCTGCTCTTCCTCTGCTGGTGGAAGTTCTGTTTGGGTGTGAGCAAAACGTGTGTGGTGATTTTTGCATTTCAAAATAATCACATTCTAAGTGGAGGCTGACTTGCTGCAGCATGTGAGTATCTGCTTTGGTATTCAGCTCTGTGAAGGACAAAGTGGTTTTTTTTCATGGCTTTCCCTGGCTGTTTGTGTCACTGTAGCACCCAGAAGCTCTGCTCCTTTTCCCAGGTGTTTTCATACATTTCTAACTCTCTGCAATGGGCCTGGCTATTTCTTATCTGTGCCTTTTGGCTCTTAGGTAGGTGGTGTGTGACATGACTAATCCCAAATTTCTCCTGTTTGCCTCCTGCTCCTTACAGGTGCTCTGAAGCACCAGTCCCTGAGGTGCCCCAGAGCTGTGCACTCACATCCTCCTCCAAATTCCCCAAATTTAACAGACTGGATAAGGGATTTTACAAGATTTACTCTTATTTTCCTATTCTTGCTGACAGCTCTGAGAAAGGATGTGTTTGTTTACTTAAGGGCCATGAATAAACCTGGGTTTCTGCAGTGATGCAATAACAGCACTTGCTCTGAATTTTTAGAGGTTGTTTTTCTCAGATCTCCTGGTACTTCATTATTGTTTGTGCTGGTACAGGTATTGTGGCAAATTTATCCTGCAAAATGTCCCACCCTATTTCCTTCTGTTTTCTCTCTCTCCTAGCAGCCAGTTCTGTTACTAACAATGTTTGGGTTGTATGTTTAATGTGGTGACATTAAAAATACTCTGCATGAGTTTCCTGCAGGTCTCTGTGGGACTTCTGCTCTGCCTCTTGAACTTTCACAGGTAGGGCTGGCAGGATGACTCATTAGGTGACTAATTAGCTGACTGCTACTCAGTTAATCAAGGTTGAGATCATGCTGCTGCCTCCAGGAAAATGTCAGGCAGCTCTTTAGGAGGGTTTGGTATTAAACTTTTGGTATTAAACTTTTGGTATTAATATTTGGTATTCCATGTCCTGGGATCAGTCCAAAGGCTGTGGATCCATCAGGTCTTACCCAAAGAAGAGATGTAGGAGAAAGCTCTGATCCTGGGCGAGCAGTTTGTTTCCCCAAATTAGCAAGGTGGGAAAACACAGGTGGTAGTTAAAGTTTGGTTTGTTTTCCTTTCCCTTTCTTAGAGGGAAATGCCCCAAAAGGAAGCCTGGGACTTGTGGGTTTTCAAATCCCACATTAGTCTGTCACCCAGAAGATTTTCTTTACTCTGGTGGATCATCTTGGGAGGATTTTCTGGATGTTTCCTCAGCTAGGAGGTGAGATGCAATGTTAGGATGGCTGCCATGGGTGTCAGTGACATCCAGAGGGATTTCAGGTGTGCTCCCATGAGTTTCCATCCTTACAGCAATGACAGACACACTGAGCACTCCTGAAAGCAGAACTTCAGCTGCAGGGTCTGGGGCTGTGTCTGTGCTCATGGGCAGGGGGAGCACACCCAGCTTTGGGACACCCAGCTCTGGGTCCTTGTGTGAAAAACACCAATCACTTGTTTGGAAAATTTTAAAAGTTTAATAGTAATAAAATGGTTATTAAAATAGTGATATAATTAGAGTAATGAAATTTTGCACAGTTGGGATTAGGACAACATGAGGCAATAAAAACAAAGAGTTACAGACAGTCTGGGTACCTCTTTCTGGGCAAAATAAGCCTGAAAAGGGACCCACGTTAACAGAGGATTAACCCTTAAAGGCAACAGCCTGTTGCATATTCATACACCTCATCCATGATGCATAAATTCCACTCAAACACAGGATTCTGTCTGGGCAGTGTCAGCTTCTTCCTCTGAATCCTGACAGCATCTTCAGGCCTGAGTGAGGCAGGAAGAAGTTCATTTCTCCTGATAATGGAGCAGTAAATTCTCTTTCTCTGACAGATTCAGGTGTCCTGTGGCTGCCATCTCAGTGTGAGTCCTCTCTTAAAAAAGTATCTCACACAGCATAGTTTCTATTTTAACATTATGCTATAACCTAAAACTATATTGAACACACTACTTAAAAAATTAGTACAGCATCACTTTCTAACATAACACATTTTAATATTTGCAAAAAGTCAATAATAAAACATACATTTTTCACACTTGTGTCCTGTGTCACTGAGCTGACATTTGGGACAGGGCCACAAAAGGTCTCAGTGTGGAGCAGGGCTGTGCCAAAGCCTTCACAAATCATAAAACCTGATCCTGCCCCTGTGATTCCCCTCACCAGCAATCTCTGAGGAGCCAAGTTCTGACCCAAACAGTCCAAATCTCACAGGAAACATTTGTGGGTACCCAGCACCACATCACTGTCACTGGTGCCATTTGGGCTCCTTAATAACTCTGGGATGTGCTTGAAGGAAAAAGATGCTGCCCTTAATGAAATGTCAAAGCTTGTGCCTGGAGAATTGCTGAGCCTGAGATAGATCACAGCTTGACAGCACTCTGATGTGCCACCTGCCATGATCTTGTGGCTTTTAGAGCTCCTGCCTGTGGTGTGAGGACATTTCTCCTCCAAAGTACACGTCAGGAGAGGCTGGGCTCTGCTTGCAGAATGTGCTTCAGGTCCTGTGGAGCATCTTCTGCTCTTGATGCAGAAATCAGGGGGTTTGTGCTCTCCTGCAAACACATCCCCTTCTCCCTGTGCTGCTCTCCAGTAACTGGCTCTGAAAACCAAATACTGACTGTTTGGAAGTCAGCTTTCCCCTTGGCAGCTGCACCTCCTCCCCACTGATAAAAGATCTGTAAAATTGGGGGTTTTGAGCAGCTGATCCTGCACAATTATTCCTGGATAGCTCACGGAGAGCTCTGCAGTCACAGAGCAGCCTGTGGCTGCTGGCAGCCCTGCCTTGCCCTTTGCACAGCTCCTCACTCTCTGTTTGACCTCTGGCACAGCTCATGGGATGCTCTTTGGGAAGTTATTTTTCTACTTTCCCATTTTATCCTGTTGCCCCTTTCCTCACCAGTTTCCTGCAGCCCCATAACTTTTTGTTCCTGGTGCTCACCTGGGTGTTTGTTTGCCCTGGGTGCAGGGAGCAGTGGGGATGGGAAGGCTGCAGCTGGCTGAGCTCCTGCTTTGAGATTTCCCTCGCAAAACTCCAGTTTCCCTGTTGGATTAAGGGTTTTTATTCATCCAGAGATGGGCAGCTGAGAGGCATTTTAAAAACTTTTATTCTATTTTCAGGCTCATGTGAAGGGTGAGACAATATAGATGTTATAATTCTATTTCCCACATTTCCCAAGGCAGAAAATCCTTGCTGTTGCAGAAATTAAATTTGGCTGATCTGTCAGTGCCACTGGGGATGTGGTCACCTTTAGAGGGAGTGTAATTCCCAAAGGGAGGCTGTGATTCCTGCCTGGGGTCACTCAGGAAATAAGATTTCTGTTTTCCTTGGCAAGCCATGAAGGGTGAGTGATGTTTTGCCTTTCCCATTCCCTACAAGGCTGGTGA
Organism: Melospiza georgiana; assembly: GCF_028018845.1. Lineage (NCBI taxonomy): Eukaryota > Metazoa > Chordata > Aves > Passeriformes > Passerellidae > Melospiza > Melospiza georgiana. The sequence continues at coordinate 7,127,319 of NC_080451.1, forward strand.
TTTCCAAAAGGAGTCACTGGGAAAGAGGCTTCAAACCCCCATCCTAAATCTCCTGATCTCAGAAGAAATTCCTGCCTGCCAGGCAGTGCTGGAGGTCTTTCTTGCTTGAAGCACAAATTTGAATCTGGCACAGGTTCATGCTGTAAATTTTGCTATTACCCAAATGAAAGACTCCAGTTGCTCATTTTTGAAAGAATTTTTTTTAAAAGTCTGAAGGATTTATGATTGTCACAACCAAACTTTTAAAATGGGGGTTGCTAAGAATTTGAAGAATATTTCCCATCTGCTCTCTCATGAAATATTGAATCTATGGAGTGAGACCTGATCTCCAGGAGAGCTGAGTGTTCTCTGGAAGAATTTGGCTCAGTGGAGAAACCATTTATGTTATACATGGCCAAATTCCAAGCAATTTGTTTGGTGTATTGCACTTTTCTGGATTTACAGCCATGCATTATTCTCTGACTCACTGCTCCATTAGATTAATTTCCATTTTTCATCAATTCCTTGGCTCTCAGATGCTGCTGATTTGTTGGGCTCCCAATATTTTTTTCTTTATATCTTGCCAGTTAATTTTCCATTGGTTATGAAATAAGGAACTTGATTCAAAATGTGACCAGAATGAACAAGAAAATAATTTGAAAATCATCCAGAACTTAGGATTTTGCAGTGAATCTCTTCCATATTATATTTCCATTACATATCTATTATCCATTACATGCATTCTGTATTCCACTTTGGTTTGGCTGCCTCTCCCAGCAGAAAATTAAAGACATGATAAAAAATTCTTAGGAGTTCTTCTATGGAAATTAATGTCATGTGGCTCAAGGCTTTTGACTTTTTCCCCCAGATCTGTAGTTTCTAGCTCTTGATGCAGCTCCTCTCAAGGGGAATGTGAGGTGAGATTGATGTGGCATTACCTAAGCAAAATATTTATCATGCAGCATGAAATCCCTGGAGTCTCATCTGGCCTGGCATCTTTTGCAAAGATTTTGTTTTGCAAACAAAGCATGGAATATGCAACATAGAATTCCTTCATCTGGAGATCTGGAGCTTGAATGTGGTTTTAAACAAACAAAATAGTATTTTGAAAAGAGCTGCTCTGCACCCCCTGGCTTGGGTGAAGGTTTGCTCAGGAGCTGGGCTCCTTGAAGCAGTTCAAATCTGATGGGTATTAGATCTGAAAAAAAGTGATTAATGGGAAAATTTCAGCCCCTGATCAGATGTGGAAGGAAATCTCTGACCTTCTAAACTGAGGCTCAGATGAACATTTACCATCTGTGCTCTCTTACTGTGTGCCCTTTAGTCCCCTGTGCATTTTTCCATTATTTAATTCAACAGCCACCAAACAGGATCTGCTTTCACAGCACTTACCTGGAGCTGGGGCAGGGCAGAGGGGTGCAGCTTCACCTTCTCCCCAAAATCTGAGTTTGGCAGTGCCTGTCAGGGGGGTGGCACAGAGCCCCAGGCTGGTTTGGGCTGGGAGGGACTTCACACCCACCTTGTTCTCTGTCACTGTGATATTTTCTGAAAAATCTTCTTTATCCAGGATTCTTCTGCTGGGAAGATGAGAAGCCTCAGAGAGGAATGAAAACAATAATTATCTGATTGCTTCTCCTGTGTTTGCTGCTTTGGAATGTGGCTGGGGATTGTTTACCAACAGGTGAATGTTTGATTGGCGTAATGTGAATTGTTTTTAATTAATGACCAATCACAGCCAGCTGTGTCAGGACTCTGAGGAGTCAGTCAGGAGTTTTCATTATCATTCTTGTTAAGCTTTCTGTCTGTATTCTTTCTCTTTCTTGAGTACAGTTTTAGTATAGCTTCTTTTAATATAACAAACCACATTATAACACAACACATAAAACATATATAACACAACATACATACAACATAACATCCTAGAACATCTAACACATATAACATAATATAATTAATATAATATATAATATAACTAAATAATAGACCATATAATGTATATTATAATAATTATAATATATTATATAATTAATATGATATAATTAATGATATAATTAATATAATATGATGTAATATGATGTAATATTATATTATGTTTTATTATGTTATATTATATTATGTTATATTATATTATGTTATATTATGTTATATTATATTATGTTATATTATGTTATATTATATTATGTTATATTATATTATGTTATATTATATTATATTATATTATATTATATTATATTATATTATATTAGCCTTCTGAGAACATGGAGTCAGATTGTCATCTCTCACCTCATCCTGGGGACCCTCACAGCCACCCCAGTTTTTCACCCCTCTCTTCCAGGCTGCTCTAAGCCCATCCTACTCAGCCTTGGACACTTCCATGGATGGATTCATTTCTGCTGCTGGGTTTCCTGAATTACAGCACTTTGTGAGCTCAGGCTCCAGCTCCCAGAGCAGACCTTTAGTGACAGCTCTCCTTGCCTCCTGTGGACAACAACAGCAGCAAACAATCAGCATGAAACTTGCTGGGATCATTGGTTTGGGGCCACTCAGGATCAGGGCTGGGAATGTTCTCTGGCACTTGGAGCATCAGGTTTCCTACGTGCATTAGTCAGTGATAAATCTTTCATGGTAACAAGCTGTTTCATTTGCTCTCCCAGGAGAGGAGGGGGTGTGTGTGGATGCCAGAGATGTTTGCAGCAGCCTGCTTTAATTACTGTGCCTCAGGTTAGATTCACTAGTTTTGGGAAAAGAAGAAACTGGAGCAGGTGTCAGGTGGGTGAAGTGAGATTAATTTGGTGATCCCAAAGAGTCTGGGCCTCCTGGGTGGGGAACCATGGGCCTGCTAAGGTGAGGCATCACTGACTTGTGACTGTTGGTCATAGAATCATGGAATGGTTTGGGCTGGAAGGAACCTTAAAACCCACACTTAAAACTCTTCCCACACTTCCCACTCTCCCAGGTTGCTCCAAGCCCCATCCAGCCTGGCCTTGGAGTCTCCCAGGGATGCAGGGGCAGCCACAGCTGCTCTGGGCACCCTGTGCCAGGGCCTGCCCACACTTTACAGGAAAGAATCTCCTCCATGTATTTAACCTAAATGTCTCCTTTTCAGTTTCAGTCCCCATCACCTCCTGTCTGTCACTACAGTGCAGGCACCCAAGGCTGTTGTGCTGCAGACACCTGGAAGAGAAAATTCCTGACTGCAGCATTACACAGTTGACAGTTACTTGGTTTTGTCAGATTTCATGGTTGGGGATTTTCCTTTTACTAAACCTGGCTGCTCCTGAAGTTTCTGTTCCCTGAGTGGAGCTGTGCTCTGGGTTTTTGTGCTGGTGCTGTCACATTCAGCAGCTCAAAAGCAACCACATAAATCTGTGCCCACCACTGTGGTGGTGAGAAAGTGCAGAATGAAATCCCTGCCAGCTTTCTGTGCATGTTCCTGCCAGGCTGAATCACCTTGTGTGTGCTGGTGCAGAAAAAGGAGTCATTTTTGTCAAAACCAAGCCTGTTTTTCTGACATGACAAGCAATGTACCACAAACAAACTGCTTGAGAAGCCCCTGGAGTTTTGTGTTTTAGAGGAGAACAGGAAAATCTCATTGTCTCCAGAGCCAACTCCAGCACTAGGAGGAAACATCATTTACCTCCCCCAGAAAAGCAATGGGTAAAAATTCTCCTTGACAGGTGATGTGCTCCTGCCTGAGCTGAACAGATGCAGGAGCCACAGAAATGAAATGGGAAGATCACAAATATTTTTCCTTTCCACCCAGTGGGATGTGCTGTTATTAGGGATAAAAAGAAGTGACATTTATCTCCCTCTTTTCACTTCAGTAGGTAGGACTGTGCTCCCAGGAGGAGAAGAGTGGATGGACTCCCCTTGCTGTCTGGAGCTTTTACTGCTCTATAAAGTTCTCCTTTAATCACACAAACATTTTGCTGCTGTTGTTTGCCTGGGGAGCTTCACTGGGCCCTGAAGGACAGAGGCATCACAGACAAGGACTTGCTAATACCCTATAAATATATAAATATATAACTCAATATGAAGGGCTTGAGAGAACCATGGAGGCCACACTTCAGTGAGCAGAGTGGGGTGTAACAGGTTGGAAATTTTGTTATCTCAGAGAGGATTTCCTGCTTTGGTTTATTTCAGGCTGGAAAAGCTCCTGAGAGCTGCAGAGCCTGGCTGAGAGCACAGAACAGGGATCTCTTACAGCAAAGAGGGCTTTTTCTGATGGCCAGACAGTAGCTGGTGTCCTGAGGGTGATGGATTGTACCTGCTTGGAAGAGGGGAGAAAAAAAGCAGTATTTAAAAAAAAAGAGGATGTGGGAATGTGGGTATTAAAGAGATGGTAAAAGATGGCCTTGGGTGGAGCTGAATCCCCTTTTCCTGGATGGAGCTGGTGCTTCATTCCCCAGAGCAGCACCCTGGGCTTGTGGGGTCTGATCAAACCTGCAGCAGCTTTTGGGAGCTGAGGTGCCCCCGTGCTCTCCATGCCAGCAGCTCCTCTGCCCTCACCCTGGGGGAGCCCCTGGGCCCATGGAGGTGTCATTAATGTATTTAAAACCACACACTGAGGTGTGATTATTGTGTTCAAAACCACACAACACACACTGAGGTGTGATTATTGTGTTCAAAACCACACAACACACACTGAGGTGTGATTATTGTGTTCAAAACCACACAGCACACACTGAGGTGTGATTATTGTGTTGAAAACCAGCCCAGCACAGAGCAGCCGCTGAGGGGGCACCATGGATGTAAGTGTGGAATTATGGATATGCACCTACAGCATATCCATAGCAGGAGGGGGTTATTCTTAAATAACAAGGAAAAGCTTTCCCCAAATGTTCTGACTGCTGTGTGCTACCAAGTACCAGGAAAGAAAAACAAACCCAAACCCCAAACCAGCAGCAGAAAACAGAAAATATTAAACACTATTTTTTGTGTAAATTAAATATAAATTGTCCCCTGTCATCTCAACAGTCAGACTCCATTATTAGAGCATCTGTACACAAAGCACTTGTGAGCTGATTTACTCCTGATTCAATTATGGGCAGTGTTCATCTGCCCTCCTGATGGACTAATTTGGTTTTGTCAGTTAATGCTCATAGCAAACTATATGGATGTAATAATTCGTTGCCATTGCAACCCTCATGTTTTTTGACACCAAAATAATGAACTGAAAACATGTGTGTGATTACACTTGCAGCTACAAACAGGAATTAGTGATTACTCTTTCTTTGGAGGTCTTGGAGGCAATTTTAATGGCCATGCATTATTAGAATGGTAAAGGGGAAGAAAGACATGAAGCAAAGAATTTGTCTTTGCTCTGGCTTTATCCTGTTTTATGGTAGGTGGGGATTTTTGAGAATCATGTAAATGGAAATTTTCCCTAAATTCTGATATGAAATAATGAAAGTGTTTTACATCCAGGCCATCATGAGTTTAACTGATAAATTAGCTGAACAAGGCTGAGGTTCCTGGCTAATGCAATGGGTGTAATGATGGAATAAAAACCATGTGAGCCCTTCCAAAATTAAACATTCCTAAAGAGCTGGAATATGATACCCTCAAAATATCCATATGTTATCTTGGCTTGGAATGAAATACATAATATGAAATTTAAACATGGGGGAACTATGCTAGAATAGGAAATATGTTTGATTCCATTAGTTTTGAAATGGAAATGTAGAGTCCTCAAAGCCCTGGTAAAGAGAAAACAGGCTGGGAGGGAGAAATGGATGCAGAAGAGAAAGACCCTGCAGTGTCCCGAGGGTTGTGGATTGCAGGTCAGGAATGTTGCATTTTTGCAGGTTAGGAATGTTGCATTTTTGCAGGTTAGGAATGTTGCATTTTTGCAGGGCAGGAATGTTGCATTTTTGCAGGTTAGGAATGTTGCATTTTTGCAGGTCAGGAATGTGGCATTTTTGCAGGTCAGGAATGTTGCATTTTTGCAGGTCAGGAATGTTGCATTTTTGCAGGTTAGGAATGTGAATGTTGCATTTTTGCAGGTTAGGAATGTTGCATTTTTGCAGTGTTATCCTGTAAGGCTCCATCCCAGCAGCCCCTCAGTGAGGGCTCCCAGCACAGCAGCCAGAGCCCAGCTGGGTTGAAGACCCAAGTCACCCTCTGGTCCTGCTCCTGTGGGCAGAGCAAGTCCCAGGAAATTCAATTTATTTCTATTTCCACTATTCCTTTTGTTCCAGCTTGCCCAGTTACCTGAGCAATGCAGTTGTGGTTTGTTATTTTCTGTGTCCTTGGTACCCCCTTAGCGGGAAAATAATCCAGGTGTCAACTCTTAATTGGAAAGTTTAGTTTAGTTTTTAGTTCTGAAAAGCCCTTGTACCAAGAGATTGTTGGCCATTTTGTGCCTTCTAATGAAAAGCTGCAGAACTCACAGCAGTGAGACTATTTTACTGATAAGAAATAATAAACAGCTGAGTGTGAACATGAACTGCTGTCTCAGTGCCTTCAATCCAGACCCACAGAAACCCACAGGGGTGGAATGGGAAGAGCTTTAAGGTCCCTTTTGACACAAACTCTTCTGGGATTCTGTGATTCCATAACCACCAGCACTGGGTGCTCAGCTGGGACAGTGCAGCCATTTCTGCAGGCTTTAAATAAGATTTGGATTTTTCCTGCCTGCACTGGGAGCCTGGTGGGTCAGGGGCAGGGTGGTGCAAATATTGTATTTGCAGGGAGGAATGATGAATCTGACCCCATGTTCTCAGAAGGCTAACTTTTTATTTTATGATACTATATTATATTAAAGAATACTATATTATACTAAAGAATACAGAAAGGATACTTACAGATAAGATAAGATAAGATAAGAATGAAAACTTGTGACTCTTTCCAGAGCCCTGACACAGCTTGGCCCTGATTGGCCAAAGAGTGAAAACAACTCCCAGCAGAATGCAATGGAACAATCACCTGTGGGTAAACAATTTCCAAACACATTCCACCTGTGAGCACAACACAGGAGAAGCAAATGAGATAAGAATTGTTTTCCTTTTTCTCTGAGGCTTCTCAGCTTCCCAGGAGAAAAATCCTGGGTGAAGGGATTTTTCCAGGGAATGTGAATGCCACACTGCAAAGGTGCCTCAGCTCCCTTAAATGTACTGGAAATATCAAGAGTGGCCTGGCCATGGCACCACACAGCTCTGAGTACAGAAATTCACCCTGTTTTTCCATATTTCCAGCTTCTGAAAAGTCCTGGAAGACTCCAGTTGGGAGTCAAACTGGTTAAATCAAGATGTCATTTTTAAGCTTGTGAAATGTTGGAGCTTCTTCATCTGTTTTTCACCCACAGACAGATAATGATTGCAAAGAACTCTCCAAATCCAGCTCTATCCATGGCTGCTAAAGTTCTCACTAAATATTCCAGTCCCTCTCTTGGACAGCTCTGCACCAATCTGTGCAAGCTGTGGCCAATTCCCACAGGCTGAATAACTGTGGTTTTTTTGAAAAGCTGGTGTTTGTACCATAAATTCTTTGTGCTGTGGTGCTGACCCCCGGTGGCTGCTGCCTGGTGTCTCCTGCTGTGCTCTGGGAAAACTGCCTGGATCCTGACTTCCCATTAAGCACCTGGTTTTAAGTAAAAAATTCTTAATAATTTTGGCAATAATAAAATAAAATTTTAAAAAAGTGTTTCTCAAAATGTATTCTGAGAGAGAGCACTAATATTGTTGAAGATACATTTTTTTTTCTCCTTTCCAACCCCTTTTTTCCTCTTTTTTTTTTCATTTTTCTTTCCCCCCCATGGCTGCTGCCTGGTGTCTCCTGCTGTGCTCTGGGAAAACTGCCTGGATCCTGACTTCCCATTAAGCACCTGGTTTTAAGTAAAAAATCGTGGCAATAATAATAATTTTAAAAAGGGTTTTTTGTTTCTCAAAATGTATTCTGAGAGAGAGCACAACTGTTCTCCAAGAAATAATTTTTTCCTCCTTTCCACCCCATTTTTCCTTCCTTTTTTTTTTTTTTTTTCATTTTTCTTTCCCATTTTAAGTTACTTTTCATTCAGCTTGAGGAACATGTTTCCAGTGGTTTATTGCAGACTGAGAGCAGTTTATTTTCCAGCTTATCTATCAGTTTGCTGTGTGCTGAAGATGCCAATAACACACTGACTTGGAAAATAATGATCCATTATCTTAAATTCCTCTGGATTTATCAGACTGGGGATGGCAGCTCCAGCTGAACTGGTTGCTTTAAAAAACAAAAGTAGGAAAAAGATTTATTGTTTTTCTTAATTCCATTTCTTAATGGAAAGATGAGATGAGATTTTCTTGCTTCCCCCTTCTCCAAGTGCAGGGTTTTAGTAAATAATGTGTTAAGTACGGCAAACTCATTAAATGATAAGTGCCAGCTCCACAAATTGATAAGGTGGGATTTGTTTCCTGTAAACAGCAAAATGCTGCTTTTGCAGATAAACACAAAGCTTTTATCTTCAAGGCAAACTGTAGATGAACTAGAAGGGTAATTTAACATTCACAGTTGTTTAAAAGGGATTAACTCCTGTGAAGATTTGTTATACACATGTAGGAATCCAGTGAAGGCATTTCAGAAGTGAGAATTTTTTTTTCTTCTCTGTGAAGTTCAGCATTTTAGTTAAAATTTGATATTCATTAGAATCAGAGATGGATGGATTTTGTGCCAGTGTTTTGTGAGGGCCTTCCTACCATTTAATATTTTAATGTTCTCCATGTGGGGGGAAGAAACAAAGTCACCATGATCTCCAGCTTTGATGGCAAAAGGCACACAAGAAAGTTTAAAATACAAATTAGCTCCTCCAGAATCCAACTGTGTGGATCTAATTACATCTAATGCTAATTATCCTCTTGATCTTAGCATTTTACTGTGTTCCAGCTATGACTATTGCCAGACATGAATCACACATTTAGGCTTATCCACAGAAAACCCAAAACCAGGCTGGGGCTGCTGCTTTGCCTTGGGAGTGGAACAAAGTGTTTAGATGTTTTTTGTGGTTTTTTTTTCCTGTCCCTTTCAGCTTTTCTAAAAAAAATTTACCTGGGAATGCCTAGTGCTGTTTGCACTCCAGGAAAGTTGTGTTTTCTCTGGTTTTTTTTTGGAGAGAGGGTTTTTGTTATGCTTAACCCTCAGTGAGCTGGGTAATGTTCCGCTTGAGGTTTGCTGCTTCCATTCATATTGATTGAATTAGGGAATGGTGGCTTAGGTGCCTCCCCTCCTTTCCCTTGGGGAGGGTATTTTATAATAAATCAGAGGGAATTCATGAGAGAATGATCATTTCTGTAAGAAAGGCTGAGTAGGAATGGTTGGCTCTGATACCTGTGATCTGCAGGGGGATTAGTGTTGTAAATCAGGGTGCCCCAATGAGGGAGAAGATGACATATATGACTCTGTTGGTATCAGGAAGTTAATTAATATTGTGTTTGTGGGGTTCCCAGACAAAGGAAGGAATGGTGAATCTGACTCCAGGTTCTTAGAAGGCTAATTTAAGATACTATATTATATTAAAGAAGACTGTACTAAACTATACTGAGGAATACAGAATGTATACTTACAGAATGCTAAAAAATTAATAATGAAAACTTATAACTCTTTCCAGAGCCCTGACACAGCCTGACTCTGATTGGTCATTAAATCAAAACAATTCATGTGAAACCCATGAAACAATCACCTGTGGCTAAACAATCTCCAAACACATTCCAAAGCAGCAAAACACAGGAGAAGCAAATGAGATAATATTGTTTTCCTTTTTCTCTGAGGCTTCTCAGCTTCCCAGGAGCAAAATCCTGAGAGAAGGGATTTTTCCAGAAAATATGACAGTGACAAATTAATTACATTATTATACTATATAATTTAGTATTATATTACATTGCATTTAAATTGAATCTGCACAAGCACTTAACTGCACAGAATCTCACCCAACAGTCCCAACTCACACACACACCCTGACAGGCCAAGGAAACAAAACCCCATCACTGTGGGTAAACAATCTCCACATTGCATTCTACTTTGGCACAAACACAGGCACAGCAAATGATAGGAATTGTTTTGATCATTCTTTTCTTCTCTCACTGCTTCTCCCAGGTTCAGAGAATGTGAATCCCACAGATTTGGGGTGTTTTGGCTGCACTGTTTCTCTTCCCTGCTGTTGGGCCATGGCAAGTGTGGGTTTGGCAGCCCCAGCTCAGGATCTGGAGCTGGGGATGGTTCCCAGAGCCCACTCTGGAGCTGGGGATGGTTCCCAGAGCCCCATTTTGGAGCTGGGGATGGTTCCCAGAGCCCCATTTTGGAGCTGGGGATGGTTCCCAGAGCACCATTTTGGAGTTGAGGATGGTTCCCAGGCCCCACTCTGGAGCTGGGGATGGTTCCCAGAGCCCCATTTTGGAGCTGGGGATGGTTCCCAGAGCCCTACTCTGGAGCTGGGGATGGTTCCCAGGCCCCACTTTCCATCTGCAGGGTCTGAGCACCTCAAACACACAAATATCCATCCCAGTGTGGCTGGTGCTGCTCGCTTTGCTTGATTTATGGAGTTCCTGGGAACAGACCAGGAGAGGGAGGCAGAGCACGCTGCAAAGCTCCCAGCCTGTCTGACTCAAATGATTCTGGAGTTTCTGGAGTTGCAGGGTCTGTGCTGGCAAACCCCAGGGCAGGCAGGGCCAGCACGGGGTCCCTCCCCAGCCAGGCCTGGGTGCTCACTGCCCAGGCTGCTGGTGCCTCTGCCTCACTTGGGGTATTGAGGGAGGCTCTTCTGGGCTTCAGGTGACCCCTCCATCCCTCCTTCCATCCCTCCTTCCCTCCATCCCTCCTTCCATCCCTCCTTCCCTCCATCCCTCCTTTCATCCTTTCCTCCCTCCATTCCTCGTTTCCTTCCTCCATCCCTCCTTCCATTCCTCCATCCTTCCAACCCTGCTTTCCTCCTTCCATCCCTCCTTTTCTCCCTCCATCTCTCCTTCAATCCCTCCTTTTTTCTCTCCATCTCTCCTTCAATCCCTCCTTCCATCCCTCTGAACCTCCTTTCCTCCCTCCATCCCCCCTTTCATCTCTCTATCCTTCCATCCCTCCTTTTCTTCCCTCCATCCCTCCTTTCCTCAATTCATCCTTCCCTCCCTCTTTCCCTCCCTCCATCCCTCCTCACCCACCTGCAGCTCTCAGCCCAGCCCCTCACTGACACCCCAAAGCTGCCTGGGGCAGATCCTGGGCTGCAATCAAACTCCATGAGGGAGATGATATCTGCTTCAGGTTAGCTCATCTGCACAGATTTGGGTTCATTTCAGGGTCATTTGGGCTGATTTCATGTGATTTGATGATTACAAGCAGCAGCATTTGTTTTATCAAATAGGCCAGATTAGATGTAAATCAAATTTGGCCAGAGAGTTTGAACCCAAGAAATGTTCAGCTGTGAGGGTGATGTACTGGTGATCTCACCTGCAAGAGGAAAAAAAGGAAACAAAAACTTGAAAATCAGAGTTTTTGTCTTTATGGTGTTTTCTGTTGTGAGAAATGTTCTTAGTTTCATGAATTGAACCCTACCAAAATGAATAGTGAAATCCAAAGAGAAAAAGGATTCTTCTCTCAGCAATAGCTCTGCAATGTGCTTATTTAAAAAAAAAAAAAAAAAAAGGCATTTTAAGGAAATAAAAAGTATTTTGGGAAACTAGCTCTTACAAGAGTCACATCAAGGGCCTTCTGTGCTCCTGGCAATCAGTCCAGATTCATCAGTCAGTTTCTCTATGGCTGTGCTCTGTGTAAAACTTTTATTTGATGTCCCAGGCAACCTTGGGAATTCTTCTAGGCTGCATCAATTTGATTTAATTCAGCTTCATGTTAGAGCAGATGATCTCAGATCAGCCTGGAGCACCCACACTGTGCTTACTGCAGGATTTTGGCTGGTGCATGTTTGGCATTTTTGCCAGGACAGTGACAAAAGTCTTTGTGCCAGGGGCAAGTGCAAGGAAAACATAATTCCTGCTCAGTGCTGCTTGCAGCACCCCAAGAGAATGTGGAACCACTCAGGTCAGCAACAATTCACCCCAAAACAATTCTGTGAATGAAGTGTAGGACAAGCTGTGCATGGAAGTTCTTGCCAGAGGAGAGGTTTTGCTAAATAAAGTTCTGGTGAGCAATTACTCTCATAATTTGGTGGCAAATCCTGTGGGGAATTGCTCTTGGTAACTCTTATTTTATGAATTAGCTCAACTACCATGAGGCATTAATAAATATTGCAATGCTCTTGATGAAGAGTTAATTGTTTATTCCCCTTTTGCACATGGCACACCTGAGGAATGAAGCTTTTTTCTCATTTTTGGTAGGTACAGAGGCACTGCTTCAGTTTCCAGACTCAGGGAAAATGTGACTCGTGTGTGTGAGGAGCCTTTGGTGTCTGCTGGGTCTGGGCCAGTGAGGAGCTGCAGTGAGCAGCTCCAAGGACAGGAGGGAATGCCCTTCCCAGAGGGATGTCATTTCATTCACAGGCTGGCTTGGGTTGGAATGGACCCTAAAGACCTTCCTGTCCCACCCCTTCCACCACCCCAGGCTGCTCCAGGCCTGTCCAGCCTGGCCTTGGACACTGCCAGGGATGCAGGGGCTGCTCTGGGCACCTGTGCCAGGGCCTGCCCACCCTCCTGGGGAAGGATTCCTTCCCAACGTCCAACCCAAGCCTGCCCTCTGGCACTTTGAAGCCATTCCCCCTTGTCTTGTATTTGTAGGGATGCCCCAACAAAGGCAGGAATGATGAACCTGACTCCATGTTCTCAGAAGGCTAATTTATTATTTTATGATACTATATTATATTAAAGAATACTATACTAAACTATATGAAGAATACAGAATATATACTTACAGAATGCTAAAAAGATAGCAATAAAAATTCATGACTCTGGAAAGAGTCCCCACACAGCTTGGCCCCAATTGGCCAAAGAGTGAAAACAACTCCCAGCAGAATGCAATGGAACAATCACCTGTGGGTAAACAATATCCAAACACATTCCACATGTGAGCACAACACAGGAGAAGCAAATGAGATAAGAATTGTTTTCCTTTTCTCTGAGGTTTCTCAGCTTCCCAGGAGGAAAATCCTGGGGTGAAGGGATTTTTCCAGAGAATGTGAATGTGGCACCCCTTGGGCTGTCCCTGCAGGCCCCTGGAGATGAACACATCCCTGTCCTGCTCTCAGTGGGATCAGGTGGGATCTACAAACAGCCCAAGAATATTAGGAAACAAGCTCCTTGTTCCATTTTCTGCTTATTGCCACCACTTTTTCCCCCCTTACAAGTCTAAACCTTCAGCAGGCCAAGGCATCATCTCAGGGATGATTTTTGTGACTGAATGGTTTACTCAGTTCTGTCCCCGTGCTGTGACAGCCCTGCCCTGGCTCCTGTGCCAGGAAGAGCCAGTCAGAGTTCAGGCAGCTGAAAGGTCACTGTGATAAGGTGCCACATGAGGTGATAAGGTGCCACATGAGGTGATAAGGTGCCACACGAGGTGATAAGGTGCCACATTCCCCTGGGGAAGGACCCCAGCACGGTGTGACCCTGCCCTGGTGACAGAGTGCAGAGAAAATGCAGAATTGGCATTTCCTGGAAATCCCTCTTGGTACAGCCCCAGTCCCTGGAGGGGGTGGTTGGGCTGCTGAATGTCTCCTTCCATTTGGTTTCCTACATGGAACGAGGGGTGTCCACTGTAAGGTGCTGCCCTCAGGGTTTATTTCTGTGAAATGGTTTTCAAGTATCACCCATGGTGCCATAATTTCCTTTAATGAGCAGAAATAGGTCTGTGATGGGGAGAGTTGCCAGGGCTGTTGTTTTGCAGTGGAGAGGAAAAGTGTTTTTCTTATTTTGTGGGGCTGTCATGGTTAATAAACGAATGAATAATTAAGGAAATTTATCCATATTTAACTCCAGAGCCTGTGGGCATATGACCAATTTGGACAGTCCTTATGTCAAGGCACATATATCAGCCCTTGGAAGAAATCTCAATTCTTTATGGAAGAGCAAGTTTCTCCTAGCAAATTCCTTGCTGAATTTCCAATTAACTTAATAAATAGGTTTTCTTCTGTTTGTATTTGTTTTACAAATGTCCTGTATTGTTTTACCACTGATACCTCAGTGCTGCTGCTCATCCTGTGTGCCATGATTTATGTTTCTCTGTCCAATGCTTGAAGCTTCACTGGGTTCACTGTTATTATTCCATATAGAAAATTATGTAGAGAGTTGTGAAAGTTTTGATTGAATTCCATATGTAAAACACACCTTGATTCTGGGGAAATTAAGGGCTAAAAAGAGATGGCTTTAGGTTTGGATATTTTTCAGTCTAGATTTTTTATTTTTTCAGCTTTGGACTCAAATTTTTTGTTAGGCTTTTATCTCCTTTTGTTTTCATCTACATAAAAACCCCTTCAATGGATATTGGATGAAGATGAGTCTTATTGCAGGTGTATTTGAAGACTGAGACTGAGTTTTTGGGTAAGAATCTGGTCCTTGAATGTTCTGGAAGCATTTTAGCAGCTCTGGATCCCCTTTGCTGCTCGGGCTGTCGGTGAGCAGCGGGGTCAGTGGAGCATCTCCTCTGTTGTTATGGGAACACCAGCACTGGGGTGCCAGGGAAGGCAGCAGAGATGGTGCTTGTTGAATGACATGGAAAATCAGGTTTTGCTGTTCTCCTCAGAGAGATTTCCAGTATTGATTTTGCAGCAATGCTCTGGGTGCAGCATGTTTGGAGATGTAACCTATGGTGGGAACAAATAATCTTTATTTCCACTTGGAATTGCCATCTGGGTGCTGTTATTTGGGATGTGCATCTCCATCCTTTCCTGTGCTGTTGCAATAATTCACTAATTCACCTCAAGATGTGAGAAACCCACATTCACAGCTCCCCCAAACCTCCTGGAATTCACTGAATTATTGGGGGCTCCATTGAACCCTGAGTTCAGTGTAGGGTCAGCAGTGCTCCCCCACACTTGTTTCACACTGCTCAGGTGTTTAATACAAACCAACTTGCATTTTGAGTGGCATCTCCTCTTTGAAGCATGAATAAAAGCCAGGAGGTGAAATCCTGAGGGGCTTTAGGATGAGATTGTGCAGACAAGGCGGCTCCAGCACAGCTGCACTTGGAGCCATAAATATTCAGAGGCTGGGGGTAAAACTGCTCAGCCGTGGGTGGAGAGGCACTCCCAGCCCAGCACATCCCATCCTGCTTTTCCCAGCTCCTCCAGCCCAGCAGATGCTGCTCAGCCTTTGCCACGCTCCTGCCTCCCATCCAAGGCTGGCACTGGAATATGTGGTGGTAAAACTTTCTGACCAGACAGCTCTGAGCCTTGTAACTTCTGAAAACTATTTCAATGTAAACTCATTTTCCTCTGTTTTGGGTGGAGCTGGGTAGTCCAAGACTTTATTTAAAAGAGTTTTTCCTACTTTCAGACAAGACAAAGCCCTTGACATTTCAGAACCTGTTAAAGCATCCAGCTCAGAGCTACAGCAAAGTATTTAATTCCATTATTTTCACTCCATCTTTCTCCCTAAAAACCTCTAAAGCACACATACCATTAGAGCTGCTTGAATGCTCCACAGTCAAACTGCAGGAACTTTGTCACTGCATCTGATTGGAAATTCAAATGGGATTTGCTGGTGGGGATCTGAATCCATCTGTCAGCACAGGGCACGTGAGGAGGAAGGTGGGGATGATGTTACCACAGTCAGCAGTTGTGGGATCATTTCCTACATGATTTGCAGCACAGAGAGTTCTAAGCACTGCTAAACCTCATGTTTTAAAGAATAGAGCCAGGAAAATTGGAAATGATCTGTTTCTTTTCTGAGAGCAGTGAGTTGTAGCTATTTCCTGGGTGTTGTGTTCACAGGTGCTGAGAATTCTTAAGTCTAATGCTTCTGGAAATTTCCTGCTTCAGCTGTAGCACCTGGATCTCCCCAGGTCAAGGAGAGCTGATGCTGAACAAGGGGTTTATGCTGTTGTGCACCTTCCCCCCAGACACACATTTTGTCTTCCAGATTTTTTGAGGGGCCTAATTAATTTGATTATTTCATATAACTGCAAGAAAAATCAATAAACAACTAGATGTCTCATTTTTTTCTTTAAAAATCAGTATTTCATGGTTGCTCTAATTTATTTTTTTCACTCTCCTTTTCCCTGCTGTTGCCTAAGCAGGGAAGAAGCTGATGCTCATTAATACTGAATTTAAATTTCTTGATCAAGTTTGCGAGAGACCCATGAATGAAAGAGAAAACCCAACCCAGCGTTTTCAGTATTTCTAGTTGTTCCACAAGGAAAAAAGAAATCTGTGTTGTGAGCAAGCAAGAAATCCAAATGTGTGTTTTTCCAGCTGATAAACTGGAATTTTGCTGGTTTGAAATTTAAATTTTTCTATCTGACCCAAGTGTTGATTTTTATTTTAGTTTTTTTTTCCCTAGTTCTGTGTATCACTAATAGAAACATATTGGGTTTGATGAAAGTCATAACCTTGTAACAGACATTGTTTTTAAAGCGTGGAGCAGAACAGTCTGGAATAAATCTGTGCTTTATTTTCCAATCAAAAACAAGCACTCAGTCCAAGCTTCTGGTCCTCCTGGAGAGACTTCACAAATGTGCTCCTGCCTTGGATTTAGAAGGGAACAAATGAGACACCAGGTGACAAAAATCAGCCATGCAGTATTGCAGATAACTCTGTTTGTCCTTTTTCTGTCAAAGACACAGATGCCCAGTGCTCTGCTCAAAAGGAAATCCTCTTTATACCTGGGAACAATTTCTCCATATGGTAATGTCATCACACAAGAGCAGCAGTCTTCCATTGATTGTCCCCTGCAGGTATCTCAGGAATAGAACCAGTCTATAAAAATTTCAAGTCTTACAATTCCTTCTTGCAAATCTGATTAAGTTTTGTTTCTTTGGGAAGGTAGAATATTCTCTTTGTGGTTTTTTCCTTCCCTTCTCTAAGAGCACTTGGTTTTAGGGGCTGTTTAGTCACTGAGAATTGCAGAGGAGCAGGTGTGTGAAGTCTGAGTAACATTTGTGTGGCTGAGAGAGGCTGTGGCCACTCTGGGGCAGCAGGCAGGGCTGTGCTGGGGATGTGAGGAAGTGCTTTGGTTTGGAAAGACAGGTGTGTGCTAAGGAAGTGAAATGGAAAATGTAAACCCCCTCCCTCCAAATTGGTATAAATTTTAAATTAAGGGGCTCTCAGGCAAAGATAAGGGAGCAGGAATAACAGTTCTTTAATAAGAAAATAAAAATAAAATAAACAATGCAGTAAACTAAAGCAACACTGCCAGAGTCAGAACCCAACCTGACACCCTGTGGGTCAGGCTGTTGGCAGCAGTCCCGTTGGAATTGTGGCTCAGCCCTCCTGCAGTGTCAGGGGTGGTTCTGCTGGAGCAGGGATCCTGGAGAAAGGTGCAGTCTCTGCCTCTGAAGATCCAGGGGCAGAGGCAGCTGCTGTTCCTCTGGGAAATCCAGTGGAGAAGCTGTGCTGGTGTTCCAGAATCTCCAGATTATACCCAGGTAGGAATGCTTGGCTCCTCCCTCTGGGCTCACATCTCCCAATGGGATGCTGCAGTTCTTATCAGCCATGCAGTGACATTCAATAGCTGTTATCAGCAGATGTCTGCCTGGAGGGAGGATTGGTTTGTGGAAGAGATAAAGAAAACTGCCCAACTAACAGAAGTTAACCAGCACAGCTCTGACAGATGGCCACAGAACACACCTTGCCTTGCACTCCAGGACAGGAAGGGTGGGCTGGGATCTCGTGTGTGCCTGGGCTCACATCCTCCTCTCCCCAACAGCTGCCCTGGCAATTGCTGTGTTGGCTTCTTGAGGGAAGTGTAAATCACAAAGCAGCCTGGGAAAAAGGCCCCTCCTTATTCCAGAGGCAGCTTTGACCCAGCTCTGATCTACCAGGTTTGCCAACAGAAGCTGCTTTTCTTCCTGTTGGCACAACAGTGACTGTGCAGCTGTGGGTGAGAGAGTTTGGACTCTGTAACCAGTGTGATGGATGAAACAGGGAAAAAATCCCAAACACCATCCTTGGCTGAGGAGCTTGGTGTGTTTGTGCCTTTCTTTCTGATTTGAAAGTCAAGATAAAGTCAGAAATAAAGATTTCTAGCTTGGAAATTAGCAAGTTTTATCTGCAGACTGGGGAAATATGTCTGGAGAAAAGGAGACTTAGGGGGGACCTTCCTGCTCTGCAAATCCTGGCAGGAAAGTGGGGCCAGGTGGGCTCAGGCTCTTCCTGCAGGGAACAGGGGAGAGGAAACAGCCTCAGGTTGTGCCAGGGCAGGTTCAAGTTGGACACTGGGGAAAATTTCTGCACTGAGAGGGGGCCAGGCCTTGGACAGGCCCAGGGAAGTGGTGGAGTCACAACCCCTGGAAGGGACAGGGTCAGGGTGGACCTGGCAGTGCTGGGTTGGTGGTTGGACTTGTGAAAAACGCCAGTCACTTGGTTTTAAAATTTTAATTGTTTAATAGTAATGAAATGGTTATTTAAATAGTAATATAACTTGAGTGATAATAATTTTGGACAATTTGGATTAGGACAATACGAGACAACAGAAACAAAGAGTTATGGCCAGTTATACCTTTTCTGGACAAAATAAGCCCAAAAAAGGATCCATGTTAAAAGAGGATTAACCCTTAAAAGCAACAGCCTGTTGCATATTCATACACCTCATCCATGATGCAGAAATTCCATTCAAACACAGGATTCTGTCTGGGCAGTGTCAGCTTCTTCCTTTTAACCCTGATGGTGTCTTCAGGACTGAGCAAGGCAGGAAGAAGTTCATTTCTTCTGATAATGGAGTAATACATTCTCTTTCTCTGAAAGATTTGGGTGTCCTGTGGCTGCTATCTCAGTGTGAGTCCTTTCTTTAAAAACATATCTCACATAGCATAGTTTCTATTTTAACCTTATGTTATAACCTAAAACTATATTTAACACACTACATACATCCTTAACACACTACTTAAGAAAATGAACACAGCATAACTTTCTAACATAACACATATAATATTCATTTTAATATTTGCAAAAAGCCAGTCATAAAACACACATTTTTCACAGACTGGATGATCTGGGAGGTCTTTTCCAACCTAAATGATTCCATGTGCAAACATGGCCATCTCAATGCTGGTTTGATCTCCAGGTTTTTCTGAACTGCTGCTGCTCCAGCACAAGTATCTGCACTCCTGGAGGGACTTCCATAATTTATCAGGTCCCTCTACAGCCAAGTTAACAAGCTGGCAGCAAAAAGCAAAATATTTCAGATGATTAAAAGAGGTTTTCTAATTTTAGTCCTTGAAAAAAACCTCAATGTTGTCTCTATTTACCAGGTAAATTTCTTTCTAAACCCTCAATCCTTTCTCTATTTGCCAGGTAAATCTTTAGTGCTGATGCTGACTGGTGTGTGTAGGAGGCATTTTTGTGTTTTACTCAATGCTGAGAGATCAGTGGAAATGAAAAGTTGTATAATTACCCTCTGGCCTTTTATCTTTCTGTGGTATCATCCCCAGGGAACAACGATGGGGTAGAGAAGCCTCTGCACAGCAGAAAATCACAGCCATTAGAGGAAACAATCCCAACTTCAAATCAGCTGAGTTTTGCTCAGTAAAACATTGATATTGGAGTCTGTGTTGATCCATTCCTGCAACCAGGCAGCCAAGGAACAGCCACTGCTCAAGGCAGCACCCACAAATTGAACTCATTGTTGAATATTCTAGTGAAATCTTAAAATACTCAGAGGATTGGTGCTATGAGATGGGGGGACACAAAGGATATGAACATTTGCTCTAAGTGAAAATACAAGTCAGCCTTAATTACAAATTTGCAATCAATGCTGCTGTGTTTTGAAGGTCTTGGTAAATAATTAATGAGTGAGTCAAGCACAAGGATGGAAATTTCCTCTAAAATCTGATTTTAAGGGAGTATTGGTGCTGTTTCAAGGAGGAGAAGGAGAGGAGCAGATTTATGCTACAGCTGGAATGTAGGAGGTGAAGCAGAGGTTTTATTCAGGAGCTAAATGAATGTGGAGTGGTTGAGCAGCTCCCTTTGTCATTGTCCCTGATCAGTGCAGCAGCTGAGTGGCCACGATTGGTGATTGTGTGGGGAATATTCACTTGTCAATAAGATCCTCACTGAATGTCACATCCACTAAATGGCATTTAAAGGGGAAGGAAATCACTGTCTAACACTCTTGAGAAAGGGCAGAGCATCAATTTATCTCTGAAATATCATTTTGTCTGAAATCAATTGAAAGTACAACCCAAGTTTGCCACTTAAGGATTTTTTTTGCTCCAGTTCTGAACTGATTTTAAAGCTCATGTCAGGAAGAACAAACTCTCATGGGGAGCAGTGGCTCAGGTAGCCCATGGACCTCCTGGATCTCTGTGAGCTTCTGCCCTTGGTCTTTCACCTCCTGCTCAAACTGGACAAGGTGTTCAAGGTTTGTGGGGCTCTGTGCCCAACCCTGACACAGACAGCACATCACCTGCCAGGGGCTTTATGACATCTACTTCTTCAGAAAATAATGATATGTGAGCTCAGGTATGCCAGGATTCCTCCATCTTTTTGAAGCGTCATTAGATATGACTCACTGATTAAAAAAATACAATTACAGTGCTGACTGACAGGTTTGGGGTGCTTTATTGGCTCTTTCTAATTAATGAAGTAATTAAGGAGCATCAAACCTCGACTCACAACAGCAGAGCTGCCTTGTCTGTGTCTGCAGTGGCAGGACCTGCAGTGGCTGAGCTGTGCAGAGCCCACAGGGGCTGTGACACTGGTCCCAGTGTGATGCAATGCAGTTGTTTCTGCAGCTCCCCACATCAGCACCAGCATTTCCAGATTTAATTCAGATCTCACTGCGATGCCCTCTCAGCTTAGAGAAAGAAAAAGAGTCTTCAGAGCTGTTCTTAAGTTTTGATCTCCATATTTTGAGCCCTGTTGGTTCAGTCCTCATCCCTCAGATGGACTAAAACCAAAACCACACCGTCCTAAGTATGTTTGTCTTGTTTCTAACAAATATGTTGCTATGGGAACTTGATGTTGCTCTGACTGTTGCACCAGATGCACCAGCTATCTGTCTCTAGGCTGGCTTTTTTTTTTTTTTCCTTGTAAATTAATTGCATTTAAACTAAACATATTAAGTTATTTCATGTTAATTAATTTGAATGTTAAGCTGGGTGTTTGCAGTTTCCCCCTCCCTGCTCACCCCAAAACATTAATTAACTGCTCCAGACCCTGCAGTCCCTCACCCATCACTGCTGGTCTTCCCCAGCTCTCTGCACTTACAGCACTCACTGCCTGCATGGGAAGTAATCAGTGTCCAAAATAATTGCTTTTCACAAGTCTGCAGTCAGCTTCCTTGTCACATATTTAAGCTGTAATGAAACTGTTTCTGTTGCCAGGAAGAAATATTCAGCTGAAATGTACAGTAATTGCAGGTGGAAAGCAGAGCTGATAATGGAGCTGGTTTTATTTAGCTCGTTGTGCTTTCTTTCATTTGTTGGAGGCATTTCCTCCAGCAGGGCTCTCCTCTCCTCGTTCCTGCTGAGGGAGGAGGGCTGGGACCCTCCCAGTGCATCTGCTTTGAATTCAGGCAGGGGAAGGGGCAGGAGAACTCAGGGGGGGTGCAGGGGGCATGTGAAAAACGCCAATCACTTGTTTATAAAATTTTAAAAGTTTAATAGTAATAAAATGGTTATTAAAATAGTGATATAATTAGAGTAATAAAAATTTGGACAATTTGGATTTGGACAATAGGAGACAATAAAAACAGAGTTACAGACAGTCTGGGTACCTCTTTCTGGGCAAAATAAGCCCGAAAAAGGACCCACGTTAACAGAGGATTAACCCTTAAAAGCAACAGCCTGTTGCATATTCATACAGCTCATCCATGATGCATAAATTCCATTCAAACACAGGATTCTGTCTGGGCAGTGTCAGCTTCTTCCTCTGAATCCTGACGGCATCTTCAGGGCTGAGTGAGGCAGGAAGAAGTTCATTTCTCCTGATAAGAGAGCAATGAATTCTCTTTCTCTGACAGATTCAGGTGTCCTGTGGCTGCTATCTCAGTGGGAGCACCTCATTCCTTTCTCAAAACCATATCTCCCATACACGGTTTGTATTTTAACATTATGTTATAACCTAAACTATACTGAACACACTACTTAAAAAAAAAATAATACAGCATCACTTTCTAACATAACACATATAATATTTATTTTAATATTTGCAAAAAGCCAATCATAAAATACACATTTTTCACAAGGCATGAAGAGCATCTTTGGCCCAGAGGCAGACAAGGGATACAGGATAAATCTGATTGCTCTGTGCTTTGCTTGTGCATTCAGCCAGCAGTGGGGCTTTGGGAAAATACTTAAATTGGAGTTGCTTACCTGAAAATCTATAAATAAATTATCCAAGAGTTGCTTCTGAATCTAAACTTCCTGGGAGCTCAGCAGCAAACAAAACCATTGCTCAGGTTTGCAGCACACCCCAGCAGACTCTCCTAGAATTTAGAATTCTTAGAACAGAACTGTGGGAAAGGACAAGATGGTGAATGTGTGCAGCAGACTTCAACATTTCCTACCTGGCTCTGTGATCTGTGGTCAGAAGCTGTAGAGAAACTGGCTAATGAATTAGCAAGCCTACAGGGAAATCTTATTTACAAGGAAGGCAAGAGAAACATTAATGTATCTTTATTAGCCTTATTTGGGCCATCTGCTGTGTACATGGTGGGAGCTGCACGGTCCCTGCAGTCAAACAGCAGCAGGGATGTGCTCAGCTCCAAACTCTCCTCATTTAAATGCTTGCTTAGACCTCTCCAGCTCCTGGAACATTTTGCTGCAGTGAAAAGTCAGCTGATCATCACCGAGGCAGGGAGTGTGGAATTTTCTGTGTCTCCCTTCAGATTCATTTTCTTTCTTATTGCTTATCTTTGACTTGGATTTTGATAGGTTTTGGGGGTCAAGTTGCCATTGAAATTACCATAACTCAAGATTTAATAGCAAATTCTGTGCTTTGCAAGCCATTCATAGGGAAGATAGTTTTAGTTCAACTAGAGTTACTTGCTTTTTAATGCACACACAGATTTTTCTGCATATGTTTAGATAATTTGAATGTAGCCCAAGGAAAAGGAATTAAAAAGTTGATTACCATAATTTTGAATTTTATTTCCTTTTGGCCTTTTCCTATTCCAAGTGTGTTTAACTTTTAGCAAATTGTTTTGCTTGGATCTTGCCAGCTCAATCCTTGCAATTTCTCACTGAATTCAGTGAACCCACGATACCAGCTGCTCTCAGTGGCCACAGTTTTGTTGCCAAGGTTCTCTTCACACCTTTGAAGCATTATTTATTTACTTTTTTAAAGGAATGAAAGTCCATGTGCCGTGGTAATTTCTTGCTCTCCTGTTGAGCCTGAATTTTTAACTGAAATGTAAGCCTAAGCCAGCAGCCTGTTAATTCCCAACTAACCTTCCCACTGGCTGATTGCAGCTGGGGAACAACAGCTTTCCCATTTTTTTGAAATAAATAAATTGGGAGGAATGTGTGGAGGAATCTTAGAGGCTTTATTAATGCCAAACACACAGAGGCTCCTGCTTAGATTGTACTTCTTTGATTACTCAACTGAGTTATTAGATACATGAAGAACAGCCATTTAAATGTAAATCCATTCTCCTTCTGTAATAGATAAATGGGCTTTGCCTTGAATTTGTAAGCAGAATATATCACTTTGATATAGCAACTGGAGCTGAATAAAGCCAGTCAGTAGACCAAGGGAAGGATGCAGATTCCTTTAAAGTGAATGGAACAGAGGAGACCATCAGTTAGTTAATTAACTTCAATTTCTACATTAATGAACTTTCTCTGGTGCTTGTTTAAGCATCCAGATGCTTGCAAAATGTTTTTTCCCCAACAACAGGCGTTAGTTGGCATGTGATAATTACAAATGGGGGTACCTGTCTTTTATATCCCAGATGTGATTTTTTCATGTGCTCTGTGGCAGAGTCATAGTCTGGGTGGTCCAGAGCTGTGCTGGGTGGGCATGCAGGCTCTCAGCCCCAGGGCACCACACGTTCAAAACCTGAAAGAGTGGGAAAAAAAGGATTTTTGCATGTTTTGTGTGTTCCTCATGAGCCCTGTAAAAGGCAGGAGGTCGGAGCTGGATGTTCACCAAAGGTGGAAAGCAGAGCCAATAATGGAGCTGGTTTTATTTAGCACGTTGTGCTTTCATTTGTTGGAGGCATTTCCTCCAGCAGGGCTCTCCTCTCCTCGTTCCTGCTGAGGGAGGAGGGCTGGGACCCTCCCAGTGCATCTGCTTTGAATTCAGGGAGAGGAGGGGGCAGGAGAACTCAGGGGTGGTGCAGGGGGCATGAGGAGCATCTTTGGCCCAGAGGCAGACAAGTGAAAAGCTCATCCTCCCAGGCTCCTCCTGAGCCCAGGGCACTTGGGCTACATCACATTCCTGCTCAGATTCTCTCTGGATTCTCTTCAGATTCTCTCTGGATGAATTGCTGGTTGGTACCAAGTACAGAGGAGTTTAGAGAGCCAGGCCCAAGCTGTCCAAGGTGTGAGAAGGGAACCCTTCCTGCAGGGTGGTACCTTCAGCCCTCAGATGTTCTTCATCAGGAACTGGCTCTACTCACCAATGCCACTGCAGTCCCCTCTGCTGTTTGTTACAGAAAACTCTGGGAGGAACTTGAATTTCCAAAGGACAGCACAGGAATTTTTCAAACAGCACTTGGCTCCTGGAGAGGGGCTGGAGCAGCCCCTGGGGGATGGCTCTGGGCCAGAGGAGCTCCATGGAGGGCAGTCCTTGGTAGGATCCCTCCCTCAGGTGAGCTTTTAGGGGCAGCTTGGCTGCAGGAGCAGAGCTCAGCAGATTTGCAGTGCCTTGGAAAATCTGCCCCAGGAGCAATGCTGGAATAAGCACATCCAGAGTTAAATAAGTGGCATGGTCAGATATTATAAATGCAGGTCCACCAATGAGGGAAGAGAATGAGGCATCTGACTCCATGTTCTCAGAAGGCTAATTTACTACTTTATTATACTATACTATATTAAAGAACACTATACTATACTAAAGGATACAGAAAGGATACTTACAGAATGCTAAAAGGATAATAATGAAAATTTGTGACTCTTTCCAGAGCCCCGACACAGCTTGGCATGATTGGACAAAGAGTGAAAACAACTCACAGCAGAATGCAATGAAACAATCACCATTGTGGGTAAACAATCTCCAAACACATTCCATCTGAGCACAACACAGGAGAAGCAAATGAGATAAGAATGGTTTTCCTTTTCTCTGAGACCTCTGAGCTTTGAAGGAGAAAATCCCTAGGTGAAGGAATTTTTTCAGGGAATGTGAATGCCACAGTTGGATTTCTGTCTGAACACAGGAAAAAGAGGAATCGTCCCATGGGCGTGGGCCTGGGCTGAGAGGAGGGAGAGCTGAGACAGGCTCCCACCCAAACCAGAGGCAGATGTTTTCCTCTTGCTGATTTTCCATTCCTCAGAGCCCCCTGTGTGCTGGTAAGCAAATTGCTGCTTCTCTCACACATCCAAATTCCAGTTTGCAGTTCTGTTCATGCACCCTTAGCTTTTGCTTCCTTAAAATAAAAATACCCTGAAGGAGGAAACATCTCCATTTTAGCAAAATCAGGCTGTGTTCTCAAAAGCCACTACAAAAGTGCAGTCAAGAACCAGGAAAACAAATGGCAGAGTTTCACCTTGGTCATCTGTAGGAAATTTTCTATTTCTTTATCCTGGACTCCTGATGTTGTAGCTGCAAGTGTAGCTTGTTATCCACTTACTATTGGGGGCTATTAATGGGATGCTTAATTCTTCCTAACACCACAGCAATCTGGAATGGAACAGATTTAAATTCTAATAGCTAATAGCTGAATAAATACATCTGGCAGCCCTAGACCGTCTCAAGTATTGCTCACTGTAACTGTAATTAAAATGTGATTAAAGCCAGTTAAAGCCATCAGACATCTGGGTGGTGAGAGGTCAGGTCCATCCTGCTGCTCTTACTACCTCAGTGAGAGCTGGGGGGTTAATGGAACACTCCTCTCATCATGGGAGTGTATTTCAATAATCATGGGGACAGGATTTGCAGTGATGGCTGTATTAAAAACTGGGGAAAAAAATAAAGATATTAGAGATTAATCTATTGCTGTTAGTTCAGGTGGAGGGAATAGCTTCTGATTGTGCTTTGTGTGTGAGGAGTCCTCTATGGACAGGAATTAAAAGTTTCAGAATCATAGAATGGTTTAGGGCTGGAAGGAAACATAAAATCCATCTTGTCCCAGCCCCTGCCAAGGGCAGGAACACCCTCACCAGCCCCATCCACCCTGGCCTTGCAATGGACCTTTCTGCCATAATACTTTAAAATACTTGTTGCAGTTGTTTTTGCAAGCTAGGAGCTAAAGGAGAAGAAATAAATGAAAAAGGAGGGTGCTGGTCATATATCCCAGAAATATCCTTGCAAAAACCTTACAGTTGTTTTTGGAAACTGCCTGGTGCTGCTTTTATTACTTATAAATGCCATGGAAGAAATTAAATTGCTTTTCGTACTGTATCCCTCCAACCTGGGGAAGTTTCTGTTGAATTCTCTGGAGGAGAGGGCTTTACTTAATCCCCTTAAAATTGGTGGGAGTGCTTCAGCTTGTTTTGCTGTTCAAGCCCTGTTTGTCCTTGTGTCCTCCCTTGCTTTTCTGAGGATGGGGAGGTTTTTTGGGGCAGTTTATTTATTGCATTATTCTGAATCACTGTGGTGGTGGTTGTGAACTGGCTTTGGTTGGGGTTCACTGGTTTTAATCTCATTTTTGAGTTGTGGTACTGAAGACTGCTCTGTGAATTACCTGCTCTTGAACATCTTTCCTTACATTTCTGATGACTTATTTGCTAGAAGGGATAATTAAAAATTACAAGTCTGGAGATATGGCAGAGACAGTGGGATGTAGGAAGTGATTTTCTTTGCTGAGGCTGTGAACAAAAACCCCTCAGTGCTGCGAGCAAAACTCTGTGTGGCAGAGAGAAAATAAGGCAGTGTGACTTGATGAGGATTTATGTCTGCTGGGTTTCTCTGACTTTAAATACTGCCTACCACAGAACCTGAGTTATTAAACCTCGATGACAGATGTATCTGTGTAGACCAAGGAGTGACCCTGAACCTTTGCTAAGCTTTTAAAACACAAAGTTCATTTGTTTAGATTTTCTTTCTCTGTCTCTAAAACTAGAAAGGAGGAAAGGAATTGAGAGCTCACCTGAGAAAGTCAGAGAAGAGCAGGAGCCCTCAGAGGTGATAGACTTGTTGTGGATATAACAATTCTACAAATAAGATTTAACTTTTAGGCTACATTTTTTTGAAATCTGCTGGAATTAGAGACTGAGCCTTGCACATCCATCTGCCCTTGTCATAGATATTTATGTGACCACTCCCCCCTTGAGTTTTGGCAGCACTACTCAATATTTCATCTCAAATTGATGATGTGTACAGTAAATACTCTCTGAATATGAGCTGTAGCTATAGGAGATCCTTTAGGTGCCCCAGGCACAGCTTTTGTGAGCTGAGCTTTACCTGCTTCAGGTAAAGCTGAGATCCATGGGGAAAGGAGACTTTAAATAGGGCTGGACTTGCTTCTTCAGCTGTTGAAAACACAAATTTTCCCAAGACTTTGAGTTTTAAAGACAGAAGAGAGAATAGGTCCTCTACAGCCACATGTTTTAGTCTTGAGACAGTACAAAAACTGACTTTATCTGAGGTGCCATGTGCCAGGCTTGCAGCCTCCCAGGACTTGAAGCAGTACCTTAATATTATTTTAATAAATAATTCTTATATTTTAATATTAGATATTTCCTCCCTGATATCTCAGGATGCAGATTCACACACACAGACCTCCAAACAAGGAGAGGAGACAAGGATCTCCAAACCACCACTTCGGATTTGGAGCTGCCTGATACTGACACTTGGTAGATGATGTATGATTATTCCTCTACATTTCTACCTACTGATGAGGATCTTACTCTTCTAGGATATTATTACAATCGACTTCCAATCCTTAGAAACTGGTTTGAATCCAGAGAACAGATCCTGCATCCTGCAAATTAAAATCCAAATTTTAATTTGCACTTTTGCAGCGATCAAGCAGACACAAAGCAACGAAAGAAAGGAGTGAATTCCTCCCTTGTTCCCAGTGAATTTTGCAGGTGCCCTGGCATCATTCTGTGCTGGAGAGCAGGACACTGCTGGACCAGTGACTCCAGTTAAGCAGCTCCAAGACACCCTCTGAGGTTAATAATAGCCTCTAAATAGGAGCAATCTTACAGAATATGTGGGGATCAGACAAGAAAAGCTATTTATTGTCACAAAGTGTGGCATGGCTGCTTCCCGATCTGCCACCTCTCCAAACTGTTTCCAGACACAGCAAAGCACAAGCTTGCTCAAACTGATATTAAATTAATTTTTAATGGACTAATTCCACTGACCACCACAAATCTCAGAGGTCAAGTGTAGTTTTGGTTTGTATCAGTTAATTTCTGCTTTTTCAGTAGGGGTCTGACAAAATGCTGAGAAAATCATGTCTTTGTGTCAGGATTGTTCAATTCCCTTTGGTGTCTTTTGCATTTAAACTTCTGCTCAATACTACAAATACCATCTTGTCTCCCAGAATTTTCCAAGGGATAGAAAGCTTATTTAAGTTTGAAAACAGCTGGAGTAATAGGCAAACATGTCATTAAGATCCTAATCAAATACACACAATTATTTTATTGTGCAAGCTTGGAGTTTTAATAGAACTAAAATTACAATTGAATTCAAGGCCAAGGTAACATAATCCCCCTCTGTGGTTCTGCTGATTGGAATTTTAAATTCCACACAAGAATAAATGGAAATAAGTCTCTTTTGTAAAGCACCATGGTGCCAAAATGTGACATCTGTAATGACATGCTCATCAGATTTGGTTGTATAATTTGTACCTTTAATTTATTGGGCAATGAGACTCCTAATATGTACTTCATGTGTCTCCAAAGGTTTTATTTGGCTGCCAGCCAGAAAAATATCAATATTGTAAGGATTAAGCAACCAAACAAAAAATCAAATAGTCCAACAGAGAGACTAAATCAATACAAAAGAAATGTTTGAGTTGCGTGAAGTCATTGGACAAGGCAGAGGGATAAAGCTGGGGAGAAATCAATGTGCCAAAGGACAGACAGACAGAAACACCTCCTCCGGGTCAGGCAGGTGCTGCAGGGCTTGAAAAAACAAAGGGAAGGTCTGAGGTGGTGAGATGGGTGCTGGGGGTGGGGTGGTTGTCTGTCACCATCGTATTTTCTGAAAAATTCCTTTGCCAGGATTCTTCTTCTGGGAAGCTGAGAAGCCTCAGAGGAAAAGGAAACCAATATTATCTCATTTGCTTCTCCTGTGTTTTGCTGCTTTGGAATGTGTTTGGAGATTGTTTATCCAACAGATGATTGTTTCATTGGTTTCATGTGAATTGTTTTAACTTAATGACCAATCATGGTCAGGCTGTGTCAGGACTCTTGAAGGAGTCACAAGTTTTCATTGTCGTTCTTTGTAGCCTTCTGTAAGTATCCTTTCTCTATTCTTTAGTACAGCATCTATAACATAACATAACATAACATAACATAACATAACATAACATAACATAACATAACATAACATATAACATAACATAACATAAACTATATGTCCAACCCAGCACAACAAACCCCCATTTCCTGCTGTTTCACCCCAAAAACTGATGGTCTCAGCCAAGTGTGACACTGGTGCCACACCAGGGAGTGATGGTTGTCATTGTGCAGATACAGAAGAATTCTGAAGTGTGTTGAGAAGGAGGAGGGTTAAAAGGCCATGGAAAACACAACCTACATAATTTATTCATAGGATGGGTCAGAAATGGGTTTTGAGTACAAATCTGTAATTAACAGCTCTGTAATTGACTCATGGGCCTGTTGTCTGTACAATGAACTCCTTTCTGCTCATGTTGGACAAGCATTCCTTTGATCCAGAGTTTGTAATTTCAGATCTATAGTTTTTAACTGAAAATCCATGTGGCCGAGGAAGATTAAAGTCTCCTCAAGGAGGACACTGCCAGCACTCACAGTATTTCTGTCTGATTTAAGGGTTTTGAGGATCTTACACCCTGAAGGTGACACGTTCCCTGTCAGATGTGAGGCAAATAAAAAGTTGAAGCTTTTTGAAAATTTGTCAGTGGATCTGTCGTGGATTTTTGTAATTAGGCACTAATCTCTGTGACCGTGGAGCTTTTGGAGATCTTCTGTTGTCACTGAGCTCCCTGAGGCTGCTGCAAAGGTGTGGGTTTGATTTTTCTATGGACTCATAGAGTTGATCTTATCCCAACCAGGGAAAGCCCTGGAACTTGTAAATCAGGCAAAGAAAAATGCATAATTATTTCCTATGATCCATTCTCATGTGTTTCACAGAGAGACTGTTAGAGATGCAGCTCTGGCTGCTTCACTTTTACATTTTTAACTCCTTTGCCTTTCAAAGACCTGTCTCGCCATGAAAATTTATGGTGGGTGCAAAATTCCTCATCTCCCAAGCAAACCAAGTAGCTGGAAAGGAGCAGCCAATTAAGATGCACGATGCCTTGCCCTAAGTGACAGCCCATAAATCAGAGCCCGTGGAATATTACATTTTAATGCACTGTGGAAGCCTCGTGCTCGGTGCATCCACAGCCCCCAGATTGCTTAGGGATGAAGTCACTCCTTGGGGGAAGTGAGGGAGGTCACACTGATGCTATAAAAAGGTGTCAGGCCTTTGGTATGTTGTTTGTAAAAGGAAAAGAAACAAGATTCTGGGCGTCTGCTTGCTCTCACTGTTTCAGGAGGTGTTTAGGAACCTAAAGTGGGTTCCTTTCTTACTGCTATTTAATAAATGTGATTTATTAGGAGGCTGAAGAATGCTGTTAGCAGAAAGGCTTGTGAGAAAAATTAACAGCAAGCATGACTTGAAGGGGTGAAGTTCAGAGCAAACTCACTCAATTTGGCAAGGAACACATTAGCAAAACAATGCACTTGGGCAAGAAGGAATCCCAACCACGTCAAGAAATGGAGTCAAGAAAAATACCCTGCTGAAAATGGGTGTTACAGATACACACAGAGTCAGATCTATGGTTTTCACAACAATAACACAAGAATGTGCAGAGCAGCAGCACAAAATTTCCCTAAACTTTAGAAGAATTTTATTATTTTTCACTTAGATTTTTACTGTATGGTCCCATCTCACCATGAGATCAGAACACAGGGGAAGGGGCTGTGTGGAGCAGTCCACACTGATTCTTCTGAATTTTGAGGTGATTCATGGAGGAATGTCACTGCTCCTCTTTTAGGGGTGATCCCCAGCTGAACCCATCCTGAATGTGGGGGATTCTCCTCCAGGAGCTGCTGGGCAGTTCTGGTGTGGGGAACCTGCCTTGCATCCCTGAACTTCTGGGAAGCTGATTCCTGCCTTGAGAATCTCTGCCCAACTCTGCTCATCTCTGTCAGTTCCTGCTCTTCCCCATCCCTCTGAGCTCTCTTATCTCCATGACTCAATGTGGTGCCTTTGTTTCTTTTATTTCCAAGGGTTCAAGTGCTTACAAGGAGAAAAACCAAAGAGATGGGGAAAAAAAAACCCCACCCAACCCCCAGAGCCCAACAATGCAGAAAGAAGGAAGGGACACTGCTGTGAGTGCCAGCACTTCTGTCCTTGCAGTAAATGAATTGTGTGTCAGGGGCAGGGAGATGGAGGAGCCTGTTCCTGGTGTCTCACTCCAAAGGGCAGCACATCCTTTGTAGAAAGGGGACCCAGCAGGCTCTGACCTCTGGAGTGGCTTCAATCCACCACAGGCTCAGCCACAAATATCTCCACTGATGCCTCAGGTTTGAGCTTTTGTATTTTTCACATTCTGTGCTGCTTTAGTGTGTAATTCTGGGCTTCATATAAGGGGATGGTGAGCTCTCCTCACAGAGCAGGGAGACAAAACAATTCCTGCTCCAGCTGGGGACCAAGGACAAGTGATCCAATCTCAGGCCCAAGAGCATGAACAACGTGGGCTGAAGAGAGAAAAACAAGCAGGGTGGGACTGCATAACCTAAAGCTATAACTTTAACTATATATATATATATAACTGCATAACCTAAAGCTATAATTGGACAATTAACTCCAATATGCAAATGCACCAAACCTTATAAAAGTGTGAGACCCCGTGACTGGTTGTCCATTTTTCTGGCTATTTTAAGTTGTACTTCCCAAGGTGTATCCATTGAGGCCTCTTAATAAATCTCTAATTTATTCTTTAGCTTCATCTCATCTCTGTTCTAGGTCAGCCTTCACAGGGCATCACCACAGGCACTGAGGGCAGCTCGAATAATTTAAAGGAGAAATTTTGAGCTCCTCCCCTTGGTGCTGGGGACAGCTGATGTACCTGAGCACAGGCTGATACAGTCCTTGGACTCTGGAGTGATGGTGGAGATTGGGGGAACTGATCCCCAGACAGTGATTGGATTTGTGGGTCAGGAGAGCAGTGGTGTGGGCAGTGTGTGTGAGCACTAATTTAATATTCACAGAATCACAGAATCACTGGGTTGGAAGAGACCTTCAAGATCATCAAGTCCAACCCAGCCCCAACCCCTCAACTCAACCCTGGCACCCAGTGCCACATCCAGGCTTTGCTAAACACACCCAGGGATGGTGACTCCACCACCTCCCCAGGCAGAGCATTGCAGAACTTTATCACCTTTCTGTAAAAAGCTTTTCCTAATATCCAACCTGTATCTCCCTCTGGATGCACTGACCTCTAAATGCTACACACAGGGTGAAATACTTGGTAATTAATCAGGTTTTCGGGCTGCTCTCAACACCTGTGCTGTCCTGAGTCCCACATTTGGCTGGAGCCAGTCCAGAAAAGCCCTGCCCAGCTGAATTTCCAGGAGGAACTTTGCTCTTTTCTTTGGAAGATGGCACCACAGTCTGCCCTGCTGCTGCTGGAGCTCTGGTGAGCTCTGCTCTGAACAGAATACGTCCTCTCCACTTCTTTCCAGATGCAAAACTGTGTCCTGCATTCCAGCTTCCCCCCAGAACTGCTGCTCAGCTCCACCTGTGCTCATTTATTCATTCTTTTTTAATTGAATGAGCAAAGCATGAAGTTATAAGAAAGTGCCTCTCTCCCCTTAAATTATTCCATGAATAATTCCTGTGTGCTCATTGTTGCACACAGCAGCCTTGGCAGAGGAAGAGGTCAGTCCTTGGCCTATGCAAATGTTAATTCAGACCTGAATTTCTTTTTTTTTCCCTTCCAGGTTGTTTAAAATGAAAATACCTCCAATTCTCTTTAATTTCTTAGCACAAAAGTGCATTAATGATAAGGCAATTTTAGGCCACTTGAGCTTGTTTGACCTCAAAAAGTGTAGGAGTTAGTATGGGTTGTATTGCCTGAAAATAATATAATATAATATAATATAATATAATATAATATAATATAATATAATATAATATAATATAATATAATATAATATAATATAATATAATATAATATAATATAATATAATATAATATAATATAATATAATATAATATAATATAATATAATATAATATAATATAATATAATATAATTAATATACCCCACCTTGCACTCTGCTATGTATATATAAATCATAATGCATCAGTCAAGAAATAATCTTTGAGTTTGCACCAGTTTAACCAGAGGAGAATATTTCACCTGTTTTGTTTTCTCAACGCCACATGGAAGTCTCATAATTAATTAAACCATATGAGAATTTATGGAAGCAACTTAGGAAAAATATCAGAAATTTGTGATGCTCAGTATAAAAGGAACCTGAATCTGTATTAAGTCCATTGTAGTGCTTTTTATTAATTCATAACTGCTCCTGCCTTTCTTTTTTTTTTCATTTGAGGCAACTTCAGAAGATAAAGTTGGAAGAACAATGAAGCTGCATTCTCAGATTTCCAGCCAAAAGGGTGTCCTTCTCCTTTTTCATCTCATGTTTATTATTTTACCCCATCAAATAAAAAAATATCAGATATTTCTGTTAGAGCAAAAGCAATGTGTAGGAGGAACCAGAGGAAAACAGGCTGGGGGCTTCCTCAAGAAAGGCAAAATCTTATTGTTTGCTCCTTATCAACAGAGAGCAACAGCCACATTAAATGGAGCTGGATAACAGAGTAATTAATTCCTCTGTCTGAAACTTTGTGTCATCTCTAGTGTGATTAGGGAAGGGCTGGGATGAAAAACTTTGTCTCTGGAGCTGCTGCTCTGTTTTATTTCTGGAGGTTATTTTGACAACATCCTCCTCCAGCCTGTGCTTGGGTCTGTGCAAAGCTGCTCCCAGCCCTTCTGTCCCTCAGTGCGGGTCAGACGTGGGGGCTGCCACATCTGGGCTCTGTGTGCAGCCAGAAAGGGCCCTCAGCCATCAGCTGTTGGGAAATTAATCCACAAACACCAGAGGTTCATGTCCCAAAAGGAGACAGAGGAGACCTTCTGGCTTTATTCCAATAAAGGGAGAGGCCATGGGGCATTCCCCTGGGGTCTCTCCAATTTTTGGAGCACCCAGCCTCCTTTTTATCCCAATTTCCCAACCACATTTCCCTTCTCTCTTTCCCCATTTCTGACGTACTTGAGAGGTTCAGACTTCCCAGAATGCCTGATCCCAAAGATTTCCCTCTAATGTACAACCCTCCCTTTTCATTTTTAATTCTTAGATAATTTAAGGTTTTTTCTTCCCCATTGTTTCTTTCATCTCTTAATGTCTAATTTCATTTATCAGCAAACCTAAAGTTCATTTGTAAAAGCAAATATCTTTTTCCATTCATCAATCAGTGGAATCCTTCCCATGATTTCTTTTATCTTCCATTGCTAGTTTTATCTACCAGCAGCCCCACAGCTGGTTTGTAAAGACAAATCCACTGTTCCTTTCAATGGCAGATGTCAAAGCCAAAGGTGTGCAGCCAGGATGATGCTTTCCCTTTCTGAGTGAAGCAGGATTACCCTGGCCTGAGATCTGAACAGGAAGGATGTGTAAGCCCAGAGCATTGGGAATATTTCTGTGTCTGCTCTGGGCTGCCCTGACCCCCAGGGCAGCACTGACTCTGACCCTCATTCATGGAGAAAGTTTCCCAGACTTCAAGATAAACTGGAATCCATAAGAGTGTGAAATAGATTATAGAGAGTAGTGTAGGTGCATCACTGGGTGAGAAATTGAGATTTTGGGATTTTTAGTGTGTTGTGGATGGCAGCAAGATGGAGGGCACAGGGTGTTGTCCTGGGTTTCTTCTTCATGCTTCTTCTTCCTCCTTCCTCATGGGTTTGGTGGCATTTTGTAATTGCGCAGAAAAGTCCTCATTGTGGATGCTCTTTTAGTTTTCCTTTGCTAAAAACCAGCCAAAATGAAAGTTTTCCAGGAGTGAGGGAGATGTCAGTGCAGGAGCAGAGCAGAGTTGTCCTGTTTGGTGTCACAGAGCCATGGATGGCCAAACCCACAGGCAGGGAGGGGAGCTGCAGTGTGATCTGTCCTGCAGCTGATAGAAAAGGATCATTCTTTCATGAAAAGCCTTATCTGAATGGCCTCCTCTTTCCCTCAAGGTAATTTATCCTATGGCAATAACAGGCTTAAGGAGCTGTTCCATGTTCTTACCTTTTGTTTCCCTCATGCTGGGGACCTTAAAGCAGCACAGGACAGGGACTACCCCCCTGGAGCTCAAGTGCTGAGGAAGGAGTGTTTGTTTTATTTTTGGTAATCATTATTATTGATTACAATAAAATCTGTCCCTGTTCCCCCCTGCCTGTCCCTCTCTCCCAAAGCCAAAGCCCTGGTGGTGTTTCTGGGACAGCCCCAGCCAGGCTGCTGTGCCCCAATTGTTCTGCCCATTTAATGCCGAGCACACACAGACTCTGCAAAATGGGGGATCAGTAATCTTTGTTTTTCCTACATTTCCTCAAACCATTTCAAGACCCTTTCGAGGTCAGGGAGACCTATGAACTCTTCAAATGATATTCTGAATAGCTTCACATTTGCCCTTTGTGTTCATTTGCACTAATCAGCCTCTTCCCTGTTATCATGGCTGAGTCACTCACTTCCCCACTCCACTTCTGGAGTTTGCATAGTGTGGTCGATTATGACCCAGTTTGGGTAATTTGTCCTCATAATGATTCATTTATCACTATCCAGAACCCACTTCAGCAAAACACTTAAATGTGCTTTCAAATGCTGCACTTACAAAGAATTAAAATAAGCACTTGCTTGAATGGTCTGGAGGTGGGGAAATTGTGTGTAATCACACTTCTCCCTCACTGATAGTACTGACAAATGTTCCACCTTACAGCATTTTGCAAAAAGCAACAATTGCAGATAAATAATTTTGATAAGCAGAATCAAATAACAGCAGCGTGTCACTCCTGATTAGATTTGACATTGTGCTAACATCCATCTTCCCCAAACAGCTGCACTGATGCAAGCCTTTCCTGCTGGAATCTGCCTCTAAATTATAAAACTGTCCAGAATGTACAAAAAGATTTATTTCAATTCTGAGATCATTGATTTGCTGGAGAATGACAGAGCAAACTGCAGTATTTGCTGGATACCTTAGCAGCACATTTATGTAATTGATTCTTTTTGCAAGCAGATGCAGAAGAAATATGAAATAGAGCTGCTTCAATTTGAATGCTGTTCCACATGGCCAGTAGTTCTGAAAGTGGTA
This sequence comes from Melospiza georgiana, assembly GCF_028018845.1. NCBI lineage: Eukaryota > Metazoa > Chordata > Aves > Passeriformes > Passerellidae > Melospiza > Melospiza georgiana. The sequence goes on from NC_080451.1 coordinate 7,164,020, forward strand.
GAGTTGGTTTTATTTTATATATATATTTATAAACATACACACACACACACACACATAGATATATCAGAAATTGGTGATACTCAGTATAAAAGAGCCCCTTTATGAATTCATAACTTCTCCTGCCTTTCTTTTTTTTCATTTGAGGCAACTTCAGAAGATAAAGTTGGAAGAACAGTGAAGCTGCATTCTCAGATTTAAACTGTGCTCACACAGAAAGCATATATATACATATATATATGTATACACACACAGATATATATACACACAAACATATATATTTTATATATATATATCTAACCTTTACCAGCTGAGTTGTAGCAATGAAAACTACCTGGATACAAACAAAGTTCTTACTGAAACTCACCTCTACATTTTTATTTAAACCACAGTGAAAGTTAAATCTTGACTAAATACGTTGGGGAAGGTTTTAATGTGAGAACATGTTGACTCTGAGTAGCACTAAATACTTTGCTTAATTTGCATTTGTTAGAAAACTTTGCCATTAAAACTGCAGCAGAGCGTGAGCTGTGGTAGCGTGAATGGTTTCAGGACAGGACTTTTACACCTTATTAGCACTGCAGTAAGGGAAAAATACTTTAAAAGGCATTAAGGGGGAAAAAATGTCATTAAGAACATATTTGTCAGCTTCCAGAGATGCTAATGAATAGGAACATAATGGCATTAACAGCTGGAGATCATCTCCTTTTCCAGGGAAAACTTTAACCTCACACACTTCTTTCATCTTGGTATGGAAATATGTGCTAATGAAAGCTCTTCCCAGGACAGGAGCTATTGAGGGGTTTAAGATGTGGCAAAAAAAAAAAAATACCCTTATGTGTGCAGTTCTCCTTTATACTTATTTATATTTAAATTATCATTTTTTATTTTGAGCATATAAATAAAAGTCATTACAAAGAGTAACAAGAGGAGGCTGTGAGAGAAGCCAAAGCTCGAGGTCTTACACCTCAGTGTAATTTGTGGTGGTGGTGGCAGTGCTGTGCTTGTCACACAAGGAGGAAAACCCACGAGAAGATGTCTGATGCTCTCACTGCAAACATTTCTGAGGCTGAGGAGCAATCCTGGGAGGAGGGAGGCTGGTTTTGCTTTTCATTAGCCTAATCTCGTCAGAGTTTAATAGCAAAAACATGATAAACCTCATGTTCTTTTCATTAAAGAAACCTGTATCTCCTCTCGTTCCATGCCTGCTATCTGCTGGCATTATTAAGGAGTTTATCATCCTGACTTCTCATGCAGATTACAAAGGGATTGGGAGGATTTGCTCCTCAGCTGAGGAAAGAATCAGATGGATCCAGAGGTCCTGAGCACCAGAATTGGCACCTAAATATGCTTCAGGCAGATGGTGCTGTAGATTGTGCCAGCAAATTACTTCTTGACCATGGCTACTTCTGTGCCGTGTGTTGTTTTGTGGATTTAAATCTGTCCTTTATTCGTGTCAAAATACCTGTGGAAGTATTTTGAAGTGTAATTTTAAGCTGCTTTCCTCAAAAGGTATTAATACAGAGACATGAATCAAAATCACAGCAAAATTTTGGAAGGTGTCTTTGTCTCAGGATAAAAGTAACACCTGTGTGTCACAGGATTAATGAAAACTGCATCTGGGACAGGTTTCCCTTTTGTCCCAGAGGAAGAGCTGAGTCCTAAAAATTAGTACAGACAACCCAAAATGAGCTGAACTTTTAAAGGAAAGGAACTTTCCAGTGCACTGAGAGACCCTACAAATGTACTTATGCCTTTTACTCTCATCAGCTTCATAACCTCTGATGATAACTCAGTGATCAGCAGCAAAAGGGCCCTTTTAATGAGAAACATGAAGGATATGTGTAGTCTGGCTAGACTGTGAAAATGTGATGTTTAAAGCACTGCAGAGAGATACCCTGTGTGTGTTTGTGCTTTCTGTGTGAGCACAGTGTCACCAGCTCCACACATTCCAACTCTGGAACGCTTCAAACAGACTCTGTCTCCCACCTCCCCGAGAGTGTCTTAAAATTGTCTTTGAAATGTGGTAAAAGTACACACTTTGATTCTCACCATGGTGTTTTCAGTCTGAGCTCAGCTGCATTTCAGCTGCAGCTTTCCCAAAACCAAACCAGAGCTGTTCAGGCTGCTGGGCTGTGAGAAAATAAAGAACTGCTTAGGGTGAAATAAAGTCACCATTGCTTACTGCTACAATCAGAATAGAATTATTGCAAATGGTGCTCAAAAGGGAACAGGAGGAGCCTGCTGGTCACCTGCTCTGCTCTGGCTGTTGTTTGAGCTGCTGTGCCACCACTAAATCAGGAGTAGTGGCAACAGAATGAGTCAGGGGAGCCCCACAAATATGCAGCACTTTGCCAGAGGAAATCAAACTGCTGTGATCCATGAATCACTGCTTGCCCTCTGAGTCTCTGTCTGTGTTGGGTTTTTGTGCCTGTTTTATGAGCTGCTTTTTAGCTGCCTTCTTGGCCAAACCAATCCTCCAGCAGAACAGGAGAGCTGCTCCAGCTGGGCAGTTGTAGACCTGCCTCAGCAGCTCTCCACAGCCTAATTACAAACCAGCTGCACGTCCAGCACCTCTGGGATATCCAGAGAAACCTCCCCAAAACGCAGCCATTTATAGTCTTTGCTTTTCAGTGGCTACCTTTGATTTCCCCTTTTATCAGACTGAACAAAACACAACTCCAGCCATCACTAAGGGTCTGAAGGTTTCCCCGGCTCAGGCTCTAGCAGGAGGAATTTAGCAGCAGTTAATGGCCCTGTATTCGATGCTGTTGCTAAGAAACCCTGGCTTGGCTCACGATGTCCTTTTGCAGTTTGGCATCCGAGTTCCTCCCTCCGTGCTGCAGCCTCTTGGCTTGTCCAGAGCAGGGTGTGCTCTGCTCTCAGCTTGCCTGGCTCAGCCCTTGGCACACTGACGTGGGAATCCAATTTCCCCTGGTTTTTACCCACTTTAGCCCTCGTTTGCTGAAGTCAAGGCCCCCCTCTTGCCCTTGGCAGGGGCCTGCAGCCCATTACGTGTTTGCAGTCTGGGACTGGCTGTGCTGCAGAGTATTCCTGCTCCTAAATGCCTGGTATCCAGGAGATATCATCACCTGGCTGGAGACACAGAGACAATTTAAAAGCACAACCCATCTGTTTTACACGGGTAATACGCACTTCTCTCGTTGCCATGGCAAACCTGGAAAGAAGAGCAGGGAGAGATGCTCAGGTGAGGGAACTGTGCCTCACTGGGGAGGCAGGAAACAGCTTTGGGCTTGTTTTCTTTTTAATGGGGTGCAGAAATCCATAGGGATGAAACCAGATGCCTGTTCTAGAATTTACTTGAGCCTCTTGGTTGTGGTATTTGTATGGGAGAGCCAAGGAACCCTGCACTGAGTCCTTATAGGCTTGATGAGACTTGGTTTGCAAGGATGGCTTTTGTCCAGTGTTTGCTCTGAATCTGACACCAGGCAAGCAATGCAGTTCCTCCTCTTTATTTCTGATGTGTGGGTGGAAGGAAAATGCTGGACACTGGAGATGAAGATGGGGTTTCTGTAGACCAAGGGTCCTCCTTATGCTCAGGTTTCCCTGTGCTTTTCCCTTCCCCAAGCTGGCAGAGAAGTCCCTCAGGTGTCTGGAGCCCAGCATTTCACCCACGTGCTGCTGGTGCAGCCCCATGTCAGGATGGCCTTCTGAAATCATGGTGAGAAATTGAGAAAAAGCAATTTAGAGGAAAGACACATCATTCTGATGAGGATGAAGTCCACCAGAGACCTTGAAGCTCCACTGGAGAGAGCAGAAGTGGCCTCTGTGCAGATGGAGTTATTCAGGGCTTGCTTCTTATTTACACAACACAACATTATGCACTGGAATTGAAGTTGAGCAGACTTGGTGCTGATCTCACCCTGACTTTATAAGAAATAGAGAAAATAAATCTCTTGCACTGTGTGGTCTCCAGACACCCTCAATATGACACCAAAATCAGTTGATGGAACTGTATTATCACTTTCCTCTCTCTTGTCTTTTGGCCATAATTAGCAGGGACACTTTCTGTCAATCAAGTGTCAAGATTAAATGCTTTCCCTTCATCCATCAGAATTCTGTGCCAAAGAGAATGGTTGTTCCCTTGGGCAGCTGCTGGGGAGCAGAGTGATGGGCTGGGTTAGTAACAGGAGAATTAACTTTAAATGCTAATGTTGAGCTTTACACAGGTTCAGGAGGCTCAGAAAGACAAAGGCTCTCAGGAACTGTGTCATTCTCATTGCCCCCAAGGGAAGGAAGCTGGAGCTCCTGAGGATGGAGCAGTGAGGCTGGAGGATGTGCTCAGCCTGTGTTTGTCAGCTGCAGGGCAGGGTGAGTGTGGCAGCAGGTCAGGGTGCTTCCACACAACTCATTTTTGGGTATGTCCCACCCACCACAGGCTGGACACCCAGGGCTGGATCACTGCCTTGACCTGTCCCTTCAGGAGGATTTAAGCTCCATCCTGAAAAGCAATTTAGGCACTGAAATGCCTCAGTGACAGCAGGAGCCCAAGAACTGAGGGCAGCTTTCAAAACAGAAACGAGTTCCTGAGTAGCCTCAGGGAGTTTTGAATGTTTTAATCAAAACCTTTTTTATTTACCTAATAATCCATGTCACAGAGAAGAGGGAGGCTTTTAAACATCTCCTGCTCTGCTGCTGCTGTGGTTGCACCTGCCAGGGCCCTGCAGTGATCTCAAATCTCCCTGTGCTGGCTGCAGCCCCAGCTCCTCCCTTGGACTTGGCACAGGGACACAACTGCTGGGAAACCCCAGCCCTACCAAGTGCTGCCTGCAAAATGCTGCTGTCCTGTGGAAATCAGGGCACTGGGAATATTTCTCTGTCTGCTCTGGGCTGCCCTGACCCCCAGGGCAGCTCTGACTCTGACCCTCATTCATGGAGAAAGTTTCCTAAACTCCAGAATAGACTGGAATCCACAAAAGTGTGAAATAGATTACAGAGAGCAGTGTAGGTGCATCACTGGGTGAGAAATTGAGGTTTTCGGATTTTTAGTGTGTTGTGGATGGCAGCAAGATGGAGGGCACAGGGTGTTGTCCTGGGTTTCTTCTTCATGCTTCTTCCTCCTTCTCCATGGGTTTGGGTGGCATTTTGTAATTGGGCAGAAAAGTCCCCATTGCAGCTCCATGGGATCAGTTATTGGGTTAAAAGGGGAAATAATCCAGGTGTCAGCTCTTAATTGGACAGTTTAGTCTGAAAAGCCCTTGTACCAAGAGATTGTTGGCCATTTTGTGCCTTCTAATGAAAAGCTGCAGAAGTCACAGCAGTGAGACTGTTTTAGTGATAAGAAATAATAAACACCTGAGTGTGAACATGAACTGCTGTCTCAGTGCCTTCAATCCAGACCCAGAGAAACCAATCCTTCCCCAGTCCCACACTGGTGACTTACTCCTCTTGTCCTTTATTAATTTTATTGCTTTGCCAAACAATCCTGCTGCAAAGGCTACAGATGAAAGTGAGGAAAGGAGGTTAATGCAATATATGTTATTCCTGTCTACAGGGATATTTGGGATTTTCACTGCTTTCAAATTCCTGAAATGAATGCCACAAGCAAAGTTTACAAATGCAGAGTGAGTAATTTAAATATGAAATCACTCAGCCTTGAAGTCAAGGTTCAAAGCTAAATCACAGAACCCAGGGAACCCAAAACAAAGAAGACATTGTTTTCTGCAGGTAGGGAAATTTAGAAACAAATTATTTGCCCCTGGAAGAAAAATCCACTTAGTGTCACATGATGCTTTCCTACATGAAAAAAGTGAGGTAGTGCTGCACATCCCTTTGGATACAACAGAGCTAAAAGCACCTTCACAGGAACATCTAGGAAACCTAATAGATAAGAAATAATGATTCCAACTGAGGCAAACATTTGAATACTCTGTAATTACTATTGAATTCCCTACTTGTTGGGTTTTTTTGCTGTCATAATTTTGACAAATGATCACGCTCAGAAAACAACACGACTGAAAAGAAATGGGAAGTGCCCACTGAGTCCTGTTCAAATGGAGGAGGATGTGCTTAAGCATCATCAGGACTTGCATGTTTTCTGAAGGAAACCTTCCCATTGACAGGCCCTTAAAAACTTGTGTGTTTTTCAGTGGAAAAAAAAAATAAAAATGCAGAAGAATTTGACACTTTTCCTGTGTGGGCATCTCCCCAAATGCCACATCCACGTTGAATATTTCCAGGGATGATGATTCCACCACTTTCCAGCCTATTCCAGTGTCTGAGCACCCTTTATGTGAAGAAAATTTTCCTATTATTCCCTGGCACAACTTCTGAGCCTGCTGCTTGCATGACTTGTTCTTACTTACAGGGAACATGAAGTCTGAAACTGTGGATACAGAAAGAAACTGATCACAGGATAAGAGCATTTAGGAAAAAAAAATACTATTTCACTGCATTTTATAGATGTAGTTTACAGAAATAACAAGTTCTAGCACTGGTCTGAAAAAATTTGCTTTATTTTAGGAAGAAATTCTTCAGTTCAGGGCCCATAAAAATAAATGACACACTGAAGAAGTGTGAATGTGAAGATTTTGCTCCAAAGATATAATCATGTCAGGGTTATTAAATGCTGAATATAGTCTCATTTTATCTTTATTTTCTAGATAGTTATTTTTATTCCACATAAACAGGACTGGGGATATTGGCTGCAATGATACAAGTCAAAATCAAGCAGTAATGGACACTGGAACTACAAAACTGCACAAATTGCAACTAATCTAAAATATCCAGGGTATTGTACATGCCACAAGTTGAATGGTTTAGATGAAAAAAAAAAGGCGTGGATTTCTCCATCTTCAAAAGGAATTGATGCTGTTTAGGTGGATGAATGGGAATGGATGAGAAGGAAACGTGGGAATAAAACAATTATCATCCAAAAGCTGCTTGGGGGCTCTGCCAGCAGGGCCAGTGCAGATGGAGCATCTGGTGTGGTCCTCAGCATCACCTTTATCTGCAGCAGGAACTAAATCCCCCTCCCAGGCTCCCTGAGACAGCTGGGTTTGTGTGAGTGCTTGATAAAACTTGACCCTCTGATCCGCTGTGCTCAGCCGAGGTTTATCAACCTGTGTTGCCACTGTTTGAATTTCAGCTTTTTCTAATGCTCTGCCAATAAAGGGGCTCTTCCTAAGATAGAATTGCTAAGCCCAGCGTTTTGTTAGTGTCACATCCAAGGTTTTAAGCAGCAGAGCTGCTCAAGGCAGCTCCCAAGGAAATTTAAATACTTGCTTTAACAGTATTCTCCATCCCTTCTTTTATCTGTGAACAAATACAGACACATGCAGGGAGAGATTTGCAGGTTGCCAGTTTTCATGACTTCATTGAAGTCTCAGAATCATTGACATTTTTCTCACGTGACAAATCTGGTGCTTTTTTTTTTGGTTTGGTTTCTCTTTTTTTTCTAAGATTTCTGGTTGAAAGAAAAGATCTCAGGAGCTGATGAGAACAAAGATGGCGTGTTTGATTTTTACATCTTGTTTTTCAAGCTCCTTTCAGGATTGCTGGTGACCCTCTCTCATTATTGCAACCTGAGCAGATTACCACGACAACACCAATTGGTTTCTCAACACTCAAAGCAACAGATAAAACTTCAGTCTCTTCCATATGTTTGGTGGGAAACAAACCAAGCTCAGTTGTCTTCTAACCCTTTCAGTTCATTCAAACCCCAGAAAAGCCAATAATTTAAATTCCCTTTAGGAAGGGTTTTCTTTCACCTTTGACACAAAGGAGATGGAGCATCCTCTTTGCACCAGGAGCTGTTTGTTAAAGCAGAACAACTCCCAGTTTGTAGCTGGGGAAGAGCCAAACGAGTCCCCCCCTGGTGGTGGCATCTCTCCTTTGTGGGGTGTGGCATTCACATTCTCTGATAAAATCCCTTTTCTCCTGGGAAGCTGGGAGGCCTCAGAGAAAAGGAAAACAATTCTTATCTCATTTGCTTCTCCTGTGTTGTGCTCATGTGGAATGTGTTTGGAGATTGTTTACCCACAGGTGATTGTTCCATTGCATTCTGCTGTGAGTTGTTTTCACTCTTTGGCCAATTGGGGCCAAGCTGTGTCAGGACTCTGGAAAGAGTCAGGAGTTTTCATTATTATCTTTTTAGCATTCTGTCTGTATCCTTTCTGTATTCTTTAGTATAGTTCAGTACACCATTCTTTAATATAATATAGTATCATAAAATAATAAATCAGCCTTCTGAGAACATGGAGTCAGGTTCACCATTCCTCCCTGCAAACACAATAGTGGTGTGTGATATTTCCACAGGCTGCAGAATGTGTGTTTACACATGGGAACTGATGTGTTGAGGGTTTAGCAGACCCATCCAAGACCCTGGAGCTCATTTTGTCTGAATTGGGAGCCAGTCCTGCACCCCATCCAAGACTGTTTATGTGAGCACAGATGGGCATCGCTCCTCCAGAGCCAGCTCACAGCAGCTGCACGTCTGACCCTGCTGCTGGCACCCAGAATTTCTGCTGTTCTCTTCCTTCTTATCTAAATAAAGCAGCAATTGTTTCTGGAATACAACAGTTGCACACCATCAGCCATGGAGGTGACAAATAAATGATTACCCAACAGCAAGGAGCAAGCAGCAGCTGTGTGTCCTATTGTATCTGCAGGGTGCCCAGACAAAGGAAGGAATGATGAATCTGACTCCATGTTCTCAGAAGGCTAATTTATTATTTTCTGATAATATATTATATTAAAGAATACTATACTAAACTATACTAAAGAATACAGAAAGGATACTTACAGAATGCTAAAAAGATAATAATGAAAACTCCTGAGTCTGAGTGATATTTTTTTATTATAATGTTCAGTAGTTTAACTAATACAGCTGGGGTGAATAAACGAGTTTTTAGGGGTGGGATCACTTGTTCACCTGGATGATGTTCTTGTAGCCCTTGTGACATTTTATCCAAAGAGGAAAATATTGTTTATTTCCTGAATGATCCTGGCAGTGTTTTATTGAGAAGAAACACTGAGCCTTTTCTTTTTTAAAATTTTGGCCAAATTCTAGTGAACTTCATCTCACTACTACCATTCGCTGTGATTTACAGCTGAAGCAACTGAGGAAAAGAAAAAAAGTCCTTTCCAGAGGGATGGTTTTAAAAAGCTCAGAAAGATACAGCAAAATACAACAGCTCTTCTTTCCCTACTCAGTTTGGATATGTCTTGGATACATTAACAGGAATTTTTTAGCAACAGGGGGGTTCTCCAAGGAGAATATGGACATCTGTCCTTGCAGACAGGTCTGGAACTCACATCTTCTTTCCACTCAAATATGAGCTTTTAAATGGAGAGGGAGTGTAAGGAGAAATTACAAAATTTATTTCTGCGTCGCTAGATTCAAAACACACCAAAACAACGCAAAATTGTCATTTTTATTGAAGTGATTTAAAGTCCAACTTTGAGAGAAGCTTCTGCACCACAAAGGAAATGTCAATGGAAAACTTTGATTATTAAAAAGCTGCTACCACCCTGCAGAGCTCCACTTGATGCTATTTTCATTTCCAAAAAGGTCGGGTTTGTAAAGAGAACCTAATAAGCTGAAAAAATGACCACCTTTATTGCTGAGCTTGTTTTCCTCTGGAACTCTAGTGCCATTTACTGGTCTGATGGCTTTCTTTTGCATGTGGGAAGCTCTGAATGCAGCTCTTTGCCACTTACACACCAACCATTCAGAACCCAGAGAGACCAGCTCCTCAGTAATTACTGTAATGGCTTATTTGCAGTGTTTCTTGAAAGGTGATTGAGCCCCTAATGCAGACACCAGATATTTTTTTTTCTTCACTTAATGGTGTGGTAAATTATTCCTACGCGGGGGCTCATTGAATGCCTCCTTTGGAACAAGTTAAAGGCCACAAAGGAAGAAAAAAGCTGTAGGTCTCTTCTTAGCAATAACAGGAGAAAATATTTCTGGAGTGGTTCAGATTGAGATCTTCCCAGCCTTTCTGTCGGGCTGTGGCTGTCAACAACGTCTGGCACAAGCACATGGATGGGGCAGATGGCTCAGGGTGGAATTTCCAGCTGCAGAGATGCAGGATGTTTTCCTGGGTAGAGGAAAATGGGCTCTGTTTGCTCAGAGCTTCTGCCTTGTGATCCTGATGTTGCAGCTTTGCTGATCAGCTTCTCATCTGGTGGGGGTGAGAGGTGTTAAACAGTGCAAGAATGGGGAACAGGCTGGAGATTAGGAAATATTTCTTCCCTGTAGGGGTGGAAAGCACTGGAACAACTCCCCAGGGAAGTGGTGGAGTCAGCATCCATAAAAGTGTCAAAAAACCAAGCAGAGATGGCATTTGGTGATGTGGGTCAATGGGCACAGGGGTATCTGCTTGAAGAATGGACTTGATGATCTTTTTGGGGATCCTTTTCCAACCCTGAGGATTCCATGCTTCCATGACTCTGTGATTTCATGAGCTTGGCTTTTACCAAGGGAGGTTTCTTCTACTGCAAAGTGAATAAATTAATTGATCTGTCCAAATGCAATTAGCAAATGCTACAGCAGGAAAGGCTTCCTAATCAGAATCATTAATCTGGCAAAAATGAACTGTTGCATGTCTTGCATGTCCTTTTTTTGGACACAGCAAAAAACAACCTCAATAATATAAATAACACCGGGCTTTATTTATAATTTAGCTGTATAAATATCTTATTTTTACACATAATTACACACATTACTGTCTACATGCCATAACCCAAACTGCCTTGAATTTCCAGGGCTGCAGGGCTGGCTATTTTTTGGTTCCAAAGGCAGGATTTTGAGCTTTCTCAAGAACATTCTTAATTTCTGCCCAAACCTGTGCAGACAGAAGTTTTTGCAGGTGGGGATGAGGGAATATTTGAGAGCTGGCTGTGATTTAGAGAAAGCAGAACACACTGCTGATCCTTGTGCTGTCTGTCTCTCTGTGCTTTCAATGCCCCAAACCTGAGGGGGGAAACTTTCCCCTCTCACCTCCTTTGAGGGAATGAGAGCATCCATCATTATTCATGGGGCTGAAGTCACACAAAAGGCTATAATTTGAGATGAAAATAAAAAAAGAGTTCAAGAAATTGAAAGAGTTCAAATAAAAAAAGAGTTCAAGAAATTTAGTCAATCACCTGAGCAAAACAGTTTCACATACTCTTCAAAAAGAGGTTTCAACTGGGAAAAATATAAATCAAACAATTCAATTGGGGTTGTCCAGTCTTGAGAAAAGAAGGCTCTGGGGAGGCCTTAGAGACCTTTCCAGTACCTAAAGAGGCTCCAGGAGAGCTGGAGAGGGACTGGGGACAAGGGATGGAGGGACAGGACACAGGGAATGGCTCCCACTGCCAGAGGGCAGTCCCTGGCTGTGTGGGGTGGGTGGTGGGATGCTCCTGCTTTTCCTCAGGTCCAGCCTCTCCTGGAGCCATCCCTGCAGCTCTCAGGAGCAGGAGCCTTTTTTATCCTTTTTACTGCATTTTGAATCAACACACCAAAGTCAGACTCAAACATCTTCTCTATTCCTTGTGGCAGAGCCAGCCCAGGAATCCTTACTCACCTTCCTTGATAAAATTATGATCGTGTCCGTCCTCTTTCATTTACTCACTCCTGCTGCCGAGAATTAATTTTAGACTCTGCTGACTTTTGTCAGTAGATCTCAGGATATATAATCTATGCTTTATTTTATTTTGTGCTCATCTGGGCAGTAGCTGGAGTGTATAAAATGGGGTCTCCTGGAACAACTTTATTGCTTCAGTCTCTTCCTTGAATGAGTTTTTGGCGCAAGTATAATTTTTCCCTCGTCTCCGACAGAAAGCAATTTCCTTTTTCCCCTGCACGTCCTTCAGGCTCTGGTGATTCTGCCCTGAAGAAAAGCAACTTTGTCAACCCATTCTTGCTTCTGGGGGTGGCAAATTGTCCTCACCTGAGCACCTCAGCACAGCACGTCCTCTCTGATAGCAGCAGGCAGAACCCCTGCCCCACTAAGAGATTATTTGATCTCTTTTTGGGGTGACACCAAAGAGCTAACAGGGGATTGTTATGGTTCCTTCACCTCTTGAAATTGATCCTTGCAGTGGGGAAATGATGGAATTGGAATGGGGAAAGCTGGGATGCTGGCAGGACTTTGACAGCTGTAACTTTTCTTCAGCCTGTTTCGCTTGCAGTGTTACTGAGGTGTTACCAACCTTGAGCCAAGGGGAATGACACAGAAAGGGAAAGGGGCTGTCTTCATTTTTTCCCTTTTTTTTTTTTTTCATTTTAAGGGACCAAGAAGTGTCTTTTAATCTCCACTGGACATTCCTGTGTTTATATCTGAGGTTCATACTTTTTTCCTTGAAGAATTTGATGCTTTCACAAAGAACTGTCTGGGTTAGTGGAAGTGTTGTTCAGCAGAAATGTCTGAGCCATAACACTGTGAGAGATGAAGGGTTTGCCTCATTATCTCTGTCCTTTAGATTTTTAGTGGGCAAAAGGCAGGAAGTTTCTCTTGATTTAAATGAGAAATATCCAATTTCTTCTGCTTTGGAAACTGTGTTGCAGATTGACACAGGACTTCCAGAAAAATAGTGTCAGGAATGGTCTGGTCTTTTCAGCTTTGTTTTCACTGTGTGTGTAGGCTGGAGGTTTGGAAATGCCTCTTTTACTTTCATGAGGAAGACTCAGAGGATTTTATTTTCCAATACAGTTTCCATTGTGTTCATGGGAAAAGATTTGTTTTGCTAAGCAGAGTATAAACACAGCACTGTGGCAGATCCCTCTAAAAATTGGTTCAAGTCAATACTGATCTGCTTTCCCCACATTCTTGCTGGAAAATATTTTTTTCTGATTCCTCTGGCATCTCTCTAAACCTAAAGAATTACAAATGAGAGAAGCATTTACCCCCCTGAGCTTCATGTGCCACATACTGCTCCAACAGCACTAAACTTCCCAAACAGAAGAGAAGAAATATCAGAGATATTTCAGAATTGAGAGCTCTAGCTTCAGATGAAGAGGTTGGAATAATATAGAATAATATAATTAGGTTTGTTTTGAATTACTTTAAAGTCAGAAAGCCTGGGAGAAGTTCTCCATGTACCAGTTTCTGCTCTCAGTCTATGTAAATCTGGAAGGGAGCCATCAGCTGGAGGAGAACTCTGGTGTACATTTGTATTACTGAAAGCAGATGTGGGCTTAGGGCTCCAGCCAAAACTTCAGAGGAGGAAAAAAATGATCTGTCCTCAATTCCTCACTGGTCAGAAAGGATGGGATGGATCAATACTGGTGCATTAGTGCTGGGGAGATGGCTTTCAGGCCTGACATGTCTGATAGAGATGCTAGCTCAGTCTAGAAGTGATAAGAAAATCAAACTGCTGCTGCCTGTGCACAGCCATGTGCCTGCTGCTCTCCTGCATGGGAAACCTGCAGCTCCCTGGGCTCACAGGTGTTGCTTGGTGTGAGGACAAATGATACAAAATGATTTGTTGATAGTGATGTTAGGAAAATTAATCCACAATCACCAGAGGTTTATGTCCAAAAGGGAGGCAGAGGAGTCCTTTCTGGTTTTATTTGAATAAAGGGAGAGGCCATGGGGCATTCCCCTGGGGTGTCTCCAGTTTTTGGAGGACACAGCCTCCTTTTTATCCCAATTTCCAGCCACATTTCCCTTCTCTCTTTCCCCATTGGCTGAGGTACTTGAGAGGTCCAGACCTCCCAAAACACCTGATCCCAAAGATTTCTCTCTAATGTATAACCCTCCCTTGTCATTTTTAATTCTTATGGAATTTAGGGTTTTTCTTCCCCATTGTTTCTTTCATCTCTCAATGTCTGATTTCATTTATCAGATAAAGCAAATATCTTTTTCCATTCATCAATCAGTGGAATCCTTCCCATTGTTTCATCTCCCAGAGCTGGTTTTATCTAGCAGCAGCCCCACAGCTGATTTGCAAAGACAAATCCACCATTCCTCTCAATGACCTGGGGAAGTTCAGCTGCCCATGGTTTCCACCCCTTTCTGTGCCACACTGCTCCCCAGGCCTGTGTCTGTTGGTGATGGAGAGAGATGGGGAGACTGACTTGGTGATCAAAATCTGATTTTATTGTGGGACAGAAACACTTATATACCATATCAGGGAGACCGGTAATGTGCACTACAATTATTAGTTAAAATCACATACAGAAATTTATGCAAATAACAACATCTCTTGCTTGCAGAGTTAATGGTATTTTCTTTTTCCAGTAAACCCATTTGATTTAATCTTCCTGCAATCCAGGTCTAATTTGCAAAGTGCTGTTTGCTTTTGCCAAGGCATCCTGTTACCAGATCTCTTATGTCAACCAGTCCAAAGTCCATCATCTGTCTGGTGTCCCCCAACGTTCCAACACGTGTTCCCCTCAGACATTGCCCTGGGAGCCTCCACGGGCCAGGCCCACGAGCAGGAGGAGTTTGGGACACAAGATGGGGCTGGGCTGTGCCACCCTGATTTTTTAAGTTTTTCTAAGCCTTCTGATGTTTATATTCTTGTAACAAACTTTCTCACACACTTTATGTAAATAACTCATTGTTTTGCGTTCTTTTATAGAGGAGGAGAAATTTGATGGGCTGTTGGTTTGTCCAGTGTCATTGGAGAGGTGCCACTGTCACCCTCCAATCCACTGTCACTTTTGGAACTCTAAAAATGTTGGAGTCAGAATTAAACTTCCCTCATTTTTTGCATTAGAAAATCCAGTGTCCACATCTTTCTGTTTCGTGTCCCAAAGTGACAGGGCTGCCTTGTGGCAAACATGTGGGGTGCACATGAGCCCCACCCAGCAGTGCAGTTGTTACACAGCCAAGATTGGCCCTGGCACAGCATTCCCAGAGCAGCTGGGGCTGCCCCTGGATCCCTGCAGTGCCCAAGGCCAGGCTGGACAGGGCTGGGAGCAGCCTGGGACAGTGGGAGGTGTCCCTGCCATGGCACAGGGTGGAATGGGATGATATTTAAGATTCCCTCCAATCCAAACCATTCCATGCTTCATTCTATGATTTATCTATTTAAAATAGACCCTCCCTCACAGTGAGCCTCAAACCCCTTTTCTATTAGCAGGAGGTGCAGGAACACCCTGAGTGCTGGGAATCCTCCCAGTCCCCTCTCCAAGGCATCTCCAGGCACAGATTTTGTTTTATTATTTTAATGAAAAATAAACCCTCTCAGCAAGGAGGATCCTGCTCTTTCCCTCCTGCATTTTGGAGACACAACTGTGATTTGTTATGGCCCTTTTGTCTGGGGAAGATTTGCTCCTCAATGAGTGGTTTCTGGCTAATCTTTACTACTTCCAATTTTGTGGCAAGATCTTCTTTAGACAGAACTAGGTCGAGTATATTTCAATTTCCTCGTGTTCTTAAGATCAGTTTGTCAGAGAGCCCTAAATAACAGATTGCTTTATTCATAAACAGCCTGAGCCAGCCAGGGTGTGCAGCACGTTCAGGCTGTGACAGTGATGTGTTACTCTGAGTTTATCAAAGGGCTCCACTGCCTCAGCCACCAGCACAAAGAAAATACACTGAAGAATTATTTGGGTCTCATTTTTTTAATGAGCCAGCAGTAAAAATGAAACTTCCAAACTCACCACGGCTGAGGAGCAAATCGCAGCGCAGATTTTTCAAATCCAGAGATTTTCATTGGGTGGAAATAAATGTGGCCATTGGTTCATATATAAATTGCAGCTTCATAAAGTGTGTGAAATTGCTGGGGGATTTCTGTGAGCTGTGGAGGAGGTGATTTCTGACTGGGAGCAGAATCTCACATATAATACCTGGGGTTTGAGCCCACGAAGGAGAATTTAAGAGATTAACAGTGATTCAAATACCAATAATCACAGAGAAAGAAAGTGAGCAATGTTTTAGTTGTTGGTCTGACTCACTCCTACTCCAGCTAATAAAAAGCCAATTTTTCCAGCTTCTCTCCTCTGTGTTGTGTGGAGTTCTGGTTCACTACACATCAGAGAGAACAGGTCTCTGGGCTGTGAGTCAAGAGACTGACTATTGTTGTTCTTATTTTCACTTTAGCCATGACTTGTTACTTGAGATTAGAAACATAATCACAGAATCCTGGAATGATTTGGGTTGGAAGAATCCTTCAATACAACCTCATTCCCAACCACCCTGCCATGAGCAGGACCAGGTTGCTCAGGGTTTTTATCCCCATGTCTGTATGATGCCTTTGCTGCTCCTCTCAGGAGAGTCCAGGGGAGGAAATGGGGATCAATTATTTCCAGCTCCACCTTTCCAGAGCAAATCACTCTCATCTCAAACTGAAAAAATTGTGTTGGCTTCCTCCAGCATGATTTAATTCCTGTTTCTTGCTTTCCCTCTGTGTCTCCACAGCTGTTGAATCACTGCATTCCCTGAATGACCAGATCTCCCATTTCATTGTCAGCAAGTCAAAAACCCTGGATGAGGATGAAGATGCCTTTTTGCCCAGTGAGAAGGAATCTCTGAAAAGTGCCATGAGGCTGATGAGGCACCTCCTGATGGATGCACAGGTAGGAAATCAATACACAAATGTGTGTTAGGATGTGAGGAAGGCACATTGCACACATCTGGAGGGATATGACATTTTTATGTGCAGCTTTAGCAGTGGAGAACATTAATTGCTGATTCTTTAAAACTGATTTTGGCTTCTGAAATCTGCAGCTGTGGGAAGAACATCTCAGTGTTCAGCCTGTGCTGGGGCTGAGCCTCAGATTCAGGGTTGAAAATGGCTCTTAATTTCAGGAGAAAATGCAGCAATGTACCCATTGATGGGAATACAGCAATAACCCCATTGATGGGAATCCAGCATCAGCACTACCAAAAGAAAATCATCTGTCCACTAAGCATCTGTGCTCAATGCCAGATTTAGAAGTGTCAGACAACTGAGCTGTTGGTGTAGCCAAGCTCTAAAATGCCAGTTAAAAGTCATGAAATTATGTGCAGATGTTTCTTTGTGCCTTTGTTGCTTCAACCAAAAAATCTCTCTCTCTGTAGCTTTGCTGTGTTGTAGTCCTTCCTTCAACCTACAAAAAGCACCCTTTGAAATATTAATTATATTTATCTTTTTATATTGCATTTTGGTCTTTATTTGCAAAGCCTGGATGGAAAATTACAGCTTCTGTCAGAGGGCTCTTTTGAAATGGGGTGGTCTCTAAAATCAGGCAAAGGAGGCCTGAGGTTGTCCTGAGATCTTCTGAGTTCCCCAGGTCTGGGAATGGCCTGCTCTACTTCCATGTTCTCCCATGTGGAGCCTGGTCCTTCCTTCTCCTTCTCCTTCTCCTTCTCCTTCTCCTTCTCCTTCTCCTTCTCCTTCTCCTTCTCCTTCTCCTTCTCCTTCTCCTTCTCCTTCTCCTTCTCCTTCTCCTTCTCCTTCTCCTTCTCCTTCTCCTTCTCCTTCTCCTTCTCCTTCTCCTTCTCCTTCTCCTTCTCCTCCTCACTTTCAAAGCCTCTGGTCCTGCTGACTTTGGCTGGCAGGGATCCTGTTGCCCATGGGGAGTGGCCTGGGGATCCCTGCTGTTAACAGCACATTAATTTTAATATTGTGTGTGTGCACCAGGAGCCAGTCCAGGTTTGGAGGCTGTGGAGAGCACAGGGAGCAAACCCTCCCTGTTTCTGTGGGGATGGTGCTGATCTCATCTGTGCACATCTGTAACCAAGTCCCCTCCATTTCCCCCAAGCCACCAGAGTTAATGCTGCTGAAGTGTCATGGGGAACACAAGGGGTGAGATTGTACTTTTGGATCTGCTCCCACGGTGGGAGGAGATCCCATAGATTCCCCTGCAGGTGGGAATAAAGTCACAGAATCCATGGAAATCCATGGAATCCTCCCAGTGTGAGGCTCTGGACAGAGACAAGCTGAAATCCACTGCTTGGCCCTTTTACTCTCCTCTCCTGGCATGGACCTGATTTTGACTGGTGGATAATTTGATGAAAGAGCATCCAACTTGACATTTTGGGCAGCAAGTCTGGGTTAAAAGAGACCTCAAATCTCATCCCATTTCACTCCCTACCCTGGGCAGGGACAATTTCCACTGGACCAGGTTGCTCCAAGCCCCATCCACCCCTATCCCAGTCCCTCTGGGCAGTCAGGCATCAGGGCAGGCAGACAAAAATAAATATGGGGCAAAATGTACCTATTGATAATCCCCTTGTGCAGGAATTCTATTTTTAGCACCCAAGAATTGCTTTCCTACTTATCAGATGTCCTGAATGCATATTAATTGGTGCCTGTGATAGAGAGACTGATTAGGAAATGCTAAGAACAATAGGGAAATGTCAAGTGCTCCTGTATCCTCATGATGTGCCTGGATCCCTTCCCAGAAAGGACAGGATGTTTTCTTGCCTGGGATTTTCAAGTTGGAAGAATGACAAGGTGGGAAGTGGTAGTGGTGAGCGGAAGGATGGAAGTAAACAGGTGATAACATCCAGTAAAAAAATCCAATAAAATAAATCCTCTGAGGAATGAAAGAAACATGAGTCTGGCAGGAATATCAGCAGGAATATCCCTGCCAGTGTGTGAATATAAATATGTGCTAACCCTGACTGCAGAGTGCCCTGTAGCTCTAATCATACAGCAGGTAAAAATATTACCAGTGCAATTATTTCCTTTCCTTTCCTTTCCTTTCCTTTCCTTTCCTTTCCTTTCCTTTCCTTTCCTTTCCTTTCCTTTCCTTTCCTTTCCTTTCCTTTCCTTTCCTTTCCTTTCCTTTCCTTTCCTTTCCTTTCCTTTCCTTTCCTTTCCTTTCCTTTCCTTTCCTTTCCTTTCCTTTCCTTTCCTTTCCTTTCCTTTCCTTTCCTTTCCTTCCCTTCCCTTCCCTTCCCTTCCCTTCCCTTCCCTTCCCTTCCCTTCCCTTCCCTTCCCTTCCCTTCCCTTCCCTTCCCTTCCCTTCCCTTCCCTTCCCTTCCCTTCCCTTCCCTTCCCTTCCCTTCCCTTCCCTTCCCTTCCCTTCCCTTCCCTTCCCTTCCCTTCCCTTCCCTTCTGTTATTTTATGGAAAGATTGATTGTGCAAGGCTCTGTACAAAGATAAACTAAAATCCAGTGCTTGCCACTTTGACTCTTCCATGGACCTGATTTTGTCTGGTGGATAATTTGAGGAGAAAACATCCAGTTTGAACTTTTTGCTGGACTGCTAAGCCAGCAGGAGTGGCTGCTCAGAGGGGACAGCTAATGGGCATTTCTCACTTCTCTGCCATTATTAATCTGCTTTGGAAAGGCAGGGATGATGTGGGGGTGATGCTTTGTGCCTGCTGCCCTTCTGCCTTGCAGAGAAATTGGACACAATTTTGGAACTCTGCTTGGACACACACCAGGAGATGTTGCTGAAACAAAGCTTTTGGGTCCACCATGGGTCTGACTTTGATCTTGAGTCATTTTTTTTTGGCTTAGGATGAATCACTGAAGCAACACACAGAGCTTTCCACTCTGGAGAACACTGTGAGGGCTTTCACAGGAGCCTGTGCTGGGCCCATGTGCATCTGCCTGTGAAGGGACAGGTCCCTGCCCTCCCAGTGAGGTGTCACTGGGAGCACAAAGGACAGGGATGTTCATCAGAGTGGAGAGGAGGAACTACAGCACAGAGGCACCATCCTGGTGTTGTTTCACTGCTGGATTTTCTGGTTGTTAAAATGTGCACTCTGTGCCCCTAAGCATCAGCCCAATCCCTACATATTTATTTCTCCCTTGGCTGCTTGGAAGACCCTATTTTGCCCATCAGTTTTCTAAATTTACTCCACTTTTCACTGATTTTAATGCCTCAGTTTTGTGGTAGTCATGTACAAGCAACTGTGACAGTAGTGACTGTGGCTTTACAGGGGAAATGAGAGGTCACTTCTTGGTAATCACAGCATGGAGAAACAGCTGTTGAGTGGGGAAAAATTCTTCTCATCCCCCATGTGCAAATGAGTTTTCTCCAGGGAAAATGGGGCATATTTTGCACTCCTCCTGATAGAGAAATGGCACGGGTGGCAGATGAGGTGGCACTGAGGGGAGGATGGCACTGGTGGCAGATGAGGTGGCACTGGGGGGAGGATGGCACTGGTGGCAGATGAGGTGGCACTGGGGGGAGAAATGGCACAGGTGGCAGATGAGGTGGCACTGGGGGGAGGATGGCACTGGTGGCAGATGAGGTGGCACTGGGGGGAGGATGGTGCTGGCAGCTGTGGTCTGGGCTGGCTGAGGGGCTGCTGATCCATCAGCCCTGTCAGCAGTGTTAAGCTGCACGCAGGGAGAGGTAATAAGCTGTGTGGAGTCTCTCAGCAATAGGCTGTCAGCTCAAATTCAGCCCAGGGAAGACAGTGATTTAATGGAAGTCATTACAATCTGCAGGATCTCTTGACCCCGGTGCTCTCCATCCCTTCCACACCCTGGATAGGATTTCCCAGGTCACAGAGCTGGCTGACAGCTCTGGGAAAAAAGCAGCATCTCCCTCCCTGCTGTGGGAGCTGGGGCTCTGTGCCCAGAGGCTCCTGGAGGTGTCCCAGGGGTGCAGCACATTCCTGACATCACCTTCCCTCCCTGGGTCACCCTGTCTGTGCCCACCTGGCAGCGGGAGGGCTCCAGCAATGGGAATTGTGCTGCTGAATTAAGAGGTGTGTTGTATTTGTGGGGTTCCCAGATGAAGGAAGGAATGATGAATCTGACTCCATGTTCTCAGAAGGGTAATTTATTATTTTATGATACTATATTATAATGAAGGATACTATACTAAACTATACTAAAGAATACAGAAAGGATACTTACAGAAGGCTGAAAAGATAATAATGAAAAATTTGTGACTCTTTCCAAAGCCTTGACACAGCTTAGCCCTGATTGGCCAAAGAGTGAAAACAACTCCCAGCAGAATGCAATGGAACAATCACCTGTGGGTAAACAATCTCCAAACACATTCCACATGTGAGCACAACACAGGAGAAGAAATGAGATAAGAATTGTTTTCCTTTTCTCTGAGGCTTCTCAACTTCCCAGGAGAAGAATCCTGGGCACAGAGGTTTTTCAGAAAATGTGATGGTGACAAAAGTGTGCTTAGATAATGCTGGGGTGTTGCAATACTGAATGACATTCACACGCTGAGATATCCAAGGCAAAAAAGCCACATTTATTTCTGGACTTCAATATTTATAGAATTCCAAAAGTGACCATGGATTGGAGGATGATTGCCACCTCGCCAACCACACTGGTCAAACCAACAGTCAATTAATTCTTTTTCCCTCTAGAAAAGAATGCAAAACAATTATTGTTTACATGAAAACGGCATTAAAAACTCTACACAAAAATGTATACATCAGAAGGCTTAGAAGAACTTTAGATGAACAGGGTGACACTGGGGCATACAAGCAGGTGGAGAGGAAAGGTGCCTTTATTCCCCTGCCATGTCCCATCCTCTGCCTGGTGTTGGAGTGAATAAACAATTCCGCTGCTGCCAGCCCCATGCACAGCGCCGTGGCAGGGACACGGCAGCCTGTGATAGATTGTCACTGCTGTCAATCATTTCTGACACTCCTATTATGCTCAGGAAGGATGTTTGCTCTGTGCCTGTTGTTTTATAATCCTCAGAGGTGGAATTTTATAGCCTAGCAGTGTTTTTTCCTCAGACATTTCCCTAAGCAGGATTTATTGCTTCTGAGACACACGTGACATGAATCCATTACACCTTCAAACTTTAAATCACCCCCCAGCTTTGCCTAAATTGCTTTTTGATTTGTTTTACTTGAGTTTCTGTTTCTAATTGCAAATTGTGAGAGAGTGGACTGGCATGGAGCAGAAGGTGTACACCATCCAAGGGCTGACTCATGGGCAGCAGCTCTAATCCAGCTGTTTCCAGAGGAATTTGTCTAATGAGCAGAAAAGGCACCAGCATCAGCCCTAGATGAAGGGTAATGGTCTCTTTTATGAAGGAGCACATGACATTTTGCTGGATGCCTGCCCTCAAAAGCCAAGCTTTCAGGAAGTTCAGTCCATTTAGCTCCTTCCATGAAGTGCTTAATTGACTTCAAGTAGATCTGAAGTTCTTTGGGAGAAATACCTCCAGTGCCTTTCCCAGCAGTGCTGTGATTATCCTCAGGTGTTGTTCTGCAGGGAATGAAAAGGCATCAAAACCATCTTTGGGTTTGCATTGGACTTTTTGAATGAGATCATAGCACAAATGATGACTGAAGAACAAGATCAGCTTTGTGGGACATCTGGCTTAGATTCACTTGGATTGCAGTTGGTGCCCAGGCATGGGAGTGTGAGGGCACTGAGATACTCAGCCCTATGGGAGTGTGAGGGTGTTGCAGACATTTTTTCACAGAAATCCTTTTTTTCAGATTTCTGTGTCTTCTGGAGGCCAGAGGCCTCCGAAGAGAAGGTAAACAATTATTATCAGCTGCTGGGGAATGCAACAGGAGCACCTATTTTGATTGGTGATTGGTTCATGTTCTATGTTTATAATTAAGGGCCAATCACCAGTGCAAGCCAGGGGACTGAGTCCTTGGCCACAACTTTGTTTTAGATTCTTTCTATCTAAGCCTAGCCTAGCTGCTCTGCAAACCTCTCTCTATATTCCTATTAGTATAGTCTTAATGTATTATATATAATATCTTAATAAATAAGACTTCTGATTCAAGAAACAAGATTCACCGTCTCCTCTCTCACCAGCTGCGCCCACTCAGGCGCAGTAACATGAGGGCACTGAGATATTCAACCCCATGGGAAGTGTGAGGGCACTGAGATATTCAACCCCATGGGAAGTGTGAGGGCGCTGAGATACTCAACCCTATGGGAGTGTGAGGGCACTGAGATATTCAACCCTATGGGAGTGTGAGGGCACTGAGATATTCAACCCTATGGGAGTGTGAGGGCACTGAGATATTCAACCCTATGGGAGTGTGAGGGCACTGAGATATTCAACCCTATGGGAGTGTGAGGGCACTGAGATATTCAACCCTATGGGAGTGTGAGGGCACTGAGATACTCAACCCTATGGGAGTGTGAGGGCACTGAGATACTCAACCCTATGGGAGTGTGAGGACATTGAGATACTCAACCCTAAAGGAGTGTGAGGGCACTGAGATATTCAACCCTATGGGAGTGTGAGGGCACTGAGATACTCAACTCTATGGGAGTGTGAGGGCACTGAGATATTCAGCTGCTTCTCTGCTGGGGAGTTCATTTATTTCTTAGGTAAAGACAGAAAATCAGCCTGGATGTGCTTCTAACCTTAATTGTTAGTGTTCTCATTGCGTAAAAATCATAGAAGAAAGAACACTTCCATTTACATTTAGAAGTATTTTTTCTTTAAACTCTGGTGTTGTAGCATTTTCTTTTTGGTTGATTGGTTGGTTTTTTTCCTTTACTCTGAATCAAACAGCTCCAATCCTCACTGACTCATGGGACAAACCTTAGCAGGTGTCTGCCAGGACAGGTCTGCAGATGAAGTTAATGCCAGTTTGGACAGAGGATATTGCCTTGTTTTCCTTTGGAAAATATCTGAGTATTTCAGTTGTCACCACCTTAAGCCTTTTAAGCCTGACACTGATACCCTGTAAATAAATCATTTAAGGTGAGAGATTTTGGAAAAAAGGAAAACCAGCTTGGCATGACTTACATTTAGTGATTCAACATCCCACCAGCTGTAGGGCTGTTAATGTTTTTTTGCATTACCCTCCATTTCTAACCAGACAAGATAATAATTTCTCAGCCCTTTTACATTACAGTCTTTTCTCCAGTGGTCCCTGTTGCCTTCCTGAGCAGGCTGGTGTGGAGACAGCCACAATAATTGCTGCAGAACTAGAAGCAGAGCAGTGCTATTTCCCCAGATGACCTTTAAAAATAGTTCTCATTTTCTACAGAGGGCTGTTGGATAAAACCAGCCATGTTGTTGCAGTATTTTGTTTGTTGCTTAAATGCTTCTCACCATCTGTTTTTCAGACTTTTAGCAGAGCTTCAGGAGCAATGCCCCATGACCTTTGTTTTCACACGAGTGGGTCCTATCAGTATCAACAGGAAGAACAGGGGAAGGAGGATTTCCTCTGGGTTTCAATAAACTGAAATTATTGGAGTTCTGAAAGCGTCCTTGCCACACCAATGTGTTTTGAGGGCTGCAGAAAGGGAAATGATGCAAATTCTGTTATGAAATAATATAAAAATGCAGCTGCAGATAGGTGTTCACATATCTTGGTGTTCATTTATCTCAGCCTGCACAACCCATGAGCTGGTTTGGCTTGGAGAACAGCTCCAGTTCAAGTCAGGGTGTATCAGAGAAAAGTCCAAAAAAGCCCAGGTAATTCCAAAATTCCAGTTTCTGTGATGCCTTCACAGAAGGCCCTCACACCTCTTAGCAGGTGGCCCAGGACAGAGTGTTTTATTTGCAGAGTCCTGTTGAGCACTGAAGGAGAGGTGACAATTTTTTCTCACTTAGAACTCAATGTGTATTCATGAGCAGAGCGTGTGTGCAAAGCTTTAATTGAAGTTCACGAGAGAGAAACGATGAGTATCTTCATAAATGTAGAAGAAGCAATTAGGGGAGGCCAGAAAAGATTTGCTATCACAGCAGTTTATCAGCAATGCAGATTTTTCAGTTAATAACAGGAAAAAAACCCAATTGTGCAGCCAGCAAATGAGACAGAAAATCCCAGTTAGCCTCACTCAGCGCTTGAGAAGCACAAGATGTGAAGACTCAGGAAAACGTGTTCTCTTCCCTCAATGTGTTTTCTCCTGCCTGGAGAGCTGTGTTTTCTCCTGCCTGCTCCATTTCTAGTGAAGAAATGAGCTAAAGCCCCTCACCTCAGCCCAAAGTGAGCTGCAGCTGTACCATGGTGCTGGACCAAGCCACTGGGAAGCCTGAGAGCTCCATCCCAAAGCAAATCCTCCTCCTGACTCAGCTGCAAACTTCCCCTCCAACCTGTGAGCTCAGGGGTCACCAGGCTGAGCCCAGCAGGAGGTGGGAGCCAGCCAAGTACATTTGTATTTTTGTCTCAGAAAAACCAATAAATATTTAATGGCTCTGTGAGACACAGCGAGTGTTTGCGTTCTCTCCCCATATATCAACAGTTGCTTTAAGCACTTGCTTGATAAAAATTAAGCTGTTTCTCCAGATCCCTGCCTCAGATGCTGGGTAGGGAGCTAATTTTGTAAGCAAAAGCTGTCTTGTTTTGGAAAACAAATTCAAATGGGAGAGCTGGTTTTTAAAAGTGAGTGCTGGGCTGCTATTCCTGCAGAAATATTCCAAACAGCCCTGTGTGTTAACCCTGGCAACAGATCTTGTCCAGATGTAGTAATCCTTTATACTTTAACTCCTTCTGGGCTGTAGGCTTAGCTCCTTCCTAGGAAGGCATCCATGCCAAATGCATTCCATTCGATTCCATTCGCACTGAGTTTTGGCAAACCATGGATTTTCTCTGGACTCCAATTTTTCCCAGCAAGGAGATGAATTCACTGGTTGCAAGACCCTGACACCACCTCAGATCTGCTCTTCCTTCAGGGAAAAGTTGTCTTTTATCCACTGCACAAATGTAAGGATGTAATTTAATTCCCATCTTCCTCATTTATCTGTGAGCTGGGAATAATATTTGTCTACTTCACAGCGATCGTGTGAGGCTCTTCATTCATTAATGTGTAAAAGCTTTGAGATCCTTAGGATGAAAATTGCTTTAAAAGATGCTGTTAATAATAAATATCAAGTAATGCACCTTGGTACCTCTTAGCAATAATTGGTGCTATCATTCCTGCCCAACTCTTCCATGAATTAAAAGGCTTTGAATGGGACTGGAGCTACGAATGGGATTGGGACCAATTAACAAGTAATCATATGTCAGTTTTTATATCCTCAGCATTCCTGTCATGGGTCTCTTGGGAAAATCTCCATGGATTTTAATGGTGCAATGTCAGAATTCAGCCCCAGACGTGTTTGTGGGATAACTGCTGGATAACCTGCATTCTTCTGCTAACTTGGTTGCTTAGTGATTAAGCTAAAAGCGAAAGTATGCTGGTTTAATATTAACATAAATGGAATTAGCCACCCTTTCTCTGAGTTAAATGTTACAGGAAAATTCTCATCATAAGGAAACCATGATTTTTTTCCTTTGATATATAGATTTAATTATTTTGTTGATAGTTTTTGAGCTGCTCTCTGTATTTAACCTCCACTCCAGCATGTGGAGACTGGCTTTTATGGCAAATCCAATAATTTGCTGCTCGTTTACCCAACTTATACTTTTATTAGGTTTCAAGCCCACAGCACTCACCCTCCTAAATGGAGAGAGGCTCTAAATACACATCCCAAGTAAATAAAGAGCTCACATAAAGAAATTGCCTGATCTTTTAAAGATTATTTCTGTGGAGGGGGAAAGCACTGAACCTTGGAATGATGTGTGGGATGGAGCCAGGACAAAGGACCATGAGAATCAACACCTTGAGAAAGCTGGTGGCCAGTGAGGAGTGGATTTACAGCCAAATGTTCCCCATTTAGGAGCAGCCTCTTCTTCCTGGCTGGAAGAGAATCGAGTGCTGTGAACGTTGCTGGTGCCACATGGGGGAGATGTTGAAGAAGAGCTGGATCACTCCACAACGACTTCCCAGGGAAGAGCAGCCTGAGGGCTTTGGGAGCCTGATTCCTTTCAGTTTCCTTCCCATATGATAAGTGTATAAATATCCTGTATAAAAGGGATCTGTGCAAACCACTTGGAATACTATCCCTCTTGGCTTCAGGGTGCATCCAACATCCTCCAGTTGCTGAAGGTGCTTTTAAAAGCAAGGCCATGAAGGGATGAAGGAAGATAAAACAAGAAATGATGCAGTCCCTTGTGTCAGCACCACTGCAGCTCCTGCCCTGTTCCCTCAGCTCAGCTGGGTTTGGGAAGGGATGGTTTGGAGGAGCTGAGGGAGTCTGCAGCACTCAGCAGGATTTCTTGCTGCTGTTCCCTAATACCCAAAAAATAAGGATAAGCTCATCCAAGTAGCGTGTGATTTACTCAGGCCCACTGGCCATCTTCCTTGTTTCTCCTTACAATAATACTTTTCACACTGCAAATTAGTGGTTAATGCTTACTTATGCCTGAGAAATCTGCACAGAAATGGCTATAGGGAGAGTATCTCTACTGTGTGAAAGCCAAAGAAGTAAGATTGACTTTTTGAATTACTTTTCCAATATCTGGGGTTTTTTTCTGCAATGGTTTTAAAAGATATTTATTCTAGGACCCTGATATGTTTTATAATATTCTAGCAGCCAGGTTAACAGGTAGAACCAGTACTTTTGTACCAGGAGTGAGCTGTGAAGCCAGGTTAGGTAGCCTGGGGGAAGTCAAGACATCTTCATTTTTCAGCTTAAAAAAAAAAGAAAGAAAAAACTACAAGCACACAGCACATACCCCAAAAGCTGAAGTGCTGCCCCCTTTGAACACGGGCTCCAGCTGACTCCAGGGGAACTCTGGCTCCTCTTTCAAGCACAACCTTCCCTTTCTGCCCACAGACAGCCAGGGGCTCTAAGAATACAGCAACTTTTTCCTCTCTGTCTTTCTGCATAGAGGAATTCAGAATCACTGCATGATGTGTGCCCCAATTAATATTCCCTGATTGTTTCCCTTTCCCTTCCAAATGATGTCAGTCTCCATCATTTTTACAATAATGGCAGTGAGAGGAATGTCTGTTTTTCAGAAATATTTTATCTCTCATTTTTGTGCTCGCAACAATCTCTACTCATCTCAGGCTTTTTATTTTTCTTTTTATCCTCTTGCTTTTGACTTATATTGTAAAAGACCTACAGTAAAATAATGAAAACTGTCTCAATCTATCACTACTCAGTTTGTACATTATTAATAATGAAGGCAGTGTAATTAGGCTGCAGAATGCACAGTGAACACAACACTAAGATGTCCTTAACTAACATCTGTGGCTACTGCTCGGCTTATATTGGCACAAGCCACCAAGATTTTCCATGAAAACAGTTATTTGTGTCTGGCATTGCTTTTACAGAGCACAGGGGCTTCATTTTGTACTGCTGCCTGTTGAAAGACAGCGTGAAATCCATGGCAATGAATGCTCAGCTCTATCTGAGCCACATTTAAGGTGCAGACCCTGCCCTCAGTGTCACTGCTTTGCTGAAAACTTCTTTCTCTTGTGCCCTTGGTGTTTGAGCTGATGGGGTGCCATGGACAGAAACTCATCTTTAGGAGGCTCTTCTTCTCTTCTGCCCCTTGCTGTCCCTTTTCCATGTCAAACCCTCGTGATCCCCATCCTCACACCCTGTTACAAGGAGGCCAGGAAGGAACAAGGTGCTTTTCCAGGCTGTCATCAGCACAAGCTGATGGTTTGATCCTCTACCTGTGTTCTCCTGACCTGTGACATGTTGGATCTCCAGGGTCAAAGGCATCAAAGGTGTCTCTGTTTCAACTTGTTCCTAAAATGATGGGGGGAAATCTCATCCTTAACACACGTGTAGGGCTGCAAGGCCACCACTGCCACAGGCCTGGCCATGCCCATCACAGAACTATGGAATCATTTAGGCTGGAAAAAAATCTTTAAGTTCAACATGTCCCATCCCCCCCTCTTTGACAGCTTCCAGCTGCTGGCAGGGCACAGGAAAGAGAAGTTTAGAACAAGAGGGATGTTAGATCAGATATAAGGAAGAAATTCATCCCTATGAGAGAGGTCAGGCCCTGACACAGGGGCTGGGGAGAGAAAGGATCTTGAAGACCATCATGTTTCAACCCTTCTGCCCTTCCAGGTTGTTCCAAGCCCCATCCAAACTGGCCTTGGACACTTCCAGGGATGGGGCAGCCACAGCTTCTCTGGCCAGCCTGTGCCAGGGCCTCTCCACCCTCACAGGGAAGAATTTCTTCTTTATTTTTAATCCAAACCTATTCTCTACCAGATTACAGCCATTACCCCTTGGCTGTCAAACTGGGATGGACTGAGGTGCTCCTCCCCTGGGAACTTCCAAGCACTTTTCCCCAGCTTGCCAAGCCTCCAGCTGCTGTGAGCAAAACCCCTCCTGACACAGCCAGAGTTATGATCCACCCCAAATCTCCCTGCTGTGCTTACATGGTGTACATGATCAGTGATGACTCTGCACAAAGCAGAAAATAAACCAGCCCTCCAGCTGTATAAATGCATCAGCTCCACACAAAACACAGGGAAATGCAACGTCTGCAGAAGGAGGGAGGGGAATTGAGAGTGCAAGGGGTTTTATTGTGGCACATCCGAGAGCAGAGCCCACAACACAGAGTGAATAAAGACCTTATAAAAATACTTGGCAGCAACTCCTCTAAATCTTTCAAGGTATGAGTTTCTTATTTTAGTTGATTTACTGAGCTGACAAAGAGGCAATCATCGTTAATCAAAATAACTCACTCCTGCTTTGAGTATGAGAGCTGAAGTTAGATGAAGGTCATGGAAAAGAGATGATGAACTAGCCCAGGATCTTTAGTGGCTGGAGTTTATTAGGGAGCCTATTCTAGAGGGGAAACA
This sequence comes from Melospiza georgiana, assembly GCF_028018845.1. Taxonomy (NCBI): domain Eukaryota; kingdom Metazoa; phylum Chordata; class Aves; order Passeriformes; family Passerellidae; genus Melospiza; species Melospiza georgiana. Next base: position 7,193,426 of record NC_080451.1, read on the forward strand.
GATTTTGGCAAATGCTGATGGTTTTTAAAATGGATTTTTTTCAGGAAGTAAGGACTGCATCTCTCACAGATTGACAGATGGGATACACTCGAGTATGCATGAAGGGATGATTTCCTGATGGCTTTTAGTAGCAAGAGGTGCTGTATTGGAAAGCATTTGGTATTTTCCTGGAGGCAAGGAGGGAAGCAAAGACTTGGATAAGATATGTGGGAGATGAGAAGTGATAGAGGCCTGTGAGTGCCAAACCACATTTTCTGGGGAAGCTTCAGGAGACTGAGCCACTGACACTTCTGAGAAATTCCTCTCTTGGGCATCATGGGGATTTCTGTCCATGCCTAAATCCATTCCTACTTAGGGAAGTATCTTTCCTCAGCCTCTGACAGTGCAATATCTCCCTGCTACATTGCTCACCCAGGTCAGGTGTGCACCAGCCTGTGCAGGGCTCACTGAGGAGGACGTTTGTGAACACCTTGTTCAGCAGTTTGCTGATGGCTGAGCCCCAAATAATGCAAAACTGAGCAGGCAGGAGCCCAAGAATCCTTCAAAATTATGCTAATGATTCTTAACAAGTTCCATGTTTTGCCTTGAAACTCACTTCTTTAGCTAAAATGTTCTCTGCATTCTGTCTGGAATGAAGGGAAAATATCTAAATTGAAGCAAAAGTGATTGCCCAAAGCAGTGAGGACTGCCAGTGCCTGCAAGCAATATCAATTAGTGTTCTGGTGCCAAAATTATCAATAGCTCTCTTGCCAGTAGCTTTTATTATCAAAAAACTGGGTTGATAACTGTGTATTTCACTTGGCTAACATAATGTGTGACCTTAGCACGATAAAGGGACACGAAATCCCACAGAAATCTTGTTTAAAGCTAAATGATTTGTGCTTGAGATTTGTTTTCTATTCCCTCCTCTTCTTGCCCTGTGGACACATCTGATGAGTCTAAACCTTGTCATTTAAAAGCTTTTGTGAGGTATTTGAAATTTCTAAATAAGATGCTTATACGTTTTGTTTTGTTTGCATCAAGCAGTCCTGGGGGCTGCAACCATTAATGGAAAGCCAACAAAAGAGCAAATCCCAAATACAGGGGACCACTCCAATGCTAAGAAAGCTGTAAGTTATAATACAAACTGCATACACCTATGTCAGCTCATGAATTAAATTCCATTTCCAAGAGCTCTCTTGTGGCTGCCTACTAAAATAATATATTACGTGCTTAGAGGCAGCAGTGGACTGATACAATGAAAGGGGGATAATTAAAGGCTTTGCAAATCCCAAATGTGCCAGCAGCTGCAGGTCAGCTCAGGAAGCAGCTCTGGGAGCCACACCTGTCCCTCCTGCAAGGATGGAAACCCATTACATGACACTTGTGGAGAATAAACCTGGAGGGAGAACAGCTTCTCTGCCCTGGATAAATATGTAGAAGGAATCCACTGGGAATGATGCAAAAAAAAAAAGGAGTGGTAGCAGGTGGCAGCACTTCTTTTCACCCTACAAAATGCATATTTAGAAGCAAAATGGAGAGGAGGAGCCAATTAGTGGGATTACTGTGCTTCAAGAGGCAGGTGCTTGCGTTCCAGCTAGGAAACTGCTGCTTCCAATGAGATGAAATGCAGGTGCTTTGTACACAACAGAGGCTTTGGCAACAAAGTTTTGCTAATTACAGAGGCAGAGGACAAAGAGGTAAAGCTCGACAGCAGCTTGTTTGACAATGAACAAAGGACCCATAAGGCAACATTAAAAGTCAAGGAAAAAAATGAATTTTCAGAGCTGCAGGTTCATTGTGGAAGCCATAAAGAGAAGGGGACGAGGTCCTTTGAATGGTGGGGAACAGGGAGATGGGGAGAGCCTGGATTGCTTTGGGCTGTGAGGAATAAAATGGCTTTGAGCAGAATAACAACCATGGCTGCACATTCCTGCTTAACCATAGGAAAAATGAACATCAGAGAAGAAAACTATGGGTGAGCACCAGAGAAAGGGCTGAAACAGAAATCCTTTTGCTCGTCTGGATGCAGCTCTGGCTCCATCTGAGCTGAGAGAGCCTTTTCCTGGCTGCAGAGCAGATGGTTCCCCTCGGCAGAGCCGCAGCCGCAGCCGGCACGGGCAGGGCACGGTGCCTGGGGAGGCACAGGGGGCACAGCATCCACCAAAGCTGGCCTGGAGAGCCAGGGAGGGCTGCGTGGAGACTCAAATCATTGTCTTGGCACAATTTAGAGCTGTACAGGACCAATAAAAAAGTGTTGGGCCCAGTTGTGGCCCCTCAGTTTGGGAAGGATGTTGGGATGCTCACGCACATCCAGAGGCTGGAGAGGGGCTGGGAACACAAACCCTGTGAGGAACCACTGAGGGAGCTGGGGGTGCTCAGCCTGGAGAAGAGGAGACTCAGAGGTGACCTTGTCACTCTACAGCTCCTGAAAGGTGCCTGTGCTCAGCTGGGGCTGGGCTCTGTCTCCAGGCAGCACTGACACAACCAGAGGACACAGTTCTTGTCTGTGCCAAGCGAAATATAAGTTTGATATTAGGAAAAAATTCTTCACAACAAGAGTGATAAAGTTCTGGAATGGCTGCCTGGGGAGGTGGTGGAGTCACCATCCCTGGGAGTGTTTAACAAAGCCTGGATGTGGCACTGGGTGCCAGGGTTGAGTTGAGGTGTTGGGGCTGGGTTGGACTCGATGATCTTGAGGGTCTCTTCCAACCCAGTGATTCTGTGAACTCTCTGAGCTTTTCTGAGCTGCATTTTGGGGCATCCAGATCCTTTTTCTCTTAGAGAGGTGGCAATGCTTAATAATTTGGGGTGTTTCAGCTGCCTGAACCCTGTGCTCCTGGCTGTGTGCTGTGCTCACCCCTCAGCACGTGTGAAGAAAAATCCCTTGGTCCTGCCAAGCATCCTCTTCAGCAAGTGACCTTCCTGCAGGACAGCAGAGCTCTTGAGTGCTCATTATTATTGTTGGATGTAAAGGACTTTTTCTTGCCATTTTTAAAACATGGTCTCTTCGAACTCAGTAGGATTGGTGCTGAAATGTGGTTGCAATATAGAAATAACAATTCCTGGCATGTCTGGATCAAAGCTGGAGTCAAGAAATGGTCAGAGCATTTCTAAGAGATGTGAGATCTGGCTGCCAGAAGTAGATGTAATTATTTTTGTGGAAACATTCATTTTAGTACTATTTACATACAGACACAGAGATACCAAAGACCCAGGTCCCACTTGCCATTGCAGATGCTGAAGGCTGATGCAGACATGGTGGAGGAAGGTTTTGTTACGAGCTTGGAAAAAAGAGAGCAGGATTTGGGGAGTGAGACAAACTTTGAAGCTTTGGGTGACTCTCTAAAATGAGTGATCTCTTGGGTTCATTATCATCATATAACCACTCAAATTATTAAAGGTGAGCAGTGTGGATACAGAAAAATCTGCTGACAGCCTGAGAGAGGTGGGACTGTTGAGCCTGGAGAGAAGAAGGCTCCAAGGAGACCTCAGAGCCCTTTGCAGTCCCTAAAAAGGGATACAGAAGGGCTGGAAAGGGACTTGGGACAAGGGCCTGGAGTGTCAGGACAAGGAGGAATGGCTCAAAGCTGAAGGAGGATAAATTTGGATAAGGTTTAATGAAGGAATCCTTCCCTGTGAGGGTGGGGAGGCCCTGGCACAGGTTGCCCAGAGAAGCTGTGGCTGCCCCATCCCTGAAGTGTCCAGGGACAGACTGGAGGGGGTTTGGAGCATCCTGGGGAGGTGGAATAGCAGGAGGTGGAATGAAATGAGTCCTCCAACCCAAACTGCTCTGTGATTTTTCCAGCTCCTTGGCTTTCTGTGACTGCCAACAGCGCATAACCAGGACTTAACAGCCAAGTCCACGAGGAGAAGAATAGATGGCTAACAAGCTGCCTCAGAAAGAAACCTCCTGGGTGCACCAGGGACAAGAAGCGAGGTTTTAAACAATGCATCCCTGCAGGAGTCACGAGGGAGGGCAGCCAGGAGGCAGCCGGGCTCTGCAGGGGCTGGGAGAGCGCTTGGCTGCCTCGGGCAAGGGAGGATGGCTGTGAATCCCGGGATGGAAACCTCAGCCTTGCACTCCTCAGGAAAAACCACAGTAATGCCCTGTAAAACAGCCTCTAAACAAAGCAACAGCTGGAGGTACTGGTGAGGAGCTGGCTGGGAATTTTTCCGTGGGTTTCGGAGGCTCTCGAGGAAAGCTGGGTCTGGGGTGCAATGGCCCAGAGAGCAGAGCTGTGAAAGAGCTGTAATTAATGTCTGACAAAGCAATTAAAACCTGACAAGCAAAGGCAGCAGAATGAAGCTGATGGAAGTGGACAGGGCTCCAAATATGAGTTTGATAGTGAATCCAAAACACCACAGGGGGAAAAGGTGCCCGAGGCAGAAACCTGGGTGACAGTGAGAGCTGTACCCCATGGAGCCACCCATGGAGCTCCCCAAATACCCAAATACCCCATGGAACCACATCCAGCTTCCCAAATATCCCATGGAGCCACCCCTAGCTCCCCAAATACCAAAATACCCCATGGAACCACATCCAGCTTCCCAAATATCCCATGAAGCCATGCCCAACTCCCAAAATACCCAAATACCCCATGGAACCACATCCAGCTTCCCAAATATCCCATGGAGCCATGCCCAACTCCCCAAAATACCCAAATACCCCATGGAGCCACTTCTAGCTCCACAAATACCAAAACACCACATGGAACCACACCAAACTCCCCAAATACCCCATGGAGCCCCATCTAGCTTCCCAAATACCCCATGGAACCACACCCAGCTCCCCAATACCCCCACACATCACAGGGATTTGCCTCCTGCCCACATCTTTTCCCCAGGGATTTGGTGATTTTCCCTTCTTGGTTGTCCAATCCTCCAAACTGATGTAACTGAGACTTAAGGCAGGCTGGGTGTCTGTGTGTTCAGCCACTGGATTATTTTAAATAGCTGGCCTTATATAAATTTAGTTTTAACATGAAGTTTTTTTTTTTCTCCCTTCTGCTTGAATTTTGAAATTTGCTACTATTTTAACTAAGCCTTGTGAGAGAAAATGGCTCTAATTTGCTTTTGTGTCTCAGATGTGACAAGAGCAATGCACACATTTGTGCCTGGCTATTTTTTCTCTGTGGCTGAGACTCACCAGTCAGATAAACTATGAAAATTTTAAAAAACCCTAAAACCTGAGAACTGGCACCATGTCTGACATGGACTTGTGTGAGAGCTCCAGGTTTTCTCCCATTTGAGAAAACTGGCACAAGAACTCACAGATCTGGAAGAAACATCCATGCAGGTTGACTGCACAAATGAATTTAATTGTTTGCACAGGATCTGTTTTGCTGCTTCACACTGTAACAACACTGATCTGATTATTTTTCTTTGCTTTAACCAGCAAAATGTCTCTCATTGGTGTTTGCATAATTAATGCTATAGGATTGGGCTGTGATCCAGCACCATGCCAGGAATTGCCGTGCTCTCCAATCTGCTGCAAAACAGCATTTTCTAGCACATTATTTTTATTCTAATGCCGTAATATGGAAAGCCCTGCAGTGCCCTGGCTAATGTGGCTTCTCCTGTCTCTGCATCACAGTAGTTGGCTCTTCCCTGACCTGGGAGAGCTACAAATCCCATTAGTTTAAAAGCAGCATCGTCCTGAATGTGTTCCTGCTTGTGAACTCCAAGCTGCATTTGTCTGTTGGATAGATCTGCACAGTCTGGCTGTAATTGGGGTGGTTTAAAACCTGCTGGAGCAGCAAAGCACTGCGAGGAGGGGTGGCACAGGGACTTGCCCAAGCTTTGTGTAGCAGATTTTGGGATGCAGCTTCCCATTTTGACAGAGGGTATTTCAGGAAAACCCACAACGGGTGAAGCTGTCCTGTCAGGGGTCACATTTGCTGTGTGTGGGGTGGACTGGTTTAACTGGGAAAAACCTTGGAGATCACTTTATTGCCTCTCTGAATGATCCACAGGCTGTTGATCAAAAGGGAAATCTTTTGTTTTCAAGAGAAGGGAGTATTAATAATGACAGCACAAGCTTCTGGTTACTGTGTGGTGACAGAGCAAGCAGGAAACACAAGGGATGAAATTAAATAATACAATCCCAATAATGAAGCAGCATAATCAATAATGCAATCAAACAGATGATTATTCCCTAATAATGAGCACAGCCCCTCCTTCCCAGTGGATTCTGCAGCTTGGCTACCTGTGCTTCTCCCCAGGCACACAGCCCTTTGTGCCAAGAGGATTGAGAAGAACTTTCCCTACCCTCCTTCCATTTCATTTTTGCTCTCCAGTGTCCCCTCGCACACTCCAACTCCCAAACCCTTCCCCTCAATATGGTGCTTGACCAAATGTGCATTATCTGGTAGGATAATGCACCAAAAATACTTCTGACCCTTCCTCCCTGCTTTGGTACCATCTGGCAGAGAGCTCTTGGACCAGCTCCTTAACCCTTCACTGTGTTTTCCACCTGTGAAGCACAAAGATTGCTGTTCTTGGCCTTGTGGGTGATTGCCTTGGGATGAGAAGGGTGGGAATTGATACAGAAGGGCTGCTCTAATCTCTCTTTATTGTTCTAAGGCAATAGTGGCAAAAAATCGTGGCTTAAATGACTTAACACACCTGGCCCAGTATCAGTGAACATCCAGCTGTGCCAGGTGTGAATGAGAGTTCTGATCTGCCTAAAAACCTCTTTGTTTTCTCTTTTTCACTTCCAAAAATGACTTGCAGGAGTGCTGGGGGGAAGGAAGGTGGGCGAGGTTGTGCTGAACAACTCTTGGTGAATTTGGGAAGTCTCCTCTTTATCTGACAGCTGCACTGCTTTGCTGATAAGCCCTGCAGCCAGCTCGATTTGACAGGATAAACCACGGCAAGCAGCAAACTTAATCTCCTTGAGGCAAATGGAAATGATGTCTTCCTGCAGATCTGCCTGTGCAGATCCCACAGGCTGCTGCCAGCAGCAAAGTTTGCTCCCAGGGGCTGCCCTGTGCAAACCCAGAGCACTGGGAATATTTCTGTGTCTGCTCTGGGCTGCCCTGACCCCCAGGGCAGCACTGACTCTGACCCTCATTCATGGAGAAAGTTTCCTAAACTCCAGAATAGACTGGAATCCACAAAAGTGTGAAATAGATTATAAAGAGCAGTGTAGGTGAGAAATTGAGGTTTTGGGATTTTTTAGTGTGTTGTGGATGGCAGCAAGATGGAGGGCACAGGGTGTTGTCTTGAGTTTCTTCTTCATGCTTCTTCTTCCTCCTTCTCCATGGGTTTGGGTGGCATTTTGTAATTGGGCAGAAAAGTCCCCATTGCAGCTCTGTGGGATCAGTTATTGGGTTAAAAGGGGAAATAATCCAGGTGCCAGCTCTTAATTGGATAGTTTATTCTTAAAAGACCTTGTAACAAGAAATTAGTAGGCATTTTGTGCCTTCTAATGAAAAGCTGCAGAACTCACAGCAGTGAGACTGTTTTAGTGATAAGAAACAATAAACACCTGAGTGTGAACATGAACTGCTGTCTCAGTGCCTTCAATCCAGACCCACAGAAACTGATGCTGCTCCTTCCAGTCCCAAAGGCTCCAGGCTGGATATGCAGGTGGGACACACCTCATGTCCCAAACTCCCATGAGCTACAGGCAGTGGAGGCTGCTGTTACCACCCTGTTACCCTGTGGGCAGGATTTCCCAGACAGTTCTTGCATGAGCAGGACACAGCAACAGATTGCTCCATTTGAGGTCTATTTCCACAGATGTGATGAGAAAAGAGATCATGTGTGAAATGACCATCCAAACATGACCTCTGAAATAAAGGAAGAAGAGGCAGAGAGTGAGGAGCAGAATTTTATTGCTGGAAATCTGATGGGGTTTGTAAATCCAGGATAAAAGGAAGAAGAGATTAAGCAAGAACTCTAGAGGGACTTTTGAATAGAAAACAAAAACGCAACCCAAAAAAACTTCCCCAAAATCCTCAAAACCCCAGAGTGTGTTTAAGACCATCAGCTGAGTGAAGCTGGTGGTGATACCCCCAGGCCATGCCCCCACCCAGGAGAAGAGCAGAGAGGAGCATTAGAGCTAAAAGCTCCTACAGATGGTCCAGCAACACCTGCAGAAGGGCACATAAAAGCAAAGTGCACTTCTGGGTATTTTTCTGAGCTAAAAATATGGATAAAATAGAGATAAACTTTCAAATATAACTGACAATCCCCTCAGCACAAGGGCAAGTGCAGCTGGGAGGTTTGTGCTGGAGGCAGGGGAGTTGTGAGCACAGTCTGGCAAGAAATGGGGGATTTCTACTTGAGCAGATACTGCTTAGAACTGGGGGTAACTTCTGAGTGGAAAACACATTAAAAGCATTGTTTTTACTACAGTCCCATGATGGAAATTGTTCCACTTAAGGCTCTTGGTCTTTTTCTTGCTAATACTAATGGGGTCACTCAATGCACAGCCTCCAGTTTGGCTTTGGCTCCCATCAGAGCTGGCTGCAGGTTTCTGTTCATGGTTTCCCGGGATCCCACCATGTATCTCCCATTTCATCTCTTCCATAATTTCATTGCTCAAGCAACTCCTATCCTTATCTCCTACAGAGTAGTTACAGAGCTTTACCACTTAGTCTAAGGAAAATAAATTTGATTTAGCACACCAACAGTTAATTTTTAAAGGCATAATTCAGCAAAGAAACCTGAACTCTAAATCAGACAAACTAAATAAGAACGGGATCTCTTCTGTAAATTTATAGGTGGCAAACTGAAATGTCAGGGGGTCATATATTCATCTGTCAATGTGTAATGCAATTAGACAAGATAATTGTGCAAACTAAGTTTTTACAGAGATCTGGAAAATGTATTAACTTTCCTTCCCTAGCTCTGATAGCAGTGCAGAGCCATTGGGGTTGGTGTAAGGTGCAAAAGTGAGTCTGGATTTAGGATTAAGGTGGGAAATATTCCAATGGGGAGCCTACACCCAATCTGCTTTCTCAATGTCTCAGGCACAGCTTAGAGGAGGAACAGTTTGCTGTGTTCCCTTGTGCTGATTGAGGAGGGCTCAATAATGGAAATGGCAGGGGCAGATGTAAATATGAAGCCAGTAATATGTCTTCATTTAATCAACACTTGACAAAAATCCCAAGGAAGTAAATAATCTGTTCACTTAGCAGATTTTACTGGGGTAGCTCCAAATCTTTTGTGGCAACGAAGCCCCAAGCTGAAGTGTAAACAGCAAAAATTATCAGAATTAGAACTTCTGAGTTCTGCCTCTATTTTTTGGGGGGTTTTTTTGGTTTTTTTTCCTAAGAAGGGCTATGAAAGACATCTTAAACAGGATCACAAGCAACAAGGAGCCACAGAGATGGGCAAGGAGTGCATCCTTCCTCATGTTTAACTTCCCATCCATTTTTACTCCTTGTGCATGTTTATGTGTTTATATCTGCCCTGCCATCAGTTTATTTCTGCCCTGCTCTCACTTTAATAGCTGGCATATTTTAGGCATCGAGTCTGAAATAGCCTCAAGAAAAAGCAAAAGTAAACTCTAAGAGGCAGGTTTAGAATTACCCCTGAATTAAAAAGCAGGCTTCAATATTTAATGATGAGGTACTAAATGATGTCCTGACAATTTTATTAAACTAAATTGAGGCAGCACATTTGATTTAGGCCATCTAAGCTTTCCATTCCCTCTGCCTAGGAAGGCTTGTGGTAGTAATCAACTCCCTATATTCAGAGGAAATTGTTTCTTTATGGTTTAAAGTGTGAAGACTCTTCTAGATAACCATATATTGCATCCAGCAGGACCCTCTTTGAGCCCATTCAGCATCAGGAGAAAGGAGCAAATAGCGACAAAATTAAGGGAGAAATTGCAGAGCAATGGCCTCGAACTGATGCAGGGCCCTAATTCAGCAGAGCACTCAAGCACACGTAGAACTTGTAATCTCTGTCACTTTTGATGAGGGGCTTGTGAACCCAAAAGCTTTTCTGCCTTTTTCTCAGATCCATCAGCAGTTCTAATGAAATCAGGCTAAAACTTTTGGGTTTTATGTTCTCTAGATCTGCATTGCTGCTGCCTTGCACCATTCAACCTGGCCATGGGTGGATATTGATGGATATTGATGCCTGCAGCTCAGGCTCCTCTCAGCCCTGATTTGCAGCCCCAGGACTAGGGAGCCTTTAAATACAGTATTTTTATGTCATAGCTGGAGGTATGGAGTTATTTCTTGAGGTGTTTGTGAGGGTCCCCAGGACGAGGTGAGAGATGAGAATCTGACTGCAAGTTCCCAGAAGGCTGACATATTATATTATATTATATTATATTACATTATATTATATTATATTATATTATATTATATTATATTATATTATATTATATTATATTATATTATATTATATTATAATTATATTATATTATATTATATTATATTATATTATATTATATTATATTATATTATATTATATTACATTACATTACATTACATTACATTATATTATATTATATCATATTATATTATATCATATTATATTATATCATATTATATTATATCATATTATATTATATTTCATTATATTATATTTCATTATATTATATTATATTATATTATATTATATTATATTATATTATATTATATTATATTATATTATATTATATTACATTACATTACATTACGTTACATTATATTACATTTCATTATATTTCATTATATTTCATTATATTATATTATATTATATTATATTACATTACATTATATTACATTATATTACATTTCATTATATTTCATTATATTATATTATATTATATTATATTATATTATATTATATTATATTATATTATATTATATTATATTATATTATATTATATTATATTATATTACATTACATTACATTACATTGTATTATCACATTATATCATACATTATATCACATTATATCACATTATATCATACATTATATCAATTATATAATATTATATTACATTATAGAATGCTATACTAAAACTATACTAAAGAAAGGATACATCAGAAGGCTTATCAAGAATGATAAGGAAAGCTTGTGACTGACTCAGAGTCTGACACAGCTGATGGTGATTGGTCATTAATTAAAAACAGTTCACATGGAACCAATCAAACATTCACCTGTTGGTAAACAATGTCCAAGCCACATTCCAAAGCAGCAAACACAGCAATCAGATAATTATTGTTTTCATCCCTCTCTAAGGCTCCTCAGCTTCCCAGGAGAAAATCCTGGGCAAAGAGGATTTTTCAGGAAATATCATGGTGACAATTTCCCACAGCCACGAGCCCCTGAGCTGATCAAACAACAGGGTGTAGCATGGTGGCAGGTTCATTACTGCAATTTAAGCTCCACATAGAAACAGCCACCAATGAGAGGAAGGATCTGTTTGTATGAGCCTGAATTCCCCCAAGATTTAGCATTTAAGGCAATTACTGCACTATTCCTTCATGCCTCACATACAGGAAGTTCTTGGGCAATTATCACATTCAGGGGGGAAAACACACAGATAGAAATGTGGATTTTTAAGCTGGGTTAAGTCCTTCCCAGGAAAGCCCATGGCTTGAGCAGAGCTCCCAGGGCACATTGGGAGGGTTAAAAAGGATTTGTGTGCTGAGACCCCATCCCAGGTTAGTCTGTGAGCTGATCTCCAGCACCACTGACAACGTGAATGTTCATCACACAGATATCATCAGTGCTTGCTGATTTCTCCCTGAGGATGCAGGAATTTTTGGAAATCACCACTTTAGCAAAGCTCTCCAGTAGGAATAGCTGGCTGATGCACAGTGCTGTGAAACCTAGAATTTGAGCATGCAAGGTTAATAAACAGCAGCAAGCACCATAACTCACAAATTAAAGGCCCCAATTTTCACAGTCGGGCTGCGAGATCTAATTAAGGCTGGTGGTGCAATTCAGTGTTTGGAGAATAACTGCCTTGTTTAATTTATCCACAGATTTTGCTGCCTTCATTTTTTTTAAGTAGCAAAGGAAGACAAAGCAAGGCAGAGACCTTTCCCTCAGGACTGTGTCCATCTGCAGCAGAAAGCTTCAGCTCCTCTGTGCTTTGCAGTCTATTATTACTCCTCACCAGTTATTTTCTGGGTAATAGAGGAAGCTGCTGGGTTTATTTTATCTCCTTTATCACTTTAAACAATGTCAAAGACAGCTAATGCCCACGATGGATGGTTTGCTATTAGAAATATGAATATTATTCAGTATAATTGGTGCATCACTGTTATCTCAATGGTGTGTGCCTGGGGCTGGATCCTCTGATGGATCTGCAGGCCAGTGTCTTATATCTGACAGAATGACTAAACAACCCTAAAGTCACCCTTTGTATCCAAATAAGTGAGCAGCTAATCACAAAGCCCACAGGGGGTGAGGCTTTTGGGTATTCCCACTCAGCCAGGTTACTGGGGTATCCCTGGTACACCATGGGCTTCTCCTGGACGTAGAGAAACAACAAAGAAAGGGAATTATTAATGCAAATTCATGTTTGATGCTTCCACCCTGGGAAAGTAAACCTCTGTACCACGGCAGTTTTGAGTACCAGGATCCATTGGATTGGAACATGCCAAGAAATGTTCTTTATTAGGAACGAATTGTCCCCTGTGAGGGTGGGCAGGCCCTGGCACAGGTGCCCAGAGAATTTGTGGCAGCCCCATCCCTGGAGGTGTCCAAGGCAGGGTTGGACAGGGCTTGGAGCCACCTGGGGTAGTGGAAGGTGTCCCTGCCCATGGCAGGGGTTAAGAACAAGATGAGCTTTAAGGTCTCCTCCAACTCAGACCATTCCATGATTCAGTGGTTCTATTCAATTATATCCACATAAACCATTTTTTAGCCTTCAGGTAATCAAATACCAGCTGCCAAGTTAAAACAGAGTATCTTGAGCGTGGCCTTAATTTGCATGTAACTATTGGTTTTTAATTGGTAGAGAACAGGTTCCTATAGAGGTATTAGGGTTTGGCAGCCCCTTTTTCTGATATTCAGTGCTCTGCTGTGGTGCTGGATTTCTTCTGCACTGGGGGTAGGGACAAGGATCAGGGAGAGGTCTTCTGTACATTTTCCAAAGCTGCTACATCCCAGGAGGGTGAGGGACAGAAAAACAATGAATTAAATGCTTACACCATTTTATAAATGGGGGAGGTCCCAAGGGAGGACACAATCTTTAACCAATTGGGAGAAACTGGGGGTGAAACACAAGGTGAGGAATACAATGTTTTAACCAATAGGAGAATAACTTAAACAAACCAATGGGGCCTCAAAGGATACAAAATTGATAGGGAAGTTTCTAGAGAAAGGGACAGGCTTGGGGAGGGATTGACATTCAGTGGGAGGAGGAATAGGGAACAAAGGGCAGGTTATTGGGGAGATGGACAGCTAGGGCAAAGCCAACAGCACAGGGGGAAAAGGAGCAATCTATTGGTAATAAATAGGCTATAACAATAGAAAATACAGGAGGTTTATAAAGCTGAATACTAGGACCCAGTTGCAATAAAAAATGCACACCACAACAGTGTTCAACCTGCCTTGTTCACTGGCCACACAGAGCCCTCTGGTATCTGCTGTGCTGGAGCCACAGAGAGCCCTGCAAGGGCCAGAAAAAGCCACATTTGGCAGAAAAGCAGAGTGTCCCATTGTGCTTCACCCAAAGAACCAAAGTGTGAGTGATGAGAGTCACTCTGAGCTCTGCTCAGGGAGCATGTGTAGCCCAATTTCTCTTTACAGAGAAAAGCAAGGCACAATTCTTCCCAAGAATATTCTTATCTCATTTGCTGAGCCTGTGTTTGTGCCAAAGTAGAATGCAATGTGGAGATTATTTACCCAAAGTGATGGTGATTTGTTTCCTTGGCCTATCAGGGCCAGGTGTGTGTGTGAGTTGGGACTGTGGGCTGAGAGTCACAAGATTGAGTGCAGTGGTGTGCAGTGGAGATTCAGTTTAGATGTAATATAATCTAGAATAATACAGTATAATAAAGTAATTAATTAGCTTTCTGATAGGATGGAGTCCTCCTCATGCTTCCCCCTGCCACAGGGGTTGCCTGTGGATTCCATAAGTGTCTGCTCCAGGGGCTGCTGTGCCCACCCAGCCTGGCAGCTCCTGCTAGGGGCACAGTCCCTCCTCTCCTGCTTTCCTCAGCCATTTTTACTCAAAACCCCAGTTTCAAGTATTTCCTGCTTCGTTGCTTTCCTGGTTTGGCTCAGCATCTGCTGCAGGGGCTGGGGGATTCCTCAGTGGGGTTTGTGTTTGATGGGAGACCCTCGGGCCCTCGCTGTTGCTGGAGGAACTAAATAGCTTACATCAGGTTTTTGAGCACCCACTGCTCCAGATGAAATCAGTGGGGAGCTGCATCCACTTCAAGTTTCAGAGCCCGTTTAGCTTTGATTTGCATCTGGTATCTAGGGCAAACTCTGGGAAGTGTCTTGTTTCATCCAGTCTCGCCGATGTCTGTGATTTTATCAGAAGTCTCAGGGTATTTGCTGTGTTTTTTCCTTAACATCCCAGCTTTAACCATCAATTGATCACATCAGATCTGAGTCACTCAGTTAAAAATAAAAGCTTGTGTCCCCTGAAACACTGAGTAACAATCAGGAAAACATGCAGAAGAATAGGGGAAGGGAAAGTGCCAGAACTCAGAATTTTCTATTGTGGACATCTTGTAAGGGATCCCTTGGCCAAAACACAGGATTTTGGGAGGTCTGGGTTTGGTAAACTCACAGGAGAGCAGAGGATGTGAGGTGCTGCAGGGGTTTATGGGTGTGTCCATCTGATTTGGAAAGGAAGGCTGCTCAAGCCTACCTTGTTTTATCCCAGGTGAACAATAAAAATATTTGGTTTCTAAAAGGGAAATGGTGTTGTGTGAAAGCAGGGACAGAGGGGTAGAGTGATGCCAGTGACACAGTCCAGAGCAAATATGGGAAGAGCTCTCCTGGGTGATGCTCCTGGGTGCTGTGATTGTGGGAGTTCTGTACCAGTCCCTGGAGAAAAAGCCTTAAAATGGAAAAATATTGAACATTTAATGAGCTCAAGCATTTCTCACTCCAGTTATGAGCAGCTGGACTTGGGATGGGACTTGCTGGGAAGGCAGAGAGGACAGGTGGGGTGGGAACACTTCTTCAGCATCTTTTCCCTTTGGAAAGGATAACAGAGCAGGGGGCTCCAAGGGGTTTGGAGCAGGAGAAGGGCTGGGGTGGGCACCCCAGGCATATCCCATCCCATCGAGTCACTGGAGCAGTGTGTTGCTCATTTTCCACCTTTGCAAAGCTGGAATTTGTTCCCATCAGCATCTATATTACCTCAGGCTCCCAAGGCTGCCACATCCACAGCTCCCCCTGTGCTGTTTGGGAAAGCCAGGCACCTGACAAATGTTTGACCTAAGCTGCCATTCCCATTTTTTACATCTTTCCCTTGCTCTCTCTGCACAGCCAACACCATTTGTCAGATCCCAGGTGAGGGGAAGGAAAGAGGCAGCTCCTGCTCAGTGGCTCTCCCATCCCTGTTCCCTGCTCATCCCATGCAAAAAGGAAAATCCCCTTTAAAACCACAGGGTCAGGGAGCTTTCCTGCATGGCCACTGCCCTGTTCTCCACAGCCAGGACTGCTTCCTGGGCAGCTGCTTCTAATTACAGCAGGGTAATTGCAGAGCTGAGCTGGGCCAGCCCAGTGCCAGAGGGAGTGCTTGGGAATATTCCTCTTGCCTCTCTCCCTGCCCCAGCCTTCCCCAGGCTCCACAAATTCTAACTTTCACACACCATGAGGGGAACAGGCATTGTTATCTCAGGACTGTGAGCCGAGGAGAGGAATGAGAGGACAAAAGAGGAGCTTGTTTTGTTGGGGCTTTTTGTTTCCCCTGCCCAGCTCCATCATTCTTACATTCCCAGCTCTGTCTGCAGTCCCAGCCTGTTTCAGGATATCTCTTGCCAGCCACCGATGCCCTGTGGGATTTCCCTTTCTTCTCCATTGTCTTTGCCTGCTTTCCTGCAGATAATGGGGAATACAGCATCTTGCAGCACAGTTATTCCTGGAAAAGCACTGTGCTGGGTGGCTGTGCTGCCTGACAAGGGTGGGGTGGCACAAGAGAAATGTCTGGGGTGGAATGGGTGGGTTTGGTGCAATAAAAACCTTGTCCTTGCTTTTGGGGCAATAAAAACCTTGTCCTTGCTGTTGGGGTTCCACTGATTCCCCCTCAGAGAAACATCACAGATGTTGAGTTTGTGAGGGTCCCCAGGATGAGGTGAGAGATGAGAATTTGATTCTATGTTCTTAGAAAGTTGATATGTTATGTTATGTTATGTTAATTGATACTAAAGAAAGTAGTAAAATTGGCACTGGGGATTGTGAGACTGTTGGTCAGGCCATGTCCTGGGAAATTAAGAATAGAAAAAACCATAGATTTTTAAAGGCTGTCCTGAACTGATTAAAGGATACCTCAGAAGGTTTAACAAGAATGAATAATAAAAACACCTGACTGACTCCTCAGAGTCCAGCACAGCTGATGGTGATTGGTCATTAAGTAAAAACAATTCACATTAAACCAATCAAACCTGCACCTGTTGGCAAACAATGTCCAGACCACATTCTAAAGCAACAAACACAGCAGAAGCAAATCAGATAATTATTATTTATATTTTTCTCTGAGGCTTCTCAACTTCCCAGGAGAAGAAATCCTGGTAAAGAGATTTTTCCAGAAAATATCACGGTGACACACAGACACCAGAGCAGCAGAAATAAAGGAGGAATTTTCATTTCCTATTAAAGCAGGTGTAACTGGGCTGTGCTTATGGTCTGAACCCCAAAAATTCTTTGCAATAGATAATCATCAAGGAATGCTCATTCTTTCAATGATTCTTTCTCCTGAGACACCCAGTTTGTGTGTTTTGAGCTGCTTTCACCCATGAGCTGTGCCACAAGAGTCATTCCCCTGTCAGGAGGTGCCACAGGGACCTGCCCACCCTGCCCTGCTCTCCCCCTGCCCTGGTCCCTGGCAGCCTTTCTTGCCCCCTCAGAGGATGCCAGGGATGGTGAGTGGTGCCAGGCTTCTCTTTGCCTCCTTTTACAACCACAGATTCAAAACCCAGTGATTAAAAGTCATTAAAAGCCACAATTCTTTATTAACAAAGGCTTGTGCCATCACTTGGGGCACTGGGTGACATTTCCAAGCTTTGGCTCTCCAGCAGAATCTCTGCATTTGCCACTTGCCCATGGCTCCAAGGACTCACCTGTGGCACAGGGACAACTCTGGGAAGTGTTTAATTTAACAACAGTTCTCTTTAACTTCGTACAGCTATTTATTCCACATCCTTTCTTTATTTTTATTGCAATGAAACTGCTCAGGAGGAGATTTGGGGTTTTTTCCCCCAAAATTTTGCATCTACATTTAATGCCTCTGCTGGACCTGGGCTTGTGCTTTGTGACAGGGGCAGGAGTCAGGGAGATATGAACAGGTCACAGAATAATTTCATTAATAAGATGTGTCCTCCTACCTACAAGCTGTTCATGTTATGCTTAGTCCCTGAACCATGGAAGGTTATAAATTACTTGTTTATCTACCTCATTTCTGGATGTTTCCATTCTCTGCATGACATTCAGATCCCTTTTTCTGAATCATTCTGCTTTGGAGCACTTCAAATCACACAGCACTGGTTCTGATGGATCATTTTGAAATAAATTCAGGGTTTCAGTGGCTTATTTTTCCCCCAGCTGTATCAATTTCTGATGATTCTTTTACCTTTTTTGGGATGGTGTGTTGTCTAGTAAAATACCAACTAAAATTGGCATTTAGTTGGCAATAAACTAAATTTAAAGTTTAGTTAATAAACGAAATAATAAAAATCTGGGGGGATATTTAGGGGGAAATCTCTGTCCAAGGTACATCCTAGAAGTGAGGGCTCCAGGGAAACCCAGCTGGGTTATCCCCTGTGCATTCCCAAGCCACTTTTATTTCCCAGTCACTGATACTTAAACAGTGTCTAATTATTCAAATGGGTAAGGAGAGGGAAAAAATTGAGGATTTTTGAGGACTGTGTGAAATTCAGAGCAAGAAGAGCAGAGGAGGAGGAACAAAGTGCCCCAAAGCAAGGGAACAGGCTCCAGGCAGAGAAGAGGATACAGGGATATTTCATTTTATCATTTCTTTCCTCTTTAGAATCTTATTTCTCAAAACCCACCTGACAAGTTCAGCAGTTTCACTCAAAAAAAAAAAAATAATTCCTGAAACTATGAGAGACAAGTGGTAAAATTGGCACTGGGGATTGTGAGACAGTTGGTCAGGCCATGTCCTGGGAAATCAAGATTAGAAAAAACCATGGATTTTTAAAGGCTGTCCTGAACTGATTAAATGTCACAGAATCACCCCAGAACTGTTCTAAAATTTTAATAGAAATAGTCTAAATTTTTTAAGTTCATCTGAACATCCCTTAGGATGTAGAAACTGTATGAACAGAGGGTGATGGGCAAAAAGGGACAAAATGAATGGTTTAATAAAATCAGGGACATTTTTCAGTGTCTGGTTTTAATAAATGGGTCATGCAAAAAGAATCCCCAAATTTCCTAACCCTAAAACTAATGTGAGACATACCAAAACAACCTGTTAATCAAACTGAAACCAGAAAATTAAGCAAAACTAAAAGAATATTCCATTTTCCTCTGGGTCAGGCTACACCAGCACAATCAAACTACCTAGTTGTTTCAGAGGATGCAGAGGAATTTGCTACATACATTTTTTTTTTGCCAAAACACTTCAAAGCAAAGTTTATTTGTTCACATTCTGTTGCTAATTCCTCTTGTAAATATTGTGTGAAGTGTTTGTTGTTCTTTTAAACTGTGAGCAGCTGTAGTGGTCTGGGACACAGCACTAATGAACAGATGTGTATGGCAGAGAAAAAGCTATTATCTTCCTTTTGTTCACCAAAACTTGTTAATTTGGGACTGTTTGCATTTCAAGCTGCAATTTTATTATCCACCAAAGGTGTAATAGTGGGCTTTAGAAGCTGAGATAATTTTTTTTGCCTTTAGTTTTTCTTTTCCCTTATTTACCTATCTGTAAAATGAAAATCCATGAATTACCTATTCCAACCCAGCTTCCCACTGGTTCTTTATGGTCTGCAAGAAGCTCATGTAAAATAGATTGGGGAGAATTCAGCTGTAATCAGTGGAAAATGAGAGTTCCCAAAGCCCTAAACAGTTTACATGAGCATCACTTATATAAGGAAACATAATAAGGGAAGAATTGGGCATCCCTGAACTTCCATTTTCATGCCTTTAACTGAAGGTCTAATTTACTTTAACTGTGAACTGTGAACTAATGAACTTTAATTGTGGTCTAATTGTGGCCTTACCAAATTCAGGAATTTTTCTAATGTTTCAGTAGGAGCAGACTTAGGGATTGTTGGGATGGATGTGGTTGTGGATATTGTCCATGAGATGTTTGGAATTTTAGGGAGAGCACAGGAGAGACCTGCAACAGGCATAATTCAATCAGGCTGGCATTGCTGGGGTTATTTATGCCTTTAAACCACCATCAAAAGGTGGAAATGTACTGAAAAGCTGTGTACAAGTGGTGTTGGTCATCTTAGGCCTTCAGCCATGCTCCTGTGGGAAATTGAGTTTTTGAGGGGTTAAATTCCTTGGGTGGAAATCAGGGGGCTCAGTCTGGGAATGATCTGTTAATGGATTCATAACAGGAGATCATGGAAAAGAAAATCAAATAATCTCCTTGATAATCCAGGAAAACTTCCTGCAGATCCATTTGTACTGCCCCTGCATGGAAGTGTGGAAATCCAGCTGAGCACCACGGGCCTAGAGAAATCCAAACCAGGGGATTTTCACTCCTTTCCTCAGATTCTTCTTGAAAACACAATATATACACTTGGATGCATTGAATACACAATGCATACACTTATAACCAGATATAGGTGTGTGTATGTAGGTGTACACACACACACACACACATATATATATATATTTATGTGTGTATATGTGAAAAATAAATATATGTGTCACTTTGAGGTGTATTTCCCCAGCCTGAATCTCTCTTAATTTCATCCTTTTTTATTTCTGGCTCTGCCCTTTTCCAAACTATTAATTTCCTGCCTGCCTTTGGCACTGACATGTTGTCACCACAGCCAGCCCTGAGTGTCACCCACTGCACCCCAGCCCCAGGGGTCCCTTTTAACCTCTGCTGTAATTGAGGATTCCAGTTACAGGGCATTGGGGTGACTCTGCTGTGCCACTGTGTGAAGGTGAGAGGATTTTAGGGTCACCCCAGACCAGGTGATGTCCCCTTTGCAATGGGAACCTGTTATTATGCAGCTTGAAAACCTACAGGCAGCTCAGGCATCTGCCTCATGCTGCAAACTCAAATCTTATTTATTGTCCACCATTTAAATTAAGTCACATTTACTGTGGCTCCAAGGTATCTTTTCCCCCTTGAATCTCTGTTTCCAATTATTTTCCCCCTGATGTCATTAGCTGGTATTTGCCAGGCTGCATCTCATTTTGTTTTCTGTCTTTTTGCTTAATAACAAAAAAAACATGAGGGGTCACTTTGAGGCAGTGGAACTAATGGGCAATCATGGATATTTCAGAAGCTTGAAAAATTATTAAGGTGATGAAATCTTTCTAGTGCTACATGCTAATGAGAACCCAGCATGGGGCTGTTTCTGAGATAATCCTATTTCCAGGCTGATTGAAATATCATTGTGAGTGTTTCCTCCTGAATCTGTATGTTCTAAGCATCCATCCATTTGGCTTTCCATGAAATTGGAGTTTGCCTTTCATGAACTCGTGTATGAAGTAGATTAGGTGGGTGCTTGTAAAATCTTATTAAGCTGCTGTTGTTGGACATTTTGTGATGGAGTGAACGTCTGGGGTGGGCAGTGGGGCTTGGTGTGCTGCTCCTCCTGCCCACAGCCCCAGAGCCTCCCTCCCAGGGCTTTGCCCACAGCACCAGATGGGCATTGAGGAGCTGAGTTTTAACCTCCTTGGGTTCTTAAACAAGGAGGGATTTTTACTCAAGTCTTGGGAAATGGCCATATTGATGGCTGTATAAGAGAATTTCTATTGTGGTGTTTGTGAGGACCCCAGGACGAGGTGGGAGATGTGAATTGACTCCAACTTCTCAGAAGGCTGATGTATTGTATTATATTATATTATATTATATTATATTATATTATATTATATTATATTATATTATATTATATTATATTATATTATATTATATTATATTATATTATATTATATTATATTATATTATATCATATTATATCATATTATATCATATTATATCATATTATATCATATTATATCATATTATATTATATCATATCATATTATATCATATCACATCACATTATATTATATCACATTATATTATATTACATTATTCTATGCTATACTATATTCCAAAACTGTACTAAAGGAAGAGAAAGGAGACATCAGAAAGCTCAACAAGAAAGAATAATAAAAACCTGTGACTGACCAGAGTCCTGACACAACTGGACTGGGATTGGTCATTAAATTAGAACAGTTCACACACTGGCTAAACAATTCTCCAAATCACATTCCAAAGCAGCAAAAGAGGGAGAAGCTGAAGCTTTCCAGGAGAAGAAATCCTGGTGAAGGGATTTTTCATAAAATGTCACTGTGACAAGTTTCCTCTTGCCAGGACACCATGGTAATGTGGGCTGGGATGGTGTGGGGAGGGAATTTCTGCTGTGTGAGCCCCAGCTAACACTCAGTGCAGTTCCCAGCAATCCCTGAGGGATTGCTAAATGGAGCTGGGGTGGTTTTGTGGCACTTTGGTGGTTAACAGGTTATCCCTGCCATGAGGGAGCTGTCACGAGTGCCAGGCACTCAGGCTGCTCAGCCCTTGGCTCATGGGATCACCACGGGCTCCTCATGGCCAGGGGAGGATGAAATGGAACACAAGGGAAGAGCTTTTCTCTGCATGACCCCCTCTCTGGGCTTTGGGTGACTTTTATGCACTCCAGGGGCTCAGTAAAGCCCAGTCTGGGCTCGGCTGGAATAAACATCTGTGGCTGAAAAACTGCACTAATGCAGGGAACACATGATGAAAAGCGGGGATTGTGAGCAGGGGTTTTTTATTCAGGACAAGGAAAATTCTCTGCCCAGAATGAATGGCAGCTATTCATGTCAATGAAAGGAGAGATAAGGAGTCAGGGCAATTTTACTAACCCTTAATAAGGCTCCCAATCTATTTATAAATGGCCATGGATGTGTGGTTGTGCTTTCAGCTGAAGACTGATGGCAATAGTTCAGTTCAACCTCTTTTTTTTTTTTTTCCCTTAGTGCTGTAAAACCATTATGGACTTTGTTGCTGGTTTTCCTTCAATCAGATGCTGCTGTTGGTCCCTCCTCACCCAGTGATGACTGCAGGGCTCTTGGGAATGCCTTCCCCACAAAGCCAAGACCTCTCCTCCTCCTCCTCTTCTTCCTCCCTCTCCTGAGGAACCTTTGTCCCATCAGAGATCCCCCTTTGATCCTCACTAACCCTTTCACCTGTCCTTCAGCTTCACCTTTGCAGATACAGATCACCCTCCCTTATCTACTGAGTCTGAGTTGCATTTCAGTGACCTGGAATTGCATTTCATCAGCCCCTGGAAGGATGAATCCTGTGGGATTTACACCTCCAGCACAGGAGGACATGGTGGCTTCCTCCTGTGTCACTTTCTTTCCAGTCTCAGGCAATTGTGAGCTTGAAACAGTCTCTGCTAATCCAAGATAATTCCTGTTTGTTCCCCCCTTGATGCTGCTTTGACTCCCTTGAACAGCAGCTTTAACTTTCTAAGTAATCTATAAAATAATATTTTTATAGATTGTATAATTTTGTAATTCTATTAATAATTTTATAAATTTTATAATTCTATTAATGGTCTGTCAAAAAGTGCCTGTTCACAATATCCCAGCACCGTCCCAGTTTTGTCCAGTGTTGGATGGAGTCAGTGCAGGATCAGCAGGGCTGGGGTGGGAATTGATGCCATTAACTGTGGTTTATTGACTTTGGGGGAAATCTTTCATTCTAGACTTCATAGGAATTGTTGCTGGTTTGTTGTTTTTTGGGTGTTTGTTTTCAATGTATTGAGCTGCATTCTCAGAAATCACCAGATGAAATCTCGGCCTGTTCCCTGTCTCAGGCACCCATAATGATAAATTTGGGCTCTAAAACTGCAATGCTGTTATCATGTGCATTCCTGTACTGCAATTTATTGGCTTCCATTGTATATTTCTCTTTTTTTCTTTTTTTCACATGTCTATTCACACTCTTTCAAGTGCAGAAAATGAGATTTGTACACCCATTGAATAATCCCATGCACCAAACCCCAGCTGGAGGAAAAGGACACCACTGTTGCACCTTCCACAGAACCCTCTCAGGTGTTTTTGTTTGAAATATTATGGGGAAATTCAGGAGGAAGAAAGGTTTCTGCTTGGCTGCTGAGATAATTTTCTCTGGAATCATATTCCAGAAGGCTTCCCTTGATATTTTACATCACATGAAGCTGTGACCCCTTTGGCTTTGTGGCATATGTGTCTTAAAAACACATTCTTTGCATAAAAGCCTTGGAAATGCTCTGAAGCCTGAGACTGCAGCAAGGACCAAATCCATGTGATGTTGTCATAACAACAAACAATAATTTGAAATGCAGATTTTTCATCTCTCCTCTTTGGTTGTGATTGAAAGCTGTGGAAAATGGGGGATTTGCTGCACTGAGATTGTTCCTATTAGAATAAGAAGGTGATAATGGGAGTTGGTAGGATGCCTGAGGGATCAGGAGGATGAATTATGAATACTCCTAAACTGTAACACAGCTAAACCAAGAGCTAGTTGTGTTTCTGTGGTGGTGTATCCAGATATTTCTGCTGAGCCTGTAGGACTGGTGTGACCTGGGGGCATCTCTGGAACAAACAGCTTTCCTGCAGGTAAAGCCTGAACTCCCAGCCCTCTGATCAACCTGTGGAAATTGCAGCATCTTTGGTGTTTGTTTCCAACAGCTGTTACATCCCTTGGAGCACATGAAGGGAGTTTTCTGGGTTATTTACAAATAGCTTTTGCTGCTTAAAAAATAGAGTTTGCTTTCTGTGAGGAAGGAGCTGTGTGATTCCCCACTATTGTATTTGTGGGGTGCCCTGATGAAGGAAGGAATGATGAATCTGACTCCATGTTCTCAGGAGCTAATTTATTATTTTATGATACTATATTATATTAAAGAATACAGAAAGGATACTTACAGAATGCTAAAAAGATAATAATGAAAACTTGTGATTGTTTCCGGAGTCCTGACACAGCTTGGCCCTGGTTGACCAGTCAAAATAATTCACAGTAGAAAGCAATGGAACAATCACCTGTGGGTAAACAATCTCCAAACACATTCCACATGTGAGCACAACACAGGAGAAGCAAATGAGATAATATTTGGTTTCCTGTTTCTGTGAGGCTTCGCAGTTTCCCAGGAGAAAAATCCTGGGCAAAGGAATTTTTCGGAAAATGTGAATTGTGAATGCCACACCCCACATCTGTCACTTCATCAGCCCCTGCTGCTGTCACCTGCTTTTGTGCTGCTGCTGGAGGTCAGGCTCAGCTCCCATCCCATCCCATCCCATCCCATCCCATCCCATCCCATCCCATCCCATCCCATCCCATCCCATCCCATCCCCTCTGTAAATCCTCAGCCATTCCTGTGCTGCCACTCTGAATCCATGGGGTGTAGCCCTTCTCCCCAGATGGGGATGAAGCATTTTTATCTCAATTATTCCAGTTTTTGTGAGTTCCTCTCCACTGTTCAATGCAGGCTGCAGGAACAAGCCGTGGCACTGCCTGGGGAGGGAGGGGTGAAAGCACAGCCCCGGGCTGGCCACTGCCTCACTTCAATATTTTATATCCAGATAAGAAAAAATCACACTCTGCACGTGAACTCCAGCCTGTTTTCTCTGCCCTTCCTGGCTTCATTCGTGCTCCTTTTGTTACTTTTCATGTTTCATCATGCCTCAAATGTCAGAAACCTTCTTATTTTCCTTGATAGGTTTTGTGATTTCCTTAGTCATCCATATCTGTCCTCGCTCTTTTCTTGTTCTAATATCTGTGAGAAGCCAACTCATTTCCTGAGCTTTACACAAGGGCTTTTTCTTTTCCTTTTTTATTTCTAATCTTCATTTCCTTTCCCTGTCCATCCTCTTTTCACTCCCTCATTTCTGCCTTTCCTGTTACACCAGCACTTTCCTCACAGCCTGGGTAAAACCAGTCAGATTTTTATAAAAGAATAATCATAAAGTGAATACACCTGGTATATCAACAGAGGCAGGATTTGTTCTGAGCAGTGTAAATATTCTCAAGATCTCAGAACCCTTGAAATGAATCTTCCACCCTTTGGAAAAGGTGCCAGTGGCATTTGTTGGTGCTCTGGAGACGCTGGGCCAAGCAGGAGAAGCACATCAGTAGCCTGCAGCTATTTCAGACATATCTTACCACATCATCTATAGAAACAGCTGTTAGACAGAAAAAAGATGAGGAAAAACCAGACACGAGCCTTAACTGCAATTATTTCTAGTGGCAGGTGCAATCTCCAAAGCTGCAGAGATTTCTGCTTGCCTCAGATAAGTCTCTCAGCTTGGGATGTCTCTTTTGGAGCCTCTTTCAGAGCTGCTTTGCTGCAGAGTGCTGGGACAGACTGGTGGCTCTGGCCAGCTGGCCCAGTCTGAGATCCAGGCTCCTGCTTGATTTGCACCCCACAAATTCAACTCCTTAACTGCCTTGTCTTTCTTAATAATAATTCTGGAATAAACAACCCTTATTCAATAATAATTTGTTGTTTGGGACAAATCACTGCTATGGCTGCTGCAGCAAGAGCAGGGGTTTCATTGAGGGATTTTGATACGTGAAATTACACTCTGTGTTTTATTCCTCATGGTGGGATTTATTCCTGCTCCCCTCCCTTGCCTGCAGGGTCACAGTTGCAGCCTCTCTCCCTCCCATCTTTCTTAGCAAATACCAAAGCAACACATTCTTAATATTTCAGCAACATCTATTTCCTCTGTCAGCAATCCAATCCCACCGTGTCTCCAGAGGCCACTTGAGTCTCTTTCAATGATCCTTTTTTGTATTCCACAGTTGGAAAGGCAAAAAAAAGGAAAAAAAGGGAAAAACCAGTATTTGTATTTGTGTTCAGCCTTGGTGCAATTCCCATTTTCTGGCTGATGCTGCTGCTCTAAACGCCCTGCCCAGCTCTCCCTGCACCCTGTGCCCCATTTTCTCTACCCCTCATGGGTCAGGGCCTCCTTTCCCATTGATTATTCCAACACCTCCCCATTCCTGCACCATCACACATTTATTTATTTATTGCTACCTAACCCCAGGGCTTAACTATTTTTTTTTTTTTGCACTATTTTCACCCCTTCTGTGGCCTCAGTTGTTTTCTCCAGTAATTCCATCCTAAAGCTTTTTGTGGCTGCATTTTGCCCATCAGGAGGAAGTCACAGACCTTGGCTAATGAGAAGTGCTGGGTTTGTGCTACACCAGGTGAGCACAGGCCACTGTGTGTTAACCAGTGTAATTCTGTATTTCATCTCAGAGGTGGACAGGGATGAATAAAATCAGCCCCAGAGACAGAAAAACTTGGCAGCTTTCAGGTTATGAAATACCTGAAATGCACTTATTCATCAGGCTGCATTCACAGGCAGGGCCCATCCAGCCATGAATTTGTACTCAAAAAACAAAATTGTCTCCTCCTGCCAGTGAATAAAGCACGTGAACTTCTGCACTCCTTCTCCCAAGGCTTGAACACACGTGGTTCTCTCTGCAGTTTTACCCATCTGTGATGGCAAAATTGGTGTATTTTTCAGTGGAAAAAAATCAACATAAAATCCCAACACAGACAACACAAGTCAAGATGTAAATATTTCTGTTAGTGGATCAAAGTGAGCACTAGATTTCCCATTAAGGGAAGTGTGCATTAAAGGCCCTAACAGATTTATTTACAAAGAGTTTGATAACACATCTTAAACCACATTCCTCTTATTCCAGGATAGGATCAGGGTTTTACAACTGGCCCTGTGCAGTCTAGAATTTCACCCAGCAGGATCAGACCAGCCAGGCAGCAGAAATTAATTCCATTACTGGGGAGGAGTGGAAGCTGTGCATTCCCTGTGGGACACCCTGGAGGAGCCCACACCTCATCTGAGTGCTCTGCATGGGCACCAGGAATAGGAAAAACAGTGCTTGGAAAAACAGTATTATTTTCTGATAGGTCCCAGGGATGTATCTGAGTTGTGGTGCTTTGTCCTCAACCAGAATTTGCATTGATGTCTGCCCAGGATGTGTTTGATCCCAGCATGAAGGGAGCCCAGGCTCTGTCTTTATCCTGTGTTAACAATCTCTCTTTCAGCATTTTGCCCTTTTCCTGGTAACCAAGCAGCCTCTCCAGAGCCTCCTTCGAGTTTGTGGGAGAGTCCAGGTTAAAGCTGTTAAAACTGGTGGGTTTTTTAACCTGGAGCAGCAGAATTCTGTGTTTCCTTGTGCCAACAGAGCGAGGCATTTGGACAGGCAGCGCTCCACAGAGAGAGGCAGCAGCTGGTCCAGGCCTTGCTGAGTCCTGCTGATATTCCCTTGAAGTGGAGAGCTGTGGAGAGCCATCCACAGGGATCACAGGCTGCCTTTCCACATCTGAGACAGCCATGGATAATCCTGGCTGCATCAAAAACCATGGCCAGATCTGCAGCTCCCCCAGATGCTGCTGGCTGCTGCCATGGCTAATCTGCTTCTGGGCAGTTCCTGCCCTTTCAGCTCCTTGCTGTGGGCTGTGTGCTGCACATGTGGAGCTGTGCTGGCCCAGGAGGACACAGAGAATTCCATAATCCCCTTGGAGCAGCCTCAGAAGTCACTGACAGCCCCTTCACTGGGAGCTGTGACGAGAATTTTTAATTCCCCTCTTTGCAGCATGAGATCTTTTCAGCCTGGATGGCTCTATTATGATGCTAAGGAGTCTCAAATAGCACTTTTTTCTTTCTGCTGATGTCATTTTACATCAAATACAGGATGTCATTGCTTTGGGAGCAGAGCAGGGAGTGGGTGTGAAAGCCCTGATGTCCCATGCAGCCTCAGAGTGCTGGAACTTTGTGGAAGCTCTTGAGCTTCTGCAGTGGAAATAATTTGTTCATCATTTGAAAAGTGAATAAAATTAGGTGAGGTATGAGGAAGAGGAGAATTTCTGGCTGTGAGGGTGGTGAGGCCCTGGCACAGGGTCCCAGAGAAGCTGTGGCTGCCCCTGGATCCCTGGAAGTGTCCAAGGCCAGGCTGGATGGGGCTTGGAGCACCCTGGGATGGTGGAAGGGATGAGCTTAAATATCCTTTCCAACCCAAACCATTCTATGATTCAATGATATTTCCATCCAGCTCAAGAGAAAAACACTATTTTTAGGCTCTTTTGTTCTCACAGGTGTAGCTGAGCTGCTGACAGAAAATCCTTGGTGGGGTTGGCAGAGCTGCTCTCGTTGCCGGCGGCTCTCGCGCATTTCCCTCGGGCAGCCCTTGGCACCACGTTGGAGACAAGTGTCCATTTGTCTGTCAGTAATGCTGGCAGCATCACAGCTCCTTTTAATCAGCTCTTTAAAGACATCACAGCTGGTGGCCAAACTCCTGCTGCAGATTCAATGGAGCAATTTACTCCTCAGCTTCTCACAGCGCCTGCAGCCGTCGCACGGTGGCACGGTGTGCTCTGAGGGGTGGGACAGAGCTGGGCTGTCCCTGCACCTCTGTCCCTGCATCTCTGGCACCTCTGCACTGGCACAGGGCATGCAAAGCTTTGGGGAACATCTACTGGAGATCAGGCCAATGCAAGCAGCAGGAGAGAGCAAAGCACAGGGTGCACCTTTGCTTTCTCATGGAGATGGTCAGCCACCACAGGAGTGAGATAATCTTATCCATCCCTCTCACATGCCCCAGGGGACACATTTTCTATGTGAAACACAGAAATTCTAGAACATTTTCATGTTCTAACAGGGAGCATCTCCTTTGGTTTCTCATGGAGATGGTCGGCCACCACAGGAGTGAGATAATCTTATCCATCCCTCTCACGTGCACCAGGGGGACACATTTTCTAGAACATTTTCTAGAACATTTCATTTTCTAAAGTGTTTATTCTAGAACATTTGCGTGTTCTAACTTGTCATTGCCCTGGCACAGGAGGATGCAAAGCTTTGGGGAACATCTGATGGAGATTGGCCAATTCAAGCACAGGGTGCACCTTTGGTTTCTCATGGTCAGCTACCACAGGAATGAGATAATCTTATCCATCCCTCTCCTGTGCACCCAGGGACACATTTTCCATGTGAAAAACAGAAATTCTGGAACATTTTCATGGTCTAACTTGTCATTACACTGGCACAGGGGCTTGCAAAGCTTTGGGGAACATCTGATGGAGATTGGCCAATGCAAGCACAGGGTGGATCTCCTTTGGTTTCTCATGGAGATGGTCAGCCCACCACAGGAGTGAGATAATCTTATCCATCCCTCTCCCATGCACCAGGGGACACATTTTGTTCTAACTTGTCACTGTCAGCAGCAGCACTGCTCCCTACAAGCACCTGAAAGGACTGAGGTGGGGTCAGTCTCTTCTGCCGTGTCTCAAATGAAAGGACAAGAGGAAATGGCCTTAAATTGTACCAAGATGGATTCATATTAGATATTAGAATTATTTTTTTTTCCTCTGAATGAGTGGTCATTGGAATAAGTTGCCCAGGGAGGTGGTGGGGTTGCCATCCCTGGAAATATTCAAGAAGCACCTAGGATGCCATGAAATATTCAATGGCACCTTGGGATGTGGGATTTTACTGTAATCCAGGCAACATCTATTCAAAGCCCTGACCCAACTCTGGCATTTAAATAACTCTTACTCCATCTTAAAGGTATGTTGGAATTATCTTTATGTTTTTGAGGACCAGCCCTAATATTTCATTTTGGATTTTCCATGTTAAGCAGCACAACAGCATTTTTCCTGCAGCTGAAAAGCTGAATTTCTCTGCCTAAAACAAACCCCAAGTCCTGTTTCTCTGATCCTGGGCTATTTGGCAGCGTGCTGGATATCACTCTATTCACAGGAGACATTATTACCAGGAATACAAGCAGGTTATTATTACTCATGCTCAGCCTGGGTTTTGATGGGTCTCTCCAGGATCTGTTTCTATTCACTGTTTATTTTCATTAGTGGTTTGAATGATAGAAGTGATGATATGGTTACAGAACCTGCAGCTGATAAGGGTGGGAGCTTTTTCAGCCCTCTGGAGCTCAGGATTGTGACTCAGGTTGACCTTGGCTGGTGGAACTTCTGCTGTGCACAAGATGAAATTCAGTATCAGGGGGAGCAAAGTCTTTATCTTAGTAGGGCAAAATCAGCTCTGAAAAGTGGGGAAAAGTGACCTTGGCAGAAATGCTTGCTAGAAGGATTTGGGGTTTCCTCTGGATCACAGTAAATCCACCTGGGGTTTAGTAACCCTCACCAGGTGGTGTCAGGCTGTGTCAGTCTCTCCTGGGAGCCTTGGAGCTCCCTTGTGGGATCTTTAGCACTTGAATAAAAGAGTTCAATGGAAATTGTCAAGGTCCACACACTGAAAAATGGCTGCAAGCTTTTGGTTTGGATTTTAAAGGTGTATTTGGATTTTTGAGGTGTATTTAGAGTTTTTATTTATTATTTAACTGCATTGTTGAGGTATGAAGGCAATTTTCACGAGGTGCACTGTGGGCCAGTGCTTCTCTCAGAATAAAACAGGTTTTTACTGCATTTCTCAGCTTCACCCAGTTAGACAAGGTGTCATTTAATCATGGCAGGACTGACCCTATTATTAGGCAAGTCCATCTTTGTTAGGTTTTCACTGGAATAAAATAATATCTGACCCCATAACAGATTCCCTTTCAATGAACTACTGGCAAAGCTCCTTGTGAAGGCTCTTGTTCGAATAAATTCTTGGCAGAGCTCTGGATAATGAGATTTCCATTGAATAAGCTGTTAGCAGAGCACCTTTTAACTCGATTCAGAGGGTTAGAGAGCAGCCCTGAGAGCCAGGACTGCCCAGTTTGGTCTCTGGCAGAGTCACTGGAGGAGCAATGTCCCTGTTCCCAGGAGCAGGACACTGCCACCCCCCTGGTCAGGCCCATGTGAGGCTTGGAAATCCCTCAAAAATCATCAACATATTTTATTGACATGGCTGTTGAGGACAAACATTCCTGTCCCCATGAGCTGAAGATGGTTCAGGTTTACTGTCTGATGTGGGGCAACCTTGAGTATAAATTTTTTGGGTAGCATCTCTCTGTAAAACTTCTTTAAAACTCTTCTTTCCTGTATTTCTGGACATACTCAGGATTATTCCCTCATTTGTGTCACACCTGGAAAGGTGATAACAAGTTTTCTGTTCTGTGAACAGAAGACACCTCTTTCTCTTCCCAAATACCATTTGTTATTCCAGCCTTCCATCTGAGGTTGGGATTATGAGTGGTCAGCTTTCATGCTGCAAATCTTTCTAATGGGATTAAGCAGATAAGGACATGTAGAAAATGATTAGTGCTCTCCTGGGAGCCATTAATGGTTTGTAAAGTTCCTCAGAGCAGTAACACCTACTGAGTTGGGTTGTGCAGGAAGAAACTTGCACTTCCTTTCATACTAATTTTAGAGAGGCTGCAGCTCTCTGGGTAATGAGTATTGATTCCTTGGAGATCTGCTGAGAATTGTTAAGCAGATAGATTTAATCAGAAGTGGGATTCTGGTTGTAGTGGCAGATAATACAAAGAAAATCACACATTTCATTAAGTTTTTTGGGGATGAAGATAGGCAGGGAAGATGAAAATCCTCAATTCCCTTCCTTTGGAGGCTGAGCTGCCTGCTGCTCTGCAGGGCCAGAAGCAGCCTCTTCCAGATAACAGATTTTTGGGATAAAATGGACTCCAATTCCCTTATTTGAGGTCCCAAGCACCTGAGACAACCTGTGGGGGCTGCACTGGGGCACTGGCACTGCAGAGCATCCTCTGAAACGGGTTCAGGGCTCCCAGGGCAAACACAGGGATGTGATGGGGGAAAAGAGCTCCTCCACAAGACCTTGTGGAACATCCCAGACCCTGCAGCAGAGCCCTTTCTCTGCAGCCATCCTGCCCTGCTGGAGATAAGAGCTGCAGGAGGAGCTCCCCCCAAGGCAAACCCTCCTCTTGCTCTGAGGTTTTGGTGTTTGGCACCAGCTGCTCTGTGAGGGGTGAGATCCGTGCTCACTCCTGTTTGTGCTGCAGCCAGCAGGGGTTTGGGGTGCTCAGGGAACGTGGCAGGAATCTGTGTCTGGCTGAGTTATGGCTGTGCTGGCTGGGAATATTTATCTATATTTATATTTATATACAGCTGAGCTCAGGCAGCTGGATATAAATATATAAATATGATAATTTTTATATATATATAACATAATATAACATAATATAACATAACATAATATAACATTATATTATATTATATTATATTATATTATATTATATTATATTATATTATATTATATTATATTATATTATGTTATATTATATTATATTATATTATATTATATTATATTATATTATATTATATTATATCATATCATATCATATCATATATGTTTATATATATACATATATAAAAATTTATATAGACAAATTTTATATATATTTATATATATATATTTAAAATATTTATTTATTTATTTATTTGTTTGTTTATTTATTTGTTTATTTCTATATATATATATAAAAGAGGAACCCCCTCTCCCTCCCCATCCTGACATCTTCCTCAGGCCTGGTGCTGTGTGAGCTTTTCTGTCATGTTCTGGAGGGAAGTCTGATTATCCCAACTGAATTTGGGTATCTCACCGTTCAAAACTGAATTTGGTTATCTAAAACTTTACACTTTTTATACTCTCTGCTTTTTGGATGCACAGTAACCCCTAGAACATCCTGGGGACACAATGAGGACCATCTAGTCCTCATGACTTGGTGAAGCAGGAAATGCTTTAAACTCTGAAAAGTTCCCAATTTGGAAACACTAAACTCAAGTGCAAAGCATGAGAAGAGCAATAATGGCCAATGGTTAACAGAAAAAATAAACATCAGCCCTCCAGGATGGGTCCCTGATGCTGAAAGTAGAGGCTCCTTGAGGAAATTACATGGCTGGCAGCCAAAGGAGCTCTTGCTTCTTCAAATGCTTCCTAATTAAGTTCTGGCTATTAATCTGTATTCCTGGGTCAAAGTTCTTCTATGAAATAACAAATTCATATGAATCATCTTGAGGAAGAGGCAGGAGGTTGGTTTGATTTGAAATCAGGTGTCTCCAGCCCACGTGAAGGGGAAATGAGCTGGTTTGTGGCTGAGGCAGAATGAAGGCTTTGGATCTTTTCTAAATTGTGGGCTGTATGGGCTGCCCTGTTCTCCAGTGATTCAGGGTGACTATAGAATTATCTGGAAAAAAAAAATCCAGTTGATGGCATTGGCATGCAGAGATGCTCCTGTGCTCCTCAGTGCCAGGCTCTAATCCTCAGAATGCCTCATCCCCTCTAAAATTTTTTGTGGCATTGTTATTTACCCACAGAACTCTGCTCATGGCAATGAGAACATCTTCTCTACCCCCATCTGTGCCCAGGCAGAGGAGCTCTGGTGAATGTTGGGCTCATCCTGTTGGTGACCATCATGGCAAAGCTGGTGGTTGAAACTCAAACTTGAAATTAGAGACTTGCTGGAGCTGAGGGGTGTTTGGGACCAGCTCTTTCATCTCCTCTGGTACAGAGTGGAGCAGGAGCAGGATCTCCTAGTCACAACCATAATTTTTAAGGGTGTAACGTGACTCCTGCATAATTTGGAGTGAAGGAGGTGGTTAGGAGGGAGTGATTCAAATATCCCACCCTTTCATGGCACAACTGATGCTCTCTGCTCTGTTCCAGCACAGCAGCCACAGCTCGTGTCTGTGTGCCCATCCTCACCTCCCCTGTATCCTGCTGCATGAGAAAAACACCTCCCCACTTAAGGAGGACCTGTGTGAGTGCAATTTTCTCTGAACACCTAATTTCTGAGCAGGCCAATTGCACCTCTCCTCTAATATGGAGCTGGGACACTGTAATGACTCACAAAGCACATTCTGGGCATTCTAGGTGCCCTCCTGTCTCCATGGGAGCAGCCACAGCACTCACCCCTCTGCTCTGCCTCATCTTCCCTGCCCCAAACCTCTCACAAAGTCCTGCTCTATTAGACAAGAGAACCTCACAGCAACTTGGTTTTTAAGTCAGGTGCTTGTTGTC
Source organism: Melospiza georgiana (assembly GCF_028018845.1). Taxonomy (NCBI): domain Eukaryota; kingdom Metazoa; phylum Chordata; class Aves; order Passeriformes; family Passerellidae; genus Melospiza; species Melospiza georgiana. Next base: position 7,227,689 of record NC_080451.1, read on the forward strand.
CATTAGCAACAGCCCCAAAGCTGGGCTCTGCCTTGCAGAGTGGCTGATCCTTCTGAAAAATCACTTTTTTCAGTCTGAGATTTGACTTGGGACACTCAGGAGCGCTAAAATGGACTTTTTTCTTAGGGTTGAAAGTATGGATGGAATTTAAAGCAAGTGAGGAAAGAGGCTGTGAAAGACCTTGCTGCTATTCACCTCGATGGGGCAACACACGTGATGAAAATGAGGGAGGAGGAAAATAAATCACTGGTAATTGAGACAAGCTGTGTGAGGAGAGGAACAGACAGAGGCCAAGAGAGATTCTCATGCTGGATTCACAAAGCAGATAAAAAAACACCAGCAGAGAAATTAAATTAGAAGTAGAAGAATGGAGGGTAGAGATTTATATATGTCTCATTAGGAAAATGAGCATTAAATAAGATATTCTGGGCAAGTAAGCATTGGTACATGTAACAGCAGCTTTGTGGGGTGGTTCATGAACTCATGGATCCAGTGACTGTCCAGACTGTGGGACAGAGGAGTGGCCTTGTGGGTCCCCAGGTGGAGCTACCAAGGAAATCCCAGCTAATAATGAAGAGCTGGCTCTGAAAATCCTGCTTTTGTTTCCTCACCCCTCCAGCCCAGCCCCTAGAGGAGAGGGAACAAGTCCACTTCTCCTCATCCTCAGAGTCAGTTCACACCAAGGTGATCTCATCTCTCTGGGCTTGGCTGCCCACTGGCACAGCCTCTATTTCTCCTCATTTTTCATGGACAGGAGTGAGGACATTGTCTCCAGGCCAGTGACAATGCCTGAGTGCCACCCCCTATGCACAGGCTGGGTGTGCAGGGAAAGCAAACCTGATTTCCCTTTTTCTCCATCTCCTGCTGCTGTCCTCATCCCACAGCTGGGGACGTGTGGATGTTCGTGATCATTCCCTTCTGCTGGAATTTCATTTTGCAGGATACACCCCAGGAATATATTGTTGTAGTGAAGGCAAAGGCTTGGGAGACAAGGGAGGCATGGGAATAGTCCAGAAATTACCCTGATTTTGGAGTGGAAGGAAAAAGCAGGGAAGGTGGGTGGTGAACCCTTGCCCAGTGCACTGCTCCTTCTGCTGCCTTGATGTGTAAATAACAGCCAAAGGTACTGGATAGAGTTTTCCTGAGAAAAAGGAACTGTCAAAGTCTGTGGTGTTTGGCTTTGATAACCATTCTTTAGCCTATGCCCAGAGTGTCCAGCACCACAGCATCTCGTCAGCTTTAGCCCAAGGTGTGATCCTGTGATCAAAGTGCAGCCTTTAACCAGCCTGTAGCAGCAAGATGTTTCTCAGCATCTCTTTCCAGGAGCTCTGCTCTCTCTCAGTGCAGATTTGTGATTCCATCCATCCTTGCAGCAGCAAACAACCCAGGTCAAATCAAGTCATGCCTTTGCCCCCCTGCATCCTCACCAGCAAAACTCCTGTCAATCTCTTGCAAGTAGAGTTTCCTCCTTTTCATTGATCCTATAGTTTAAAATGACTTTGTAATGAAATTTTTAGGACTTCAGTTCATCATGATTGGTTAAAGAACCAAACAAACCCCCTCCTAATTGCCCCAGACTTGCACCACAGGATGTTCAATCCAATGGGTAAAAACAATGATTAAAAAATCTCCCCAAAGGTGTGTGTGTTAGAGCTCATTGTGGGTCCATTCCAGCTCAGAATATTCTGGAAATAAAGATTAAATATTTCAAGCTTGGAGCTGTAATTTTTTCCCCCAGTAAATCATTTGACCAAGCACATGTTTCTGGATCTGCTCTGGCACAGAAAGCACGTGGGAAGATGCTGCTTCACAGAGGCTCACGTGGATGGAGAAGGGTTTGGATCATGAAATCCCACTCTCCTTCAGCTACTGCTCAAATGCCATTACAGACAGCACACAATTAGTGCTCTGCCTCTGAGCTGTTTGGGTGTAGCAGGATAATTCCCAGTTGCCAACTTTCCTCTCCAGTTCCAGGCTGACTTTCAACATCTCTTTGTTTCGTGCAGCACGACTTTCTGAGTAATAGGAGATGATTTACTGCATGTCACATCTAAGCTTTGATGAGCTCTAAGGTGAATCTTCAATAAATTAAATGTTTTCCAAGAGCACAAAGCTGCATGCACAACTAAACAACCAAAACCACCCTGGGTTTGCTGCCTGCCAAGCTCTTGACTTCCAGAATGTCAGTCCCTCAGCAAAATGGTTTGCACTACACAGTAATGAGCTTTGTTGTTGTTTAGATATCCAGAAATGTTTATTATAGCTAAAATGTTTATTTTTAATAGGTATAAATATGCAATATTTATTATATATGGTTCTATATAGAATTTATCATGGTTATTTAATAAAATAATAATAAATATTTCTATTAAATATATGTTTATCCATATATAAATAAATAAAATAATATTAAATAATATTTTATTAAATATATAAATAAATATTTTATATTTATTAATATATTATTAAATAAAAATAATATTAAATATTATTTTTTCAGGGTTGTCTCTCCCTCCTGGAGACACCCAGGAGTGACATTTTGCTCCTTACAGCCAGCGTGGCTTCAGCATCTACCCACTGGTTTTTTCATATGTCCCTTTTCCTGTGAAAATCCCCATATTCCAGTCACTTCTTGGTCTTCCTGGCATAAACTGAACAAATTAAGTAATTCGATTAAGATTTGCAGGATCGGGCCTCAAATATCCTCTCTGTTCTTTCCCAACACACCCGTGCTGGGCACCGTGTGTGGGATATTCATGGAATCACAGAGCAGTTTGTGTTGAAAGGGACCTCCAGCATCCTGAATTTCCAATCCCCAGCTCTGGGTGGGTTAACAGGGTGGCAAATTAAAATCAAGGGATCGATGTGCTGTGTCCATGTGGAAGGATCAGCCTCTTCCCCTCTGTGCTTGCACATACAGATGAGGTGTGTTACAATAAATCAATGGCCTCGATTCCTACAGAGGCACTGCAGGGATGGCAGCACTGCAGGGATGGGTAAAGCTGGGCCTTGATCACTCTTTCATCAGCAAACATTGCAAGTGATCGATCAGCCGGGGAAATGCTCAGGACAGCTTTTGATTATTGGCTTGTCAGGTTCCTCAGCCTCCCTGAACTGCACTGGGATGCTCCAGCTGGGAGCATCTCATCCCTTGGCACAGACCAAGGGTTGCCATCCCTCACCATCCCCTGTGCCAAGGGTGGAGGGTTCATCTCCTCCTGTCGGTGCTCAGGAGCAAATCATCACAGAAAAATCATATGCAGGTGCTTTTATTGGAGAGCTCTGGCTGTCAGGGGTGCACAGACCCAAATGTGACCCTCCATGGGTTCAGGATGAACGTGTTTTATATTCTAGCCTTATATAACTTACATATTAATTTACATAATTAATTATTAATGTGTTCAGAAACACATAATCACAGAATGATTGCATGCAGGTGCTTTTATTGAAGAGTTCTGGGTGTCAGGGGTGCACAGACCCAAATCTGACTCCGTCATGGTTTCAATCCACGCATGTTTTATATTCTATCATTATATGACTTACATATTAATTATTAAATTTACATTGTTCTATTGTATGCATTGATTTCATCCAAGCATGGATTTCTTGTGATCCCCCTCAAAGCCCTAACATGGTTTCTCATGATTCTTTAAGCAATAATTATATCTAATCACATAACAGTTATATCATTTATCATATACTGAGACATGATCTAGCCAATACAAGGCCTAACATTTCCCAGGGCCTACCTTTACCATTTCCCCAACAATTACTAAGCCTAACTTTCTTTCTAACCCCCCAAATTTTCCACAATTTTAAAATCATTTACCATCACTCCCATCCATTCTCGGGCACGCTGCAATCATTGAAATCAAACAACTCACCAATATCTCAGCAAACAGGCCTGATTTGGAATTAATCACAGCTTTAATTTGACAGCAAACGATCCCACTCTGCTGTGCCACGTCTCCTCTCCCCTCCCACCCACGGAGCCGCTGCAGGGAGTCTGAGGGAAATGAGACGTGCAGCCTGCCCTGCCTGGGAAAAGCCTCTTTAAGTGATCAGCCATAGACTGGGTTGGAATATTAGGCAGTAAAACAGGTTTTCTAGAAAATGAGATTGCCCCTGGCACTGGTAAATCCATTCAGGGATTCGCGGGAGCCGGGTGGATACGGTGACATTTGGGAGGCAAGAGGTATTTTTCTTTCTTAATAATTCTGATATGGAGGGATTATAAATTAAGTAGTTTTCAAAGGCAGGAGCTGATCCTGCTTTGCTGCCGCTTCCTACCTGTTTTGGTCTCACTGATTTCATAGATTTTAATACAGGGAAAGCAAGCTGGGGTGTCATTTCTGAAGTAACACAAAAATCCAAACATCTTTCCTGCTTTCTGGTAAGGTCTATGTACATGGGGAATTACTGGCTTTGCTCCATCAAAACCCTGATGTTTTATGGGAGGAAAAAGAACAAGTGAGTGTTTTACCCAGGCCAGGGCGTGACAAGGGTGATGCTTTTGGCCTCAGACATCTTTTGGGAAGGATCCTTATCCTGGCAGCACATTTAAAACCCCAGGGATGGGTCTCTATCCAGGCTGGCTGGTTTACCCAACACTTATTTCTCTCAATGAAGTGAGATGGGAGATCTGTGCAGTGTGTCTTTTTAGTAAATTAAGCGTTACAAATGCTGCTGCCACCCTTCCCCCCTCACATATGTTCTCTCTTTCCCCAGTATTACAAAAACAAATAGTCTGCAGAGCAAAACTGAATCTTATTGCCTCATCCTCTGCTTCCCAGCCCAGGAGAAATCTTGTTTTAGAGATACCAACTCTTGGTGCTGGTGGAACAGAATGGGTCCATAACAACAAGATTCTGCATGTTTGCTCCTCATCCTTGCTGGATTTGCTTTTACATGTTGTTGTGCTCCAAGAGGAAGAAACAAATAAATGCAGAGCTTTTCCCCAGGGCTTCAACAACAGTTGGGAGGATTTAGATTATTGTTGGCTGGGATTAAGTGTCTGGTGTGGGCTTGAAGAGATGAAGCCCAGGAGTGGCAGAGCACATGGCTCTACCCCTTGAGTGTAGAAGGGAGTGAATCTGGGGAAAGCAGGATATTTCTGTTTCTTATATCCAATATTTTATGAAGATGTAGAAAGATGAAAGGTTCTTCAGATTGGAGGAGTCTCCAGTGAGGCCTTAGAGCCTCTTTCAGTGCCTAAAGGGGCTCCAAGAGAGCTGGAGAGACAGGATAACAGGGAGTGGCTTCCCAGTGCCAGAGGGCAGGGTTAGAATGGAGAGGAGGAAGAAATTCTTGGCTGGGAGGGTGGGCAGGCCCTGGTGCAGAGTGGCTGCTCCATCCCTGGAAATGTCCAAGGCCAGGCTGGACAGGGCTTGGAGCCACCTGGGACAGTGGAAGGTGTCCCTGCCGTGGCAGGGGTGGAAGGAGATGAGTTTAAGCTACCTTCCAGCCCAAAGCATTTGGTGATTCTGTGATATCCGAGGAGAGGAGAGGAGAGGAGAGGAGAGGAGAGGAGAGGAGAGGAGAGGAGAGGAGAGGAGAGGAGAGGAGAGGAGAGGAGAGGAGAGGAGAGGAGAGGAGAGGAGAGGAGAGGAGAGGAGAGGAGAGGAGAGGAGAGGAGAGGAGAGGAGAGGAGAGGAGAGGAGAGGAGAGGAGAGGAGAGGAGAGGAGAGGAGAGGAGAGGAGAGGAGAGGAGAGGAGAGGAGAGGAGAGGAGAGGAGAGGAGAGGAGAGGAGAGGAGAGGAGAGGAGAGGAGAGGAGAGGAGAGGAGAGGAGAGGAGAGGAGAGGAGAGGAGAGGAGAGGAGAGGAGAGGAGAGGAGAGGAGAGGAGAGGAGAGGAGAGGAGAGGAGAGGAGAGGAGAGGAGAGGAGAGGAGAGGAGAGGAGAGGAGAGGAGAGGAGAGGAGAGGAGAGGAGAGGAGAGGAGAGGAGAGGAGAGGAGAGGAGAGGAGAGGAGAGGAGCAGGGCACAGGAGCTCTCTGGGCACGAGGTGGATGCAGAGAAGGTGTGAAAGGCAGCTCAAAGCTCCAGCCTTGCACAAGGAGAAATGCACTTCCTTCAGGCATTGCCCCAGCTTGCTCTGCATTCCCCACTGGCAAACCCAGAGCAGCTTCAGCAGAGAGCAGACTTAATGCTCCCAGGGGGGATTGATGCTCCAACAAAGCTGACAGAGCACATAACCTGACTTCTGGGAGGTGCTGAAGTGCCTGTGGCTTCCAGAGCAGTCCATGGGTGTTTGCATCCCTGGCTCTGACACATCCCTGGCCCCCTGTGCTTCCAAAGGGATTCAAAGGCTGCTGTTAAACAAACTGCTCCAGCAGCATCCTTGGGATGTGTGCCAGCTTCAGCCTGGTGCAGCCTGCAGAGGGAAGATAGAGAACCTGGGCAATGGAGATCCATCAGGGAAGCACTGACAGTTGCTTAACTGAAATATTTTCAAGCCCTGATGGCAGGATAATTTTGTATATCTGACTTTATTTTTAGAGTTTGATTGATAGTCGCAAAGAGGGAAGAGGAGAGCTGGGATTTTCTTCCAAAGGAGCCTGCAAGCCCAGGTTTCCTGTTGTGCCACGTTACAGTCACTTTCAACACGATTCTTGTTCCTGATTAAAATAATTCACCATGTTTCTGCAGCCAGCAGGAGGTTGGAGCAGTTTGTGCAATGCAAAATGTAATAAATGTTTCAGAAAGCAGGGAAAAATATTTAGCAAATCTGGAGTCGAGTCCCATCTCTCTTAATTTGGCTAAACAAGGCAGTAGATAAGGCTTTTCCTTTTGCAGAGCAAGAATTTCAATTACTTGCAGGAAGTTTGCAAATTAAGAAGAAGGAGGTTAACAATGAAAATAATTTCCTTAGGTTTGGAGCTCTGCAACGTGATTTAGAAGTGATTAAAATGATAAGCAACTCTGTAGTCCTTGCCAGTGCCTGTGCACTGCAGTTATTTATGGCAGGGGAGCAGGACTCTGTCCTCTCCCAGCAGCTGCCTGCTGCTGTTTTGGTGCCTCATGAAGGAGTGTGGAAACCCAGAGCACTGGGAATATTTCCCTGTCTGCTCTGGGGTGCTCTGACCCCCAGGGCAGCACTGACTCTGACCCTCATTCATGGAGAAAGTTTCCTAAACTCCAGAATAGACTGGAACCCACAAAAGTGTGAAATAGATTACAGAGAGCAGTGTAGGTGTATCACTGGGTGAGAAATTGAGGTTTGGGGATTTTTAGTGTGTTGTGGATGGCAGCAAGATGGAGGGCACAGGGTGTCATCCTGGGTTTCTTCTTCATGCTTCTTCCTTCTCCATGGGTTTGGGGGCATTTTGTAATTGGGCAGAAAAGTCTGCATTGCAGCTCTGTGGGATCAGTTATTGGGTTAAAAGGGAAAATAATCCAGGTGCCAGCTCTTAATTGGACAGTTTAGTCTGAAAAGCCCTTGTACCAAGAGATTGTTGGCCACTTTGTGCCTTCTAATGAAAAGCTGCAGAACTCACAGTAGTGGTTGTCCCATCTCCTTGCAGATTCCTTATGTCCAGTGGCAGAAGTGGGTGGTGCAGATCAAGCCAAACAGGGATCTTAGCTCCAGCTGTTATCTAAAAGCAGGTTTATTTACTTTTTCTGGGGTACCACCAAACATAAGAACCCACCTCTGGCTGTGGAGTCACCCAGGCACTGGAGGGAGGCAGCCAACACCAGGCTCGTGCCCTCCCAGGTTCTGGGGAGATGCCATCTCCAACTCTTCTGGAGCCTCCTGGACTCACCTGGGCATATCCAACACTTTGGTCTTTCCAGAGATGTCAGAGGTGACTGTGTACCAACCTTGCTTTAGTGCAAGTTCAGCCCAGGGAGAGCTGCTGATAGCAAAGAGACTCTGGGGGTGCTTGATCCAAGCCTAGATCCAGCCAGGGAGCTCATATTCTATTTTATCTGCTAAAGAAGATAAAACAAGTATTGTTCCAAAGAGCTGAACACGAACCATCCTATTTAAGAAAAAAAAATCACCAAAAAAATCAGTTTTGATTTCCATTGAAATGGAAATAAATGCTGCAGGATGGGGTACTTGGTGACAGTGTTTGATTGGAACCCAGAGGCCAGGTGAGTTACATTTGATTCCTCTGGATGCTCCCAGCAGCTTTTCCAAGGATGAGGTTTTCCAAAGGGGGCTGGGGGTCCAAGAGCTGCCCCTGACCCACTGCAGTGACATCTCCAGCAGCAGGAAGATTTTTAGGCATCAGGTTTGTGCATAAAGCCCAGGAATAGAAAGCTCACAGCCAAATTAAATAAAGTTACAGGTGTTTTCAGTGTTGTTTTATTTATTTTCTGTTCTGCTTTTTCTCACTCTCTCATTAGGCAGCAGCTATTCTGTGGCCACTTTTATTCTCTTCCCATCAGTTGGTTGCATTGATAATCAATCTTTTGAAGCACAGGGGCTTTTCCAGGTTTCAGTTCTTTGGATTTTATTAAATAAATGTGCATTTGTGTAGAATGGAAACTTTGCTCCTTATCAGGATCATCTGTCTTGGTGAAATGACTTGGAACAGCTGTTCCATGAAGCAAAATCTGATAGAAACACAGGGACTGGATATAAACACAAACATTAGTCACTATGGAAACTGAAGTTACTGCAAGATGCCTCCAAAAAGCTGTGTTTCTATATGTTTCTCATCCTAACCAAATATTCCCAGGGGATTTTGCCAGCCACTTCATTGAAAACCGTCTGGGAATGTTCTGCTTGCTTGCATATGGATCACTTGGGAGCAGCACCACAGCTTTGGGTACCACAGAGCTCTGCAGTCAAAATTGATGGCTTATTGATTTATCCCAATTCCTGGAGGCTGCCAAAGGACAAAGCAGCATTTAAAAACATCAGAGAGCAAAGCTGAATCTGGGGACTTGTGGAAATGAGGGCTCGAGCTTCAGGCTGTGGGTTTAACCCATTTCCAGCCCCACATCCCATCCCAGCAGGTATCTCTGGTATGGAGGGGCTGTAATCTGGATAATCAGGGGGCTTTGCTCCTCCATCTGCCAGTTCTGGGACTTCTCCATGCATTTAAAAAATATATTGATGAAGGAAGAAGCTCTATCCCCTGCCAGAAGGGCTGTAATTAAAACCCAGTTTCTCTGTTGACAGAGGAGCTGCATCTTTAGACAACCCTTGGAGACTGTAAAAATAAATGTGATTGCTGGATGAGACTGGCACCTTGCAGAGATGAGGCAGCACAGGCAGAAAACAGAGTTTGCAAGGTAGAGATCACCACCACAGGGCAAAACCAGCTCTGCTTGAAGGGAACAAATTGTGCAGCCATGGGTGCTGTGACAGCCCTGGGGTCTGAACAGAGCCCTAAACCCCCCCCCCAAAGGAGACATTTCCCCTCTTTCTTGGGCCTTCTCCTCCTTTTTGCAGGAGTTTTAAGGAAATCCTTGGTTTCCATGGCAACTGCTGGCTCCTGGCACGTGGGGACCTTCAAAGCCAGGTGTGGGCTCAGCCCCAGACAGAACCAGAGCCTGGGGCCCTGCCTGCTCCCTCCCCTCCAACCCTGGGCTTTGGGCACCCAACTGGCTCCTCTCTCCCTTCTCTGGGCAGCAGGGTGAAGGTTTGGGAGCAGAGAAGCAATTTCTCATTATGAACACACTTTATCCACCCAGGCCATTGCCATCCTTCCTAATTGTTTGTCCTGGGCAGGGTGGGGAAGTTTCTGCACTGAAAGGATGGTCAGGCATGAGAAAGGCTGCCCTGGGAAATGGTGAATTCACCACCCCTTAAAGTGTCCAAAAATGGGTGGATGTCACACCTGGGGACTGGGTTTAGAGGTGCTCCAGACACTGCTGGGTCAGTGGTGGAACTGGATGATCTCAGAGGGCTTTCCCAGCCTGAATGATTCCATGATGATTGTTGGTTGCTGAATTCCTCCAGTGGAGCTGGGAACACACCAAAATGGTTCCATAAGGATTATTAGTTGCTGAATTCCTCCAGTGGAGCTGGGAACACACCAAAATGGTTCCATAAGGATTATTAGTTGCTGAATTCCTCCAGTGGAGCTGGGAATGCACCCCAGCAGAGCAATGGCTCGGGCACTGTGTGTGAAGGTCCTGTCTCCCCCTTGGCCAGCAGTGGCTGCCAAAATGCAATTCCCATTGGAAATTTAGATGGTGGGGCTTTTTCTCCCCCTGTAATTCTTCATAATTATCTCATCACTCATTAGCTTTACCCCAAATCCGTTTTACACTGAGCCCCTCCTCCACTGATCACCCACACGATTTAGTGAGCAGAAAACCCGAGAAGGAAAACAATCCCAGGCTGGCTGAATAGCCAGTTCCTGCTGAACCCAGAGAGATTTGGGTGTCTGATTCACTCAGACTCCTCCTCCTCTCTGCAAATCCCAGCCTGGCAGCTCCTCCAAGCCCATCCCATGCCAGGCTGAGCTGACTTGGCAAGCACTGGGCTCAGCAGAATAAATGATCCTGATTTTCAGCTCCTTCCCCTTCTCCTTGCAGGGATTCACCATTCCTGGGGACTGGGCTGGTGGGCTTGACCTGGAGGTCGTGTCATGATCCTCACACATTTTAGATAATTATAAATATCCCACAAAGCAGCAGCACAAACCAGGAGTGGCCCAACCCTGGTTTGGAGGAGGTTTGGGCCGTGCAGCCCTTTGAGGAGCCATCCACAGAGTCAGAGTGGCTTTGCTTGGAGGGGGGCCCAGAGATCAGAGAAGGGAGCTCACAGCTGCTTCCAGCCCAGGGCCAGCCTGGGGAGATGCCTCCTGCATAACCAGAGGTGTTCTCTGTGCCTTTGGGGTGCAGGAAATGCAGGCACAGCGTGTCCAGCTCCCCTGCAGACAGCAGCAGCAGCGTGGGATGGGCTGCGAGTTCTGCTTCTTTTGCTTTGCCTGCTGTCTCCATTTACTGGCCCTTGGTACCCCCGAAGAACTTCCTCTACAAAACAAAAAATCAAAACAAAACAAAAAAAAAGAAAAAACAGAAAAAAAAAACCAACCCAAACCCCCCCAAAAAAAACCACCAAAAAACCCCAAAAACAAACAAACAAAAAAACCCAAAAAAACCCCAAAACCACCAAAAAAACCCAAAAAACAGACAAACAAAAAACAAACCCCAAAACCACCAGCCCCTCAGGAAGTGAGACAATTCCAAATCCTGAAGTCCCAACTCTGCTGCTGCAGAGATCCATTGGAGCAATTCCCAATTTCATTTCCTATAGCAAGAAATGGCAATTGTTGGAGTGGTCACTAAATAAATATAATATATAATTAATATATAATATATAATATATATTATATAATATATAATATATATTATATAATATATAATATATAATATATATTATATTATATATTATATATTATATATTATATATTATATATTATATATTATATATTATATATTATATATTATATATTATGTATTATGTATTATGTATTATGTATTATGTATTATATAATATATATAGTATATAGTATATAATATATAGTATATATCACATATATAACATATATAACACATATATTATATATTATATATTATATATTATATATCATGTTGAAAAATAATAATATAAATAACGAGAAAGAATAATTAATTAATTAATTAATAATTAATTTGTTTGGATGGTCACTTCCATCCCACCTTTATACCAGACAAAATTCCAGCTCCATCCTCAAATGCCCCCAAATCCCAGGCACAAAGCTGCATGTAACATTTTGCCTCTTTTGCATAAATTTCATCTGGAAAAGGCAGAATTGGGAGGATTTTGGAATGGGAGCTTTATTTCAGCTTGGCTTGCTAGAAACCATCGTGTTGCTCCAAGTAATTACACAAGAAATTTTGAGAGGTGGTCGCTAAATAAATTTTTAAAATAAATTTTATTAAATAAACAATATGAATTTATTAAATAAAAATAAAACTAAATTAATAATAATTGTAATAATAATAATATTGATTAATAACTAATAAATTTGATGGGGTGGTCTCTTCCATCCCACCTTTCTACCAGCCAAGGCTCCATCCTCAAATGCCCCCAAATCCCAGGCAGAAAACTGCATGTAACATTTTGCCTCTTTTGCATAAATTTCATCTGGAAAAGGCAGAATTGGGAGGATTTTGGAATGGGAGCCTTATTTCAGCTTGGCTTGCTAAAAACCATCCTGTTGCTCCGAGTAATTACACAATAAATTTGTGAGAGGGATATAAAGCCATAAAAGCAGTGGTAATGGTTTGCAATTTAATAGCTGAATTGTAAATGAATTTTCCTATAGCAGCTTTAATGCAGCGGGCTGCTACAATTAAGAGAACATTCTTTGGGGTGCCTTTCATTTTTTGTTGTTGTTGTGAAGTTCAGTGTCATTAATTCCCTGGTTTAAAGAAACCAAATCGTTAACCACTTCAAACTCTAAAAGCCAACTTTGACTTCTTCTGCAGGCAACACAATTTTGTCTTGGAAAAGGTGTTTTTACACCATTTGGCTCTGGTTTTTACCCCATTTTACCCCATTTGGTTTTGGTTTTTTACCCCATTTTACCCCATTTGGCTCCTGCATTTTCTTATAGTAGTGAGTGTGGGGTTGCACCATGTATTGAGTTTATGCCCTTCATCCTCTTTTCGTCATCACCCATCTTACTCCTGTGACATTTGACATCTCCTGCCATTAGAGTGGAAAGATTTGGCCATGCAGGGAGACCCTGCTCACAGCATTTAGCATCTCTTCTTAAATTATTATTTGATAAAGGATTATCAAATAATAAATTAAAGGATTTAAATGGGTTATGTGTGTATTGCAGTGTTGTGTGTGCATCCCTTCTCCAGCTTTGGGGCTCTCTGGGCACAGGGGGTCTCTATTTAAATCCTTATTTATATCTCTATTTATATCTATCTTTATTTCCATCTACATTTATATCTCTATTTTATCTCTGCCCCCACTGTGAGGATGCTCTGTGCAGCAATGGAGCCCAGTTATCCCCCCATGCAAGAGCTCATCCACAGCTCCCATTTCCTCCTCTTTCTCTTTCCAACCCTCTGGATTTCAAATATCATTCCCAAACAGCTCAAGATTTTGCAAATAATCTCCCTGGAGCAGCACTGCCCGTTCCCACAGTGCCAGTGGCAGCTTTTGGTTTGCCTCATCCTCTTCTCCTTCTCACATTCCCCTAATTACATCTTTCCACTTCCCTGTGTTTCCTGTGTTTGAGGGAAGTGCCATGAAATTCAGCATCTGATCTTGGAAGCATCTTTGGGGCAACTGAAATTGTTGCTAATTATTGATGGTGTGCAATTATTGCTGGTGTGTAATTACCTTGCCAATGCCACCTGCTGTCCCCACAGAGGAGCAGGGACTGGTGCACCAGGGTGTGATACCAGTGCAAACTGACACAGGCAACCTTCATCTGAATGTGGGGTGATAATTAAAAGGCGCAGTTGTGTGTGAGAAGCTGATGGAGACCTGAACCTGCTCTGAGGGGTGACTCCAAACCCCCTCCTCCCATCACTGAATCCACATTAAGGGCAATGTGTAAAAACAGTGCATGTCCTCATGCAATTTTCTCTCCTGTGCATCATTATTGTCATAATTGAGCCTCAATTTCAGAACTTCAGGGTCTTTTTCATTCCCCAGCCCTTGGCTATTTGTGCAAGGTGGAAACTCCTGCCCCACTCCCAGCAGGGGTTTACCTTGAATTATTCCTCCATATCCATAAAAAAATCTGCTCCCTCATTGTGTTCCAGGCAGAGAAAAATGATTTAGTGAGGATTGCTCTGGAAGTGCTGTGGGGCACAGATTTGTGGGGTGCTAAGAGAACAAGCAAAACAAGTTGTCCCTATTGCAGAAACTGCTGCCCACCTCTCCCAAAAAACCCCAGAGGTGCCTTTGGGTGGGCTGGGAGCTGCAGTGCCCTGCCCAGCTGCCATGGAGGGTGGGAAGGTGTTAACTGGGGAGCAGGGATGGGATTCCTGCTCAGGAATGGAATCTGCTGGGGGAGGCAGGGCCGTGGGTGCAGCTGCTGGAGCATTCAGAGATGCAGAGGGGGAGCAGGGCAAGGCAAGGAGGGAATGAAGGATCCATTGTGAGGCCCAAAGGCACTGCTGGAATCCAAACTCTGGGCAGAGTGAGGGATGGAGTCTGGGCCAGAGGGCTGCAGGCAGTGAAAAAGCTTAAAATGATGTTCCTTAAAACGATGAACTTTAATTTCTGAACTTTAATTTCTGACTCTCCTGTGTGAGCACACCCATGGGAGGTGCTGCCATTCACGGGGTCCACTCAGCATGCTAAGAAAACTTAGGAGAAACTTTCTGTTTCTGTGCCAGAGGACTGCAGGCAGTGAAAAAGCTTAAAATGATGTTCCTTAAAATGATGAACTTTAATTTCTGAACTTTAATTTCTGACTCCATTCCAAGCACCCTGTGTGAGTGCACCCATGAGAGGTGATGCCATGATGCCGTTCAATGGGTCCACACAACATGCTAAGAAAAATTAAGAGAAACTTATTGTTTCTGTGCCAGAGGACTGCAGGCAGTGAAAAAGCTCAAAATTATGATCCTGATGAACTTTAATTTCTGAACTTTAATTTCTGACTCCATTCCAAGCACCCTGTGTGAGCACACCCATGAGAGGTGCTGCCATTCACTGGGTCCACTCAACACGCTAAGAGGAATTAAGAGAAACTTCTTGTTTCTGTACCAGAGGACTTCAGGCAGTGAAAAAGCTCAAAATTATGATCCTGATGAACTTTAATTTCTGAACTTTAATTTCTAAACTTTATTTTCTGGCTCCATTCCAAGCACCCTGTGTGAGCACACCCATGGGAGGTGCTGCCATTCAGTGGATCCTCTCAACATGCTAATAAGAATTAAGAGAAATTTTTTTGATTTTTCACCCAATGTTTGTTGATGACCTTGAAATTTGCCACCTGCCACATCATCCAGCCTGGAGAAACCTGTCCCAGATGAGTGTTTGCTGGGGTTGGAGGTGATTCCTGTAGCCTGGGACAGTGTTTGAACATCACCCTGCAGAGGAGCATCACAGCCTTTTTATCTAACAAGTGCTTCAACAATATAAATATTTAAGTACAATAAACAATTATGATCAAGTTTCTTGGGTGACTGCACACAGCAAGTGAATTTTAAATTCATTTCCCATGGGTATTGAGTCTTCACATTCACTTTCTGTGGATGTTCATGCTAATAAAACTTCATTGCACAGAAGGAGAACACAAGAGGGATGCAAATATGACAAGGGCAAATTTGCTTAAGAGTTCAAATGAATATTCACCAACTTTTTATTATTTTTAAGTATTCATTCCTATTTGCTATAAAAAGATTATTTTATCTTTATTCTCCAAGCTCAGTGAAGCATGTTTGAGGTATAATATGTATTTTCTTGTACTAATGGAAAGATTTGTTACCAGCAAGTACAGAGTGCATGTAAAATGTGCTTTATCTTCAGGAAATGTCACTGCTGAACCCACATGAGTTACCACTGTCCTGATTTACATCTCTATTTCAACACATCTTGCACCCTAAGGCTGGGATCTCCCTGGTTTTTCCCTCCTTTAAAGCTGCAGAAATCAGATCCAGATCCTGACACCATTATTTTCCTCTGATTTTCCCTGCTAAACTTTCATCTCGTGCTGCCCTCAGTTAGGAGGATGCTGGAGATGTTTTTCCTCCACACAAACTCAGATCCCCTTTGGAAGGACTTGGGGGTCACCGTGGCTCAGTTTTGCCTGAGGCAGAGGGAGCAGAGTTTTGACATCTTCATTTGATTTCTGTCCTGGAATTGAAAGAGATGCAAATTAGCAATAATGAATATTTTCATTAAAAGTGTCTAGACAGTACATCTGAGAACAGGATAATGATACTTCTGCTTTACAGAAAAAATTCTGAAGTAGACCCAGGATGATTTTTTTTTTTTTTTTGGTCAGAAAAGATAACATTTATTTTTTAAAAAATGTAATTTAATGTAAGTGAAATTAGGGTAATTGCTAATTATGTAAGTGCAAATGAGGCAGATCTTTATCTTGAGTCAAGCTGCTCTGGTGCAGATTATGAACCGTTACTTTCATGCGGTGGCAAAAAAATATCAGCAAAACAATCCTAAGTAATTCCTCATGTTTCTCAAGGGCTTTTGGATTGTGAGGGGTGTGAGCATGAGGGATGGAGCATCACCCCTCTCATTGCAGGGGTTTTGTCACAGAATGGTTTGGGCTGAAAGGGCCCTTAAAGCTCATCCCATCCCACCCCTGCCATGGCAGGGACACTTTTCACTGTCCCAGGATGCTCCAACCCGGCCTTGGGCACTGCCAGGGATCCAGGGGCAGCCACAGCTGCTCTGGGCACTCCATGCCAGGGTTTCACCACCCTCACAGCCAGAATTTCTCCCTAATACCTTCCATATAGATTGGTATCTTTTCCCCTTTTCCATTTATCTTTGCTGAGTCAGAGCATCTCCCCCCTCCAGCCCTGCATCCCCCACACCTCAGCTCCCATCTCCATCAGGTTTGAGGCTTTTCCAGGCTCATTGTCCCACCCTGGGCCTCCAGCAGTGTGACAAACTGCACTTAACACCCAGCAAAACTTCATCCCAGGGTGTTCAATGGGAATAGGTTTTGTTTTCCACGTGTGCTGGAAGGAAGTTGATAATACAAAACCCACCCTGGAGTCAAGTGCTGCAGAATGAAGTCAGGAACCTCATAGGATAAACACATTATCCTCATGCAGGCTGCAGTAAGTGGGTATTGGAAAAATTAAATGCACTTGAATGGCTTTGCAGATATATCTCTGTGCCCATAAAACCTCCTGACAGTGAGCAAACACAAGAGTTGGCACTTGTCCTGCTTGCTTTAATTGTCTTTGGTGGGTTTTATATCCATCACCTTCTTAAAATCCTTGTGTCAACAACCCTGGCAGCTTCTTGTCCTGAAGATTTTGGGGTGATGGAGATCTGGTACCCACAGAACCTCCTGCATCCACTGGAGCCTCCCAGCATCCTTAGATTTTTCTAAGGAATCCATCCAGCTGTGCTTTTAGAAAAATATTATTAATTTAGCCATTGGGGGAGGGTGAGGGGGGAATTTCATATCTGCCCTGGCTTTGTCTGAGACCTCTCAGAGTGATCCCTCTCTCCATCCTTCCCTGGGAGGGTGGGCAGGCCCTGGCACAGCTGTGGCTGCTCCTGAATCCCTGGAAGTCCAGGTTGGATGGGATTTAGAGCACCCTGGGACAGGGGAAGGTGTCCCTGCCATGGCAAATAAACTTTAAGATCTCTTTAAGGTCCCTCCAGTCCAAACCATTCTGATTCTATGATAAGAAAATCAGCTTTCCCCTGGCTGCCTCCTGCTCCCCCAAGCCATCATTTGAGGGCATCTCCCTGTTCCCTGGAGAAAACTTCCCCACTTTCATGAAAAGCTATTAATATAAATAATATTAATGAGCCTCACCTGCATTAGCAGAAGATAATGCTGCAAGCCTTCTCTCTGAGAGCCTGAGCTGCTGCTGGCACTGCAGCTGGTGACCAGTGCAGCCCCTCTGGGGGCACAGATTGCTGCCAGCAGCAGCTGGAGGCACCTGGGTCTGCCTGTGGCAGCTCACAGCTCATCACTTCTACCATTTTTCTATCCACCATTATTCCCCAAAGTGCAGGAAGAGATCAGGGAGCTGTGGCAGCCTGGATTCCCCCCAGCCACGTTTGGGGAGTGATGCTGCAGGCTGGGAGGTGGCTGGGAGGGAGCCTGGTTCTGCAGGGCCCTTCCCTGGGGCAAAAAAAGCAGAAAATGCAGCAGTAATGGGAACTATCTGAGATTATTTGAACTGTCAGGTATCAGAAGCAAAGTAAAATGCCCAAATGAGTTGACAGCAGCTCAATTTGATCCCTGCCATGAACTGACTTAGAGCCCAAGTTTTTCAGAGGCTGATAATCACCTCAGAATTGATTTTATACTGAGATACTTTATCACATGTATTTAGTGTGGTTTGATGGGGTTTTTTTAGAAGTAATCTATGTCAAAGTTAAACAGACTTTATTAGAAGACACATGTTCCCTGCTCTTCCCTGGCTGGGTGTTCCTTTAGGGTAAATCATGGTGGGATGAAGGAATTCCTTTGGGGTAAATCATGGTGAGAGGAAGGAACTGCTGGGTGTTCCTTTAGGGCAATCATGGTGGGATGAAGGAACTGCTGGGTGTTCCTTTTGGGGTAAATCATGGAGAGATGAAGGAACTGCTGGGTGCTCCTTTAGGGTCAGTCATGGTGGGATGAAGGAACTGCTGGGTGTTCCTTTAGATTAAATTATGGTGAGATGGAGGAATTGCTGGGTGTTCCTTTAGGGTCAGTCATGGTGGGATGAAGGAATTCCTTTGGGGTAAATCATGGTGAGAGGAAGGAACTGCTGGGTGCTCCTTTAGGGTCAGTCATGGTGGGATGAAGGAATTGCTGGGTGATCCTTTAAGGTAAATCATGGTGAGATGAAGGAATTGCTGGGTGTTCCTTTAGGGCAATCATGGTGAGATGAAGGAATTGCTGGGTGTTCCTTTTGGGGTAAATCATGGAGAGATGAAGGAACTGCTGGGTGTTCCTTTAGATTAAATTATGGTGAGATGGAGGAATTGCTGGGTGTTCCTTTAGGGTCAGTCATGGTGAGATGAAGGAATTGCTCCTGATTTAAGTGGAAAGCCTTGCTCTGTTTTATGATTGCAGGTGACCACTGGACCTTGGTCACACCCTGCTCCAGCCCAGCTGCTCCTCAGTTTCCCCATCTCTGAATGACACCTGCAGTATCCTCCTGCCTAACCCAAGAAAAAAGAACATTTGTGAATTATCTGCTGTAGGGGGATTTCTCTCACTCCTGAAAAAGTTCTGTTTTTCTCAGGGTAGCCAACCTGTGGTACAAACCCTTAAAGAAATGGACATCAGGACACTCCAAGCCCCAAATTCACAGAATCAAGGGATCCATACGGACACCTTAAAACATGACTGCAATTAAAGTAACATGTAGATGTAGAAACATAATGCCAATTTTTCAGCTGCCTTGTCAATGCTGAAGTTTTACCTGGGTGTATTTTTAGGTCTTTCACAGGTTAGTGGGGAATGTAATTACAGGTTTGTATGCAATACAGGATTAGTCCACCCTGCTGGATAAAACCAGGGAAAATGGAGGAGGGGGCAGGGAGAGGGCAAGGCTGTTTTTATTGTTCCACACTCCCAGCACATTCTTGTGAAAATACTGTGAAAGAGACTGGTCCCCAAACCAGGTGTGACCCAGGCTTGGTGCCACTGACAGAGCAAGGGAGGGTGATGGCACTTGGAGCAGAACCTGTGTTCTTTCACCTGAAGGAAAAGGGAAGGAGTAAATTAAGTTTCACTTTTGTCTGGATTGGGCTGTTTTGTCTCTGAAACTCCTGTGGGAATTTTGTGGATGCTCAAGTGCTCCCTGCCTGCTGGGTGCCAATGGGGGACAGGGTGCTGTGCACGTTAAAACCCCTCTCTGTTACAATCTGGAGTTCTCCATTCCTGAATGAAGTTTAGGATTATTTTAGAGAGCTGAGCCGCCCTTGAGGTCTTGTCTTTCAGTTACTTGACAAATATTGCAATAAAAAAATCACATTTTCTCTGATGCTATTGTATTTGTGGGATGCCCCAACAATGGAAGGAATGATGGATCTGACTCCATGTTCTCAGAAGGCTAATTTATTATTTTATGATCTATACTATATTAAAGATTACTAAACTATACTATACTAAAGAATACAGAAAGGATACTTACAGAAGGCTAAAAAGATAATAATGAAAACTTGTGACTCTTTCCAGAGTCTTAACACAGCTTGGCCCCAATTGGCCAATGAGTGAAAACAATTCGCAGAAACCCAGTGAAACAATCTCCAAACACATTCCACATGAGCACAACACAGGAGAAGCAAATGAAATAATGTTTGGTTTCCTTTTTCTCTGAGGCTTCTCAGCTTCCCAGGAGAAAAATCCTGGGTGAAGGGATTTGTCAGAAAATGTGAATGTGACATGATGCTCCAGCTGACCCTTCCCTGCCCTGTGGCCCCTGTTCCCAGTTTTGTTTCCTGGGAAGGGAGCAAAGGGAGCTGTCCTTCTCTCTTCTGCCCATGGTGTTTATTGCCACAGCTGAAACAGATGAGTACAAATATTTATTTCTGCCTCCTGCCCAAATTAGGACAGCGATTTTACCTGTAATCCACCAGGCTAAAGCAGTTGGAGCGTCATGAAAATGCAAAGGCTCTGAGTTTCCCCGTGCCTCTGCTAATGTCAAATCTTCATGGGAATTGAGTTCCCAGGACAAAGGAGCTGTCAGATGAGTGCTGATGCTCCATTAATGGCAGGGTAGGGTGACCCACCCCTGCGTGTCAGCATTGTTGCTGAGGGAAACACGGCGACAAACCCATAATCACCTTTCCTGCATCTCTCCCACCAACACCTCGTTTAAGTATATATTTGTCTGCTGATTGATCACAGGGTTTTTTTCACTGCACACATTATCCTGCTGAGTGCTTCACATTCTCACTATTCATTGGAGTTTCCACACGATGCTCATCACAGAACAGGAGGTAAATTGGGGCTGCAATGATAATTCTCCACAGAGTCCCCATCCTCATCTTCTTGGGGGATCGGCAGGACCTGATCTCCCAAACCACCCTGGCAGTTCTGAAAAAGCCCAACCACATCTTTGCTCCCTAATTTGTGCTGGGGAAGAGAAGAAGAAATGACATTTCATTCAAACTTCACCTGAATGACAGGACAAAGGGGAATGGGTTCCCACTGGCAGAGGGCAGGGTTTCACTGGATATGAGGAAGAAATTCTTAATTGTGAAGGTGGTGAGGCCCTGGCACAGAGAAGCTGTGGGTCCCTGGAAGTGTCCAAGGCCAGGTTGGACAGGGCTTGGAGCAGCCTGGTATCCAAGGAAAGCGTCCCTGTCCATGGCAGAGGTGGGATGAGATGGTTCTTAGGGTCTCTTCCAGCCCAAAGGACTCTAAATCTGCTCCTGGGTGGGGATTTCTGCAGTGGAGACCACCATACATCAAAGGCATTTTGCAGGAAATCAAAGTGATCATCACCACTGTCTCCATCTACCATGAAAGGGAGCACTTCACACATAGTTTGCAGTGCAGAACGTGTTAAAACAGCAGGGTGAACCAGAGTTAATTTTTTGTCAAGGTTTATAGATTGACTGGTGAGGTGAGAGCGGGGTCATCTTGGAGATGGCTGCAGCACATCAGCCTCGCTTGAACGTGTGAGTTTTAATGGCTTAATCCACCCTTCAGTCACAGGGACCAAGCCCAGGCTGGTGGGAGATGCACAACAGCTCATCAGCAAGGAGAAAACACCCCAAACTGGCACTGAACCCAGAAAGTTTCATGTTTAGCAGAGACCCTGAACCTCCGGGGTAATCTGTCTTGGATAAGAAAGCAGAACCCAAGAAAAGTTCAAAGTTTTGTGTCCATTGCAAAGACAGCTCATCACTGAGGCTGATACCTGCTCATGCAGAGCTGGCTGCTGACAATAAACATTTAAACACAGGCTGAGCACACCCAGATCCATGGACTGCTGTAATTCATTAAACAAATGTTGGGTTTAATAGCCCCGTGTCCAAAGCTGGTGCCATGGATGTGCTCAGCTGTGAAATATGCTGTGGAAGTCATTGCTTTGCAAAGGGCTCTAGAAATCTGCTTTCTATTAACATAAAATGGGTTTACTGCAGAAAAATCTCTGGGATCACATTTTTCTCTCAATTATCCCTTCTCAGTGGGATTCCTTGAGGTTTGTGCCGGGTAACTGAGATGTGTCTAAGCTGGGGGGTTTGGAGCTGGGGTTTGTTTTGATCCATTAAGCTTGTATCTCGCCACAGTGATGTAATTCTCCCAGTCTGAGACACTTTATAAACATTAATGGGTTTGTTTTCATGGTCCCCAGGGATGTGCAGCACAGGAAGGTCGCCAAGACCATTTTACCCTCACAGAGAGAGAGATGGGGAAATGTGGCAAGAGATAAACTGAATATTCACTCAAAATTTAAACCTGTCCATCCTTAGCTGTGTTTAATTCAGTTTTAATAACTTATAAGTTAGTAACTATAACTTAGTTATACGTTTTAATAACTTATTAGTTTTAATAACTAATAAGTTATTACAGCAGTACCTACCACATCAGCAAGGTTTGCATAAAGATGCTGCTGAGGAAGGAAAGAGTTGGTGCTCTGTATTTTATGAGTGAGAGGGGTGTAAAATGCAGTTATAAATACGCCTTTGCAGAGGGGAAAAAATAAATTAATAGATATTAACAACTGTGGAAGCCTTGATGGGAATTATTTAGTGGAGATGTGCTGGAACAGACCGGAATGTGCTTTTCCTGGGGATTGCTGCTGAAGTTTCTGCTGTTTCTGCTCTCTTGGGCTGGATTTTCTTGGTGATAAAGAGCCACAGAGATGCCTCTGGTGATATTTGGAAGGGGCCAATTGGAAGCTGGCCCTACAGCATGCCAGGGCACAACAAACCCGAGGCACAGAGCAAAAATCCCACTTTGGAGATCATTTTCCCATCACAGAGGGTCCATTTTTGAGGATGTACTGAAGGAAGCTGGTGTTACTCACAGCTCCTTCAGCTGGGAATTGTTCCTGCAAACAGAGATACATGGAGCAGATGAGAAATTAATGTAAATATACAGACAGAAGGCAATTTTTTTTGGAGGAAGTGAGGCAGAGGCAGATAAAGAGCGATCAGCAGAATTTACATAAGCCTTCCCCATCACAGAGGTCATCATTCTGCAGGATGACACATGGAAATTCATTTTTATTAAATTCTGGATGATTATTTAATTGGAAAAAGAAGGATTTAATTGAATCAAGTCAAAGGGCCCTATTAGATTACGTTCAACCTTAACACAGAAGGCTTTTCCCATTTAGTTAAACTGGTTCCTTTGCATATTGTACATATTAAACTATAAAAAGTGGTAATCTGAATAGCAAATTAAAGGGTTTGGAAGGCCTGAATGGTACTCATGTGCTTCTCAACCCTTTTTCATCTTCTAAATCTTCTCAAATTCCCTTTACTGCGCTCCTTAGGCTGTAACAAGAGCAAAGATGAGGGGTGGAACTCTCAAGCCTTCCTCTATCCCTGTTTATTCCATTTACACACTCAAGGCATGGCCTGCCTGGGTGTGATGGCACTGCCAGAGCACATTGCCCAAAACTGAGGGTGTTCTCCAGCTTTTCAAGGCTCCCCTTGCAGCACCTGAGCAGATGCTGAGTGTAGCAAGGTTGAATGAAGATTTGTGACTCACTGGCATTGACTCAGGTTTCCCTTGTGTCCTTAGGAAATATTCCCAATCTCTTCATGCCTCATCTGCATGGCCAGGGACTGCCATCCCTCTGGGACACAGACTCCTTGCAGAGCTGTCAACTTCCTGGTAAAAGCTGGAATAAAAAAACAAAATTTAAAAAAAACATCATCAAAGCAACTTTGGGAAATAATGTTTCTAATTTTGTGTATTTCATTAGCTTTTAATTTCAATTTTTTTCTTAATTCAAAACTAAAAGGAGTAAGGGATGGAGGCACAATTAATTTCCTCAAGTTTCATTTCATCCTAATTTTGAGGTTTCCAGCAAAGGCTTGGCCTTCTGACTGGGAGCTGGCACAACCCAGCTGGGTTGGGAATTTCCCATCCTTGTGCCTTTCCTCTGGCTGATATTGCTGGGACACTCTGTGCTCCTGCCAGGAGGAAGCTCAGAGAAATCAAATTCTGCTCTGAGAGACCAAAATCAATTTTAATGGATCCAGCTGTTCCCCAGGAAGGATAAGAGGAGGCATGGGAAAGGGGAGAAAAACTTCCAAGATCTCTTCAGGGGATTCCAGGAAGGCTTGAAAGTAGTAAGGAAAGTTTTTAGAGTGAGGTTTTTAACTTCCCATGAGGCCCCAGCCAAACTTTAGGACACATTTTTTAAATAACCACGTGCTAATGTAGAAATTCTCTTTGTCAGTAAATTTTAAAAATTCCAGCTCTGACAGTGCAGCAACTCAAGCAGTCTGTTATTAAAGTTAGATTGAGTAAGAAACATCATTTGGAATTTGCCTTAGCAGCTAAATGGGTTCTTGGAAGGTTCAAATCAGCTTTAACCTGATTTTTTTATGATAAAAAAAAAAAAAAAACAAACGTGCTGGTACTTTAAAGCCAAGTTCCTTTTTGCTGAAGCTTTACTTTTATTCAAGTGCAATGAGGAAGTTTTGCATATCCAGGACTGGGATTGCACACTCAGGTTATCTGGTTACATACATAATTCTCCCATTTGCAAACACACTTTGCAGCACATGCTCATGCAAATTAAGTATGAAACTGGGCATTTATCTTGATTAGAATTCAGTTGCTTTATAGACTTGCAGAACTTTATCTCACTCAGGGATGGCTGTAGAGATGATGGAGAAAGAATTTCAAAAATTGCATTTATTCTCCTTGTGGGTTGTTTGCTGGCCCTCTGGGGATTCATTAAGGCAAACAGACCTTTCCACTGACATTCTGAGTGCCCTGCTCCAGCACCCAGCTTGGGCTGCAGACACTGCTGGAAACTCTCTGCCAGAAATAACTGTCCCTTGCAAAAGCCACCATTTCATGGAGTAAATGCTAAATTTTCTCTGGTTTACAATATCCAGATGGATTGATCCAGGTGGATGTAAGGACTGGATGCCACTTGGCCAGGACTCATTCCTTTTGACTCTTGGAGAGCTGGTTGTACCCAGCATCCAGATCAGACCTGAGGGTCTGGGGGATCCTGACTGCTCTTGTTGATGTTTCTCAGCAGACTGAAAAAGCAGATTTTCCCCATTTCTGTCCCCAGAAGCTGCCTGGGGACTCTGCACAGCAGAAAGCTCCTGCAGAGCCCCATCCCTCAGTCCCTGGCTGTGTGGGGTGGTGGGATGCTCCTGCTTTTCCTCAGGTCCAGCCTCTCCTGGAGCCATCCCTGCAGCTCTCAGGAGCAGGAGCCTTTTTTATCCTTTTTACTGCATTTTGGATCAGGGCTCTGCAGTGCCAGTGCTGCACAAGGACACCCTGAAGTTCAAAGAACTGCCCCAAATTCTCAGTTCAGCCAAAAGCCTGCATTTAGGCAAATATCAGAGGCTTCAGCAAATTATGCTGGGCTTTACTCACAGATCATGATTTTCTCTGGCTTCCCCCTAACAAGAGTCCAGGCTCAGCATCCTGGCTCCTTCCTGTGCTTCCCACACCACTCCTGTTCCTGTGAGCCTCCCACCCCACTGCCATGGGGGCTCCTGCCCAGCTCCTAAACCCATTTGTGAACTTTTCCAGGTACGGGTGGCTCAGGTGACAACTCCCAGCACGGCTGCCTGCAGATTTTGGGATGCAGGGATGGAGTGGGGGGGTACAGCCACATGGACCATGGTCTCCAAAGCATCCCCGTCCATGGGGCTTGGTGTGGTGGAAGGTGTTGGAATGAGACAATCTTTAAGGTCTTTTCCAACATAAATCACTCCGATTCTACAATTTCACTTCAGTGAGGATGAAGCCATCTGCAGGGCTGCCAGGGGCAGGGTGGCAGCTCTGCAGGCTTGCTGCAGCCCTGGCAAACACACAAGAGGATCCCTCTGAGGGATGGATAAGGCACAGGGAAACATCCGCGCTCCCTCTAGCAGTCGCCAGCGAATGGATGATACCAATAATTCTCGATTTTTCACCCTGGGTTCGTGCCACGTGAACCGCCACTGTCAGAGCTCCTGCACTAGCACTGCTGCAGTGCTGACAGCGCTCAGGTCCCTCTTTCCCCCCGCCCCAAAATCCTTGCAGGGCGATTTTTGAACCCGTTTCCCTCCACCTGCTGCAATAGCTGCCGGGCACGGGGGGTGAACCCGAGCTCAGCCAGCAGAGCGGTTCTCCCCCGGTGCCATTGTGAGCTCCCGGCGGGCACTGCCGCATCCCCCGGCACCCCCGAACCCGCCGGGGCTGCGGGGGGGTCTCGCCCCCGGTCCCGCAGGCTCCCCCCGCTCCTCACGGGAGGGACCCGCCCGCCGCAGCCGCGCTCCCGCCGCGATGCCCTCGGCCGAGCTGCCGCCGCCCCGGCCCTGCCCCGGCTGCCGGGGGGGCAACAGGTAGGGGGTACCGGCACCCCCCGCACAGCCCTTGTGTTTCCCTTGTGCCCCCTCCGCATTTCCCCTCACAGAGCCCCTCTCCCCTTTGCGCTCCCCTTCCTTTGTCCCCCTTCGCAAAGCCCCCTCCCTTTGCACCCCCTCGCACAGATCCCTCTCCCCTTCCCCTCTGGGATCCCCCTCCCCCGGCACGGAGCCCCCTCCCCTTTGTCCCCCCGGCCGAGCCCCCCTCGCACCCTCCCAGCCCCCTCCCCTGGCGCCGCCCCCTGGCGCCGCCCACTCCCCTCTCGCTGCTCCCCTCCAGCCGCCCCTGCCCCCTGCCCAGCCCAGCCCCGCACAGCCCCTGCCCGCCCCCCGCCGCTCCCTCTCTCACCTCTCTCTCTCTCTCTCTCTCTCCTCCTCTTCTTCCTCCCTCCCCCCAGGCCAAAATCCTGCACATGATGGACGACAACAAGCAGCTGGCGCTGCGCATCGACGGGGCGCTGCAGGCGGCGGGCCAGGAGGTGACGGCGCTGCGCGCCGAGCTGGCGGCCACCGGCCGGCGCCTGGCCGAGCTGGGCAGCAGCGACCCGGCCATGGAGCACGGCCCGCACGGCGCTCAAGGTGGGTCCCGCCGCGGGCAGGGGGCGAGGGGGCTGCGGGCAGCCACGGGGGGACCCTCCCGGCCGCCGCCTCCGCTCGCTGTTATTGTCCATTGTTTATTTTTGGGGGTGCCCGGCGCGTCCCGTTGCGGGTTCGGAGCGGGGTCCGTCCCTGCCGCGCTGGGCTCCGGCAGCCCCGGCATGAGGAGGGACCCCCGCCCCAAATGCTCGCAGCCCCCCGCATCCTCCGCCAGCATCGCCGCCCCCTCTGTTCCCATCCCCTCGCCGCACCCCGCCCCGAGGTTCCCCCCGGCCGGCTCTCCCCGGTAATCCCGCGCCCTCAGCCGGTTTCGTAATTCGGTAGGAAAGCAGCCATGTTACCGCCGCGATCCGCGATCCACGATCCGCGCTCCGGCCCCGGGGCTTGGACTGGCCCGGGGCTCGGACCGGCCCGGGGCTCGGACCGGCTTCGAGCTGGAACCGGGCTGCGGGGCTCGAACCGGCCCGGGGCTCGGTCCGCCCATGGAGCCCACCCCGAGCCCCGGCACCCCCAGCACGGCTGGGGGCAGGCTCGGACACCCCCTGTGCCAGGCACACCCCCCGTGCCCCCCGCATCCCTGCAAAGTTGTCTCCGGAAAGCGGGGTGCAGGGGGAGCGGGAAGAGACTTTGTGTGGTGCTTAAGGAACTGAGCCCGAATCGCTCCTGTAGTACTCGTGGTGTTCTCGCCAGGCTGAAATTCAGTTTCCTGTTAATCAGAGTGTGTTGCCATCGCTGATACGTTTTTATTTGAATGCTTTTGTGTTTTAAGGTTTAAATTTCCCCAATAATTACAGGCTTGCATGACAGTTTACCCCGAGCAGCCTTGATGTCAGAACAAAAATAGTGCGAGCCCTCCCCTTTCCCGATAACTGAATTTACACCTGTGTGATAAAAACGTCAGTAGCTGTTATTTACTCGTTACTTATTTACTGTATCCCTTGGTAGGGTGGTTCGGCGCTATTTTAAATAACAGTTGCGTTTTGGTGAAGCTCTTTAAGGCTAGCATAGCATTTGGCGGGGCATAGCTGCTGCCGGCAGGATGTAATCATGGAATTACAGAATCATAGAACACTTTGGGTTGTAAAGGATCATAAAGATCATCTTGTTTCAATCCCCCTGCCATGGCTGGAACTGATTGGATTGCGTTGCCGGTGTGTTGTCGTTGGTGGCAAACTGATTTAGAGGGATTCATTAGTGGTTTTATTCCATCCAGCTTGTGTTTCACTGTTTTGGTAGTGGGGGTGTGGGGTGTGAATTCCACTCACCCAGCTGAGTTTCCCGGTGGCTGTGGGGATGTAGGAAGTGAAGTTACCTGTGTGGCCAGGGATTTTCTGAAATGCTGTGCAGAGGCTGGGATAATCTCAGCCACCCTCTGCCGTTCACCACAGCCAGGCTACTGAGGGCTCTTTTGCTTTTATAAAAATCTGCTGAAAGGGCAGAAGGAGATGATGCCAGCCTCCATCCTCCCCTGCGGAGCTGGGGCATCAGGAATGCAGATGGTGACACGATGTACAGGGCATGCATGTGGAAATGCAGGCTTGCAGCCAGGAAAGCAGGTAAAGCCCTTCAGCTGCTCGTGCTCACGCTGATTTCTGTGTGTGTTCAGTGTTTGCTTTCGTTTCCTCTCCAGGACACTTCTGGGGGGATTCACGTTTCTGCAGCGAGTCCTGGCAGGGGACAGGGGGGTGTGTTCTCTGAGGTTAGGGCTCTTTTTGTTTTCCTCAGAGGTTTTCTAATCTGTTGAGTGATGAAAAAAACCTCCTCTTTGTGTTCCTTTACTATCAGCGTGCTGGAAAACAGTTGGTGCCCTGTAAAGGTGCCAAAGAAATGTGCTCAGTTCCCCAAAGCCTGCGTGTTTGTGCTTATAACTCTGATTACACCTGCTTTGGAGCTGTGGGGTCCTTGTGATGGGGAGAGGGGGAAGAGTGGCCCTGGAGGAGCTGGATGTGACAGTGGCACCTGCAGCTGGAGCTGCTGGAGGGTTTGCTCCATCTTCCCCCTGTTTAAGCTGAGAAATTTGGCTCGGCACGCTGATGACTCGGAGTGAGGAGAAAGGACGCTGCCACAGCAAGGTGTGACTCCGTGGCCTCGTGGCTGTCAATGAGTCTTTGTCTTTCCCCATGAATTTAATAAGCTGTTATTAACTCTGTGATGTATCCAGCCCTGTGCCACTGGTGTTGTAACAGAAGTCAATCAGTTCAGTGGGAAATTGTATCTAAAGTGTGTTTTGTCTGTCATGCTTAGGGAGGAAAAGGGGGAGAGTACTTGATCTCTGCAAAACCCACCGAGGAGATTCACTCTGCTTTGTGTTTCCTCCCTAAGTTTGGTACTATTGTTTATATGCTGCCATAAATGCTCTCCTACATCACTCTGTGTTTGTGTAGACAGGCCCAAGATATCTATAGTGAGCCATATGCTTTTCCTCAAGGATTCTGAGACGACGTTCAGAAGGATGGGGTGAAAACAAGAATCTCTGAATAGCTCTGCTGTTGTGTGTCTCCTAAGTAGGAGGGCTGCCAAGCTGTTTGATTTATGCAAATGCATTAAAGGCAGGCAGGAGGATGGGGAATAGGGTGGCAGGAGGATGGGGAATAGGGTGGCAGCCTGCAAGTGCAGATTTGGGGTGTGCTGGTGGTGCTCAGTGGCAGGGGGGTGTGTGCTGGGTTCTGCTTTGGTCCAGGAGGAAAAGCCTGTGGTGGAATCATCAGGTCCCTTTGCTTGTAGAGTCCCAGAATGGTTTGGCCTGGAAGAGACTTTAAAGATCATCCAGTTCCAACCCTCTGCCACAGGCAGGGACATCTTCCACCATCCCAGGGTGCTCCAGTCCCCATCCAGCCTGGCCTTGGACACTTCCTGGGGTCATGGGGCAGCCACAGCTTCTCTGGGCACCCTGACAGGGGAGAATTCCTTCTGTGTGGTGGGCAGAGCTCACGATCTCAGTGCTGCAGGCAGCTGCTCCAGGTCAGTCCCAAGCTGTATGGAAGGAGGTGAATGTGTGTCTCTGTGCCACGCTCAGTCAGTAATTAATACTGAGTATGTCAGATGTGTTATTTGTGTAATTATGGTGCAGCTTGAGACAGCTGGGGGTAATAACTCTGCCCCTTTTGTGCACTCTGAGACTTTTTTCCTGCTACAATGGGCTGCTTTTACCGTGGCAAGGTAAGTTTTGAGGGCCTCTTTTCTGTAATTTTAATCAAAACTGAAAGAATTCTGCAAAGAGGGGGAGCAGGACGGTGGGTGTGTGTAGGTAGGCAGGAATGGAACTTGTCCATTGTTACAGTCCTTAGCCTGAGTGTTAATCATTCAAACCTCTCAGCCCTGACAATCTCCTTTAACCAGTGAGTGAGCTGGGAGAAGTATTTTGGCTGCAGCCTCTGTCTAAACTTGGATGCAGATCAGGATGGAAATCAATACTTCGTGTCCCCAGCTTTTAGCACAGCAATTACAGGCAGCACTGGTAACATCTCTGCAGCTGTGTGTCAGCACCTCGTGTTGGAATCCCTGCTTGAATTTGTACTGCTTGAGTTGATTGTGAGCAGAGATGTGCCCAGGGATGCTGGTAATGAGAGAGGGGATGCAGCAGAGCATTGTGGAGGGTCCATGCTGAGCTGGGAGCCCTGTCCATGCTGCTGCACCTCTGGGCTTTTGGCTTCAGAACCTACAGAATCACAGGGTTGGAGGAGACCTTCAAGATGATCGAGTCCAACCCATTCCCAACCCCTCAACTAAACCCTGGCACCCAGTGCCACATCCAGGGATGGTGACTTCACCACCTCCCTGGTTCCTGGAAATTCCCCAAATTCCCCCAAATTCACAGAATTCCTCCAAATTCTCAGAATCACCAGGTTGGAAGAGATCTTCAAGACCACTGAGTCCAACCCAGCCCCAACACCTCAACTCAACCCTGGCACCCAGTGTGCCACATCCAGGCTTTGTTTTGATGGTGACTCCACCACCTCCCTGGGCAGCCATTCCAGAACTTTATCACCTTTCTGTAAAAAACTTTTTCTTAATATCCAACCTATAAATTCACCTGTATTTTCAGCAGTTTGGTTTAGAGCAGTATCCGTGTGGAAAGCTGAAGTCTGGTGATGCCTTGCCATGCTGCATCAGGTGTTTGGTCCATTCAGCCTTGTGTTTTTGCTTTAGTCTCCTTCCCACATTAAATGGAAAACACCTTAATTAATTAATGTTGGTAAAGTGCTTGAAGATGTAACACGCAATCAATGGCTGAGTGTTGTTAATAACACCTCACTCAGCGTTTGGTTTATCTCATTGCTGATTTCAGACCATGCTGGCACACTGTGATCTCTGTCTCCTGGCCTGTGGTGGTGAGGATTGGTGGGGTTTGCCATGGATGCTGCCAAAATCCAGCTGGGGCTGGGGCAGGAGCTGCACCCTGCTCCTGCAATAAATAGAGTTGCTCTTTGCTGTGCTGGGATCTCAGCACGTGCAGCATAAGAAAGATCTCAGTTGTATCTTGGGATGTGGAGATGCCAAGGGGCTAGAAGGACCTTTCTGCTCATGACAGCCTAAAATAGAGTTTTTTTCTTTTTCTCCTTGATCTCAGTATCCTTTCATAGCTACAATACAAGGACTTTGACTTTTGCCCGGGAGGCAATCAGTTACCTCTGTGCTGTTGCTATTTTGTGAGTAATCATCTCTGGCTGTTGAAAATGTACCATTTTCATCTCTTCAGAAATCTTCCCTGCTATTTGTTCTTCCAGAGCTGGAGAGCTGATACTGTAAAGAAGCCTGAGGAATTTGGATGCTGCTGCCCAGTTGGGCATTGGGAGCATTTTTGTACCATGCTTATCAGCAGATCAAGGTCTTGCTGTACTATTACTCTTTCTAATAATTTCCTACTTTGTTTCCCTTTGTCCTGCGTAGTTCAGGGAGCAACTTGTTTCATGCTCTAAAACAATTGCTTGTTCTGGGAAATAAATCTGTGCTTAGCAGTGTTCCCATGGCTGCTTTGGACACAGGGAGCTGCCTGCTGATAACACACCAGGTCCTTGCTGTATCTTAGGCTTTGAAGATGTTCATTTAAGTATCTTTTTTGCAGCTTTCCTATTCAAAAGCCTCATCTGGCATGGTTAACATAATATTTAGATTCTCATTGCTTTAGGCTTTGTCCAGGAGAGTTAAAATGAAGCTTCTAAGGATGAGTAAGCTCAAATTAACTGAAGTTGAAGGAGGACTTAATCCAGGGCTTTTGACTCACCAGTTTGAAATATAACCATGAAAATGGTGTTAGATTTGCAGGTGGGCAGAGGGACATAGGAATAAGTCTCAGTCTTAAATTGGGGAGGATTAGATATGATTTTGTTGGTTGTGTTCAGGCACTCAGATATTCACTGGTGGGGCTGGGTGTCATCCAAGAGGACAGTCTGTCCTCTTGTTACTTATTCTTTTTCCTCCACAGATAAATCAGTGGACTTGGTGTTCTCTGTCCCTGGGGCTGAATATGGAATTCTCTGAGATGCCAAAAGAGGCTTTGCAGCCTTGAGCAGGAGCTCCTGGCCCAGCCTTGGGGTGCAAACACCTTTCCTTGAGTGGTGCCTTCTCCTCTCTGTGCTTCAGGTACCTCACTGTACGCCAGGCAATGAGCACTAGCATGATGCAGAGCAAAACTTCAGCCTCCACCTTGTTAAAATTCAATCCTCAGGATTTCTCATGCCAGCAAAGCGTGAGATCAGTGCTCTGACACAGCATCTGCAGAACTCTGTGCTCATAACACAGGGCAGCAGCTACACAGAAAACCCCAGGGAATCAGTCACATTTTTCAGTCTGCACCCTCACCCTTGGGATGCTGAAGGCTCAGGGGGTTGCTTCTTGTTGCTTTGCAATCCCTTCCTGGTTTTCATTTCTGTGCTGTTTTACTTGAGCCTTTTTGGGGGATGTTTTTGGATATTGAGATGAATTTTGTGGCACCTCCAGCTTGATTATTTTGGTGTTTGGAAAATGTGTCCTGTGGTAGCAGGAGGTGGGATGGGTTTAGCTTTTTTTAAAGGAAAAAGAAGCAGTCCCAGCAGAATATGGAAGTGGAATAAATGCTTTTGAAAGCTTTGAAGCCTTTTCTGTAGTCAGTTTGTCTGCAGGATGGGTTGAGATTTTTTTAAGGAAAAAGAAGCAGTCCCACCAGAATATGGAAATGGAATAAATGCTTTTGAAAGCTTTGAAGCATTTTCTGTAGCCAGTTTGCAGGAGTTGCAAAGGTGAAGAAAATCTCTTCCTGAGGTTTTCCTTCTGCACCCAATGGTAATTGGAGGTTTGGGGATGTCATGGTGAGGGTCTCCAGAGCAAAAGGCTAAGGTTGAATGTTGGGAATGGGTTGAGATCTGAGGGGAGCTGAGGTAGCAGAGGCTCTCCAGGAGGAAAATCCATCCCTGCAGAACAGCTTTGCAGTGCTATTGGCCATGATTGAGCGTGACACTGGCTCCCAGGGGTATCCTATCCCCCTCAGCCCAGCTCTAGCTTCCATAATCTGATAAATTACTGATTCCCTAATCTTGTTAGTGCTCTCCTTGCCCAGATCCCTGCAAGGAGCTCTGGGATGGGGACAGAGCTGCCCACAGGTGATTCTGGCTGCTGTTTCCCACCCAGACTCAGTGTGGGTGGCTTTTGGGGTCAGGTTTCTGGTTTTCAACTGGGCTTGATAAAGTGATGTGTCTGTGTCTGAAAATTGCTGAACTGCAAAGCCCTCTCTGCCTTGGAGTGCAGGAGAGGAGCTGCTGCAGCAGAGAAATGTTTTTGCACAGAGCAATTAGTGAGAAATGGGTTTTTGTCAGGAGGATTTCTGACACTTGCTTGGTGGGAGAGCTGCAGTGGGCAGGGCTGGGTTTGCACAGAGAAATGGGAAAAGCTCTTTTGCTGTTGCTTCTCAGATATGTGGTCAGGCACAGATTTTAAGTATATGAGGCTGGAATTTGCTTTCAGATCACTTGGACAGTGGGAAAGGAGCAGAAGTGCCTACAGAAAGCTGAAGGGGAGTGTGGTGGGATCCTGGATCTCCTGTGGGCTGAAACTCAGCAGTTTTGGGGAGGATCAGCCTTATCATTGAAGAAGGAAGAGGGACTGAGTGATGCTCTGCTATCATGTGGTCCAGCTCTGCGCTTATCTTGTCTTGGAGAATCATCCTCATCCCTTGCTGCCTCTGCAAATGTTTTTTCTGGAAGGAGCATGTCTTCTGAGGGCATCCATAAATCCATTTCTCATCATTTTTGGTCCTTACAGAGTCATTCTGGCTCACGTCTTTTCATGCCACTTCTTCCTCTCAATTAAGATTTCACAGATTTTAGAGGCTGTATTGGGAACTGAGCCTTTGGGTTTATCTGACAGGGAGCTGATATGTCACAGCCTTTCCTGCTGCTGTCCTGTGCCATCTCCTCTTTGTTGTCTCACTTTGCTGGGTGGCACCTGGGGGAGAATCCCAAACCTTTCCATCACCACCTTTTTCATAGAAAGTGTGTCCTCCCTCAGTGGGGAGTTAAATTAGAAAGCAGCATCTATTGGAGGTGGGGAAATTGTTGTTTGGTGTGAATTTGTGGGATGTAAAGAGAATAAGGGAGTACAATGATGGTCTGATGCCTATCTGCAGGTTTTGCTCTCTTTTTTGCAGCAGCAATGAAACCATGAGAGCTGACATGGCTGGGAAATGGATTTTGCAGGAAAGGTGAAACAGAGCTTGTTCCTCTGCTCCAGCAGATTGAGGCCATTGCCTGTGTTTGAAACTGAGAACCTGAAACTTGAACCTTTTGAGTTTCCTTTGCCTTTTAATTCTTATCAAATCATGCTGTTTGCAGAAGTGGACTCTCATTGCTGTTTAATTTCAGCCAGAACATGAACTTGCTGACTGCTCCCTCAGTCCCTGGACAGCTGGGGAGTTTTCCAGTGGTGAGGGAGAGAGCACATGATGGAGATGATGGAGGATGAAGGCTGGCAGAGCATCCACACTGCTCCAGCCTGTTGCTTTTAACTAAACTGTGCACATCCTCCTTGGAAATCCACTGGGAAAAGCAGCACAGGATCCCTGCTGGTCATCATCAGCTCAGTGGGGACCCAGAGCTGGGACTGGGCAGCAGCCATGCCATGGCCAATCCCCCAAAATCAGCTTCCTTGCTTTCTTTTAACAGCAGAATATCCCAAAATGCTTAGCTTTGGCCTTGTCTGCTTTTTCAGGCGTGCACAAGAGTATCTCATAAACTTAAAGGCTGAGTTAAAAGCTATTTGTAAGATTCTGCTTTTTGGTTTGAGTGGTTTCTGCCCTCCCATCATAAAATGGTATTTTTTTTTCAGGGTATTTCCAAGTGTTGTAAGATACAGTTGTGGGTCGAAATTTGCTGCAGGCACACAAGCACAGGAAGTGTTTGCCTGTTTTCCAGGGAGATTTGCTCTATTAGGGGTGGAAAGCAAAGCAAATTGATTTGAGGAATAGATTTGAGGAACTTTTGATGCTAAAGATTTAGATAGTCTAGACATTCCCTTAATCTGCAGAAGGGGAACAGTAACACGTTAGAAGAAAGCTGGAGGTCTGCTCTTTTAGGTTTAGGTTTTAGTGGACCATACTGAGATTTTCAGTAGGAAAATCTCCAAGTGCAGGTGCCCTGTGATGTGGGAGGCAGGAGGGCACAGCAGTGATGCTGGAGGAGACCTTGAGGGATCTGTTCCCATCCTGGAGCCCTGTCCTTCTCCTCAGCAAGGGTGTGAGGATGAGCAGAGCCCGGTTCAGAGTTTCTTGTTGGGCTTTTGATTCTCCCTTGGAGCTGAACAAAGTCTTTGTGTGATTTGCTATAACAGCAGCACATTGAGAAAACAGATTCTGGATGGTAAAATATTCTCTCTCTCTCTCTCTGTGTTCATCATTGTTTGTTCTAGCCTTAAATGCACCCAATTATTTGCTTTTATGTTCATCAATTATTGCATTATCTGCTCCAGCAGAACCTGTTGTTTTATCCACCACAGATTCTTAACATTAATTCCTTGACCTTTTATATCCCCTCTAGTATATCCAGAGCTGCTAAATGGCTTTGCCCAAATCTGGTTTTTTTTCCCTGCTGAAGTGATGGCTCAGGCAGGAGCAGAGGAACGATTTCAGGTGTGCTCCCCACCACATTTGCATTGTGTAATTGAATCTGCAAAGATCCTTTTTGTCATCCTTGGGAAGGGAGCTTGTTTTAAAGCCACACAGGGTTCGCTCAAATGAGCTTCAGTTTCCTGCATGATCTCGTTTCGTGGTCAAGAGAGGTCCAGAACTGACAGCTCAGGGTGAAAGGGCTGATTAATGGGGTTCTTAAATTTCCATGAAAAGCAGAGGGAGGTGGTGAGGCCAAAGCTGTGCAGCTCCTGTGAGGAGAGCTTTGAAAAAACCTCATAGTGAAACCACAGAAAGGCCACATATTTAGTGAAAAAGCTGTATTTAACATCAAAAACTTCTGGTTTGGGGTAGCACATTGCAATATAAGCAGAAACTTTGTGAGATTTATTAACTAGAAAGTGGCCAGGCAGTTGTGTTGGCTTCAGGATGGATTCCTGCAGTGCTGCTGTGCATGGATCTTTGGGTGGGTGAGGCAGAACTGGGAACAGAGGAGCTGGGTGGATTGTCACCACAAGGGTCCCCTTGTGGGATGTCCCCAGCCCTGTCTGCCCCGTTCAGGAGCTGCTGAGTGCATCAGAGGGAGGCACCAGGGTGAGCAGGGCGTGCTGGAACAGGGCTGAGGAGCTGCCACCCTGCCCTGCTCGCCCATGTTCTCATGCCCTTGTCATTGCCCGGCTTGGCTCCAGCTCTGGGACTCACTCACGCTCCCAGAAGTGCTCACAAGTTGTTTGAGCCCTGCTGGAGCTGTGGAAGGTCTGCAGTGCCCCCAGGCAGCTGCCACAGGTGCTCCAAGGGTGGCACCGACAACAATCTGCTGTTCCTTTTCCGAGGAAGCACTTTGCATTTTGCCACCTTTGCAGAGGTCCTTTTTATGTGCCTCTCCTCCTTGGACATGCATAATTTCCAGGGGATTTGGGTAAATGATGTAATTTAACACATCTCCTGTGCCCTGCTTATCGCTGTCATTCCTGAGTGCACTCATTAGGGAGCAGTTTGATTTTGGGTGTAATTCCTCTGACAGGCACATTTACTGAACATCTTTGATTCAGCATTTCACGTGTGGCAGGATTAATGGAAAGCACTTTACTAAAGAGGTTTGAATACCTTGTAGGTTCCTTGAAGATTTTTTTTTTTCACCATTTAAATGGAGCTGAATTATCTTGGGCTGGGTTTTTTTATGCTGTTGTGGTTTGTGGACTGAAGTGTTTCCTCTGCTGGGGTGACTGTAGGTCCTGGAAAGAGGATGCAGAATCTGGATGTATGATTACAATTATATTTGTTTTATTTTGGTTGGGGAAACATGAATAAAAAAGCCTTGAGAGCTCTACCTGTTAATTAGTATGACAATGCCGTGGTAAGGACCACTTTGCAGGATTAAAACCCCATTTTCAGATAAGCATTAACTGTGCTTGCTGGCAGATGAACAATGCAGATAATGCCCAGGAGCAGGGCTGGCTGGGCTGTCAGTGACAGCCTGTCCATACTGGGATGGCAGCACAGGTCCCTTTGACCTCATCACCGTGTTCAGTCAAACCTGGCTCTGCACAGACATTTCCCAGTGGATTGGAATATTGTGCAGGGAGAAATCAAGTCAATCCTTCATGGTGAGACCCTTTAAGGGTAGCCTTGGGAGCAGTAAAAGCAGTGTTTACACCCTTGAGATGTAAATTTGCAGGGCTGTGCCTATTTTAGAGCCCTTATCAACCTCCTGATACACCTTGTTCTTAGACGTGTGGGACTTGGTGCTGCTGCCAAGGTTTCTCTGATTCTGAAGGCTTGTTTCCACCCTTTGGTACCACCTTTACACCAGGAGGTGGCTCAGGGTTAGGATTAAGAGAATTTGGTATGAGGAACGAGATTTTTGCTGCAGTGGATCCTGTCCCTTGTCAAGACACAAATTTGGCTTTGGCTTTTGGGTTGGGGTTCCTGCTGCAAGAACCTGCCCAGAGTCACCTCAGCTGGGCTCTGGAAGTCACCCAGATGCTTTCAAAGCTGCTGGTGTTGGATCCTCCAGGTGTATCAACCTCCTGATACACCTTGTTCTTAGACATGTGGGACTTGGTGCTGCTGCCAAGGTTTCTATAATTCTGAAGAGTTATTTCCACCCTTTGGTACCACCTTTACACCAGGAGGGGCTCAGGGTTAGGATTAAGAGAATTTGGTGTGAGGAACCAGATTTTTGCTGCAGTGGGTCCATCCTGTGAGGCTGGAGAGGACTTGTCCCTTGTCAAGACACAAATTTGGCTTTGGGTTTTGGGTTGGGGTTCCTGCTGCAAGAACCTGCCCAGAGTCACTTCAGCTGAGTGCTGGAAGTCACCCAGATACTTTCAAAGCTGCTGGTGTTGGATCTTCCAACACGTTCTGAGCTGGGAGCAGCTGAACTTCTGGATTCTCTCAAAGGAAGAAAATTATCCAGGCCTTGAAGACTTGCTGTGATTTATTCCGGTCCCTTTTAGTTGCAGCTGTGCATAAGGGCTCCAAATTGAGGGATATTTTGCTGAACTGCAGTTTTTTGTGAGGTAGCTCTCATTTGCTAATTCTTTTTTGGTTGTTTCTGCCGATGTAAGTACAAGCTTATTCTGCAGAGATGTTTTTCATCTTTGCTGGACTTGAATCAGCAAATGAGTGTTGATATCCTTGTGGCAATCTGGTGAGGAGAGGGGAAGCAGAAAAATGAAGTAATTGATTCTCTGAAGATCATTTTGCTTTTTTATATCAATGGCCAAAGCCACTTTCCAAACCAAGTATCTTGAGTAAGAGGAGGGATGGATATTGTTGGCTTCAAGTAAATGAAGTAGGAAGTTATTAAATATACTCTGGTTGCTTTGCAGCATTTTTTTCAGCTTATCTTAACTTTCTTTAAGTGTGTGTGCACAGTTTAGAGGGTAATACCATTAATTAGAACAACAGGAAAGACTAATGTAAGAGTATAACCCTCTTTAGTACGCTGGGTTTATCCCTGATTAGCAGAGCTGCTCTGATCTTATGGAAATCTGTGTACATGTCATTAGGAAAGTAGGATTAAGTGGGTAATTAATAACACCCAAAAGTTTTCATCGTTGAAAATGAGTAAAAAATTGTAAGGAAAATAAACTTTGATTATAGATAACAACATGAAGTTATTTCTTTATTCCAGTCTGCCAGGGAACAAGGGTGGGAAGAGGAGGCATAAGTTACTACATGTGAAAAACGCCAGTCACTTGTTTTTAAAATTTTTAAAGTTTAATAGTATAAGAATAGCAATATAATTAGAGTAAAAATAATTTTGGGCAATTTGGATTAGAACAATATGAGACTATAAAAACAAAGAGTTACAGACAGTCCGGGTACCTTTTTCTGGGCAGCATAAACCCGAAAAATTACCCATGTTAATAAAGGATTAAGCCTTAAAAGCAGCAGCCTGTCGCATATTCATACACCTCATCCATGATGCATAAATTCCATTCAAACACAGGATTCTGTGTGGGCAGTGTCAGCTTCTTCCTCTGAATCCTGACAGCATCTTCAGGGCTGAGCAAGGCAGGAAGAAGTTCATTTCTTCTGATAATGGAGCAATGAATTCTCTTTCTCTGACAGATTCAGGTGTCCTGTGGCTGCTATGTCGCTGCAAGTCCATTCTTTAAAAAAAAGTATCCTACATTGCATAGTTTCTATTTTAACATTATGTTATAACCTAAAACTATATTTAACATGCTACTTAAGAAAATTGCCACAGCATAACTTTCTGACACAACACATATAATATTCATTTCAATATTTGCAAAAAGCCAATCATAAAATCCACATTTTTCACACACAGATGCTATGGCTAAGGCTCAGAGTAAGCCAAGGAGGATTCCAGGGGATTGTCCGGGGTAGTAAACAGCCAAATCTTTCTGAATTTTGCCCAGAATTGTTCTGGGTAAATCCGTGTGTGCTGCAGCAGCTCTGGGCTCCCAGGGACAGGAGGGGTGTGCTGGAGATTGGTGTTACCACAGCAGAGTTGTTCTGGGTTATTGAAAGTGTCCTCACGATGGGTTGCTGGTCAGGCACTGAACTCTGCAGGCACGAGCACGGTGTCTGTCTGTCTGTCTGTCTGTCTGTGTGACAAGCGCTGCTGCCAGCAGAGACTCCCGATGAGGATCCTGCTGGGCTGGGAGCTGCACACAGCAATTTCCTTCCTGCCTGTTTATTCAGGCAAGCCCGGGCTTGTTTTGGGACTCATTTCACCTCTTCTAACTGATGGCTGGCAGGGAGGGTCTTGTGATGAAATCTTGAATGTACACATGTATTTTATAGGTTTTGTTTTTATAAATTTATTTTTTTATGATGGAGAACAGCATAACCAGGGCTTGTCTTGTAGTTATTTCACCTCTTGTAGCTGATGGCTGGCAGGATCAGCTACTTTGTGATGAAATCTTGAATGTACGCATGTGTTTTATGGGTTTTGTTTTTTAAAATTTATTTTTATGATGGAGAACAGCATGACCAGGTTTTTTCAGAGGGTGGTACCTGTTCAGGAATTTTAATCTTTGCTCTTCAGCATTTCTTTGAAGCTTATTTGTACAAAGGTGGCACTTTTAACCTGTTGCACAGCTACCCTGTGCCTTTCCTTGCTCTCCTGCTGTGGAAATTAAGGTGGATAACTGAGAGCTCCTGTGGAAACAAAGGTGTGTGAAAAACACCAATCACTTGTTTTTAAAATTTTGAAAGTTTAATAGTAATAAAATGGTTATAAAAATAGCAATTAGAGTAATAAAAATTTGGACAGTTTGGATTAGGACAATACAAGACAATAAAAACAAAGAGTTACGGACAGTTCAGGTACCTCTTTCTGAGCAAAATAAACCCAGAAAAGGACCCACGTTAACAGAGGATTAACCCTTAAAAGCAACAGCCTGTTGCATATTCATACACCTCATACATGATGCATCAATTCCATTCAAACACAGGATTCTGTCTGGGCAGTGTCAGCTTCTTCCTCTGAATCCTGACAGCATCTTCAGGGCTGAGCGAGGCAGGAAGAACTCGATAATCATAAATAAATAGCAATAGATTGCTATAGATTGAATCAAGAGCAATAAATTATTTTTTTCTGAAAGATTTAGGTGTCCTGTGGCTGCTATCTCAGTGTGAGTCCTCTCTTTAAAAAAGTATTTTACATAGCATAGTTTCTATATTAACATTATGTTATAATCTAAAGCTATGTTTAACACACTACTTAATAAAATTAATACCGCATAACTCTCTAACACAACACACATAACATTCAATTTAATATATGTGAAAAGCCAATATAAAACACACATTTTTCACAGACACAAAGCAGCAAGGTCCTTATCAGCGCCTCGCCGATAAACCCGGGCACAAAAGCCTTGGCGGGCACCCACATCTCCTACTTATTTGGAGATTAAAAGCTCTTGAGGCTTTTGGTTTGTTGTGAAAGTTAATTGCCAAGCCCTCGAAGCTTGGCAGGGCTCCCAGGGGAGGCGAGACTCGTCACGCCAGAGCCCCGGGCAGGTGCGGGGCCGGTCCGGGCGGGACGGGCTGGGCAGGGACCGGCACCAGCACCGGCTCCTCCGCAGGGCTTTGCCCCGCACCGGGCAGCAGGAGATGAACGGGACTGAGGAGTGCTGGAATCTGCTGCCAGTGGGGAGATGCTCGGTATGGGGGTGCTGGAATCTCCCCAGCAGGAGCAGGAGATGCTCAGGACTGGGGTGCTGGAATCTCACCACGAGCAGCAGGAGATGCATGGGACTGGGGGTGCTGGAATCTCCTAAGGGGCAGCTGGAGATGCATGGTACTGGGGTGCTGGAATCTCCTCATGGGCAGCAGGAGATGCACAATACTGGGGTGCTGGAATCTCCCCACAGGCAGCAGGAAATGTGTGGTACTCAGAGGTGCTGGAATCTCCCCACAGGCAGCAGGAGCTGCTGGATACTGAGAGTGCTGGAATCTCCACATGGGCTGTAGGAGATACTTGGTTCTTAGGGGTGCTGGAATCTCCTCACCAGCAGCAGAAAATGCTCAGGACTGGGGATGCTGGAATCTGCTGCCAGTGGGGAGATGCTCGGTGGTGGGGTGCTGGGATCTGCCCAGGGGCAGCAGGAGATCCATGGTACTCAGCCCCTGCCCTATAACAGCATGAGGTGGGGAGGGAGGTGAGGGACACTCATTAAAGCTGTCCCTCAGTGCTCGTGGTGTCCTGCTCTCCATCCCATGGACAGTGAGGCATTTCCCCATCCCAGGGCTGATACCTGTGCAAAACCTTGCACCAGGCAGCTGAGGGACCACAGATGGGTCTCAGGTCACAAATGTCCCTGCTGGACATCTCTGGAGGACACCAAGGCTCACTGTTTGGGCAGGTTGGTCCAAACCCAAGGTTGCTTTGGGTTTTAGTTTTCATCACAACCCCATGATACTTTTCTTTTGTTGATGATTTTGTTAATGCTGGGGCTGTGTGTGATGTGTATTGGGGAACCACATGGGGACCAGCTCAGCCACAGAATCAGAGATTGGTTGGTGTTTTAAGAGACCTTAAAAATCCTCCAATTCCAATCCCCTGATACAGCTTCCACCAGAGCAGGGTGCTCCAAGCCCCATCCAGCCAATTCTCATAAGAGGGGGCAAAAGATCCCAAGCAGTCTCAAGGACAACAAACAGAGCATTCCCTATTTTAATCTCCATTCTTCCTTTAAAATCAATAACAATACTGCCCTGCTGGTATTTTTCTACACAAGCTCTGGTGAAACAAAAGTAAATATTACTGACCTGCACAAATGAAAGGAGAATGAGAAGCAATGTTTGAAATTGTTGTCAGCCAGTGTTTGGTTTTCTGTATTGGTCTTTTATGTGGCATTTCTGTGGAAGAGGCCAGAGACAAAGTTCTCTTGCATAATGCTCACATCACTGAGTCTGATTGTATCCGACTGTCACAGATGAGGATGCTATATTTATGTCTCAGTGAATTTCATCCCTCAGTTTGTGTGTCCTCTGACCTCTGGGGAATATCACAAATCCACTGGTATGGAGCACAATGGCACATTTGATTTATCAACTCCAGTAATGATCTGGTTGAAGGGAGAAACAACACATTAATTAAATTCACAACTGGTGATAACTGTGGTGTTGCAAACACTGAGCAGGAGAGTGATTTAGGATAGAAAGGTGAGCAAGGAATGGCAAACTGGGAAGAAAATGCCACCATGCTTGTGGTAGCTGGTAAAAATGTGGAATATTATATTTGTGGGGTGCTTTGATGAAGGAAGGAATGATGAATCTGATTCTATGTTTTCAGGTTAATTTATTATTTATGATACTATATTATATTAAAGAATATTAAACTATATTATACTAAAGAATACAGAAAGGGTACAGACAGAAGGCTAAAAAGATAATAATGAAAACTCGTGACTCTTTCCAGAGCTCTGACACAGCTTGGCACTGATTGGCCAAAGAGTAAAAATAATTCACAGTAGAAACCAATGAAACAATCACCTGTTGGTAAACAATCTCCAAATACATTCTAAAGCAGCAAAACATAGGAGAAGCAAATCAGATAAGAATTGTTTTCCTTTTTCTCTGAGGCTTCTCAGCTTCCCAGGAGAAAAATCCTGGGCAAAGGGATTTTTCAGAGAGTGTGAATGCCACAGCAAAAACGTGGAGATTGGGGATTTAGTGAGGAAATAATTCTTAGAATAAATGAGGGTGTTGGGTTTCTGCAGTCTCCACAGGTTGTGGCCAAATTCAATGTTACTGTAGGTGTGCAGTGTGAAAGGGGCAGAGCTGGTTCAGGACAAATTAATAGCTGTAAAAAACCCCTAACCCACAGGTTGTCAGGCGCTGGGTACTTTGGCACTGCTCTGTTGATGGTATTAACATAAATTCAAGCTGACCTAAGTGCACTGGGATAAAAACAAACATT
This sequence comes from Melospiza georgiana, assembly GCF_028018845.1. Taxonomy (NCBI): domain Eukaryota; kingdom Metazoa; phylum Chordata; class Aves; order Passeriformes; family Passerellidae; genus Melospiza; species Melospiza georgiana. The sequence continues at coordinate 7,271,425 of NC_080451.1, forward strand.
TACCCTTAGAAAATCCTCCGGCTGGATGTGAATTTCACCGTTGGCTTTGGGCTCTTTGGTGTTTTGCATTTCTTTTCTGTGGCTTTTAGTAATGAAAACAAACCTCTTGGCTTCACCTTGGCTTGGAGCTAACTTCTTCTGCAGTCATTTTCTCTTTCCCATGCACTGACACACTCAGTGGTAGAGCTGCAAGGAGGCAAGAAGTTGTTCATTTTCAGCTTGGATGGAAAATTCCTGTTTTCTACTATAGTGCAAAATGCCTGAATTAAAGGCTGGCTTATTTCTCTGGAAGGATCCACACATGCAAGCATTCCTACAGGAGATTCTAAGTGCCCCACCAGCTCCAGAGCTGTCACATGCTCCAAATTAAATTAATGTATAGTGGGGTCTCAGCCCCTGCCCATGCATCACCCCCTCCCCTCTGCTCTCTGGGTTTTATTCCTGACCTTCTGAATTGTCTCCAGCTGAAACTCTCCCTTCAAAGTGAGCTCAGATGAAAAATATTTTTGTGTGAAGTGTTAACACATTCTTTTGAGGGAAAACCTCTTTTGAAAGGTGGAGCAAGCTAGGGCATTAAATAAAAAAATGCTTTATTTTAATAAAGGTACCTGTTGATTACCTGTGAGGAGAAAAATACTGTAAACCCAGCTGTGAGTTACAGTATTGACCACTACAAGGGACAGTTAACCAAAAACCTCTTTTTCTTACTTAACTTGGTGCAGGTTATTGGAGGGAGATATTTGGGGATGTTTTTACAAGGAATGGCATTAGTTATTGAGGGCTGAGCTAAATAAAATTAATTTTGAACAGGAAGTGAGTTACTCTGTCTTTGTCATAACCTCTAGTCCACATGAACAGCACTCAAGTTCTTAAAAGGCTGTTTTAAACTGAAGAAGAATCTCATCATCTTTGGAGGATGTTATTTTAAAGATCAATGATCTTTATTCAGGTGCTATTATGCATCTCAAAGACATGCAGAGTTTGGGATTTCTTTTATTCATTTAAAAAATATTTTGCAATCAACAATTTAGGGTTCTTTTTTCTCTCTAAAGCTTTTTTGGTCTCTTTTTGTGCTACAACTTTTCTCCTGTGCTATACCTTGGGGTACAATTAGGAGAGTGTTCTGCAGCTGAGTGGTGTCAGGACTGCAGCAAGCATGAAAGCCATAGAAAGGTAAATACTGCAGAGGATGGAACAGCAGTAGTCCTGGTGAAAAGAAGAAAGCCAACAGCATTTTTGGGATTTATTCACCCCTTGGTGTTTGAGGAGTGTGGAGGGAGGTTGAGGACTTGGGGAATTTTGCAGACCGTGGATATCTGCATGGACTTGGAGAATCTTGCAGACTGTGGATATCTGTTGTAGAATCTTTGCAAAGATCACATAATCTCTGCAAAGATCACAGGATCTCAGGATGGTTTGGGTTGGAAGGGACCTTAAAGCTCATCCCATTCCACCCCTGCCATGGCAAGGACATTTTCCACCATCCCAGGCTGCTCCCAGCCCTGTCCAGCCTGGCCTTGGGCACTGCCAGGGATCTGGGGCAGCCCCAGCTGCTCTGGGCACTGTGCCAGGGCCTGCCCACCCTGCCAGCCAAGAATTCCTTGCCCATACCCTATCTAACCCTGCCCTCTGTCAGGCTGGAGCCCAGGATCCGTGTGCTGTGTTGGTAACGATGGCAGGGTCAGTAAGCAAAGGGCTAAACCTGGTACCAAGGGGGTGTTTTACCAAAATCATAGGTTTGAGCAGCCCTGGGGTGGGGAAATGCCTCCTTGTCCATGGGATGGAGAGCTGGACACCACAAGCACTGAGGGACAGCTTTAATGAGTGTCCCTCACCCCCTCCCCACCTTGTGCTGTTTTCTAGGGGCTGAGCCTGGGTAATGCAGCACCAAGCATCACCAAGGGGCCTGGTGATATTAAAGGAGAGCTGATAATGCTGCCTGTGCTGAGTGCTCAGAGGCATCCCTCGCTCCCCTGGCTGTTATCTGTGCAGCATCCCTGTCCCCCACCCCTCCTCCTCCTCTTCACAAAGCAATTACGTGCACTGAGCTGGGCTCTCCCAGTAATGTCCAGGACACATCCTGGACAAAGCAACTCTCAGCAGCAAAATAATGTCTTAATATGAATTTCCAGCGATTTTTAGGTGAATTGCATTCACTGGGTTGTGAAAGGCTTCAAAAGTTCCTGTTGTTTGATGAGCTGAAGGAGATCAGTCGCTGTTTTGGAACATTAATTTATACAATTCACATCACACTTGTAGGGTTTTTTGTTTCCCAGCGTTTCTTGTTTTACTAATTGCAATTGTTTCACGTCCTCTAATCTATTATACTTTTTAATAAGGCATATAATTCATTATTTAGGTGCTAGTGTTCTGATAATTAGATGGGTTATTTTTGTCAGTGCTGATTAGTTGGTAAGTACAGATTAATTTTTGAAGGCTTGATGTGGTCTCTTGCTATTTGAGTTTCAAAGAGGTGATGTGCCACTTGTTTCATGATATTCCCAACAACTTCATCCCTTCCAGCCTGAGGAAAGTGCTGACAAATTGTAAAGAGTCTTTGAAAGCCTTTGGATCTTGTTTCCCCTGTAAAACTCATATCAGAAAAATATGAGAGACACCCCAGAGAGTGTCAGCTGGGGGTGAGACACTGAAAGTGCAGCTCCCTGAGCAGACAGCAGCCACTGGGGTCTGTGCCCTAAATGAATTTTGGGGTGCACAATATCCTGCACATTGCAGGGCAGGGAGCTGCCATTTGCTGGATATGTCCTAGAAAAGCCTTGCCCCTGCACAAACAGAAAGCCTTGGCCTTTTCTTTCTGCTGGAGTTAATTGCAGAGTGGGACAATGTGGCCTTTGTGTGACTGTCCCTGCGCTGGGGACGGTTTCTCCTCTCCCCCACCCCTGCAGAGCTGGCAGTGGTTCCAGGCTCTCATACAGAGGCTGTTTGCAGGATTAAGGATTTTTTAGCTCATTTGCAGACTGGTTAGTGCAGGGATGTGGTGGCTGGGGGACAGAGGGGGCACCTGCAGGCTGTGGGGAGCTGGGGGTGAAACACCCCAATATTCCTGCAGATCAGACTGAGGGAGGCACTGGGTGTGCTGCAGGGTAATTAAATGTGTGTTCCTGGAGCTCTGGCCTTCTGCCTTGACCAAGATATGTGAACAATGCTGCTGGAAGAGGAGACGATGTGGCTGGAGCTGTGTGTGATATCTGGGGGGTGAAACACCCCAATATTCCTGCACCCCTGTGGACCAGACCGAGGGAGGCACTGAGTGTGCTGCAACTTAATTAAGCATTTGTTCCTGGAGCTGCAGCCTCCTGCCTTGGCCAAGTGTGCCAAAATAACGTGAACCATGCTGCTGGAAGAGATGGTGTTGCTGGAGCTGGGTGTGGATGTTTGGGGGTGAAACACCCCAATATTCCTGCAGACCAGACTGAGGGAGGCACTGGGTGTGCTGCAGGGTAATTAAATGTGTGTTCCTGGACCTGCAGCCTTCTGCCTTGGCCAAGAATGCCAAGATAACATGAACCATGCTGCTGGAAGAAGAGATGGTGTTGTTGGAGCTGGGTGGGGATGTCTGGGGGATGAAACACTCCAGTATTCCTGCACCCCTGCAGACCAGACTGAGGGAGGCCCTGGGTGTGCTGCAGCTTAATTAAGCATTTGTTCCTGGAGCTGCAGCCTCCTGCCTTGGCCAAGATTACATGAACCATGCTGCTGGAAGGGATGATGTTGCTGGAGCTGAGCCACTGCATTATCTGATACCAGATCTCTGGGAAGAGGGAATAAACTAAATGCTTTTTAGTCACTTGGTCACCCCTAGCAAGGGAAGCACAGCTCTCTTTGGTGGCTCCTTCAGCCCTCCCTGCTTTGGCAGATGGCTGCAAACACAAAAAAGCCTCAGGGATGCCTCAGTCACTGCCCGTGACCCTGGGGAGAGCAGAAACCACATCGGAAATGAGCAGGGATAAGGAGATGCCAAACATTTTTCTTGAGCAAATAAACGTGGCAGAGGGAATGTCAGGGTAAGCTGTGTGCATTTATCAGTGCTGTGAGCACACCTCAGGCAATCCCTCTGCACCACCCCACCCTGCCAGGGCTGTTCCTGCTCCTTGGTGGCTCCAGGACACTTGTGTTGATGGATGATCCCTGAATCCACAGAGGTGTTGTGTGCATTTCCAGAGCCCCTCTGCCTGAGGGTGGCAGCTGAAGTGATGGAGATTCTCCCCTTGGAGCTGCTGAGGGTGAACTTGGCACTCCCTGTGCCTCTCACATGGATATCTGTGAGCAGTGGCTGTATGGATTTGGTGATGAGCTCACAGCCTAGTGGAAAAGCAGGGCAAGGCAAGGAAAGGATTTACTGAAGTAGAAACAGAGCAGGGATGCTGAGAGCTTCCACACTTCCCTTGGTTCAAATCTGTCAGGCGATGGAAATAAATGAGGGGCTCAGCAAACAGCAGGGTCAGCCAGGAGGGCAGAGAACACTGATGATGCCTCCACTGCCCCACTGCAGCTCTGGCAGCCTGGGAATTGCTGCCCCAACTCTCTGGGGCTGTGCTGCTGGAATTGGCACATCCCAGGAGAAATAAATGCCTTGAGTTTATGCAAGACCTCGCTGCTGCTGCTGCTGCTGGGGAGGGGGGTCAGAGTGTGAGCTGGTTAAGCAGCTGGATTGCCCTGGTGTGTTTGCCACAGGATAATGGAAAGTTCCTGTGAGGAGCTCGTGCTTGATCTGGGGCCAGAGGGAACAGGATGGGGTCTGTTCCACCAGAGAAATGAGAGAAGGCTGCACTGAGCATCTTCCGGCGCCCGCTGCCAATGTTTTCATAGGCTCGAGATTTTCTTTTGGAGAAGAAGAGGATCTGCATGCAAGGCCAACCTGCAGCCATGCCAGCTCCTTGCTGTGTGTCCTCTCACACTGCCTGCAGCCGTTCCCTGGACAGTTTTGGAGATCCACGTGCAAGGAGCCTGTGACAGCTTCAATTTCTGCTCCCCAGGGGGAATTCAGAGCTGTGGGGTCCCTGTGGTCCTGGCACAGCCCAGCAGCTCTGCCAACACACACAGGAGCCTCTCGAGGGCTGCAATAGCCTTCACACCCTCCTGCTTTTCCCCCTGTGGGTTTGGGTCCATCCTGCTGCATGAATGTTACTAATACCACCAGAATTTGTGGAGTTAAAGGAAATCTTAGAAAATTTTATCTGGTAAAAGTCTATGCAAGGAAATTTTAACATCTCTTAGGACTTAGTGGCATCTCTGTGTTACAAACCCATTTGTGCTGCAAGGCTTTGGACTGAAGGCTTCAACTTGCTGTTCTTAGACTGTTATCACTAATAAAATGACTTTGCACTTTGATATCCTTTCACTCCAGGATCTAAAAGTACTTTAAAAATGCTAATGAATTAAGCTTCTTGATAGCTCTTGAGTGCAGCTCTTTGTACAGGCATTTGGTCCAAAGCCTGGTGAGGTCAGTGGAAAGTTGTCTGTGTCATTAGCTCTGGCAAATCCCTGAATTTTGCTGTCCCTGCTTGTCCCATCCTCATCCAGAGCTGATGGCACAGAATCTTCTCATGCCAGGAGCCCTCATCCTTTCCTCATTGTGATTTTTTCTTGTTTTTCTGCCTGGTTCCACTGCTGAGGAGCCTGTGGGGTAGCAGCACTTTGAAGGTAAGGGAGGGTGGCATACAGATCTAGGGTTACCTGCTGTGCCTGATGCTGTGCTCTGACAATATCAGAGATTTGGGAGGAATCTGGGTTGGAAATAACATGAAATAATTGTGTAAGAGAAGCCCTGTTATCCCAGCAGCAACGCAGAGCAAAGCCACAGCTCTGTGCTCCTCATTCCCATTGTGGGCCTGCCCAAGGAGTGGGGCTTTCATGTAGTGGGAAAATTTCCATCCAAGACTTGTTGAACTGACTTTCCATCCAGTGGGCTTCATCCATTCACCCATTTTCAGTTTGTTGGGGGTTTGCCATTGGTTTAAACGTTGGGGATCCTGCTTTGGAGGAGATGTGGGACAGAGCTGGTGACAGGAGCAGGGCAGGGCTGTGGGGAGGAGTGGAGTGGTGCTGCTGGAAGCTCTTTTGATCCCGTTCATGGCTGTCAACTGATCTAGCAGGGGAATTCTCCTTATTGCTGTATTAAAGAAGATAAAAGCAGCTCTGCCCCTGGCAAAGCCATAGACACAAGGCCCTGTGAACATCTTGGCTCCCTTTCCTCTTCCAGACGTGTGATGGGTCGTGTAATGTCCTTATGTCTGATCAGCCATGACAATCTGTATTTTATGGATTTTTCACTCCTTGTCACCCTGTTACAATCTCCCCTCTCCCCTACCTTTCATTAATTGTCTCTCAAAACCATCTTGTCACTGCTCTGATGATTTTTTCCAGTGGATAAGCCTGTTAGAGATAATCTGGTTTGCTGAATTTCCTTTCTGCTGGGCAATCTCCTTAATAGCTGCCTCAGAGGATTTCATCCTGTTTGGTTGAAGGATGTGGCTTCAGATAAATATTCTGTTTCTCCATGGTTCCTCTGCTGATTAAGGTCTGTTCTTTCTCCTGAAATACTTCTGAGCAGGAAGAGTTTCATGGAGACTGAGTGTGTGTTTGGTACTTCTGAGCAAACTGTGTTGGCCAAGAGGGTCAAAATTCACTGTTGGTTTTGGATGTGTCAGCTTGGACAGTTCAGGGGCCAAAACAAAGGGAAGAAGAAAGATGAGGGAGAGAAAAGAGTTTTAATCCTTAAATGTGGCATTGCTTGTGATAGTTGGGGTTTCTCCCTGGGGCAGCCCAGAGGGGATAATAAAATGGTCAAAAGGCACATGCAGCCTCTGTTTATCCATTCCCCACCTTCACAATAATTAACAGCATCATTTAATCTCTTTCAGAATTTTGTCATGCTTCAGACATTTGCTGTGACTCCTCCTTTTGGAAAAGCTCATTTTCCAAAAGCAAACCCTTTTCATGCATGCTTCAAGGATGCTTTTTTCTTTTCCCTGTCCAAATCAGCTCTGGATGGAGGGTCAGGAGATTACAGTTCTTTTCCCAGAGTTGCTGAATGATCTTCAGCAATTTGTTTGATCTTTCTGCACCTCATTCTCACAAATAAGGATGCTGGTAATAACTTTCCATTGTTAAAGCTCTGGTAATAACTTCCCATTGTTAAAGCTCTTAAAGCTCTCCTATGGAAAAATGCTATATGGGGACTTAGAGTAATTATTGTCATAATTTGCAAGTGAAGGTGCTGGAAATAATAGTTTTTGCAGTAGAGGACGTTGGTTTTTGTTAGAGGGAATTATCAGAATAATTTTGTCTGGAATGACCAATAAAATGTGAATCAGGCAGCTGCCTTTATTGATTTAATAGTTGAGCTACTGGGGAGTGTGTGGGTTTCCATTTGAGGCATCCTGGGGATAAAGGAAAGCCTGACCCCAGCTGAATTTGGCCCTGTTTACCACCTAAAGAGTGCATGAGTTCCTTGTGCACAATGGCCCTGTGCCATTATGGCACATTTATTAATGAAAACAAACCAAATTCCAGCAGCACCAAAACCCCAGCAAACAAACCCAAACCCAGGGGTGTTTCTCCCTCCACTTCTCCTTTGTGGTCTGTGTGACCTCATGTGTGAAGGGACCTTGCAGTAGAGGCATTTATAACCCTGACTGTCCCTGTGGTATTCAGCACTCACAGGTGCATTTTAGGATAATGAAGATGTAGGTGAGTTTGCTCTGTTCATTTCTCAATGCCTGGCTCCCCACCCTGTCCCTCATTGCCTCTGATTTTTACAGCTTGCTAAAAATAGGTCTTGGAGAAGACTTGGAGCTGTTGAGATGGAGACAAAGCAAGACCATAAATCACTTGACAGCTCATTTCCTTACAGCAAATATCCCACTCTTACAACTTTATGTTTAGATTAAAGAAGGAATAAAATTTAGGGAGAACCTGGTTTGGTTACGGTGTGTTTCAGTTGTGTTTCTTTTTCCTTTGATAACAGCAAAAGAAGATACTAGTGGCACAAATCTTACTGGAAATGACTGAATTGGCATGTTTTATATTTTAAAAATGTCAGAGCAGGGTGTTTTGGGTGCTGCTGTGGGGTTGGGGTTGGGTTTGTGCATGGTTCTGTGTGAGGAGCAGATCCCACACTGAGTGCCACAAACAGGACTGGATGGATGTGCCCCATCTTGTGTCTGCCAAGTCCTTTTACCCGTTGTTGTCACTGACTCTCTGCCCTACAGCCTTTTCAGTCCCGTTCCTTCAGGCCTTGGGAGCTTTGCCAGTGGTTCCAGTAAGGAGAGGATGGAGGCTCTGAGGGTCATTTCCTGTCCTTGTGCACACCAGGCTTCCCCAGCTCTCTGGGGGTGCTCCATTAGGGACATCAGAGCATTATCCAGGGGCCAGGTTGGGTTTATTCCCTTGGGATATTTGCTTTGCACTCTGGCTGGGGATGAGAAAGCAGCAGCCACAGCTGGGGCTGCATTTTTGGGAGGTGTGGGCAGCTGTTTCACAAGACCCACGTGTCTACCTCAGTCCTTTGCAAAAGCCATGTTTCAGAGGGATCTGGAGGAGGTTATCCCTGTTTTTCCCTAGCACTGCCCTCTGCTCTCTGCTGTTCCCATTCTCCATCCCCACCACCTCCAAGGGCCCAGCCAGACAAGCACAGATTGTGCCAAAGCTCCATCCTGCAAACACAAGCCACGGGATCAAGGCTGTAATGAAAGACTGCACCTTCTGCTGTGGCAATGTGTGGTTCAGATGTGTGAAATCAGTGCCCTGTCTTGCTGCATGCAGCTCTGGATTATCAGATCCATTATCCAAAGGTTGTGCTCGTTGATCACAGCAAATATTTTGGTGGTGTTATGCAGGGCTGGGTGTTAGCAATGTTTAATGGCAGCTTGGGAGGGATGAGTCCCGACAAGAGCATGGACAATGCTCTTCTTTCACCTGAGCTGCTGTTTCCCAACCTCAACACCTTTGCACGAAAAAATGCTCTGAGGCAGCCAGGGGTTACAACGTTGCCTTAGAGCTGCTCTATCTATTTGGCACAACAAAAAGCAAAAGGAGTTATCATTGTCCCAGGAGGCAGAGAACAAATTTAGGTCCTGGTCTTGCATATGCTTATCCAGCTAATTAGCTCTACTCAATGGAGCCCATTCAGCCTGTAGCACTTGTCCTTCATCTGTTCAGGACCGTGTGTGTGAATGCTCATTGAAACACACGCTCAATCGTGCCATTGTTGCACGTACATTATTGCTTATGTTCTTGTTGGGAGCCAGGAACAGTCTCTCCATTGTAAAAACCTTTTTTTTTTTTTTCATGTAATACAGCAATTGCTGTGAAATGATGGGCTCAGGTAAATTTATTCTTTTCAGTTCCTGGGTCTGAAATTGCTGAGCTCTGCTGTTTAAACAGGAAACAATATTTGTCATCGCTTTGGGTTGATGTGGCTCCAGATTTGGGTGTTGTGCCAGCTCCAGGACCTTGAGTGATGCACACGAAATGAGTGATTACCTGATTGTTGTCAGGTGCTTGTGTATCAGGACCTTTCTGTCTTGGCAATTAATCTGCTCGTTGATGAACACTCAACCAGCTCCTGCCAGGGTCTCTTGTCATTTCAGTCACTTGGCAGCAAAAATTGCAATGAGACTTGTGTCACATCTTGAGCTGGATTTTTGATGATGCTGTTTAAGGATATAGGAGCACATAAAAACGAGCAAATCTTCTGTTCAGTGGGAGAAAATGAGTGCTGAGTGTGCCGAGCCCGGGTCAGTGCACCAGCTGCTTTTAGTTTGCTTCCAGATTAAAACCAACTTGTGATAGCGACAACTGAGCTTAAAAACCAGAATTTACATAATGATTCTGTGTTAATGATATTAAACATAATGGCACTAACAACAGCCTGTTAAAGGCAAATCCACAGAGGTTTCTTTTTCCATTTGACCTTGAGTGCTGACGTTGGACTGGCTCGGCATCGCATTTTTTTCCCCATGTTTGAACTTGAAAGGTTCTTTAATACTCAGCTCAACGTTCCTGTTTTGCTTTTTAAATTCCTTATTATTTCCCATGGCTGCAGTGCAAACTGATACCCCGTGCCAGGTCATTTCCAGGACTTGGACCTGAATTAGATTCAGTAGCTGGAAGGAGCTGGGCCTCAGCAATGTTTGTACATGATTCAGTTCCTGGAGGACAAAGACTCATCCTTGGCCGTGGAGCATCCTCCACTCCTTGTGCTTGCAGGCACTGTGAGAAGAGAATTGTGGAGGCAGGCTGTTCCCAGGATAGTCCTGCTTAAAATTTCCCGCCTGCATGGCTAATTTTGAGTTTTGTCTCCTTTCCCAGCCAGTTTCTCTCTCTGAATCTTTATCAGATGCTAATTAGCATTCGTTCCCACCCAGCCCCGGGATGTTTATTAAGGTTTTGGGGAAAGCTTTGCTCCTGGCGCTGTTGCAGCCCTGTCAATGAAATCTCCCATAACCTCCTCACACCTCAGCTCCACCCCTTGCGTCCCCTCACCCTGAATTATTGAATTTCCCCCTTGCTGTCATGAGCAAGGCTTCAGGATCAATAGGGGCATGGCAGGATCTGCAGCACTGGCAGAACTTCCAGGTCCTGCAGAGCCCAGGAGCCACCAGTGGTGGTTGCAGACCAATTTCATCCTCTGGTTTGAAACTCCCCCATAAGCTGCTGCCTGCAGGGCCTGTGCTGTGTGTTACCCAAGCCAGCAGAAGCCAACAGGCACTTACTGGCTGTTGCTCCCCAACTATTTTTTATTTGCATGCCTGGAATTCCTGCTTTCAGCTCAGCAGCAATAAATGAGCCATTTGCATAATGAATGGTTTGAAAATCTGCATCCCTGCAGTGGCTTGAGCCTTGCCCTTCAGAAGGGCTTGTTTGCTGGGAGAAGGTGGCATAATTTAAAAAGCTAAACTCCTCTGGGAAATGGATGTTTGGATGGGAAATGGGTTATTTTCAGCTAATTTCTGTAGTGGCTGCATGGTTTGAAGCAAGCTGAGAAAAGGCAGCGTGTTGCCCTCTGATACTGGAGCATTGGGTGGTGTGCTCAGAGAATGTGAAAGAGGCAGGTGGGAAGGAGATTTGGGATAAAAAAGGTGCAAGTAGTGAGCGGTGCACCTGCAGAATAGTGGGGGATCACACATGTGCTGTATTGGGACCTCCTTGGCAACTTTTCTGGCGGTGTCCAGGAGCACAGAAATGCTCTGATCTTCAGTGTCTGGGAGGTGTCAGAGCCTTCTGATCGCAAAAGGAGGAACACAGCTTGCTCTGAAATAATCCAGATGAGTTGTGAGCTCTCCTGTGTCCTGTGGATCATTTTGGGATGACCCCACTTGAGAGCACAAGGCCACCTCCATGTCCTCCACCTGAAACTGGGGCATCTCCCAAACACAGTGAGGGATTCACTCCTCCCCTTCAGTGGGATTATGGAGCAGGAAATGGGATTAGGAAACCCAGCACCCCCAAAGAAGCAGGAGCCCTTGTGCACAAGGAGTTTTCTGCTGTGTTAGTGCTGCAGCTCTCTGGGTGATGGGTTTCCTAATAATTCCTAATAAATACAAACCAGGAGGATGAATAATGCACGGCGATAACTCTCCTGCAAACATTAGCATCCCACTCCTGGTGATAAGACTGTCGCTCTCTTTCAACTCCTTTAAAATGCTTTGCATGTTTCCAGGACTCTTGTTGCAGAAATTCTGCAAGGCATCAGTTTCTGTTTGTTTTCCTTTAAACTGCTTTCAAATTCCTATTTGCTGAATTTGCCGAGCTTCACGGGAGGAGGAAGAGGAGCCGAGTCCTTAATGGAAAATAAATGTGAATCAAAATCCAGCCCAAACCCTGTAATCTCTGCCCCACACAAGAAAGCTCCACTTCAAGGAATAGAAGTAGGAAAAAATAGGTTGGATTTAATTGCTTTGGATGCTGTGGAACAGCAGAAGTGCGAGAAGGCGATAAAAGCCGCAATTTAGGGCTTGGAAACGCTGGAGCTGGTGTGCAGGGAGATGGATACTTTATCCCTGGCACATCTCTGCTGAGTTAAGATAAATGTTGAGCTATTAAGTTCCTGAGAGCGTTAAGAGGCTGGGAGAAGGTCACGTTCGGCTTCCTCCGCCTTGGCTTTGCCTCCGCGCCGCTGGCGTTGCTGAGCTTTAAGGAGGATTCCTTTCTCCTCTGGGGTTCTCCCAAATGAGCCCCCCAAAAAATGCAGGGGAGCTCAGGGTTGATTCCTCCCATAAAAGCTCACAAAATTCCAGCTGTGCCACATGGGCAAAAGGGGATAACAGCAGGGATCTGTCTGTCCTCGGTGGATGCTTTTGAAGGGTTCAAAACTCCTGTTCACCTTCTCTGAACAACTCCTGGTAGAGTCATGATGGTCAATATGGTCCAGCCAGGTGGAAACGGAGTGTGAATGCCAACAGCATCCAAAAAACCTTTGGGTATCCCCATGTCTTTGCTGTCTCATCCCCTGAGGTGAGAAGAGGCAGAACAGTGCAGAAGGAGGACAAGAGGAAATGATAGGATGAGGGGAAATGGCCTCAAGTTGCACTGGGGAGGTTTAGGTTAAATCTTACAAAAAATCTCTTCACCAAAAGGGTTGTTCAGCCCTGGCACAGCTGCCCAGGGTGGTGGTGGAGTCCCCATCTCCAGAGAGACACATAAATGTGGCACTTGGGCACATGGGCTAGTGGTGACCATGGCAGTGCTGGCTTCAGAGCTGGACTTGAGGATTTTGGAGGGTTTTTCCAACTAAAATGATTCTGTGACTCTTAAGAGTCCATGGAAAATGCATAGAGGCCAAAAGCTCTGCTCTGTCTTCCTGCTCAAATCCTGATTTCTCTGTCCTTGGGAGGTTGGGCCAGATAAAAGACTGAAGTGAGGGAGGACAGAGGAGGGGAAGAAGATGAATCTCCTCTATTCGTTATTCTGTGTGCAAAGAACATCAAAAGCACTAATGGAAAGGCCTTTTTATATTTTTCATCAAAGCAGCAGTTCAGATTTGGCAGGCTGAGTTGGGATTGGTGAAATATTTATGAATGGAGCAGCTGCTGGGCACTGCTCTAGGAGGACAGTCCCTCCCTCCTCTTCCTCCTCCCTCTTCCCTAAATATGTTTTTCCACTTGGTCCTTTTTTCTCCCCCTCTCCTTTAGCTGTGTTACTCCTTTTAGAGGAACTTGTAGATGAGGCAGGACTGAGTTTGCACACTGCAGATGTGTTTATTTTTTGCTTCACTTAATTCAGGAGAAAGGAGGGAAAAGGATAAACCAAACCTTAGGGGTGGATGTGAAACAGCAACAGAGATTTTTCTCTGGTTTCCCTCTGCTGCTGCTTGCATGGTAAACCTGAAAACCTTTGGAGTTATTTCTATAGCTAATAATTCATCAGGGTTTGTTGTTTTTTCCTGCTAAGAAAGACAATTGCACTGACCCAAATGAGTTTTATCTTTTCTTCTTCCCTAGTAATTACACCCATCCACATGTAAGGAGCGTGACATTATTTATGAAGTTGTTTTAATCCCAGTTTATTAACTCTTAATCTAGATGTATTATTATTCTTTCTTATTTTGCATCATCACTTGGTGAGTAAGGTGGTTCAGAAATCACAGAAGAAGAGCTAATACTCAGTTTGTATTGAAATATCAGGTAGTTAAAGATTCACAGAGGGAAACCTGGAGCAGTCCTGCTCATCCAAGGGGGTGGGAGAGCAGCAGTTGGGAGTGGGGTACACCAATGTGTCCATCTCACAGGCAGTGATACCCTCAGTTTATTTTAATAAAAACAGTTTATTTCAATAAACTATTAAAAAGTTTATTTTAATAAAAATAAACTGCTTTTCCTTCTGGCTTTGCCCAGAAGATGGTAAACCCAGTGCTGTTATAAATCTGTGCTTTTCACTGCCCTTCCCTCCTGGAGATGGTGTCACCAAGGATGCTCAGTTTGGGATGCAGGATGGAAGGAGCTGCTGTGGCTTTGAGGAGAACATGGGAATTCTGAAGCACCTCTAGTGACTCTCTGTGTGTGTAATGTGTGCTAAGAACACAGCTATTTAAAATTTAAAGTTGCATTTCCATCGTGGCATTGTGTTCTTTAAATATAGATCCTTTGAAATGTGATCACTTTGGTCATTGAAGGATAGTAGCAGTAATTGTATAAATATTTATGTCATGTAAAACAGCACAAATCAGTGGAGCAGAGCTGGGATAGCTCTTTGCAAGTTTGAAAAGCTGGCTTGAAATCTCATGTTGTGACCAGATGTGTAGGTGGATCAGTCCATAAAAATAGGAACCATTGTCTGAGCTCACTTCTATTCAAAAAAGTGCATTAATGCACTTGAAGAGTGTGAAGTTCCAAGCCTGCAGTTGATGAAGCAGAGTTGCAGGCTGAGGTTCACATGGGGACAGTGCTCCCCAGTATTCAGAGTGGGCACCTGAAGTGGTGTGTGTGTGAGTGGAAACCCTGGGTGGTGTCCTGAGGTGCCATGAATCCCCATCTCTGCATGGCAAACAGGGGAAACATAATGACCCCTTCTGTTTGTTTGCTCTTTTAAGGTTTCTTTTTGCTTTTGTGTTGTATCCTAATATTGCAAAGCCTCCTAGCAGACTTTTATTCTATCCTCGTGTTGATTTGTCACCTGGTCAAACACCCTGTAATTGTTGGGATCTTTGGCTGCTCACAGTGACCCTGAGATGTGTTAGAAAGTCTCTTTTCCCAGCCTGGCACTTGAAAAAGGAGTCAAACTCTTCATTTCTCGGTCTCAAGGCTGTTTATTGTATTTTATCTATAAAATTCTCCTGCCCTGCCAAGGTCCATCCAGCAGGACAGTTCCAGCACTCTGCCTGACCCCAGGGCAGTGTTATGTCTTTATACTAAAAACTACATGTACAATATTTACAATTACTTTCCAGTACCTATCACCTATGTTAGACAGTGAGCTTCTACTCTAAACCAATCTGTAAGTGCCAACATCACAGCAGAAGATGGAGGCCAAGAAGAAGCAGGAGAAAGGCTGGACACACCCAGATCCCTCCATCTTGCCCCCTGAACCCCCATTCTAAAAACCCCAAAATCTACTTTTCCACCCCGTGATAACTTCACTGTCATTCTACTTAATTTGTACTGGCTTGCAGATCTTCATCTAAGGTTGGTAACTTGCTCCATGGGTCATAATCAAAACCACAGGGGCATTTTGGGCTCTGTGCCAGGGTCTCTGAGCCCCTTGGTCTTGGCTGCTCAGGACAGCCAGAGGGATGTCCTGGGTCCTGGCATGTAATCATGTAATCACTTAGCCTGTCCAAATCTGCTTTGTTAGGATGAGTTCTCCATTTAGGGACCCTCTCTGACCTCAGTGACCATCAGACCTGTTTGATCCTTCAGTCATGGTAAAAATTATTCTTGGTGATCCTTTCCCAAGAGGGAGCACAGGTGGTCATCCCATTCCCAGCCTCTCCTGATGCCAGCAGGGCTGAGTGGGAGCCACCCCTGGTGTCACCACCGTGGTCATGGAGAGGACAAATCCTTCCCCAGCAGCCCAGCAGTGGCTGGTGCTTAATGAAGATGTAAAACCTCACCCTGTGAGCACTCTGAGCATGGACTCTCCCGTCCCAGCACGGCTTGAGCAGGGCTGTTAATCCTCCTGACATCCCCTTTGAATGCCATCATATTTCAGCCCTGTTAAGCTGTTGGGCCATTGTTTATGGGCTTGGTGCTGAAAGGAAGAGCTGGGCTGAGCCTGCAAAATGCTGCTTTGCTTCTGGAATGCTCATCCTCACCACAGCAGCCCAATCCCAAATCCTGCCCCATGCAAATCCTCACGTGGTCAAGCTTGAAATAATCACAGCTTCACACAGATCTGCTTGCTTGAGGGAAATACCAATTTGTTGGGGATATTTCCCTGTTTCCCCTTCCTTTTTTGGGCTGAAAAAGCCAAGCCCAAGTGATCTCTGCCTTCTTTCTCCCAGCCATTGTCTCGCTGTGTGTCCTTCACAGAGAGATTGATTGAATTTGATTTTCTGTGGGTTGGTGTGTTCATTAACCTGCACGCTGCTCTTCTCCCTGCCCTTGCACCCTTTGCATCCAGAACATCTTCCACAGCCTGTGCTTTATTAGTCAAGTTTTATTTCTTCCAGTTGGCATTCCAAACCCCAGGGCTTTCCCATCTTGCTTGCACATGTTTTCCTTAGCCTGTGGGGAGGAAAAATACCTGTCTGCCCTGTCTCAGTGCCAGCTTGGACAAATCTGTGCCAGGGAACAGGAGTAGGTGGAAGGTGCTGCATGGGCAGTTGTGTTAGCAGAGCAAAAGTTGCATTTAGCTCAAAGCCAGATTTTTCAGCTGGCACCCAATGACCCAACTGGCAGGGTCTGGAGTCACCAAGGTGCAGCCACATTGAAATCACATTTTTGTCCAGGGTTTTGCAGTGAGTTTAAGATATTGCCCACATGAAAGGTGGGAGAGGTGAATCCCAGCCATGGCAAAGTCCTGCCTGGTGAATTTGCAGGTGCCTCCCCAGGCTGCAGCTCAGGCTGCTGACAGGAGCTGCTGGCAGTGATTTGTGGGGCAGGGAGCTTTCCTCCTTCCCCCTGCACAGGCTGTAATTCCCTGGTATTATAACATGTCATTTTCCTAGCATACCTGAGGAGCCAGGAAATAATATCTGAGCCTGGAGGGACAGCAAAGATGGAACCTCCAAAGATGGAGAGATTAAAGCAAGAAACAAAGCTTGTAATTTATTTCCCTTCTCCATCCCTCTCAGCCTGAAAAAGTGGCCACATTCCTGACAATCCCTTTATTTTACAGCTTTGAGCTTGTAGGTTTTTTTTTTTTTCAAAAGCAGCGGATGCTGCCAGTTCCCATCACCTAATCAAAGCTGCTGTGTGGAGGGGCTGCCTCGTTATTCCATCCCATTATAGCCCCAGGCAGTGGCTGTGCTTCATAACAGCCCAGGAAGGCTGACAGGTAACCAATGAGATGCATATTCCAGTGACAACCTCCTGCCCCAGGGAGCCAGGACCCTCTTGTGCACCATTGCTGGGCTCTTTGTGCCTGGGTGCATCCCTGGAGCAGCTGGGATTATTGTCTGCAAGGCCATGGAGCAGAGAGGTTTGAGTCTTTTGTTCCTTCTAATTTCATTGTCCTTGGGATAGAGAATGCCATGAAATGCCTCTCTGTGAGTGTTGGCTTGATGAGGAAGGGGAATGGCTGGAAAAGTGGGAATGGCTGAGCCTGGAAAAGTGGGAATTGCTGAGCAGGACCTTAATTTCATTGTCCTTGGGGTAAGGAATGCCATGAAATGCCTCTGTGTGTGTTGGGAAAGGGAAGACTTGCCTGGAAAATGGGAATGGCTGAGCCAGGACCCTCTTGTGCACCAGAGCTGGGCTCTTTGTGCCTGGGTGCTTTCCAGGGAGAAGCTGGGATTATCTGCAAGGCCATGGAGCAGAGAGGTTTGGTCTTTTGTTCCTTCTAATTTCATTGTCCTTGGGGTAGGGATTGCCATGAAATTCCTCTGTGTGTGTTGGGGAAGGGAAGACTTGCCTGGAAAATGGGAATGGCTGAGCCAGGACCCTCTTGTGCACCAGAGCTGGGCTCTTTGTGCCTGAGTGCATCCCTGGAGCAGCTGGGATTATTGTCTGCAAGGCCATGGAGCAGAGAGGTTTGAGTCTTTTGTTCCTTCTAATTTCATTGTCCTTGGGATAGAGAATGCCATGAAATGCCTCTCTGTGAGTGTTGGCTTGATGAGGAAGGGGAATGGCTGGAAAAGTGGGAATGGCTGAGCCTGGAAAAGTGGGAATTGCTGAGCAGGACCTTAATTTCATTGTCCTTGGGGTAAGGAATGCCATGAAATGCCTCTGTGTGTGTTGGGAAAGGGAAGACTTGCCTGGAAAATGGGAATGGCTGAGCCAGAGAGGTGGAGAAGGAGATGGGGGGAGCTGGAAGTCTGGGGAGGGACTGGGGGGGATGGAAACTGGCTAAATAATTTTATCATTGTACGTTGGTTAGTACTGTTGTAGTGTAGGTAGTGCTAGAACTTAACACCTAATATGTCTTTTGTTGATTAAAGGTGTTTATCAGTATCTGGACTTAAGAATTTCACTGTTAATTGGAAAATACTTGTGGTGGATCACAACATATCGCTCTCAATCATTTATTTCTTATACCATTCTCTCTCCCTGCTATTCCCACATAATTACATATATAACATTTAAGGTCATAATACATAATACAATATTTAAGGTTAATTTGTTTTGATTTTTAAGGTGTACTTTCATACAAGTATTCCTTATAGAAGGATTCATCATCTCTTGTAAGACACAAGGATGGGGTTGTTGCTGTGGGTGTCCTCCAAGCCCCACTATTTGCACCCCAGCATGGGTGGACAGAGTATTAATTTTACTTAATTTCACTGATGGGATCCTGCCTGCAGCATAATGAGCCCACCTTTAAACCAGTGTAACCCAGTGCATGCCAGGCCTGGGGCACCAAAGGAAAAGGAATTGTGCTGATTTGGAATCTGTCTTCCCTGTGTTTGTTTGTTGTGTTTTATTGCTTGTCATGAATTATGGAGAAACTGAAATACTTGGGGTGTTTTTTATTTTTTGGGCTCATGTCAGGGGCAGGGTGAGAGGGATGTAGTCTGGATGTAGAGGGATGAGGGATAAACTGGGATTGGAAGGGATTTTGGAGTTGGATGGAGCAGACTGTGGCATCTGTGACAGCTCAGTGGATTTGAGTTTAATTTTTTATTTAATTTTTTGGTTTATTGCTGAGTTACTTATGGGTTGTTTTTCTACTTATTTATTTTTTTATTGCAAAAATCCAAGCAATGCTGAGCATGGCTGGTTCTGGTCTGGAGGCAGGTGCTGGTACACCCAAGGATGGTGCTGCAGCAAAGAGCTGTGAGCAGGCACACAGGTCTGGGGGCAATATTGGCTCTGGCACCTCATTCTGAGGAACTGAGATGTCATTTTAGCAGCCCAAATAACTGTTGGGGAGCACTGGGCAGCCTCAGATGAGAGCTGGGCATCTGTCTTGGGTGGCTTTGAGCATCCCTTGGTCTGTGTGGATGACTGGAGTCTTTCTGCCACAGAAGTGAATTTTGCCATCTCTGTCTCTGGTGGATGTGGCAGCCAGAGGGGTTCCAGGAGCACATTTTACCCAGCAGAGTTTGCCTTCAAATCCTGCAGCTCCTGAATGTGACAGCTGCTAAATCACCTGTTATTATGCAGGGAACAAAGCTGTCCTCCAGGAACAAAGGAAGGAGAATGGTCTGTGGCTGGGGGAAGGCAGAACATGGATTTGGGAAGGAGATGGAGCCAGGAGACACCACCAAAGGGCAGGCAAACCTCCCAGTGTGATAATAAAACCCCAGCTGGTGGTGGGAACAATGGCTGGATCCATCAGCACTGCTCCAAACATTGCCTGGCCATGTGCTGCAGCATCTCAAGGCCAAGGAAGAGCCACAGCCAGGCTTGGCTGCAATTCCTCATTTTCTTCAAGAGAAATGTGAACTTACCACACCATCCTATGTGGTAGGAAGCAAAAATGGGGCTCAGACCTGCATTTCCAGCTGTTGTGGCAGGCTTTGCTGACCTGCAGTGCAGTGCCAGGCTTTGCTCACAGCCTGGGCTCTGGGCACAATGATGCCACAAAGCCCAGCACTGATTTTCCCCAGCAGCATGTTTGGTACCAGAGGCTGCCCTGGCAGCTCAGCAGCAAACAGGAGATGCCTTTTGATGCTGGGAGGTGAATCCCTGCTCCAGGCTGCCATGGACAGAGCACAGAGCACAGGAGCTGCTCCAGGCCATGGTGCACAGCAGGGTTTGAGGCTTTCTCTCTCACTTCTGCACGTGCTGTCTAAATGTTATTAATAATTAAGGGCTGGATTTGCTTCCTGGGGGCTGCCTCTGTGCACTTAAGCAACTGCACCCACTCCAGCAGGTGCCACCTGCTCTGCCTGATGGCCTTGGCTGTCCCCAGCAGTGGCACCTGGGCTGAGAGCAGCCCTGGGGGCAGCAGGAGCCCTCCTCAATATTTAAAGATTATTGATGGGCAGCTTGGGCTGGTACAAACAGGAGTGTCTAGACAGAGCAGAAAGCACAGAGGCTGCTTTCCTTCAGTGCAGGAAGTCCAGCAGGAGCTGCTTTATTAATTCTTCCTTTATTTTCCAATGAAAAATGTTGTGGGCTTGCTGTTGATGCTGGGGAAGGGCAGCATTTTGCAGGAAAACCTCTCTGGTGACTCCAGATACCTTCAAATCTCCACCTTCCCCCAGCCCAGCAGCAGTGGGACCTCTACCCAAAGATAGAGAGCAGCACTTCACATTCTGCTGTTTTGTCAGGAATAATTAACTGAGGTGTAGGAGGAAGACTTGCAAAATAGTTCTGGAAACTGAGCTCTTCAAGGAATTAAATGCATTGATGGAAAGGGAGAATCATTAGTCTGGAATAAAAATAAATGTCTCTTCCTGTAAATCTGCATTTCAGGGGCAAAGGCACATTGTAAATTCTTCTGCCACTACTGGAGCAGACAGTGCCCTGAAATAAAGCTCTTGCAAGGGTAATACTGTTGGTGACCACTGTAATTTAGGTTATATATGTTAGGGAAGAGAGGGAGGCAGCTGCTGAAAGCCTGGTCTGAAAGTCACTGCTGAGCATTCTCTGAAGAAGAGGCTTTTTAAAGTTGCTGTAAAACATAAGGATAAAAGCAATTGAGCTCATTTTTCTCCAAGGACCATAACATCCTTTAAGGCTTAATTCTGCTTAATATTTTGTCTGTCCTCTCTGGGCTGTGTTGTTATGGTTTAATCTGTTGCAGTGCAGTTTGGTGAATTCAGAGACATTTTGAGATAAATTTCCTTTCTTGTTGCTGGAGGTTTTTTTTTTTTTTTTGGTGGAGCAGCAAGAGGCAGGATTTTAGTGTAAATATTAAATCATGAGTGGTGTCCTGCTTGGGTGACTCCTGCCTGCCCTGAGTGGCCCTGGCCTTTGATTACCTGCTCAGTTTTCCTGCTTTATTCCATCCTCCTCTCCCCCTGTTCACATGGTGCTTGACTTTCCCTGCTATCAGGGCAAGGGAAATGAATAAATTTTCTGTATCTGTCTCTGCTGTCAATATTTGTGTCAGGAAAGCACTTGTGGCATTTCTGAGAGGAGTCACTGTCTCTCTTCACTGACCTTTTATTTCTTCTGTCGATGGAGAGTTTCTTCTCAAATATCCTCTGCAATCTCTGATTCAATCCCTGCCTGCTGTCTTATCACTTTTAATACACTCACAATTCATCTCCCCACTTTGCATCCACAAGAGCCTCCCTCCTCTTTAACCCTTGAGGGGCTGCCCGTGGTTCCTCTTGGGGGTGGTAACAGGGCACTTCTGCTGGAGGGCATCATTACCAGCTGAGAATATTCATTTATTTTAAATCTGTTTTGCTGCCTAATTGCACTTCTCTTGGAGCAAAGTGTGTCCTGCCTGAGAGCACCTCACAGCCTGGAGAGGAGGACAGTCCTGTTTTCCATTAATGCAGAATTTTGCCCATCTCTGAGTCACTTGGAGCTGCTGAAGTGATGTGAAATTGCCAGGCTGGGATGGTGGAGTGGCTGGGCAGGACCACGTTGTCCCCACAGCACTGCAAGCCCAGTGGCACTGCTGCCCTGGTGGGCCACACTGAGCTGTGTCCTTAACTCTCAGAGCAGAAATTTCCTAGTAGATAATTCTATTTCCTTTAGTAGTCTTTTTTTCTGAATAATTTTATCATTTTATTCAGTTTATCCCTGCCCTTCAGTACCAAGTTGGTAGGTTTTTTTGTAAACACTGAAAAAAGAAGGAAGGAGAGATTGTACGCAACATTTTCAGCAGAGAAATGTTTGAGGTCCTTTGGTTTGTCCTTTTTCATTTTTCTGGAAGAAAGAGAAATCATTGGGATTCATTGGAATTTCAAAGCAGTAAGGGTTAGCTGCTCTGGTGGCCATCCACAGGAACCAAGTTTTCCTGCATCTGGGATCCCCTTTCTGCCCCCTGCATGCCAAACATTCCTCCTGTCCAGATGAGAAGGGGTCTGGGAAGCCTCATTAGTTCCTCGTGACCCCCCTGGCTTTGTGCCACTTTCCCAACACTCCTGACCTTGGAAAAATTCCCCTTTTCTCTCAGATCCCTCTGTTCAGCTTTCAGTTTAGGAGGACATGTCCTGACACAGGGCAATGGGAACAACTTCCTTGACTTCACTGGAATTTGAGGAGCTGACAGGGAATTTCCTGGGCTGCTGATGGGAACAGATCACTCTCTTCTCATTCAGAACCCTGATTAAACCAGTGAGCACTGCCAGTCTTACCCTTTTTTAGAGGGTGATGCCCACTCTGGGGTTTTGTGAGCAGCATTTGGGGCTGTTGAGGTGACAGAGGGGAGCCCATTGAGCAGAGAAGCCCCAAGGGAAGGATGATTTGTCCTTGGGAGGCTCCACGGGCAGCTCCTGAGGAAAGGGGAGATGCATTGACTCGGACAGCTGCTTATAGAAAACAGATGTGCAAGCTGGGAAACACGAGTGATAAATCTGAGCCCATATGGCAGCTCTCTCACAGGCACTCAGAGGCACAGCAGCCACTGAGGCCACTCAGTTCCTCTCCTGGAAGAAGAATTCATCATCTCCTGTGAAACACAAGGATGGGGTTGTTGGTGGGGGTGTCCTCAAGCCCCACTTTTGTTGGAGACCTGCACCCTTCAGATGCTCCTGTGTGCTGGGTGGGGAAGGAGGAACAGGGGTGTAAATTGATGTTGTTTCCTTGCCCAATGCCAGGATTGAAGGCATGAATAAGGACCTGTGCTGGTTTATGTTGTTGCCAGGTGCTTCGAGCACCACTCACAGTTGGGTTGGATTTTAAGTCTAATTTCTTGAGTTTCCTTCTAGCTTCCTGCAAAAGATGGAATTTCTTGAAGTCTCAGGGCCCTCCAGAGCTTCTCTGCAAGGCTGAGGGATTTCTGTCCCTCCCTGCCAAAGCAGGAACCCTCAGTGAGGGATGCCTCAGGAGGTTCTGTGTTCTGCTGGGTGACATTTCAGTCTTTTCCCTTTCTTCTCCCCTTCCTTGAGCTCATAAGAAAGGCAGTTTCCAGCTGATGGAATCAGCTCTATCAATCTAACTCTGATTCTGTTATTTTTCTCATACCCATCTGAAAACTGCTTTTCAAGCAAGCTGGGATGTAGTGGGCTGGGTGACCTCCTGTGCACTGGAAAGGCTCTTCCACAGCCTTCCAGCTCCTCTCATCTCGTGGCATCTCCTCTTCACCAGCTCCTCTGAAGTCCTTTCTATGGGAATCTCTTGAGTTTTATTGGCTGTTGTCTTAAGTTAACTCTTAAGAGTTCTTCCCCCACAATATCCTAAGGAGATTAAAAAGAAAGCCCAGATTTATGGGAAACAGGGAGCTGACACATTTAGAACCTGAGGAAAGACTGCAGAAATGTATCATAAGGAGGCATTTTAAGCTTTGGATCCCACTTTAACACAATGATTACCATTAAAGGGTGGGATGCTTTGGTGATTTTTGGGTTTTTTTTTTTTTTTTCTTTCTGGGATTTGTTTTATAGAGATGATCATGGTGTAGTTTCCATGGTTTTTATCATTACCATGGTCTTGCTGCTGATCCCCTGAAATTCCTGGTACAGCAGGGCTGGCCTCTTGTTTTATTTCCATCTCCTTTTTGATATATTGCTGCACCCTAAATTAATTTCTTACCAATCACATTTGCAGCCCTGTGAAGTGGATGGGTCTCTGGAGGGGGCTGCGTTGTTAACACTGACAAATTTCATGAAATAGCTGTGCACAAACAGGCACAGCCAGGGAGAAGAGGTAATTAAGGAGCCTGGTGCTCTCTGCAGCCTGGCTGAAGCCCATGTCCTCTGCCAGTGCTTTCAGAGCCCTGGTTTGGAAGGAAAACCACAGAGCCCTCACTGGGGCCACAGGTGGGAGGAGAGTGGGGAATGAGGTGGCAGCAGAGCTCTGCCTTGCCAAGGTTCATGGTTCATCCCTGCTCAGACTCTGCCCTTGCTTGGGAGCTCACCCAGGGATCTCCTGCACTCCCAGAGCAGCAGGTCCTGCACTGGGGAAGGGCTTTAACCTGGCAGAGATGAGATATTTAATGAGATATGGGGAAGGAATTCCTCCCTGTGAGGGTGCTGAGGCCCCTGCACACATTGCCCAGAGAAGCTGTGGCTGTGCCATCCCTGGAAGTGTCCAAGGCCAGCTTGGATGGGGCTTCCCAAGTCCCTTCCAGCCCAAACCATTCCATCACTCTCTGATATGTTTTTCTTAACCCATATCTATTGGTGTGCTGCAAATCTAATGTGTATATTAAGATATTTTTCTTAACCAATACCTATTAGTCTGCTGCAAGTCCAGTCTGCATATTAAAATGGGTCTTTTTCTTAACCCATATCTATTGGTCTGCTGCAAGTCCAATCTGCATATTAAAATATGTTTTTTCTTAATTCATATTTATTAGTCTGCTGCAAGTCCCGTCTGCATGTTAAAATATGTTTTTTCTTAATCCACATCTATTAGTCTGCTGCAAATCTAATCTGTATATTAAGATTTTTTTTTAATCTATATCTATTGGTCTGCTGCAAGTCCAATCTGCATATTAAGACACGGGGGTTTTTTTTAATCCATATTTATTGGTCTGCTGCAAGTGCAGTCTGCATATTAAGATATATTTTTTCTTATTGGTCTGCTGCAAGTCCAATCTGCATATTAAAATATGTTTTTTTAAAATCTATATCTATTGGTCTGCTGCAAGGCTAATCTGCATATTACAATATGGTTTTTTTAATCCATATCTATTGGTCTGCTGCAAGGCTAATCTGCATATTAAAATATGTTTTTTTAAAATCTACATTGGTCTGCTGCAAGGCTAATCTGCATATTAAAATATGGGGTTTTTAATCCATATCTATTGGTCTGCTGCAAATCTAATCTGCATATTAAGATATTTTTCTTAACCCATATCTATTGGTCTGCTGCAAGTCTAATCTACATATTAAGATATGGGGTTTTTTTTAAATCTATATGTGTTGGTCTGCTGCAAGGCTAATCTGCATATTAAAATATGGGTTTTTTTAATCTATATCTATTGGTCTGCTGCAAGGCTAATCTGCATATTAAGATATTGGATTTTTTAAAATCTATATCTATTGGTCTGCTGCAAGGCTAATCTGCATATTAAGATATGGCTTTTTTAAAAATTCATATTTATTGGTCTGCTGCAAGTCCAATCTGCTGCCGCTGCTGTGCTTGCCAACACTGCCTTGTCTCCTCCTCCTTCTCTGCCACCCCTCAGTGTTAATTTGGCATCCCACACCTCATCCCAAGTCATTTGGAGAGGAGCCACCTGCTTGTCTTGCCTGTGCCCTGCTTTTGGGGGTGTGCAATGTTGATGCCCTGCACGTGGTCCTGGATGCTGCAGAAATTCCCACCCGTGGCCCCTGGGCTGCTCTGGGGGCTGCAGGGCAACACTCGAGTGTGGCACTGTCAGTGAAGCACATTCCACTCAGAGGTGATGACAGCCCTGCCAAATTACCTGGTAAAATCATCTCAGTAATTAGAACAGGAGAGTCAAATGAGGATAACAGGCCAGCTAACAGCACAGGCAGGGCTGTAATTACTCAGTGGAAGCCCTTTGGAAACTTGCAGGGCTGAGGACTTGCCTGTGATAGAGGCAAGAACTGTTTAATAAACTTGGTGAAACCCTGTCAATTAACATATTTTTAAAGGTAATTTAGTGTTCACTTCAGCTAAAGGTAGTGCCATCCTCAAGAACTGCTTAACCCTGGGTTTTTCAGATACATTTCTGGCATTGCTGAGTTTTCTCAGGCTCTGAAGCAGGATTTGGTAGCGTAAGGGGAGACTCTTCTCTTGTGCTTTGTTGGAGTTAAGCAGGCTTAGTGCTGACTGTGAAGTATCCCAGGAACCAGGATGATCCAGGAGCTCAGATTGCCCCAGCAGCTTTGCAAATCCCAGCTGCTGTGCCTCCTGCTGAGGAGAACTTCAGATGATTTGCAGATGGCATTCAATCAAAATTCCTGTGGTCATTCCTCTCGGGCCCAGCTTGGCAGTGGTTCATGTGAGGGCAGGGATGACTGGGATGCTCTGCATCCTGCCTGCCAGCAGAGCTCCCAGGGCTTCCTCCTTGTTATTCCAGCCAAGGAAGAGAGCTGGGCACGTGCAGGGCTTGGTGTCAGCTCTCTCCAGCCTTTGGAAGGGCAGTGGTTGGTTGTTGATGTCCTGGATGGTTCCACATAAATCTTGGCTCAGTGTCACTGTCACATTTTCTAAAAAATCCCTTTGCCCAGGACTTCTCTCCTGGGAAGCTGAGAATCCTCAGAGAAAAAGGAAAACAATATTATCTCATTTGCTTCTCCTGTGTTTTGCTGCTTTGGAATGTGTTTGGAGATTGTTTATCCAACATGTGAATTGTTTTAACTTAATGACCAATCACAGCCAAAATTCTGAAGAGTCACAAGTTTTTTCATTATTATCTTGTTAAGCCTTCTGTAAGTATCCTTTCAATATTCTTTAGTATTCTTTAGTATAGCTTTAGTATATTATAATTTATATTATGTTATATTATATTATACTGTTATATTATATTATACTGTTATATTATATTATATTATATTATATTATATTATATTATATTATATTATATTATATTATATTATATTATATCATATCATATCATATCATATATCATATTATATCATATTATATCATATATAATTTTATATGTATTATGTATAATTTTATGTATGTTATATATATGCTATATAATTCTGTATACTAATATAATATAATATAATATAATATAATATAATATAATATAATATAATATAATATAATATAATATAATATAATATAATATAATATAATATAATATAATATAATATAAATTAGCTTTCTAAGAACATGGAGCCAGATTCATCTTTCCTCCCCACAACAGGGGACCCCTTTGGATCCAAGCCCTCAGCCCCAGGGTTTGCTGGGCCCATCCTGGAAGCAGTAGATCAGTACCTTCTGCCTGCTCTCTTTGCAGTGGGAGCAGTAAGAAAATGTGGAAATGGTGCCACTGGGGAGGCAGCATTGTCTGTGGTGCTTGGCATTGCTGAGCACTGTTTGTATTGATTGCAGCACAGGCAATTAAGAGCCTCCCACTGCTTGCACTGGAGGTTTTTCTACATAAGGAGGCTTGAAGCAGAGGGGAGGGCCATTACAGCGTGTAAACACTGCACAGGCTGGGGTCTAGAGGCATCTCACAGCCTTGTTGAAGTCTAAAATATTCTGTACTGACTGGCCAGGGGGCCAGCATGGAGCATGTGTCAGGATTGTTGGCTTTGTGTGGCTGGGGAAGAGGCCACCTCCTCCTCCTCCTCCTGGTGGGGTGGGGAAGTAGGGCTGGACCCTCCTCACTGGGCTTCATCTTAGGGGTCTTGCTCCAGTGCAAAGTTTTCAAAAATTCCTTATTCAAAAGTTACTCACAAGTTCCTTATTCCTGGAATTTTTCTTAAATCAGCCCATGTCACATGAAAATCTTTTTTTGGAGGGTGCAAAATTACTTCTGTCTGTGAGGAAGCTGAGGCTGTGAGAGGATTGTTATAAATTGTCCTTGTGGAGAATTTCATGGTGTTGCTTCTTTCTGCTCCCTTCCATGCTCTGGGCTGGTGTTGGTGTTGGCCACTGGGACAGTTTCATTCCCTGCTAGGAAATAATTTCTTGTGTTCCTTAGCAAGAGTTCACAGATGTGAAATGCAAGATTTGGGAAGTTAATTTGATCACTTGGCAGGAGAGTGGGGAGATCCAGTTCTAATGTGCCTCTTTTAATGTGTGTAGCTCTGTCTGGGAAGGAACTTGGCTCTCAGTGCATTGTTGTGCATCTCTCTTTAAACCTGATATTCTCCAGTGGCCCTTAGAGACCTCAAATCCTGTTTAGACAGAGCCTTGATGAGCCTGGATGTTTCTGATTCAATAACCTGCCTGGGAGAGGGCTGGTGTGAAAATGCTGGAGAAAAGAGTGAAAACTCAGCCTCCTCTCACACTGCTGCAATAGTCCTTCCCTCTTATGCTGGAATTTAAAAACTTGTGTTTGTTTTAGTAGAAATGGGGATAGTTGTTTGTCTGACTGCTCCTGTGATGCTGCAAATACTCCCAGAAATTCCTTGTGATGGGAGATGGGCTGCAGCCATGTCAGACCTGTGAAATCAGTGAGAGCTGCTGCTGATGGGGTGGGAATCAAAGAATCATTGAATAATTTGGGTTGGAAGGGACCTTCAAAGGTCATCTATTCCAACTCCCAAGGGATGGAAAGGCTGGAGGAGGGTGTTAATGAGGTAAAAACCATCCCTGTGAGGAAACACAGCTCTGGTGTGCTGGGTTGGGCAGGTAGGATGTGATTGTGCCCTCCTCCAGGGAAAGGAAGTTTTGAAATTAAGCTGGAATTGCAAAAATGCATCTGCATATTTGCCACAAAGCAAACCACCCAAGCTGTCTCTCATTCTCACATTGAAATGATGCCTTTGGTCTGGGCTCTAATTCTGCTGGCTTGGAAACTTGTTTGCTGCTATAATTGAGAAAAGGTGGAGGAAAACTTGTTTTCTTTTGCTTTGCCTTCTTGTGCATTCAACAACTTTGGGGTTTCTCCTGTGAGTTTAGTGGCCTTTTAGTGAGGGATGAAGAAATGGAGGGGATACCTGGGGAGTGCTTAAAACTAATTTTGGGAACCAAGGCCAGCTTGGATGGGCTTTGAACACCCTGGAAAGGTGTCCCTGCCCATGGGAGGGGAAGGAACTGGATGATCTTTAAGGTTTCTTCCAATTCAAACCACGATTCTGTGAAACTGAGGATGGCTCTGCACACAGGAGCATCCAGTTTTATTATTTCTGCTTTGATCTGTGCCAGAAGAAACTCTGTAGTGCACCAAAAGAGAGGAAAATGCAGCTGCACACAGAACTGGGTGACCCAAAGGATGAAACCAGGGTGGGGTTGGGCTTGGTGGCCTCAGCCATGGCCAGCCCCAGCCAGAAAATACAAAATAGTGGCACACAAAGCCTCTTGTTTGCTCTAAGCTGTTTATTTTGCTGCTCAAGGATTGTATGACCTGTTTGTCTGAGTGGAAGCAGCCAGAAAATCTCATGCTCTGAAATTCCCTCCTACCTGTGCTACACATACATATTTATTTTTGTGTGTATATATATATATATATATATATATATATATATATATATATAATTTACTAAGCATGTATTTACTAAATGCATGTGTGTTTCTATTTTCTGAAATTCCCACCAACCTGTGCTGCACATATATATCTATTTTTGTATATATATATATATATGTATATATATGTATGTATGTATATATATAAAATTTACTAAGCATGTATTTACTAAATGCATGTATATTTCTATTTTCTGAAATTCCCACCCACCTGTGCTACACATATACATCTATTTTTGTGTATATATATGTAATTTACTAAGCATTTATTTACTACATGTGTGTTTCCTGATGGGGAGCAGGGGGTGTTTGTCTTTGGTAGCTCAGTGGGACACAAACCCCAGGTCTAAGGCCAGGTCAGCACAAAGCAGGAATACAAAAAGCTCTCTGCAAGGCTGGCTCACATCCATTATAATATCACTAAATGCCATAATCCTGTGAGCTTTGCCTCATAATAGGATAATGAGTTATTAAAGCTAAGGAGGGCACTTTGGGGAGGGAGGGTTGGAGGGTTTGGGGTTTTATTTGCACCTCCTGCCAGGTCTGAGCCGTTCCTCTTGGTCCCTCTCCATTCATAAGAGAGTGGCTGCAGCAGTTTCAGAAGTGAGCAGTTTTAAAGGCTATAAACATGCCAGTTTCTGGACATTGTGTGCCTTTTCCACACAAGATGAACTGTTGTGCTCTGTTCCCTCAGCCCATTCCACAGCCCTGAGCTCCTCTCCAGGAAAATACCCAAGGCATTAGCTAAGGAACAGCCACACTCTGGTAGAGTTTGAGAGCACAGCATGGGAAAGGCGTTCCCAGGGCCACACCTGTGCTCTGCCCACTGCCAGCACACAGAAAGAACAAGGATCCTCTTGGAGTAAAATCATGTTGGGAGCATCTTGCACCCACCCCCTGTCTCAGGCCTGTGTGTGTTTCCAGGAAATCCTGGTGAGGAAATTGTGTTGTGCAAAGTGCCAGGACTGTGGAGGGGGAAGGAGCTGGTTCTTGCTTGCTTGGAAAGTACAGCAAGGATGAAAAAAAAAAAATAAAAATGCAGAGGAATGTGCCAGCCATAATTTACAAGCTTGTTCACTTTGGTTTTGGGAGCACTTGGCAGCTCTGGGCTAAGGCAGACACAGAACCCTTCCACCCCAGAGTGGAGACAAACCTGGGTGCTTTTTTATTGCAAAATACCTTTTATTGTACCTTCCTTTTCTCTGATCAAAACCAACACCTTGCAAAGCTCAGCTCTGTTGCTGGTTTTTGCTTTGCTTGGGGTTCCAAAACCCTTTGGATGAGAATGTGGCTGCACATCTCCTCCAAACACCATTCTACACAGCTCCCCAAATCCCATTGTCCCACAGCACGAGGATGTGTGTTATTGACCATCAGCAGCAAGCTGGAAGCTGATAAAGATCTTTATTATTTTACAAGCACAATACCAAACACCTAGAGTTGTTTTATTATAGTTTAAATGCTCTCTTTCTCCTTTGGATATCCAGAATATGCACATTTGTCCTCAGTAGGAGCCAGTATTTCTCCCAGCACTCTGAATATCAAAACTTCACCTTTGAGGAGTTTTCTTCTCCCCCTAAATGTCAATGAAAAAATTAAAGAAAGGGCAGAAGATGAGATTTGGCTTGATTTGCTCCAGTTCTTGTTAATTAAAGTATTGAAGGATCCCAGTTTGCCATCAGGGAGAACTCAGAGTGTCAGGGCAGAGCTCTGGGGTGGGGGTGTCACAGAAGGAACCTGTACCCATTGTCTTATCAGGAGGGTTATCAGATGTGGCAACTCTAATAAAAATAATACAATATTTAATATAAAAATTAATATATAACCAATTAAGATACATATAAAATGATTTTATAAATATAAAAATACAATATTTTATTATACTAATAAAAATAATACAGTATTTTATATAAAAATTAATATATAATCTATTAAGATACATATAAAATGATTTTATAAATATAAAAATACAATATTTTATTATACTAATAAAAATAATAAAATAATGTTGCCCATGTAAGTGTGAATACACGTTTAGAGGAGTAATTTCCAGGTCAATCTGCCCAGAGGCATCACTGGCACAGGAGAGCAGAGCTGTGTGGGGGTAGGAGTGGCAGAGCTTGGAGCATGTGGGCAGGAACGTGGGAGGGAGAAAGGGAGAGAAATGCAGGGTTTGTCCATGGAAAGGGCATTCCTGGGCATCATTTCTGAAATGTTTGTGCTTTGATCTGCCTCTCCTGATAAGGGAAGCAAAAAGGAGAAGGGATTTATCCAGATGTGCAGCAGCACATCTGGGGGCAGCATGGAGGTCACCTCTGGTCCCCCCGTGCATGAGATCCCCTTGGTGGCCACAAGGGCTCTGCCATCCTTCTCCTCCCAAGGCCATCACCTTGCCTGGTGTGTCCTGGCATTTTGGGCAGGTACCTGAAGCTGCCTTGGGCTGGAGGAAAGGTGGGAGAGATGCCAGGGGAGAATTGAGGAGGACAGGAGCTCTGCAGAAGGTGGCAGAAGGACAAAGATCCAATGCTCATGTCAGGACAGGGCAGCACTTCCACATCAGGCCAATTTTTCCTTTTTTTTGTTGTTGTTTTTTATTGAAACACCAGTCTGTTGTGGTTTTTAACCCCACAGTGATGTGTGAAGGTCTCCCTGCTGGGTTTGGCTGATGTAAATATCGACAGCCAGAGATGTCTCTATCATGGGGTGCGCCTCAGCTGCTCCCAAGGCAGGGGGACAAGGTAGATCCCAAAGTGGGGTGCAAAGGGGTGCAAAGGGTGATTTTCTCCCTGGTTTGGTGCAGCTGAGCTTTTCCTTCCACCTCTCCAGGCTCTGCTTCCCCTGGCACAGAACTTGCAGGGCATCACCTGCATCAGTGCCACCACCACTGCCCTGCATCGCTGCAGGTGTCACCACCACCCAGGTGACACCTCAGGTGCCCATTCCAGCTGAACACTGACACAAAGACACCACGAGTGCATTTTTCCCTCTGGATTTCAGAAGTGTGGTCCGTGCTGCTGTAGCTGGCAAACGAGCAGATCAGAGTTCCCCTGTGGTAATGTATCTCTAGCAATTTATTTCTCATTAAAAATCTTATGTGCTGCAATAAAGCCAATAGTGAGATAACAGTGCAGCTTTATAACCGGCTAAATCAGGCCTCTGCTTCTACACAAACCCATTTTAGACTGTTTTAGGGGTTTAGAGGGGCACCAAATGAATCCAGGGTCCCCCATCCTGCAGCAGAGGAAGGGGGTGAATCCCTGCCTTCAGTGATTCCTGCTAAAGACTTTGGTGGGATTGATCTCTGGATGATCTGTATTACAGACAGGTTTTTTTTAATTCCCCACCTTTCCTTCTGTGCAGATAAAAAGCCAAAGAGGTTTGGGTTTGATTGAACCTATGGTGAAAATCTTTTTAATTAACAGTGGATCAGAACAGGAGCTGTGTTCTAGCTGGAATGGCAGATGCCTGGTTTTTCTGGGCAGGCAGTGAGGATTCTAATTATCACTTGTAAAGGCAGGAGGGTGCAGGGAGTTTATCCCATCCCATCCCATCCCATCCCATCCCATCCCATCCCATCCCATCCCAGCTCTGCATTCCCCCCTTACAGCATTAGCTCTGCTTGTGCTAAAGAGAATTTCCCACTCCCTTCCCATTCTTATTTTGATCAAATCTCATTCATTCCCTACTAAAGTTCACTTGTGCCCTTTTCTTTTTGGGAAGGAGCTTTGCTCTCTTTAACTCCTTGACAGGAAATTTGAGGCAGGTGGGGTCAATCTCTTCTCCCATGTGATGGGACAAGAGGAAATGGCCTCAAGTTGCACCAGGAGAGGTTTAGGTTGAATATTAGGGAAAATTTCTTCACCAAAAGGGTTATCCAGCCCTGAAGCAGCTGCTCAGGGCAGGGGAAGATTTAAAAGACAGCAGATGTGGCACTTGGGGACATGTTTTGGTGATGGTCTGGTAGTGCTGGGTTAGTTAGACTGGGTGATCTTAAAGGGCTTTTCCAGCTAAAATGGTTCCATTCCTGTGTCTCTCCATTGGGGTGGGAGCTGAGAATGGGGCAGGAATGCCATGGTGGATATCTGGTGTCCCCCCTGTGTCCCCTCCCTGCCATGTACTGGGCTCTGTCACCTCTGGGGGCTCTCACCACACTCTGAGTGCAAAGCAAGGGAGAAAAATCAATTCCCATCAGCTGAGCAGTGCCCTTTGATTTATTGCCAGTGGAGGAAGAAATTCTTTATCTCCTCCTGGAAGGGATTGCTTTGGTGTTTGTTATTAGGGAGCGTGGCTGGAACATCCCCTTTGCTCCCAGCCCTGGTATTTGGATATTTGGATAACCTTTCCCTGCTGGGACACAGCAATGCTGTCCCAGTGTGCAGGGAAAGGGGAAGGTGTGAACCTGCTCTCTTGGGCACTGCATTCCCCCAGCAGATGAAATTACCTGTGTGCCTTAGAGCTCCCAGTCTGTTCTTGCACCTGGCTGGGGTTGTTTAGTGTGGCTTTTGGGCCTGAAAATTGAAAAGAGC
Organism: Melospiza georgiana; assembly: GCF_028018845.1. Classification (NCBI taxonomy): domain Eukaryota; kingdom Metazoa; phylum Chordata; class Aves; order Passeriformes; family Passerellidae; genus Melospiza; species Melospiza georgiana. The sequence continues at coordinate 7,305,200 of NC_080451.1, forward strand.
ATCCCTGTGCAGGGCCAGGGCCACCAAACCCTCCTGAGGGCCACCAAACCATCCTAGGGGGCTCCTAAATCCTGCCAGGGCCACCAAAATCTCCTGGGGGCCAACAAATGCTCCTGAGGGCTACCAAAACTTCCTGGGGGCTACTGAACCATGCCAGGGCCACCAAACCCTCCTGGGAGCCACCAAACCCTCTTAGAGGGTTCCTAAATCCTGACAGGGACACCAAACCCTGTTGGGGGCCAACAAATGCTCCTGAGGGCTACCAGAACTTCCTGGGGGCTACTAAACCATGCCAGGGCCACCAAATCCTCCTGGGGACAGCCCAACCCTTCTGGAGGCCGCCAAACCCTGCCAGGGTCACCAAACCCTCCTAGGGGGCTCCTAAATCCTGCCAGGGACACCAAATGCTCCTGGGGGCCACCAAACCCTCCTGGCCTTGGTCCTCCTCACCTCCAAGAGCAGCCACCTCTCCCATCTGTGTGAGTCCTTGTTCTGCAGCAGGGAATAGATGGAAACTCTCTGATCTGCACCCCTGAAAGCCTCTCCCACCCTTCCCCTTCCAGCTGAGCTCCAGAGCAGGAGATGGGCACCAGAAATCAGAACAACTGCAGGGTGATGATTAATTATCTGTAATTGCTGAAGCAGTGGCCAAATGAGTAAGGGCAGGTGCACAGCTGGCCAGATGTGCTGGCAGGGAGTGGGAGCTGAGGCCATGACAGAAATCTGTGCTGGTTTTGTGTTTCTGCCAAAAAAACCCCTCCTGGCTTTCTTGAGGTTGCTTCTGGTCCCAGTTCAAGATCAGCAGTGGTGGGAGAGGGGTGGCCATGGCTTGGTGTCAGTGGAAACACAAATTGAATTCCCTGGGCTGAAGTTGTTCCAATCAAGCCCTTTCCATCTGCAGGTGGTTTTGTGCATGGGTGATCCCAGCGCTGTGGGATTCAGGGAAGATGGAGAAAATTCTCAATCCCATTTCTTGCCCTTTTAGTTACTCTGATAACATTTATTTGTACATCTTCCTAGGACATCGAGGTTTTACACCATCCACAATCCATCAGTTTAATTCCCTCTTTAAAGCACTGATCATAAGTCTTAAAATGGGGAAAAAAGAAAAAGCCAGCAGCCTGATGGGCAGAAGGGAGCTTGTTTGCAGCCTCAGGCAGTGCAGCCTCAGGCACCAAGTTCTCCTAGTTTTCCTAGGTTTTCCTTTGTTAGGACTAGCCTTGATGGTGAAACAGGTTGCTTGGGTTTTCTCTTTCTTATTTTTTCCTCCTTTATTGTTGGAAGTGGTTTCGCATTCACGGCCCTGAACTAATTTTCATATTTTTATACAAAAGTCACATCCTCTCTGAAAGTTTTAAGTAGCTTTTGCAATTGTAAAATAGTCTCAAAGACTCATGATACATTACTCTTTCCTAACCTATAGCTCTCTGAGAAAAAACTCTTATATTATGGCCTCATGCCATTTGATTTCAGTGCATTCAGTTAAATCTCAGATTATATCTAATAATCTTTGCAGCTTCTTTCTTGAAATACAGTGTTTTAGCTTGGTTATTGGTAAATAACATTAGAGACATGGCTTTAATAGAAAGTGCTCGTGAGGGGGAACCACTTGGGGTGGTTGTGCCACGCCAACAATCCCAGCTTTTGGGGGAAAAAAAATCCCAAATTTTTGGAGAAAAAAACTCAGTGCAAATGAACTCCAAGGGCTTTGTGAACAAAGAGAATTCTGTTGTGAGCCACCTGTGGGTTGGTTTTGCATAGCTGGGGGTGATGTGCAGCCTCTAACCCTGTCTGGGCTTAGATGAAGCTCCTGATTTCCAGAAAGTGCTTTGAATTCCTCCCCTGGGGTCTTTCCTCGTTGTGGAACATGGGAGGGGAAGTTGGGTTTTGGGAGCCAAGTCCTGGCAGAGGATGCTGTGGAATGAGCAGAGCTGCTGAGTGCTCCCTTCCCTGGGATCTGCGCTGGAATTGCTCAGCTCAGGGTGGGTTTGGGACAAAATCTCAATGTTTTATGAGTCAGGCATTTGAGATTTTTAATAGAGCTGCCAGTGAAGATAAATGGGACACAGGGTTGGTGACCTGAGCATCACTCTGGGTTGTGGTGGTGAGTAAACCTCAGCAGTAACACCAGGGTTGGATTGGGCTGGATTTCTGGTTGAGGGTGAAGGTGGCTCAGTTTGAACTGCTGCAGCTGATTTAATCCAGATTTTTTTTTTTTTTTTGGTGGGATTTCATGTGATTTTTGCTCTTGAGGACCTTGTATTGTGGTCTCTGTTGTTCTACTGATGCTTTCATTCCCTGTGCATGAAATGTGCTGAATCCTGCCATGGTAACCATAGAGAAAACCCCAAAAAAAGTAAAATTTAAAAGGGCAAAACCCCCAAAAAAGTAAAATTTAAAGGGGAAAAGGCCAAAAAAAGTAAAATTTAAAAGGGGAAAATTTTACAAAAAAGTAAAAATTAAAGGGGAAAATTTTACAAAAAGGTAAAATTTAAAGGGGAAAAACCCCCAAAAAAGTAAAATTTAAAGGGGAAAAGGCCAAAAAAAGTAAAATTTAAAAGGGAAAAATTTTACAAAAATGTAAAAATTAAAGGGGAAAAGGCCAAAAAAAGTAAAATTTAAAGGGGAAAAAACCCCAAAAAAGTAAAATTTAAAGGAGAAAATTTTTTAAAAAGTAAAATTTAAAGGAGAAAATTTTACAAAAAAAGTAAAATTTAAAGTCCAATGGACTTGTGCAGAGCTTAGCCAAGAGCCAGAACATATCAAATGTGCTTCAGGGCAAGTTTTTTGCTGCAGGATTTTACAATGTGAGGCAATTACTGAGCTGAGCAGTGTTCCTTAAGAAGATTATAATTCTGCATCCAGTGTGGACCAAGGGCATCCCAGCTGGGTTCACAAGCAGCTCTCCAGTGGATTGGAATCCAACCAGGTCGTTAGTGGTGTTGCAGCATTAATTACTCTGAAAGCAAAAGGTTAATTTGAAGTTTTGTAGGGTGCAGAAGGTACTGAGGAGAGCAAGGCCTTTAATTTCATGCCATTGTGGAAAAGAAATAGGAAAATTCCTGTATTTTTGCAGGAATGGTTGGTGGAAATGGTTGGATGTGCTGAGTGCAAGGAGATGCAGGGTCTGTGAACCCTGCTGCTTTCTGGGAGATAAAATAAAACAAAACTTTGTATTTCTTCTATTGATTTTCCTAGTGTATCCTGGATTTAAAAAAAAAGGCAGGAAGGATGGAGACTTGTCAAAATGAATTATTAACGAAGTCATACTTCACACTTCCTTCCAGTCTGAGGAAGCAAAGCATGTCCTTTGCCATGATACAGCCACTTTTTTCTCTCTTTTTTGTTCCAAGGAAACATTGCCAACCAGTTATTTTTCTGCAGTAACTCAGGAGCCTTCAGCTTTCTGCCAGAAATCTTCAGAGAACAGTCAGAATCAATAGAATAATGTTTGTTTATTTTGATACAGCGAAGCAAGAAAGGAAGAAATAATCAGACAGGTGAGGGAAAACAGGAGCTTTAGCATATTTTGTTTATATAAAGTTGTTTGGCTTGTTTTGGAAAAAATAAAATGAAGGCCCCCATCAGATTGGATTCAGATTTCCAGCACAGATTCCAAAGGCACACGAGCACAAAGCTGCCTTTCACATGCAGCTCAAAGGGAAGATTTGTGCTTTTCTTGCCAGCCCTCCCCAATGAATATTTGAATTTTCACCATTCCCACCTGCCACTTCTGGACCTGCAGAGGTGGTGGGCACTGGGGGGGAAATACAGATGGGGTGGAAACCCTGCAGAGCTGGCCCGTGGTGTTGGTGCAGGGTGGTGATTACCTGTGCTGATGCTGCCTGGAGCTCACCCCTGCCTGCTTGGTGCAGGAGGAGCTGCTGTGGCTCCATCACTGACATTTTGGGGCTCCTGTGGCTCATCCTGGCTGCTCACCCACCCTCAAACCAGCACAGCCCTCATGCAGAAACCCAGCTTGGGGAGAGGGAGAGGGCAGAGACCTCAATGCCATGGGGCATCATCTGTGGGGTAATTAAAGGTGGCTGAATGACCAAAAATACAAATATCCCACCAATTCAGCTCTGTGTGTGAATTAATCACAGCCCCATTCAGGTTTCTGGCTGATTCCAGCCCAGGGATGATTCCCAAACCCTCCTCTGTCCTTCCCGTGTTTGCTCCCTGGTCAGAGGGAGGGAGAAGCAAACATCAGGTGCCTTCCTCTGCCTCAGGACATGAATAAGGCAATGGATCAAAATATCTCAGCCTGGAGGAGGTGGTGGGGAGCTGTACATCCTCCCCTGAGCACCAGGCTGTGCCTGTACCTGGTAAAATGGGAATGTGCCCCCCCAGGGGCTGCTTTGATGCCACATGTCCCTCCCATTCACAGAGAACATCCCCAAATCCCTTACACTTATTAAAACAGGACTTTCCTCCCAGATTGCAGCTAAGTTTAAACATCTCATGATGGTTTTGGGAGAGCTGCCCTTTAAAAGCTGATATTTTTTTAATTCCCACTGCTCCAGCCCCTTGATTTTAATACCAGCTTGCCTGAGGAACATTAACCTGCAGAGAGGAGCACACGGGGTTCATTTTCACCTGGATATACCAGGCAGGCAGGAATTATCACCAATTAAAATGTATTTGACACGATAGAAGCCAAACACATGCCTTGGCACGTTCCTTCCCTGCTTTATCACAGAGCTTCACGGAGCTGAAATGCCTTGAGAATGCAGGAAAGAAATTGGGAGGTTTGCAGCCCCAAGAGCTCTGCTTGCAGCTGCATCCTCAGAAAGGTAAAAACCAGCCCAGATTTGGGGTGTTGGGGTGTTTGCCTGGGGGGATTGGCAGCACCCACAGCTCCAGGAGCTGTGGCTCCATCCCTGCCACATCTCCCCTGGGGTTGTCCCTTGGTTCAAAGGTTCATCCTTCACCAGGACAGGAGGAAATGCTGGGGGTTTGTTGTACAACCATTTCCAAGAGGGTTTGTAGGTAATGATCTCTGCTTCACGCCATGCTCGCCCAGACAGAGCAAGAGGGGGAAAAAGGAGAAAAGGACAAACCTGAACTCGAGCTCAGACAGGAAAGGGTTGGGGATGGAACAAGTTGGAGGTGCCCAGATGGGGATTCCCTGCCCACATATTCCATGTATTGCAGGTTGAGATGACCCTGAGGTATTAAAATCTCTTTTTTTCCGGCCCCATGACCAAAGAAGATTCATTGGCTCTGCTTTTCAAGGCTGTTTATTTGCTCTTATCTATTCCATTCTTTCTCTGACCTGCTGAGATCCGTCCAGCAGGTCAGTTCATGGCACACTTGGGGTGGTGTTGGCTTTTTATACTAAAAATTATTTGTACTTTATTTACAATAATTTTCCAATACCTATCACCTATGTTAGACAATCTGTCTCTACTCTAAACCAATCTAAAAGTGCCACCATCACAGCAGGAGATGGAGGACAAGAAGAAGGATAAGAAGGATAAAACAAGCTCAGATTCTTCCATCTTGCCATTCTAAATCCCCAAAATTCTACTTTTTCACCCTGTGGCAAATTCACCATCATTCTACTCAAACTCTTGTGGCTTGTAAATCTTCACACAAAGTTGGTAATTGTTTCCATGGGTTAAAATCAAAGGCACAGGTGGTTTTGACTCTATGCCAAGATCTCTGACCCTCTACCAGGGTCTCAAATCCTCCAGGGCAGCCATTCCAGAGGAATTTCCTGGGTTCCAACTTCTCCAGAGGAATTCCTGGGTTTGGACATTGGATGTCCTGGTGATGCTCAGCAGCTCCCAGCCCTGGGACTGGGATGTGTGCCTGGGGTGTTTGGGTGTTTCATGGCACTAAAACACCAGAATTTAGGAAGGTGGCAGCGTTCAAAGGGACTCTCAATGGGATTTAGGCACCTAAACAGCTTTGGTGCTCTGAAAATCCTGCTTGATCTGAAATCTTCAAGAGCTGCAGGCATGCAGCTTGCAGGGGTGAAATGGGGATCATTTCCCCCATTCTCTGTGCCCCCCAAATTCCCTGCAGGGAATCAGACTGAGCTGCTCCGTGCCAGCCTTTTCCAGAGTCACCCCATCCTCAGCTCAACAGCATCCTGGGAGCGGATGTGTTCTTAATTCTTAATTTAAAATAATAGGTTTTTTCTCCTTCTGCCACCCTTGGCACAGCTTTTTCCATTTATTCTCCCTCCCCTACAGCATCTCCTTTTCTCCTGCCTTTTGGCTGAAGTGGAACTGTTGCAAAGAAAAAAAAAAATCCCAAACAAGCAGGGATTTTTGGGATAAGCTGCAAAATTGACCTGGGCTGAATGCAGGGGGGTGAGAGGGAGACAAAAACGATGCCAGAGATAGCTGTAATTAGGTGAATGTCTTCAGCTTAATGTCTTCAACTGAACTTGGAAGCCAAGTAAAGAGGGGGAAAGGTTGCTCTGGAAATGAAGGGTGGAACTGGATGGCTGTGGAAATTGCCGGTGGGATTTGGGAGCTTTGGGATGCAGGTTGGAGGGTTTAGTCTGGCTGTGGGGCTGCTGAGGAGGGGCAGTCTCACAATGAGGGCTCAGGGAGCTGCTGTTGGCCCTGTGTGTTGTCCTGGCTGTGCTTTTCCCCTTGTTGGAGCTCCTTTCCCATAGGAATAACCCCTGTGCAGGTTTGGAGTTTTGTGTGCAGCATGTTCCAGCTGGAGGAGCAGAATACAGGCAGGAAATGGGGGAAAAAATTAAATTAAAACCTATGGAGGGAGGAAAAGAAAGGCTTTTTAAGCTTACTGAGGCTGGATGGCAGGACCTTGTGAGTTGTTTGCCCCCCTTTCCCAGGATCTCTTCCCACGTGTGTTCAGAATTTTGCTTCTGCTGCACTGGGGGTGCAGGAAAGGCTCAGCTGTGAGAGCTGGGTCAGAGGAAAGAGAAAGTAACTCAAACAAGCCCTTTCCTCTGTCTGTTTTTTGGGGTTTTTTTTATGTGTTTGATGTGCAGATCACCAAGGGGAGAAAAAAAAAATACTTGTGGAACCACAAATGTCTGCTTTGGGCATTTTCAGGGAGTTTTGTTTAAATTATACCCTAGGCAAAGGAACTGGGGCGTGAGCTGAAAGCAGCTTGGTTTAAACCCAGGCTTGGAGAATCCAGGAGCTGAAAGCAGCTTGGTTTAAACCCAGGCTTTAAAGAATCCAGGAGCTGAAAGCAGCTTGGTTTAAACCCAGGCTTAAAGAATCCAGGAGCTGAAAGCAGCTTGGTTTAAACCCAGGCTTGGAGAATCCAGGAGCTGAAAGCAGCTTGGTTTAAACCCAGGTTTGCTGAGCTGAGCTGAGTTTGGGCCAGAGCTGCAGGAGAGCAAACCCAGGGACTGACAGGGACCAGCACAGGTGGCAGCTTGAGCTGGGAGGGTTTTTCCTCTTCTCCATCCCAAATCCAGCAGGAGCTTTTTAACCCTGCTCTGGTACAGAAAATTTTCCATTATTTCCCCCACCTTTTATCCCAGGCCAGGAGAGGGGTTGGGATGCCACCTCCTTGCCACTCTCAGATCCCTGTGGGATGGATTTGATTCAGGTGGGGGTTTCTGGAGGTCCTTTTTGCAGGAACAAACCTCAATACCTGCAGCAGAACCCCGGGCACGGTGGCTTGTGGGTTTTATCTGGCAGTGGGTAAAAATATTCCTTTCCAATGCACTTGGCAAACAAACGAGGCAGGCAGAAATCCAGATTGTGTTTGCTAATGGGAGCAGGCTGCCAAGGAATGCATCACCCACTGTTCACTGGGAGGGAAATTCCTCCCTTCCATGGGAGATGTCAGAGCTGCAGAGCCTGGGACCCAAGGGCTGCTCCTCACTCTGTGCTTTGCTCCAGGTCTTTTTTTGGTAGGGGGGAATTAATGCTGGGATGAGGGGGCAGAGCAGAGTGAGCAGAGCCCTGGCTGATGCTGATTCATGGTGAGATGCTCAGGGCTCCAGCAGATCTTTGGGCAGCAGAGATAAATGCCAGGGGTCTGTTCATGGGGAGGAATCGGATCTGTGCGTGCAGCTGCAGTGCCCTGGCTGCTTTGCTGCAGCTCCAGAGATGATTTTGGAGCTTAATCCAGTTAGATGGAGCATTCCCCAGCTCCCCACACCTTCCTGGGGCTGGTTTCTGGGATGTTCAGTGTCTTGCAGTGAGGACCATGAAGTTCCCTCATTGTATTTGCATTGCAGAGGAAGGAATGATGAATCTGACTCCATGTTCTCAGAAGGCTAATTTATTATTTTATGACACTATATTATATTAAAGAACACTATACTAAACTATACCAAAGAATACAGAGAGGATACTTACAGAAGGCTAAAAAGATAATAACAATAACAATAACAATAATAATAATAAACAACTCATAAATAATAATAGTAAATAATAATAATAAACTCATTACTCTTTCCAGAGTCTCAACACATGGACCATGACTGAGGGGTTTACTTCCTCCATCACCCCAGTTATCTAAAAACTGGAATTTTAATTCACATTCTCCTGGGTTATCTAAAAATTGAGGTTTTAATCCACATTTCCTCTGGGTTTACCTGTATCTTTCCTCAAATACCTGGTGTACTCAAAAGCCCAGCAGTAGGTAAAAGAAACTCAGTATCAGGTGTGGATTCCTCTGTTCCTGCCTCACTCTGTGCTGTACCTTGTGCCACCAATAAAACCCAAACTCATTATTTTCCCCACATGGCTTTTTTGATCTGCTTCTCTTCCCTTCCTCTGCTGAGATGGCAGAGACCATGAGAAGTGGCAGGACCAAATGCTGTTTGTCTGGTCCTTGAGTCCAGACAATTTGGATTAAAATATATCTTAAAATTAAAAACCCAGCCCTTCAAATACTCTTATCTTCCCAAGGATATCCTTTTCCTCCCTGGAGTACATTTGGAGAGAGATTCCTGCTTGTAAATCTGCTTGTGCTGCTGCTGCAGAGTAGTGAAGGCTCAGAAACCTCCTTGAAGGAATAAATGAGCCCAAACAATGACAGCTCCTAAGGAAAGTGGAGAGAAACCTGCTCCCAAACCTGCAGTTCCCAGAGGAAAGCTGGCTTTGGGACAAAGCTCATTGTCCTGCACCACATCCCCATCTCCTCAAAGCTTTGTGTGCTGCTGCCCTCTCACACCAGGCTCAGGGCAGTGAATAACTCCAGGGAGCTTCATTGGTGACCCCAAATCTAAAAATAAAATGCTATAAAACTTTAAAAAAAAAAAAAAACTTTCCTCAGTTGCAAATCATTTCCCAGTGGTTCCCAAGTGGAACAAGGTGCAAAGCACCACAGGTGACATCCAGTCCTGCCCTATTTCTGGCTCTGAAGGCAGAGCAGAGTTTCTTTTGGACACATTTTCTCTGGAGATGCTGCTTGGCATGCTGCAGGGATTTCTCTGGAGGGCAGCTGGTGCTCCCAGGCCTCCCCTCAGGGCTGATTTCAGCCTGCCCAGCTTGATTGCATCCACCAAGGAAGGGATTTATGACACCTTGCAGGTTTATGGGTGCTTTTTGCCATATAATAGACCTGAGTCCCAGCACACCCAATTTCCAGGTGTCTGTTCCCAAAACCCCCAGAATTCAGGTTCTCCTGGACTCCTCTGCTGCTGTATTTTGATTTTTCTCTGCAGTGTTAGAGCCTGGAAAAAACTGCCTTTGCTGAATTCCCCTGGAGCCCTGCTTTCCTTCCCTGGCCAGAACTGGATCAAACAATATCTCTGCCACACTTTGGAGATAAGGCAGGAGCTGAGCAAACCTGCCACTATCTCTGCTTTAATTTTTCCTTGCAAATAGTGTGGAGCCAATGCCTCTCTGCCCAGATCAGCTCCCCTTATCAGAGGGATAATAACTGGCTCACTAACCAACATAATTCCTCTATAACCCCCAGCAATCTTTTGGGAGGATTTTGCAAGTGGCTGAAGAACAGAAGGAAATCTCTGCCTGGAGGATTAATTGGTACAAAATCAAGGCAGTATTTGACTGTGTGCTTAAAAAAAAAATCATTTAAAAATCAAAATACTCTCTGTGTGTAAATACAGTGACTGCATTTCCACTTGTTTCCTTTTAAGTGGTCCCTCAGTGGCTCCTGCAGATGGAGGGCCTGGCTGGAGCGTGCAGGAGATGGAGGTGCACAGGATCATCATCAAGTTTGGGATTTCAGCTCTCCAGAGCTCCCAGGGCAGTGCTGCAGCTCTGAGGGAAGCATTTTGTGTTCCTGCCTTGCTGTGGATGCTCTGGGGCTGTTCTGCAGCTGCATCCCCTCCACGCTGCTGCTGCTCAGCCCTCCCAGACACACATCCATGCCTGGGCAGCTCCCACAGCCCAGGGGATCATTTTGATGATTTTGTCTCCAAATCTCTGTTTTTTCTAGATTTTTCAGTTCAGTTTGCCAGCAGTTTCCTTTCTTCTTGCTGAGCTGATGCTGCTGAAGAGCTCTGAGTTTCCTTCTTGATCCTTCTCCCTTTTTGTGCCCGTGTTCACAGGGGTCTGAGGATGAGGGAAGAGATGAGGATCTGACTCCATGTTACAGAAGGCTTGATTTATTATTTTATGGTATATATTACATTAAAACTATACTAAAAGAATAGAAGAAAAAGTTTCTCAGAAAGCTGGCTAAGAATAGAAAGGAATGAATGATAACAAAGGTTTGTGGCTCAGACTCTCTGTGCAAGCCAGCTGACTGTGATTGGCCATTAATTAGAAACAACCACATGAGACCAATCCCAGATGCACCTGTTGCATTCCACAGCAGCAGATAATCAATGTTTGCATTTTGTTCCTGAGGCCTCTCAGCTCCTCAGGAAGAAAAAATTCCAAAGAAAAGATTTTCATAAAATGATGCCCGCGACACCTTTATTTTTTTCCCCCCTTCCAATCAAATCAAATCAAATCAATATCAGCCAGCAGCACCAAACCTCTGTGTGCTGCACAATCAGATTCTTGTCCCAGGAACCAGCTGGGATTATCAGCTCTCTTTGCACTTTGAATTTTTTAATAGCATTAACTCTGGCCTAGTCATGTTCTCCTAAAATCCCATTTCCAGTTGCCTTTGCAAGGCAGGAGCAGCCACCACTCTGTGTTTTTTCCCTCCTCCCTTGCCTGCAGAAATCACAACCAGAATTAAGAGACAGATTTTGAAGGTTAAAACTCCCCAGATTGTTTCCCTCTCAGTTGTCATTTCGGGACTGTTTTGTTTTCTTTCTGATTGCATCAAATATTTGTACTCCTGTGGGGACTGTGGTGCGAGGGTGAATCTCCCTTAAGAAAATAAAGGGATTTTTTCCATCATTTTTGTGGTGTAGCTGAGGGGAAGTTGGTGAAAAGGGCATTTACCAAAAGAGGCTCAATGTGGGGCTGTGCCTCTCCTAAAGGCTCTGAATTATTTAAGGCATTGCTGAGACTTTAATATTTAGAAATATTGAAATGGAGACCCTTTCACCCTGAATTTTAGATGCTTTTTCTTCTAATCTCTCAGGCAGCCTCTGAGAGAGGGGGCTTGGCCAGCATCCTGTCCCAGCACAAAACAGCTGGATTATTTATTTAAAAATCACTGGGTTTTATTTTTTATTTATTTAAAAATCACTGTTTTACCAAGTTAGAAAGAGTTTTGAAGAATTTTGAGTTTATGAAATCTTTTGGGTGTGCTCAGCAGTGTGTGAAGGGGGTAGTGGGTTTCTAGTATGTGAATTATCAGTTCTTTTTTTAATTTTTTAAGTTATAAACTTAATCCTGAAGTCATTTGTGTGCCCCTTCTCCCATCCTCGTCCCACACACTGCTGCTTGCACTAAGTAGAAAGAATTGCATTTGCCTCTGGCTTTTTTTATCTCCTCCAAATCCCCCCATTGCTGTGGGTATTTTTTTTTTTGTTATTATTGGCCTCATTTATTCAGCAAAACAATGTTTTTTCTGGGAAAATGCCCAGTGCTGGGCACAGCTTGGGAGAGGTCCTGTGAGGGCAGGGTAGAAAGGTGAATGCAGAACCTTTATGTGAATAAATAGCAGGAAATAACATCTTTTTTGTCTTCCTCAAGTACCACACTGAAAACCCCTACTTGAATTATTACTCTTGATCATATTTAGCTTTGAGTAAATACAATTGCTTCTTGACTACCTGTCTCTTAGGATCATGTATGGCTTATTTTCATTTTCTAGCTCTGGCTATTTGAAAGTCGTGGTTTGGGTTATGGAGTACATGTGGAAGGGATAACAGCTCCTGCTGTCAGCTTTGCTTGCTGAGCCTTGTGCAGCACATGGGGGAAATGCAAGAGTCATTTCTATACTCATGGGAATTTATTTATGAGAATTTCGTGAGTCTGAGTTAAAAAACAAAGTTTGGGAAGAGAAGAAAGAAGAGAAGAGTCCAGATGCAATTATTCATTACCTGGCCTGGGAACTGCCCTGTGCAGAGGGTTGGGATTCAGGCTGGGAGCTGGCATGGTTCTCCATGGTTTTGGGAGGGCACAGCTGCTCCCTGAAATATTCTGGCAGTGCTTGCAGAGCCATCAGCCCATCTTCCCTGGTGGGGTTTGCTGCCTCCATCACCCCAGTCCCACCCTGGTGCTCCCTGTGCTGCAGGAAATTCTGCTGTGGGGTCACCTCTGTGGCCCCATTCCTGCTCCACCAGGGCAGCACTGCTGCTGCTCCCTAAAAAAACCTCCTGGGTTAGCTAAAAATTGGGGTTTTAAACCACATTTCCTCTGGGTTTACCTGTATCTTTCCTCAAACACCTGGTGCACTCAAAAGGTAAAAGATGCTCAGTATCAGGTATGGATTTCTCTGTTCCTGCCTCACTTTGTGTTGTACCTTGTGCCCTTCTCTTTCTCTTTACACCTTTCCTCTCCCTTCTGTTCCCTTTTACTCCTTTTCTCTCCCTTCTCTTCCTCTTTACTCCTGTCCCACCTCCCTCCCTGCTGTCCCATGTTTATCCTTGGATAAACATTCCTGCTCCACCAGGGCAGCACTGTTACTGCTCACTAAAAAAACTTCCTGGGTTAGCTAAAAATTGGGGGTTTAATCCACATTTCCTCTGGGTTTACCTGTATCTTTCCTCAAACACCTGGTGCACTCAAAAGGTAAAAGATGCTCAGTATCAGGTATGGATTTCTCTGTTCCTGCCTCACTTTGTGCCCTTCCCTTTCTCTTTACTCCTCTCCCTTCTCTCCCTCTTTACTCCTGTCCCACCTCCCTCCCTGCTGTCCCATGTTTAACCTTGGATTATTTTGGGAATATCATTCTCATATCAGTGTCACTGTGCCCTGCTTGCTCTCCCTTGCAGGAGTGGCAGGACCTTTCCAGGGTGCCCAGAGCATCCCTGGATCCCTGGAATTGTCCAAGGCCAGGTTGGACAGGGCTGGGAGCCACCCTGGAATAGTGGAAGGTGTCCCTGCCCATGGTAGGGATTGAAACAAGATGAGCTTTAAGGTCCCTTCCAGCCCAAACCACTCTGTGATTTCATGGAAATGGGAATATTTGTTTGATCACAGTCAGGTGTGCTGTGATATTCAGTGTGGCAGTAACATTTTAGTGGGAAAAAAAATGGTTTTAAAAATGAGCTTTTAGGTCTCTCCCAGCCCAAACCATTCTGGGATTGTGAAAAACAGGGCATGCAAGGGTCGGTACCCCCTGTGACCTTAACCCAGCACTGGGTGTTACCTGGGGAGCTTGGCAAGGAATTTAGTGCAGCTTAAAATTCAAATTGATCATTCAAGCCCCAATTTCCATCCCCAGTGCAGCAGCTGGGGTCACTGGGATGGCGTTTTCCTGGAGCTGGGTGTTCTCAGCTGCTCCCTGCTCCCTCACCTGGGGCTCTGCTGCTGCAGGAGCTGCTCTGCTCCACTGCCCTGGGCTCTCCAGACACACAGAGTGGTTTCCCCCAGGAAGCAGAACTGCTTTGCTTCATCTGGATGGAAATAAAACACATTGTTTATTTTCTCTCTGCTTAGCTGGGTTGCAGTGCATCCTCACCCCTCCTCTGGGATGGTTTTTCCACCCTAACAAGAGTTGATCCACAAAGTGTTGAGCTCACTGCACAGGGACCCAGCCCCACATGTCCCCACCCTGATGTTGGCAGAACTTGGGTTTGTGCTGCTGGCTTTGACATCAGCTTCTGTGCCTTCTGATGCCCTCTCTGGTTTTATTTATTTTATTTTATTTTATTTTATTTTATTTTATTTTATTTTATTTTATTTTATTTTAAAAAATATTTTTTTAAATTTATTCTACTCTCCCAGCCCCAGGTTTTATTTATTTTATTTATTTTTATTTATTTGATTATTTGATTATTTTATATTTTTTAAATATTTATTTCATTTATTCTATTCTCCCAGCCCCAGGTTTTATTTATTTTATTATTTTATTTTATTTTATTTTTTATATTTTTAAAATAAAATAATTTTGAAATTTATTTTATTCTTCCAGATTTTATTTTATTTATTTTATTTTATTTTATTTTATTTTATTTTATTTTATTTTTTTACATTTTAAATTTTTTTTCATTTATTCTCCCAGGCCCAGCTTATTTTATTTTATTTTATTTTATTTTATTTTATTTTATTTTATTTTATTTTATTTTATTTTAATTTTTTTTAATAAATTTTTTTAAAATTTATTTTATTCTCCCAGCCCCAGGTTTGCCTGGTGCAGTGCCCTGATAACTCCATCAGAGCAGCTCCCTGCTGCCTCCAGCACTGCAGCACAAGCCCAGGTGAATAAAAGGCTGTCACTTTTATTAACTTTGCTGCCTGGGGTGGTGTTTAATTCCAGCCCCCTCAGCTTTAAATGGCTTTTCCTGCCTTTGGGAATGTGTGGAAAATAGATGGGGCAGCATTACACCCCCCATTGCCACCAATACTGTGGGTATTCAGAAAAACAAGATCTTTTTGGTACTGCTTGGCATTTTTCTCCACATTTTCAGACTGAAATACCTCATTTCCAAACTGATTTGAGGCCACTTTGGTTTTATTTTTGCCCAGAGAGGTCTTGGAGCAGCTGGGATAGTGGAAGATGTCCCTGCCATGGCAGGGGGTGGAACAGGAGGAGCTTCAAGGTCCCTTCCAACCCAAACCACTCTGTGATTTTATAGCATTTTATAGGCATGGGTATATTTATTTCATCACAGTCAGGTGTGCTGTAAAATTTAGTGAAGTAGAAACCCTTTGGTGTTACTTTTTTTTGGTGTAACTTTGGAAAAAAAGTGGTTTAAAACCTCCAAGGTGTGTCCTGAACCTCCTGGCAGGGCAGAACAAACTTTGCAGTGAAAATCTTTAATAAGCACAGATTAGAAGTTCATTAAGTGGTGTGCATAATAGGTAAGTAAAATATTATCTGTCTTGATGCTTAGAAAAACCTTCAAGTTTATTTCATTTATTTTTTAAAATATTAACAATAAGAGGGGGAAAATCAGGTTTTTGAAGCAGGGCTCTGGGTGAAGGGCAGTGGGGTGGGAGCAGGAGGCTCTGTGGCATCTGGACCTTCCAACCCAAACCACTCTGTAATTTTATAGGATTTTATAGGATTTATTTTATTTGTTTCATCACAGTCAGGTGTGCTGTGATTTTTAGTGTAGTAGCAACACTTTGGTGGCAAAAAAAAAGTGGTTTAAAACCTCCAGGTGTGTCTTGAACCTCCTGGCAGGGCAGAACAAACTTTGCAGGGAAAATCTTTAATAAGCACAGATTAGAAGTTCATTAAGTGGTGCATAATAGGTAAGTAAAATATTATCTGTCTTGATGCTTAGAAAAACCAAGTTTATTTCATTTATATTTTAAAATATTGACAATAAGAGGGGAAAAATCAGGTTTTTGAAGCAGGGCTCTGGTTGAAGGGCAGTGGGGTGGGAGCAGGAGGCTCTGGGGTATCTGGGGAGCCCAGGGTGGGCTCAGCCTGTGGATTTTAATCTGTTAAATCAACATCAGCCCCTAAACACAGAACCTGGGGAGTTTTCCTGCTCTCAGCCCCTCACCTGCCACGAGTGGATGGGCAGGGAGGAAGCTGCTCGTGCCTGTGCTGCACTGCAGTTATTTTTATCTGTTATATATTGTTCCCAGTGGAATTACTCTGGCCCTAACCTGTAGATAAGGGCTGTTACTAAATGAATGTGAGCTCTGCCTTGAAGGTTAAATTGCTGCCTTGCAGGTTGGTGAGGAAGGTGGGGAGATATTTACCCTCCTCCTCTGGAAAAAAAACCCACGAGCTCCAGCTCTGAGCTGGCAATTTTGTTGAGTACTACTTGAAAAAGGCAAGAATTGCACTGAAATGCTGTGTTTAGTCCTCTGAATTGCTGGGGATTCCTGATTAAGATGCCAGCTCTCAGGTGGGATCCTCCAGCACTGGAAGAGGTGCAAATTTCCCCATAAATTTGGGAAAGCTCCTCACAAGACATCCCCAGGATGTCACAGCTGGGGGATGCTGCATTTTTGGATTCTCATCAAAAATAATAAGTGGCAGCTTCAGAAAGTTATTTTGGCCAAAATTACCCAGTTCTTACTGGCACCATCATGGTGGTGTGGACTGGATTAAGCCCAGCCTTGGTGTTGGCATCTTCTGGGTGTGAAACAAATTATTATTGGCAGCCAAGGAAAAGCTGCTGGTCCTGCCCCTCCTCAGGGTTTGGTGTGGAAGGGTTAGGGTGGAAAAATCAGTAGAAAAACTTACAAAAAATGGCAGAAATGGTGACTGCCCTGCCCAAATGTTAATTTTTCAGCTGGCAACCAACAAAGCTATAGATTTAGTCTTGGCTTAGCCAACAAGGAGCAGGTTGGTCATTGGGAGGTCACCATGGGATACACTGGGTGGGCAATATTGGGATTTACATCACAGGAGGCTTCTCCTCACATCCTGGAGTGATTTCTCTGTTATTTATGGCTCAGCTCTCAGGGTTGGTCACTCAGGTGAGCCCAGCAGGTCCAGGTGAGGCTCCCTGGCTCCCCATTGCCAGGGGCTGCAGGGATGTTTGTGGGGCTGCAGCTGCAGCCCTGGAGCTGTGCTTTATCTGCAGGTCCCCCTGGTTAACAAACACGGCTGCTGCAGGTTTTTAGAAGCTGTTAGCATGAACCATTAACTCGTCCTTTTAATTATTCAGGTTGCCTCTTTTAAATTTCTTTTTTAAGTGGAGCTAATAGGCTTTGCAGAGGAGGCTTCCAACCACAGCAGTTCCTCCCCAGAGGAGCCCTGTTTGTGCATCACCAGCTAATCTCTTTTCTTCATTATCCCTTACCTTTCTCGAGCTGATTAATTGCTTTCAATTGATTTATAAATATTCTGTTGATACACACAGTGACAGGAGGGGAATGGGATATGTCCAGGCTCAGGGGTCATTGATCCATGCAGCCCCTTGGGCTTTCCTACCCTTTATTCCCACTTTTTTTTTTTTTTTTTTTTTTTTGTCTTTGCAATTCCTGCAAGCAACCAAAAATTGGGCTGTGGCATCACTTGGAGTCTGTGCACGTGCACAAGCCTTGTGCCAAGTGAGAGTCAGGTTTTGGGTGGAAAGAAATGGGGTTTGGGTGAGTTTTGGTTGTGTTGATGAATGCAGCAGGTTGTGTGGGTGTCATAAAAACATATTTTCTATACTGAATTCCCTAAAATACATACATTTTTTTATTTTACTTTATTTATTTATTTATATATATATATGTAGGTGGGGTGGTTGATGAAGACAGAGCATTACAAACTCTGTGGAAGCTCCAGGGCTGCTTAAAAAAACTTAAAATGCAATAATAGCTGGGTATAAAGACAATGTCCAATATCAGAGTGGAGCTGCCCACCTTCAGCCCCATTGGAATCTCAGGTGGCATCGAGGCTGCAAAGCCATTTTTAGAAACAACAAATGTTTCCCAAATTTGGAGACACGCCATGCAGCTCTGGGGTTTGCTGTTGCCTGATTTATCATTATTTTTCTATTATTATTATTATTATTATTATTATTATTATTATTATTATTATTATTATTATTATTATTAGGCTTCAACAAGAAAATGTTTCCCAAAGTTTGAGACCCACCACACAGCTCTGGGGTTTTTTGTTGCCTGATTTATGATTATTTTGCTGCTATTATTATTATTATTAGTAGTAGTAGTAGTGCTATTATTAATATTAATAATATTAATATCAATATTATTAATATTCTTATGCTTCAACAAGAAAATGTTTCCCGAAGTTTGAGGCTCCCCACACAGCCCTGAAGTTTCCTGTTGCCTGATTTTTGTTTTTTTTTTTTTTTTTATTATTAGCCTTCAACAAGAAAATGTTTCCAAAGTTTGAGGCCCCCCACCCAGCTCTGGGATTTGTTGTTGCCTGATTTATGATTTTTTTTTTCTATTATTGTTGTTATTACTAGTAGTAGTAGTAGTAGTAGTAGTAGTAAACAAGAAAATGTTTACTGAAGTTTGAGACCCATCACGCAGGTCTGGGGTTTGTTGTTGCCTGATTTATGATTATTTTTCTTCTACTATATTATTATTATTATTATTATTATTATTATTATTATTATTATTATTATTATTATTATTATTATTATTATTATTATTATTATTATTATTATTATTATTAACAATAATAATAATTTTTTTTTTCCTTCTCTTTCCCTGTACTGGCACAGCCCCAGCATGTGGCAGTGTTAATTACACGTTGCTAATGAGCAATTGCAGCTCCTTTAGCAGCCCAGGCTGACACTTTATCGGGGATTTGCAGGAGTCATGTAATTTTTGTAGCATCATCTATGGTAATATATTCACTGCAGCATGACATGGGATGAGGCTCAATGAATAATGTAAAACCCAGAATAACACTGAATCTATATGAGATGTGCTTTTCCCCCCAGCATTGTTTGAAAAAGGAAAATATTGATTCTGGTGGGGTTCGGCGGTTCAGGGCTCTCGGGGAACTCAGGTTTTGCTGATCCGTGCCCACCCTGTCCCTGCAGGGCCACAAACCTGCAGCTGGCAGTGCCACCCCTCCCTCGTTGGTGCTGATGGAGCTGGGGAGGGCAGGGAGGGGTCACTGACATCTGCAGCTGGATCCAGATGTTGCAGAAGCACAGCAGGTCCTGCTGGGCTCAGGTGAAACCTCCCTCTCCATAAAACATCAGTTTTTTTCCCCCAGTTACCATCTCTGAATGCAAATTAGGATGGATAATTTCTATTTGTTTTCCTTTTTAACCAATTTCCCCCCCTATTCTGATCTGTGTCATTTATATTTGAGGGCCATTATCTTAGACTCATTACAGCATTTTAGCATTTGAATGAAAATATTGTGAAGAGCCCAGAAGTTAGGCATAAAATGTCTGGGATGATAAATATAATCCTCGTGATAAAATTAAAAAACACAATAGAAGTAACTGTGATGTGCTCAGGAAGTTGTACCAAATGAGATTAGAACCAACATGATAATGTTTGCCCTCTCCCTGTTGCTTTTTTGCCTCTTTAAAACAGCTTTTGCAGTGCTGCTTTAAAGAAGGGGGAAATGCTGTGTATGGCCTGGATAGGGAGCTAACAAAAAAATTCAGATTTTTCTCTCTATCGAGGCTTTCATTAATAACTGCAAAAACTCTTGGTGATGCACGTGTGATTTTCAGGAGCTTAAAATACTCCAACAGCACTGGAGGAGGAGGAGGAGGAGGTGCTAAATGGTGCCAAGTTCCTCAATGAAAATTACTCTCAGTGCCTCTGGTTCTGGAGCCAGATCGATGTTAATTAATCCTTGCCTCACACATTCCGTTCTCCAACCTCAGCACCGTTGGATTTTAGCTCAGGAGGAGCAGATGGAGGTTCCCAAAGTGCCTCTGAAACTCCCAGCCGAGCGCTCTCCTCCATGACAATGCCAATTTGTCATGAGTGAAGTGTTTGACAAAAATCTGTCATTTTTGAGAGAAGTTTTGCCTTGAAAGAAAAACCAGGGGGAAAAAAGAAATCAGCTCTGTTTTGAAACATGTCCTCACTCTGTTATCTTTATTTTGCAGAAGAGGGGGATGGAGAGGGGAGTTTCCATGGCTGTGGGAGGGAAGTTTTAGGAAGTTTTCCTGGAAGCAGGGGGCGTTGTATGAGGTCTCCAGATTTTTCTGTTCGGGTGGTTTTTGTGGACAGCTCTGTCCTCCAGGTCAGATGTGGCTCTGAAGGTGCAGGGACGGATCTCTGGCCTTCTGCAGGGATTCTCCAGCAGGGCTGAGCTCGCTCAGCAGTGGCTGCGGGTGCTGGTGCCTCCAGGGCAGTGGCACACAGCACCAGGCAGATGCTCGGGCTGCATTTGATCAGCCACCAGCTCCTGTTCTGTGCTGCAGGGAGGGAGAGCTGTTCCCTTTGGAGCAGCAGCGCTGGAGCTGAGTTGCTTTTTCACACAATCATAAGATCATCAAGGTTGTAAAACCCCTCTAAGATCATCCAGTCCAAACAAGGCCACCACTAAGCCGTGTCCCCAGGTGCCACATCCATGTGTCTGTTAAATCCCTGCAGGACTGGGGACTCCACCACTGCTCTGGGCAGCCTGTGCCAGGGCTGGACAACTTTCTGACCCCAACTCTGACTCTCTGTTGCCCGTCTCTGGTGGGCCCTGCCCTTGGGGTGGTGCTTGGGGTGGGGATTTTTGGCAGAGCCAGGACAACTTTTGGTGGTGACCACCTGTAGCTTGCTTGCTCCAGAACCATAACCCTGGTGAGACCTCCAAGCCCAGGAAGCTGGAGATGAGACACATGATACAGGTTTGTCCACTGGTGGGGGTTGTCAAGTTTGGATCAGCCTGCAGAGACCTTCAGGGCCAGGCTTGGGTGGGAAGGGTCTCTCCTGCCCCTGAGGAAGGCTCTTGGCTAGGCAGGGCTGAAGGAGGCTGGCTGATTTGTGTCTGGCCCTTAATGCAAATCCCAGCAGCAGCCAGAATCCTCAGGGAGTGACTCCAGGGACACAAACACCTCCCTGGGCTCAGTTTCCACCTGGGCAAGGACCACCACTGGCCATACAGCAATGACTGATCCAGAGCAAGGAGAGGACACCAACACCAACCCCACAGTCAAAGGGTGACTGCTGCCTGTCACAGGGACACACTCAGAGCCTGGTGGCACCACACAAACCCAGCGAGCCATGAGCTGGTGCTTCAGCAGCACCATTTTTCCATTCTTCCAAAGGGATCATTAACCACAAGGGAACGGGCAGGGGAATCCTTGTGAGCCCACAGCCGGGTCAAAGAGCGGCAGTGTCTCATCCCGCCCGGGTGCTGCGGCTGTGAGTAACTCTGCCGGGCCACCATTACTCAGCAGAGGCAGCTCCAGCCCAGCTCCCGCTGCTCCCCGGGCTCCTCTGCCAGGGAGCGGCTCTTGGGGCGCTTCGGGCTTGTGCAATGCCCGTGACGTGCAGAACCTCCTCCCTCTGCTTCGGGGCGCTGAACTCAGCACCTTGCCGAGCTCGCACGGCTGCCTTGGCTCGGGGATTAGGAAGCCAGCAGGGTTAAAGCCGCAGGTGCCGCGGGGATCCCGGCTCGCGTGGGGCGGCTCCGGCCGTGGCAGCGCTCCCGCAGCACCGCCAGCGGAGCGGGCACGGGCGGGCTCCGACTTGATCCCGGCCAGGGGAGCTGTGCAAACAGGCTGCCATGGGAGGGAGGTGACGCAGAGCTTCCCTGGCCTTCCCGGAGCTGAGGTAGGTGATGGCAGGGGCAGGGACACCGCAGAGATGTGCCCGGCCATGTGGCAGTGCCAGCCTGTTTGCTGTAATGAGAACCAGTGCTTGTTGCTCAACAAAACCGACTCCATTCCCCTTCTCCTTCTCCTTCTCCTTCTCCTTCTCCTTATCTCCCTCTCCTTGCTTTTCCCGAGCTGCTGGCAAGGAAGCAGCAGGGCAGGGAAGGGGCAATGCCCAGCAGCGTGTACTGAGAGGGCAGGAGGGTGACAACGTGGTTTATTGGGAGGACACGAGGGTGTCACGGGGTGGGTGACAACCTGGTTTATTGATTTTTGTGTACAGGCTGGCCATGGGTGCATTCCTTCCCAGCCAGGACAGCTCACTCCTCCCGCAGTTGTACTGTCACGCACTTCCCCAAAACGTCAAAGCCTATGGACATGGGGTGTGCCTCAGTTTCCCCATGCCTGAGATAGTGCTGCTGTAGGGTGGGGGAGCTGTGGCTGGCAGAGGCTCGGTGCTGTTGAAAAGTGGAATGTGGTGGGGTTTTTGTGTTTTAGGAGCTTTGTGCAAGCACTCTGTGCCTTTCTGGGCAGAGCAAGAGGTGTGTGTTTGCAGTGTGCTGGGGCTGCCCCCAGAGCATCCCCCGGCCATGCAGGGCTTATCTAGTGAGGTTATCAGTGTAAAGACAAGCAAAAATTCACAAACCCAAAGGGCTTTTGCCCAGTTCTTCGCCGCTTTAAAATTTATAAAGCAGGTCTGCTGTGGAGGGGCTTGGAAACAGGCAGCCTAGGCAGCAGGGTGAGGGCAGGTAACAGTGCACCGTGCGCCATAGGGAACAAAAATATTTGTATTAGGTAAAATTTCCTCACTGAAGTAGTGGTCAGGCACTGGACCCGGCTCCTGAGGGGAAGTGGTGGAGTTGTCATCCCTAAAAGTATTCAGAAACCAAGCAGATGAGACACTGCCATATGGTTTAGTGGCCATGGTGCTATTTGGTTAAGAGTTGGACTTGATCTTGGAAGTCTTTTCCAGCCTTGATGAATCTATGGAAAAGCTATACCAGCGTGCTGGGTTTCAGAGAGTTCGGTTGTTCTGCTGTATTTTTATGTGGCTTTTATCACAGAAAGGCAGGTAACGCGTTTTGCTTTGTCTCTGCTCACGCCGTCCCGCATAAAATAATTAAGAACTGCATTGCGAGAGGAAACGCTGCACGTGTTTGCCTCGTGGGGACGAGCTGGCCCGAGCCCCGGGGCCGCTGCCTCGCCACCCTCCCGCCTCAGTTTCCCCGGTGCTGCCGGCTCCGAGTATCGCGAACACCGCTGGCGACAGAGCCGCGGGGACCCGGCTGTGGCCGCTCGGTGGGTGGCAGCGGCGGGAGCGATGGATGATTCCAGCCGGGAATCATTTCCGCCGCCGGCCGCCCGCGGGTTCCTGCTCGGCCCCGGGGCTCCGGGAGTCTTGTGGGGCCCCCGTCCCGCCGCGGCCGGGGCAGTGCGGGGCAGAGCCACTCCTCCGAGCCGTGTGACATCAAGCGAGCGGCGAGGGGTCAAATTCCCGGCGCAGGTAGCGCTGGCCGCACTTCCGCGCGGCACCGGCGAGGAGCCGCCCACCGGGGACCCCGCCGCGGCCCCGGGCCCGCCGTGCCCCGCCATGAAGTCGGAGCGTGAGGAGGAGGAGAGCGCGGCGGGGCCGCGCCGCTGCCAGCCGGGCTCCGCTCCGCGCCCGGCCCATTGTCCGGCGGGCCGGGCACGGCGAGGGGCGGCCGCGGGCGGTGCTGCGGGCAGGGCGCTGTGCTGCCCTCACGCAGGTAAGGGGGTCCGCGGGGGCTCCCCGGGAGCGCTCGGAGCTTCCCCTCGCTGGCTTTGTGCTTGCAGCTCGCTTCCTCCTGGAAACGAAACAGCGCCGGGGCCGCGGGGAGGGTGGCGGAGGTGGCGGTGGCGGTGGTGGCCGTGCTGTCCCCACAGAGGGCCGGCCAGGGGCTCCCCGGAGGGCCGGGAATGCGGCCCCCGGTTCCCCCGCAGTCCTGCCTGGCTCCCGGAGGGGTTGGAGGGCTCGGAGCCAGCCCCGGGGGTCGCAGCCCACAGCCCGTGGCTTTCTGCCGTGGGTGCTGCCGGCAGCCTCCACACCCCCGGCCTGGCCCCCACAGGGCTCTGCGCACCCTCCCGCCGGCCTGCACAGGGGTTTAAACGGGGTTTTATTTACTTATATTCCCTGTGAGACACCCAGCAGCGTGTGGGCAGGGCAGGGCAGAGACTGGGACACTGCGTGGTGGAAATAATCTTTATTTTTGGGGTGAGGAATGCCAGGACATGGGGGTAACTTGGCAAGCACCTCCTGCCCCAGCTGGGTGATGGGGCATGGGTCAGTGTGTGTGGCTGGGGTCCTGTCCCAGAGCTGGGACCATGTGGGCACAGGCTGGTGTCTAACTCAGGAAATGGTCAAAGTGGTGTTTGCAAGGATTTGCTGTCACGGGGTGAAAGCTTTAACCTGAAATTCTTATGGATTGTCTGTGGCCAGGTGTGACTGCTCACCCATAGCATTGCAGCAGCAGCAGCGCAGGGTGGAAATAAAAGCTTATTTAAAAGTAAGACATAGGTGTGCAAAGGCAGAATTCATTTTATTAATCTGAGAGGCTCTGCTGAGTGCCCTGATACCCACCTGGGAGGGAGCACTGGGTGTGACAGCTCCTCTGAGGGCATGGAGTGCCATGGTGCTACTGAGGGATGTGCTTGGGGTGCACAGCAGGGCTGGGCTGAAGTGGTGATTTACAAAATCAGGCCCTTGTGCTTATCCCCTTGAGGAGATGATGCTGTGGGGTGGAAAGGGGGCTTGGTTTGAGCCACTGTGAGTCCATCGTGGTGCCCAGGTGCCAAAGGAAGAGGTTGGGTGTATTGGCTTTGCCCCAGCAAGGCCTGGGCAGTGGCAGTAGCTGGGTTCTCTTATAAATGGTTTGGGTTGGAGGGACCTTAAAGCCCATCTCATCCCACCCCCTGCCATGGCAGGGACACCTTCCACTATCCCAGGTTGTTCCAAGCCCTGTCCAGTCTGGCATCACACACTTCTGGGCATGAGGCAGCCACGGATTCTATGGGCAACCTGAGCCAGGGCCTCCCCACCCTCACAGGGAAGAATTTCTTCCTAATATCCCATCTAAGATGCCCTCTGTCAGTGGGAAGCCATTCCCCCTTGTCCTGTCACTTCCAGACCCTTGTCAGAAATCCCTCTCCAGCTTTCTGCACCTTTGCAAGAAGGAGGTCCCAAGCTGAGAAGCTACTTAAAAATCAGAGGGGTTGAGATGCTCTTTAAAATACAAACTCAGCTCATCCCTGAGTCTTCAATCTTTATTTTTTTCTAGTATGGTTCTCTATGACCCTTGCATTTCTCATCCTAGGACAGAGGTCTGTGTACATGTATATTTATCCTGCTGATGTTCTGGATAAAAACACACCCTTGACTTGTGCCCAGCAAAGCAAAAACCATCTCACTGTCAAACTCACCAAAGCAGCACAAAATGCAGGTTTCACCTGAGATACTGATTCACTCACTCGCCGTTTGTTCTGCATCCATTTTTAATATGTCCCCTCCAAAGGCAGAAATGCGTGTACAGCAATCATGTCAGCTGAGTTACATGGAAAAAAAAGGCTTTTAAATGGATGTTCTTTAAAGTGGTGCCTGTTCCAAGGCCAGTAAAAGGCTTTGCTGCTGCATGGAGGGTTGGTCTGCTGCCCAGAGGAGTCCAAGATGGGATTTGCAGGAGCAGGAGTGGAAACTTCAGCCCCAAATGCTGTCTGGAGATGTTCACCACAATTTAAAAAAGAAAAAAATCTCATTGATGTTGTCTATTAACACCCATCAGTGGTTGAAGCATAAAGGATGCTGAATCCAGCAGTGTCGTGGAAGTTTAATGCGATCAACTAAAATATAATTAACAGCCAATTATTTCAGTGGGAATGGTAGTTTTCATCAGTTGGTCTGGGAAATGTTTAAATTGCATTCATTTCATCTCTGCCCACTTGCAGCAGGTGTAGAAGGGGTTGGAATGAGTGATGGGGTTTGTTCATGCAAGGCAATATCTCCTCCTCTGGGTAGTCAGGAATTACAGAAAGCACCCAATTCCCCTCCCCTCCAAAAAAAAGATTAAAAAGAGGAGGGAAAATTTAAAAGGGACAAAAATATTGTGGGGAAAGTGCTGTGGAAGCTTTTCACATTGAGGTTGTTGCATTTAGGAGGTGATTCCTAATGACAAATTTAACTTTGCACTCTGACATAGTGACCGTTGTGAGGCTGAACTGCAAAAAAAAAAGCCTTTAAAAATATTATTTCCTCCTGATTGCTTTTGCATCATGCTGGGGGGTGTGAGGAGTCCCTGGCGAGGGGCACTGAGCCTGGTCCCTGCTAGAGAGGGCTGATGCTCACTGCAGACTCCTCTGCAGCCTCAGTAGGGGCACAGCTCCATCCAGCTGACAGGAATCCCATGGAAACCCTCCCTCAGCCCTCTGGATGTGGCAGAAGCAGAGGCTGAAATGAGGTGCCTGAATAATTGACCCCACATTCCCAGCTACTGGAACTTCTCTGTAACAATCTCCGAGAGCTGCCTGCACGTTTTGGGTCATTTATTTGGGTACTTAAACCTGGCACAGCAGTGAGGGTTTTCTCCCCCCTGTTTTAAAATTAAGCTGAAATTTCCCTTTCAAGCTGAGTCTTTTAATGCAAATCATGCCAATAACAGGGGATTTCTCCATAGGACCCTTGTGAGCAGGAGGTGCTGGAGGGTTGGGATGGAAGCTTGGAGAAGAGTGATGGAGAGCAGTGCTTTGAGGGGGAGAATTGGTGAGATTTTGGTGGGCAGAATACCAGAGGAAGCGTTGGAGAGATGGAAATCCTGTACAAAGGTGTCATTACAGGTGTGTGCCCAGAGAAGCTGTGGCTGCCCCATCCCTGGAAGTGTCCAAGGCCAGGCTGGACAGGGCTTGGAGCATCCTGGGATAGTGGAAGGTGTCCCTGCCCATGAAACAAGATGAGCTTTAAGCTCCCTTCCAATCCAAACCAGTTTGTGACTCCATGACATTTTCAGGAGCCCTGAGAGGGAGTTGGAAAGAGGGATTTTCCTATCAACCCCTGGCTGCATGGATTGTGCTTCCCAATTTTACATATATATATATATATATATATATATATATATATATATATATATATATTTAAACTGGATTTAGCTTTGCCAAATATATAATAATGTATATGTAGCAAATCTAGCTATATATTGCAAAGCATAATCCTTTTATATATATATATATATATATATATATATATATATATATGTCTATCTCAAATTATATATCTAAAAGGCAAGAATTTTGAATGTATTTACTGGTTCATTTTTTGCCCTTGATGAAGTGGCATGTAAGGAAGGGTGAAAAGAAGTTTTCAGGGGGAAAAAACCGATATATATATATATTTAAACTGCATTTGGCTTTGCCATATATATAATAATGTATATGTAGCAAATCTAGCTATATATTGCAAAGCATAATCCATATATATATATATATATGTCTATCTCAAATTATATATCTAAAAGGCAAGAATTTTGAATGTATTTACTGGTTCATTTTTTTTCCCTTGATGAAGTGGCATGTAAGGAAGGGTGAAAAGAAGTTTTCAGGGGGAAAAAAAAAAGATATATATATATATATATATATATATATTTAAACTGGATTTGGCTTTGCCATATATATAATAATGTATATGTAGCAAAACTAACTATATATTGCAAAGCATAATCCTTTTTTCTACATATATATATATGTGTCTATCTCAAATTATATGTCTAAAAAGCAAGAATTTGGGATGTATTTGGATGCCTCCATCCTCATCTACTGGTTCATTTTTTTCCCCAGGAATAGCCCTTAATGAAGTGGCATGTAAGAAAAGGTGAAAATAAGTTATCAGAGAAAAAAAAAATTTATTTATTTAAACTGGATTTGGCTTTGCTGTATATATAATAATGTATATGTAGCAAAACTAGCTATATATTGCAAAGCATTATCCTTTTTTTCTACATATATATATGTGTCTATCTCAAATTATATGTCTAAAAGCAAGAATTTGGGATGTATTTGGATGCCTCCATCCTCATCTACTGGTTCATTTTTTTTCCCCAGGAATAGCCCTTGATGAAGTGGCACGTAAGAAAAGGTGAAAATAAGTTATCAGAGAAAAAAAATTATTTATTTAAACTAGATTTGGCTTTGTCATATATATAATAATGTATATGTAGCAAATATAACTATATATTGCAAAGCATAATCCTTTTTTCTACATATATATATATATATATATCTATGTGTGTGTGTCTATCTCAAATTATATGTCTAAACCAGCAAGAATTTGGGATGTATGGCTGATCAATAATTCAGGTTCTCCATAGGCTTTGGCTTGCAGCCAGCATGAGGAGCGTGGTGCTGCGTGTTTCTCTCCAGATTACATCTGTAGCTTCTCACAGATCTCAGATTTGAATCCTTCAGCGGTTTCTGCCTGGATCAGGAGCCGAGTACTAAGTGAGGATGAAATTCCCTTGTTGCCTGTTTAGGAGGAGAGATGCTTTTCCCTTTTTTCAGAGTTTCTAACTGTGAGCAGAGTGGGTCAGTGCATTTTTGGAGAGCTGCACTGGGCAGTGATTGCAGCACCTTGGGCCATGCCCAAGCACCCCTCTGGAATTCTGTCTGTCCTTGGTCTTGTTTCCCCTCTCCCTGTCCCAGATCACTTCCTGCTGTGCAGGGATTTTCTTGGTTCCCACCAAAATGCTGCAATTTGCAGGAATCCATTGGGATCACTCAACCCTGTGCAAGCTGCCCTGCCTCCATCCTCATCTGCTGGTTCATTTTTTTTCCCAGGAATAGCCCTTGATGAAGTGGCATGCAAGGAAAGGTGAAAATAAGTTATCAGGGAGGAAAAAAAAGCCAATTTGTTGCAGCCAGGGGTACTTTGTGGGGCTGCAGGGGGCTTTCTGTGGCTGGGGAAGGTGTTTGCTGGGCTTTGCACACAAAAACTGCACCATGTGTGAGCCCTCACATCCTCTCAGGGTTCCCAGAGGCTGGAGGGATCACACTGTGTTCCTCCCATCCCTGGGGAGGATCCTGTTGGCCTTGGCCTCCTCCAGTTCTTGCTTTTTGCACGGATTTCAAGAAATCACTTTGGGCTGCACCAAACCCCCCCCCCAGCCCGGAGCTCGACTGTTCCTCATTAGTGACTTTATTGCTAAATAATTTACAGAATGGGGCCTTGCCAGTTTTCATTGGGGAAGCATTTCAAGTATGTGCAGCAGATTTTCTGCCTTCCTGGCGCAGCTGCCGGGGGGAGCTGCCTCTCCCTGCCCTGTCCTGTCCTGCTGCTCTCCCTGCCCTGTCCTGCTGCTCTCCCCATCCTGCTGCTCTCCCTGCCCTGTCCTGTCCTGCTGCTCTCCCTGTCCTGCTGCTCTCCCTGCCCTGTCCTGCTGCTCTCCCTGTCCTGCCACCAGCATCACCTCCCAAGCCAGACAGGAAACGGCCCTGAGGAAGAACAAGGAGAAAAATCCCTGTGTTCTGTGTCCCCTTGGTGTCCCCCAGGCTCACTGCTACTCGGGGGCACTGGGGAAAGGACACAGCCGTGGTGGTTTGGAGAGGAAGTGTTTGGGTTTGATTTTTGTTTTGTTTTTCTGGTAATTGTGATGTGGGTGCTGATGGGGGCATTTTTTTCTCCCCATGTCCATGATGCCAACTTAAGAGGATGTGTATTGGAATAATTTCCAATACAGATGTGGATGTCTCACACCTGGAAGTGTTCAAGTCCAGGTTGGACTTAGAGCAACTCAATCTACTGGAAAGTGTCCCTGCCTATGGCAGGGGGTGGGACTGGAGGGTCTTTAAGGTGCCTTCCAATCCAAACCATTCTGGGATTCTATGAAATCAATAAGCCAATCTGGGATGTGAAAAAGCTTTTCTACACCTGTTTTTAAAGGGGAGGGAAAGCAAAGTCAGACTCAGAGGAAGGATTGCAGTGGCACCTGCACAGCCTGAAAGTGTTTTGCAGGATGAGGGTGATGGGTGCAATGTGGAAATAGCAGAAAAGCACTTTATTGCACTAAATAGTGGGTGCAGCTGTAGGAAATGAGGTGCTGGAGCTTTCCTCCAGTGCTTCATATGGAGGAGATCCCAGCTGGGTTCTGCCAGGATACTCCTGCAGTGTAGCAGCTTGGAGGAGTGAGCAATCACTGGGTGTAAATCTGCAAAATTCAGGATTTGGGGCTGTGGATGGAAGCGTCATCTTCCCTTTCCCAGCCTCACAGTGGTTGTGTTGAGTGTTCCCTGAGCAAGTGGGCGGCTGGAGGCAGAGCTGAGATGTGTGGGAGCTCAGGAGACTCTGTTGGACCCCAGCCCTGTCAGCAGGTGCTTTGGATAGGAAAGTCCTTCTTTGTTACTATTACATAGTAACAACTATTTTTATTTTTTTAATGCTAAAGCCATCACCCAGTGGAGGCTCCCTGCCTTCTCCTAGTGCCTTCCCATCACATCCATCCCATCCTCCTTCTCCAGTCCCATGTGGTGCAGGTTTGCCAGCAGGGAGGGGCTGCCCTGTCACTGCCATATTTTCTGGAAAAATCCCCTTGCCCAGGATTCTCCTGGGAAGCTGAGAAGCCTCAGAGAAAAAGGAAAACAATATTATCTCATTTGCTTCTCCTGTGTTTTGCTGCTTTGGAATGTGGTTTGGACATTGTTTACCACCAGTTGATTGTTCATTGGTTTAATATGAATTATTTCTACTTATTGGCCAATTATGACCCAGCTGTGTCGAGGCTCTGGAGGGAGTCACGAATTTTTTCATTATTATCTTTTAGCCTTCTGTCTGTATCCTTTCTGAATTCTTTACAGAATCACAGAATAATGAGGTTGGAAGAGACCTCTAAGATCATCGAGTCCAACCCATGCTCTAACACCTCAACCAGACTGTAGCACCAAGTGCCATGTCCAGTCTTTATTTAAACACATCCAGAGATGGTGATTCTACCACCTCCCTGGGAAAAGCATTCCAGTACTTTATTATTCTTTCTGTGAAAATTTTTTTTCCTAATATCCAACCTATACCTTCCCTGATGTAGCTTGAGTCTGTGTCCTCTGGTTCTGTCAGAGACCAACCCCACCTGTCTGCAACCTCCCTTCAGGAAGGTGTAGAGAGCAATAAGGTCTCCTCTGAGCCTCCTCTTCTCCAGGCTAAACACCCCCAGCTCCTTCAAACACAGGGTTTGTGTTCCCAGCCCCTCACCAGCCTCGTTGCCTCCTCTGGTCATGCTCAAGCATCTCAACATCCTTCCCAAACTGAGGGGCCAGAGCTGGACACTCAAGGTGTGCCCTCACCAGTGCCCAGTACAGGGGCAGAATGAGCTCCCTGCTCCTGCTGGCCACACCATTCCTGACACAGGCCAGGAGCCATTCTTGGCCACCAAGGCACATTGCTGGCTCAACTGGCTGTCAACCAGCACCCAAGTATAGTTTAGTTTAGTTTAGTATCCTTTAATATAATATAGATCATAAAATAATAAATTACCCTTCTAAGAACATGGAGTCAGATTCATCACTTCCTCCCTTCAGCGGGGGCTCAGCAAATCCCAGCAGCATTTCCCCAGGGCCTGGCTTTGCAGCAGGAGCTGGGGCTGTGCCGGACCTGGCTCTCACTTCCTGCCATTGTGTCCCTTCTTCCTCCAGCGCTGCTGCGGGAGGAGGTGGCCCAGCTGCAGGAGGAGGTGCACCTGCTCCGGCAAATGAAGGAAATGCTGAGCAAGGACCTGGAGGAGACCCACGGCAGCAAATCCCCAGAGGTGCTCTCGGCCACCGAGCTGAAGGTGCAGCTGGCACAGAAGGAGCAGGAGCTGGCACGTGCCAAGGAGGCTCTGCAGGGTAAGTGTGGGTTTCTCTGGGGATTGAAGGCACTGAGACAGCAGTTCATGTTCACACTCAGGTGTTTATTATTTCTTATCACTAAAACAGTCTCACTGCTGTGAGTTCTGCAGCTTTTCATTAGAAGGCACAAAATGGCCAACAATCTCTTGGTACAAGGGCTTTTAAATCTAAACTGTCCAATTAAGAACTGACACCTGGATTATTTCCCCTTTTAACCCAATAACTGATCCCAAAGAGCTGCAATGCAGACTTTTCTGCCCAATTACAAAATGCCCCCAAACCCATGGAGAAGGAAGAAGCATGAAGAAGAAACCCAGGACAAATCCCTGTGCCCTCCATCCTGCTGCCATCCACAACACACTAAAAATCCCCAAATCTAAATGTCTTACCAAGTGATACACCTACACTACTCTCTATAATCTATTTCACACTTTTGTGGGTTCCAGTCTATCTTGAAATCTGGGAAACTTTCTCCATGAATGAGGGTCAGAGTCAGTGCTGCCCTGGGGGTCAGGGCAGCCCAGAGCAGACAGAAATATTCCCAGTGCTCTGGGTTTCCACAGGTAAGGGCTGTATCTCCCTCAGCTCCACCTCTCCCCAGCACCCTCAACTTTCAAAATGTTGATCAATGAGGGAAGGAAAAGCCAACATTTTCACTTGGGCTCTGCAGAGTGCATTCCTCAGCTGCTCCTGCTGGGGGTTTGGTGTCCCTGGGACTCCCCTGCTCTCCTGTCCCAGCCAGGGCTAGTGTGGGGCTGGCAAGGACTGGGGTGCAGCCATGGGCTGGGAAATGGGATGTGAGGGCTGATTGCAGCACTGCAAAGGAATTCTTCCACAGCTGTAGAACAGAGCCAAGGCAGCAGCTGAAATGCAGCTGGTGATGGGCTTTGGGTTGGATTTGAGCCCCTCAGACTTGCAGGAGGGAAGCTGTGAGTTTCCTCCAGGTGACATTCAGGCTCTCCTCCTTCCTTCATGCCTGCCTTTGGGGGTTTTTGTGTCAGCTGGGACTGTGCTCCCCCTTCCTTACCAGCACAGCAAACCCTGGGACTGGGCTGTGTGGAGCAAAATACAACATTGCAGCTTTTCTGCTCTAAAACCAAACTGCCAATCAATGCAGGCAGGATGGTTTGTTAGCTGGAGCCAGGGGATGATCCTGGGCAGGGAAGGCTCTCACTCGTCAAACCCTGGCTCTAAATATCATCTGAAATCCCCAGCATGCCGAGTGTAACTTGCACTTGTCAGCTCATATTTGAGGATTATGAGGAGAAGCTGTCAAAAGTTTTCAGGCTCAGAGGCTGAGCAGCACGTGGGGAGCTGTGGGGCCTCTGCATCTCCCCCTGCCCAGGATGCTGAGATGCTCCAAGGCACAGGGAATTGGGCTGAGTCAGTATTTGGGGAAAGGACTTCAGGAAGTTTTGTTATCACTCTCTGATGTACAAAAATGTCCTTATAAATCAGCAACAGAGAAAATACCTCCAAAATCTTGCCTCCCCCCACACCACCAGTGCAGCCTCAGGCAGCAGGAAATGCTCTGGGTTTATAGAATTGTAATTGGAGGAGAAAAGTCTTAATTAGGGAATATTTGCTCCATGTGGATGGGGCAGGGGGGATGTGCTGATAAATGCAAAATGCAGAAAAGCAGAACTATTATAAAACTAGTTACAAAAAAAATAAGAGTAAGAAGTCATCTCAGAAGCTGCAATGCTTCTGTGGAGGATAGCCCAGAGAAAAAGTGAGTTTGGCTTGAAAATTGAGAGTATTTAAGGAATATAATGTTGGGGGTTTATTAGGCTTTTGTTTGCCAATATTCAAGCCTCTGAGCTTGGTTTTCCAGGACTTCTCTGCAGGTGTGGTGGCTAGGAAGAGAGAATCTCAGCTGACACTTGGATGGGCACACAGCAAGAAGCTTTTCTCAATTGATGCTCCTTCCCTGTCCTGCAATATTGAGAAGCTTTTGTGGTTTTGGGAAAGTTGTCCAGGCTGGATCTGGGCTGGAGGCTCTGGGCAGCAGAGCAGGCTTGGCAGCAGTGACTGAGATGGATAACTTGAAAACGAGCTCAGCAGCTGGAGGGGGAAAAAATCCTTTTTCCTTTCTGTGAAAAATTGTGCAGAGAGAAACGTAGCCAAAAGTGGAGGGAAAACGGCGCCTGGTGGCTGGGTCTGCCAGGGGAGATGGAGCTGCTGATGGACACAGTGGGGAAACCATGGCTCTGAGTGTGGGATAAGGCTGTGCCAGGAGCACAGGGAACCTTGGCCACGCTGTCCTGTAGTTCAGGGATCTGTGTCAGTTGTGTCCTGCATCTCCAGCCCCACATCCTCCTCACCAAAGGCTGCCCCACACCAGCAGCAGAGGCTGCAGCAGCCCACGATCCATGGTGGGTCCTGTGGAATGTCATTAGCAGATAAATTATATTGAAATCTGTCATCATTGCTGGCTCTGAGCCTGGAAGTGCAGTGCAGCTGGTTCAGAGGGATCTTGGCTTGCTGGGCTGTGCTGCAGAGGGAAGCA
This sequence comes from Melospiza georgiana, assembly GCF_028018845.1. Classification (NCBI taxonomy): domain Eukaryota; kingdom Metazoa; phylum Chordata; class Aves; order Passeriformes; family Passerellidae; genus Melospiza; species Melospiza georgiana. Next base: position 7,339,231 of record NC_080451.1, read on the forward strand.
CAGAGGGTTTGCTGCTCAGGTTTGCTTTGGGGGCTCCAGCAGTTTTTAAGAGCCTTTACTTTGCACAGCCACACAGGGTTTGGTTTGTGATGGGCTCCATGAAGGGTGGGTTCATTGTCCCCCTTTGGAGATGCATTTCCAGCCCTTCTCAGCAGCATTTGGCACAGGATAAAGCTGATAAGCCTGTGCTGCATCTTCCCTGTGCTGTTTACCATGTCCTTGCTGTGCAGGGTAGGGGCAGGGATCTGGCCCAGCACAGGGTGCTCTGCAGGAGCAACTCCACCAGTTCCTTTATTTCTGTCAGCATGTGCTTTGTGCATCTTTAATCCACCTTTTTTCCTGGGCTAATTCCATCTCTTGCACTTTTTTATTCCATTATCATCCAATTAAAATCCCATCGTGCTACATCCTACCTCCCTCTCCACTTCTGCCACGTCTGGGACTCTGAATTGTGCTTCCAGCATTTGTGCAGTTATTATTTCCCCCATCCTGGCTGGAAAGGTGTGGATGTGGTCTGGATTTCTGGTGTGGAAATCCCTGATGGGAGAAGTTGCAGACAGCTTTATTACTGCTGCTCCTGCTGTGGGCAGGGACTGTGCCCAAGTGCCTGGGGGACTTGAGGAGCCTCTTGGCTGGGAGACATCCATGAGCATGTGGGCTAATGGCACAAACCCCATTTCTGGGAAGCTTTATCCAATCTGCTGGAGCTCGCCTGCGGGATTATCACACTGAGAGCAAACCTGGTTTCTGTTTCATTTTTGATGCCAGCCTGGAAACCTCAGGCTGGCTTTCCCTGCTGCTTGGAAAGGCATGAACCAACTTTGTGTCTGCTCCATGAATGGGTTGTAGCCTGGTTTTCTCCTTCTCTCACCTTCAGCTCAAAGCTGTGATTCTTCAGAAATAGTATTTGGGCTGGGCAAAGTCTCATACAGAGATCCACAGCACACTCAACTTGCTGCAGTGAGCGGGTGAGTAATAAAGAAAGGGTGTTCCAGTGGATGGATGTTCCAGAAGATGAGGTGGCATCAGATAGATATCCCAGAAGGATGTGTGACCTGGCACATGGGTGTCCCACTGGATGGATGTCCTGGATAGATGGATGTCCTGACTGATGGATGTCCCATCTGTGAACCCAGCCAAGGAAGCCATCTCCACCATAAGGACCTGGATCTCTACAGAAAACCTATTGTTCTCCTTTGAAGACCCACCTGAAGTTTTCAGAAGTTATTGATCACCTTATTGACTGCTGGGTGAGGTTTGGAAAGCCCTTGGCTGTCACCAGCTAAACTTGCTCATGGAGAATTGCCTCACCTCACTTTTTCCTGAAATTTGACATTGGGCTCTAATTTCCTGCCTGCTCCAAACCTGCACAGCCCCAGGAGTGAGTGCTGGCTCTGCCTGACACCATGGAATGTTGATGTTTTCAATGTCAAGATCTTCCTGCTGGTGACAGCTGCCCCAGGGACCTCACAGGGCTCTTTAATTGCAAAGCAAGGAGCAGCACTGCCATCCTGATTTTATGGGTTAGTCATGGTGACAATATTGGATTTCATGGCTGCAAGGAAGAAACAGGAGGAATTAAGTAAATGTTAATGGGACAGGATGGGTTTGCACATTCTTGTTGCTCAGGGGGTCTCTGGGGTTCAGCCATGCTCCCCAAGGAGGCCCTGCCCTGCATCAGAAAATGAGTGTGTGATTCAGTAAGTGAGAAAGTCAGCTCTGATTCTGTTCCTGGCATGAAAATTCACATTGTGTGGGGTGAGAGAAGGATTTGGAAGTGGATGGGAGTCATGGGAAGCTGCTCTTTGGAGTTCAGGGGTGTGCTGCATCTTCTGTCAGTGCCCTGGTGTGTATCTGGGCATTGCTGCCTCATCCCAGGAATGTGAAACTAGGCAGAGATGCTGCTTCTGTGGTTCAAGCAGTAGTTTTTCATCTAATATCACATTAATAAAGGTAGTGAAACTAATTATTATTCATATGTCCTCTAAGGGAACCGTGGCTGGATGGTGGGGCCAGGGGTTGGTTGGACATCAGGGATCCTTGTGGGTCCCTTCCACATCAGGATGTTCTGTAATTGGTATCCCCTTCATCTGACACTATTAATCTCAAAGAGAGAAGGGAGTATTTAGAACAGCCCCCATGCTGGGGGGATGCCTGGGTTTAGGATACAGGAGGTAATTCCCAGCTGGAAGCTGTTGGATGGTGAGGTCAGCCTGGGGCCAGTGGTGGCATCACTGGGTGGTTCCAGCCCTGCTGCTGTCCCAGACAGGGCTGTGCCTCTCCAATGGAGCCACTGGATTTTGGCTCCTCATGTAGAACTGGGAATAAAAGGGGCTGAGTGAGGGGGTGGATTTTAATTGTGGCTGCAGGAGGGGCCCAGCTCAGAGCTGGCCCCGTTACCTCTGTGTCCTTCTCCCAAAGGACCGAGAGAGGATCGAGTGGCAGGAGGTGGAAGCTCAGATGACACCAGGGCAGGGTGAGCTGGTGCAGGTGGGGATGGTGGTGGGAGCTGGGGGGGTTCACCCAGCCCATCCCAACCCATCTCCCCCATCCCTTGGTGCCAAGGCTGGTGCTGAGCTGCTGAGTCCAAGGGGGGCTGCTGGGTCCCCCCTGTCCTTCTGCCACGTGCTTTGGAGGGAGGGGAAAATGAATAATGCAAGTAAGAGAAGTACTTTCCACTCATGGGCTGGGTTTAGGATTTCTTCCTTCTTTTCTTGGGTTTATGAAGAGGTCAGAGGTTTGTCCAGAGCCTGCTGTGCCAATGGGCTGGGGGAGTTTATTTGGATACTTGTGGGGGTTTGGGATATAGAAACCAGGCCCTGGATCATCAGATTAAAGGAAAAAGCCATTTCACCTCCTCAGATGGACACGATAGCCAGGGAAAATCTGCTTTATCCCTCCTTGGCTGGCCATGGATTGCAAAGGCTCGTTTTCCCCGACTGAGCAATTAGCTGGGCTTGTTTGCTAAGGACAAATTAAGCTGCTGCAGCAAGTGGGGCTCGGTCCAGGAGCTGCTGGCAGCCCTCACAGCTCACTTCTGCCTCACTTTTTATTTTTCTCCTGCCTTTTTCAATTAATTTCCTATTAATTTGGCTTGGAATGAAGTTCTCAAATGACTGATAAATCTTCTTTAAGCTTAGGAGCTAATCGTTCTTGGAGGAAGGAGAGCAATAGAAGGGAGCAAAAAAAAAGGTCTGTTAATTTCAGCAAATCTCTCAAATATGAAATGCAGTGAATGGTAAATTGTCCTGTTGGGTTAATAGGAAAAAATCTGCTCTTTCAATACCCAAACCTCATAATCTTCTTGTAATACTGATACATTGGCATAAATGTTGGTAAATATTGGTATATCAAAGCATATTCAACCTTGGGATATAGTTACCCTTCTTCTAATAGTACTAAAGAGCATTTTCTTTTTATTATTGGCAAATGATTAAGTGTTTTCTGTAAATCTTTAAGGGCCATGAACACTGCCACTAATTAAAGGAGTTTGTATGCTATAGGGGACTCACTATTTAATTAAGTTCATTAGGATTCTTTTTGTTGCCTCCAGCATCAGAGATTGGCAAATGTGACTTAAACTTTTGTAAGAGCCTCTGAGTATCCTTGAGGAAATTAAATTTTACATATATAGATACGTATGTGTCTGTGGGGTCTGGACCCACTATGGTTTGGTCAATTTATCATTAATTTTTATTTTTAGGAAGTTTTTCATTCCTGTGTAAGAATTGGGCAGGGGAAGGTGGTGGTTAAGTACACACAGGCAGTGGGAAAGGGCTTTTTCAAAGGCATGGGTGTGGTTGTGATTGTTTTTAGAGGGTTTCTGTAGGAATTTCCTAAGATGGGAATAAAGCAAGGGAAGTCGTGGTGTCGGAAGAGGCCGAGCTGTCCCAGGAGGAGTCGTGTTCATTGAAGTGGGCAAGGAAGGCTCCCAAGAGCTCCTTGTCACAGGACAATGTGAATTTTTGCAGCATTTCCTACCTCATTTTCTGGTTTGTGGCGTTCTGATTTATCTCCAGTGCTTACTGGCAGAATAGTTGGTCCAAAGAGTTTCATCTCTTGGATTTTAACAGATAAAAATCTCTATAGTTCAAAGCATCTCCCTCTTCCTCCACTATTTAGTCTCATTTTTTTCCCCTATCTTTTTCTCCTCTCACCTGCAAAGCCCCTCCTTTCCTTACAGTGTTGAGAGGAACCCAAATGTTCCTGACGTGCAGTTTAACCTCCAGATGAAGTGACTCATTACAGCAGGTAGAAAACACAGTGTGGGCTGAAACAGCTGCCTTGATTTCTGTAAGCTGATGGAGAAAGGTTGGATGTGTGCATGGAGACAGGTCCCACTCGTGATGCTGCAGCATCTTCTGGCAGCTTTTGTAGTATCCACAGCCTCTGGGTGGCTTTGGGTTTGTTTTTCTCTGGAGAGTTTTGGGGGCATTTAGGATTTTTTGAATAACACAAACAACAACTTGCAAGATCCAGTGATTCAATACAATGAGTGCAGGGACATTTGGAGGGGCAGAGGGTGTTTCATGGCATCCCTGAGTTAGCAGGGTGGAAAAGCAGGGATATATAATGAAATATTTGTGATCTGAATCCTAAACTGGGCATTATTTTGGTGATGTGGGGTGTATCTGGAGCAGGGAGCAACAGGGCACTTCTGCCAAGGACCAGGTTCAGTATTGGGTAAAGCACTGATGTACAGAAGTGACCAAAACTCCTTGTCCTACATGAGATTTCTGTAATTCTCCCTGGATTTGGCTTTCATGGCTGTCTTGGGATCGGTGGTCAGCGAGCATCCCTCACTGGTGCAGTGAGGAGGGGAAACATGAGGGTTTTGGGTTCCTCTCAGGGCTGTTGAAACACCCAGCACATCCCACGTGCCTCTGTTCCATCCCCTCATCCCAACACAGCATCCCTGAGCTGGAAGGGGATGGGGACACCCAGAGAGCCGTGCCCTGGGCTCGTGGGAGCACTCTGGAATCTGCCTCACTGCTGAAAATAAACTGGTTGTGGTTTATTTATCCTGGAAGGAGAGCAGCAGCTTTTCCTGTGCCAGGCCCTGAGGCTGAGGCTGCAGTTTTGCTCCCAAACCTCCTTTTCCAAGGTCTGAGCTGCCCCTTGGAGCATGGGCAGTGATGAGGAGTGTTTTGAAGGGTGCAGCAATGGGGGTGAACTGCGCACCTTCTCCCAGCCCAACCCTTAGAACTGCAAATTTGATGCTTTTTCCATGAAAAATAAAAGAGATGGAGCCAAGGGGCTGCCATGCTGGAGTGACCCTGTCTCCCACAGCCATGAAAGCCGACCGCAAGCGCTTGAAGGGGGAGAAGACAGACCTGGTGAGCCAGATGCAGCAGCTGTACGCCACGCTGGAGAGCCGCGAGGAGCAGCTCCGCGACTTCATCCGCAACTACGAGCAGCACAGGAAAGTGAGTGCAGAGCCCACGCTGTGCCCTCGTGGCACTGAGGGCTGAGTGGGAAAGCTGCTTTGTAGTCTGGCAAAATCCCACTAAAGCCCCAGCTGGGCTCTTGGAGGGGTTGGGATGACCGCAGCAATTGAAGGTTAAATGGAGGAAAGAAAGCAGAGCTGGGGGATTTGATGTAATTTGAACCAGGTGCACAGTGAGCATTTATTTTTGGGGAACAGTTGCATTCTGGATCTCCCCAAAAAGCGTTGACATTCCTGTCAGCACAGAGCTCTTGTGACACCAAAGATACTGCTCGTGGTTGTGTGGTCCCCAAGGGGGGTTGTGACAGAGGGGTTTTTAGTTTAGATTTTCCCTTGCTGATGGCCACCCCTGTCCCAGCAGGAGAGCGAGGACGCGGTGAAGGCCCTGGCCAAGGAGAAGGATCTCCTGGAGCGGGAGAAGTGGGAGCTGAGGCGGCAGGCCAAGGAGGCCACGGACCACGCCAGCGCCCTCCGCTCCCAGCTCGACCTGAAGGACAACCGCATGAAGGAGCTGGAGGCCGAGCTGGCCATGGTGAGCTGGATCATTTGTACAGATCTCAGTGCTCGCTGCAGTGGCTGCACTACTGCAAAAATGAGAGGAAAATATTCCATCTCTCAAAAGGAGCTTGACATCCTTGGCATGGAGATCACTTAAAAATAACTTGATATCTCTGGCACAGCTGGCATCTTTGCTTGCCCAGGGGAGGGTGGGTTTGCGGTGCATTGTGTTGCTGCTTGTTCTGCTGCTCTGGGAGATGTTCACATGGTTTTCCCACTCCCCCACCACCACCTCAATGTCCTAATGTCCTTCCCCAGGCCAAGCAGTCCCTGGCTACGCTGACCAAGGACGTGCCCAAGCGCCATTCCTTGGCCATGCCTGGTGAGACGGTGCTGAACGGCAACCAGGAGTGGGTGATGCAGGCTGACCTCCCGCTGACCGCCGCCATCCGGCAGAGCCAGCAGACCCTCTACCACTCACACCCCCAGCACTCGGCAGACCGGCAAGGTGGGCACCCCTGGGATGGCAAATCCTCAGTGCCAGACCCCTTCTGGGGAGGAAAGATGGTCAAAACCACCCCTCCCTGTTGTAGTGTGCTTTTATACTTTGTAATAGATTTGGTTTTGTATCCCTGTATTTTTTCCAAATGGTTTACTCCAGATTGTACCCCCTCCCTCTACCTGTACCCCCTCCCTTCCCCTTGCCGAGATCATCCCCAAATCCCCACCCTGGCTCTCTGTCAGTCACTCAGCATCCCATCCCCTCCATCTAGAACTTTCAGTCTAGGACATCAAGTGATTAGCCAGAGGCCAGGGGTCAACCCCCCAAGTGTTACCCCATATGCAGTCCTAAATATCTATCCCCCAGTGTCTATCCCTTAGGGTCATTTATTGGTTAGTAAAATGTTATCTACTTTAGGTTTCCACCTCTCTTTAAATGTAACCTTGGCACCTCTCCTGGGGCTCTCAGCAAGAGGGGCTCCATGGAGCTCCTAAAATAAACCTTGGATTAACCTCTGCTGAGAGTCGACCCCTTCATTTTCCACTGTTGTTCCAGTGTCTCCTCTGCTGCAGGCAATCAGCCTGGCTGCCCTCTGTATCCCCAGGGATCAGCCTGGCTGCCTTCCACACCCCCAGGGCACAGGACAGTGCCCCCCCCATGCTGTTCACCATCTTGGGGCTGACTGGGGTTCCCTCAGTGGCACTCAGAGAGACCACAACATTTGGCAACCCAATGTGGGGCTCAAACCCACAACCCATGCTCTTTTGGAAGTGCATCAGAGGTTTGCTGGTGTTCATTCCCTGTTTCCCCCCTGCCTTGCAGCAGTCAGAGTGAGCCCCTGCCATTCCCGGCAGCCGTCCATCATCTCCGACGCCTCGGCGGCCGAGGGTGACCGGTCATCCACGCCGAGCGACATCAACTCCCCCCGGCACCGAACGCACTCGCTCTGCAACGTAAGGGCCTGCCTGCTGGGCCTTTGGTGCCCTGCCTTGGGGAGCTGGGCTCTGGGCATCCTGTGGGGCCTCTCCTTCCCAGCCTGCCTGCTGGGGCTTTGGTGCTCTGCCTTGGGGAGCTGGGCTCTGGCCATTCTGTGGGGCCTCCACTTCCCAAAACAGCATTGGGTTTGCAGGGTGGGGCATGTTGGGGCTTGGCTGACATGGAAAGCTGCCTCCCTAGGGTTTATCCCAGCCCCACTGCAGTTCAGCTGCACAAATGCTGCCTTTTGACCTGGGGGTGGAGGGTCTTGGGCTGTATCAGGGTTGTTGATTCAATGGATCCATCTCCTTGTGCCATAGGGGGACAGTCCTGGACCGGTACAGAAGAACTTGCACAATCCAATCGTACAGGTAGGGCACCAATCCTCTCAAATCCTGCTTGTGAGACTCCTTCCTGTGATAGAAAGTACTTGGGGGTGGTGGGTCAGAGGAACCAATTTGGGATGAATGGAAGTCATCCTGAATTGTAAGTCTGGGATGTCTCCTATTCCCATAATTTGCCCCAAAGTCCAGGTAATGCCATAGGCATACACTGAGCTCAGGCCTATCCCAGTGTTGATTTTTATAAGGTCCAGCCAAAGCATGTTATTCTTTTGCATTTGGCCCTAAAACATTGGGATATTTTTGCAATCTGGACAGATGCTCTGACTATTTATTCCCAGAGCTGGAATCCTGATCCAGTTGAATTAAAGAGGCCAAAATCCTGAGCTGTGGAGAGGGGGCCCAATTACACTGCAAATTCCACCACACAGGTTTCAGGAATGTTATTGTATTTTGGTCCAGGATCTTAACATTACTTTGGACCTGGATGAAAATATTTTGTGGGATCTGGCTGCAAATATTTTTTGGGACCTGGACTCAAATTTTTTGGGACTGGGACCACATGGTCCATCACCCTTGATGTGAGTGAAGGGGAAAAATGGTAAAGGAAAATCTGGATGCCTAAACTTGTGTCTTGTCCTCCCTCCCACAGTCTCTAGAAGACCTGGAAGACCAAAAACGGAAAAAGAAGAAAGAGAAGATGGGCTTTGGCTCCATCTCCAGGGTGTTTGCCCGGGGGAAGCAGCGCAAGTCCCTCGATCCCGGGCTCTTCGACGGGACGGCCCCCGACTACTACATCGAGGAGGACGCGGACTGGTGACGGCGCCAGAGCCTCTCCCGGCCCTGCACATGTACATATCCCCACCCACAGCCGTCCCACCTGTGGACCTGTTACCTGTTGTCTTGGGAGCGATGCAGCTGTGTCGTAACTTCAGTTTTTTCCCTTTTTTCCTTTTTTTTTTTTGTTGATTTTTTCCATCCTGGTAACTCCTTTGTTGTCGCCTCAGTTTGTCCGTTTGGGTTGGGTTTTTTTTTTTTTCTTGTTTTGGGAGGGTTTTTTTGTTCTTTTTTCTTGTTCTTTTGACAAAACTTGAAACTTGAAGGACTGCTGTGTCTCTGTAAATACGAGAAATATTGTGCACTTTGTGCTTGTGATGTCTCTTGTCCGAAACCGCTGTTTTCCGGAGCCCAGCCTGCGGGATGTCCTCGCCTGGGGACGAAGGACCTGCCCAGCTGAGGGATCTTAGAGAGAAAACACACAAAAACAACACCAAGAAAATCTCCTTCGCTGTGATGTCTTCCTGGCCGAGCCCCGCGGAGGCGACCCGGGCTGGTTCTTACGCCTGCCGGTCTGGAAATAAGTGTTTTAACGTTCCTTTTTAGTTGTTTTAATTTATTTGCACAAACCCAGAGGAGCTATTCTAACTAAATTATTGCAGAAGTTTTGGGATTTTTATATTTTTCCACGTCGGTTGGGATGGGGCGGGGAGGAGGAAGGGGGTGTTTGTACTGTACTGTCCTGGGATGTTGCTGTTGGGGGAGATTGGGGCTGTGGACCCCCCAGCCCGGGCTCCCTCAGCTGCCCCAGGAGCACTTAACGCCTTGGAAAACGCAAACCTAAACACATGCCGGGAGATCAGATGGGGGCAAGCTGGTGGGAGCTTTGCCCTCTGTTTTTCCCTGCTTTTGAGGGGTGCTCACCCTTTGCTTCAAGTAAATTTTAGGGGGATCCGGCACGAGCTGGGAGAAAGGTGATATCCCAGATATCCCATATCCCAAGAGGTTGCTCAGATAGGGCCGGCCACCCCTCTCCAGTTTGGGGTGTTACTGCCGTCAGAGGGGGCTGGGGAAATCGGTACGAGTCCCCACTAGGGAGGTTTTTCTGGCTCTGGGGTGATTTGGAAGCACAGGTGGAACTTGTTTTTCCAAATTCCTTGGAAATGCCCCCAAACCACCCCCCGGTGCGGCAGCCGCCTCCCCTCTCCACTAACACGTGCCGCGCTCTGCTTATGCCAAGATAAGTACCTTATGCTTTAATGCTTACAGTATAATTTTAAGCTCTTAAAAAAAATGTATTAAGATTTATTTAATGAACTATAATAGTGTATTATTTTTCTTAATTCTGATACTTGCGCCCTGGTTGAAAAAAATAAGGGTATTTTGTCTTAAATCACAAACTAAACCGATGCCCTCGCGCTGTATATTCCATTCCAAGGGATGATGCAGAGAGGCCATGGAGGGGGTGACAGAGGGACCAGCCCCCCCAGGCTCTCCTGGGGTGGCAGACCAGGCTTTGCCCCATGGCATCTTTTCTCTGCAGAGAAGCATTTTTATATATTTTGTTGTTTTTTTGGGTTCTGTTCTGTTTTTTTTTCTTTGTTCTCCTTGCGTTTTTTATAATTTAAACTCTAAACCACCAGAACAGATGAGTGATCTCCTTGTTATCGAGTAGTTTCCTTTGCATTTCAGCTTTTTTGTAAATTAGGAAGTAATTCTAAAAATTACTAAGAGGATGATTTATTTAAAAGAGAACTTTGCTAAATAGCATATGAATTATGGGTAACATTAGATTTAACTTTTCCCCCTGTGAGTGGGGGAGAATCCTTGAAGGCATGGATGCAAATATAAAATTATAAAAGATCTAAATAAAGCTTATTTTAAAGTATGGATGAACTCCATGTGGTTTAATTGGAGAGCCTGCATGGGTGTTGGCATCTCTGTCCTGGCACCAGGGTGCAGGACACCCTGAGCACCACGTGAATTTTGGGGGCTTCAGGGTGATGGGAGGATTCAGGAGAAGCCTGGGCCAGCTTTTCCCAGGACCAGCCAAATGCCTGCTCCTGGATGCAAAAATGCTGGCAGGAGGCTGGGACTGTCTGCATCCATATGAAGTGGGGATTTCAAGGGTTTAAGGTAAGTAAGGACTGCCAGGAGATGTCCTGCTTGGGTATGGAAAATATAATGGGAAGTACTAAGAACTGCAGAAAGGATGGAGAAATTAGAAAGTGTGCTCCAACTGGAAAAATCATTGTTATCAATGTAGAGGTTGATAAATTAGTATTATTGTTATTTTATTGAGATGATATTGGTCACCTGTAGGGGTGTGCCAGCACTTCCAGTGGGGCCTGATGCCCTTTTGGGGTCTGTGGTGATTTTGCAGGCTGGAGCAAAGGCAACCTGCAATGAGTTTCAAGCCCATAATCAGAGTACAGATCAAGAAATGTACCTTTTCTTCTTTCTTCTTTTTTCTGACAGAAACAGCCTCCTGGGTTTGGGAGCAGCTGCAGAGCAGGTAAGAGCAGGTAAGAGCATAGTCTGAAATGGGGAGAGCTGGAACAAAGAAAAATAAGAAAAACTCAAGAGAAGCCAGCTGGCTCTCCAACTCTATCACCTACAGCTGGAATCCAGCGTTAATGGGAACTACAGGTGGCATTAAAGGGCAACTGCTGAGCACAGCAAACATGAGCTGGGCACAGCCCATGGTGGGATTTGCTGCACTTGGAGCAGTTCCCTGCTGAGATTTGGTGTTGTCCTTTGTACATGGGATGGGGTGTGGGTGCTCATCCATCCCATCTGTGGTTTTAAAAGTTTTGGGAGCCAGGAATGTGTCAGAGTGCCACACCAGTCCTGGTAAGGCTTCTGCCCTGTGCTGTGGGAACCATGCAGAGCCTGTGCAGGGTGACACAGGTCATCCCCCCTCACCTGAGCCACAGCAGGCAGAGGGGCCACACTCCCTGTGTCTGTGTGTCCTGGGCTGAGGAGGGGCTTCTGGGTGGCTTTGTCCCCCTGACCTGCTCTTCCATGGCAGTGGAGGCTGCAGGAGCTTCATCCCTGCTGCATCCCCCATCAGCCTCATCCCTCCTGTATCCCACACCAGCCTCATCCCTGCTGCATCCCCCAGCAGCCTCATCCCTGCTGCATCCCCCAGCAGCCTCATCCCTCCTGTATCCCACACCAGCGTTATCCCTGCTGCATCCCCCAGCAGCCTCATCCCTGCTGCATCCCCCAGCAGCCTCATCCCTCCTGTATCCCACACCAGCCTCATCCCTGCTGCATCCCCCAGCAGCCTCATCCCTCCTGTATCCCACACCAGCCTCATCCCTCCTATATCCCACACCAGCCTCATCCCTGCTGCATCCCCCAGCAGCCCGGTCCCTGCTGCATCCCCGCCGTGCTGCTTGAGCAGCTCCGTGCTGCGCTGCTGCCCCCGTGTGAGCAGTCCCGCGTTCCTCCGCCCCGGCTGTGTTTGTTTTAGGTGTGACCGCCCCTCTTGGTGCACTTTGCACCGCGCTCGTTGTTGAGCAGCCTCTTGTGCTCACCGGAGCCTTTTCTCTGGCGAGGACTTTAGACTGAGAAAGGCAAATGTCCCAACGCCACGTGAAGGCACAGGGTGTTGTGTGGGATGTGGGGTACCCCACAGAGGGTGCTGTCCCCAGCACCTCCTGGTGTGTCACCCAGCTGTGCCAGTGCTGGCATCATCTCTGGGTGACATTACAACATCTCTGGGTGACATTCACCTGCCGTGCCACAGCCTTGCCCTGGTAACCCGTGGATCAGGAATGGGGTTGAGAGGTCACAGCAAGGAAACAGGGATGAGTCTGGGACATTTCCTGCCTCTACACTGACTCACCCCATAGCTTTAGTTGGTGATCTCCCCAGGCTGGATTTTTGGTGATAAAGAGCTAAACTCATGTACCCCAAACAGCTGAATAAATCATCAGGAGGTTGGTGGGGTTTGGTATGGGGTGGGTCATAGAGTGTGGGTGATCTACCCAAAAGTTGGTGTCAAGGGCTGCTGCTGAGGCTGCTGGTTTATTGCTCAGTACTGCTGAAAATTTGGGAATATGCCTGTAATTAATTCACCTGTTTTCAGTGTTTTCCCTGGAGGAGTTTTTCCCTGGTGCTGCTTTTAAAGCCAGCACTGAAGTGTGGTTGAGCCCTCGCCTGTGCAGCCCAGGGGATGCAGCAGTGCCTGACAGGGTCCCTCACTGCAGACCTCCTTTGGGACACCCTGCTCTGCCACCCTCCCTGCAGCTGTCCCCTCATCAGCCCCTGTCTCACCTTCCCCTGCCCCAGCCTGACACAGCCACGAGCGCCAGCAGAGCACGGGTGGCTCCACTCCGTCCAGCTGGGACCCTGGAGCTGTGACAAGGCCTCCTGTCCAGGTAAGGTTTCCTTGGAGTTCTATCACTGCTAGTGATTGATCTCCCAGCATTTTCCTGTTCTTGGACAGCAGCTCTCATTCGCAACCTGCTCTTAATTTTGAACAGCTACATTAATCTGCTCAGCTTTTAAATACCCAGCTGCACAACACCACCGCAGCCCTTCTCTTCCAGCTGTGCTCTCCTCAAGCCCTGGCTCTCCTATTCCCAAGCCCAAACCAGACCTTCAGTGAACCACAGGGATGCAGCAGCCCCGGAGCAGCTCCAGGAGGAAGGCCAGGTTATTTACTATGATTACAGTGAACACAGTGCCTTTATTTACACAGTTTTCCAGCTGCAGACGTGCGAGTGACCTGGCACGGTGGTCGGACCGGTCGGACCGGCACCGCCGGGTCCCGCAGCCCCGGGGACACCGGATCCTCACCCCGCCAGGAGGGGCTGGCAGGCCACACCCTCCCACCGGGAATGTGAGGAAATGCCTCCCAAGCAGCTGCTTTTCCTCTTTTTCCCACTTGCCTGGCAGGTTCCCAGCCTGCAGCCCGGCAGAAACTCTAAATTGGGGTGCAGGAGCTAAGGCATGAGGAAGAGAGAAAAGTACAGAGTGTGTGGGCTGGGATGGGATTTGAGGAAACACATCATGGAGCAGCCTGGGATGGGCTTCCCTCCTGGGGGCAAAGCTGGGGCCCTGCCATGTTCCATTATACTTCATATTTATATGATGTATAGATACATTTATCTATATTTTTATATATATCAATTATATCTACATATCTATTTATTTATATCTAATCATATTATTATTTCTTTATATCTATATCATATATATCTATTTATTTATTTATACATCATATTTATGTGATGTATAGATATATTTATCTATATATATATTTATATCTATATATCTATTTATTTATACCTAATCATATTATTATTTCTTTATATCTATATAATATATATCTATTTATGTGATCGTCATATTTATTTATATTTTTATTATAAATATAATTTATATATAATATAGTATAATATAATATAATATATAACATAATATAATATAATATAATATAATATAATATAATATAATATAATATAATATAATATAATATAATATAATATAATATAATATAATAATTATTTATATTTATACATCATATTTATATGATGTATAGATACAGATGTATATTATATTTCTGGTGTTTATCAGCTGTTAACATTGTGGCAGCTGTGAACATCTCACATATGTCAGTAATACATTTAAATGGATTTACAACATGCCAAGTGTATACTATTTCATGTGGAATTTGCAATATGGCATCTTTCTAGAATACTATAATGCTATTTCAAATCATGTCATCTGAATTGGTTTGGCCACATGACTTCCACTGAAGAAGGAATATCCCTTGCTCTACAGTCCTTCATACATTAGGATAAATACAGAGTTTAAACAAAGAAAAATGTGGGGACATGAAGAAGCTTGGGAAAGGGAGGGAAAGGGCTGATGGAAAGGGCAAGCATTCATCTGTGATGAAGCTGTTAACTCTATTAATCACCAAATCCCAGAATAGTTTGAATCGGGAGAGACCTTAGAGACAATCTCATCCCACCGGGGACACCTCCCCCTATCCCAGTTTGCTCTAAACCTCATCCAACCTGGCCTTGGACACTTCTAGGGATGGGGCAGCCAAAGCTTCTCTGAGCAACCTGTGCCAGGGCTTCCCCACCCTCACAGGGAAAAATTCCTTCCTCATAGCTAATCTAGATCTGCACTCTGCCAGTTTGATCCCCTATCACCTTGTCCTATCATTCCATGGCTTTATAATATATTACAGTATAATATAAATGTGCAGTTTGGTTGCTCTGCTGACCTGACTCCCAGGGATGGGCTTTATAATATAATGATATTACAGAATAATATAAATGTGCAGTTTCTACTGACCTGACTCCCAGAGAGGCTTTGCCTCTTTCAGGACAAACCATCCAACTGTGGGTCAGTTGGAGCAGTGCTTTTGCCTCACTGTTGGGAAGATTTGGAGGAATCCAGGACTTCCTCTGATGAGTTTAACACACATGTTGGGCACCTTTGAGCAGGAAAAAGCAGGGAAATTTGCCACTGAGCAATTTCTAAGGCAGGAAAATGTGAGCCCCTGGTACCTCTGCACGTAGCAGGGCATCAGATGCTCCTCTGAAAGGCCCTTTTTGTTGCCTGCTGGTGGCTCTGGTGGGGCTCCAGTTTCCAGCCTGGCATTCCTGTGCTCTGTACCTGCATACCTGGCTGGATAATCACCCTGGAAAAGTCCCATTCTAGGACTGGGCAGGGAGTTTTTGCAGGGGGAAGATTTGAGCTGCCAGAGATAAACCCCCACACTGGGATGGCTGCAGAGCTGGAAAGAGAAAGGAGCCCAAGGGAGGGATGTGAATACATCATCCCACAGAGAGTGTGTCAGGGAGAGGCAGGTGCTTTATCTGCCATCCAAGGGGTGAAGGCAAGCCCCCCTTCCTTGATCCTGCTCCAGTGCCACTGAAAAGCCCATTCCTGGCCAATATTCAGCTTTGTGGAGTGGGAACCTGAGGAACCAGGTTATGAATGTCCCCTCTGTGCTCACGGTCCCCAGGGCCTCTGCAGGGGGGTGACCAGGCTCGGGCAGGAGCCCTCCCTGCGCCGGATTGGTGACAGTCACTGTGTGATGTCCATGTTCCCCCCCTTTCCTACAGAGAAAACAATTCCCTCTTGTGTCTCCTGGCTGCCAGAGCTGCTTGGGATGTCGGGTTTGTGTTTGACACAGGAAGGTGGAGAAGGAGAGGGAGAAATCCACCTGAAGTAGGGCGAATTTGCCTGAGCCAGGGGCCAAGCGGAAAAATGCAAAACAATCCATCCAAGGGGAAAAAAAATGCAGTTATGTTTAATAATTATTTCTTTTTATAGCACAGCTCCTGGAATTGCCCTTTGATTAGAGCGGGGAGGTATCACGGGCAGGTGAGTCAGTGGAAAATACCATCAGCTCCATGTGGGATTGTGCAGATAGGGAGAGATGCAGGGAAGCAGCGGGGCTTTCCCAAGCATCCTGAACACCAGTGGCCCCAAGGCAGGGCTGTGGAGCTGAGTCACGCCAGGTGATGTGACAAGTTTCATTTGGTTCACGATGCCTTTTGCCTCCACAAGGTCTCACAGAGCTTAAGGGACAGGAAAAACTGCAGTGGCTGGTCCTGCAGCATAGTGATGCATTTTTTTTTGCTTGGATCAGGAAAAAACCCACCCTGAGTATCATCTCTAACAGGATCTGAGTCCTTGGTGGTGTTTATTATTACAGCTGGGTGTGAGAAGAGCCTGGAAAAACACATCCTCATTGCTGCTGGGATGGCAGCCAAGGAGAGGTGACACTGGACACGACATTGGTTGCACTGAGTTTTGCCAGAGCCCAGCTCTGCTCCCCGTGGCTCAGTCTGGAAACCCAGGGAATGTCTGGCTGTGAGGCCAAGGCGTGTGGCCAGGAGCCATGGGGAGGGCTGTGCCTAAAACAGCTCTTCCCAGCACACAAATGGTTAACTGGGAATGTTTATACAGGGCAGCACACTGGCAAAAAGCGCTTTCCCTGTAGTGCAAGCTTGGCTCTGCTCTGTTGAATGCAGTGATGAGCCTGAGTGATTGGAGTTCATCAAAATGGGGCTTCTGCAAACAAAGCTTGGAACTGTGGAAAGCTCCCCTCATTGCTACAAGAGTTTTACAAAGCAGGTCCATTGCGAGGTGGGTTTTAAACTGTAGAATAAAAACTAAAACTTTCATTAGGCGTTGGGAATAGTTTTTTTCTGTGGGATGATGGTGAGGCCCTAGCTCGGGTTGCCCAGAGAAGCTGTGGCTGCCCCATCCCCAAAAGTGTCCAAGGCCAGGTTGGATGAGGTGTGGAGCAACCTGGGATAGTGGAAGGTGTCCCTGGACATGGCACGGATGGGCTTTAAGGTCTTTTCCAACCCAAACCATTCCGGGATCCTTTGAAAGCAGCGATGCGGGGCTGTGATGCATCAAGCAGGGGCTGCAAGTGCTCGGAGGGGATGACCCGATCGGCATCCCCAGTGTGACCCACGCCTGCTTCTGGGGGTCTCCCTGGCGGTTTGTGGGAGTCTCCCTACAGCTTTTGGAAGTCTCGGTTCCGCCCCTCCGCTGCTTCCCGGAACAGAGCCCGGTGCCCGGGGCGGGAGCGGCGGGGCCGGTCCCGGGAAGCGCCGCCCCGGAGGCCGGGCTGGGGAGGGCGGAGCGGCCCCGCCGGACCCACCGCAGCCGCTGCCGGAGGTACGTGGGGCCGGGGGAGCCGGGAGGGGACGGGACCCTGTGTTCGGGGAGCTTTAGGAGTTCTGGGAACGGGGCGGGCCGGGCTCAGTCCCAACGGGAACGGGACCGGGAACGGGCACGGGACTAGAGGGGAGTCGGAGCCGAGTCCGGCTCGGGCTGAGCTGGAGTCACTTCCAAAGCCCGGGAAAACCCCTGCAAAGCGGGGGAAACACTCCTCAAAGCAGCAGCAAACACTCCTCAAAGCAGGAGCAAACACCCCTCAGGAGCAAACACCCTCAAAGCAGGAACACCCCTCACAGCGGGAGCAAACGCCCCCAGAGCGGGGACACGCGTGAGGGAGCGGGAGCGGCGCCGTGTGGGGAGCGGCGGGGCCATGGGGTCACCCTTGGGGACACCTGGGCTTGGGACACCTCGTCAGCCCTTACAGGCACCGGGCTGGCCGTGCTGAGAGTGGGGGAGAGTGGCTGTGGTTTGGGGACCCTTCAGTGGCACTCTGAGGGAGGATCAGCAGCAGGGAGGGCGCCAGGGAATGCCCTCGCCGAACGCGGGCCGGTGCCCACAGGAGCGGCACACGGATGCCCAGCCCGCGGTGGCCATGCCCGTCCCCGGGAAGGTGCAGGAGCCGTGTGCGAGCCAGGCTGTCGGGAGAGCAAACAAAGCCAAGGAGAAGGACATTCCCTCAGGTCAGGTCGGGGCGGGCGGTCCGTGAGCCCAGCGCCG
Source organism: Melospiza georgiana (assembly GCF_028018845.1). Taxonomy (NCBI): domain Eukaryota; kingdom Metazoa; phylum Chordata; class Aves; order Passeriformes; family Passerellidae; genus Melospiza; species Melospiza georgiana. Next base: position 7,357,160 of record NC_080451.1, read on the forward strand.
GGGCTCGGCCTTTCCTGTGGTGCCATTGCCGCCTACAGAGGAACGGCCTGGTGCTTTGAGGGGCTCGGCAAACCCGCAGGTGTATCTCGAGCGTGTCCAGAGTGGTTGCCTGCTGATGTTGGTGTTGGATTTTTGGATTTTTGGTGGGGATGTGCATCACTGAGCACAGTATAGCTGGTTTTGTTGGGAAGTGTGGATGCTTGAGCAGAATCCAGCAGCTCCATGAGCTTGTCCTGTGTGAGGTGGGTCACTCTTGGCTCTGTGTGGTAAACGGAGCTTGGTAAGGTGAAGCTGCACCTGGAGGTGTGGTCCTGGCTTTGCAGCTCCTTAAAGCCTCTCTGGAGCAAACCTAGACCACTGCCAGGTGGGATGCTGGCACAACACATCCCTCTACAACAAATCCAACTGTCCACAGCCCTGGATGTCCTGGCGTGAGAGGCAGAAAGGGAAAACCCCCCAGGTGTCAGCGAAGAACATGTGGGTGTGGGGCTAGTGAGCCCAGCCCTGGACTCGGGTGACTCGGAAGTATGTGAAACACCTTTGATTTTAGCTGTGTAATTACACGGGCTGGAAAAGCCTTGGGAAGGAGGAATGTTTGGCCACCGGTGCCCCGGAGAGAGCTGAGTGCCAGTGCCTGGCGCCGTGGCAGTGCTGTAGGAGATGCCAGAGGGCCGGGGCTGGGCAGGGCTGTCTGGAGCCTGGGAGGAGGGATCCCTCCAGCAGCCCAGCTATGTGTCTGCCTCCCCCAGCTTTTCTCATTCCCAGTGTATTTCACAGGCAGAAACTGATGTCAGGGCTCTGTAAAGCAGCTAAATACCCTGTGTGAGCGGTGCAGGTGGCTTGGAGCGATGCAAACCCCAGCAAAGCTCCCTCCGTATGGAAATACCTGTGCCCACCTTGCGGAACACGGCTGCCCTGAGCCTGGCTGCCCCGTGTCGCTTGGCTGCTCCCTGTCCCCAGGCTGGCTGTGCCCTCCAGCATGCCTGCTCACTCCCTACCTCCCCTGGGAGCTCCTTGACTGTCCACTGTGGGTTTTCTTTGCTTGGAGAAGCACGGGGAGAGGTGATGCTGTGCTGGGGAAAAACACATTGCTGGACATCCAGGCAGAGGATGAGGACGGCGGTGCTGGTGAGGCTGATGGCAGCCAGTGAGAAGTGACAGGTTGGTGGCTTGCAGGAAGGGGGGATAATCATCCAGGGGTTCCAGAGGTGCTTAAAGCACTCCAGAGGGGCTGGGAGGAGGCAGGAATGCTGCTTCCCCTTTGGAGGACGTCAGAAGGGCAGGTGGATAATGCCTGCCCATGCTGGAAGGCTCTGGGTGTGTTTGTCCGGGTGTTATCTGGGGAGAGGTCCCACAACAAAAACCAGGGGGAGGCTGTGGAGGAATGGCTTTATCTCAGCTGAAACAGCAGATTAGAATTTAAAAAATAAAAATAAAATTCCAAACTCAGGGATGCAGAGTGGCGTCCAAAGGAAAGCAGGAAGGAGTGCTGGGATTTTCCCAGGCCTAGGTGCACAAGGAATTCAGCTCCCTGGAGAGAGGGGAGCAGCCCTGTTGCCTGGAAAATAGAACAGATCTTCCCAACAACATCAGAGTGGATGCAAAAGCAAACTTTTACTTTCAGGTACACAATATGGCAAAAATCACACGTGGTATAGTAATTCTACAATTTTTATAAGGTTAGTCGATTAGTATACTTATCATATACTCTCCAATTAAAAGGTTAGTTGGTTAGCTAATAATTCCAGGGTCCTGCCACACTGGAAGCAGTCCAGAGGCTTTTTTTTGCTCCACTTTTGTTTTGTCTGGTCCAGACTCTGTTTGGAAAACAGGACATCCTTGTGGACGATTCTCTCCTTGGAATAAGACTAAACAGTATTTTGGGAAAGTGTATCTAAGGTTAGCTCATTGTTCCTAAATGTAGAGAGGAAAGATAGGAAAAGAACTGGGAGTTTCAGCTGTGCATTAACAACCTACAAAGCTACAAGTGGTGGAAGTATATGGAAAATATTAAATATATGAAAAATATGAAAGATATTAAAAGCTAAAAACCTCAGGCATCACCCCAAGCCCCCCTGCCTGGTTTAGCAGGGCTGGCAGCATTAGTGTGGCAGTAGTTCCCAGAGGCTGGAGCAGGGAGAGCCCCAGGACAGTGTTTGCACAGCAGCCAGGACCCAGCCAGGGCTCTCTGACCTGCCCAGAGCGGTGCCAGCGTGGCCTGGCTGCCCACGGCAGCATTGTCCCCAGAACAAATGGCAACGTCCTGAAACACAGACGTGCAAGGACTCCCTGTCCCTGTCCCTGTCCCTGTGCACTGCCACTGGATGGAAATAATGGAATCATGGGCAGCAGCAGTGTGGAGGGAGGTTTCCTGTATCTCAGTGCCAAAGGCCGAGGTGGTGGCTGCTGCACAGCCCTGACTGCAGCTCTGCAGTTTGGCTACTGTGCCCTGTGTGATCTGTGCCACCTCAGAAACCCCTGGCAGCTGTGCCCACAATTCCCAGAGAGGTGCACATGGCTTGGGAATGGCCAGGCACAGCTTTGGGGAAATGGGGGTTTGTGGGTCGCTGTTGTTCTGCTGTGGAGGCCACGGCCAGCTGGGTGGATTGCAGCACTCTGAGCCTGGCAATGGGCTTTGCCCTTGTTCTGCAGGAACTGCCAGAGCTGGGGGCCCTGGGCTCCCTCTGCAGTGGGAGAGCCTTGGGCAAGGTTTGAGGAAAACATCACTGTTCCCTACAAGGGGTTGTTAAAAATTAAATTTAAGAAAGAGTGTAAAATAACTGTTAAGTGTCTGTGGGGAATGCTGTGGGCAATGGAGATGTGGATGTGTTCTTTTGTGCTCCAGGCAGGACGTGTAAGCAAAACATGGGAAAGCCCTGATAGTCTGTGTGGGGCTGTCCCTGCAGATCCCTATTCCCTGGTGGGATGCTCTGAAATGGGCTGGGATTCATCCAAAAGATCAGAAATGGGCTAAATCAGCAGCAGTGCTTCTTTGTGTGACTCAGCTGGGTTTCTCTGGCCATCCCCTGCATCCCTGGGCTGCAGCTGGCCAGAAACACCCCTGCTCCTGGGGCAGAGCAAGGAGGGACAAAAAGAGAGAAACCATGGCAGGGAACTGGAAGCAGATGGTCTTTAAGATCCCTTCCAAACCCAAACATTCTGGGACTCTGTGGAAATACCTCCCAAGTCCTGACCTGCTGCTTTTTAGAGCCCCACGTGGAGTTTTGTGTCCCTGGTGGGTTGAGCCCCTGTGTCACACACGAGGCTGTGGCCATTGCAGGAAAAGCTCCTGGGGATGTGCCTGGCCAGCAATTAGCAGGGAAGGAGGTTAATGAGCAGGCTCTCTGGGTGCAAGCATGAAGATGAAGGGAGAGCCTTGTAATCTAACAGAGAGGAGACTGGAATCTTTGGATGGTTGGAGAACGGGTTCATTTCCCCCCACAATTTTCCAGAACGTGAGTTGTGTGACTGGCGGTGCAGTCACAGCCTGGTTTTTGGAGGCGGCTCTGAGGGGCTGTGTCTCTCCGGGGGGTGAGGAAGCCCTGGAGCTCATCCCGTGTCTGGTGAGCGCATCGGGGCTGCCCTGTGCCCTGGGCTGCAGCCTCCCCTGCCGGGATCCCGTGACAAAGGTGCTGCTGCTGGAGCGTGAGTGGGACGGTGATGTCATGGCAGGGAAAGATCCAAAGGTTGCGGAGGGCAGAGGAGCGCGGGCGCTGTCAGGGCAGCAGGGGGTGTCGGGCTTCCTCCTGAGGCACCCGCGGGGCCGCAGCTCCTCCCGGGACACCGGGGTGGGGAATGGATCCGGGCTGAGCCTGCCGGGGGTCTGTGTCCCGCCGAGGGAAGCTGTTCCTGCTGCTGCTCCGCCTGGCAGCCGTGCCAAAGCCTTGGGGTCGTGTGGTGCTGAGAACGGGCTTCTCCCGAGCCTCCCCGTGCCCGGTTAACACGGGGAGATGTCGCAAGAGCATCCCGGAAGGCTCCGGAGCTGCAGGAGTAGGGCAGAGGTGCGGGAAGCCCGGAGGAGGTGTGGGTGCCTGCAGGAGTTTAATGGTTTGGAGATCCTGGTGTAAATCATTGCCAGGGCAGGGAACAGGAGGGGTCTGGTTTGCAGGGAAAGGAAGGGAGGTCTAGGGGCTGAGAAACTCAGGCATCACTCCTCGCCCACCTGATGTGGGCACAAACTTTTTACAGGGCCTGCTGTGAAAGGACAAGGGGAGATGATTTTAAAGTCAGAGGGATAATTTGGACTGGATATTTAGGAAGAAATTCTCTCCTGTGACCTGGCACAGGGTGCCCAGAGAAGCTGTGGCTGCCCCATCCACAGGAGTGTTCAAGGCCAGGTTGGATGGAGCTTGGAGCAGTCTGGGATAGTGGAAGCTGTCCTTGCCCATGGCAGGGGGTGGGATAAATTGAGCTTTAAGGTCCCTCCACCCCAAACCATTCTGTGGTGCTGGGATGAGGTTCCAGGCAGTGCTGGGGCTGAGCAGAGGCAGCAGCAGCTCCTTGCCGGGATCCTGACGTCAGGGCACTGCTGGAGCAGAGATAGGAAGGGCTCTGGGAAGCAGGAGAGCAGCTAATTCAATGGAGAAACAGACTGGAATAGCAAGTCTCCTCTTTAATCTGATTGCTGGCCTGATGGGTAGCACTGCAATGGATCTGTAAAAAACTTCAGGCACAGGGGTGACGTAGGAGCTGAAATCCTGCCCATTTCCAGGGCTGGGGTGCCTGAGGGGAGGCACAGAGGGGTGAGCAGAGGTTTGGATCCCATGGGTGGATGTGACCAGCCCTGTGTGTGCTCTGTGCCCACCCTGGGTGCAGTGCAAATCTCCTGCCCCGAGGCCATCGCAGCTGTTCTCAAGTGAAGTCTTGGCTGGCTGATGTGTTTGTGGCAAGGATGGGAGCTCAGCTGGATCATCAGGTGAGAGAAAACTCCACAGGGCTCAAGCAGAGAGCAAAACCTTTGTGTGGGAGAGCAGAGGGCAGTGCTGGTACCACCAGTGGCAGGCTTGGAAGTGTTTGGGTGGGAGGATGGCTCTGGGGATGCAGGTGAGCACATTGTGGGTGCTTTCCACATCCTCAGCAGCTGCTCACTGGGATGGAATTAAAGCTGGGCTCAGTGGGTTCCTTCCCCCAGGAGCACAGAGAACAGGAACCTGTGCTGGAGCTGGCAAGGCAGGGAATGATGGGCTTGTCCCTGCCTGCCTGTGGCAGCTCCCACTGCGCTGGGATCAGCAGCTCCTGGGTGTCCCAGAACCCCAAAAAACCACGGGGAACAACACCTTACCCTGCCCAGAGCCCTGTGGGGCCAGGGCTGTGTGCAGAGGGGCTGGGACACCCCCTGAGTGTCCCCAGGTGCTGGGGCACAGGCAGTGCAGGGAGGTTCCTCTGCAGGTTCCTCCTCCCCAGGCTGGCGTGCGAGTCTTTTCCTGCTGCACTCCCTTGTGTTCTGTTCTATCCTGGCCCTTGACCCTGCAAACTGGGCGTGCACTCAAGCTAAACAAGCAAACATGAAACTTCTGAGCTCGGGAGGGTTGAGCTGAAGGGTGTGAGGGGGGTGTGGATGTAGCACCACTGACAGCACAGAGCACAGCCCCTCCAGCCCAACCTGGCATAAAGAGCCCAGGAGGGGAAGGAGAGATCCCTGACACATCCACAAACCTGCAGGGCTCACTGGGCTGGAGATGGGGCAGCTCTGCTGGGAGGATGCAAGCTGCCCACCCATGGGTCACTGGACCAGAGGCCGGGGAGGCAAGCAGGCAGGAAATGTGGCTCTGTGTGTTTATTTTTGGAGATGGAGCACATTTGTGACTGGTGACTTGGAGAACAGTCGGAGGGGGGGTTCCCACCCGTGGCCTGGCTGGTTGGGAGTGTTCTGCTCGACATCCCTGAGGGATGCAGCTGGGGGTGCTGCTCCAGGGAGGGTGAGAGCCAGCCTGGAGGGAGCCTGGGCCCTACCAAGGGCTCTCCATCCCAGCAGCAGCCAGGGGAAGCCACGGGGTCGAGCTGGATGGGAGGGAGGCAGTTTTGGTTTCTGTTCTCTGGGCAGGCAGCCAGCGCTGTGAGGAGCCCTGCTCCCTCCAGACATGGGGAGAGGAGAAGCTGCTCAGCTAGAGGGGTGTTTCTGAGCATTTCCAGGCTGGTTTGTATTGACAACAGCTCTTGAAATCGATTTCCATGGCCTTTTTTTGGTGCTGTGAAGCTGTCAGTTATCACACTCCTAAGGACAGGCAACCTAAGCCCTTAGCAAACATCAGTGATTGGATTGCTTTCAAAGGTTGGTGGATATTACAGCTGAGAAAGTAGTAAAGGATGGGGATGAGGAAGGATCCAGGAAGGATCTACCCTGCTTCTATCCTGCCATGAACTCCTCAGCTTGAGGAGAGATGATTGAGATTTGTGAGATGCTCAGGTTCAGGGAGTGGTGCTTGGGGTGGTGGGTGGTTTGTTAGATGGGGGTTTATCAATACCAATGACAGGAGTTTAGATGGGATGATTAAGGAGAAGGTAAATCATGAAGTGAGCATGATAAAAAACCAGGGGCTGGGTTTAGTTGAGGCACACCATTAAGGAGGGGGAGAGGCCTCTTTCTTTAGCTTAAAAGGCAAATGCTGGTGTGACCACGTTCACAGGGGTGCGAGGGAGAGGGAAGGGACGAGGATCTGACTCCATGCTTCAGAAGGCTGATTTATTATTTTATGATATATATTATATTAAAACTATACTAAAAGAATAGAAGAAAATATTTCATCAGAAGGTTAGCTAAGAATAGAAAAAGAAAGAATGAATAACAAAGGCTTGTGTCTCAGACAGAAAGTCTGAGCCAGCTCACTGGGATTGGCCATTAATTAGAAACATCCAACATGGGCCAATCACAGATGCACCTGTTGCATTCCACAGCAGCAGATAATCAATGTTTACATTTTGTTCCTGAGGCCTTTCAGCTTCTCAGGAGGAAAAATCCTAAGGAAATGATTTTTCATAAAAGATGTCTGTGACATGCTGGCTCATAGCTCCTTAATGCTTAGGATGATACTAGAGAGGATCAGCTTGAGATTCCAGTGAATAAACTGGTGCTGTGGTGGCTGCAGAGCCTTTGCTGTGTGTGGAGGAGTTTTGGACTGAGGTGATGTGGGACGGGAGAGCGCCTTGTTGTGTCATTATGAGCATGTATGGGGTGTGTGAGGCAGTGAGTAGGACTGTGGGTCCCGTTGGGATAATCGTGAAGGCAGATCAGCTGGAAAGTGCCATTGCAATAGCGAGTTCTGCCATGAGGGCTGTTGGTGCTGGAGTGGTGATGGAGTCACGCCCTGTTTTGGTTTCTCCCCGTGTCCCCAGAGCTCTGATGCCAGCAGGGCCGCAGCCGCCGCGCCCCGAGCCATGCGGTGACAGCGCCGAGGCCGCAGCGCCCCGCAGCCATGGCCCAGTCCCGGGCCAACGGCTCCCACTACGCCCTGACGGCCATCGGGCTGGGCATGCTGGTGCTGGGCATCATCATGGCCGTGTGGAACCTGGTGCCCGGCTTCGGGCCCCCCGACAAACCCGGCGGCAACAGCAGCAAACCCGAGCGCGGCTCCGGCGGCGTCCTCAGGAGCAAAACCTTCTCGGTGGCCTACGTGCTGGTGGGCGCGGGGCTGCTGCTGCTGCTGCTCTCGCTGTGCCTCAGCGTGCGCGACAGGAAGCGCCAGAGCCAGGAGCTCCCCGTCGGCCACGTGCAGCGCCAGGCGTCCACGGAGCCCTCGCAGCAGGAGGACAGGTGAGCAGGGCGTGGGGGACAAAGGGTGGCAGTGAAGCCGAGGGATGTTGTCACTCAGGAGGATCTGGAGTGTCACTCTGATTTTTTAAGATTTTTCTAAGATTTTCTAAGCCTTCTGATGTTGATGTTCTTGTAGTGAACTTCCTCACACCCTTGCTGTAAATAACTCATTGTTTTGCATTCTTTTATAGAAGAAGAGAAAGTTGATAGACTGTTGGTTTGTCCAGTGTCATTGGAGAAGTGGCACTGTCACTCTGTCCTGGTTTAGGACAAATTAGGGGAAATCTCCAAGAGGGAGCCCCCCCAAAACAAACCTCCAACCACCCCTCCCCCAACACCGGGTTTGGGAAGGAATTTCTCGGAGGAGCAAAGTGGAAAACAAAACCTATTTATTGACAAGTAACAAAAGAACACTGCCCAACACAAGAAAAGAAAAGAAACCAGGCAGTGTTGTGGAGGGCGCTGAGCTTCTCTCGCAAACTCCGGGGTGGGTCCTGGACGTCTCAGGTCAGGTCCGGAGCCGGTCCAGTATCTTCAGGGGAGGGTAAGAAAAGAGGGAACGAAAGAAAAGAAAAAAAACAGTGCAGAAAGCAGAAAGCAAGCAGCTAGCCAAGCCAAGCCAAGCCAAGCCAAGCCAAGCAGCCAAAAGCCAAAAGTGCCCGGTCACACTCCCTCCTCTCTTCCCCGCCGCAGCAAGACGGCCGGGGTGGGGGGGAAGAGAGAAAAGGCACAGCTGCCAGACACAACACACAATATTGGGACAAAGGCTGTCACCCCACAACACACTCTTAGAAAACTATAAATGTTGGAGTCAGAAAATAAACTTCCCTTTTTCTTCACCTTGAGAGCAGCAATGTGAGCTTGTGTTCTTTCGTGTCCTACAGCGACATTGGAGGAAGGCAGCACGTGCTGAGATAAGGAAGCACAGACCATAGTTGAGGGTTTTGGTGTGTCCTGGAGATGCATTTGTGCAGCTGTGAGTGGGAGGGAGCCCTGTCGGTGTGTGAGGTGGGGTCTGGGCAGAGCTGAGGCCAGGGCAGCACTCGAGAGGTGCCACTGCTGGCTGGGCTGGCACACAGGAGTGAGCTGAGGGAATCTGAGCAGGATCCTGGGTGACACAGCCAGATGGCACATAAGGGAGAAGGGCAAAAGCTGTTTCTAGTGGGGTGGGGTGGTTTCATTCTTCCCTCTCCATCCCCTTCCCAAATGAAGCTGTGCTACCCAGACCTAACTCGTGATGCAGGAGAGGGGCTGGCTCTGCCTGGCTGGGTGCAGCCAAGGTGCCAAAGAGCCTTGGAGTTCAGACCTGGTGAAAGTCTGCAGGGCTCAGCTGTTTGCTCAGGGAGTTCTGTGGGGCAGAGCAAAGGCTGCTGCCACAGCAGGACAAACACAGGCACAGGGGAAGGGCTCCCTGTGCAGGGAGAGGGAGGCAGGGGAGCACTGAGGCTGTGTGGGATGCAGGGGGACAGGAGGGGACAATGGCTCTGCTGGCTCTGGTCAGGGTCTGCAGATCCTCGGAGAAAATGGATTTTTTATGTTTAATTGGAAAGTTAAGTTCAGAATGCCACAGAAATGGCAAGTATTGTGTGCAGGTACCTGTGCATAGATGGTGACATAGAGTTGGATCTCTTTGCAGAAAAACCTGAGGTACCCAACCCATTATACATCAGAATGAAAAAGACAGAGGGGTGATGTCCTTTTCTAATGTATTTTGACTGATTTTTGTGAGTGGAGGAGAGGAGAGAAACTGATGTTCTCTTGAGGGAAGAAATCACTGCTGGGCAATAGAAAAGGGTCTGTGGGCAGAGAAAGTGATGATCAAATATGGCCATAAGTCACAAGGAAATAAAATCTGTCTGAACTTAGGTGGGGTCACTATTTATTCTGTCAAGCAAAAGGAAACTGGCACATAATGGAGAAGGGCAAAAACTATTTCTGGTGGGGTGGGGTGGTTTTATTCTTCCCTCTCCATCCCCTTCCCAAACCAAGCTGTGCTACCCACACTTAACTCTTTCCCCTCCAGCCAAGAAGAGGATGAAGACGTCTCCTCGCAATACTACGTGCCCAGCTACGAGGAGGTGATGAACACGGGCTACTCGGAGCCCCGAGACTCGGACAGGAGCGCCAGGCTCAGCGTGTCCCTGCCCTCGTACGAGTCGCTGGCGGGGCTGGAGGAGGGCGGGGCGGCGCCGGGGGCGGCGGGCGCGGAGCCCGGCCCGGAGCGGCCGCCCAGCCGCCACAGCTCCCGCCTCAGCAAGCGCCTCAAGCCCCTCAAGGTGCGCAGGATCAAGTCCGAGAAGCTGCACCTCAAGGACATCCGGCTCAACCTGGCACAGGGCAACAGCAGCGTCCCCATCACCATTGAGCCCCTCACCCCTCCGCCCAAGTATGAGGAGATCCAGGAGAAAATGCCAGTGGGCCAGCAAATGCCTTAAAAAAAAATAGAGGAATCTGTGATGCTGCTTGGTTGAGGGTTTTTTAAAACCCACCGTGCCCAGAGGGGGTTGGTGTGTGGGGGCAGCAGCAGCCAGGGCTGCCTGGAAGCTGCCACGTGCAGGACGTGCTGTGGCACAAGGATGGGACTCCTTTTCCCTGGGACTGTGGGGAAAGAAACCTGAACACCACAATTCTGCTGCTGTGAAGTAAATGAAGGCTGGACATGCCAAAAGTGTCACTTGTGGTGTTTGAAATGAGACCACCCAGTGCATCCCTCATCTCCTCTCCCCCTCTCTTCCTGCAAGACTTTTCCAAGCCACCAAACTGATGTTGCAGAAGGATTTTCCAAGTGGAAAAGTGAAATGTTTCCTTTTTTGGATGTCTTTTCTTTCTGAGGAAGGGGAAGCACATTGCCAGAGAAGCACCAGGGCTCTCCCTGGCTCCCAGCTGGGCTGGGCTGGTGGCCCAGGGCCAGCCCTGACTCCTGCCAAGGTCTCTGCTGGGGAGCAGCTGAAAGGGGAGAGGATGGATCCCTGAAAGGGGAGAGGATGGATCTCTGAAAGGGGAGAGGATGGGAATGGATCTCTGGAAGGGGACAGGATGGATCTCTGGAAGGGGACAGGATGGATCTCCTGCCTTGCTGCTTGCCCTGCTGTGTCCTGTGCTCCATTCGAGGCAGGGGGTGACTCTGGGGGGCTGGGAGTGCCAGAGCCAGGGCTGGAACCACTGCTGAGCATCCTGTGCAGGCAGCCTGGTCTGAATAAATGTTTTGTATGTTGTGTTTGCTGTGTGCTTTGTACCTTGTGTGTGGTGTACATTGTGTGTGTGTGTTGTGTACATTTTGTGTGTGTTTTTTACATTGTGTGTGTGTGTGTTGTGTACATTTTGTGTGTGTTGTGTACATTTTGTGTGTGTTTTTTACATTTTGTGTGTGTTTTTTACACTGTGTGTGTTGTGGACTCGTGCATGGTTGGCCCTTCCCAAGGTTTCTGGTCCACCAGCAGATGCTGCTCCATGAGCATCCCCACCTCCAGCATGGATCTGTGTTGTGCTGCCAGGATTGTTGCTTGGGAAAAGAAGAGGAAAACCCTGAAGTGAACACAGCAAAGAGGAGAAGCTGAGCCAGGCAGGCAGCAGCATGGCCAAGGTTTCCAAGGCTACTGCAGCCACCCTGCCAGCTGGGACACGGCTGCTTTTGGGGTCATTTTGTGCAATTCTGGTGCTTGAGTTGGTTGAGCCACTCGTGGCTCAGGCTGTGTTGGGTGGGAGGTTCCTGAAGGAGAAGTTGGTTTCTTGGGAAGCCTTTCCAAGGCACTCAAGTGTTTCCACCAGGACCATCGGGAGCCACAGAGGGGCCGACATCGTCCTGCAGGTGGGGCTGAGGCAGCTGAGCATCCTGAAACGGGAGGGGATGGAGGGAAGGGAAGGGGATGTGCACAGGGTGCAGGTACCGGTTTGTGCTGGGATTGACAGCCAGGAGAGGGACTTGGCAAAGCAGGGATGAACCTGGAGCCACCTCCAGCAGCGTCCCCTGCCTGTCCCTCACCTGCTCGCAGTCTGCAGGGGGAGCAGAGCGCCGCGCAGCCCTGGAATTCTCCTCCTCAGCAGCTTCATCCTTCAGGCCTTAACTCCCCTCAGGGCACCTTTGTCAGGTCGGGGTGAGGCCGGGGCACATCTCCAGGGAACGGTGCCCAGCAGAGCTGGGTGGGTGCTGCTGCCCAGGGAAGGCTCCAGAAGCAGGAACTCGCTCCCGGCTCCTCTGGGCAATCCTTGGAAAGGCGAGGCGGGACAAACGTAAAGCTGGAGCTCCCTCTGCTGAAGAAACTGGGGCAGTTTGGTAGGGAAAAGGAAAAGCGTGGGGTAGAGATGCACTGGCTAAGGTAGATCTGGATCTCTTATATTCTAAAATCCTGTGTATGATGCAGCAGATATGGGGGATTATTTTAAAATCAATTTTTATAGAAAGCGCCGTTATTTGTCAATAGGTATAACAATGACAGACTCTGCGGTTTCAGTATTTTGCACACACGCACGCCATCCCTGTGACTCTCCAGGTATTTTGGGGCCGTGCCCTCCCTTTTTGGGGAGCCCGTGCTCGGCAGAATCGCGGTGACGTGGGCTGCCCAATGACGTCATCCCCAGGGACTCAAACTCCCAGTAACCACCGCGCCGCTTCCTTCCGCTTACGTCATCAGTGCGCGCCGCGCGCGGGCCGTGCCGCCGCCATGGTGCAGCTCGGTGAGTGCGGCGGGCCCGGAGCGGCCCCGCTGGGCCCGGCCCGGCCCGGCCGTGACCGCCCCGCGCTCTCTCCGCAGGGAGCCGCCTCCTGAGGGGCCGCGGCGGCCACGTCGTGATCCGCTTCGCGCTGGGGGGCTGCACCAACCGCCCGTTCTTCCGCATCGTGGCGGCCAACAGCCGGCGCGCCCGCGACGGGAAGTACCTGGAGCAGCTCGGCTGCCTGGACCCGCTGCCCAACGCGCACGGCGAGAAGGTGGCGGGGCTCAACCTGGAGCGGCTGCGCTACTGGCTGGGCTGCGGCGCGCAGCTCTCCCGGCCCGCCGAGAAGCTCCTGGGTAGGCCCGGGGGGAGCGGGGATGGATGGGGCGGGCGGGCCGCGCTCGGTGCCGCGCTCACCGCGTCTCGCCGGGCAGGGCTGGCGGGGTTCCTGCCGCTGCACCCCATGACGGTGACCGGCGCCGAGAGGCTGCGCCGGCGGCGACAGCGCGAGCAGCAAACAGAGGCTGCGCCTGCGGAGGGCTCGGCCGAGACCCGAACCGACACCGGAACCGGCACCGGAACCGCGCCCTGACACGGCCCGGCCGGGAGGGGCCCGAGCGGCCCCGGACCTGGGACCTCTCCGGCCCGGGACTGCTCTCAGCCGGTGCTGCACTGGCCCGGGACTGCTCCGCTCCCAGACTCCACCGGGCCGGGGTTGTTCTCAGCCGGGGCTGCTCCGGCCCGCCCGGGCCCGAGGTCTCTCCCGCCCCGCCGGTCCCTCTGACCCCATTAAAGCGTTACCTCTGCACCGTCCGTCCCTCGGCTGCTTCCTCCTCTCGGTCAGGGCTCACCGTGTCCACGTGTGGTGCGTGGAAGAGGCTTTGCTGCTCTCCCGCAGCCACGGGAGCGTTCCAGGCGGGAATTCCCGAGGTGTGCCGTGTTCCAGGGGCTCTCCCAGCTGCCCTTGGCCAGCTCCTCTTGTCACAGTTCTGACACCTGGCTGTGAGTCACTCTAACAGGACAGGCCTGGCACAGACAGATGCAAATTCAAGTGCAGCTGCTTTTCTGCTTACTTTCCAGAGGGGTTCTGGGGCTGTTTGTTCATTTAAAAGCAAAAGAGAAAGATTACAGTCTCTTGTAACTCACTGCCCCAGTCCCTCTTTACAAGTCCTGCTGTTTAATCCCATATTTCACCTGTTCCAAGAGACAAGAAACCCACCCAAGTCTCTCCTACCTTAGATGGACCCCTGAGCTTTTGGGGTTTCCTCTGTGCAGCACTTAAATGATTCTAAAAATGCCAGGCAAAATCAAGTTTCCAGTGTTGCATCTCAATGAAGCTGTTGGTGTAACCAACCTCTGAGGGAGGGAGAACACATTAAGAAATTACACATATTCTTTTTTTAATAAAGTGTATCTCCTATGGAGTGCAAGGTGCTAATTACTCATTTGTAGAAAATAAATTGTCTAGAGAACACTAAAATACTTCCCAATATACCTTATATATAATAGATACATACTATATTTATACATATAAATTTTATTCTATTTTATTCTTGAAAAGATTTATTTTTCCAACCAAAGAACAGCAGAAGTTCTGAAATCAGGAGGTTTTTCTGAGTGACACAGCAGAGGCTGAGTGAGCTGCAGACATGCTGAAATGGTTACAGGTGTAATTTTTAATTACAAACATGTGAAAACCAGTTAGGTCTTTTCTCCATCCCTCTCCTCATTTTCCCTGCTTCTGTACAAGTGTAATAAATACATTTACAAACATCAGCAATAATTGCCATGAAGCAACCTTTAATGATATGGACTTAATCAAAATTAACCTGAAAACCAGCACAGTGTAAAATCATTTTCCTGCCTAAACTCATGCATCTTTTTTTTTTTTTTTTTTTTTTTTTTTTTTTTTTTTTTTTTAATCAGTAACTTGCAAATTTAGCCAGAATATTTGAAGCCTTTGGATTCCAGAGGGGGAACATCACGTTGCAGCTCACAGCTCACCAGTGACCATACACAGTCATTTCTGTAAAATACAAAATGTCTGACAAAGAAAAGAATCAGCAAGTAAGCAATGCCTCTTATTAAAGTTACTTTTTTAAGGATTTGGTGCAACTTTTAATTCTGCATGATGGTGACAGGCTCTGGTTTTTTATTCCAGACACCACTAGTATTGCTCAAAGCCCCAAATTAACACACACTGATGTTGACTTAAAAATCCTGGGTATGCACCACTACATAAATACATATGCAAAATAAAGTCCATATCCCATAAAATAAGAAAATTTAATATAGAGTCCATTGGGCATACAGGCATAACAAGAGTTTTATAACTACATAAATGTAGTTGATATTATTTACAGAGGGAAATGGAGACAAACATTTTAATTAAATACATTACGAATTTTTTGAAGATTCTCACTTACAACCAAATGATCTGCAACTCCAGCAACCTGGAAAAGTAAAGTGCTCACAATCCATTTAGTGCAATAATGCTGGCTACAAAACTTAGGAGGAGAAAAAAAAATTTAAGAACTAATACCACATTAGCTAGTGGAACCAAACAAAAAATAAAATAATTTTTGAGTTTAAATGTTTGAGAAGGAAGAGAAATTAAGATTACAAAGCAGACTAACAAGAAAAAAATAATTCTCCAAAGTCAAGTGTTTAGATTGTCAGAAGTGGCCAATGCCATTGTTTCCATGTTATTTGTCCTGAACATTCTTGGGGACAGCTGTCCCCTAATGAAGGGAACAGCACAGAAATTCCTGCAGATGTGACACTGTGTAAGCCCAAACAAAGAAATGGAAGGTGAATGCACTCTGACAGCTGACAGGCCTTTATCTGAGTGCTTGACTTCATCATTTCAGCAGTATTCCTCTGTTTATGTCAATGCTTGCTTCTAAAATATAAAAACAGGGAGCAGATGACAAAAATGAGGGGTTCTTACCAGTTATGTATAATTCTTTCAGCACTGGATTACAGTAACTCACAACAACTCCAGATTACAGATATTATTTCACCTTGGCATCATTGATCAGAATCAGGTGAACAGTGAAGTCCAACCCATTTAAAAGGAGAGACTCCAGAGAAAATCCTTCCCCTGGATCTAATCCCTGCAGGGATGCCATGCTCAGCACGTGGCAACACAAAATGCCCACTAGCCCTGGCAGAACTTGGCTGCCTACACAAATACAGAGCCAGACTGACAGGGGCTTTACAAAATTACTCAAAATTAACTCCTGGCCTTAACTAGAACTTGTAAAAATTCTCACACACCACCTTCTAAAATCGGAATAATTAAGAAATCTCTCATGTAATGAAACCCAAAGCCCTTTTACTGGTTTCACTGAGATGAGGAAGATGCAGCTGTCATTGACAAGCACTGAGCCACTGATCCCAGACTTCAGAATGTCCCCAGGTAAAATTGTAGAAACAAGAATGATGTGATGCAGGCCTCCATACAAATGATTTTTCTTATGAGTAAAGTTGTTGAGAGTAACCTTCTGCCCAAGGGAGGAGATGGGAAAAGACCTTTCTCCCCAGAACTGGGTTATGGACAACTGCTGAATTGGATTATGGACAAATCCTTCTGCTAAGTCATCACAAATTCCTGTAGTCTTAATTAAACTCTAATGAGGAAGGGAATATGCACAATATTGGCAAACATCACCAAGGAGCACAGCCAGGACCCCCAGAGTGGGGTGTGGGAGCCAGGCCACAGTGCTGGCAGCCCACAGAGGTGTCTTGGAGCAGTTCTGCTGGTGGCAGCTCTGTGCACCCAGAAATAAGTTTTAATTAATGCCTTAAAATTCACTCCTGGCCTTAATTGACACCTGACAGAGGACTGACACCCCCCAAGCAAGACCAGCTGCTCTCAGCCTTCCCAGAGTTTGAAAAGCACCCTCCAGAGCCAGGGCAGAGGCTGCAGGGTGGAGCTGCAGCTCCCTCGGGAATCAGCACTGCCCTTGGTGACCAGGGCTGCTCTGCCCGGCCGGGAGGTGGCACCTTCTGTCCCCAGAGTGGCACTGTCACCGTTCCCACGGTGGCGATGTCGGCAGCAGTGCCCGCAGCCCAGCAGCGCCAGGGGGAGCTTGCAGCTCTCCTGCCCCCCGCAGGACAATGCAGCCAGCCCGGGACAGCGGCACCAGCGGCACGGAGGGCACCCCCAGCCCCCTCTGCCCCCTCGGGGGTGACACAGCAGTGCCAGCGCCGCTGCCTCACCCCTCACCTTCCCTCCGGCACGGGAAAGCCCAGCACAGCCAGCACAGACCTTTCCTTGCGTGTGCCAAGCCCCTGCTGCCGTCCCGGGGGGCACAGCCCGGCCTGTCGCGATAGGGAGGCCGAGGGCGAGGCCAGGAGGCAGCAGAGGCCGAGGCAGCTCCTCCCGTTATTGGTTCCGTGCTCGGGGCAGGAGCGGGCGCTGCTCCTCCAGGGGCGGCAGCTCCTCGGGGGGCAGCAGCTCGTAGGTGACACAGAGGGACGAGAAGAGGCAGCCCAGGAAGGACACGAGGCTGGAGAAGTACATGGCACTGCTGGCACTGCCCACGGCCGCCGTCAGCGGCCCCATGGCCACGGCCACGAGGATCTGTGCCAGGAAGTACTGACAGCTCAGCAGCGAGATGTCAACGCCCATGCCACGGCGAGTGCCCTCCGACTGCGAGCCGACAAACTGCGGGGACACGGGCACGGGGTCAGGGGACACAGGGGACACGGGCACAGAGTCAGGGGACACAGAGTCAGGGGGACACAGCACAGAGTCGAGGGACACAGGCACAGAGTCAGGGGGACACAGGCACAGAGTCAGGGGGACACAGGGGACAATGGCACAGTCAGGGGACACAGAGTGAGGGGACACAGGGGACAAGGGCACAGAGTCAGGGGACACAGAGTGAGGGGACACAGGCACAGAGTCAGGGGGTGTCACAGAGTCAGGGGGACACAGCCACAAAGGGGGACACAGGCACAGAGTCAGGGGGACACAGGGGACAAGGCCACAGAGTCAGGGGGTGCCACAAAGTCAGGGAGACACGGGCACAGAGTCAGGGGAACACAGGGGACATGGGCACAGAGTCAGGGGACACAGGCACAGAGTCAGGGGTGTCCCAGGGACACAGCCACAGTCAGGGGTGTCCTGGGGAACACAGGCACAGAGTCAGGGGGTGTCACAGAGTCAGGGGGTGTCACAGAGTCAGGGGTGTCCCAGGGCACACAGAGGGATGTCCCGGGCTCCCGGCCCCTCCCAGCCCGGGGCTCACCTCCCGGCTCTGGTAGTAGTCGCAGAGCAGCGAGTAGGGCAGCGTGCAGAGCGTGGCGAACAGGATGCCGTAGGTGGCGCACAGGGACAGCAGCACGTAAACGTTCCTGGAGAGCGTGGCCAGGCCCGTGCCCAGCCCAAAGGCCAAATAGGCCACAAAGTACAGGGTCCGTGTGCTGAAGCGCTCCTCCAGCTTCTCCAGCACGGCTGCAAGGAAACGGGACAGCTTTGGGGTGACCTGCGGCCCTCCCAGTGACACCCCTGCTCAGGCAGCCACATCTCAGTGGCAGCCCCTGAGGAACTGAGTGCCAAGGACCCTTCAAAAGCTTCCATGATGCAGCATTGCTGCCCTGTCTGCTCAGAGGGCATGGCACACTGACACACATGGCACACTGACACACATGACAAAGGGCTGGGGTGGC
The DNA here is from genome assembly GCF_028018845.1 of Melospiza georgiana. Lineage (NCBI taxonomy): Eukaryota > Metazoa > Chordata > Aves > Passeriformes > Passerellidae > Melospiza > Melospiza georgiana. The sequence continues at coordinate 7,375,242 of NC_080451.1, forward strand.
ACATGGCACCTGAGTGCTCAGGTGTGATGCTGCACCAGAACTGTGCCTGTGGTGACTGCATGGATCTCTGCAGGTACTCTGAAAATGCCACTTGTGAGAGGAAGCACATCCCAATAGAGATGTGTCTTCACGGGGTTGCTGACCTCAGCTGCTGTCAGTGCAGGCCAGGCTAAGCAGCAGAGGTGATGGGGTGATAAAGACCACTCTGCTACAGCACTTGTGCCATTGATAGGCTGTGTGCAACACAAACACTGCCCTACTTGTTGCAGAATCACCACTTTTAAGAAATGTATCTTTTCCCACAGCAGTAGTTCAGACAGCTGTACTAAGTACCTGAATAGAAAGCAGCACTGAATGCATAGATGCACATTCCCCAGCAGCCCATGGTGACCCCAGTGTTGTACTTCTGATACTCATCTGAGTTGTGAGGTGCTTTTGGGTCCCCTTGGAACACCACCTCTCCCATGAAGTCAGTATAAAAGAGTAACATCCCCTCAAATGAAAGCCACCCTGAAAGAAGACAAAAGTAACTTATTAGGATTTCAGAACATCTGTTTCCCCCTGTAAGCTGACATGGATGTTATCAGGTGTATTACAATCACAGCCCAGGACAGGTTGGGCAAGGAGTGTTACATAACATCCACATTTATCTGAGCCCGCTGCTCCTGTGCATAATGCTGCAATGTTTGTTAAAGACCAAGATTTACCATTTGAATTCCTAAGTGGAAACCTCGAGGCTGACTAAAGGCCACAAAATACTGGTCTAACAAGACAGAAAAATAGATGACAGCAGTCTGAGCTGTGTTCAGGTTCTGACAGGACACAGCATTCAGTTTAACAGAGTGGCTCATCCCATAGTAATTTCAGGGTGCTGTTATCCTCCCACACAGGACTGGAAGGAGTGCTCCTTATGTCATGGCTGCAGCCTCCAGAGTGCCTCTGACACAGTTAAAAACTCTGCTCACAAACTGGCACCAAGGCCATTGATGCAGACAATCCCCTAATTCCTTTCACAGCCAATGAGTATTAATTACCTGGTCCCTTCTGTCCAATTTAGTGTAAACTGGAATGGCTGCAAGCCCTTCCTGAACACCAGTCCCACACTGGTTAAGAGTGAAGGTAACACTACTCTGGTTACAGGCACTGCTGCAATGCCATGTTCCACATCTCCTCTTGGCCTGCTCTGGGACCCCTGGACATGAGCAAAGGGAGGAAAGTAAATGCCAGTCTCAGGGTGAAAGCATGGAAACACAACCAATCTCATCTTTCTGCTTGGTGTGAACATTCCCCTTAAGATGTGCTGATTTAGGCTCTTGTTGTTCCCTTTCTAGGAACACAGGCTTTACTGCTTTGCTGGGATGTTTTGGGGTTTTTTTCCTTTCTAATTGTCCTAAGAAGGTACCTCATTAGCATCTATATGGAAGAAATCAATTGTCTCTATTAGCAGCCATTGCAGCAATAGATAAAATTGAAAAATGTTCACCCAAGGTAAAGTCCTCCCTTGTGGCATTCACATTTTCTGAAAAAAACCCTTCACCCAGGATTTTTCTCCTGGGAAGCTGGGAAGCCTCAGAGAAAATGAAAACAATATTATCTCATTTGCTTCTCCTGTGTTTTGCTCCTTTAGAATGTGTTTGGAGATTGGCTACCCACAGGTGATTGTTCCATTGGATTCTGCTGTGAGTTGTTTTGACTCTTTGGCCAATTGGTGCCAAGCTCTGTTGGGACTCTGGAAAGAGTCAGGAGTTTTCATTATTATCTTTTTTAGCATTCTGTAAATATCTTTTCTGTATTCTTTAGTATAGTGTAGTATAGTATTCTTTAATGTAATACAGTATTATAAAGCATAATATAATATACTATACTATAGCATAGTATTCTTTAATATAATATAGTTTTATAAAGTATACTTTTATAGTTTTATAAAGTATATAAAGAACACTATAGCATAGTGTTCTTTAATATAATATAGTATTATAAAGTATATAAAGTATAATATACTATACTATAGCATAGTATTCTTTAATGTAATATAGTATTACAAAGTATATAAAGTATAATATAATATACTATACTATACTAAACAATACAGAAAAGATATTTGCAGAATGCCAAAAAAATAATAATGAAAACTCCTGACTTTCGAGAGTCCCAACACAGCTTGGCACCAACTGGCCAAAGAGTGAAAACAGCTCACACCAGAATGCAATGAAACAATCACCTGTGTGATAATATAATGAATAGAATAGAATAGAATAGAATAGAATAGAATAGAATAGAATAGAATAGAATAGAATAGAAAGTATAATAAAGTAATGAATGAGCCTTCTGAGAACATGGAGTGAGATCACAGAATCACAGAATCACAGAAATTCAAGGCTGGAAGAGACCTATAAGATCATCAAGTCCAACCCATGTTCTAACTGTTCAACTAGATCATGGCAGCAAGTGCCACATCCAGTCTTTTTTTGAACTCCTCGAGGGATGATGACTCCCCCACCTCACTGGGTAGATGATTCCAGTATCTGACCACTCTTTCTGTAAAATACTTCCTTCTTAATTCTAACTTGCATCTCCCTTGACGCAGCTTGAGACTGTGTCCTCTTGTTCTATCAGTTGTCGCCCGGAGAAAGAGACCGACCCCAGCTCACCACAGCCACCCTTCAGGAAGTTGTAGAGAGTGATAAGGTCACCCCTGAGTCTCCTTTTCTCCAGGCTGAACAACCCCAGCTCCCTCAGTCATTCTTCACACAGCTTGTGCTCCAAGCCCCTCACCAGCCTCGTTGCCCTCCTCTGGACACGCTCAAGCAACTCAACGTCCCTCCTAAAGTGAGGGGCCCAGAACTGGATACAATACTCCAAGTGAGATGCATCATTCCTGCCTTTCTTGGGGATGCCTTGCAAATATAGCACTGCCTGGAGAAGGCAGGAGGCTGCTGTGGGAGTACCTAGGAAGTGGTTGATGCAGAGGTTTCGCAGAGCCTTGGGCATGTGGCAGATGGTTGAGCACAGCAGCTTCACAGACAGGGGCTGCTCCGAGGCCTCGCCCGGTTCGTTGAGCTCGCTCTCGTACTTGACCCCGTTCAGCAGGATGTTGGCAACCTGCACCATGAGAACTGCCAGGTCAACAGCACAGCAAGGGAAGCACAAACATCCTTCACCAGATGGATGCAATATTGCACACCTATCTGATCATCTGACAGTTAAACTCTGCTGCTGGAGCTGACTTGGAGATTAAGAAGTGAATCAGAGTGGAACAAGTGACAATGGCAGCACTGCACTGTAGCTTTCAGTGTGCTTGAAGCAGCTCCTTCCCTTCACTAGGGGACTTGGTAACCACATTCAGATGACAGGCACAGCAGGAATGCATCAATTCCACTGCATTTATAGGAGCTGTAGCCACTTTCAGGTGAATGTGGAGCCTGAAGTTTTAGAGACACTGAGGAAGAAGAGGATGAGTTTAATTGAAACACATTATCACTTGCTAACCTCAATGCTCAACCTCAGTGTGCCCAGTATGTAAAATCCTGGCCCTAGCAAAGTCTGCTCTCACAAACTGGGTCAAAAGTACAGCAACAACAAACAAAACAAACAAAACCAAAAAACCACCACCCCCAAAAATTAAAATGAAATAAAAAATCCCGAAACCAAACAAAAGAAAAATAACAGAGGACTGTTTACCTCATCCCAGATCATAAAAAAATGGGCCAGCATGCAGAGGTCTCAGACATTCCAAGTTATCACCAACAGTGGGAGGTGAGGTCAGAGTCTTATCCCTCAGTAAGGGAAAGCTCCCCTCCCTGATGGAGCCAGATGTAATGACTGCCATAAGGAGAAGCTCATGGGAGAATCCTATCCCTGGCCCTATTTTGCAGGTCTTTCTGTGGAAAGGGAAGATACAGGCTCAATAAAAATGTGACCTTTTCTAAGTTCATGTGGTAACTCCCTTGGTAGTGAAGCAGGACTAAAAATACTGACCTAACTCTGACAAGTGGCCCAGTTAAGAGTGGGATATTCCCATTTCTCCCATCTTAACAAAGGCAGCTGACAGACTGTCAGCCATAATTCACACTCTACCCACCACTTTACTGATATAGAGTCATAACAGGTGTGCTGTTCCTGTAATGACTTTTATGAGGAAGCTGTCACAAGAGTCTTTAATGAACAATTTGTGCACCACATATTTAAAACTATATGAAGAGATTAATAACACTCATGTTTACATGGTCATATCATTGATTTCCTGCTCTTACCTGCTGGCTGAAGGTCACATTTCTTCTTCTGTTATTCTCTGGGCAGTGTCCTGTTACAGCATCTGGAATGGCCAAGGTCTGAGGTCTTTTCAAGATCCCTGATGACCGTGGCTTTATTGCATCCAGTGAGCCCACTCTCAGCACATCACTGTCACACCCTGATGTTAAGCTGCTCTCCCCTTGCTCCAGAATTCCATTTGCTCCATGGTAGCAGCCATCAGGCACCCGAGGGAAGCTGACACTGACAGGCTGCCTGGACAAACTAGCTGGAAGTGTCATGTAACTATTATGCCCTCCTGTAAAACAGTCTATAAGCACACTGTCAATATTTGATGTCCCAAAGGATGATGCAAACTCATTAAGTCCTGTCAAGGAATTGTCTCTGCTGATAAAACTCCCGTATTTTGGCGTGAGTGGGCTCATGGGGGAAACAGGACTCGTAAAACTTGCATGTAAGTGAGCTGAGTTATGAGAAGCAGAGTTTTCATTTACATTGTCCTCAAAGAAGAAAGGTGGAGAAGGAGGGAGAGGAAGACTTGGACTTTTCATCACCTTTTTCTTCCTGTTAGAGGACTTTAAGGGTCTCTCTGGAATGCTAACTAGAGTCAGCACAGTAGCAATGGTCAGTACAATTGAGGTGAAGACATAGATGACACGGAGTTGCCCTCCTACAGCTTTTCCAAAACTGGTTTTATCCCAATGTATTCCTCCAACAACATAACCAAAGCCACCTCCAAGACCTGGTGGAAAAACAGAGCTAAGATTATCTTCCCTATCCAGTCCCACAAGTCAGCAGCAGCACAGCATCACTTTTATCATGAATCATGAAGAGAATCTGACATTTCTGTTTTACCATTTGAGCCCTTTTCATTTTGAATGCACTAATAAACACAGCTGTGCCACAAGGACAGTTTGCATGTACCAAGATGCTACAGAAAGAGCTGTGAAAGTGATGATACAAATAATTAAAAGTTATTATTGTTCTTTGCCAAGAACAAAACACCTTACCTTTAGCTATTTCAGTCCGTAAACAGAAGTGTCCACCAGCCTTGTGACAAGGCTCTGCAATCATTCAGCTAAGACTGTTTTCCTGAAAGTGAAAATCCATTTTCCTCATATGAGGAATGCAGATCTAACTAAGACAGATCCAATCACTTCAGAAGTGTAGCAAGCTCATTACTCAGCACTGTGCTGACAGTGTGCAAAACTGCCACTGTGTTACTACTGATGAACAGGGAAGGTTTGAGAGCACCTTTCTCTCCATTCACAGGGTGAAAGTTTTTCAACACTCTCCTTTCTTACTCACAAACACATTCAAGAGTGTGGAATGGTCTCCTAGAACAGGGCAGCACAGCAATTGAAGATGACAGCAGAGAGGGATCAACAGCACCCAGTTTGCACTTTTGCCTCCAACACAGCAACTATAAGACACATATTCCACACCTGCAGGAAGCCAAACCTCCTCCCTCAAGGGATAATTTGGTTCCATAGGTCTTACAAAATATGTGAGGGACCTTCAGATGAACAGGCCAAGACTGTACCTTGTTAGAACTGAGGTAGTTACAAAAGCCTTTTGCAATAAGTAATTTTTTTTACAGTTAATTAGTGATACCTCTCAGTATTTGGTCATTATTCAGGAAAAGACCAGTGTTTCCACCCTGCTTTCTCCCAGCAGGGCTTGTTTACTCCCATCTCCCAGGAAGCAGCAAGCAGACATACCTGCTAACAAAGCGTGGATGTTGAGGCCCCTGTCCTGATCCACTGGGCTGCACACATCCATCATGTAGGCATGGCTGGGATTGTCTGCTGAATCTGCACTGAAGTCCATGAGGACAACACCACAGACTGTAAGGATGATCCCCCATTTGTGGTTATTCTCAGTGTCAGACAAGGCACTCCCTATGTCTTTGCCATTCAGCATAAGTGAGAGCCCAAGCAATGCTCCTGGGAACAAAACCAAAACAAAATCAGTCACTGTTTGTCAGCAAGCCTGCAGAGCTCCAGACCCCAAAAACATTATTCTACCTGCACAACCCTGCAGCACTATTGCTCTTGTTCATATCAATTCATCCTGGGAAATTAGTGTGGCTTATAGGACACACATAATCCCTTTCCACTATTCGAGCTTAACAAATGTCTAGAGCTTACTTTGGCCAAAAACATCCACATTCCTGACCCTCAAAACATCCCTTCAGACTCTGAGAAGCTTTTATCTGTGGATCATCAGCTGTGTCACTCACCATCTTCTTCAGACCCACAACACCCAACACCTCAGGAGCATTTTGCTCAGCTGTGCCACAAGGGAAGTCACAGAAGAGAGATGCACAACGTTTTTAAGTGTTATGCCCAGCATTTCTAAAAGACACACCTACTGCTAAAACCAGAATGAAAGGTCTTCTCCTCCCAAATCTTGATGTGCATCTGTCACTCCAGGCTCCCAGCAAAGGCTGTAGCAAAAACCCTAGAAAAAAGGAATCACCAATGGACAGGATTCTTCTAGAAGCCTGTTTCACCAAGGAGTTAAAACAGACATGCCCTAAAAGGCAGTTAGGGCAGGACAGCACAGTGCAGTGACATCCCCAGCCACCCAGGGACACACAGCACACTGCCTGGCAGTGCCCAGGACAGGGACTCAGAATGTGCTGCTGCTCACTGCAGGGCCCTTCACTCTGCATCAGCAACACAGGCTTTGACACCAGGTGAAGAGTCAGAGTACAAGTTACACATTCTTAAGCACTCTGTTCCTTACAAGCCATCTCATTTATCCCACATTAGATGTGAGATCCCCTGCAGGATTAGCTGGAAAACAGCAGGAAGCAGATATACAAGTAGGAAAGATGCCTGTATTGATCTGTGCCAGCCTGTTAGGAGGGGCCTATCTCCTCTTCCAAAGCACATGTTGTGAGTACAAGGACAGGCAGAATAAAATTTTCCAGTGGTATCCATAGTAATGGATTCACTCCTAGCCCTGCCTCTGTGCTAAGGCAATTCAATGGTTGCTGATCTTTCACCATTGGAACACCTCATTTGTTTCAGAAAGGTAAACAGGAGAAGGCAATCCCACTCTGCTCTTTTTCACACACCCTTGAAAACTGTCTCTGTATGCTTTTTTTCATGGGGACATAAATGGACACACTGATCTTCTTATGCTTGTATTTAAGTACAGGAACAGAGCAACCAAAGGCTACCCTGACACAACTTTTAAGAGGTGGAGAAGTTATTAAAAGAACAGATATTTTGAGCACATTTGTCTTATTTCAGGCAGGACACAGCAAGAATTGTCCTCCTATTTATCTGTCTGAAATTTTGATTAGTAGTTTTTAACCTCGAGAGAGTATTCTCATGAACAGCTGAGGTACTGCAAACAAAAAGTTTAAAAAACCCATAGTGGAAAAAATAAGAGGGAAGAAATAGTACCACAAAAAGTTACCTAATATAGGGCTGATGAACCACACCATCCCATAGAGCTGGTCAGGGAGCCCCATCTGGAGCAGCACAGGGGTTACATAGGCTGTTTCCATGGCATAGCTGAATTCAAGCCCAAAGAGAATGCACCCATTGAACAGGAGCTCCAGGAAAGACCTCTGAGGCTGGAGATCCCCAAAGTCAACCAGGTCCATGGGACAGGGAGTGTTGGGTGGGGGTGGAGGTGAGGGCCTGATGTGTTTCCTCCTCTTTGGGTGTCTCTTGAAGTTGTTGGCCCGGTGGCTGATGTGCCGTGTGGGCAGCCCGGGGTAGCCTGGGGCTGGTGATCTCCAGAGCTCCTGGGAGGCTGCACCTGACAGGAGTGCAGCATCACTGACAGGGCTTGGTGCAGATGCTGGAATCATCGTGGAAGGGCTCTGGAAGACAAACAGCTCAGAAGAAAATGGTTGAGGTAACCAAAGCTTTGCTGTCGCAGACATATTTTATGGAAAATCCTTTCGTTAAGATCTTTTCAGCTTTTCCACGTTTTGCTACTTTAAAATGTGATGTAACAAATTGTTTACCCAGCATGTAAAATTGTTTTTACTTGATAACCAATAACAACCACCTGTGTCGAAACTGTAAACAGTCAAAATTTTATTATCATTCCATTTTTTTCTTTACTAACTTTCTAATAAAATCCTTTATTCTATTCTTTTAATATTGTTTTAATATATCATTTTCTCTTAATATAACATATCATAAAATAATAAATCAACCTTCTAAAACATAAAGTCAAAATTCTCATCTCTTCCTAAAACCCCTACAAACACCACACATTTTGTTTAATTTTTTTTGCTGAAGTTCAAGTCATTTGTCAGCATTTCACATATGAAGTGTGGCCTTTGTGTTAGTTACAACCTCTTCTTCCCATCTCTTGATGGAAGGCATTTGTGCTTTGTGGGCACATCTCCTGCATCCTTGCACAAATGAGACACCAGAGATACCCTCTAGGTTACCTAAGTATTTGCCTACCATCACAGGGGATTAAAATTGAAATATTTAAAACAATTAACAGTCACAGATGTCACAGTTCCCAGAAGTTCCCATTGGGTCAGCAAAGGGTTTACATTTATGAAGAATTCACTTGAGTTAAACTCGCTCAAGCTAAAAAAATAAATTATAATCTCAGTCTATGTTTACAATAATGCAAAGCTGTGGTCTGGCAGCAGATTCCAGACCCCTGCTGCAACATGAAATCACTTTGGCAAGAAATCCTTTTGCTACTGATCCTAGGACTCCTGCTGCCTGTGCAGAGGCCAAGGCTTAATGCAACTTTTTTCTCAATGACCAAGTTTGGTTTTATTCCTATTTCCATTCCTGAATTCAGCAGAGGGAGGGGGTCTGATCCTTAGGAACTGAATCATGAGAAGAAGATTCATGCCCCACAAGCCACCCTCAAAACTGCTACTCCTCTTTCAGTGCTTAATGGCTCCCAAGTGCTGAATAGGCTCCTTGGATCTCATCAGAGTCACTCCTGTAGCCCTGTAGCCAAAGCCTGCACAGTGTGGTGGGTAAAACAGCCAAATGGTTTCCAAAATAGCACAGCAGAGAGATGCCAACAGATTTGCTGCATAAACGAACCACATGTGATTTCTTGATTCTTTTTGCCAGAAATGGAAACAGCTCATGAGTGAAGTCTGACCTTTTCCTTATACCTCCTTGCCCAAAAGCTGCTGCTGCACAAGAACAGCTCCACATCACCCCACCCCTCTTCACCAAACCCTCACAAGAGCACACTAGTGAGTGAAACAGCACCAACAGCAAGTTGCAGCATCTTGCTGGGAAAGCTCATTAGGCACAAAGTCCCATATAAGGACCAGCAGAAAGATAAGCATACAGAGACTTTGTGGAGACATCTGCACCAGTGTTCCCCTTAACAATGTTTCTCCAAATTACTGAGAACTTCTAATGACCCACGTTTCTCACAAGCAGAGTACTTACTTTGCAGAGTACCTTTATCAGCCTCCAGGAAAAAGTAATATCCTCACAATGAGAATTTGTTAAAAATTAGGAGATACCTGAAAGAAGGCATAATGAAAACCCAATCAGATTCATGACAGTTGCTCTAACAACCCTTTCACAGAGCCATGACAAAGAAGATGAGCTAGCAGCCCCCTTCACTACTATTATACCTTGCCATTGGCACGGAAGTGTTATCTCCTTATCTTCATCTATTAGTTTCATTTCATACTAAATCCTTTATCTCATTTACTGTGTATTGCAAAGTGATTGCATTCCAAGTCCTAAGTGGAAATGTTTTAGTGATATAAGGAAAGACGCCCTCCCCCCCCACCCCATGCATGGGTCAAAAATACACGTGGTGACCTGCAATTACTTGAAATGAAAGGCTGTTATTGACAGCATGTCGCTAGTCCAGCAAAAAAGCAATGTAAAACTATGAACTGAGCCTATATCCTCAATCCCCCATCTTACTCAACTTACTGCTGGCTCACAGGAAGATATCTCAAACCTGCCCTCGGGTAAATCTGATGATTTGTTGTGATCTGGTGATCACAGCAGCGGCAAGGCAGGAAACCTCTCGCTCAGCGCGGCTGCCGGCCCTCAGTGTCAATAGTTATTTGGGATTTTTGGCACTCCACATCTGTTATAGCAACACCTGCACATCACAGTGGAAGGCGATGCTGCTATGCCGGCTGCCATCCGCACAAACGCGAGTGCTCGGGCAATGTGGTCCGCCCTCACCGCTCCTCCTGCCACCGCTACGCCGAAAATAACTCTACTTTTCTGGCAAATCTGATTCCGATTTTTCTGCGTCGGCTACCGAGGGCTCCCAAAACCCCTCAGTCATCGGCGCCGCGGGGGAAGGCCGGCCCTGACCCTGGTGCTGACCCGGCCGCCGCCTGCCCATCCTTTGTGCCGGCCGGGCTGGAGCCGCGCGGGCAGCGCCACCGCCCCGGGCCAGGCCGGCTCCCCAAGGCCCCTCACGGCCCCTCACGGCCCCGGGCCTCGCGTCCGCCCCCCGCGCCCCCGGCCCGGCCCGGCCGCCGCCTCACCTGCCCGCCCGGCCCGCACTGCGCCGCGCCGTGACGCCACCGGCCCCGCCCCGCGTTCTCCGCCGACACCGGCACCGGCAGCGGCAGCGGCCGCCCCCGCCCGAGCCGCCGGAGGGCTCCGGGCCCGCGCTGCTCCCGCCCGCCCCGCACCGGCACCGCCTCCGCCCGAGCCGCCCGCCCGCCCCGCACCGGCACCGCCTGAGCCGCGGAGAGCCCCGGGCCCGCGCTGCTCCCGCCCGCCCGCACCGGCACCGCCTCCGCGGAGAGCCCCGAGGCTGCGGCGGGGTCGGGAGGGCCCGGCGGGAGAAGCCGCCCCCCGTTCGCCGCAGCACCCACCGCTCCGTGCGGCAGCGCTCGGTGCAGCCGCTCCCGCCCCGGACAGATGCGGCTGCCGGGCGCTCATTCCCAAATTGGCACCGGCGGGCGGATCGTGATAGTAAGGGTTTTAGCGGGTACAGAGATATTTTTTGATAGGCCTGTAGAGCAGATGCCGTAAAACATGATGCACACTTCTCTATTTAAGTCTTCCCCTTCTTAGGCTAAAGAAATGAGGCAATTTTATTTTACAGTGCCATAATTTGGGCTTGTGTTTCAAATTACCTCACAGTTTGCAAACAAAGATGTAATGATGTAGTGCAGTCTGCTCTATTTTTAAAATAAATTTAAAATTCAGAGCCTGAATCATTAAGCATCCATAATTTTATCTTCAGAGAGTACCATAACACTGCAAGAATCCCTAGTTTATATTAGTATTTAGGTCTTGTAGAATTTATTGTAGCACATAAATCAGTAGTCATAGTAGGAATAAAAGGTATTTGTCTGTAGAAAAGCAGCTCTAATTCATGCGATAGAGGGTGCAATCACATTTGGAAAAGATGCCAAAGAGCACTGTCTGAGGCAAACAGGGTTCAGCTAGGGGACAAGCTCATATAAAGCCTGACAAGAAATTGTGAGAAATTGGGATAATCTTGCAGCACACAAGGACAGGCACAAGAGATCACTGCACATTCCTATTCCACGAATTTCCTGCCACCTGATCTGTGATTTTCAACTTTTTTACATCAGTTTGGCCATGATATTGGTCCAATATTCATCAGTGTTGATGTAATTAAACAGCAGTGTAAGGGACCTGTGTACAACATGTAGGGTTATTGACTCACAGCAGGACATTCACAGGGCAGAAAGGGGTTTGTACTTGTCTCAAAGAAAAGTGGGACTGTGTTCCTCACCTATGCTCAAATGTTCTCCCTCAAAAACCACAACTCAAACAGCATGTCTGCAATCCCAGAAAAACTCTTCCCTTCACTGCTTTCTAACACAGGGCTCTCTGCAAGAATCTTGCTCCTAAGCTGACCCTAAGGTATGTGCCTGATTGTGCCAGAATAGGTGAAACTGAACAAGAAATTTGTCATGCACTGGCATTGTTGCACTGTTGTTGTCAGCAATTTGATACAGTTCACCTTTTCATCTCCTTCTCCCCTGTCAAAATGCTCATGCAAGAGAAACTAAACAGAGATGAGAGAGTCAATCCAATGTAATAGATGTCATATTTGAGTAATGGAATAATCTCAAAAATATGCCTATTTGTCCCAAACAACATGTGTTCCATGCCAGACACCATGAGGATGCTGCAGGTTCCCCACTAGACTCTATCCCCAGTCCTCCTGGCAGATTTGAAGCTATTTTGGTGCTGGGATGTCCCTCACCTGTCTGTGCTCAGCTTTTTCTTTTGTCTCCCCAGACATGAAGCTTCTGGATCTCCACCAACCCAGCCTTGCCACGTGCCACTCCTCAGTGCTGGTGACATGGCTGTGGCCACAACAGGATGCTGTGTCTGCACCCAGGTCTCATCCACAATATCCACAATATTCACTACTCCTCTTGCTGCCTATTGAGAGAACAAACTTGTTTTAGAAGCCACATTCATAACAAACAGATTAAAATCATTGCAGTTGCTCTGGGAGAAAACAATGACATTCCCATTCAAAACCACAGGTTGACAACATCCCTTTTATTTACCTGCCTCCAGTGTCACAGCCACTGGAAAAAGCCTTCATGCTCTGAGCAGAAAAGGAGAAAAACAAAGAGGGAAAAAAAATAAAAAAAAAAGGAAGATGAAGAAGATTTGAAACCCTAAGGATGAAGGGCAGGAACAGAAGTAGGTCCAGCCAGCTGGTGAGAGAACATGAGCAGGCAGGTCTGCTGCCAGAATGATCAGACAGCTGGGGCAAGAGGCAGCAGTGCTGGCAGAAGCCATTGCCATCAGAGGTTGTTGTAGCATCACCAGATACTTCTCACCCAGCTTCTGGTGCTCAGGGACAGCTGCATGGGCTGGACATGGTGTCACACACCCACAGCTGGTGACTGCCTGCTTTGGTGAAGACCCAGGCTCAGCCACCCCTGCAGTGACCACAACTGAGAACACAGCACAACTCCTGCCCCCTCCAGCCTCAGTCCAACCACCACCTATGTGCTCTGCAAACACTGGGAAGATGAAAACAGTATTTAAGAGTCCCATTCCTTGCCATGAGGATGGCTTTTTGTTCCACCTGGCCATGGAGAATATGGTGATATCATTAATGCTGGCAGGCAGGCATGGCCAGTTTATACAATGATTTTCTTCTTAAACTTATTTGAGACATTAAACTCATGCTTATTCCATGGTCAATGAAATAAAATTGTCTGCTCAAAACTTACACAGATCAGCTCTTACACCGTTTAGCACAGTGTGTCCACTTGGGGACAGTGGGATAAATAACTCTAGACCTTCCCAGGGTAAGAACAAAGGAGAGAACAAAAGCAATTCCTGCTGTGCATTCATTTATTAGCATCCTTTGGGCTTTAGACAAAACAGAAACCACAAATCTCCTCTCCTCTGTGAGTTTGCACATAAATTGCTGTTGAAATGTAAAGTTACTCATTTACTTTGTACTAGTTTAACCCACCAGTGTTCAAAAGAGCAGCTTTTGGTGGTGAATACCTACTGCTATGAATCTGCACTGTTCCCTCCTCACTTCTCGGGGTGCAAGATGGTTTGCATTCACTAAACACTTTTGTTAAGTTCTTCCACAAAGCAGCTTCTAACAGCATATTCATCTCTGCTCATTTACAGCTTGATGTTAGGCTCAGTGTTTCATTTGCCAGCAGGCCTCATTATTTGCTTTGCTCAGATCACACCATTCCTCTGTTCCTTAGAAACCTCTCTTGCAATCCCCATAATCCTTTCCTCTGAAGCAGACATTAGCTCCAGTCCAGTGAAATTCTGTGCAAGACACCAACAGAGAGCAAGCTGTTCTCCTATTGAAGAGCAGGGTTTCAGTTCTGTGGTGTTGGGTGTTTCTTTTTCTCCTTTTGCCCTAAAATTAATTTAAAACATCTTTCAGTTTGGTTCACTGGATCCACAATGTCATTCTGTGATCCATCTGGAACTAGCAGCTTCTTTTCCATACATGATTTGATGTTTTCAGGGGGAGAGATACAAAGTCTTTAGCAGACTCACCATGGAAGCTGTTTGGTGCTGCTGCTATAGAACACCCAAAGGCCACATGAATGCTGGAGCAAAGATTAATCTGTGCTCAATGACTCAGAGAAGAAGAGGCCTGATTAGTTACTGAGTTTTTGTGTCTGCAGAGGGACCTGTGCATACACTTGTGTTTTGATATTGGCCAAACACCAGGCACCCACAAAGGTCATTCACTCTCTTCTGCTATGTTGAGAAGAGAAAAGGAAAAATAATTAATCAAGGATTTATGAGTTGAGATAAGAATTGAGAGAAAAATAATCTAAGGGCAAAACAGATTCAAATTTAGGGTATAAGGTGTCCTGTTGTTGGTTACACTGGAGTTACACGGATGAATACAAGTGTTCATCATACAGGCTGTATTCCCAACTGTACCTGCTCCTTCCACAGCCCACTTTTCCAGATCATTTCCAGAGCCAATCCCAGCTTGCCTTCTTCCCTTCAACTCTCCCTGCACATCTCTTCCAGGCAGATGAGAGCTTTTGTTAAATCCAAATAAAACTCTGCTTTCTACAACATTTATGCTACCAGTTGAAGAACAAAATTTGTATTTCTGTAAATGCCCAGTCATGCCACTAAGGTCTATGGTCTATAGTATTGAACACAGAGTAGGACAGAAAAAAACAAGCAAGTTCAAACAAGGTGAGGTGCACCTCAATTATATGTTCTTAATGCTTAGATGGTAAGATGAGCTTACCACGTAAATTACACCGCCCCAGCATCCCTCACCTGCCAACTGAGTGGGAGTAAAGCACTTGGTGGGCAGCTAATACAATGTAAGAACATAAAGAAACTTTGTATGTGCCAGTCTGCACAACACCTCCATATCTGGCCCTCAGCACATTGTCATATGACTTTAATAGCCCAGATAAATCAGTTCCTGAACTGAACTCCTACACTGCCTATATTAATGGATGCAGTTAAGCATTTAAAAAGACATTGAATTTTTTACTTTGAAAAAGGAAAAACACAACCAAAAAACCCATACCTAAAGCACCACCAGAAATAAGAATCAGCACTTTACTGCAGAATGAAAAGCAATGCTAACAGCACTGATCTGTTGAGTTGTCAATTTATTGAGAAAATAAATTCAACATAGTGAATTACTTTAGATTATATGAACATCAGTATTTAATATTCAGGAAAATTTCATTAATGCCACACTTCACTAAACCATTCAAGTGTTGTGCAGTGTCAGCTGAACAGTTTTTCTTCAGTGGTTTGTACTTGATTTGACTCAGACATTTCCACAGCAGCACCTACATTCACTCCTTTGCTGTCTGGAGCTTTCTGCAGACTGCTCAACAAACATTTCTATTTACTTCTGCAGAACAAACCAGTGCTGCTCTCAGAATAATATGAGCAGGTTTATGCAGCTCCTGCCCTCATCAGCCTCCCCTTCAATGGCTGGTCTCTCACAATGAAAACCCAACACCGTTCAGAGAATTAGTCACTAGAGGGCACTTAGAGAACCCAGAAGATTGAGAATGTGCTGGGGATCAGAAGGACACGACAGTTTAAAGAGTCCAAATGATGAGATTTGCATTTACTTCCTAAGCAAACTCCTGCAACCAATATTTTAAGATACAAAAGCAGGAAAATAATTATATTTCAGATTCTGACCTTCATCACATTTTGTCTTTCCATCAACTGAATTAAAGAAGTCTGGGGAAAAACTCTCCTCTGAGGCAACACACAGACTAGGCTACATTGGCCATGCACTTCTAGACAAATGTTGAACAAAAGTGTTAATTGTAAGACATAAATCATGTGAGGTAGTGGCTGCTGAGTGCAGCTTCAGGGAAAGAGGTGCAGGAACACACAAACCAGTGTGGCAAACTCACTGAAATACAGCATTTCATTTCCCTGCAGTGCCTCAAATTGACTATGCATTTCACAAGAGACAAGGATGTGATTATGCCCCAGAGGCCTTGCAGGTTTTATTCTGTATGTGACAAACCACTGGAAGGTGACAAGTGCTATGCCAGGAAAGCAGGAGCAAGAATCCTGGATGGTGGAACTTGCAGTCACCCAGAGCAAGCACGGTCTGTATATATTTGAGCTCTCAACTTAATTCTCATTTAAAGATAGAGCATAAATAAAGACTACTCTCATCCCTGCTGTGTTACTTATCAGCTCAATTCTTTGCCTCTTATTTGTCCTGTCTTTAGTAAGATTAAAATTTTCTTGGCTACCAAGAGTCCTTCTGCATGCTTCTGATCTTCTGCTAGAGAGAAAAGCAGAATTCATGGTCAGTGAGTTCTGCAAACCCTCAAATCATTGCTTTTGTGGAGGCCAAGTGCAGGGCAGCACGAGGAAGGGTTGGGACACTGCTGTGCAGGAAGGTGAGGTGAGCACAGGTCAGAGCACCTGGCCATGGCTGAGGGTGGTGACCAGTGCCCCTGACAGGTCTGTCACACACTGCCAAAGCATTGCTGCTGTGTTCTCTACAGGGGCTTGGGCTGGCACAGGGATCAGATGGAGATGGGGCACTCAGAACTCACAAAAAAAGCAGAATGGCACCGAGTGGTACTTGGTGGACAGGAAGGACAAAGGTGTGCCTGCTTCTTGTTAAGCATTCATTAAACTCTGATTTATAAATTGGCTCTGTACCTTGTCTAAATTGACTTTGGAAGCCTATGGGAAATACTGCCCCATTTCCCTGTGTTTGTTTGCCACAGGGGAAATGAGAAACCACTGGGTCCCTGGGGCTAATTACTTTCTTCAAAACCCAGCACTGCTGTGTTTCTGACTCAGCTGCAGCATTCAATTTTCTGCTGAGATTGTATCTCTATCGCATTACAGGATGAGTTGCAATAGCACCTGATGTTAATTGCAGTGCACAGACTGCTCCCTTCTCTCCTTTGCACCAGTTATCAAGAAAAACAGGAAAGTCCACTTCTGCTGGTTTTAATTTAGCTTCTTCCACCCATCCAGAGTGCCTGTCAGACAGGAGAGGCAGGGGCTGTCAGCCTCTTTCTGCCTGAAAATATCTAACAACAAGGTAGAGAGCAGCTGGATGTCTGCAGGTAGATGTCTGCATTCCATCCCAAACAATCAGCTCCTTCATGGAGACAGAGATGCTGGGGTGCCTGACAGCCACAGGGTGTAAACAGATACAGACCTGGACTGCCCCAAAGCCAGGCAGCCTCCCTTGCCTCTTGCAGAGAAAAGGACAGAGATGAAGTAACAGAAAAAGGACATCCCTAGGCTGCTCTTTTAGGGCCTATGTCTGCCTAAAACACCAAAGCAGCCCTTAAACACACCAGAATCCAAACCACAGAAACAAGCAGGGCCATTCTGACAGGACAAGAGTATATGGCTCAGCAAATTGTCCTGTGGGAACTAAATCTGAGAATATTTGTTGGGTCATGAGTAAAATTTACCTTTTCCTGGAGCACAGTGAAAGAGATGAGGGGGTTTAACATCTTATTATTATTTTGTTTCCCTCCTAAATGTCCACCTCTGACCGTGGCATTCTAGCACTAACCATGTATCAATATAAATGTTTGTTTCTGACAAGTCATTTGCCAGCCTGTCATTTGCCAGCCTATCATTTCCCACTCCCCCTCTGCCAGCAGCAACCAGGATTTCTGTCATTTTCAAGTGTTAACCAGCATTGGCAGCTGCCATTTGCTTGGCATCATATGTACATAGAAGAATGATAGGGATTTGTAACATGTGCCACACTTTCAGTGCACATTGAATCAACAGCATTAGGAGAAAATTAATTGATTGGACTACTGGAAAGCAATGGCTCTGAGATTAGCACTGGGTTTTGGATATTTTTGAGTGAGATCCTTCAAGCCCAGCCTCCCACCAAAACAACAGGAGGGCAGCCATCAGGCAGCAGTGATGCTTCCAGCAGTGAACAGTGGCTGCTGCTGCTGCTCACAAATTTGCCTTTTCCTTCTACTGGTGTAAATAGCCTATTCACCTTGCCATGCAATTTGTTGAGAGCTTTCAGGTGAGTCTGAGTGCTGTAAGCATCTCCTCTCTTCTGATTTCTTACCCTTTAGTTAAATGCTCTCTCCCTGTTTGGCAGCCCATTGTTTTCTACTCTTTCCCATCAGCAGCAATAAAATTGCTCTGATTAGAGTCCAACTTGCAACATGATGTTTCCAACCTGGAGCTGCTCTGGGATTTGCCTTCATTCTCTTAGGACAAAGGAGGTAAAAAAAAAAAAATAGGAGAGGAACAGAACATTCTGTCAAATAAACATTTGCTAATGCTGTTGAGCAAGAGAAATAGAACAGGTAGCAAACAGATTAACTATCTGCTACAGCAAATAAACAGCAGCAAAGGTGAGCTGGGCACTCTTTGGATGATATCTCTGCATTAAGCCTGATACTCTGATATATTAAATGGTCTCTCCAACAAGAGCCATGACCATTATATACAAAATTGGAGATCAGAGGTTGGCAACCTTCCCATGCACAGGGGGCAAATGCTTCCAACCTCCACAGCTGTTTTTTTTAATCAAAAATCCAAGTGCACCAGGAGATTTGCTTAAGTGATCAGGTTACATGGAGGCAATAAAATGGGAGAACTTATTGATCAAAGATAAAGTGAACATCCCAAGATAGTCAAATACAGGCTCATTTACATTGCAAGTATCAAGTAGATGTCTTCACTGAGAGTTCCAGAGATCAAATTTCACAGTTGAAGGACAGAGATGAAAATTAGTATATTTATACAAGTAGACTTTTGTCACTATTTTGTCTCTGGACAAGTAGGATAAGAGATAAACAGGTTTGATAAAAGTGTCCTGCTGCAGCTTTTGCACAGCTTCTCAAGCCACCCACTTGCCTAAAGAGAAATATTGCCACCAAATCTGGTCCATGAACCACAGTCAGGCCATGGATCAAAATAAAGCCTAGAGAGCCAGTTCTCAGATACAGGAGCACAGAGTCTTAACATAATATTGGTGCTGGGAACTTTGTACACACATTTTCCTCAACAGAAGAGATGACCAGGGCTAGTCTCTCCCTCAGCTTTAAAGCATTCTGGACAACAGGGTCTAGATCTGTCCTCAGAATTAATTTCCTTTGAGAATTTCAAAAGGGCAGAAACCTGTAGACACTGTGGACAAGTGTGGTTTTTACCATTAACAATTTTGTAGCTAAACAACAATCTGTGTACTGGTAGCTCTGTACAGGAAGCAGGATCTAGAATTCTGATGTGCTTTTATTACATCAGTGTCACTCCCAGAATTGCCAAGCTGGACAGCTGGCAAAGCAAAATGTCACATCAATATTCTCAGAAAACAAATGCATTTTAGATTGCCTCTACTTGTCACACCAAATGGATCTTCACTAAGACAATCATTATCTCTGTTACTCTTTTCCAAAATGGAATTTGCTGCCATTTGCAATTCTATATAAACCCACCTGCACTGTCTAACTTTTCTCACCCCTTCTTGGATATTTACAGGTGCAACAGACCCAACTGGAAAGAAAGGGTTTATTATGTGTTTGTTATCTCAGCCACTACTACAAATTCCTACACAGAAAGGACAATTTGGGAATGGAGGTTCTATTAAATGGACTCTCCACAACCACAGTGTCTCCTCAAAAACCCCAACTGTCACCTTCTTCTGTGGTAGGCTGACAGAAGTCATGGATGTCATGTCCTCTAAAGCTAAAGACAGAACAGCTGCTTCCCTCTTTGTTTGGCACAGAGTGCACCTGGGTAGGAGCACACACATTACATAACAGTAAGTCAGAAACTGAGAGGAGCCAGATTGCTAAACCCTTCTGTGTGGATGAGATTTTTTATTTCCATCACCTGATAATTTAATTGCTCAATTAACTCTGCCTGAATGCCCTGGCTGTGGAAGAGGAATGTTCCCTTGCAGGTCATGGTAACCCAGACAGGAGGCAAGTAAGCAATGCACAGGTAAATGATTCCTCTACAGCAAACCAAATGCATCATCCAATTTTATTTTCTCTCCTGCTCTGCTCCTTCCTCCTTGTGTTTTAGGGACAGAACAGGCACCAGACAAATAAAAGACCACAAAACTCTGGTAAAGCCAGTATCATAGGCCTCACCAGCATGGTTTAAATCCAAAACTTTCTTACCAATTCAAACCTAGCTTGGACATTTTGCATTTCTGAAACTCCATAACATGCCTAATTTAGGTAGCAGGGTAATCTCCTCCTTGAGGAGGACTTTGAAACATTTGCTGCATCACT
Source organism: Melospiza georgiana (assembly GCF_028018845.1). Lineage (NCBI taxonomy): Eukaryota > Metazoa > Chordata > Aves > Passeriformes > Passerellidae > Melospiza > Melospiza georgiana. Next base: position 7,395,691 of record NC_080451.1, read on the forward strand.
GAACATTATTATACTCTTGTTTTTCTTTTCTCAAGAAGCCAGTGGAAAGGATGCCACTAAAGTGGCATTTATTGACCATCCTGTGGATGTAATTCTTGTCCATCAGCTGACCATATCTCAGAGGGCTTTGGTTCTAATGAACATGCCTGGAACCATTATTGCAGCAAACTACACATAATTTAATCATTCCTTCTTTTATAAATACAGCAGTCAAGTTCACAAACCTGTGTCTCTGCTGTTCATGTCATGTCCTGTACAATCTATGGAATCATGTTAGATTATTTATTTATATTATTTCTCATTTATATGTTAGCGGGCAAAAATTTCTATTAAAAATAATCTTAAATTGCTTAGGGATATAGGAGAGTCTGTACTCCTGGAGATTTTTAAGATTGTCTGCCAGGATGCTTGAGAGCATGTTAATGTTATCAGATCCTGCCTTGGGCCAAGGAGATAACACAGAGGAACTCTGTGACCTTGCAAGATCTTTCCTAGCTATTCCTGGAACCATTGAATGACACTGGCCTGGAAAAGCAGCAAACTAAAACCTGGAAAAAGAGACACTTCTGGTCTGTCTTCTCTGGAAGGAAAAAAAAAAGGCAAAGAGGCTGGAAAAGTTTACACTGAACAAAGTAATGACAGAGAGAAGAACTTACAATTGAAATCAGTGAGTACTAAAGGGAAAAACATCCTGTGCTACATGATCCCTCAAGGTCTTCTCATGAACATCATCATTAAATCCCTACTGTATTATAATTTTAAACAGCTCCTTCAACCTCCATTTGTGAACTTCCCCCTGGTAGTGCTCCTTTCCATCCTCATGAGAGCTCACATTAAGTCATTCCACAATGAGCCTTTCCTAAATTCCTCCCTGAAGCCACCTCTCAACCATGTAGGGGTGAAACAGAATTTACTTGGCAGGTTACTGACCCCCTTCTGCTCATATTTAGGATGCAGTGTCTCCTGAATTCTTGGTCATTAGAAATCATCAGCCTGTTGATTCTACAAGTACTCACCATGCCAGAAAATCCTGTTTCTGCCTCATGCCATGCAAAGCCTGACTGGATGTTACTTTGACCTGAAAAACAAGAAACTGAGTAGGTTTGTAGCCAAACCTCGAGCTGCTGACTCTATCTGTGACAGGAAAAGGTGCATCTTGAGCAATGACATTACATTTAAAATATGTCTTTTCTTAGACAGATCCTTTAAATCAGGGCAGTTCAAAAGAGGTGACTTTAATTAGAAAACATTCATCCCAAATGTCATAATGACAATGTTGGAAATTCAAGATTAATGAAAGCCAGAAAGAAGCTAAAAATAGCAGCAACTATATGTAACCAGCTTGGGAAACAGAAGTAAGAGGAAGTGAGGAACTGGAAAAGAAACCCAAACCAAAACAACCCCCTGCTTTCCAGCAGACAATCAGAAGTGTACATTCCTATAAAAACAAATGCATCCATCTATGAAAACATCTGTAATAATCAGATTGTCCATTATGACATTCATAGGGTGAAATCTCCCAACAATAATACAGAAAAGGTAGGGATTTCTCAGAGTTATTGCTTTTTTGGAATGCATGACATGCATATCATAGCATAGCTTTAGACAAACTCAGAGTGACATTTAAAAAGTGCTACTAAAAGTGGGATATTATTGAATCAGCATCCTGGAACCCTACAAGACATCTGAAGATCTCATTGCCAATGCTCATTATCTGCAAGTCATTGAAAAATAAGGAAGCTTCAGGTCAGAGAAAAACTAATCTTTAGAAGCACAAACAGGACAATCCAGGACTAAAACCTCTCTTATGTATTTGGAGACAATAGCCAAGAAATAGCTAAAAATCACTCTAAGTCTGCACCATGAAAAATTTATTTAAAAACAGGAATAAGTTTAAGTGTCATTAAGAAATTGAGAGGATTTGCAAGGAGGGACAAAAAGACCAAAAAAACAAAAATGTTACTTGTGGCCTCTGACTAGAACTGCTCTGCTGTAAACAAAATATTGTGGCATCAGTAGTGACAGAGCTTGAAGTAAAAGCAATTTTACTTTCAAAATGTTTGGATTAAGGAAATGCAATTGTAGCTTAATCTGTTTGGGATACCATCAGAAAATTGCCTTTAAGATGATAAATTTACCCTTTTACTCCACCTAACTTACGGAAAAATCTGCAGAACATTTCAGTATGAAGGTAGAACATTCTGGAAGAACTTGATGATTGTTACTTTACATATGAAAAGTGTTTCTATTCCATTCTTTGAGATTTTATCATGCAAATCATGCAGAAATGGCTGACTGAACATTCCAAAAGACTTAACTTTTACTTTGTTTGCTTAAGCAAATACTCTGATACCTGTCACCAGTTCAAATTTAATCTTGTCCCAAGGCTAGAAAACAGGTCACAGTAAGTTATGTTTGCCTTTTTGTTGTGAAACTTCAATGCATTTCCATACCAAGGACACATGAAATAATTTCTAGGCCAGCTGACTTCACTGGTACCTCTTGATTGCTACAGGATTCTAAAATATTTGCCTTTTTTTGAAGAATGCAAGCACTGAAGGATAATTTGGTCCTTTAGTTGTTACATTACCTAGGGACAATTTCTCTAAATGAGCCTGAAAGTAGTGCCAAGTTTTAATTTCACTATTACATGCAAACCTGAACCAGAAAGCCCCACAGTTCCAGTGTGTGAGATCTACAAGCACTCTGGTTTTATTTTGCATTGGAAGCTCATCAGCTTTCAAGCACATTTCCACCTTTATAAAGCAGTTGTGCAGACCCAACACAAATGAATAGGCAGAAAGCCACGGGAAACCAGAGCACTACCAATTACCTGCAATTGAATACAGTTTTCAGAGAGACAATCACAGAAACAATTGGAACAGACCTCTGAGATCAAGCCCAAGCTATGACCCAGCACCACCTTGGCACCCAGGCCATGGCACTGAGTGCCACATCCAGCCTCACCTAAACACCTCCAGGGATGGTGACTCCACCACCTCCCTGGGCAGCTCATTCCACCTCCTGACCCTCTTTCACTCAGGTGGTTTATCTGCTCCATATGGTTTTATTTGTACAAGTTCAGTAAACACAAATGAAAAGCCGATCATAAAATACACATTTTTCACACATGGGACCCCCCCTGGTGCTGCTTACCCCCTGGGAAAAATACATATTTTATGATTGGCTTTTTGCAAATATTAAAATGAGTATTATCTGTGTTGTGTTAGAAAGTAATGCTGTCTTAATTCTCTTAAGTACAGCATTTTAGGTTATAACAAAATGTTAAAATAGAAACTATGCTGTGTAAGATATGTTTTTAAAGAAAGGACTCATACTGAGATAGCAGCCACAGGACACCTAAATCTTTCAGAGAATTTATGGCCCCATTATCAGGAGAAATGAACTTCTTCCCACCTCGCTCAGACAGGACGATGCCGTCAGGATTCAGAGGAAGAAGCTGACACTGCCCAGACAGAATCCTGCGTTTGAATGGAATTTATGCATCATGGATGAGCTGTATGAATATGCAATAGGCTGTTGCTTTTAAGGGTTAATCCTCTGTTAACGTGGGTCCTTTTTCGGGCTTATGCTGCCCAGAAAGAGATACCCAGACTGTCCGTAACTCTTTGTTTTTATTGTCTCATAAAGTCCTAATCCAAATTGTCCACATTTTTACTACTCTAACTGTATTACTATTTTTATAACCATTTTATTACTATTAAACTTTTAAAGTTTTCAAAACAAGCGATTGGTTTTTCACACCCCTCATTGCTGACCTCCAGGCTGCTGAAGGCCGGCCCCGCTGAGGAAGCCGTGTCTCCGTGAGGGTTCCCGGCAGCCTGGCCCCGCTGTGTGTCCCTGTGAGGGCTCCCTGCAGCCTGGGAACCCGCTGAGGGAGCTGTCCCCCTGTAAGGGCTCCCTGCAGCCGGCCCCTCTGTGGGAGCCGTGTGTCCCTGTGAGGGCTCCCTAGAGCCTGGCCCCGCTGTCGGAGCCTTGTCCCCGTGAGGGTTCCCTGCAGCAGACCCCGCTGAGGGAGCTGTGTCTCTGTGAGGGCTCCCCGGAGCCTGGCCCCGCCGTGGGAACTGTCCCCCTGTGAGGGTTCCCCGGAGCCTGGCCCCGCTGTGTGTCCCTGTGAGGGTTCCCTGCAGCCGGCCCCTCTGTGGGACCCGTGTCTCCATGAGGGTTCCCTGCAGCCGGCCCCTCTGTGGGAGCCGTGTGTCGCTGTGAGGGTTCCCTGCGGGCTGCAGCGGCCCCCGCTGCCCTGCCGGGCCGGGGTGACTCAGGCAGCGGCGGCGCTGCCGGCCCGGCCCTCCCGGTTCTGCGGCTTTGTGAGTCAGGCTCGCACCCCCCGCTCTGGGCGAGCACCCCGGGCCACCCCCGGAACCCCGCGACGTGCTGCTCCACAGAGCTCTCCTTGCTTTCAAAGCAATCTCCTGCCCGGAGCGCCCCGGGAAAAATCTCCCTTTCAGCATTAACAACCAAGAATTACTTAACAAAGCAGAGCGAGGAAGCGCTTGAACAATATCTTCTAACAATATCTTCTGCTCTGGATCCGGAGTGCATGTGCTGACTAACAGCGGGGATGGGCTGGGGAGGCAGCTGCCTTCCCTGCGAGGGAGGAGAGAGCTCCTCGGTGATGCTCTGGGCAGTGCAGGAAAAGCTGTCATCTTCAACAGCAGCGCCTTGCCTGGCAGGGATCTAACACCCACCACTTCCACAGCTCCTTTCCCCCCTGGCTAAAATGCATGTTTAATATAATGTGCCTGGAACACTAAAGAGGGATTAAACTGCAGCTACAGCTCTCCATTTGGTTAAAAGTACTAAATACCAATGGAAAAAAATTATAGTATGTGTGTAACCTTGAGAAGGAAGACCCCAAATATGTAAGTCCATTTGTAATAAATTCTCGTTCTGTGAAAAGTGAATGAAAATGGGCCTGATGTGCCCTTTCCCAGGATCCACACACTGTCCAGAGAGCAGAATGGTAAAACATCACCAGGATTCACACACGGTCACGGGCTCAGTGGCACCTCAGCCCGTAGAAGTGCAGCCTCCTAGGAAAAGACACAGATGTGGACAGGATGGGAGAGAGTCACTCCAACGCTGATTGAATTTCCTGAAGAAACTTTAGGAGAGTGAAGAGTTTCCTCTTGGGAAGAAAGGGCACAGGACTATCTGTTTCTACTTCTAATAAACAGGTTTCTTTGATTCTTCAGGAAATACAGCAAGTGAAATACTTACACTGTGAAGATTCATGGATGCCTCCAGGTTCTGGGGTCAAAGGCATGCAAATGCTGAGGAGCAAAACCTCCCAACTCTATCAACAGCTGCAAAAAAATATTAATTTTGTTTCAATTATCTTCTGTAAGGGCAGACATGACCAGCCAAGACTAATCCATCTTATCTACCTGCTTATGATCAAAATTTTTTTGTCAGCTGCTATTCAAGTGCCCCACAAGGCTTCAAACACCATACACCCTTCACCTCATGCCTCAATTACATGCATCCTCACCACAAAACAGAGTGACTCAAAGCCTGCCCACACAGATCGTGGCCTAGACAGCTGCTGATCAGGATGTGGAGGATTCAGCCACATCCTGAAAATGGAAGAGGCCACAAAGTAGGACAGACAGGATGGCACTGACAGGCGTGTGAGTCAGAACACAAGGGAGAAATGAAGATACTGTTGACAGCATGATGAGCCTGGAGGCAAGAGGGAGCCTAATTTCTAGACATGTACAGAATGGTGAATCAAGATAAAACCCTTCTGCAGCAGATGCTGTAACACTCTCTCAGGACATATTCCTGAGCACAGAGTCTCACTGGGATGTATTTATACCCCTGTCAGGACCTGTGTGGACAGCTCTTTAAGGCAGGAGAGAAGGCTTCAGAGTATCTTTTGTGATTATTAGTTATGTTAGAACAGACTGGACCTTTGTCTCTCTGTTAACTTTTTGAGTCAACTCCATGGGTCACCAGCCAGAAAACCCAACATGAAATGCAGTCTGGTGTTTTGTTAATAATATACTCTGTGTTTGTTCATGTTCTTTAATCACATGGTTTTTGCTCTGTGGAACATCCTGTCTCTCTGGCCTAAGCCAGTTCAGAAGTAAAGATGCTTTGGACTGAATCCAGACACCACATAGATTTTAGTCTTGCTCAGGAAACCCTATGTCAATTTAAAACCATTCAGCAGAGTTGGTATTACTGTATTTGCCTGAAAAATAAAAGGAACATGTTTGTAAGACATAGATAGTCCTGTGCCCTCCCTCCTCCAAAAGGAAATCCTTCACTTTCCAAAACCAAAATGCTAACATATAAATAAATTTATTAAAATGAACTGCTCATAACAAGTTACTCATCTATTGTTACTGCTATATATCAGCAAATGTAGTAACTGTTTATTTTTCTGTACATTCATACTAAGGTCAGAGCATTAATATTTTATACTAAAGTGGTTTGTCTGGTTTTGTGCAGAAGGTTTTGGGGATTTGGGCAAGTTGAATTAATATCTAAAACTTGTATTGTGTTTCTGCTTTGGAGTATTAGTTAAACCACCAAATATGGCTCCAAATCACTGTTGGGAGCAGAACATATTATACATAAATATAATATGTACCACTAAACTGCTCACAACTCAGTTCCCTGGATAACAGACAGAGCCTTGGGTTCTGCCCTTGCTGCCTCCTGAGCTGTGCAAACTGGACAGTATGTGCAATACTCACTGGAGAATAATCCCAGTGCAGCAAATCCTCCTTCATGTCCCATCTGACTCACGCTTTCACAAGTTGGGTAACAGGTTTTCATTCAGCCACGTTGATTTCCACCATGTCACTCAGAGTTTACAGAACCTGAGTGCTTCACCTTCTGCCCTATTTGCAATGCCCAGTGGATAAACTACTGAAACTGTGTCAGCACACTCAGGGGGACAGGATCCACAGAAGACACAATCAAACCAACAAGCACAACAACAACAAAAAAAAGCCCCTCAAGATTTCCAGATCTCAAAAATACAAATAAATTGTGTAACTCAAAAGCTATACTAACATGGAGTTAAATTTTGTAATAAGAACCAGCAAATAAATACATGGCAGAAATGTCATTTCAAACCAAGTGCAGATATTATTTGCAACAAAGAAATATTGTAACATAAAGGAACCAGGACTGACCATCAGGAGTTTTAAATAAATGGACATGGACATTTTAGTCTGAAGAGACATATTCTGAAACTAAGCAGATAAATTACCCAATAATTATCAAAATCACTGCAAAACAACTTTTCCATTCTAAGAATATTTAGCCATGTTCCCCACAGAGTGATTGACTCCTGCCTTACAGGCAATATTCAAGTTAGCCTTCACTGTGGAACAGGCACAAGTGTGCCCTTACTATTAACTCTCATGTTGGATATTAGCCATAAAATGGCATAGCTACTTATTGTTAGAGATCCACTATTAAATGGGATTTGTGGGTTTAATAATAAAACAGATTAAATCTGCACCTTCAATGAAGTATGAGCATATAATCCTAATAAGAGACTACTTGTCCTACACAAAAATAATCAAATAATTGATTACTGGGTTTCTGAGAAACAATTATTGTTTTTCTGTCTGGGAGACAATATTTCTTACATATATTTTAAAAAGCTAATGCTAATTAACACACACTGCATATCCAGTAAGAATGCTGGTCAAATGCTGGGGCAATAATGAGAAGGGATTTGCTGACTGCAGTGTCACTTTGTTGCCATCAATTTTATATGGAAATAACACAGGGGGTTTTATATATCCCAAAATTCTGCACTTGGGATGAACATGAATCAAATGATTATGTAGCAAACTATATTATTTGGAGCCAAATGAATGTGAATGAATGTCATCCAAAGTGACACAACTGGATGTGACCCTGAAATAAACTCTTGTTATTTCTATGTGTGTGTGTTTACAAACAGAACTCATGAAGCACATTAACCATAAGCTATTTCTAATTTTATCTTCCTTTTTTTTTGCTACACAGAGAGAGGCATGTACTGAGAGTGGGCATCTCTCCTGACCACCTAATTTTGTCCGGTTGATGCTACACTTGTGTCATTTTGATTTTGTAAACTGACTTCTACCTGGCCTGTCCTTGCTGGAAAAGGATGCTCTTTGGACCAGGAGGAAATACTGAATACACACCATGCAGCTTTTATGCTGCCATTTTCACAGAAAACAGAGTTTGCTGGTACATCAGAGAAGCAGCTCTGGGAGTAGCTGAATTATTGGAACCCAAGTTTAAATGGATTTTGCAGCTCCTGCCTGATTTACAGCTCTCTGCTGTCCTCAGCTCATGGCAATCAAACTCTTCTCCACTTCCTGTCACAGCAGAGTCCTGTGTAATTACACACCAGCTACCACACCTGCCCACAAACCAGCTGACTAAAAGTGTGGGGAGACAAACCTGACAAAGTTTGATTCAGAGCATTCTTGCACAACAGCTCCCTGTCTTCCAAAATGTATATGAAAATAGGAATATCTACATTTCGTAATTTGCCAGAAATTCTCATAGATGGAATTGTACTCATCCTCACCAAATACTCAAACACCCATCTAAAAGGCAGTTTTGAGAAACAAGAAACACAAAATTTTGACACTCAAGTATCTTACTTTGTCATTAACTTCATTTTCCCAAGAAATGCTCTTGCCACGGGAATGAAATAGAACTATTACATCTTAATGGTTATTTATTAGGACATACAGAAATGTTAAACAGGTGGTCTGATAACATAGGATTTTTTTTCAAAGGAATATGATTTGCTGAGGAAAAAAATTCACTCCACACAACCTGAGCTCTCACTTCTAGCAAAAAATCTTCTCCTGTTAACAAGAGAAAAAATGAAACTAACATTCCCTTCTTTTCTCCCTTGGTATCCTATAATTTACTTTCATAAAAATTCAGGTAGCATTGATACATATGTACACCTTTGGAGAGGAAAGAAAGAGTATAAAGCCCATCCAAGAACTCAGGGTTTCCCTCAAAGTAACAGTTATGGCTTGGAGTCTGTATCTGGTTTTACATCCAGTGTGATAAATACTGTCCATCCTGAGTCTGTGTGACTGTAGCTGCTGTGAAAAGTTCATTACAGTAAAAACCAACTGAAGAAATAACTGCACAATACTCTTGGCCATAAGGCATTTTTTAGGCTTGCATAAACCTCTTTTAGGGTGTTTAAATTACTGTTCTTTTTTACAACTGTGGGAGACAGAACAAAGAAATGGCTTTGTTCAGAGTTCCACAAAAAGCAGAGCTCCTCAGGGCAGCAGAGAGCAGCTGTTTCTGCAGAGAGGCTGAATACACACACACATGGCTGAATTGCTGAAAATGGGAAAAAGGCAGGAGTAAAAAATTACCCTGAATTTTCTGGGTTTGTACATACCTTCTGTCCTCTCCAGAAGAGGTGCAGGAGAGGACAGGCTCTCTGCCATTTTCTTCCCACCTCTACACAGTTCTGGGACCCAAATCCCCCTCCCTGCAGGAACTCTGCAAGGCTCTCATGCAGGTGAGACCTTTGCCTGCCTCTTGTCTGCCTCAGTGTTCTGGGATTCCAAAAGCTTTCTTTGAAAAGCTACACACACGTCAAACCTCTACAGAGCTGACTTTTTTAAGTAACAAAACTTGTTGGACAGGTGGATCTTGAAAAAGAAAATCATTAGAATTTCAGTCTGGAGAAGACTAATGGGATACTCTGCTGTGATCTGACACCACAGGCACCTAAAGTTTTACACAGTCACTTCTGGAGGCCAGGAGCAAGTGTGAGCTGGATAAAATCCTCAGGAAGAAACCCAGACAGTATTGATAAATTCCAAATGACTGTACAATCACCTCATAGTAAGAAGCACTTGTGACAAATCATCCTCGTTTTTTCAATACCTTTCCTTTAGAAATAGTGAATTAAATAGATTTCTTAAAGGAAAGACTTTTTGTTCATCTCTCTGTATATTCTATCTTAGATGCTGACAGTTTACAAGTAGTTTTTTAATGCTATGGTATATATGTTTCAAAAAAACTGCCTGGAGTCAGTCCTATAAACCTCCTTATTTAGGGAAACAAAACATTATTTAAAAACAAATAAAGAAACAAAAAAAGCTTTAAAACTTCCATACTTGAGATAGAGCTAAACAAACCAATGCCTCTGTTTTGTTTCAAGTCTGAAAACTTTGGGTTAGATGAACTCCAGAAAGACTGAGTGAATTTAAACAGGCCAGAAGAATCATAAATTTTGCTTCTATAGAAAAGAAGAGTGTGTTTTGCTTGCCAACAGGACACCAAGAAACCTTCCCATGAGGGAAGGAGAGGAACAATAGCTTTTAAGCCTCCCCTCTGCACAGTCTTCTATTACATTTGGAGAAGTTAAAATAATCTTTTGGGTGAAAGTCTAAAGCAGAGAACCATTCTTATCTCCCTGAAAGAACCAGAGAAAGAGCAAAACCACCGAAGATGAGTTGCAGTGCGGGTCACACACAGACAATGCCACACTGCACTCAGGTGACCCCGAGCAAGGACAGCCAAGAGCTCCTTCCCCAAGCACTCAAAAGGATCAGATTTTGTCACTATCTCCATGTGAGATTAATCATTTTCTGTATTACAGCCTCTAAGGCAGACTCCAAGCTTGGGAGAAATCATCCCAAGGCACAGTTGAAGGCTGGTATGAACTGTTCAGCCTGGAAGAAGGGAACAGACTCACAAATATGTGAGCTGGATGAACATTAAGCTCAGGTTCATTTATAGCATTTTAGAGCTCATGGGTTTATTCATGCTCAGCTGGGAATGCAGTGTCATGACAGTGCCATGAAATAAGGAAAGCAGTTTGGAAATTATTTCTTTTTGTGCAAGGAATAAATCTCAGCAATTCCATCATGGCATTGTTACATTGGTAAAGAAATCACATCCAACCACTCCCAACAACCCTCATAGCAGGACTTTGAAGACTTCAGTATTGCAAATTGATTTCCTATGCTACAAACAAAATACTTCTGAAAATGCTCTGACCATGGGTGATCCCCAGCAGCCCTGCTGCATCCAGGACACTTTCAGGGACCAAGCCACACACTACTTGTATTTCTGCTTAAACTTGGGTCTTGCCCAAAGAAAGGCCTGGCTTTCTTCCACTGCAGCTCTATTAGCATTGCCAGCAAAGAGAATTTATGCAGAGTAAAGGGACTGGAGTTCCTTCTACAATAGGGCCAATTGTCTGAGGCTGCCACATTCAGTTAAATGTTTACTTTGTTGTTTCACAACTCAACAGGAAAGGAAAGGTCAGACAGGCCCTACTGCAGAACAAAGATTTTGTCATTCATCTATTCACCTCAAGCCAAGATTCCAGTGGGAGACTTCTGCTTTCCAGTTTTTTCCCCTCTTCCTCCAGGAGACAGACACCATGTAGTAAATTAACACTCCAGCAATTCTACCAGTCTGATTTCATGTTCTAAAAGAAACATTAGATGTCAAAGTATTCTGTAAAGGTCATGAAAGAGGAATATTTCCAGGATTTGCTCACCAAGACTGGCTAACAGAGAAAGATTAATCTCCTGAGACTACCCATGAATACCATCCTTTTTGGCACAGCTGAAAATGAGATGGAGCCATAAGTGTGCAGTTTCCTGTGACACAAAATTTCTCTTGCTTGGAGTAGTGAGACCCTATTCAAATTCAGTCTTCCAGAAGCTGCTTTTGTAAAATAAGAACAACTGTTTAACAGGAATGAGACTGTTATTCTTAAATTGCTATGAATGGAAAACCTAAAGTTTCACACTCAGTTAACGAAGCATGAATGCACATGGACAGACACTTGGACATCTATTCCATTAAAAAAAATCTTCCTTAACCTGTGCATATTTCTTTCTCTGTTCAATTAACATAAGAAACAGAGATTAGACAATGAAAACCCATCACAATAGTAAACAAACTATCATTGTGAAGCAAAATATGCATAGCTCAAATAAGCATAATGTAATCCTCAACTAATGGCAAAGATGTACTGAGCCTGTAAAGGAAATGTGGATTCTTTACTCCTGGCATGAATAAGTCTTGCTCTGGTGAAACTTGTACTACATTGTTTGATGGTCTGAGTGGCCAATGGTTGTTGGGACACTGCTTTGGATGGGATGAGTCACACCCCAGCAACACCTGTTCCTTTCCACTGGCTACCCAGGAAACCAAGATAACCAGCTCCAAATCAAAGTCTGTATTTGAACAGGCAAGTCCTCCCTGCTTTGTTTCTTCCTGAGCTAAACATGCTGTTCATAGATTAAACAATAGCCCAGGACCTGAAGAGACTGCTGTGCCTGCAGAGTCTGGGAGATTTCATCTTTCTGAAAGACCATAACCTCAAAGACACAATCTCACACCATTTCCAGCATACACTGGGGAATCCCAACCTAGGAGTGCAGGGAGGGGTTTGGAGATGACAGTGGACAACAAAAATCACAACCACAGCTGACTGAGCAGGTGTGAATTATCCCACCCTTCCACCTTTGGAGCTGCTTACACAAATTAAGCAGTACTTGTTCCATAGCAGGTTAAAAGCATATGAGCCCATTCAAACTGTGCCCCCTTCTGAGATGGCAAGCATGTATCTGATTCCCAGACTCATTAAAGAAGCTGAAAAATACCTCATTGACCTAAGGTGGCAGCAGGATCTGAGTGCAGAAGCACAGATTTCTTTAAAATGGTCAGTCTATAAACAGTCACATATGTCGGTGATGCACAGCAAAGCCCTGGACATGACTCAAAACTCTTCCTCATAAAGGTGATGGGAACATTCCTGGGCCAGATATTCTGGCTGCAAGTACTGTCCTCACCACTGGATAAGAACTTTATCATTCCCAGCAACCCATACCAGTAGAGTCCTGACTTCTCTAGGAGACAGGCAAAGATCAGGTGATTAAAGATCAGACCTGATCAGCCAGACCAGGCTCTTCACTTCAAAGTGGTCAGAAGTCTTCAAATAATCTTCAACTTCATGTATGACTATGGATATATTTTGTCAAGTAAGCAGAATTTTCTCTCACAAGTCAATACTATTACATTAGCAAAGAAAGTAGTTTCCTATAAAAACTATCTTTTATCACACACTATCCTAGTCAAACAGCATTTTAAGCTATATTTGAAGACTGAAACACCACCACTGTAAACTTGCAAATGGGTAGTAGGATCCAGAGTGCTTTAACAATACTAATGCAAGATTACTCCATTCTAATTCCACCAAATCACTTCATGTTACATTTTGAAACTGAGATGTGAAAGGGCTGTTACAGTACTGCATTCATAAATTCATCTTATGCAAAAGAACTACTGACCTCAGGTCACAGAAATAATGCAAGCAGAATTAGAATTTTGCTCATGAGATCATGTACAAAGATATTTCATTTCTCTTCACAATTTCTCAGAAAAGACCATGACACAATAAAAAATGTGTCAGTGGGATTTCTTGTAAATTGGGTATTTGCCATATTACTCAAGAATTCCATGTATCTCAGTCTCTTGGCCAACACAGAGTTTAAACAGGAACACCCACAGTGGTTTTTAGAACATACCAGCATATTTTATTCTAAAAACCACAAGGACAAGCCCTCTGCTTTACAAACTTACATGTACTTGTGTGTTTCATTTGGCTGACTGTAAATGCAGCTTTTCAGAGCTGAATCACTGCAGTTTGATGACACCAAATAAGGGGTAGTGACTCTCATGCAAACAAGTGGGCAAAGCAGAACGTCAGAGACAGAAATGAACTGTGCTCTGTTGGGACACTGCCCCTCATCTTTTGAACTTTCTCACAAGGGAAATTTGAGAGCATAGAGGAGCAGCAGCACAGAACAAACATCAAATATATTTTGCAAAGAGCCTGAAGAAACCTCACCTCTGTAGAGCATGGAGATCTGTTCATCCCACAGTGCAGACCCCATTAAAATGAAGAGGATGGTGGGGACACCACTTGAGCTTTCTGTAAGACTCAGCATGGCAATTTAGGCTGTGATCCAAAACCTGGCTGTCCAACCTCAACTCTTTTGTGCTGAGACTGCTGTTGAGACATAAGAGAGTGTACAAGCCTTACAAGGTAAAATAATGGACAAAGTGTAATAATCAAGATGTGAATAATAGTCCAATGATTAAGGGAAGAAACACTGACATGAAAAGGGAACACAAAGCCAAAAAAAAATCCAACAAGAAAGAGAGAGCAAAGAAATGTCCTGTTTTGTGCCACTTCTGCTCTCTGTGAGATCCCAGTGCTCTTCTCCTTTGACTACCATTCACTAAATTCCTATTAGAGTCAGGGAGAAGCACTGGCATGAAAATGAGTGCCATACATCTTCCTTTACAGCCCCCCACATGATTCACAAACAATTATTTAAAAGTTATAAAATTGTTCATCTGTGGGGGTGAGTCACAGAACTAGCAAGTGACTTATTTTCCAGACCATCTGTGTGGACATCACAGACTTTTGTCAGGATTCCTACAAGACCAAAACTACTTCTTAGACTGATTGCTTTATGACAAACTCTGTTGTCAGCTGATTAAAAAGATACTGTAAGAAGGAGAGAGCTGAGGCTCAGGGTACTGAGGACAAACATACACAGTTTCACCAGCCATATTTACTTTTACACATGCATGGTGGACATATTTCCAACAGCCTATTGCCACACAACTGAATGCAAACAACAGTTAGCTGATGTTGTGACAGCAAATAAACCCCCACACTGTTATGATTACAAGCATAAATACTCAAAATTATTGATGACAAAGATTAATATTATTCACCATTTGGTAACACCTAAGAATGAATACAGCAAAACATTTTAAAGCACCTGTGTTGGTATATACCAATATATGCTGGTGTGTTCTAAAAACCACTGTGGGTGCTGCTGTGTAAATCCTGTGTTAGCCAAGAGATCTGTAAAGGTCTTCTAGACACCTTAGCTTGATTTTAATCTGGGTTGATTTTCCCCCCTTAGAAACTTAACAGAGTACTAATAAAGGCATATCAGTGTTAGATCTTTCTTTGGATACCAAATAGTGCTAATAAAGTAAACATCACCCAAACAGGATATCATTTCTATCCATATGCTGCAGTGCACACTCTAAGCAAGTGAAAAGTAAACTTCATTTTTCCTAGAGCTTTATTCCTGTTCAGTCTTTAATGCCACTTCTTTTTACAAAGTGGCTCGTGATAGCATGTAGGTGGAATCTGGAAATGAAATGCTGTTCCACAATCATGGTTATGCTGAATGCTGAGAAGTTAATTTTATTATTCATGCATTCCCAGAAGAGGCCAGAAGGACATGGGCACATCCACAAAACACATTCTGTACTTGTTTTCATATGGGGATTATTTCCCATCAGCAGGAAGGCAAAGCTTTATTGATCTGTCAGAAATCATCAAGGGGCCATTCACCCCTGTTGTGACGAAATCACACCAAAACTACTTTTCAATGAATTTTCAGATTGCGAAAAGCTGGTTAGGAACCAGAGGTAGAACGTAGTGCTCCAAATTCTGAAGTTGTGGAATCTAGGATCCTACTCCAACACTACTATACAAAATGTGCTTTTACTTATCTTTAGTAACAGCAGTAAACTGTGACCAGATTAAGAAACTCTGGTGTTGAACAGTATAATAGCCAACTCTGGTTACATTTTTGGCATGAATTGCCAGAGAAAGCCTGTTTTAAAAAGCAGCTGCTACAATTACAGCTGTATTGAGAGATTAGGCATGCCTTTGAAATGTACCTTCAAACTCTCAATAGGTGTGCTTGCAACTCAAGGCAAACTGAACCGAAAATAAGCAACGTGAGCTTGAGTACACATTGTGACATAGAAAATACCAACCATCTTGTCAATCAGCTTTCAGACATGAAACAGATTCTAGAAGAGCATTTGTGGTTTGCAGCAAGCAATAGCCCAAAGCTGCCAGTGAATAAGCAGGGAAGAGGAGAGCTGGAGCAGCTGTGACAGGCTGAGCCCTGCACACCACAGTGCGGTGCTAGAGACCAGCACAGGCTGGGGCTGCACTCCTCTGGAGCTCAGCCTGCTCACCACACTGCCCTCACCTCCACCTGAGACAGGCCCCTGCTGGCTCACTCTGCACTGCCCATCCATGGCACCCTTGAGCCAAGAATGACACAAGACTCAACTGCAAGAGGAAAAAAAGAAGCTTCAATACAAAGGATTCTTCAGCTTATATAGACTGGTACAATACATTCTGCATGATTGGCTAGTTAAATAAAAACATTATTCTCACGCACCATCTTTGAGAAAAACAGAAAGACAAAGTGGAAAAACATCCCTGCAGATTGTTTATACTAACAAGTTATCAGATTCTTACAACTCCTTAAAAATTCTCACAAGCCACTGTGAAAACCATTGCTGTTTCTCTCTCCCAGGCTGGCATCTACACCCATCCACAACAAACTGCAGGGATGTACAAGTGGTGCACAAGAACACAAATTCTCTCCACCCTGTGCTTTTCTTTCCCAGCACTCAGGTTCAACAGCTCTGCAAGCTGCCAGCTCCCAGCCATGCCACACCAGCTCTAGGAAAAGGTTGGCACAAGTGTCACAGGGCACTGCCTGTTTGATCAAACCACAGCCTTGGACTAAAGCTTTCAGGCTCTGTGAAAAATGCCAATCACTGTTGTTAAAATTTTAAGAGTTTAGTAGTAATAAAATGGTTATAAAAATAGTAATATAATTAGAGCAATAAAAATTTGGACAATTTAGATTAGGACAATATGAGACAATAAAAACAAAGATTTAGGGACAGTCCAGGTATCTCTTTGTGGGCAAAACAAGCCTGAAAAGGGATCCAGATTAACAGAGGATTAACTCTTAAAAGCAACAGCCTGTTACATATTCACACACCTCATACATGAAATGCTTTCTCTCTGAAAGGTTCAGGTGTCCTGGTGTGAGTACCTCATTCCCTTCTTTAAAAAAATATGCCACGCACATAGTTTCTATTTTAACTACAAAAGTTACATTTTAACTACAAAACTATATTTAACACATCACTTAAGAAAATTAACACAGCATAACTTTCTAACATAACACCTATAATATTCATTTTAAAATTTGCAAAAAGCCAATCATAAAATATATATTTTTCACAGCTCTGTCCAACAATACTGTTTATCAGCTTGCTCTTTACAATGAAACTCCCTGCTCCCAAAAAGAAGCCAGGAGTTTCACTGAGGTAGCAAAACACAGAAATATAGAAGGTGATTCTCAACTACCTATGCAAAGTTCAAAGTCATTTCTTGCTAACCTTGCCTCTTTAAGAACTTTCTAAACATCATTTGGCACTGTATTTTAAGTTGACCACAGGAAGCACAAAACGAGAAAGTCCAGGAGCAGCCTTGTCTTCCCCTCAGGCACTTCCTGTACTAGTGACAAAAGCATAATGCAAAATTGCTAAGAAAGTGCCTCATGTTTAGGTTACACTTTGCCTTCCTTTTAGGCAGGAAATATTTGTTCATTGAAAATCACAGCCTTGTGAAACAACAGTGCCCACCTCTGCATCACTGTGTCTGGTTAGACTCTGAGTTTTTGGGAACATGTCTCTGATTAAATAAGTTAAGGAGAAAACTCAGACCCAAACCAAATCTTTGGTTTTCCTCCCACTCTTCAAGCACACTGGGTGCTTAACAATGATTATTTTTTTTTTGAGGAAATCAAATTACCTATACTCCACTCCACTAACCTTGTAATCTCTTTGCTAAAGGAAGAAAAAGCTCAAAGGTCCCTTTAAGGAGAAAGAGATAATTATAAGCAGACACAACAAACAATTGAAAAGGCCACAAATTGTTCCCTGATACTCACACTTATGCAATGTGCCCTATCAAGTTAACAGTGAATTCCCTTTTCCTGCTCAGACAGCTAGGCAATAAAGGCAAGAATATGCAAAAGACAAAACATTCACAAAACCTTTTCCACAAGTATTAACCTCTTCTTTTCCTTCCCATGCTGGCTACAAGACAGTTTTATTTTCAACTCTGTTTAAGTAGAATCTGTAATACTCAAAGTCTCAATGCACATTTGCTCCAGCCATGACTTGAGAAGGAAGAGTTTACTGAGAAGTAAGAGTTTGGTGTGTGTTAAAAATTCATTTTTCACCTCTGCTTCATTTCCATAGAGAGAAGAGCAGCATGCACACAGCAGGCAGACAGAGCATGCTTTGTTTTAGGTACCTGACCTGGATGACTGGAGAAGCAGGATCTTGAAATATCTGCTCCTTAATCTGGACACAGCATCTGATCTGTGCTGCACATCCAACAGGGATGCTCCTCTGCACTCACTGAAATCTCCACATCCTAAGTCATCAGCACACTTCTCTACTGCTCCCCTTAGCTCCTGACAATCTTGAATGAGAGAAAACTAGGCAGCAAAGATAACAAAGATTATGTCCTTAACTATGAGGTTTATTGCATTTGTATTCACACAACTGACAAAGAAAGAGGAGAGGAATAAGAAAAATCAACACTTGACTCAGTGTTTGCCACAGGTTTTAGTGAAAACTTCAGGATGTTCTCAAGCTCATTGGAAGAGCAGGACACAGGTTTTCACTTTAGGTGAACACAGAGTCTTTACAGTCTCCCATTTCATTATAGTTGTTACCACAAAGGCAGGACCAGTGTCCATGCTTCTAATGTTCAACACTGTCCACAGAGCCTTCAATACTCCTTCCTCCAAAAGTCCCAATCATTTCACTCAGCTCTTGCAACTGGGAGGGCTTTCCTGTCTAAAAGGAAACACTGGCTATGTTCAAATCCTTCAGCAATAAGTAAGTGACTCTTCTGTGTTGCTACAGAGGGTATTTTTTAAAAGACCTGGGTAGGTATTGGGCAAACTGCAGCAGGAGAATCTTGCTTGTGCCAAGAGATTTCAGAGTGCAAAATACAGGTCAATGTACAGGAACCAGACTTGGGCTCCAGCTGTAACAGCATTTCTCTCCACACTGAGAGACAGATGCTGTGCCTGATAAAAGCAAAAATCCTGCAGGGAAAGTGGCTTTCTAAATCACCTTCTGAGACACAAATCAAGGAGTTCCGGGACTTTGAGTACTGCAGCTAATGGGCACACAACAAAAGGCATGAACAGGTCCTGGGGCAAGTACAGATAAACCCTTTTAAATGCCCCCAGTCTTTCAGCTCCTTAACAGCATCCTGGTAATATCAATTCAAACCACATCAGTTCCTCTAATAATCCACATTAAAACAGTTCTAATGCCTCATTCCTACTGAAGGAATTTTGCCTGATTTTTCACTGACAGGTGACCCACAGACATACCCCAGACTGTCAGTCTTCTCTCTACATTGTCATCAAGGCCTGACTCCACGGATGTTATTCCTCCATGTGATAAACCCACCATGCTCAATCTGCAAACCCTTCCAGATTGAAACTTCCTGCTGCAGATGCTGAGAGCATCCATAACCTCATGATCAGACAAAACCAAAAGTAACACGAGAAGGTGTGCCCATAGGAGTGTGTCAAGGACACCTGAATATTGGATTTGGGTTGCCTCCAGATGGAGGAAGGAATGATAAATCTGACTCCATGTTCTCAGAAGGCTAATTTATTATTTTATGACACTATATTATATGAAAGAATGGTGTACTAAACTATACTAAAGAATACAGAAAGGATACAGACAGAAGACTAAAAAGATAATAATGAAAACTTGTGACTCTTTCCAGAGTCCCAACACAGCTTGGCACTCACTGGCCATTGAGTCAAAACAACTCACAGCAGAATCCAATGAATCACCTGTGGGTAAAAAAATCTTTTAAACATTCTTTTAAAGTCTTACTGAAAATCTGTAAATCTTCAGTTTCATCATTCTGAGTTTTTATATGGTAGGTAAATAAAATATACAAGAAGGTGAATATATCTATCATTTATTTGGAGGAATACAACAGGGTATCATTCTCCTACTTTCTCAGGCATGCCTTCCAACATGAGAATCCTATCTCTTAGCAAAGATATATCCAGGTAATTGTCTCCCTGATGGTGCAAGTGTTCCTTAATACTACAGGCAACATTCTGTTCCTGATGCTGCTGATTGACAGACCCACAAAAGGCTAGAGGAAAACAAGACATTAAAACTGCTGTTAACTGTCTTTGTTGGACAATGTTATGCTTATTTTGCTCTCAAAAAATTGAGATTATTAGGCACAAATGTGCCTCAGACTGTGTGTATTACACCTAAAGACTAATTCTTCTAGGTTGGTTTTTTCCATTTCCATACAGCCAACAGCATTCTGCTTTACAGGTAAGAAGTACTGCTTCCTGTACACAAAGCCTTGTAAAATGGTATTTCAGGAAATAATGGATTTTTTTAACCTACAAAATAAATACCACACCCCAAACACACCCCCTGACTTGTTTTCTTGTTTGAGACTCATTGACTGCCTGCAGGTACTGCTGTCCTCATTCTGCCTCTGGGAAAGGTGATAAATCTTATCAAGAAGTAATTAGGACAGAGAGCAAACTCTACAGTCAGCTGAGCCAAGGCAGATATATTCTGTTAGAGTTCCTTCTCCAACACTTCCCTCTCACCACTGCCTACTTACCAGCTAAACTGACCAAATGACTCAGTCATTGCAACAAAATGATGTAATGCATAAAAACTTTGAACTAGTAACCTCCAATATTCTTTGAATGCTCTGGAATAACCTCTGCATTAGTCAGGGAGCAGCAGGTACAGTTTGCTGCTGCCTTGGTGAGTCATGAACAAAAAAAACTTGGCATCTCCCACAGGTTTGTGTTACCCTCCTCCTCATGTTCTTCCATGACAAGCCAATGTTTCCCAAACTGGGCACGTAACAGGAGCACATCTGTGATGCTGCATCCCTGCTGATCCTGCCTCTGACTCATTCATGTGTGCCCCAATCAGCCAGAGCTCCTGCTCTGGCTCCTCTGTGTTTACATCCACCTAGCCAATAAAAAGGTGCATTCTGCTTTGGATGTTTATCCAGCTAACCTTCACCTGAAGACAATCTGAGTGGTTAAGCAGCCTTATGCTTCCTGTAGCTGTTTTGTGTCTGCAGAGTTCCAATTTCTCATGAAATCCACTGAAATACAAACAGCACTTTGTGATGTAGTTTTCACTAGCTTAGACAGCCCTCCTGTAAAGAGGCAAAATTTAAAACCTACCACCCTGAGAGATGTTCTGAAAGTTGCTCCTTCAGGCAGTAGGCACTGTAGATTAGCACCAGACTTACTCAAAATATTTGGATATTTGTCAACACCAAATTGTCTCTTACAGATCTTTCCTTGCAGAAATTGCCAAAAGAACATTTGAAAACTTTTGACTTACTTAATACAAGTACTAAATGTAGTCTAAAGACATCTGGCAGTGCCTAGGAAGGTGAGGCATAATTAGTATCAAGAAAGGTAAGGTAGGATGGCCCATTGTATTTAACTGCAGACTGAAATGGATTCAGTCAGCATTTAGTTGAATGTATCACTGGTAAGGACTGAAAAGATGAAGACAGTTTGGTTTAGCATTTGTTGTCTGGTTTTTCTTTACTAAAGCCAGAACTGGTCCAAGAGTTGAGCATAAGAGAGTTAGGGTCTTTCAAACAAAAAATGCCAGATGTTTTCCTCTTGCTAATGCAGCACTCTTGGAGCTGTTTTTTGTCTCAGTGACTGCTCAATGGACAGGCATAAAGGTTTATTGCTCTTGAAACGTCAGTTTCATAAAACTTTATCTTCTGACACAAACACGGAAGCAAAGGTTTGACATCCTTCCTGCTTTTCTGATGCTGTATAAGTCTGCATTGAGACAAAATGATCATTGAGACAAAAAAAAAAAAAAAAAAAAAAAAAAAAAAAAAAAAAAAAAAAGACTGAAGCTTCAGCAATGCCACAACAGTCCCAACAGGCAAGTTTATGTGAGGTAATATTGTGCAAAAAGCTCTTAGGTAGAAAGAACTCCCAAGAACACTCTTCTTTTCTTCTCTAAACAAAAATCAAGAGATTTTAAACTTCTAATTACTAGAAATTTAACTCAAAATTGCAAACAGCTTTCATAAAAGATCCCTGGCAGAAAACATCTTAGTATTTGCTGAATTCTAACATAAAAATACATTTACTTATTTTAAAGCTAAATACTTGGAAGCTGACAAGACCAGGATTCAGGGCAAGTTGTGCTGTTTTACTCACCAGCTCCAGTAAGCCCAGAGTGTTACCTTCTCTACAACACAGGCCCAGATTTCTTAAATCTGAGGTGGAATTAAAAGAAATTAGCATGTTCAATTAAGAAAAAGAACCTGCTGCCATCTATACAGTTGGGAATTTGTGTGCCTTTGCACAGCAGAGCTGGGTCAATGCTTCTCTAACTTCTACAATTTATACAGTTTTATCAGAGTGGTCAATGAGCTTAAAGGAAGAAAGAACAAATATTAAAGAGTAAAAATGTCAGTTTCTTCCAGTGCTGAATGAAGCAGCCTCACTGAGTGCATGTGCCCTTTGTAGGCAGCAGTGACATCTTGGCTGACACATGCATGGTTCCCAACATCCTCTGAGTCACGAGTGGAGCTCCAGCTCCTGCACATCCCCAGGATCCGGTTTGCAACAGGGCTGTGGGAGAGACTAACAAGGGAGAAAGGCAAAGAGCTGAGCAATGAATTTCCTCTGATCCATACACACTGGGCTGTTTGCATCACCTCCTGCACAGACAGGAAAAATCCAGGCTCTCCATCACTGAGCATCTCCAGTTTTTGCCTTGTATTAGCCAATTTCTCTTTCTCAACAGAAGCTTTGGGGACTTCCATTTCCTTACCCTTAACTATTCAGGTATCCTGACAGTGTTTCAACTTCATAAAAATCAGCTCAGCATCTTTGCACTACTGGTCCTTTATGGGCATGACCTCATTTTAGAAAGCATTGGAGAAGGCAAATATTAGAAGTTCACCTTGCCATGCCAATTTTCAACAAAACAGATGCTCATTAACCCACACTAACTGTTCCTTACTGAACTTCTCTATTCCCTTGGTCTCTGCTCAGCAAACAGCAGAAATGGTTTGCTGCCAGAACCACTAGTGGCTCAGTAAGCATTCCAGCTTTCCCACTCAGCATTCCAAGCAGAGGAATCAGCCACAGAGGGTTTTTTCCTTTCCTCTAAATAACACACTCATATGAAAGTTTGCACATGGCAAGCTCTGCACATATTTTGGGAGGATAGGAAACATCTGGCAAGCAGAGGCTGGAGCTGATGGAAATCGCTCTAATTGGTTCCACAGAGGACAAACTACAAAAGAGGCCACGAGGTGAGGACATTCCTGAAGTTAACACATTCATCACAGCAAGGGAAAGCTGCAAAGTAAACTTGAACTGCCTGCTGTGACAACTCCAGAAGCTTTTTGCTGAGCCCAATGCAAATAACTGCTCTACCTTCCTAACAATGAATTATGGCAGTAAGAGCCTAAGAACAGAAAGAAGGAGTCTCTCCATTGCTAGTAGCAATATAGGAGTAGATATTCTGGACCAAAAAAACCTAAATTATCTATCTTATTCTGTGTTTTGCCTAAGGGAGGTCGATCCCAACACCAACTTCTTTTAAAAAAGGTAGATTAAAAAAAAAAAACCCCTACAGATAATAGCTTTCCTTAGAGAGAGCTAACCTGGTTATCAAATTTCTTTTGTGAAATTCCCCATCACTTTCAGCCAACAAGGCCAACATTCACTGCACCCTCAGTGATCCCCCTGGCTCCAGTGCCTCCCTCTGATGTGAAAAATCACCACCACTGCTTACACCAGAGCCTCTTAAAGATCCACCCCCACTTCATAACCTTGGCCAATATCTGAGCCAGTAGTTTTATAACTGGGAAAAATTAATCCTTCAGCAAGGGGAATAAACAGGTGACCACAGGAAGGGACTGCTGGTGAAAAGGATCAATCAAAAGTGGAGATTTCTATCCTAAAGAAATTCTCTCATGTGGGGTTTAGAGAAGAACCTCTCCCAACTGCAGGCAAGATACAAGTGGGATATTTGGCTCAACCAAGCTGCCTCCTGTCCTCAAGGGCTTACCTGCTCTGAAGGAAATTTCAAGAAATTAGAGTTAGATACCCAGTACTGCAAGAGCCTAGCCAAATAAAAGTAAGAATTGCTAGGCACAGGTGGTGTTTCTGAGACTGGAGAAATCCTTTGGAAAGGACTGTGGGCAGACTCCTATCAATACTAAGTTGTGTCCCCTCTGACACAACTCCCAGGATTTAGTGGGGGTCCTCAGAAGGCTGGCAATGCCCTGGACCCCATCTGAGCCAAGCTTGCAGCAGCCCTGAAGAATCCACATGGCACCATCTTTCTCACTCAGGTAAACACAGCTGAAGTACAACTGCATTTTCCCAGTTTCCATAGAAAAGCAGCACTGAAAGTGACACTTTGGCTCAGCTTTTCTCTCATTTCTGTTCTGTAGTCTAGTTTCTTCAGACACAGCAGCCAGATCTAACATACTTAAGAGGAGTAGCCTCTTCTGAATCCTATCCAACCTGAAATACTGGATTTGTTGGCCAGAGGCCCAGGTGAGGCTGTAACTGTGACACTACATGCAATACCTTCACTTAACCTTTTCCCTCCCAAATTGCCAGCATGTATTTCAGCTATTTTGACAATCCTAGCAACAAAGCTCACTTCATATACAGCTTTTTATTTCACTTTCCATTTGAGCATGCCTAATGCAGAGCTCTGCAGCCACTGCCTCAGTGCAGTCCCTTCCAAGCTGTGAGTCAGAGGCTGTCTTGCAGGGCTCAGCCTCCCCAGAGGCCCCAGGGCCAGAGGCTGCAGTGCCAGGAGGCTCCGGGCTGTGCTGGGGAGGGGCTCAGCAGCACCCTCACCTTTGGCCAGCTGCTCGCCCTGTCCCACCCTTCCTGAGTCAGCCTCAAGGAGCAGCCAAGGGAACAACGTCCTTTTCTTACTGTTTGTCCAAATAGGAGCCTGTAGGACTAGGCACAAAGAGGTTTATTTTCAGAGAATCCTGCAATGTCATTGCAAGGTGTTTATAAACATTTCTTCGGCCATGCCACAGCTAGCTGAAAAAAATCTGAAAAAAATCCAAAAAAGCTAAACTAAATCAAATAAATTTCCAGGACACATCAGCAGTTGTGAGACCCATTGTTTTAAACACAGCAGCTATTGGGGAGTTTCTCTCTTTAGCTTCTTCTTGGGGAAAACATTTTCTTCCATATTCAGGAAGAAATTTTACGAAGGTTTCATTTGCCATAAAAAACCCTCACAGTAATACAAGTAATTCCTCATGCTAGCATTTGTAGAAGGTGACTTTTCTGAAGTTAATGATTGTGTTGGTTTGAAATATCATGAAAGCAAACAATGCACATGTATTCTGGGTAGGGTCACATCTGGAGAAAAACAGAATTTGGGCAAGCTGGACAAAGGTGCTCCTAAAGCTTTCTCTTTTCTTGTGCTTAGTGCACACTGGATTGTAAGACAATTTACAGTGGGAGAGACCTTAGGAGGTCTCTGCTCCAAAATCCTCCTCCAGGCAGGATCCCCAGCCATTAGGTCAGGCCAAGTTGCTCAGGGCTTGATTCAGTCTGATCTTGAAACCCTCCATGGGCACCACCCCTCTGAGCTACCTGTCCCACTGCTTCTCTGTGAGAAAGTCCCCCCTTACACATACCCACACAAATGTGTCTCTTCAAGAACAGAAATTCTTCTGGCAATTTCCTCCCTTAGTTTCCTAGCTGTCATATAAACATACATCCAGCTCTCATCTCACTCCTCCTTGCCCCCTCATTCCTTTTGCTCACCCTTGACTTCTCACTTTCACCACAGCATCCCCCACACCTTCGTTTTGCTTAGAAATGGGATTTCTTGCTCTTGTCCTCTCATCAGTTTGCTCATTAAATCTTCTCAGCAATAAGAATGCAGGTGCATGCAAAGAAAGATCCCATGCCACCTTTTCTAATTGAGTTCCTCAGTGCAAGATGAAGGATGGCCAGAACCTTTCCACTCTGCAGGTAACTCCATCTACTGGAATCTCTCCTTCCTCATTCCAAAGGATTTCCCATGGTGTCACAAAAATCCCTCATGAGCAGACATGAAGAATAATAATTGCCTTTCCTTGAGCTCCTGCCTGAGCTCCAGCCACAATTTCCACTGTGAGACAAAACTATCCCAGCTCCTGGGCCATGTGCTAACTTCTGCAGGACTTCAGGCAGATGTGATCCAGCTGTGTAAACCATCCCTGAAGGAATTCCAGGTGAATAGTAAGCATGAGGAAAATCCTGACAGATTGCTTCCCCACCCAAGGGGAAAAGGATTTCAACAGCAACAAAAAAGATTACAGACTGGGATATCCCAGCTACCTTAAATCTGACTTGAGCAGTCAAGTCTTACTTTGGGTGACTCAGGGTTACTCAGCTATCAGGACAAATTATCAAATCAACCCTTTCACTCTGACACCAAGAAATAATGATGCTCGTGACACTTCTTCCTGCTCACTTGCTTGCCAAACAACCTTGTTGATACCATATTTTATATAACTTTTAAGGCATAGAATACTCATAAGCATCTCTATTTTGTAGCAGAGGAAGGACTCTGTCTCTTTGAGCAGAGTGAAAAAAATCATGAACTGACCATAACCCCATTCATTCCCTGCCTCCTTGCACCACTGGGGTGGTGGTACAACTGAGAAGGAGAGAGGAGTGGCAGGAAGGTGTTTTTATGGTTTTATTTTACTTCTCATTATCCTGCTCTTCATTTTGTTGGTAATAAATCAATATCTCTAATTCCTGCCTGTTTTGCCTGGAACTGTACTTAGTGAATGATGTGTCCTGGTCCTTATCTCAACTCAACATGAATCCTTCCTTACCTCTTCTCTCTGCTGTCCAGGTGTGGAGAGCAGTGGTAGGGAGGCTTTGGTGGGTGCCTGGCCTCAGCCAGGACCAATCCCCCACACTCAGGTGTCACACAGCAGTTACTCAGCAAACAACAGGTAAGGAAGGCACTATCCTGGCACAACAGCCAATACTTTTCTTCTCAAGCACACTACAGTGGGGTTCCTTAGTCAAAATCCTGTTTATCCCTCCCTGGCAATGTGTTCAATACTCCACTGTAAATTTTATTTGACACCAAGCATGACTTGTTTTATATAACACCTAACACATTACTCAACTCCATCCCTACATTCTGCTTCCAACAGAAGCCATCAGTAAACATGAATGAAAAACATGTGGAAGAAAAAAATGGGGCAGAGGAACCTTCCATTTCTGTCCATTGTCTGTTAGGGATCAGCTCCAGGGACCTGTCACACATGATAAGCTGATGGCTGGCTTCCTGCTCCAAGCCTTCCTCCTCATCCTCCTCTCTTGGACACCAAGACATGCTGGAGCAGCCCCTCAGCCACCATGAGCTCACCCAGCCCCAAAGGGGCACCTTTGCTGCTGACTCCACTGAAACACACACTGCTTAAACCAGACTGTTTGTTTTAGAGTAGCCCATAGGCAACTGATTCTACAAACTGAACCAAGAATCACCTTAAATCATGAAGCATATCCTCCACTAACTCCTAGAAAAATGCCCAGAAAGAAAACTAAAAAGCCTGAAAACTGACTTGCTGACAGCAGAAGGAGCAGCATCCTAACCCACTGTACCCAGAATAATGAGATGGCTGCTCCCACTGACACAAGCAGACTTTTACACTTGAAGGAGTTGAACTAAAAAAGTCAACAAATTAACTTTCTTTCCTCCCAGCCAGTAACACAGTGATCACAAACAAGCAGTGGCTGTTGCCATTTCTCAGAGAAATTTCTGCAGGAGCAAAATTGTGTAAGTACATCAAAACCATCAATGTACATAAACTCAATGGAAATGTAATATTTTTAAGTTAATATATTGACTACCTGGACTTCTCTACAGTGCAGGGAAGGTAACCCCTATGGCCTCTGCTTGCTTTAGGAAGCAGAGGAGCTTTGGTGCAGGTAATGTAAACTACTCCATGGAAAAGCAGTGTGAGCCAGGCCTGTGCAATGCTGAATGAAGAACTGGCAGTTCAGTGAGTCAACCCAACAGCCCTCCACAACCAGGGTTCAAACTGGGGCAGCTGCCAAAAAAGTAGGAGGACACAGTGGCTCTGATCTCTGCACAAGGACAATGCAGAGAGAAAGGTAACTACAGTGACCAAAGGAACAGGAGTTCATGAGGGGAGCTCAGATTTCCATCAGGAACAGAGAAAAGTACAGGAGATTTGGAGGGATTACAAGTTAACAAAACTCACAAAGGCAATGAACAAGTTGAATATGCAGCTCTCACCGTGTGTAATTTGCCAAAGCCAAGAACTGTAGGAGCAGGGTTCCTGCAGAAACTAGCAGCCAACTGGGTTAGAGCAGATAAAACTTTGTACACTATGAGCAAGAAAGTCACAGATCCTGCTGCCAACAGAAGCTGTGGAGGTGACTGCACTCAGCAGGTTCAAAATGGGACCAAAACCATGGAAAAACTGATCTGTACCCAGCAAATACAGGACCAGACAGGGCCCCTGGGAGAGTGCAGGAGGACTGGAGCACAAAAGCTTCCAGGTTTGTAAGCTTTGCTCAAAGCAGCCTTTGCTACAGCTCCCACAGGAGTTCAGTCACTGGCCTAGATGGGCTGTGGGTCTGACCCATTAGGGCATTTCTCATGTTACATTTACTCCCCTACACAAATCTCTTGGCTTTTATTGGATCCAAAGCCAAGCAGAAGACTGAAATTCAGAACTTCAATTAGTGCTCTGTTTTGGTATTCACACACACCCAGAAGATCCTGAATGGATGTTACTTTCATTACACATATTTCTGGATTATCTTTTTTTTCCATTGAAATGTGGGCTGTCTTTTGGGAGTCAGCCAGCTGCCTTGAGGAGACAATGCTGCTGAGCTGCTGTCAGCTGCTGCACTGGAACACAATACCATCTGACAGACAAGAAAAACAATTCTTAACTTACTTACCATGAACGTGCCAGAGGTTAGTACCAGTGTTAGTTGTGTGTTGGACAAGAAAGTGCTCTCTTATACAGCAATCAGCTTGGGAAAAGCTAAAAAAAAAAAAATATAATTGCACTACTGTGCAGCCATCCTTCTGCATGTGAGCATTTCTATATGGGAAGCTTAATTTCAAAGTTATAAAAAGAGTATTTAAGAGAAATCAACCCATCAGCAAAAAATCTGTCTAAGTAAAGCTCAAAATTCTCCATTAATACACAGACAGCATCTTTCCCTGCTAGAGAGCAGAAATATAAAGTAACTTGGAGAATAGACTTGTATTACCAGAAATCATTTAATAGCAAAAACTTCATGAAGGCTTTACTTTGAAGCTATTGCTTCTCACAAGACCAGAAAACCTGGGAGATCACCCCAGAATTAGAAAGTGCCTGCGTGACACGGCTGAGATTGAGCTACATACCTTTCCTTCCTCAAAAGACTATTTTGATAGCAGACTTTGTTCAGCTTATTTACAGGTTTGCAGGTCACTTTTTAACTTGTCCAAGCATATGCCAGGCATGTGTGCAGTAGCCAGATAACTTATAATTTAAGTAATTTCTGAAAACAACATGCAGAAACAAACATTTAATACAGATGATTATCACTTATACTTTGATTTTGGCTTCATACTGCTATCTTTGCATCACTGTATTTAATTACACTCCACATTTCCTTCATGAGTCATCGTTGCATAACAAACCTGATAGCCACTTTATGGGTGTGTTGCAGGTTTGCACAATTAACTGAGTCTATTGGACTGGAAATGACGATTTGTATTAACTGAAAAGATCATGTGGCTGCACAGTTTGTGGGTGTTGGTTTATTAGAATGGAAAGTGCCAATTAGAGAAGGAGAAAACAAAGACAAACTAATGATGTTTTAAAGAGAAGTACCTACGACTTCCTGGAAATGCTCAAGTTTATCTGGGATAGGATTCCCAGGTGCTATATTACAAATAAAATTATTCTTCCTCTGTTCATAAGCACGTAGGAATCACAAAGGAGGAAGCACAGACAATGGAGGGAGAACAAACCACAGAAAAACCCAGGAACAGGACAGGAGTTTCCATGCCAAGGCCAGCACCGCTGTCACTCCCACCTTGCAGCCCCTGCCCATAAAATCTGCTCAATTTGATCACACAAGATGCTGCTCTGCCCTGAACCCATGAAGAAATCCAGCAGATCACAGGAGAAGAGGATTCCATCAACAAATCCCAGCTCCCCAACCTGCAGTGAGCCCACAGAGGATGGAAGGGAGTGCAGGCTCAAGAGAACAGAAATTTCTACACTTGTGGATGCAGGGCTTTGGCCATGCAGACCCTGCAGCACTGCTCTCCCTGCACAGCTATTTCCAGCCATGCAACAGGAATATTTTTCTCCTCTCTATATTTTAAGCTCAACAACAAATTCAGTTCAATCATACTTTATTCTTCATACCTACTTTCAACATCTCAATCTCATTACCACAAACTCTTACTAAAAATATAAACACCACATGCCTCCAAACTGACTAAAGATGATATATTCAACTAAGGTATTCACACCATTTTGATTAACAATTAAAAGGCTATAAAACAGCACAAACACCATATAATTTAAGTAGTTAGAGATGTGCTAAAAGCTCAAGTTATTTAGTGGCTCAAAATTCCCATTAATTATTTTGCAATGTACTTATACCCAAGAAATTTCATAAATTAATTATACCTCATAAATTTATTAAATTTTAACACAGAAGTGACTTCAGTATTTGGGAAAAAAAATCCCACAATTGATATAGTTCAATGTGGTAATTAAAGGAGGAAAAAGTATTTTTAGGTGGAGTTTTTGGGAGGGGCTGAGGGTAGGCGTGGAGAAACATACAGAATCAGATTGTTCACTTTATTTGTATTTTTATAATTGAGAGACAACATTTTAAATACTTCTAAATAAATATTTAAAATAGCTATCATCTATTTAATTCTCAGAACCAAAATTCAGATATGTTGATCAACCTATTTCCCCAGCAAAATCATCAGGTTCTGTAGAGATTCACTTCTCAGAAAATTTCTGTTTTATTAGTAGGCACAAATCCACTCAGGTGAGTAGAGCATTAAGCTCTGGAATTAAAGATGCCAGTCATAAATATACATTAAAACACATGTCAGATTTTGACATGCCAAAAAAAGCCCAGAAGCAAGTTCACCAGCACTGTCTCAGTTTGTTGGGGGTGTCTGTGGTACAGGATGAGCAGTGCAAATACAAACACACATCTCAAAATACAAATGCTTGGCAGACAGTTGTGTCCCCTTCCACATGCCCCACATAGGCAGAATCTTAAATATGAGTAAAATTAACTTTCTACTACTTGGGAATCAAGTTACCAAACTATTAATTTCTACAATGATACACTTAGAACTGTTTCCAAATAGTGCTTCTATATATATACAGCTTTGCCACTGAAATTACTGGTTCAGAATGAGAACCAGATGAGCTCTACTCCCACTGTCCTTCCTGCTCAGTCTGCTCTTCCCTCCCTGACTCACCAAAGCACTCACTATTCCACCTCCAAATCTTGCAAAATCTGTGCAATCTCCTTACCCTGCTGTCAGAGATCTCAAAAATACCCTTGTGATACACAAGGCATCTCAAGCTTCCCTAGGTGATGTTTATTTTAACAGGCTGCTATATTCTAAAAGGCTCTCACTTTTGCCTACTCTTTCTTCTGTAGAATCACAAGGATGGATATTGATTATATTTTTGGGGAATCCATTCAGTGCAGCTACAGCTGAGGTAGAGTTCTGGGTGGCCCAGAGCACCAAAAAGAGGTTTTGAACTGCTGACCCTTAGCACAACACAGGGCCTGGGGACTGTGGCCCAGCCAGGGGAGGGACACACAGACAGCAGCACAACCCCTGGACTTTTGCATGCTCAGACTGCAAGGATATAAAAGCCCCTTTGTTTGGTGTCCCTTCTCTCAGAGGCACCATCTCAAGCTGTTATTTTGTTATTTAGTTATTTTGCCAAGATTAAATGATTTCATGGATCAGGATGTCTGACTCTGTGATGGGAAACGTGGTGTGGCTGTGGCCATGTGGGTGTGCAGCTGCACAGGGGCCTCAGTCCCTGCTCAGGTGTGACTGCCAGACAGGGACATTTCCTTAACATACCCTATAAAGAAACTATTTTATCCAAAGAATGGGCTATAACATTTTATCTTTAATAGCTAAAAATGATAAAACAAGGCACAGAAAAACAAAGAGCTGACTGCTGCCATTACTGCCAGTCTCAGTGAAGCTTACTGTCTAATTACAACTGTGAAAGACTGATGACTTCTAGGCTTGCCAATACAAATACACAACAGTTACAGAATCTAGCAATATTTAGGAATTTTTCAAGAGTTCCTGTTTGGTCCTGAAAACAAGACTCTAGTTGTTTTGAAGGACAACCTCTACCTGCAAAATACTGTGTGAATGCATCCAAGAGTTGTCAGGCTTTGCCACACAGACAATGTCTGCCTATGCACTGAGTGCAGTGAGATGACCATGACAAAAAAAACCACACTGAAAAAGAAATAGTGTAGTAGACAAAGGTAACAGAATACAATATGTTCTTGTGAAGGCTGAAAAGGAACTTCAGTGGTGCTGCAGACCCTAACACTGCACATAGATGGATTCCTGGAACTTCCCCCAAACTGTCATTATACACAACACTACAGTTGTGTGAAATACCGTGCCTAAAGGGCACAAAAACACAACTGAGCCGTCAGCTGACAACAACTCCTCTGGCTCTGCAAGGAGATGGGATGCACCAGAGCAGCTAAACTGGGATTTGAGTCAGCTCCTCTGTTGATATGCCCGGTGTACTGTTCCAGGGGAACATCTCTGGACACTGCCCTAAAAGCACACGGTGCCCTAAAAGCACACGGTGCCCTAAAAGCACACAGTGCCCTAAAAGCACACGGTGCCCTAAAAGCACACAATCTTAGTGGATTAAGTGAGCTCTGGGTATTTCACCAGACTGAAGCTCAGCTTTCTGATGACCAGTTTACATGCAGGGTTTACATGCCCGAGAGCAGAATGAACTCAGTTTGGGAGGACTGTGTAACAGTGTCTCTACAGCAAGAGGAAGGAGGCAACACTTCTTGTGAGTTGTTCAAGTATTACAGAATGGATGGCAAAAAACAGATGTGGCTGTGGCCATTTCTGGGAAACACAAGTGTGAACAACCAGCTATTTTTAATTTATCGAGTTCCATTCCAGTCTAAGCTGCTACAGACTGTGTCAATATTTGTGTCCTTTTTTGATCTCTTCCCTCACTCAGCTTATGCTTATGTGCTGAAAAAGTCTGAGCACATGATTACCCCATTCAGGCAACGTGCCTTTGAAATGGCTTTTTAATCTAGACTCTCCACTCCCTGACAGACTGAATTTTGCAGTATGTCTGTATTCCCTGTCTAGACACTTGAATATGCTAACCTCTAATTTAGCCCTCCTTTACTGACCCATGAGTTTCCTCCCTTCTGTGGGTCTTCTGGCTAAACTGGAAATGCAAGACACTCATTCTGCCCTACACCTGGCTGGTGCAACTGCATTCATACAAATCTGACCAGTGAAGTATGCACATGTTCCTCATTCACAGCAACAAGGAATTCTTACTCTGAAAAAGCTTTGTTGCACTCTCCTAAAGCTGTTCCCTTCTTCCTGGTCTCTAGACTCAAAGAACAGCACAGCCCTATCCTGAAAGGATTCAGGATACAACTCCACAGATAAGGGCCTGAGCTGAATCTTGTAAGCAGAAATAAATCATTGTATACCTAGTTACATAAACAGAAAATTATGGAAAAGTCTGATGAAATATAAAAGGGAATGAAAAATACAGATACATTCCAACAGCAGCTGTGCTGCCCCAAATCCCAAGGTCCACCTAATCCAGTATTGTCCTAGCATGGGTTAAAAAAAGGAAACAAATGTTTAGGGCAGTGGGCAACCTCCCCTCCCAGTTCCCAGCAGTCTGATACAAAGCACTTTCCCTAGAGCCTTAATGGATTGTTCTTTCATCAGGCTTTCTGTGACTAGTTTTTGAAGCAAGTAAAACTTCTGGTATTTGCAGCATTGAGACAGAGATGTAATCAAGGTACACAGACAAGAACTCACAAAAGCCATGCTGTATTTCCACTTTTAGATAGTATGTTTGCATCACAAACCACTTCCACATGCCTGAAGCATAAAAGATTTGCTATCTGTGTCAGCTTCTGCAGATGGCTTAAGAGACAAATTAGCATTATCCAATTGCTTTAAAGTCTTGTATAGGGACAATTCAAACAAAGGCTGAGTAATGGCCCCTGTTCAAAGCTGAATTTCAGCATCAGGTCTGTACAGTTGCACCGTAGTTTCCCCTTGTTATGTGAGAGTCTGCACTGCTGATCTGTGAATGCCTTACACTCATTGTCTCTGCCCCTTCCCTCCATTCCTCTCTCCCACAGGACACCATCCAGCAGGCCCTGTGCAGCAGGAATAGAAGTACAGAGGTTAACTGCTTGTAAATTGGGAGACTTTCTCCCACTCATGCACCAGCACATCCTTCACAGCCACTGCAGCAGTCTCTGACTTCCTGCCAGTTCAGTGAGGCTGCAGCAATTCTCATGTGTCCCACAAGTATTGTTTCCCCCCTTCCCCGGAATAAACATTCTTAAGTTGCTTTCCCTCACTTTAGGGTGGTACACGTTCAAAACAGGTAACTAAGAACTTTCTTATCTCCATCGTTTGTTTACATTTTCATGTCAGAGAGTACCACCAGAGTCCTTAACCTCAACGTGCATATGCAGATCCACTCAGGCAGATTAGCACAGAACAGAACAGGAGATAAGTACCTGAATAAGATAAAATGCAGCTACATAAGGATTGCATAGTTTAACTCCTGCTGTGCACATCCTGCTTCTGCTTGAGGCAAAGGCTGTGATTTTCAACAAAGAGGTAAGAGCCACATGATAACTCATTTCTTTTGGAAGTCAGCATCCAAGCCAAGGCCATTGTCTTGAATTTTAATCTGTTGAATAATGACAGATTCAGGACTTCTCATGATGGAAAGATGGATTCATAAACCACCTTCTGCACTGCATTTTGCCAGGTTTGCTCATCCCAGGCAATGCCTTACCAAAGGGTTCAGAAAGGCTTCATTTGAAATAACTTGTGACACATGATCTTGGCTCTGCAGAAACACCTCTGGAGGTGCAGCAGAAATGCATCCACAGCACCCTCACTCACATAACTAGTCATGCAAAAACGAACACCACAGCATCCAACTTGCACTCTGTTTACCTCTCTTCAGGAAAGCTTTTCCTCTCTGATGACTGACCACAATTAGCTTTTCTAGTCATTAACAAGGCCAAAAAGAAAAGTGTCTAAGCTACTCATTCCCTTTCAGGCAACCAGAACAGGAGGCAATGCTTACCAGAGAGCATGGAAAAAAAACCCCCAAGCTTCCTGCTCAGGAGCATCTACCACAAATAAGTATGATTAAGCAATAATACAGCAGCAGCTACTGTAAAACAAAGTTGCTGTTTATAGAAGGAGGCTTAAAAAAATCACAACAATCAAAAGAGCTTTATCTAACAGGAGCTTAATCTATATTAAAATACATATATATTATTTTCCACTGTCTTTCAGTATTAAGTTTTTTGTAATTTTTTAGCTTCCTATAAAGATTTTGCCTTTTGCTTCTCTAGCTGCTGCATTACAGGTATGCCTTTCTCCTCTCTGTCACCCTAGGACACTCTCAAAATAAACAGAAGGAGCAACTGAAAATTTTAAGTGTTGAAAACAGGAAATATGAAGGGGACTGAGATCATTGGAAAGGTACAGGCTGCAAAGCAAGCTAGAAACAGGACAACTGATCAAAGGACATTGAGTATCTCTGGGATTCTCTCTGCAAAGAGAATCCTTGATTGAAAGGTAGTATCATGAATGAAAAACCTTGCTATTCTTTTTTTTTTTTCCACAGAATTCAGACATTACATTTATTAAATACAGAAAAGTCTGCTCTCCATCTCCAAACCTGCTACAGGAGAGGTTTAAGGCCTCTCATCATACTGAGCTGTTTTTAGCAGACTTGTTATTAGTATTGATGACCCATGGTGTTGAAGACTGCTCAGGAATTAGTCCTCAGGGCACTTAGCAAATTACAAAATGTGGTTTACACATGCCTACAGAACTATGAGGTGGTTGCAAAGAAGGGAGAGAAATGGGAATGTAACTGTTGCTGCAGAATTCAATTTCCTCTGTCCTCAAGTCAGCACAGAAACTGCTGCAAGTGAGACCATTACTAAATGTTTTTATTCAGTAGAACAATCAGAAATTTAAGGCATGGAGTTTTAGTGAACAAAGGCCACAGGTAAACTTATTTAACAGTAAGAGACAAAAATTCCATACAATTACATGG
Source organism: Melospiza georgiana (assembly GCF_028018845.1). Taxonomy (NCBI): domain Eukaryota; kingdom Metazoa; phylum Chordata; class Aves; order Passeriformes; family Passerellidae; genus Melospiza; species Melospiza georgiana. The sequence goes on from NC_080451.1 coordinate 7,432,118, forward strand.
ACATGGACATGAACTAACTCCAAAATTATCTAACAAAATAAAAGAAGGTCTGCTGATAGAAGTACAGAACCACAGGATAACACTTGTAGGGAATACCAGAAAGATCTTTTCCTGGATTAAAGACTCTCAGGTACCAACAAGTGAAGAAGCCAAACATCTGTTATTCCTCATGTGCCACCACAGAGGCACTACAAGAGTTTGTCCTACTCAAGTCATGTCAACATTCTGTGAGAAACATTTCAAAGACAAGTTTGTCCTTTGTATCCATTCATTACAACATTTAGGGCTGTTTGCATATCAGCCAGTACGTACATCAACACACCAGAATTTGTAAAATAAAAAGAGGGGAAAAAAAAGGAAAATAAAAAGAAATTACTTTCTCCTCATGCAACCAGGACAATTTAAACTTGAGATAACTCATGTTGCAGGGCCAGCTTATCCACAGAAGTAATTAGTCACGGTCCTCAAGTCCAGAACAATAGAAGTACAGCAAATACTTGGAAGCAGCCTCTGAGCACGTACAGTCCAGAACACAAACGTCCTGCAGGCTCTGCTAAGTGCACCCCAATTCATCAAAATCACAAACCCACACTCTCTCCCCTCCTGCCTTTCCATGGCTTCTACTTCCCCCTATATTCTTTTTACTTTCTCTCACCTGCATAACATGTCCAGTCAAATTTAGAGGAGCTCTTCATCATTTTCCACACTAGAAATCTCTCCTAGGTTATAACCCAGCCCTTTTCCCCTCACAGCCCCTGTATTTTTACAGCAGTACAACAGTTCTTATGACAAAAATACATAAGTAGGAGATCTTATTGTCCCTAAGAACAAGGGCATATGGGGGATTTTCACCAGAGGTCAAAAGAAACTCCAAAGAAAAAAGAGAAGTCAACTGCATGATGCATCACATCACACACTGAAATCAAGAATTCTTCTTAAAATATCAGTAACTATTGCAGTTCAAAGAGTATAGATAGAAGACACATTTTGTTGATCCTATTGTCAGCACCTCTCAATGTTGTGAGTTCCAAAAGTCCCACACTGATCTTTCTTTCTCCAGCAAAGAAATTATTGCAGTGTAGAGCAAAACTGATCAAAAGCCTGGTTCTTATTGTTTATGCTGTAATACACAGCATCACTTGTAAATGTTCTCAAGTCCTTAAATAGCAGCTTTCACTATGAATCCTCCTTTTCTGACACTGTAGTTTATTTACCACCACGAATCTATGCCAAATCTGTGAGAGCCCACCCGTATTTTCTCAAGATACCAAATAAATCATTACACATGAAGACAGATTTATTTCAACACCAACATGCCTATTTCAAGAAAACTGACATTCACAAGACCAATTCCTACAACAGTGAAAAGGTTTGGTGTTTTCTCTCCTTCCGGTAGTAGTAAAGGACAGGGATTCCCCGTGACTGCAAAACACCCGGTCACCAACACGCGTGGGCATAGGCTGGCCCCACCTCGGACCCGTTTACGAGAGAAAATCATGAGGCACCGACGGGGGAAACACGGCGGGGGAGAGGGAGAGAGAAGCACCGGGGGAGGGGGAGAGAGAGAAAAGCACCGGAGGGGAGAGAGAGAGAGAAGGATCGGGAAGGGGAAAGAGAGAGAGAAGCACCGGGCCCCGCGCCCCAGCCCCGCTCGCTCGGAGCCGGGCTGGGAGAGCGAGCGCTCCCTGCTGCCGGCAGGGACGGCTTGGAGCCCGGGGAAGGCGGAGGGAGAGTCCCGCACAGACGGGCAGCGCGGTGCCCTGACAGCGGCGGGACAGGACCGCGATAACCGGGGGGAACAGAACGAGTGAGTGCCGCCGCAGGAAACGGGAACGCGGGCACGGGAGAAGCGGGGAGCAGCAGGGAGCGGCCCTGAGGGATCAGGGCAAACAGAGGGACGGGGCAGGACGCCGAGCGCTGGAGAATCGAGCGGCACCGCCTCAGCATCCCCGGGCGGGCGCTGCCTGCCCGCCGCTGTGAGCGGCCGAGCGCGAGCTCCTCGTTCTTCCCCCCCGCCTGGCGAACGCCGCGCTCACTGAGCCCGGAGGCGGCCGGTCCCGCAGGCCGGGCGGAAGGGGCTGCCAAGGCGGAGGCGGCACCGCCCCGAGGGCGCCCCGGGGGCCGTTCCCGCTGGCGGGCACGGAGCAGGAGCAGCAGCGGCACCGCCTGCGCTCGGACCCCGCCGGGAAGCGCCGCGGCCCCCACGCCCGGCGGAACCGGAAACCGCCTCACCGCCCTCACGGGCGCGCGCGCCCCCGCCCCTTTCAGGCCTCCCGTGACGAACGCGCCGCGCGGGGCGGGGCGGGGCCACCCGCGGCTCCGCCCCCCTGCATAAGAGCGGCGGCCGGCGCGCGCCGCGGCAGTGACCGGCGCTGGGGCGGCGCATGCGTGTGGCGCCGGCGGCCGCGCGGAGCTGCGCGACACTGTCGGGGTGAGTGAGTGACGGCCCCGCGGCGCCTCCCGCGCCCATGGCGGCCCCCGCGCCCGCCCGCCCGCCGCACCGGGGCTGCCCGCCCGCCTCGGGCCCGCGCCGTCCCTGCCGCGCCGGGCCGCGCCGCTCGGGAGGGAAGCGGGGGCCGGCGGATCCGGCGGTACACGCGAGTGGGTCGGGCCGGGGCCGTGGGGTTGGCGGAGCCCGGGGCTCGGAGCGGCGGTGCGGCCCCGGCGGCGGGCGGGCGTGAGCGCCGGCGGCGCGGCGGGAGGAGCCGGGAGCGCGGTCTGCGCTGAGGGGGCGGGGGGAGCAGGGCCGGAGCCGCTGCGGCTCCGCTCCCCCGGGGCTGGCGGGGGATCCCGGGGCGACACCGGCCCCGGTGGCTGCGGCCGCGGTCCCTGTGAGGGGGACGGGACCCGCCCGGGCTCAGCGCTGCCCGCAGCCACATTCTTGAAAATCAACGTGGCGTGCCACGCGTTTTGTGCCTGAGCCGAAACAGTATCAGGGCTCTCTCCCTCCTTCCGAGCTGCTCCTGTGAGTAAACAAGAGACCGCACTGTGGGCTCAGGCTCTGCGCTTCGCACTCTAATTTAGGCTGGCTTAATTTAGAATAAACATTTCTTTGTGACTTAATACCTCATTACGCACTTATGCTCGATTTTCTAAAATAGCCAGTCTGTGGTGGTTAAATCTGGAGACATCGCTGTATCCTTCAGCATTGACAGCAGAGCGAGCTGGGGACTCCAGGGAGGCTTCAGTGCTCTCCTGTCACTGACCAAGGGCCCTGTGCTGATTATTCTGAATAAGCAAAAAACATATTGTACTTGATCCAAAGATAACAGTACCTCGTTACAGATTAGCTGGATGGGAAAGGCTCTGGGGACAAGGTGTCTTTGGTCAGTTTGGGAATACCTGAATCTTTGTTGTACTGGAATGGCAGGTGAATGATGCCTCTGCATCACAACTGCATTTGTGAATTGCACTTATAATCTGTTAAACTACTCAATGTACTTTATGCACAAGCTTAGCTGTCTTTCCTTAATAATCTATCAATATGGCATAATTTTCTGAATTATGTTTTTAATAGAAACCTACCTGTTGAGTTGGTGGGTACATGTTCTTGGTGAAGCCCTGTGTCTGCCATGCTCTGCAGTACAGGAATGATTTCAGAGAAAAACAGTTCCAGTTCTCTGTAGTAGAAAAGAGAATTAAAACTTATCACAGTGTGTCTAACACTATGGTTATGAGTCTGAGTCAGCTAGAAAGGAATTTTTATTTCCTGAATGTAAGCTGTCTATATTCACATTAAAATTTTCAGGAGGGTGAAGTACCATACCTTAAGCATGCATCTGAAATCTGACAAGCAGAGGCAAGGCAATTGCCTTGCTATTTAATTATTAGTTTTCTACTGGCAATTTAAAGGTTACTCCCATTTGCTGTGTAGGACTGTGAAATGGTAGCCCAAATTTTAACTGAACTCAAACTCCTTGATGAACTGTGGTTCTTTGAATATATTCCAATAGCTGACTGTTACAATCTAAATACAGAGTTTGTCTGCTGTTGAGTTGATTTGTCTGTTGTGTACCCATAGGATTAGTTTTATTTGCAAGCACCCATGATATGACTGTTTAGTGATCCTAGTCTATAATTCTTTACCACAGAGTGGTCCATTTCTGGTTGGTAGAATGTGTAGAAAAATATCTCAACGTTAAGAATGTAATTCATTCATACAATAACTGTAAAGAATATAATTCCTATAAATAGAAATACCTTCTGAGGCCTGTATCTGAGCATGCTTTGACCTGTGACTCAGGAATACTGAACTGCACTGTGGAGGTTTGGTGCATAGTAAAGATCTAATTATTTATTAAGTGAGTAGATTTAAACTAACTTTCTCATGAGGCTGTTTCTGCTAAGTGTTGGTTACTCAGCATTCATCTAGCTGCAAAGACAGAAGTACTTGAGGGATAAGAACTAGAGAAACAGAATTTTTAATATTTTTTTAAAGTATTTGGAGTTCCAGAAAGTATATTAACAGCAGTTAGGTTTTTCAAGTCTAGTACTTGGAGGTCTAAATACTTAAATATGAAAAGGGGTGGCTCTATCTCAGGTACTCACATTAAATAGAAAGTCAGAGGAGAAAAAGGAAATTACATCACATTGTCAAATAAGGAACAGCTAGCTGGAGTAGATGACTTGTAGTGCAAAAATGTGCCCCTCCTCCTGTGAATTGCTTCTGAGATTTGTTAGAGATAATGTGGTGGCAAGGTGAGCAAAAATAGGTTGTGGATTTAAGGTAGACACGTTTCTTCCCCTCCCAGAGGGGTAAGCAGGTCTTATTTTTCCCTTTCCCTCTTTCCCATTTCTTACAAGAATTGTACAAGCTCCTTGTCAAGAGTGCTGCCTTTATAAAACTTGTCTAAAGTTTGTCCAGGCATTCAGAAATCTGTACAGCAAGTTTCTGTATTCCATAGCCATTAAATGAAACATTCTGGAGCATGCTTTGGTCTACTGTGCATAGCAGAAAGGTTTTCTTTGTTATGAACTTAACTTGCCTCAAATACTTGGTTGCACTGGGGCTGGGAGAACAGGAACAGAGGAATAAGATTGTGTGTGTGATCAGTGGTAGGCAATAGGTTGGGCTAAATACATATGCAAATGCTGCTTAGTTTCTAAACAGAGGGTTACTGTTGTTATAACACAGGTATTTATTAATATATATCTGTAAGAAAACTATATTTGGGGTATTTGCTGTAATTCAGCTTACCACAAAAATCTTACCACAGTTCTCACTATGTAGATATGCTAGTATTTATAGATACATTTGATTATTTTTGGCTTACACATTGCCATCCTGTTGAAGTCTGAAGGTATATTTGGCTATATAAAAAAAAAACTTTAAAAATCAATCTCTTCCCCAATACTTGCTGTTATTGATATTTGTTAATCCCAGCAGAGCTGGGTGATCACCAGCACCTCCTTTGCTCTGTTCCCTTGCCTTACAGGGAAGGGTGGCACATCTTCCTAAAGCACCAGCAAATCTTCCATTGCCTTGGCTTGTAAATGCCCTGTAGAAATCACCAGCCATACTTTTAGTTTGTACTCTGTTCCTCTGGAATAACACAAACTGTGCCATCTTCAACAGTGCCTCAATCTTCCCAAATGCCATAAACTGCATAAGTAGGTCAGACAGGCAGAGAACTGAAAGCCCATTCTGTGCAAATGAGCAGCACACAAATGGGAGATCAGGAAAGCTTCATTACTGTGCAGGGTCCATTTTCTTTAGCAAATAGAGTTTGATGTCATTTATGGCAAAGTTTAGATCCTTAAACTTTTAAGGAGGCAGAATTGGGACAGCAGTTAACAGTGAAAACTGTTGATGTTTACATCTTCATGGCTGAATTTTGTAATTTGTTTTAATACCAATACCTAGAATATAATATGTGCTACTCAGCTTTAGTAAGAGCATGCTGTCTAAAATACAAACTTTGCATTCAATTGCTGTTCTCATGTCTCCTCTTAAAAGACTGTCTTCAAACAAGCTTATGTATGTTTTAAAATACAAGCACCATTTCTCTAGACTCGACTGAAGAAGTACCTAGGTGCTTTAGTGAAAGCACTGCCTCTCTTGATATCCTAGCTTAAGGCACAGAGGACAGTTTCATAACTCTCTGAAATGTCACATCACCTGTGAATTCCCAAAGAGCTCCTTGATGAACGAAGCAAGCTTTATGACTATATAAATTGTGCTTTATTTTTAAAAAAATAAAGACTGAAACAAGTGAAAACCACCTTTTCCTAGAGTATGTAAATATTTAAGTCTGTTTCAGATGTTGAGCTTAGCATTCCAGAGAGATTTCAGCGAGGTGATTGTGCAACCATCAGTCTTGAGAGCTGAGATTTAGACAGCATTCAGAAAGCTGACACAGTAATTACCAGCAGTGGTTTAGGCGTGGGATTTGCTGGAGGTTGGGCTTAACAAGCCCTGCCAGGGCTGTGTGTTATCAGAGCCAGCACGGTGCCTGTGCTCTCAAACTCCAGCACTCATTCCCCCCCTCGTTTTTATATCATAATCAATGTCTCATGGTCCTGTCAGCTCCTGTACACACACTGAGGTGGAGTACAATCATTTGCTGACTAATCAGTGTTCTATACCAGAGGTTTTTTACCTTATGACTTGCATTTGACTTCAGAAATATTGAAATGGATAGCAGGCATTAGTCTTAAGCTCTCTTAATTAATTTTCTTTCTTTTGTTGATTTGTTGCTAATAGGATAGGATCCATGAGGCACAAAAAAACCAAATCACTGTTCAATACAGTGTGAGCTGAGAAGAGGGATGTTTTATTTGGAAATTATGTTGATTTGAAGTAATTTTAGAATTGGTGCTATATGTGTATTCTATGCTTAAGTCATTAATAAATGCTGAAGTCATTTTGACAAATGGGTATCTCTATCCCTGAAGAGAGTGGTTCTGCTTGCACTTACAGGATTGTGTTATTGCTTCCCAGGGCTCTGTGGTTTTATTTCATTTTTCTATGAAATATCTGCAGTTCCTGTAAGTGGGAAGGAACACTCAGTTGTGTTATGCAAAAATTTCTAGGGTTAAGCTAGATATATAAGGAGGTTGTCTGGAGAGGATGGTCTTTACTAGAACCAGGAGGGCTGAGTGAAGCAGGGCTGTGCTGCAGTACACAGAACACTGCTTCACTTCTATTAAAGTCTCCTGGCTGGAGTTATTCTGAAATGCCTGCCTAAAATATATTGGCTATCTGGCAGTGAGTAAAACAACCCCACTTCTGTTGATGCAGACAGTCGGGATTGAGAAAACATCCCACTCCTGAAGAGAATGGGATTAGACAGAAGTACAGAAATTACTACAAAGTATAGAAGCCACTGTTTTCTTAAGAAATGATCAATATTGCACCAGTTCAAAACTAAAAGAGCACAGAAGAGTTGTTCTTTCTCAAACAATTGTTAAGAAATTGCAAATAGTGATGCTGGATTGCAAACTAACCCTCAGGCACCTGGTTTACTGTCCTTAGTCCTGCTTAGGAGTTTGCCCATCCCTCACACTGCAGACCAGTATTTTCTGGATATTTTCTGCCAAAGGAAAAGGAAGATTACACATCTGCATAGAATCTCTGGTTTTGGGCAGATTTACCACGAGCATAAGCTACTGCCTGTGTCTGTACCACATTTTCTTGCAGTACCACTCTGTGAAGGGATTTTCTTGCCTTGTTTGCTGAGCCCTGATACAGCCAGCCCTCAGTTGTTGGTTGACTTTTCTTTAGATGGAATTCTTTTGGTGGTGGGATATGGACAAACTCACATTAATATTACATGTTCATGGTATTGATTCTCAAGAGAGATACAAATTAAACTTGTTTGTGTGGGGTTTGGTTTGGTAGGTTTTTTATATGATTTTTTAAACAGACCATGTTGCACTTGCTGAATGTAGGGTATCTGTGTAGATGAGGCAGAGACCCAGAGAAGATATTTTTTATAGTCTTGGACTTAATTTTCTCCTGCCTTCAGAATGCTGACTAATTTTACATTTCCCCTTCCCCTCCCTGATGAATTTCCTAAACAAAGTCCTGTGAGTCAATTTGTTCTGTAGACTGATTACTTACTCAATATAAAGCAATTGCCAACATATTTTTTCTGCCATAAATGGACCAGATAAAGCATTCTTAACACGTTCAAAATAGATTTGAATGCAGCACAGCAGTGTCAGCTGAGATCATTTCAAATCACTAGATTTCCAATTTGTTTGAAATATCCAGAAGACTTGAGGCTGTTTTAAAGTATCTTAATGTTTAAGGTAATTAAAAATAGTTACTGTTTTATGTAAAAGAAGTTTTAGAATTCTAATTCAAGCAGTCAATAATTCTGTCAGAGCAAAGGTTGTGGAAGATAATACTTAACAGCAGTTACGTGCTGGTTACAGTGGAAGCTAAAATCTTTAGCAAAGATACAACTGAAGGCAGCTACTGGAAGGTTAGATTATTCTAGAGAACTTTTTAAAAAAACTTTTTTTGCATGAGTAACTACTAGTTTATGTACAAGAATTGAAGTTCTGGGATACACAACTGCCATATATCAGTACCTTAACATATTTTTCCTTTTTTTCTATGTAGTGTAGTTCTTTAAGAGAACTTCCCTGTTTTGTACTTAAATTTTGCAATCAGATTCAAAACAAGAAGCTTGGTCAAGTTTTCCAGTTGGCAAGTATTAGGATAGGAGGCCTTTCTACAGAGCTATTTAATTCCTTGAATGCTGAAATTTCACATGAGACATGGAACAACATCAGGTTTGCATTTCTGACATTTGTGTTCTCCCTCTTGAAGGGAATGAAAACTGCAGGAAACCTGCCAAGTCCTGAATACCAAGGGTTGTGAGACATCCTCAGAGAGCACTGCACCATGTCAACTGCAGGAGTTGCTGCTCAGGAGATGAGAGTCCCCTTAAAAACCGGATTTCTGCACACCAGTCAAGGCATGGGCAGCCTGAAAACCTGCTGGGGCACCCACAGTGGATTTGAAAAGTGAGTGAGCCTAAAATTTATCTTCAAGTCTATGAAATGAGTGTTACAAATACTTGTGCCACTACAGACTTATGGTTCATTTACAGTGAAGGCTTTTTTTGTTTCTTTTTTTTTTTTAGTACTTTCTTCAATGTGGAGCCTATAGCAGTGACATATAATTTAAACTCCTCAACCGAGCAACATTTGCCATCCATCGGTAAGTCCCGGTGTGACCGAGCCGGGGAGGTGTCGGGGATTTGTCTGTGCAAACCCTGCGGGCGCCGCTCTGGGCTGGGCCTGCTCCCTGCTGGCAGCTCCGGGAACCGACAGCGCTTTGAAAAACACCACCGAGTTCAGCCATCGTTCCATGGCCTGTTCTTGTTTCTTTTCTCATCACACTGTATGATTTCAATATCATGTGCAACTAGCAGAGGTTGCTTTAGATAATAATGACTGGCTAATGCAAAGCAGAAGAACTCTTGGATCGTTCTTGTGGTCCTTTCTGGCTTTAACTTTTTTGAATCTTCTGTTGTATTTGCTTGTCTTTCTAATACATTCACATGCACCCATATGTGTGATGCATGTTCATGTAGATAACCACCTTTACAATTATCCTTATAGCCACCATTCCACATGGTTTTGTGATTGCACTTGCACATAAATCCATGTGTGTCTGGGTAGAGACAGCACTTGGAAGCATCCAAGTGTTTTCCAGTCCCCTCCCATTCACCTTGTACAGAGGAGGCCTCTGAGTTGCCATTACATTTTTGATGGAAAAAATATTTGGTAAAAAAATTACTTGTTGTGGTCTTATGCTGGGATCTTTGTGGGTCTCTTGCTTATGCTTGGAGTCTCTTGAACTACCTCTTAGCTGGAGCACTGGTCTAAAACAAGATAATCTGCTACTATCTTAACTAATGCATAAATCCACGACCAGACGTGATCTGCAATACCTGCATTTCACTACTAATGCATAAATCCACAACCAGACGTGATCTGCAATACCTGCATTTCACTACTAATGAAAATCCACAGCCAGATGTGATCTGCAATACCTGCATTTCACTACTAATGCATAAATCCACAACCAGACGTGATCTGCAATACCTGCATTTCACTACTAATGAAAATCCACAGCCAGATGTGATCTGCAATACCTGCATTTCACTACTAATGCATAAATCCACAGCCAGATGTGATCTGCAATACCTGCATTTCACTACTAATGAAAATCCACAGCCAGACGTGATCTGCAATACCTGCATTTCACTACTAATGCATAAATCCACAACCAGACATGATCTGCAATACCTGCATTTCACTACTTCAAGACATTAAGCGGAATCTGCAATACCTGCATTTCACTACTAATGCATAAATCCACAACCAGACGTGATCTGCAATACCTGCATTTCACTACTTCAGGACATTAAGCAGACATTACTCACTGTTGCATTAGAAGGAATTAAATATGCAGTGGCAGAGTTGTGTGCTGGAGTGTTGCTTAGAAAAGTGTCTCTAAGAATTTCTCACTTTTTTAGGACACTCTTCCAACCAGCCTTCCATGAATGACCACGTTGCTGGAAGTTGCATCCAAGTCCCATCTCAGAAATCCAGTCCACCTCCTGTGAGTCCCAAAATTGAACAGCCAATTTCAAGGTATGACGACCACCTCGTTCCTGGCTTCAGTAAACTCTCACTGACCATGGGCTGTGTTTCTGAAGAAACCCCTCCTCACATGCCAATAAAAACTGGACCAATTCCATTTCTGTCTGCATCTTCTAACGACCGTAGCTGCAGGCCACTGCCCCCTCTGCCCATATCTGAAGACTTTGCTCCAGATGAGGTTGACAAAGAGGTGGAATTCCTGACTAGCTCAGACACTGACTTTTTGTTAGAAGATTATGAACTTCCTCCCTTCAAATCCAGTGCTCCAAGCCGGCGGAGCTTTAGGGGCTGTGGACAAATCAATTATGCGTATTTTGATTCTCCAGCAGGACCAAAACCAGAAGAAGCCAACCCTACACAAAGCCTGAACGTGTACATATCCAGTATTTATCCTCCCCCCCAGCAGCTGCATCGGCGCCTGCGAAGGTCCCACTCTGGGCCAGCTGGATCTCTCAACAAACCCATAGTGAGACTAACTGGACACTTCAACAGGTCATCTCCAACTTCTGATGAAGATAAACCAGAGATTCCACCAAGGGTTCCCATACCCCCACGGGCTCTCAAGCCAGACTACAGGAGGTGGTCAGCAGAAGTTGCTTCCAGTGCATACAGTGATGAAGACAGGCCCCCCAAAGTGCCCCCTCGTGAGCCTTTGTCCCGCAGCAATTCCCGCACCCCCAGCCCCAAAAGCCTCCCATCATACCTCAATGGGGTCATGCCCCCCACCCAGAGCTTTGCACCTGATCCTAAATATGTCAGCAGCAAAGCTCTACAAAGACAAAACAGTGAAGGATCTTCCAACAGGGTCCCTTGCATTCTTCCAATTATTGAAAATGGTAAGAAGGCCAGTTCAACGCACTACTATCTGCTACCAGAGAGACCTCCCTATTTGGACAAGTATGAGAAATTCTTCAGAGAAGCAGAGGAGAGGAGCTCTAACACTGAGGTTCAGTCCTGGTCTGGTGACTGCACAGCCACCTCAGCCCCAATAAAACTGGACTCAAAGCCCAGAATGGACATGGGTGGTCCCCTGAAAAGAAAACACCTGTCCTATGTGGTTTCCCCATAGTGCCTGGGAGCACAGGCTCAGCTCAATTGCTTGGGATGGAGCTGAACTTTATCATGTTACAAAGTTCTTACAGATAATGAAGTAGGAGCAGTTTGTCCTCTGAGAACTGAAAAGTGGATGGTAAAGTCCTCTTATGCTGCATATATTCAATATGTTTCTTAAGACTTTTCTTGTCTTGGTATGTAAGCTGAAAACCTACTAAGATTCCACAGAAACATGGAGGGATAGTAGTCACAGTTGGCCAGTTGTATGCTACCTAGATGAACGTGTTTGGTAGTCAACAATATTTAAAAAAAAAATTAAAAATTGATCTTTAAGAGTCACTTATAAAGCAGACAACAGACCAAGTAATGCAGTACAGTTTTTGTAATAGCTATTTTTCAAAATTTCTTTTACACAGTAATTCTACTGAGAACAGACTGTCCTCTTTTACTAGGATATGTCTGATAAAAAGGTAAATGCAAGATAAGATACCCACTTCAAGACTTGGCAGGCATATTGGAAGTGCATTTTGAAAGATTAATCTATCTTACAAATTAATTTGATGCTAATAGATTTTTAAAGTGAGTTAGATTTTGTGAATTCAGTTGCTAGACACACTTGGCTCAATTTTGCAGTTTTTCCTAGAAGAGACCTGGACCAGCTATTGCTAAGCCTCTGCTGCTGCTCTTTTCCTGCTGGATCCTAGAAATGTGTGAATGTGTCCTGAGCAGCCACAGGGCTGCTGTTAGGTAGGCAGTAACAACCATGTGCTCACCTAGAGTCTGAAATTATGACTGTATTAAATACAGAAACACAGCACAAGCTGGCCTTGTGTTTTGGGTTCTGTTCAGTATTTTAGGGGAGGAGGAGGAGGAGGGTATGAGGAAAAAACAAGATTCCATTTATGAACAGTGTCAGTCCCATCTCTTGCTGCTTCAGATGCTGCTTTTGCTGTTTTTCCTCACTGTGCCTCAGCCATTCACTGAAGTTCACTGAGGTGCCACCCTGGCAGTTCCTTGTGCTCAGTTTGGTTACATTTATCCTCTCACAGATAAGCACAAGAGAAGGGGTGCTCATTAACAGGGGTGCAGAAGATGAATGTGTTCCTCCTGACAGAAGTAAACAAGGTGTTTACAGTTTAAACTGCTGAATGAGATGTTTGAGCTATTTTAAGCTTACTTTTTATTTGTTTTAGTACAAACTAAATGAAGGTGAAATACATGCTATAGAAATGCACTGATATTTCTGCATCGTGTACAGTATTGAATAAAAAATAATTCACTTTGTATTTTGAATATTGTCATGTCTTGAGTTAATAAAGTTATAAAATACTTATTTATGATACATTTTGGTTTTTTGTTTTATTGAATAGTGCATGCTACTACATTCTAGTTCTGCATTTACTGGACAGTTTAAAGTTAGTAATGTTAAATGTGCGACAGATGTTGAACTCAGCTTGCATTTAATTCAAGATTTCTGCAGAAGTTTTTAATAACTCACATTGCACCCCATTAATTTTAATTTCACCCTACTAACTGGTAGCATGGTGTCTATAGTTTTGTGCTGACAATAAAACAACTAAATCCTGTAAGATTAAGTTATCTAGCCCAACATTATTAATGATTTTTTTTTTCTAGAGTCACCTATAGCACATTAGCCACCATTGTACAGAAAGGAAAGGGCAGAAATGTTCCTGTCTTCAATTCCTTACCTGCAAAAACCAGCATGGTTAAAAGGGGAAAGAAATTGTGAATACTTACCACAAAACAAGTGTATTTCACCCCACAGTATGCAGGCTATGGATGAGGTTACTGAGGATAGAAAGCATCACACAACTTTGATCCTCTGCCTGTGTGTGCAGGCAAACTCTTGCCTTGGTCTGGCAGTGGGGATGTTTCTGTCAGGGGGTTTATTTCAGAATAAACCAGGGTACCAGCCTTGGAATTGTACTGGATGTGACAAGTGTCAGATGCAGTTTTTCAGTAATGCCCAATCCCTGTCTCTTCCACCTTGGAGGGTTGCTGAGATTTATTTAGGAAGGTGCTGTGCCACAGCACTAGGAGCCCATGCAGATGATAGGCTTCAAAACATAAACAAGTTACCTAATCCTGTGCCAGGCTTTCAGCTCATATTCAGCCTACTGAAAGCTCTGCTTTCCCTCCACCCCTTGGTTTTTATAAGATGAAAAGGTAAAATCTATGCTTAAAACTGATTATATTTAAGGGGAAGGCTGTAACTCTAGGGCCCCAAAACAATGTGAACTCTCAGTTCCACCATCCCTGCTGCAGCAAACAGACACTGCCAGGCTGCAGCTCTGCCTCCCAGACTGTTAGAGCTGGCACAGGCTCAGTACTTGTCATTCCAGTAGAACTCCCTCTAAACCCAAGTAATGCCCTACAAATCTCTCCTGGCTTTTGCCTCTGGGTCCCAACTCCATTCCTGACACTCCACATTTTTACCTTAAACATATCTGGTATAAAACAGGGTGTTTGTTACAGTACCTCCTGCCCTGCATTCCAGCATGTATCTAACTTCTGTTAGCAGTAGAGGTGCCCTAAAAACAGCTCATGTAAAACCAGAAGGTTTTTCACTTGAGCTGCTTCTGTGTACAAGCTATTATCATATTTATAGTGCTGAAAAAAACATTATAAAACTTACACTTTTGAATGGTCTTACATAACCTTTTCTGAAATTCCTAAAACATTTAAGACTTAACCTAACCTCCATGTGTTTTTTCTCCTAGGAAAAAAAATACTCAGGACTAAGTGGCCAATACCAATACCCTTTGCTGAGGGTATTTATTGGCCACTTAGTCCTGAGTATTACAAAGAAAAGTCACTGTAGTGATGTTGGCTTTCCTATTGTGAGCTGTGTCAGCTGAATCACAGCACAATGTTAAGAAGTTAACATTTCAGAAGTTAAGCAAGGATCTGCTTGGCTGTGAGCAAGACATTCAAACAGGTTACAGAGCTCAAATACCTCTTGAGTGCAAGGAAAGTATCTTACAGGCAAGTCTTAAGTGTAAAACTTGACTGTTTTATCTTTAAAATTCTGCAGTAGAGATCTCACTGAGGACTTGGTCCACAATTCAGTGGTTCTTTTTGTGAAGGGGTCACTGAAAAGCAGGTGGAAGCCTTGCACTTATTCTTAGACACCAGATTCCTGTGCTTTGGGAATCAGTCTGCACGATCCAAAAACTATTTCGTTTTCCAAGTGAGTAATTAAGGCTGTAGAGCTGTGGGGGAAGCTCTGCAAGTTCTGGCCAGAAGACATTTCTCTGCTCATCCCCTGGCACATGATAAGACTTGTCAGGACACAACATGCTTTTGCAACAGCCTGATCACATGTTTGAATATTTAGAGTTTGGACTCACTTGAGCAAGGCCTGACAGCTTTCCTCTTAGAGCTAGATTTGACTGGAATAATCACACTTCAAAGCAGTTACAACTTGATAAACTGAGGTTTGGAGGGTCCAGGAGTTTGTGTTAAAGCAGGGCAATGCTGCTCACAGCCCTCTGGCTGAAGGAGCAGGTTGCCCACATTGCTCCCCTGCCCTCAGCATCTCCTCCACCCCTCAGGAGCCCTGTTGGGACCACCCAGCCAGGCAGGGAGGACTCCTTGGTGTCAGGGGGCAGCAGCTGTGCTGGGGCAAAGGGGTTGTAATAAACTCCAGAGGGCTGGGCCCAGCACAGGATTATTGGGATGTGTCTGACAGCAAAGCTGGGGAGAATGGGAGGAAGGTGCTGGGTGCCCTCTCCCCCAGGCTCAAACCCACTGATAGCCCAAGCAAAAGCACAATGAGTGACAACTGACAGCAAAAGGCATCTGTCATATTCACCCTGTTTGCAGAACACCCTTCACTTGGTGAGTCTGAGTGGCAAATCAACCCAGAGGAGTCTGGCTGTAACTAAAGGAAAGGATGTTTGCCTCACTTTTTCCTGAAAAGAAGAGGCTATGGTAGTACTAGGTGACTTGAAAAACCCATTAGCTTAACTTCACCATATTAACTTGCTGTTAAACAGATAAAGTCAGTAAATAACACAGAGCTGTAGCTGATCATCAGCTTCCTTTGCATCACAAGAGATAAACCAGAAAGTAAACCTGATTCGGAAGTATGCTGATTGACGACATCATTAAAATCTGCAGTCATTTAAATGGACTGATTGTTGTTGCTTTCATTAAGAGTTTTCCATTCACTCCCAGACTGCAGCAGGCACAATTACTGCCATCCTGAAACTGCACAAGAGCACCCAACAACATCACATGTGCTCCTGCTGCAGCCTTGGTTTTGTTTTTAAACGGTGTGAGTGAATTGTTAAGTTTGACATGAAAAAACAAAGTATCCTTCGAGTCCAGGGCAAAGACACCAATTTTGCAAGGGCAGTTACTACAGCAGAGTAGTTACTGATGGTGTTCAAACCAAGTCTTGTCAAGAATTCAGGGTTAAGATGATGGCCAGATCAGTCATGGTGGAATTCCCAGCCTTCAAACTCATGATTACAGACTGTGGCCCTTATAAACACTTTTAATATTACAAGCTGTATGTTAAATACATACTCACTGGATTATGTCAAGAAGGAAATTGGGGATGAAGGTAAACCCTCATTTTATCTGCTTGTAGGCACTCTGCAGTTAGGTAACCTATTGATTTTCTTTGGGTGTACTCAATGTTCCCAGGGTAAACTTTTGTTTGTAAAGTAGGCTAATCTTTCCATTTCCTGTCAGCTTGCCTTTCAGAAGAGTTTGTATTCATTTAAAACTGAAAACATACAGCAAATGTTCTGTTTCACACAGCTTCCTGGCACTGAAAATCTAGCACACAACGTTTAATTATACTTATTAATATTCGTTAAATAGCACTGCAGAAATTTCTGGCTGCTGAGCTTGTGATTAGCATTTGTAAACTGAAAGAGGTGTTACCCCCACCCATCCTGCATCGTAATTCAGGCCTTGCATAATCCCCACCCAAATGCCTATTTTCATCCACAGAGCTCATTATTTTGTCTGAATCATACATGGAAGCCACACCCATGATTGCTCATATACTGTTGCTATATTATTTATATATTGGTGTGCACCTTGATCCCAGTTGTGGTTAATTTTGGAAAAGGTGTTAGGTATTCCAGATTTTAAGTGGCATGCCACTGAAACATGGGAACCATGACTGCTATTCATTTCCTTACAAAGTGATTCAGAGGAAGAGCTGCTTCTTTCTGAAGATTAAAACTGTCATCCACACATTATTAACATGTGAAAGCCACAAAGTTAGAGAAGTGCAAATACACTGCCATGAAACACCAGAAGGAAAACCATGCCAGATCATCCCACCATACCCACCCTGAATCTGCTTAAGGATGCTAATTACTAATCATATTTAGCTGTTATAACATACTAAGAGGCCCCTCCATGCACCAGGTCTCAGGATCAAGCATGGGGTCATCAGGCCTGACACAGAATAGCTTCCCCTGCCCAGACGACCAAGAGACATGATCCTGTTACCTATAATATTTATTTTACCTTGTTAATGTGTTTATTCTTTTCACAGCCACTTCAAGGACAGGGTCAGAACTACTGAGTGCCCCATGGAAGGCAACTGGAACACACAACCAACCCTATAAACTTTGCAGTGGTGGGGTGTCCAGGCTCTCCAGGAATTTACCAGCTTCAAGAAGTTCACACAAAGGACCACAGCAGCTCCTGCCATGTGGAGTTGAGCTGCTCCATGGCAGGGTGCAAGGGAGGCAGCAGAGAACAGCAAGTGGGACTCAGGTTATTCTGGCAGGATAACCTTGCAATCCCTGCATTGTCACCTACATTTGTTAAGCAAAGTCCAGGGGAAAGAATCACATTAGGCTGCACTTGGTGATTTCATTGGCCCCACATCATGTTGATAAATTATTCCATGTTGATAAGTTATTTAAGAAAAGTTTTCCTGCACCTCAGTTGCACACCCCAGCACTCAGAGCTTTAGCAGCTGGAATTGGGACTGGGCTGCTGTGATGCAGAATCTGCACAGCACCAGGCACGTGGCAGTGCAGAGGTCTCCAATGACACAGGGCAGAGGTGAGATCACACACCCTGACACATTCTGTTGCTCATGGGATTCAATTGCCAGTGGGAGGGAGGGCTGCCTTTTCAGAGTAACTTCTCATCATGGTGAAAAAACCCAATGAATGAAAGTAACTGCTTCATTAAAAGCCACCAGGACAGACAGCCCCAGCTGAGACACCTTAAAAATGGATGCCAGCAAGGTGAGTGTCAGTAAGCTGCTGCCTGAGGCTGAGGGAGAGCTCATGAGGCTCTGATGAAGAAGGGCTTGCCTGAAGGAAGGATGAACTGCTTAGCTCCTGAATTCAAGTTAAATTGGTTTAGTGCTATTTAGTTAAAGGCTGACAGGCCTAACATACATACTGTTAAGGGTGAGGTGACCATGTGAGGACATTTTCTTCTACAGTCAATCATAGCATGGCCAGTGCTGGATGCAGTACACAGCTGGGAAAAGCCAAGGACTCCATCACTCCACAGGGAATATTTTCAGGGGAGGAGCAGCCTCTCCACTAAGACAGCAGGCACAGCCAGCAGCCCAAGCTGAGCTGGAGGTGATGCAGCACAGAGAGCTCCAGACTGCTCAGCCTCTCTGCTGCTGCCACCTCCCAGGCCATTGCAGGGAGCTCTGGACATGCTGCCTCTCGCAGGCCACACTTCTGCTGTCATCTGAGCTTAATTGGACCAGCCTGATCAAAAGCAGTCTCCACGATAAGGCAGGATGCTATTGCATGCCCTGGAGCAGCAGGGTGAGTAAGGCAGCTGTTTTACAAGCAGTTCAGTTCACAATTTAACACCTGAGCTTTATGTTGGGCCAGTCAGTCACCTGCAGGGAGCAGCCAGTGCAACAGAGCTGCAGAACTCTGATTTTCTCCAGCAGCACAACAGGAGGCAGGCAGGCTGGCTGCAGCCCTGGAGGATTTAATGAGACAATATTTCCCCAAGAGGCTCTGTGCAAAGTGACCAAAACCCAAAGCTAGAGAGGCCAAAGGCTCCAACTCCTCTTCATCACCTATGGAAATGCCTGTGGACAGCAAGAGCAGGGCAGGGGAGGAGAGGCTTCATCTTTCTCCTCATTATGGGTGATTTGGACAGAACCATCACTGGGCACCAGCCAGAGAATGTCACCCTAAGTGCCCTTCCTTTATTTTTGAAATGATTATTAAAGCTGTTCATGCTCTGTAGTTTTCCAAAGAGGAGGGAAGAAAAAAAATTTGCTGCAGGGGATTTATTTGAAAATTGCCAGCAAAGCCTGTGTCTCTGTAAGCCCATCCAGGAGCTTAGAGTCTCATTATTTCTAATTTCCAAGTACAAGCATTCATTTACTGTCTACATGATTGAAAGGAAGGTAAAGTACTCCTTTGCAAAGCACCATGGAAGAACAACTGAGTAGTGCATCACATGTAGTCATGAGAAAAGTCAGCACAGATAAATAAATGCATCATCTGTTGCTAGTTCACTCTGAGACTGCAATTTCCCACCCAAGAGCAGATTTCTTGTGAAAAATGCAAATGAGAGTGATCAGACTCATCACCACCCAAGGCAGCAGCTCACTTCCTCCCCATGTGCCAGTCACTGCCATGCCTGGCTGGTGACTTCAGTGTGACAGTGCTTTTTCCATGGCATATACAAAATAACACAGGAGAAGGTCTGGGTCTGAGAGCAGAGCTGCAGGCATGTGGGAGTAGCAGTGTGTTTCTTAGGAGAACTCATTAAAACCTGAAAATATTTCAATGCACAGAAGTAGGCTGCTCCCAGTAGAGTCCCAAAGTCTTGACTCTACTCCTTAGAGTAGAATGTGTGCAACTTTACAAAGCAGTTCTGAAATTACACAGAGACCATTCTGACAGCATAATTCATTGGAACAGCACAGAGAAACCAAACACCCAGCTTAGAGAAGAGCTGTAACTGTAAGAACCTCAATAAAACAGAAAAAGCCTCTTTGTAGTATAGAAATTCTGAAAATCCTAAATTCTAGCAGCAAAAGCCCTCAACAGAGTCTTTAAGAACCAAAGTGATTCCAAGTAAACTGCAGTGCAGGAATGATCCTTGTTGCCAGGTTCAGAGCCAGCAGATGATACTGGATTGCCCAGCACCAAACCCCATATTTTCCAAGAGTAAACACAGTGGGACTGGCAGTCAGGGAGCAACAGAGCAGAACTGCAGCCAAGTTCTGTCTGTGGCTCAGAGGTGCTGTAAAATAATTACACCATCAATATCCAGAAATCAGAAGAATTTGCACAGAAATGTCCCCAGTCCTGCTGGGAAACTTCCATCAGCTAAGGAAGACTTTGGTGTTATAAATGTTACACAAGTCTCACTAGACCCAACTCTGCTCTTTAGAATATGAGTGCTTGCATGAGATCCTCAAGACTTTTCTTCTTCCTCTCTCTACCATTAGTGGAATGGCCTTGAATTAAATTGTAAAGGTACAGAAGTATCTACATGACTTGGAGGGCCATAAACCCTGTGTAAGGAGGAATTATTCAAGGTTGTACAAAGGCTATAATTAAAAGCTGTTGAATGAAGTAAAGCAAATGAACAAGCCCAAGTATAAAAGCTTCCTCTCAATCTGTGATGCCTTCTAGCACACAGAACAACCTTGTAAAGAGCAGAAAGGCTCCTAGAGCTGCTCCAGAGACTGAGTGTGACACAGAGCACTGCAACCCTGACTGCTGCACCACCCAGAGCAGCCTCAGTACCCCTCAGCAACATGGCAGAGTTGTGTAACGAAAACACTACCAAGATTCTGGTTTTCCCAAGTCTGGACTCAGTTTTGGAGCCTATCATGTGTGCCAGCACTGCTCCCCAAAGCATGGCCACAAAAATACAAGCCAGAAATGCTGCCTAGTCCTGTTGCCATCTTATTGCAAAAGTTCCATACCTTCTGGGTGATCTCCCATGGGCAGCTCCTCACAGCACTGACTCCTCCTTCTTCATTCTTCTTCACAGCCAACAAACTGCAAACTCCAACTCCCTTCTCAACCACTGTTTTTTAGCACTCTTCTTCTTATTGGAAACAGCTGTGGCCTATTAAGGGCAGGCCTGTTCCTAATCTTTGGTGATTAGTGCAGCTGCAACTCCTCAGGTGTGAGACCTTCTGCACTATCTTTATTTTCTTACATTCTATCCCTTCAGAGTCCCTTAACTAATAATGAAGTGTGGGTGCCTTCAGGAGACCTGGGCTCATTCCCTCCCCTCTGGGCTGTGTGCTTGGGCCTGCTGTGCACACAGAGCTCTGCCAGGTGCCCACAGATGCTCCTGAACACAAGGGTGAGGTGCCCTGTGCTGCCTTGCCCAAGGACACGTGCTGAGTGAAGGAGCTGGGTCTGAGGTAGTTCCAGTGCAGGGATTCCCACAGCTGCTCCTCACCCCTGCCCTTCCCTGGATGCTGCTCAAGAGGGGGCAGGAAAAGATAAATTGTGTAAGCAAGGACAGCCTGTGCCTTTTTGCTGTTCTTCCCAGAAAGCTTTTGATTTTGTGCCAAGGGATGATGCTGCAGGAACTGTAGAACATCCATTGAAGCTCAGAGCTGGGAGTGCTGTCAGAGCTGTCAGCTGACAAGCCAGGGCAGCAGGGAGGCACATCTGCTCTCCTTTAACATATTTTCCTTTCTTTCCATACCACATGCAAGACCACATTCTAAACATGCTGAAAGATTATCTACAATTTTGGGCAACAGTTAATTCAAATTAATTCACCCAGTGTTTTGTTGCCTATTTTTCAAGCTTCAAATGTTGCTCCCCATGCCCTACTAAAATGCAGTTTTCACATAACAGCAACACATCCTTTCTTCTGAAGGTAGAGTATGAAAACATGAACAACAGCATGGATACAGTGCTAGGCATTATTTCTGTAGTTGACATCTTCCTACTTTTCTGTCACATATTTATCTTTCCAACCAAGTCATGGGTCATGCAGGCTGCTGGAAGACAGTACTTTTTATCATTTTGGGATCACTGCTTATGTTTGCATCATGATGCATCTTTTTGTTGAAAAAACCCCAAAAAATCAGATTAAGTAACCATTTTTTGCTCTGACAGTCACTGTGGGCTTCATACCAAATGGTAAGCATACACATAAATGGCTAGCAAGCTGCCCAAGGCTTGTAATTACTGGATGAAGCTTATTCCCTTGTGTGCTTTTACAGCTTTAAGTACTAGTGAGCAGGCTGGTTTGGATCCATTATGGTTCTGCTTGTCTCCACCCATTCTAAAAGTAAAACCTTTGTCTCTCTGGAAAAGTATCCCTCCTTGCTGAGAGGGACACATTCCTGAGATAGGATTTGCTCAGTGCTGTGCACCTCACCTTCCCCTTTTGGAAATAAACATGCTAAGAACTGCTACAAAACCAGACTCTTCACTCTCCACATTTCTGCCTCTTCTTCAGTTAGAGGCTTGTCAGTCTGAATGAAAATATTTCCCATCACTGCCAGTATTCACTGATGGCTCCAACATCTATGCCCCCTTGTGTGCATTCTTGCTCCTAAGCCATTTAATACTTCTCAATTCCCTAAGAGAACTCATTCTCAATGAAGCATTCAAGCCCACAGAACAAGCAGAATCAGGAGAAAAAAATCCCCACATTATTCTTGAGAGATGATCTGAGGCATAGAGCAGATGCCAACTGGCAGCTTGCTCATCAGGAAAACCAACCCCCAAACCCTCCAGCTGCCAGGGAACAAAATACTGAATGTTAGAGAAGAGTGGATGCATTCCCTTCAATTTAAGCTGGGCTCAGTGGCAGCAGATACCAAATTACCACAGGCTCTAAAACCAAAGCTTGCCAATAATAAAAAGGCAAAAAGTTTCAAGTGTACACAGAACAATGAGCAGGAAAGTACCTCAGCTCATCTTTCAGCAGCAGGTAAAAGAGGATTTTATGAAAAGAGACACTGAAATGTCAGAAAAAAAGCATTTTGCTAACTGGAAGTAACTTTTTTCCCTTGAATCAGCAAATCCCTTCGTAACACTTACCCTAAGAGGAAAATGAGCCTAATCTTAGTTCATACACTTACTTACCCTAACTGATAATGACACAGAAAGAGAACCCAAGTAATTCATGTTTGCTGGACATCTGCAATGTAAAAGGTTGAGAACAGGGTCAGCTGTATGAAGGTAACTGTGATGCAAGCAGCACTACAATATTTTATTTACCAAGTCTTTTGCTGAACACAGTGGAAGAATCTGCAAGTTAAGCAGATACATCCATGGGCTCTAGGCTCATTTTTCTGAGTGTTTTTCCTATTACCATTTTAATGGGAGTGGGAAAGCCCAAATATACACACTGAAAACCTCATTTCTCTAAGTTGAACTCCCTCAGCCTTGGAGAAAAAAAATTATAATCAAATTTATGGCCACTTTGCTAATGCTTTGTATTCAAATATTTCTGCAAGCCTAAAAACAATACAAGCATGGAAATATTTTCCTTCTAATGTTACAAAGCAGTGCTGCCACCCAGGAATGCAGAGCTTTTCCTGTATTCTGAATTATGCCCATTTACAAGGCAAGTAATTATTCCAGATTCTAGGACAAAGACTCTTTCCATCATTTGGTTTACATTTGCATGGCAATACCAGTTAGATGTGCAGATTTACCACACAAACTTGTAAAATCTTACATAGATTACAACTTTTGCATATCTTGAGCATATTTCAAAGCTAGAGAAACATATGAAATATTTCCTAAACAAATTAAGAGACAGAGCATAGAGTTGAAGCAGTTCTTCCAGTAGTTATTAACAACACAGACATTTCTTAATTCTAAATTTGCAAAAGTATCCATGTATTTCATTACCAAAATGCAATAATTGAGAATGAACTTGTTTCCCATTAAAATAAGCAATCAGAGAGGCTCCTGTGCAGTAATTTTCTAAAGTTCAGACTAGGCACTTCAGATGAAAGCAGAACCAGATCTCCAGATGCTGAGGTAACTTCAGAGTCCAGTGAGGTGCCATCCTTAGGCATGACTGCTGACAGAGCCAGGTAACACCAGAATGATTTGGGGAATGGAAGGTAGCAAAGATGGAAATTGATGCCAAGTTCTTAATTCTCATGGGAATAGAGCTCCAGTACTTCCTCCAGAGACCTGTCCTGCAACTCCTCCAAACTGACAAAGGCTCTCTTAAGCCAGGCTTGTAGCAGAAACAAGCATTGCTACTGGTGGCATTCTACCAAATCCAAACTTCATGCTTTAAACTGATTATTAGCTGCCCAAATAGCTCAATGGATCTGCAATCATTTAATGCAGAAAACAAATTTCAAGGTATCATGTTCAACCTGCAGGAACTCTGGGGTGCTTGACAAGGTATGTAAATTCACACTTTTAATTTAGTTCCAACACTGTTGGAAAATTAATACTAGTTATTTGCCTTATTTGTACACAAGAAATTCAACATTTTTTAACTAATTCTAGGTTACAACTTAATAATCTATGTCATGAAATCAGAGAATATCCTGAGTTGGAAGAGACTCATGAAGGTCATCAAAACCAATTCCTGACTCCACACAGGGCAGCCTAGAAGTTAAACCACAGAGCCAAGAGAAGTGTTGTGAGAAGTGCTGTCCAAACACTTCATGCATGCTAGAAGAACTGGGATCATGACACCTCCCTAGGGAGCTTGTTCCAGGGCTTGGCCACCTTCTCATTCCTGCTCAGACTTCAGAAGAACTGTGTGAGAATCTAAACAGATGTTGTTTGAAGTAGTACATGGTGGTAAAAAGGTTTCATGGGTCTGGGTTGGGAGACAACACAGAAAGGAACAACACACCAGTAGGGATGCTCTATTTTTATTTACTCAGCAAACATTTTTCCATGTGATTTTTAAATGCCATCCAAGAACTAACTAGGATTATTAGATGCTGGCTGCTTTTTTGTGATAGAGCTTTTTGCTAACAGGATGTTTTTCCAGAAATGAAGACCTTTGGTTTGTTAAGGTGTCCCAGTTCAGGTAAGTACAATTACTAATTTCACCCACAATTAAAGTGTATTTACAACAGTGCACATTACAGTTATTCTACAAAGGGATAAAACTCTCTGTCTAAATTTCTCCTAGTGCCTCTCCCACACCAGGATTTCAATCTTTCAGTATTAGAGGTGCCTTCACCTGTTCAGCCACTTCCTTGCCCAGCAGAGTTTCCACGATGGCCAAGCCAAACTCAAAGCTGGTGCCAGGCCCACGGCTGGTGAGGATGTTCCCGTCCTTCTCCACGCGGCTCTCCGAGTACAAGTAGTGTGCTTGGGGACACAACAGCAACAGGGTCAGGCTCCAGTGTCCCCCACAGTGCCACAAGGACCCCAGCACTGCCTCTGAGCACCTCGTCCCTGCCTGCTGTCCTCAGGGCCCCCAGGTTGTGGGAATGCCCCTCTGATTCTACAAGCTCCTCAAAAAGCTCTCACTGAGCCTGTCATGAGGTTACTTCTGGAAGTCTGCTTTTGTGAAGCTGTTCACAAATTTCTTGTATTCCAAGTGCATGCAGAAGATATTGGGGGAACCATCTGCTCCCCTCCAGCCTCATTAATGCTCACAGAATGACCCTCAGTGTTTCACCATCCCTTCTCTTAGGGTGGAGAAAGAAGTGTGGAGCCATCAGCTGCCACAGAACCAAAGCATCACTCACAGGAGAGCAGGAAAAATACTCCCAGAGTTTGCTGCTGGGACCACTGAGGCAAAGAACCAAAGGGGCAAGAGACAGCTCAGCCTCAAGAGGACAAGGCAATAAATGCTCCTAACGTGACAGCAGCAGCAGGATGCCCCCAAGGATCAGAGTGTTAATGCAGCCCTCTATTTTCTGGTGGTATAGATTCAATTCAGAGAGAAAAGCAAGAAAATAAGGGCTCTTCTCCTTTTGTTAAATCATGGGTTCAGGTAAAGAAAAAAATATCTGAGAAGTGTTTGGACAGAAACATACCCCCATTCATCATTTTGTCTTTGGCCAGAGGATGTGTTGTGACTTTGCTTCCATACCCAATGCCATGGGCCAGAAGGGCAGTAGGACCTGTAAGAACACAGAGTTGCACCAGTGAGGAATTGCCTTCTGCTGCAGTGACAGAAGAGACATTTGGGCATTGGGACCCCCAGGGGGCAAAGCTCACTGGGCACAGACTACTTTTTATAAACACTGATGCCAGCCCAACCTCTGAAGCAAAAAGCTCTCACATTACAGTTCACACTGATGTCCCACCCATGACTGTGCTGCCTTTGAAGGAGTGAAGAACTTCCAGACATTTTATTTAAAACTGCTTGATATTAAGAAACAGAAGGTCTGCATTTCAATCTGAACATTAATTACCTACAATTACTTTACAACCTTGTTAAACCTTGAATTAAGACTTAACAGATAGGATTTCATTTGAGCAAGTCTCTACATGCTGCAGTGGTGTGCCAAGCAGTATTTTGGACAGATCATGGACTAACTATTCCATTTTTGGTTCCAAGAGTTTCTCTTTTCTTTTCATACTTCCTCCTTACCCTGAATTGAGTGAAGAATTTGTGTCAAGAAGTGCTAAGTCATCAGTCAGGAAATCCTTATGGGAACTCCAAAAGAAACTGAAGGCAGGATTTGTATGACATGAGTTTCATTTCTGTTAATTTAATTCTAGATTTAGTACAGGAAATAACCTCTTTTGTGTTCAGCTGGAATGAGCTCTAAGAATCATCCTGCTTACAAGCAAAGGCCTCTACTGGGCAGATGTGAATTTGGATTGTTCTGCAAGAGACACAGATAAAGCAGCACAAGAGCATCACTGCCAAGCTGAGGAATGTTCACAGCCCTGAGTGCCCAGCACCTAAATGAGGAAGAAAAGCAGAAAACCCCTCCAGCAATATACCTAAATACAAAAGTGAAAAATCCCCTCCTGGAACACATTCTGACTGCCTTTCATGCATTCATCATCTCTCCCCTCACTCTCAGCTTCAGCTCCCTAGATCAGCCTTCAGTTGCAGTATTGGCAATTTCAGTATTGGCTATTTTTCTTGCTCTTTAAAACACAAATCTTACAAAGTTCATGATCTGGATATCAATCTGTGCAGAACATCTAAGCAGACAACCCTCTCCTCAAATCAAGTCCATTTTTTGCTGCAGCTCAGGAAGGGTGAGACTGTAATTCTATATTTCTGGCCTTCTTTCTGAAGCTAAAGGGCAGGAGTGGTTATGTGAGATAAATTTATAGCAATGACATTCTGCCAGTGCTGTACACTTGCAGAAAGATCACCAGAATAAACACACACTTTAAAAAAATCCTAGCACACTACATTTCACTTTTTATTTTAAAGACAGTAACACAGCTGATTGTAAGGAACTAGGTAACAACCTGAACTTGCAGGATAAATGTTCACAATTATTTTAGAGATCCCTCTGTATTAAATTTACAAAAAAAAATCAGATGCTGAAAGATATATATATATATATATATATATATATATATATATATATATTCAGGCACAAATTTCTGGTACTAAATTACAGAAACACAGATTTCTAAGACAGGAAACTCTTCATGCTCCTTCAAAAAAATATCCAGATGCTTTAGAAAGCAAGACACTTTGTTAACCCACCTGCACATATTGCAGCAATCAGGGCTTTTCTGCTTTCCTGGTCCTTCAAAATGTCTTTCACAGCAGCAGACTGTATGGAGAAACATCACAAGTCATTGTTTGGAGTTGTTATTTGAAACAGTTTTCACTGAAATTTCATGAACATGTTTTATACAGAAAACCAACTGGAATTTTTCCTCCCTGTCCCAGGACAGAGGGCAATGAGAACATAAAAAGGAGAAAAACAGAAACCAAAACATGCTTGCCCCAGAACTAAAGAGGAAGGAAATCAGAAGGAACTGCAATGAAGTACTTGACCCACATGAAAGCTGATTAACCCCTGACCATAAAAGTTCTTTGAAAATAGAGGACCAGCAGAAAATATAATTTATAAGATACCTCCAGACAGTCTCTATCATTCTTAAGAAGATTTATATGGGATATTTGTCTCATACTCCATGGCTTACAAACTCTGTGACACCACCTAAACCCTATTTGATAGATCAATTTGTCTGCCTGCCTTCCACAAGGAATTCATACTATCCCAGAGACAGAATTCTGCAAGGGAGCACAATTTGGGTTTGGACAGTTTTGTGTCTCAGCAATAAATCTTCATTCGCAACTGTTTCATCTTCACATGAATATGAACAGAGATGTTCCCATAAAGCACAACATTTTTATTGATATATCCTCTCCATTTTTATTCTGTTTCACTAGGTACTCATGGCCAAGAATTTACCCAGCTGTCCCACCTAAATAATCACAAGAAGGCTTAAGACCATTAACAATTAGTTTACTGATTCATTCAGAGGAGGATTTCTAGATGCTGAAGTGAATATGCAGGATCACCAAACAATGCTGACCACCCCACTACTCGTGAGAATGCCCATGAATTTATAAAATGCCACAACTTTACCTCAGACAAGTTTTGAGCCCCAAGGTTCCCTCCAGGCAGGACCACAACATCATAAGGCCCCTAAACAAAGATAAAACTGTTCTGTTGAATAGAGGCTGACACACACATATTCCACTCTTTACATACACTACTCTGTTTGAAGACCACTGCAGCTGATTCAAGTGGAAATCAATCTTTTCTTCCACTGAACAACACTTTATGATAAGAAAACCAGTTCCAATTATGACAAAAATACTATTTCCTGTTCCAGGAAAAGCCTATTATCAATTAAGTCTCTCACAGAACTGACTTTTAAGTCTAGTGCACTTAAAAGCTTCAGCAAGTGACAGCTCTTGTGTTGTAAAGAAAATGGTTTTATCCAACCTTACTGTACAGGTCTAACTATAACATTATTTAGCTTCCCATCAGAACTTCTGAGTTGGCCCAAATCACAGTATTTTGTTGAGCCAACTAACAGGAAAAATGAAGCTCTGTGACTGGTCTTTGCAAAATCAAATACTTAGGCAGAATTAAGAAATCTGTCTGATTGTACAGCTCTGTAATTCACTGCTACACAGAGTTAACACAACATGCAACATATGCCCAAAGGTAATGCATAAGCTTTCTAAATTCACCTCAGACTTTTGGTGAATTTTGGGAAATTTGGTGAACTTCTCAGAAGTTACCTCAGAAACTGTGAGAGAGACTATGCTGGCCATTATTTATATCAGAGAAGGGTGCTCACCAACCTCTTTTCTGGCATCTTCAAGACTGGCATCAGGACAAATGAAGACATCTCGACTGCACTGCACCGGTTCTTTTCCTGTCAGGCCTGCAATAGTCACCTTGATCTAACAGGAGAACAAATATATTATTATAAAACAAAAATTCAGGGCATTTTTCTTATATGTTAGTTCTTAAGTAGTGCAAGCAAAGCTGTACTGAGAGCTTGTTCCTCTTCTGACAGCCAAAATGGGGAGTGCAGTGATGGAATGACAAAGTGGTGGGAGAAGGTAATTTTTATTTCAGTCATTTCTATATAAGTGAAGTTGTGTGTTTATTTAAAGTATTATTTTCATTCCTAATGAGATAACAGTGTGCTACTACAACTACAAGAGTAACAAACAACTTAAGGAATCCCAACAGCTAGAACTGTAGTAAATAGCTTTTCTTGAGCTACTTTTGAAATTAAGCAGTGTCATGAGCTGTAATGTACTGAGGTTTTCAGACCCCTACAAAAGAGGCACTTCCAGTTACTACACATGGAGGTAGCTGTGTTTTCTGACAGAGTAGGATTTACTTGAAATACCTGCTCTAGTTCACATCAGATTTTGGTATTTTTGGTATTTTTAAAGGTTACCAACAAATGTCAGCATGACACAAGTATTTGCTAAGCAGTAAGATGGTGAGGGTAAATTTTTACTTCACAGACCACACACTGAATTCCAGGAAATGAACCTCAGCTTGAAGCAATGATTTCCCCTTGACCAGATTATTCACTGCCTCATACTCACCCCAGCCCTTCTCATAACATCAGTGGGGATTACAGTTTCCATCTCCTCTGCCCCCTTAGCCAGGATCACCAATGCTCTCTTGGAGGCCATGTCTTGAGGGGCTGCTGTGAGGGAGGTGGTTGTGAAGGAAGGGGCTGAGGGGGATAAAAAGATAATGTGGTTAGAAGGCAAATCCCCTCATGCTGAAACTGAACAGTAATTTGTACTTTTGCATGTTCTTTCATTTAAACCACCTCAAAATTCAATCAGTACTCATCAAATTCATTTAAATCAATATTCACTTAAATTAATATTCATAATATTCATTTAAATCAATATTCATAACCACCCTGTTTAACTAAGGAGTTTTTCAGAAAGAATGCATTATGATATTAAAATATTAAGGCACTTGGGTAAGTGGGAGGCACAGCACATCAGCACCAGGAGAGGAAGCAGCCTGGCCTAATCAAAACCTTAATTATGACCTGTGTCTAACACAGAGGGGTTCAGAGTGGGTGGCAGAGCTGTTTTCAATTTGCACACCCTCACTCTTTCCGAGATTATTGACTCCCACCCAGGCCAGCACTGACAAGAAGGGCTTGCACAGGCTTTGACCTCATGTCTGGTTTTTAGTTTCCACCCAGCATGCTGCATGAGGAGTTTCCTGTGACTTAACAGTGAGCCCCTGCAAAATCTCACCAACAGATTTTCTGGGTTATTTTGCAACTTTGTGGGGGATGAAACACATGTGCACACGTGTGATGGGGGAGCAGACCACAGGACCTAGCAAATGGAACAAACCAGGCTTAAGACTTTTTTTTTTTTTGACTTTTAAATTCAAGTTGAGGTGAATGGCCAAGTTTCCATTTGAAGGTTAAGCTAAAATAACTTTGCATCATATAAAATACCTACTAACTCACACAGGTCTGAGAGAAGGCTGTGAAAGCCTCTGTGATGTGAGGAGACATTTCATGGGTTACTACACTGTAAGACAGAGATTTCTGTCCTATGCAGGGACCTTCCATCTAGAACTGCACATAGTACCTAGGAGCTCTTCATAAAATATGATACACTTTTAGGTGCCTACATAAAATCATCCTCACCCTGCTTCAACTTCATCTGTTTTCATGTTTTCTCCCTACTGGTAGCCTCCTTTAGAATGTTATTTCTAGGATGCAGTAATATACAGCAAACCATCCCACAGCATGCTGAACCAGCCCAAACAGAATAATTCACTGTGTCATATCCTACTTTTAGGGCAGCTTTATGTACTGTCACTGCAAAACCCACTGATCAAGTACACCCAAAACTGAGGTATTAGCAATAACTTCAGGACAACCCAGAGCTTCTTAATTGCTTGAAGGAACACATTGATTCTGCAAAACTTTCATATGAATTAGACTAGCAAAAAACTACCTGAATAGCCACCATGCAGAAATGCTGCACTTCCTTTTTATTGAAGAAAAATAGTCTAGATCCCAGTTTGCATCCCGTTTGTCCATTCATTAATTCTAATGAAACACCGTTTGTCTTTCACTAATTCTTTAGATAAAAACAGGCACCTGATCCTGCAACCTTTGCTATTTCTCCTCGTTTTGCAAAATGCAGTTTCTCCATAGTGCCTTTAGATATTTATTGTACAATTCTTGAGCATTAGTACTGTTCTTCACGTGGGTGCATATGTAAATAGCTGTCCCACTACTACGGAAAGACAGTTTTTGAGAAGGTAGGACTAAGTTACACAGACCTAACAACTTCATTTAACAATCTACCTACACATAGTAAATGTCTCCCATTTGCTCCTCAGTGCAGCTGAGGCCGCAGCCAAACGCAGAGCCCTGTGTGGGTACACGAGCCCTTCTGGAGATGGTGAATCACAAACTCCAACAAGGGTGGCTTTAAAAGCAATCATACCCTGCAGTGGCCCGAGCACAGCCCGCTATCCACAAGCAGGGCAGGGTGAAGGCGCAGCGGGGTGGAAAGGCCGCGCGTTCCCCTCAGTTCGTGAGGGACACGGCGCCATTCCCTGCGGCAGGGACGGCACGGGCCGGGCCCGGGCATGGACCGAGGCCTCCTCACGGGCACGGCGGGCTTTGGGCCCTGCAACGCGGCCGCCTGGGCACCGCAACCCCGCCCGGCCCGGCTACCGAACCCTCCACCCACACCGACACCGCCCACACCAACACCCCCGCCCGGCAGGACTCTCCGGGCCGGGCCCGCGGCAGCCGCAGCGGCGGCGGCCACAACTCACCTCAGCGGGGCCGCGGGCGGCTCTGGGGCGCTCCGCCCCGGCCCCGGCACCGCCCGCGCTCCGCCCCGGCCTCGCCCCGCCGCTCCCCCGCGCTGCCGGCACGCTCTGCTTTTCTCACGGCCTCTCGGAACGCGGAGAGCGCTCTGGTGCCTGTACTGTGACAAGGGTCACCTCCTACGGCGGCGCGACCGCAAACCGAGCTGCCGCTGCCGCCCCTCACGCAGCCCCTCACGGACCGAGCCTTGCTCTTCTCCGCCCTCTGACCGAAGCGTCTGCCCGACACTTGTTTCCCAGGGAATGCCTGTGGCTCAGGGATGATGCTGCCCCTGGTTTTAAGGAGTTTCGGTGTTTTGAAGGACAGACAGAACTGTTAGCGAGCATCTTTAGGACTGCAAAGCCCTGCTGTATAAAAGCCTGCTCGCAGGTGCTGGCAGGCCCGGTCTGGCTCCGGGCTCACGAGAGCTCCGGCAGAGCAGCTCAAGTCCAGGGGAGGAGAGCCGGTGATAGGGAAGGACCGCTGAGGGCTCTGCCGGGATCGGTGCGGGGTTCAGCTCCCGCTACGGGGCGCTTTGTGCGCTGCCCACAGCGGACTCCGCTCAGAACCTGGACAGGCTGATCCTTGCTCTTTGTGCCTGTGTGCCGGGCACACACACACACACACGGACCACACGTTCGCTTCTCAGTTATAACTCAGCACTCAGCGTTCACCATGTCTGCTCCGGCTCGAACTCCGGGCCCGGCTGTGGGACAGAACCGCGCTCAGGGATTGGCTGCGGGGAGGTGCAGGGGGCGTGGCCAGGCCCGGGGATTGGCTGTGAGCGGCCGCAGGGGGCGGGGCCGCGCCGTTCCCGTGCCGCCCGGCGGGAGCTCCGCACGCTCCCGGCCGGGGCGCGGCGCTCCCCGCGTGTCCCCGCGGTGCCCGTGTGCGCTCTCAGCATCCCCGGCACGGCTGCGGCCTGCCGGCCCCGCCTCTCGCCTCTCACCTCCGGGGATTCCACGCCGCACTCACCGGGAAGCCCCGGTGCTGAAAAGGGCGAGCGCTGACCGGCATCGCTGAGAGAGCTCTGCGGGCGCTGCCTGGCAGAACTGAGGGGTCGCGCCTCTGGGAGGGTCCGGAAAGTCCCGCCGGGCCGGGGATTCCCCGCCGCCCCCGGGATGACGCAGCGAGGCCCCCCGGGGGCGGTGGCTAAGGGCCGGTGCCGGGTGTCCCGCGCGCAGTCCCCGCTGCGACCCGCTCCGACCCATGGCTGCGGGCCGGGCGCTGCTGCCCGCGGCGCTGCTGGCGCTGGCGCTGAGCCCGGGAGCCGCGGCCGCGCTGCCGTGCGGCGCTCACTGCCCGGCGGGTAAGGACCGTGCCGGGGTGCGGTGACAGCCGCGTCCCGGCCCGTGTGACCGCCGTGTCTCGCCCCGCAGGTACCTTCGTAAAGAGCGCCGACTGCGCACGGGGAGCGGGCGCGCCGTGCCAGCCCTGCCCGGCCGGCACCTTCTCCAGCGCGGCGGGAAGCGGCGGCTGCAGGATGTGTCGGCGGTGCGAAGGTACCGGCGGCGATGCCACCAGCCCTGCTGTGACCTCCCGTGACAACGGCGTGACCGGGTGGCACCTGCCCGACGGGGGATGCGCCTCTGGCCAAATAACGCTGGAGCTGCTAGCCTGGTTCTCGTGAGAGCAAAGGTCCACGCTGTAAGCTAACGCTGTTTTTACCCTTGCAGCACCGTTTCGGTATTTGAAAAGTTGCTCCTCGACAAGTGACGCTGAATGCACGTGCAAGGAAGGTTATCGCTGCGGCAATGATCGCTGCACCTTCTGCACCCGAAGCTGTGGCGTGGGTCAGGAGAGCACCAGCAAAGGTAGGATCACCTTTCCCCAGCAGCTGCAAGCCCCTCTGCTTCCTGCACCAGGCAGAAGCAGATTGAGGAAGGACCTCGAGAGATAAAAGCTGCCACCAGTGCTAAGCACGCTGCATGGTGTGTGGTGTGAGCTCAGAGCAGCCAAAGCCACCACACTGAGCCCTAGCACAGCTCAAATCCTGCCCCAGCTGGTTCCCTTTGCATGGCTGCTCTTTGGCTGCCAGCATGAGGGAAACAGAACTCTGTTTTGTGGCATCTTGTGCCAAATCAGTGGGGTTTTAGCCAAATACTGTACTGGTCTGTGGCTGACAGGAAAGACTTGCCTTGCATACTCAGATACTCAGAGCAGCTTATGAAGTAGTAATTCTGACATTGTACAAGCAGGCAAAAATAATGTTTCATATGTTGCATTTTAAATGTTATCTTGTACAATTTTACCTGTCCTTGTCTGTTGAAGGTTGCCAGCCTTGCCGCTATGGAACCTTTAATGATCAGCCCAATGGCTCCTGTAAAAACTGGACCATGTAAGTAAAGTAAAAAAAAAAGTTAAAATGCTACAGCTAGTACACTTGACTGGAATTTAAGATTTTTTTTTTCTTTTCCCCATTTTGCTGTAAATGTCCTTTAGGTGCACTGGAAACCAAATCCTGGTGCCCGGAACTCCAGCAAAAGATGTCATTTGCAAACATGCTTCAGTTAATTCCACTTTAGTCACTACTCTACCTACAACATCTCTTGACATTCCATTTTATATCACTGTGCCAGGTGAGTCATTGTGTAATATTCCTTATGGAGGTAAAGAATTATGACCTACTTAAACATACTGTAGCACACTCACCTTCCATTTAAAGCAAAAATCGTTTCTTCTGTGCATTTCCAGTGTTGCAGACTGATCCAGAAGCAGAATGGGAGACACAGTTTTCAGCTAATTGAAGGGCAGTAGAATTTTGTTCTGCTAAGACTCTTAGAGAATGTTATTTGTTTCCTAGGGAAGGATGTCCAGGCAGACACAATCAGGATTTCTCTTGCTGTGGCTGGGCTGTCGTGCTTAATGTTCCTGCTGCCTTTGTGCATCTGCTTCAGTGTCTGGCAGAAAAAGAAACTACATGCTGTCTTCAAGAAAAGTAAGACAAATATCAAGAAAAGTAAGATAAATATGCTCTTCAGCTTTTCTTTTTGAAACTAGACAGAAGTCAGGAATCCAGGTTAAGTGCCTTACAGAGGTAGTTGCAACAGCTTTGGGTTTTTTGGTGCTTTGTAAGTCAGAAGCAACTGAAAGGGAAACAGCTTTGAAATTTTTATTGCAGAAAGGAATGAAAATTTGCTGTGGGTGTGGGTGTTAGGTCAAGTGCATGCTTATCCTTATAAGTGGACTATTTGTGATAGATGAAAAATCTCAGCTGCTCCAGTTAAAGGCCAGTTCAGTTCATGACTTCCAAGCATCATTCCTGGCCTGTGTGGCTGTAACCCCTTGGAGTTCTCTCTGCTCCAGACAGGACACAGGGGCTGCAGTGGAGCTCTGGCTGCACAAGGAGAGGGGACATCAGCCAGGGTGTGCTGCTACACAGGAGCAGGGTCAGCCTGAATCCAGCACTGCCCTCTGAGAGCTCATAACTCCTGGGCAAGTGTCACAATAGGATGTGAAACAACACAAGCTCACATTGCTGCTCTCAAGGTGAAAAAAAGGGAAGCTTATTTTCTGACTTCAACATTTATAGTTTTCCAAAAGTGACAGTGGATTGGAGGGTGACAGTGCCACCTCTCCAATGACACTGGACAAACCAACAGTTCATCAAATTTCTCCTCCTCCACAAAAGAATGCAAAACAATGAGTTATTTATAGAAAGTGTGTGAGAAAGTTTGTTACAAGAATGTAAACATCAGAAGGCTTAGAAAATCTTAAAAAATCAGGGTGACAGGCAAGCACAAGAGTTCAGCACAAAGATGAAGCTGATTCCATTCAATGTCATTTATAGTTGGTTTGTTCAGGTTTCTGAAGGGTTCTCTCTCTCTTTCTCTTCTTTTCCCCTGTTCTAAGGATAAGGTCTGAATCTTCTAGTGTAACTCTAAATACATTAGACCACAGCAGTCCAAAAATCTATTTCCCTCATGCTGCTTTTCCTTTCATTGCCATGACAAACAACACCTGCTGAATTAGGGAAAACAAAGTGTGATAAATTAGTTTTATCAGATATATATGCTGTAGAGGAATAATTTCAGATTATAGAATAACTTGGAAGATTTTTTTCTTCCTGACATCCTGCATTTGTGACTGGGGGATGGTGAAATAAGATGGCTGAATAAATGAACAGAAAGGGGACATTTGTCCAGTTCTGGGCCCCTCACTTCAAGAAACATTGAGGTGCTGGAGTGAGTCCAGAGAAGGGTAACAAAGCTGGGGAATAATCTAGAAGGTCTTTGAGGAGTGGCTGAGGGAACTGGGGTTGTTTAGTCAAAAGAAGGATCAGGGGAGACCCTGCCCTCTCCACCTCCCTGAAATGTGGCTGTAGCCAGGTGGGGATCAGCCTTTCCTCCCAGTGACAGGACAAGAGGACACAGCCTTAAGCTACACCAGGGAAGGTTCAGGCTGGAGATGAGGGGGAATTTCTTCCCAAAAAAAAGTTAAAGATTGGAATGGGCTGCCCAGGAGCTGGTGGAGTCACTGGCCCTGGAGGTGTTCAAGAAACAGCTAGAAATGGTCTGGTTTACAGCATGGATGGTCAAAGGTTGCACTACATGGTCTCAGAGGTCTTTTCCAACCCAATTGATTGTGTGAATCTGTTCTTTTTCTCCAGTGCACACACCTGAACAGTCAGTTCAGGAAGATGATGCCTGCAGCTGCCACTTCCCTGAGGAAGAACAAGGTGAATATCAGAATCCTGGCAAATCCACAGAATTGAGAGATCTCCTGGTGAACTAGAAATTGAATTGTCCGAGTCAGCCACATTTGAATTTTCTTTTGGAGCACAGAACAAGAATCTGTTTATGTAAATAGAGTAAGTGCCAGCACCTGAGTGTTAGGGTAGTAAATAGCCTAGCCACTGGGGAAAAGGTATTCTTTTAATATTTCTTTAAAAAAGTAATAAAAAACCCTCAAAACAGTTTGCTGATTTTCTTCCTCTATGAGTAAGGACATTTCTGAGAAGTGGTTCTTGATTTACATGTAGAAAGAAATACTGCATTTAAAAGCTCTAACAGAAGTGCAAAATAGTTTTCTGGTCCATCATCAATGTTATCTGAGCCATAATTTACATGCATTCCAAAAGGATCTGAAGCTAAAAAGGAGATCACATTGTGGAGTCACTGGTGACACTCATGATCTCTTAATATCAGCCATCCTCTTGAGTCTGGAGTCAAAGATCCTCCCAAAGTCTGGCTCAAACCCAGCAGTCCTGGGCTTTGTGTGCAAATACAGATGGAGCTCATTTGATCCTGTCAGCCCTGGAAACAGATCCCTCACCCCTGCCATGTCCTTACATGCAGGGAAAAGAAGCCATGAAAATGTTGAGCTGCAAAGGCTCCACAGCAGCATCTGCTGTTGTGTTGGCTGGAGGGAGGCAGTGGAAACACTGAGAGAAGCTGTGGTTGACTTGAACTTAGAAGTAGCTGTAACTTTGCAGCTGGACTGCACCACCCTCAGCCCTACATCATTCAGCTTTGATCTTCTGGGTGACGTAAACTTGATGTACATTGCAGCTGTAAGTGTGATATCTTTGTGGTACTATTTTTGGAACTGAGGTTGGAAAGGTTTTAACATCAGACACTGTATCTGTCTCTCTGATCAAATATCTGTTAACTTTGGTCGTAAGAAAAAAGAAATTACATGTTTGAGTCAGGACATTCGCAGCACCATTTTTAACCATTCACAAACCTCACATATTTTATTATTCAGTAAATGTTACTCAAAAAATAGAATGAAAACCCACCAGTATGTGGGTTAAAGGTGATTTTCCCCTCTCTGATTTCAATGCAAAAGAAAAGTATTTTGCATTTGAACAATGACAAGCCATCTCTTCATTCAGCAGGTTACAACAGCAGATTCTTTTCACCAAGCCACACTTACACATTTTGATACATTTATGTACAAGTAAATATAAAATAGTAAGTTTTATATAGTGAGAAAATAAGTGCCATAAAAAGCCTGAATTGTGAAGTTCTTATTTTTATCCCTAGCTCAAGTCTTCTCTCTGTTGGTACTTGCAACCATTACATCAAAATTGCAAACTTGAAGGCATGAACAGGACACATGAAAAGCCACCAAACTATTTATAAAGCTATTTATAAATCAGAGAGTGACCTTTGCATCATTGACTATATCTTAGAACAAGATAGAAAGAATATTTCTGCCTGTCATTAATTTATAGCCCAAACATAAGGTAGAGAATTAATGTACACACCCTGTAACTCAAAACATCTGATGTTTTCTCCTTGGAAAAAGAGATAATAACTGGAATTTTACATGTTGCTGGCAAATTCTGCATATATTTTGAAATATATTTTGAAATGCTTCAAACAAAGTGCAAACCCCTTATTCTTCTTGTCCATTCACCTGAAGCAGAAATCTGTTTAGTGACCACTGAGTACACATTTCCACCAAAACTGGAGTTCTGGACTGTTTCAGGGAATAGCCATTCACAAAAGAAAGTATATTCTGAATAAAATGTTAGAAACAACCTTCCTTTCAATCAAAGAAATATGTGGATAATCTTACCTGTGACTTCTGTTATTTGAGAGCACCGAGGCCTGAATTAATGATGAACAGACTTTGCTGGCACACACATCTGTTGTCCAATGTGTGCAGGTGATACAGCTCCGTGTCACAGCAATGCACTGTCCCCAGCCAGCTCTGGTGACCTCAGCTCCTCTGCTGCCTCCCCCTCCCACTGTCCCTGGGCTGACACTGAGGGGATGGAGGGACAGCTCTGAGCCAGCAGGGCCAGGTCAGGCACCACGTCAGCACCAGCAGGGACAATTCTTCCCCCTCCAAGAGTGGAGAAATGGCAGCAAAAGCATTTGCAGAAAAACCAAGCTCAGTGAAGTGGCTACACAGCTCTGATTTGAACAATGGAGCTCTGGGGGTTATTTGTCTCTGGTTTTTGTTGTTTTCAGGCTGGGGGAGCTCTCCTCCCCACATGGCCTGTTTCCCAAATATTACATGGAGCAGGTCAGGACAAAGGCAGGATCAACAGGAAGCATCTGCCAGCATGGTTTTTTTGTTCTCTATAGTGAAAACCCCTTTGTGGGTAAAACACCTTCTCTTTTGTATATTTTTGCTATTAATACAGCTGTTGTTATTGTGTGTGTCATTCCACTGCTTTCTGGGCTAGGAAATTGCTGTTTCAAACCATAATCTCTCCTTTGCTGTCTCTCCTTCACTGGAAGGGGTAGAGGAAAGAAGAATGGCTTATTTGGAGTTTAGCTCCTTCCAAGCTCCAGGAGTCTGAAGCCTTTCAGGACTTAAAAGGAAGTCATAAAGAAGAGGGAGGGGAACTTTGTACACTGACAGGACGAAGGAGAATGGTTTTAAACTAGAAGAAATTTCAATTAGGTGTTAAGAAAGAAAGAAATTCTTTACTTAGAAGAGTGGTGAGACCCTGAGAGAGTTTGCCCAGAGAAGCTGGGTTTGCCCCATCCCTGGAATTGCTCAAGGTTAGACAGGACATGGAACATCCTGATCTATTGGTAAGATCCCTGCCCATGGCAGGGGAGTAGAACCAGATGATCTTTAAGGTCCCTTCCAGCCCAAATAATATTTTAATTCTATGGTAACTCTGAGTTTTAAGTGTTCTCTGCTTTCTGTGCATGTCTCTTTTTTGACAGTCATTTAATTTATTATTTAGCAAGCAAAATGGAACTGGGAATGCCCTGATGACTCTCAAGCAGCCCAGGTGGCTGAGGATGAGGTAACAGCCAGATGCAAGCTTCTTGAATTTCCATCTGTTTTTCTTGGAAGTCAGAAAGTGCCCTCTTAGCCAGACCATGTACAGAGGCCCAAGTGATGTCAGCAGAGTTCTGAGGGCATGGAAGAAGGAGAAAAAGTCTCTTTAAGATAAGCATAAGCAGAGGAGCCTGCTGCTTTTTTATTGCTTCCAGAACCAGCACCATTTCCTGGCATAGTTGGTGGCACCAGTAATTAAAATCATGTTCATCACATCCCTTGGCTTGGTAATTTCTTGTAGGAGTTGTGTGGCTAAGGAAAGTAAAAGGTTCATAGCAAAAGGGTTTCTGTTTCTCACCTCCTGCACAAATGGGGTTTCTGTGCCTAATAATTCTGGATGGTAGAGAGTCTGAGACTGGAGGGGCTCCTCTAAAACATGTAAACTTCAGATAATATTTTAAAGCAGAATATGATTTCTTATTTTCAGTCTTTCTATCAGATCCTTCACAGGACAGAAGTACAGCCTTCCCTGACAGTTGTTCTGATGCTAACACAGATGATGTCAAAACCTTTGTGGGAGATGTTCCACCCCAAAGAGACAACACACAGGAAATACCAACAGGCCACGTGTACCACCCCACTTGACATTTTGTCACCTGTTTGAAAGTCAAGGTAAGTTTCATTCTTAAAACTACACAAAGTTTTATTTTATAACCAAGTGTCACCTCAGCTCCTCTCTCAGCTGGGAACAAACCTTCCCTAATACAGGGGCTGGGAGAGGAGCTTCTCCACAGGTTCAGTGTCAGTTGAGCATAACAGCTGTTGGATATTGTCCCTGACCTCACTGTAACAAGATATTTTAATACAATCTACAACAAAAAATGGAATTTCCCTCTAACATCAATTTGCAGAAGTTTGCTGTGATATCACCAATGGTTTCCTTTCACCTTTCTGGATCCTGGGTAGCTGCCAGGTCAAGCATCAGATTATACTGAACTAAAGTGGATTGTACTTAAACAAAAGCCTTTATCAAAAGAATAGGAACATCCAACTAAAGAGTCCAACAAGAGTATCCAACTAGAGACTCACTGCTCTTCAGAACCCTCTTATATCATAAATATGCCTTGGGAATTGGAAAGAGGATTCTGATCCCATTACAGCAAGAAACATTCAACTTGCCACATCAAAAGACAAAGATCTGACACCTGCTTCCTTCACATTTGTTAATTCCTACTCCTGTGGGTCACTCCCAGGGACAGTTTTCCCCAGTCAAGATCAGTGAGTGATCACAAGGAAACCTGTTAACACTTGCAGCAGGAATTCTTTGCTAAACAGGAATACTCTTAAACAGTGAAGATCCTACAGGTCTGACTGCCAAGAAAACACATTCATTTACAAAACAACCTTGGAAGAACTGTTTAAAACCTCAAGTTGCCCAGTGAGACCCATGCCAGCCCTCCCCCGTTAAATACACGTATTTGCCCTGAAATGTGAATCACTGAGCCTGCAGAGATTCCATTTAATTAATAAAAAACTCTGATAGCAAAGGATTAAAGGGATTATGCAGCCAGAAAACAAAGTAAAGAAATTAAAGTCTGCTTTTGTGTGCCATTCATTTACTGCCTACGCTGAGTGGACGACAGCTAAATGCCAATGATTATTAGCATTCCTCTTAATTAGTCACTGGCTCCTGCCCACATACTGAACTACCTGAAATTTGTCCTCTGATATCAGCTATGGATATTGGAGTGATAAGCAGTCCTAAGCCTCTGTGATAAAAACAGGAAGAACAAGAGTACAACAAATGTGAAGAGCTAGATAGAAAATTTTTTTAAAAAAGCACAAGGACACCTCTGACAAAACTGTTTTGTTCCATCACCACTGGAGATTAAAGACTTTACCCTCTAGCTCTCAGAACATGAAAGGAGAGTAAAACAGTGAACAGATAGTAAAATATTACTAAGTTTCCAATTAAATGATTTGTAGTAAGAAACTAATGAGTCAGAGCACCATGCAATTAACAGAGTATGAAGTAGTTTCAGGCAGGGAAATCTGGAAGGTGATCCTTATTGCCTCTTGCAATTTGCTACTTTACTGTTCCTGCATTTCCTCCCTTTGGGCCAGAGAAAACACAAGACAACAGCCTGGCCTGCCCACTCCATCATCCAAACTACAAAGAAAAGAATCAGCAGTGAATTGCTGCTTCCCTTTTGACATTAGTAGTACCAGTTTTTGAAAAAAATTGCATTTGTAGCCCTAGGAGACAAATGTTAAGCTGGAATTCACTCCTTTAAATCCACAGCTGAATAGATGTCTGTGTAGCAGCCTCCAGGAAATAATTTGTTTGGAAAACCCCTCAGTACTCTACTTGAAAAAATAATGAATGGTGTAAGTTTAAGAACCGAACAAGAGTGAAAAATGTCATAGTATGCAGCAATCACACCTATCTCTGCAGCAGGATTAGCTTGATAATTTATTATTACAACCTAAATTAAACCTCAGGAAGGCTATGCTGTTGCTAAAGACACAAACAGACATCCCCAAAACAACCAAACACACCCTGACCCCTCACAAACCCAACCCAAACACACACACACTGACACCCCAATATAAATAAACACACACACCTGCCATCCCCAAAATTCAGCCAAAGACACAAACACTCTGACCCCCAAACACAAAAACACCCAACACCCCCAAACTCAACCACACAAACGCACTGACACCCCAAATCCAAACACACCAACACCCCCAAACCCAGCCTGACCCCTCACAAACCCAACACACAGACTGACACTCCAACATAAATACACACACACAGCCCTGACTGCCCCCCAAAATCCAGCCAGACACAAACACACCAACATCCCCAAACCCAAACACATACACAAACACACTGACCCCCAAACACACCAACACCCACAAACCTGTATACTCCCCCAAATCCCACCACACAAACACACCCAACAACAACACCCAACATCCCCAAATCCAAAAACTTACACACAAACACGCTGACCCCCAAACACACACACACTGAGCTCCAAACACAAACACACCAACACCCCAAAACCTGTATACTCCTCCAAACCAAACCCCACAAACACCCCCAAACCCAACCACACACACAAACCACTGACCCTCCAAAAACAAATAGACCAACACTCCCAAACCCAAACACACCCTGACTCCTCACAAACACAACCCAAACACACTGACCTCCCAAACACAAACACACCAACACCCCCAAACCCAAGCACACTCACTCCCCAACCTCAC
This sequence comes from Melospiza georgiana, assembly GCF_028018845.1. Classification (NCBI taxonomy): domain Eukaryota; kingdom Metazoa; phylum Chordata; class Aves; order Passeriformes; family Passerellidae; genus Melospiza; species Melospiza georgiana. The sequence goes on from NC_080451.1 coordinate 7,475,014, forward strand.
CACACACACACTGAACCCTCCCAAACCCAGCCAGCCACACACACCCCATCTCCCCAAAACCACGCACCCCCAAGCCCCCCAAACCCAAACACACCAGCAGCCTTAAACCCAACCAACACACACTGACCCCCCACAAAAACAGACACATATCAACCCTCCCAAAACAAACACAGACACACACCAACCTCCCCAAAACAAAACCCACACACACAAACACACCGATCCCCAAACCCAAACCCATCCCCAGCCAAACACACCGACCCTGGACCCTCCCTAAAGCCAAGCCCAGCCCAAGCCCCCGCCGGTCCCGCAGCGCCATCTCCCGGGGCCAGCGCCCCCCGAGCCGGGCACAGAGCCCGGGGGGACCCCGAGATCACCCGGCCCTGGCCCTGCCCTTCCCAAGCCCTCTCTGCCCCCACACTCCCCACCCACCTCAGGGAGGAAGGGTTGCAGTGCTGGCTAGCTCAGAGCTGATTTGGACTACCCTGCATTACTGAAATATTTGTAAAGCTTTTACCTTGAAAATGTCTCACCACAAGAGTTCTCTGTGACAAAGAAACTCAAATTAGAAAATTTTACCTATTGCAAGGTTCCAAGTGCAGCAGTGTGACAGACATGTGTCTGAAATGCACTCCCTTGAAATGAGCCTGAGCCTCCTGCCTGCCCTACAGCTGGGACTGATGGACTGAAGATGGACAGAGCTGACAAACAGCCTGTGCCTTTCAGCTGCTTTGTGCTCCTTTCTCTGATGATCACTGTAATGACCAGAAAAATGAAATAAAGAAGTTTTTATTTTGCTTTTATCCAGATCACAATTTCTTATTAGAGTTGAACAGATTATTTGGGATACCTTGGGATAGCAGGTGAAAGGCACAGAGAAAGTTCCAGCCTTGCTGCAAATGTGTTCTTCTCTTTCCTTACACACTCTGTCATAATTTCACTCTTAAAAATAAACTGTAATGGCGTAGCTAGTTCCATTACTTTTTTTTTTTTTTTTTTTGGTGAAAGAAACCTTATTTCAAGACCTGGTTTCTGCTCCTCTGTTTGCATCTGCCTTCTCCAGAACTCAATTCCCATCAGATATTGACGTGCTGCATTTCCAAGCCTCAGTCATGCCAGATTTACTTTCCCTCACGTCAAGCAGCGTGAAGGTTCAGGCTGGTAATTCTGCAGTGCTGAGAGGACAGGGCAGGCAGGGACCAGTCTGTCAAGCTTCACTTGGAGAATATACCCAGACTACAGTGGGCCAAAGAGCAAGAGGGTTTTTTCCCCTCAAACTGGTGGAAATTATGCCACAGAGCAGCAGTGTTTTGGCAGCTGTGATCCTGTGCTCAAGAATTTTTACACCTTGCCAATTCTGTAGTAAAATAAAATATCTTCAGAGAGGCCTAAGGAGCCACCATCACACAGGGGTGTGTGTCCAGGCAAGCACAGACTCACCCACACACCTCAACCCAGCTCAGAACAAGAGAGCCTAGGTCAGAACCTCTCAGAAACATGAAAAGGAATTCTGAAGATTAAATACTCCTATGCATTACAGCTCACACGCAGTGAACAGAGGAAGCATCTTCAAAAAGAAAGTTAACAGCAGGTTGTGGTTAGTTTTTTCCTTTGGTTTCCTTATTCTCCAAACAGGCTATTTTCAGCACACATTAAAAGGCAGAGTATAAATAGGGCAATGTAATTTGGTAGCAGAAAAAAACCACCTTATTGCATATATGATCTCACAAGGTAGCTATTTCAGTGTGTAAAATTAATCTAATAATCATCTTATGTAGCTGAATAATCAGCTAAAATGTTAAACTTTCAGTGAAAATAAACTTTTTAGGTGTTGATGAGAACAGGTATCTGCAGTGACAGCAAAGCAAAAGACCCCAAACCCCTGTACAATACAACCTACAAGAAAAATGAATAACAGGGCAAATGTTTTTCCAGCCAACATGTACAACTCACTGAAGCAACATGTTAAGTTAAAATTGGTAGTAAAATTCAAGGAAGAGATGGGGACTCTCTTCCATACAATAACAAGCTCATCTGCAATTACAGTGCCAATACAAAATCATTCTACTGCACACCTCTTGTAAACTAAATTCAAGCCAAAGTTTTACACTAGAAATTGCATCCTTTGAAGAAGTCCTCATACAAATGCTACTGGTAAATCACACCTCAAATTCCTGGTTTTGCCAACTGTCACAATATTTGACTAATAACAACTCATGCTTGCTTCCCATAAACCACTTAGCAACAGGGGAAAGAACTGTTGCATTATAGATTACATTTCATCTATGCTATTTTACACAGAAGTAGATAATTTTTGGGGATGTTTGTGATTGGTTTCATTGAGTCTTATTTTTTTTTTTTCAAAGTTGTCTTGGCTATACTAACAACTTGTTCTTCATGAGCCATCATATTAAACTAGGAATCGTTTCTTCTGATAATGAAGGATAATGATAGGTTATAAATATAACCTATCTTTTAGGATAGGTTATATTTTTATATTATATTTACATATATTTATATTTAAATATATTATACTTATATATTTCAAGTTATATTTAAATACATTTATTGCTAGGAATTTGTTCAGGAATTTGTTCAGGAACTTGGGCAGAACTTGGGATCTACTGTAATACTTACTTTGTTCAGTAATTTATCTACTGTAATACTTATTTTGTTCAGTAATTTATCTACTGCAATAATTTTACTACTGTAATTTATCTACCAACTGCTGCCCTGAGGCACTTCCAAACCGAAATAAGCACAAAGAAGCACTTTGAAAACCTTCCCACAAAATACTGCAGAAGAATTTGAAATAAATTCCCAAGTTTTCAAAGTGCCATTCCCATTGAGTTCCCTCTCCCATGGATCCAGGGCTCTGTACCTTTGCTTGGGATGAGCTGTTTCCTTGCTTGGCACAACGATGACGTTGGCACTGTCACCCCAGAGAGATGCCTTTGACATTTTGGGAGAGCAAAGAGTGGCTGAGTGACAAAGGAGAGTGGCTGAGTGACACCTCCAGCCCAAAGCAGAGGCAATGATCCCTGGGCAGGCTGCCCAAGCTGAGCATGACGCACTCCAGGAGGCTCTGAGGTGCTGAATCTTCCTTGAGAAAAGACAAAGGACAGCAGCTGCTGGTCAGTGCTTCATTAGCTTTCCTTGAGGATGCCTAGGGTGAATATTGATAATACCATTGTCATTGATGGTTCACTGAAGGAGAAGCATTTGTACAGAGCATCCAGCACCAACAGTGAGATCATGCATCAAATCAGAGCTAATTACTGTCTGCAGTTTTGGAACAAGAGCTGCATGACTCAGATGAGGAGAGAGAATTCCTCTCTTGCTGCTTATCTCTCTCACAGGGAAGCACAGGGAAAGGGCAATAAAACACATTAGGTTAATTCTGTGGAGAAATTCTTTTGTCATAAGCATTCAGTTCAGCAAAGAGAAGTGTGGAGAAAAAGGATTTGTAGTACAGATATTTGTTCAATAGTCAAGGCAAGTCAAATGCCAGCCCTCTCTGTGCACAGAAGAGAAGTTTAGGCTGGCAGGACCTCTGCAGGTCCTTCCCCACCTGCCCAACACCCACCTGTGCACTCAGGTGAGAGCATTTGAACACACACAGGGATGCCAAAGGCATTATCAAGCTTAATTTTGAAATTCTGTCCCATTCCATCCTTGGATCTATTCAAACCTGACTAGCCACACTCCTGGACCAGCTGTCCTGGCTGACCCTGCTTGGAGCAGGGGAATTGGAGTATGAGATTCCCAGATTTCCAACTTCAACCTCCTTCAGAGCCCACTGTGTTTAGCCCACCCATGGGGGGCTTGCTCCCCTGAGTTACACCTGCAGCAGAAATACTTCTGTTCTGTATGACTGATGCAGCCAATTTGAAATTAGTCTTAGGAGTCACAGGATGTAAAATATAAAAATTAATCTTCAACAGGAAATGTGAATAAAGGAAAAAGATGAAAAGCAGGGAAGTTCACATCTTTTGCAACTTAAACTTATCACAAAATTCAGCATAAGGAAACAACTTTAGTAACACTAGTTGGATTTCATAGTATTTTGAAGAGCATCTGAAGACAAAAGCATTTGAGTAGAGAGGCAGAAAAGTAACACACCATAATTTGTTGCAAAGAGGCATTATCTTCTCACCATTAAAAGGAAAGAATATTGCCATGAAATTACCTTGTTTTTGTTATTTTCAAGGCTCTATACAGTTGGATAAGACACTGCATAGAGAATGGAGGGGAGAGACCAGTCCAGTCAGTCCTTGCTCTATGATATGATAAATCAAATTTTAAGTAAAGGAAACAAAATAGGCTAGATGGAAGGAAAGAAGGACTAAAGTGATGAGATGACATAAGGCAACTCCTGTGGCAGCATTAGGCAAAAGCAATGGGCAAACAGGGGAAAAACCTTGCTAACACACTCAGAATTAAGTAGTTAGTTCCAACTGAAAGAGAAGATAAGTGAAATGGAAAATGGTCTTCCAGTCTACAGAGGGACCTGTGTTTAACATCAACCCAAGTAGTTTATATGTACCAAGAAGTCTCCAGATGGAAGCTGCACTTTCTCTGCCAAGACAATTCTCTAGGGCACCATTGGATGAGGTCTTCCCAAATAAATAGGTGTGAAATTTTGCAAGGGGGAGCAAAACAAATTTAAAAATTGAATTCTCCTAGTATTACCTATGTAAGTTAACAAGCTTTTTCAACTCCCTCTCTTTTTTACTTTTTTTTCTGGCACAACAAATACAACACAACACATTCATCCATCTCACAAAAGAGAGAGGAAAATAAAAAAGTGCATTTCATATCAGATGCTTTGCGTCAGGACTGCTGAGGCTCATAAATCAGCTGTCTATTGCCCTGGTCATTTCAACCAACGTCTGACCCTTTGTTAACTCATGATTTATAACTCAAAGTTACTTTTTTTTAAATGCCAGATTTATAAACTTTACTGTGCTTGGTTTGATATAATATCCATTTTGTACACCAAGCTATAAGACAGTAAATTTATTGTCTATGAACTGTTACCTTGAAAAATTACATCAATGCAAAGTGGTTTCCATTTAGAATCAATGGGCAATAAATTCATTGGATTTTTTTCTGAAGGGGGGAGAGAACATGATGGTGTTTATGAGGTCATGAGTGGCTATATAATGGGAGAAACTGGGAGCTGAGGCTACAGTTAGCCAGGAGTTCTGAGTTCCAGGGTTAGACACAACAGAACATCCAACACAGCAAAGATGCATAAACTGATACTCTGCTGTCTCATTATCATCTGCTTCTCCTGTCCTCTCTTGTCTCTCCCCATCATCAATGCCAGTGAGATGTCTTACCAACACTCAGGTAAGAGAATTTTGATTTTAATGGTTATCATGCACGGGTTGGAGCAGGGAAAGCAGCAGTGTACTTGCCAAGGGGCCTGGATCTGTGCTGCTCAGCAGGAGAAGCAGGACAGCAGCAGCACAAGGGACACAGCAGTGGGTGCTGGTCTTGTACAATGGGGAGGTTGGGTGCCCTAAATGGTTCCCCCTGCTGCTTTGAGATCCAGGGAACAAAAGGATGCACTGAGGAGAAAAAGGTATCTGAGCCTTGCAGCACTGAATGTGAGCTGGCATTCAGTGTCTGAGCTCTCATAGGCATTGGGTGACTTAAAGAAACTTTGCTGTACAATCTCTCCTGTTTCTACTCTTTGAAATAAGCTATTTTGTGTTTAAAAACAGGGAAACCTAGTGCTAACATCAAGAACAGGCAAATCTCTCTTACATTATGTATTGAAAATGCTCTTTGTTTGCACTAATTCAAATTTAGCCCAGGAAAAGAACAAATCTTTGCTTGAGAAAGTGATGCTCAAAGTTTGAAATGGCTCAGAAAAAATGCACAGCAGAATCTGGAAGGTTGCTCTCATCAGACCTGACTGGTACTGGAAGACTTTGTGAAATGAGTTCTGAAAGAACAGGCAAACCAACCCAGAAGTTATTGCATAAAGCTGATTATTAAAAAGTGGCTGTTCTTACCTGCTTTGCAGCAGTTGTTCTGCTTGTTTATAGGTATCAGCAGTCCTCAGTCTGCTCTGAAAATCTTGGGCTCTCTAAGCCAGCATCTCCTCAAGCCTTCCACAATGTAATTTGCATTTCCAGGTACCCCTGACTCAATATCTGAGTAATATCTGTCACATCATAGCTGGCTCTAGCCATGATTGCATTAGGTTCAAGTCACAGTGCTCAGATCTTCCTGCTAATGTAAAGAGTCTCTAGGAGGGAGAAGACAGAAGAGGAGCTGTCTTAAAGAGGGTTGGTTTTGGGTTGGGTTTTTCCTTTTTTAAATATCAAAGCAAATTTACCTGCTAGCAGTGCTCTGATTTAAAGAATAATCCATGGTCAGAGATGCAGATTGTCTCCACTCAGCACAGGGAAGTTTTTGTCTTCTTATTTTGAGTCCTATAATGAAATCCCTGCTGCCTTTGCAAATGTCCTTTTATGCAGTGAGTAAACTAATAACAGGCAGGTCCAAGGTCCTCAAATTTCTGATCTTTGTGCAAGTTTTTGAAATGTCGGGAGATTATTTCAGTTTGTTTTCTTACATGTCCATGTGAGGAGCTACAGTCACATCCATCCCTGCAGGTCAGAGCAACTGGAACTCCAAAGGGTCACCTACAAGTACAATTACAAAATTCTATTAATCTGCCCAAATAGTGTTTGATGATGACAGCCTCTGGTTGCCCACAATTTTAGATGGCTGCTATGTATTACCAAAGATGAAATTTACTGCTCAGATTACAAAAACCCAAGTTACCTAGAATATTGCACTGCTAAGGGATTCTGTTGGCAAAGTGCCTTGGGGCACAGGCTAGCACAGAATTCTGAATTCTTTATGCATAGATAAATTAATTCTATCAGCTACCAGCAAGCTGTAGTGTTGGAAAAACTGGTAACATCTGTACTGGTACACACATTTAATGAGAGATGGCTGAAATGCACCAAGAAGCACAGCTATCAAAATAAATTGTAAGTTTTTCTACCTTTATTCCTGCCCTTCCACAACCTCTACTGCATTTAGTAATTGCAAGACTGAACAGGTAAATAGGTGTTGAACAGGAAGTTTTGCCTTTATTCATAGGAAAGTTTTGCCTTTATTCATTCCTGCAGCACAGGAACGAGTTGATAAATAAATGGAAGTATAATTTTTAAAATTACATCCAAGTCTGGGCTGTGTACTGGAAGGATGAGGTTGAGAGTACCTCAAGTGACAGGAGGGGCTGCTGCTGTCAAAAACTCTTAACAAAACTGCCAGAGAAATGAGAATCTAAGATTAGCATCACTAAGGTTTCTCTTTTCTCAAAGCTTTGGAAGGAAAGGAATACAAAACCAACTATCCCCTATTAGAAGAATTAAATAAGGATCTGTGGTTGGTGCTTTCATGAAAATCTTGAACAGACCTGATGAGAAATCCCCTGGGACAGACTGAAACAGGGATGCAAAGCAAAAACTCACCCTGTGCCTGTCTGTTGCCTTGGCAGCTGATGAAGACTCGAGGTCAAACCTGGAGAGGTTGGGCAGCTCCTCCCTGCTCCAGCTCCTGCCAGAGCTCCTGGGGACCCTGAGTGAGGACAGCAAAGCAGGTGAGCATTCACACAGCACTGGGAGTGCCCATGGCTCACACCTCCAGCTCCCACAGATAGCACACCCCAGCTCCCAGCTGTCTGCTAAAATACAATGTTATGTGTAAGTAACACTGTCAATGAGTTAAGTGGAATTTTGGGGGAGCTGCTGAGTAGCCATGCCTGCAGCTCAACACCACCTCAAAATCTCCAAATGAGTGCTGCAAAACTTCCAGACAGCAAAACCAGGGGAAGGAGAGGATGGGCCTAAGAGGAGCTGGCAGACAAAGAAAATAGCAGTCTTAGAAAACATCAATACTTGCAGAAATTGCAGAATCAGTGGCAATGGATGGTTTGGAAAGCAATAGGTGTTACCCTTGGATATTCCACTCCAAGACCTCTGTCAGTTGTAGCATTCTGGCACATGAGAATTACTTGCCTAATTCATGATTTCTAAATGCTAAAACATTTCATTGTGTCTTCCCTTTAACAGGTCTTACCCCCAGCAACTACAACCCAGGGGAAAATATCAAAGAGGTAAGTAAATAACCATCTGCCACTGAAACAAGAAAAATAAGACTAAACTACATAGAATTGTTACCAAGAAATCATTTCAGATCAACAGACTTCACAAACAGTAGAGAATAAAGTAGCATGCCACAGTGAAGCTGGAATCACTTAGCAGTTAGACAGGCAAGGGAGAGGGGGAAAATGGAAAAAACAAAGAGAGCAAGTAATCTAGATTAAAAAAAAAAGTGGAGGGCTTAGAATTAAGGTTTTTTTTGGTGTGTGTTTGTTTGGGGGTTTGTTTTGTTTTGTTTTTGGGTTTTTTTTCCCCCTCTCTAAATAAAGGCCAATTTTCAGCTTCATCAGCCCAGGCACCATTATTTGCACCACCACCACCCCCAGCACAGGTTACACAGCATGATCAGCTCTGTTATGAACCATTATGTTCATGGAGAACATCATCCCTGTTCACTTCCTGCTGAATTAAACATCAATGCAGAGAACAGGGCTGGGTTTTAGTGGCACATGCAAAGCAGAGGTTTCCCAGGGCAGTCCCCTCCTTCCCCCAGTGGGAGCACAGGGTGCTCAGGGAGGGTGGAGGATGGACTTTCCCACTGGGAACCACCCCCATAACCTCCCCAGTGCTGTTTGATTTCAGAATTTCTACAGGAACCATCCTCAAAATGCTTTCCTGGGCCGCCTCCTGACCAAGGACAGGAAACAGTACAAGAAACGTGGGAATCTTTCTGAGTGCTTCTGGAAATATTGTGTGTAAACAGGGAACTCCCTGACTGGCTGCATAATTTATACAGATGGCTGAAAACATGTATATAGATGAGCTTGATTCAAAATGGGAATGAAGAACCATGAAGGCAGCACCTAACTTTAGACTCTCTGCTACCTGGAAATGAATAAATTCTTGATGTTTTGCAATTATGTTGTGAGCAATGTAGTAATTTTTTTAGAGCTCAGCACAGCAGGAAGGAAGTAATGGGAGGAAGAGAGAAATACACAACACAAAGAGAACTTGGGCAGGGGAAGCAAAATTCCCACGGGGTTCTGTGAAAACTCCCAGAAGAGTTCAACTGTGTCCAAGTCCAGAGGCAAAGGGACTTTCTCCTTTGTCACTCATGTAGATTGAGGTGCCAGGAAGAAGAGTCATTGCTGCATTCCCTGAAGATGTTGAGCAGGTAAGGGATGGCAGCTTAACAATGCCCAGTCCCCTCCTGCCATGCCCAAGGCACCACAAAACCAATCAGCAATGTCAGATCAGGCATCTGCTCCCACTGCTGCTGGAGATGATTGTTTCTCTCAGGCACTTGTAAAAAGACCCACAAATTATTCCTCTGTCCAGCCTCCAGCTGCCTGTGCCCATGGGTTTGAAGAATTGAGCGTGATTATTATCAAGCACAATATGGAAGGTAAATGTGGTTGTCATTCAAGATTTTACCCCCAGATTTGGACAATCAGTGGAGGCAGGGATGACAGACACCCTGTGAAAGATTCCTGCACACACAGGTGCAGGAAGGTGATACATGGACAGAGATAATCTGTGTTTCCAGGGCAAGCCAGCTTGGACACTCAAGGTGCCACTCACTGATAATGTCACTGTATCTTGGCATGTAACATAAATAAAGGAGAGGACAAAACAAAAAGCTACACAAATCTCCTAGCCTGACTCCTCCACATGCAGAGTACTTGCAGACTCTCTCAGTCCTGGGTACCTTCTGATAGTAACTGCAAGAAACTGAGCTAAACAGGCAGGAATTGTCTCTGGGGATGCCAATTTTGATAATATCCAAAAGCTGTCTGAGCTGTGAACCCCTGCTCAATACATACATTGCATAAACCTCACTCCAGTCAGGGCTCACAGAAAGCTTGAGATAAACACCTAACAGTGATACACAGCTACACTGATCTCAAGAGCACACATCATAAATCTCTGACTGTGTTGTTTAAACAAAGCCTACAGGTTTAAAACAGCTTGCTCACTTCACATAAATTGTAAGATAGATGATGCCAGCTGTAACAGAGAAAAATGTCCTCAAAGTCAGAGCAGCAGGATGCCCTGTGCTGCTATTTGAAATCTTCTGAACATTCATCCTTCTCTTACACAGTGGAGCAAGTCAGTGGCTCTCTGGAAATTACTCCTTTTCTGCTACTATAAACTTCTCAGAAAAGACTTCAAATTTATCCAAATGAATAATGAGCTAAAACAGACATAGACAGGAAGAAATGTACAGCCTAAAAAGACTGGAGGGGGAAATATTTTCAAAAACTGCAAGCATAAAGCTAAATAAATAAAATCAGGGTGAAGAATAACAGAAAAGATATTGCAAGTATTAAAAAGTTCACTGGCCATCTACCTGAGAGAGGAAGAAATGAAGAGCTGTCAGGTGTTGAAGATGGGTCAAGACAAGGTAATTGATCTATAAATAGTGAAATCTTAGGTCTTAAAACTACAAAATACTTGCTAACATTTATGGCATCTAAAGAAGCAATACCAAATCAATTTATTATTCCAGCTAGGCCAGCTCACAGCAGCAGCGGCTGAGGGGGAATTCAGATAATTCTAATATACCAGAATTTCATCAGAGCCTGAAACTTTGTCAGGCCCAGTCCTTTCCTCTGGAAAGGAAGGAGTTCAGAGTGCCTTTGGACACCACTGGTGGCTCTCAAAGAGAACTGTTTGGGACACTGTGGAGCACCCAAGTGCTTCCTTCCCAAAGGACTTTCCTGGCAGATGCCAGATAAACTCAGGCCCAGGTCTGAGAGCAGAGCCTGGCCAGGTGTGACATGGGAGGGCTGTGGTATTTTCTGGGAGTCCCATTGAAGGGAGGAAATCAATCTGACTCCATGTTCTTAGAAGGCTAATTAATTATTTTATGATCAATATTATATTAAAGAATACTATACTAAAGAATACAGAAAGGATACTTACAGAAGGCTAAAAGATAATAATGAAAAACTTGTGACTCTCTCCAGAGCCTCGACACAGCTGGCTGTGGTTGGTTATTAAGTTAAAACAATTCACATGTTGGATAAACAATGTCCAAACCACATTCCAAAGCAGCAAAACACAGGAGAAGCAAATGATATAATATTGTTTTCCTTTTTCTCTGAGGCTTCTCAGCTTCCCAAGAGAGAAATCCTGGGCAAAGAGATTTGTCAGAAAATGTGACAGGGAGGGCAAACTCCCCTTCTCCCCCATGCTGTGACATCCAGCTCCTGCCAGCTGTCAGCTCAGAGCTCCCCCTCTCTCCTGCAGGGCACAGACAGGGCTGGGACTGGCACAGAGAATTCCTGAGTCTGGAAGGCAGTTTTGCCTTTCCATGGGAAGGTGCAGCTGGGGAAGTCAGCCAGGAGCATTCTGAGCCCATGGGCAGAAGGAGCAGAGGCAAACTGGAGCTGCAGCTGGGAGCCAAGCAGGCACAGCTCCCAGGAATGTGTGATGGACACCCTGACAGGGACCAGGCTGCTCTGAAGCAAATCTACTACAGAAAATACAGACCCATTACTTCTGAGAATGGGATGATGAAGCACCAAGGTCCAGTTTCTCACCATCTGCCAAAAAATACAGCAATACATGGTGCAGCTCACCTCTGACATCCACACAAATGTGTACCTGCAGGTTCTCAGCTGAGCCAGGACTTGAGCTGGCAGGAGGATGATTGCTACTGAGAATCAGAAACGTGGATAGGCTGAGAGAGCCCAGATCTCTGAATAAAAACATAGATCCAAGCCTGAACATTTTTCATTTCACAAGCCCATTTCATTTATCCTCATTTTTTGGAATAGATAGATAATTTGACTCAGTTTTAAGAATGCTTTAAATGACCAAATAACCCTTTAAAAAAAAAATCAATAAACCCTCAGCAATGATACATCTAATGTTACTTTCAAGATGCCTGTATTTCAAGGCACTGCATGACTTACCTCATCAGAAGCAGTTCAGTTATGTACTCATCTAAGATTACTTCTTTCTTTTCCAATTTCAGTATGATGCTACTTTTGTTCTGTACCTTGTACTCCCTGCAGTGATTCTGCCTTTCTCCTGCAGGCTTCTTTCAGCACTATCAATCATATCTCTCTGTTATGTCCCTTAAAGCAGAAAAAGATGAACAAATTGTTGCTCTGCAATTATTTAAGAACTTCCTTCTCTATGAGACATGTTCACGAAATAAACCTTTCATTTTTTTTCTCTGTACTTCCTCTAGAACAAAAACTTTTTAGAAAAGTCACACAGACAGAAGTTTTAAGTCCTGCATGCCAAATCCCAGCAGTTTAGAAATACAGATTTAATGTTTCACACACAAGAAGTCCTTGCCCTTGTGGAATGCAGAAAAGAAAGATCATATCCTGGAGTTGGCAAGGTGGAGTGTGACTGAAAAAAAGAAACAACCACAAAATCCCTCAACAAAACAGCATAAATGGCCACAACATGGCCATTTTCAGTGTACCCCAACCCATGTACAAGCAAAAAAAGTATTGAGGGTTCTGCTAAAAGTATTTTCTACACATTGCCAAAAGCAAAACAAACACACATTTGAACAGTTCTTTGCAGTATATTTTTCAGTTTTATTTATAAAATCAGATGCTCCTTTAAAGTGTACAGTTAAAATCACAACTGTAAATTCAACCACAGCTGAATATTGTTTCAATAAAATACTCCTACCAACTGATGTAAAAATTCATTCAATTGTGATTCAAAACTGGATTCAGCTGGAAGATAAACTTACCAATACATTACTCATTCAGCAAGTATTTACCACACTGTAAAAATACATGAGGGTCCCTTCTCTTCATAGCAATGCCATGAAAATATCTGCACAACAACTCATCTTTTAAAAACATAATTCTACATTTATGAATACAACAACAACAACAAAAAAAAAAAAAGATTGCCAGCGAAATCCTCTGAGGGTTTCCAAACTGCTGACACCCCCACAGGGGGCAGTAACTGCATCAGTGCTGTACCAGCATGTTTTCCCTCTGACCACTAAAAAAGTGATTTTTCCAAGCAGCTCTAAACTGTCTGCAACATTTTGCCAGGCAAAACAAAGCCACAGAAACAAAACAGCAGGTGCAAATCCAGCTGCAACACTCCCTCCACTGGCCTTTCTGATCAGAAGTGCATCTTGCTGTGATCACTCCAGCACACTACAGAGACTGAAAGAGGAGTACAAGCTGAAGTAAAAACTGCCAGTTCCTGAAAACTTATGGAAATGAGGTCAAAGGCTTGATAAGGCATTTCATTGCATGATGAAGTTGTGGTTCTATCAGGGTAAAGAGTACCTGGGGAAAGTTTGGGGATTTTTTATACTCAGGGGATAAAACCTGCTGAGTTTGCAGCCAAGACTGTTTGATTTTTGGGCAAATAATTGTCCTATCACACAGGGCACTGATTATTCTGTTAATTCCTCTTACATTGTTCTCTTACACCATAATTTTTCCATAACCCAGGAAATGTGTAGCCCCAGAGAAGGGATCCTGCATTTAAGATTTAGCCAGGATTACAAACTTGGAATTCAAACTCCTAGGCACATGAATTTTCATAATATATGGCCAGAGGGTCTGTGGGATTCACAGCAATTAAAGAACTCTCTGGGCTGTTGCTCAATGATTCTATGGGCACAAATTCACAGCAGCAGGGGGTACAAGAAAGGTTAACATCTCCAAACAAGAAACACAGGTAACATGATCAGGTTTCTACATACAGAATCTGGATCACTTGTAGCAAAGACAGCACAGGATACAGCAAGTGAAGACTCCCAGATTTTACTCCTGACTTTGGAATAAACTGTGGGTTTGCAGCTTTGTGTCTCTGCCTCTTTTTATACAGCTGGGATAATAAAAGTCATCTTTTTGACATGTTCATGAACCTATGGATCAAAAGCATTATTCAAGTGTTAGGTACATATTGCCATTCTCCTGAACTGTCTCACTGTTTTACAAAAGAGATTACATGTCTGCCTGCTAAGACATTGCAAATCAGCTCATTTTCATACCTGGGAAATGAACAAAACTTCCAAACTCAGGAAATAAAAATAATGTACACAAAAGAGTCTACTGTTACCATAACTTACTTTCTGGCTTAGGGTTCCAAGCTGTTTTGAAGGAGACAGCTGTCCTTACCTGAAATATTCCATTTAATCTATTTCACTAAATCTCAAAATGCATTGAAGCAATCATTTTAATTTAAGCACAGCTAAGTAGAATGAATTCTAGTGAATAAGTCTAATTTGACAGAGAAGTTAATTAAGAAGCTTGCCAATCAAGAAAGAACCCTTACACGAAGTATCTGATTACATGTTTTAGAGCAAATATTTTAGGCAGTGTGCTTATAAAGCAGAATAACTTGTTTGGAAAATGCTGTAAAAAGACTAGGAAAGGTGTAAGATATTGCCCACATCTTCCTACTTGAATACATGACCTGCTACATGTAAACACCTACTGAAATCTGTTATTTTAAGAGGTGTTTGCAATTTGAACACAAGCAGTACTGAGGATGTGTGGAACTCTGCTGATTTGCAACACAAGAAAAAAAACAAATTCAAGCTGAAAAATCTGAAAGACAAAGAAAGGTAGCTTAAGAATAAGTAAAAACCAACAGGTATAAACAGAGCAGGCAAAAACACTGAAAAACCCCCAAATCCATAAAAAGAATGCTGCCTGAGTCAAATTAGCCTTGAAAACTCAAAATTCTGTAAAAATAACTTTCCTTAAAATAATCTTTAACAAGAAAGATTGTCACTGGATTGACTTTTACAAGTAAAGAAGCCTTTAGATAAATATCATTTTCCTTCAATAACCTGCAGATCACAGTATTTTACTTGAACCTTACCAGTAACTGAAACTAGAGAAATGAAAATATTTCACACAGCAGCAAAAGGATTACACAGAACAAAAGGGTAAATAACATGTTACATTCTTAAACTCTTTGCTGAGAAAGCTAAGGTGAGTAATAACAGCACAAGGAAAATCTGATTACATCCAGCTTTTGATAAGCAGAGGGGAAATCAGACAAAATTTACCAGGTTTTCAGCCAAGCATATCCTGTTTGAAGAGCACTTTGAGACATTAATAAGAACAAGTCCTTTTACATACTGGAAGTGGTTACCATGTTCTGAACTACAAAATTCCTTTTTCATCCATGGATTTCAACAGCCAGAGACTCCATTACAATGAAAGAGGTTAAATCTTATGCAGGAAGTCAACAGTGCTAAGAAATAATGAGTATGTGGTTTGATGCTCAAGTTTAGCTCCACAACATGTGAGTTTTGAAAGCAGAAGAAATGAAATGAATTCTTTTTGGTTTTGGCATCACCACAACAAAAACAAATCAGACAAACTGCTTAAATAATTTCCTATTTGTTATGTCTGGATTCAACTCCCTCTCATCACTCAAGAAAGAAAACATTCAGATACAAACCCATCTTTTATCTTACATTACATGTAACTCCTTTAATTGATAACTACTTGCCTTGAGAGAGAAAATTTTCCATGGGTCTGTTTTTAAAAAGCAGAGCTTGTAGATTGATACTTTTGGGTTGGTTGGGGGTTTTTTAATTGCTGTATGTAATTTCATCTCTGGTGTATTTGCAAACCAGTTATCCTTAATTAATTTATGTATCTGTCTTGATAAACACAGCTTTAAAATCAAAAGCTGTAAAACAACTTGACTCCAAAACACACATCACAAAAAACCATAGGGAATAATTTGCTTTTTTCCACTTCAGTTTACTTCTTTTCAATGGGCACAAGCTGGCAAAAGGCATTTGATGCAGAACAACCCAGCCAATTTCAGATGCTCTTTAGATTCTCAAACCAGCTACATCAATTTCAGAGCCTCAGATTATTTGGATCTTTAGTTTAGACCTTTAAATATTGAACAAAAATGAAGAGCACTGTAGCTGGGCTTCAATACATCCACCTTGGAGAGTAAACATGCTCTGATCAGTAGGTTTATCACCACAGGTTGTTGAACACTGCATCTTTTCACACTTGCTAACTTCAGAAGAACAAACACCCAAACCAAAAGAAATCTTTGTATTTTGCTCATCATTGAGCAGTTCAAGGTTACAAACATAACCCATTCCATGAGGTCAGAAAGTGAAAGAGCCTCCCACTGAAAGATTGTCTTCAGAGTCATGCCAGGAGTGGAGGGGTGGAGGAGGGAGATGGAGTTTCATGTGTGACTGCTCATGTTGGTCAGAGGTGGCCATGGAGATCATGGAGCAAAGCCAGAGGAGGGAACAGGGTGGCAATGACACCCAGCAGTGGCACTGGCACAGGGCTGATGTCCTCAGCGTGGCTCTCCCTTGTTCTCCATGCTCTCATCAGCCACTGCAGCCTCACAACTTCCTTCCCTGCTGTCACACGTCACACAGCCCTTTGCAAAGGAGCAAGAAACAGAAATTTAAATTCTTTTTATGAGTATATTTCAAAGGGTCAAATCCTATGGAATGATACATTGCAATCTCTTGAAACATCTCACCAGTGGGGTGAGACCTCTCTAAAAGCAGAGATTAATTATACACCTGCCATTTACCTTGCCTCAGATCTGTTAATTTGGTTAGTGGAACATGCAGTTCTACCTTTAAGAAAAAAAGGCATGCGACTTTCTTCTTGAATTTCTTCTGAAATTATCATTCTTCTGAATTATAAGGTCTTCTTGAATTTGAAGACCTTATCATTCAGCTTTATCCTTACTGAAGATTTGGACTGCAGCCTGAACAGCAAACAACACTGACTAACATACACAGCTGAAATGCCTGAGTGTATTGATATTTTTCTTGTTCTTGATATTGGTATTTTCTTGTTCTTCTGTTTAGAGACTATGTTTTGATATTGTACCATTTCGTACAATATTGAAACAAACTCTCCAAACAGAAGTCCTGTATTTCTTGCTGCTGTCAGAAGCCTGGTTGTATTTGCAAAATCACAATCTGCACTGGAAAACATGACTTTCTGTTTAGGAACAGTTTCAGGACCTTAGATAGAAAATAGTGGTATCTGCATACCAATACATTTCCTAACATCTGAGGTTATAAACATTCAACAGAATTTTCTATACAATCACTGCACCTAATTTTGCTATCAGAATCAAACAGAGTTCTTAACCACAACAGGACACATGTTATCAATGAGGTATTAGAAAAACAGAGACTAGTTTTCTAGTTTTGTTCCACAGCCAAGGACATCCATGTCTGAGTTTTTCTTCTCTAGGAATAAACACCACATCTCAGAGCACCACATTTCACAATTCCAGCCCAACATGCAGTGCTAAAAGACAAAGATTTTTCTGGTACACAAGTGCATGAACACAGCCTTAAAATTTTCTGTACAACTCAACACTGAAGCTCTAAGTCTTTGTGGGACTAGATCTGTCTTGCTGTTCTCCACAGCACCTGGGAGCCCTTTAAAGTGATCAGGAGAGTCTCTAACACACATCAAGGCAAACCAGAAGCAGTTTAGCAGTGTCCAAGAGTTATACCAGATAAAATAACAAAATATAAGACTGAATCAATTAATGATTGATTAATCTACAAAAAACTGGCCATTTTTGTGTTTCTTACAATACACCTGACCCCCTCTGTGACTGAGCATTTCTCACCTTCCTGATCACACGTGATCTAATTTTTACTGATATCCCAGCATTACATACTATTCAATTATAGCAACAATTTTAGAAGAAATAGAGCAAAGGACTTAACACCAAGAGAAAAAAACCAACTGTAGATGCCTTACAGGAGATCATGGCACTGTAAGGTGGCCCTGGCTGGAAATGCCTGGGCTGGCCAAGGCAGGAGGGACCTGCAGCTCCATTCCTCACCTGGGTGCTGATCTGCAGGGGCACAGTCTGGGTCCTGATCCACGAGTGCACCTCTGCAAGCTCCTTCTTCTGCCCATCTGTGAACCAAGGCTGCTGCTTCTGCATGACTGCCAGCTTCTCCAGATCCTGCTTTAGAACCTCCTCTTTGATTCTGCAGGGAAGAGACACCTGTGAGCACACAGGGCAGGCACTGACTGACATTGTGAGAGTCTCTTCACCACAGTCCATGGCTGAAGCCTAAACAGCATCAGCTGCTGAAAGGGAACTGTACTTCCTACCTTATTTGCTTTGTAAGGCTGCTTTCAACACTGGGCTCACAGTCTGGGGTTTGCTTGCTGTTGGTTTTGTTGCAAGTTTTTGGTAGTGGTGTGGATTTTTTTTTGTTTTATGGCTTTATGTGGTGCTTTTTAAAATGTGGAACCCAATTACAAATTATATATATAAATACATATATTACAAGCAACTGTAGTTTTACTCCCTTATGCATTCAAAGTACAGGACAATAATATTAATTGTTCTGTACCAATCCCATTAATACTTCAGCAAAAAAGATTACATGTTACCTTATTTTAATAGACAGGGGAATGGGAAAAAAATAGACAAAAAGTAAGTAAATAGCCAGGCCTAAAGTGGACAAAAAAAATCTAAGACACCTTCTTGAAGTTTCATTGGTATGTGTGCTGTTTCTACAGTCTCACTTTAATCCTATAGTTCCATGCACAATTCCAATCTACATGTCAGAAATTGTTGATGTTTTCCAACCTGTTTGGCATTTGGTAATTCATTAGAAATCTCTCAGGTGTGTGATCCATCTTCACCCAGGCTGACTCATGCTTCAATTGATAAGCTGTCCCTTTTTCTTCTGCTTCCTGATTCTCCTCTTCTTTGGAAGCTCCAGAAGAATAATTACTGGCAAAATACTTGCTGCTTTTCCCACTACCTGCTGAGAATGACCATTAAAAAAAAAAAAAAAAAAAGGCAGATGCCTGGAAAATCCCAATAATTCAGCACAAGTACACCACCCCCAGTGTATTCTTGCAAGTCAATTCTGTAATACAAACACAGGTATTCCCAGATGATTGCTCTAGCAATTACTACCTATTGAGAATTCAAAGATAAAGTGCATTGTCTCAAATTATTCAAGATCTTCAAAGCTCTATTACTTTTCTCAAAATTAATTGGCTCAACTTCTCTGCTTCTGAGGCTCTGGGCAGATTCACCTTTAGCCAAGCAAGATGTGAAGTAGTATCTAATGCAGACAAAAGTGATAATGAGAAAAATGAAGAGTGACTTCCAGGTTAAAGGAATAGCTTCTTAGACTCATTTCCAACAGTGACTGAAACAAACTTGGCTTCAAACACTGAAAGCTGATGAGAAGTAAAGGCCATGGATCTTCTTACATGGATTTCCCCATCCCCACTACATTCCATGTTAGCAAGCCATCTAGCACCAAACACCTAAATCTTGGGCCTCCCTACCTGTGCCATGACCAGAAGTCTCGTTGAAGCTAGAGCCTAAAGAACCAGATAAAGCTGATCCACTGCCTGATGCTGCTGAGCCTGAACCCAACTGTGAGTCCTTGTACAACGAGCGGTCAGGAAATTCAGGAGCAGCAGTTTTACCATTATCTTCTGGCTCATTATCCTGGAGACAAAAAGCAGATCCAACACATCCACAGAAGTTACATTTAAGTATGTAAAAGGAAATTCATGCAGTTATTGCATTTGCCACATGTTGACCAAGTTCTCCTATCAATTCAACAGGTTTGGAGGTTTTAGCTCTGAAAATGAGTGGTGGTTTACAGCTCAGGATAACACTCTTCCATGGGTGAAAATCAACAAGCATCTGAACTCTAGTTTACTGGTTTCTGCTGTAGATCCTTCCCCAATTTGCCAGAATATTGTATGGCTGCATAAAGTTACAATTTCTGCTGACAAGAGAGGAGTCAGTTCCCTTCACATCCTGTTGGATGGCATCAAGCAGCCATACACATCAAGCAAAGGTGCACTACAGGGAAAATGAGAGTCTTCCCCTGATTCACTATGCGAAGCAACTGCTTCAGCAGCTCCAGGTACACCAGCTCCCCTTTCAGGACCCTACCCTGCAGTTTCAGCTGCTCCAGCCTTTCCAGCCCAATCTGGATTCAGGAGGCAACATTTTTTTCCTTGCCTGCAGAGCTCAGATTCCTGCCTCAGTTTACCGCGGAAGTTGGAGAGGCCTTTTCTATGCCCATGTATGGAAACCGACCCACACGGATCCCTGTTCTTCTTTCATTAGCTGCATCCCTGGGAGACAGAGGGAGTAATTAGAAAAATATCTTCCCTTTGTTTTGGTTCTCCACAGAGACTGTGGGACTGGGTGAAAAAGGATGCAAATTGCGCAGCACTAACCGAGTTCCACATGCATCAAAAGCCCCAAACCCCAAATTCTAGCTGACAGTTCTATTGAAAACATTGCTGCCAGAATGCTCAGCAGAAGCAGCTTGTGGCAGCCTAGACCAGAAGATCTCACATTTCTGTCATTTACTAAGTGCCCACACTGTACTGGTACAAGTTCCCATAAGCACAAGTATAAACTGCTTTCTCCACCTCCTGTGCTATTTGTGACCTGCAGCCTACATAGCACAGCCAACAGAAAAAGCAGCTGACAAAAATCTGTGTCCCTGACACACAGATCATCACCACTGGTTGGGTGACAGAACACTGTGAAAGTCACTTTCTCCTCTACCTGAAAAACCTTTGTTACTTACCTGCTTATCTTCTGCATGTGGCTTAACATCAGCGCTAATGGAAAGCTCCATAGGTTTTGGCAGCTCTTCTTGAAGCAAATTCAGCTGAAGTGGGGAGCTGCTCCTTGAGCTGCTCAGCAGCAGGGCCTGGTCACACTGGCCCTCTTGCTGGTCCTCCACAGATGAGTGAGGAGAGGCTGGAAAGGGCTGATCCACAGAGCGTGGTGCTGCAGGCGATGGAGCACAAGGAGGGGGTGCTGGGGGTAACGTGGTGCATGGATATGAGGAGGGGGGATAAACACACTGAGGGCCAGGGAGAAAGACAGGCTGAGGCATCTGAGCATACATGGGGAAACCCTGAAAAAATACAGCCATGAAGGTGCCTATGTTTGGGGGGTAAAAGACTGGGTATGACTGTGGTCCACAGCATAGCTGGGATGAGGACATGGACTGGGGTTGTGATGGGCGAAGGGCAAGCTGCTCTCCTCCAGAAGGGGCTGGAAAAGTTGACACTGGGTTCAAATAGGCAGGAAATCCCACAGGAGGATGGACATTCAGACTGGAGGAGCTCAGATAGGACACTTCTGAGGGAGAGAACAACTGTTTCTGATTTGTTCTCTTCTCACATGGAAGACTATTTCTATTTTTACTAGAAGAGTGGCTATCTGAGCACTGTCTCTGAGGTTTCTGGCGCTTGAATTTTCCATGTTTTCCTTTTTTACAGTTAGCAGGGCTCATCTGCTTTGAAGGGGAATCACCTGAGGAAGAAAAATAAACATATTGACTGAAATGAGAGAACCAGGCAAAAAGAAAAAAACAAAGAAAAAAGAAAACCACCTAGATAAATGAGTGTGGCTTAGCCAGAGAGCTGACTTTCCTCTGGATAATTCTTCCAGAAACCAGTGATGGATTTGCTGACATATCTACAACATTTTTCTTCATGTCATCAATTTTCCTATCAATCACTTTGGCTTATCCTAATCAGATCTTTTACATTCTTTCAAGAATGTAAAGATGTCAACAGACTCCTGGGATTTGCAGGCTTTATTGCAATAACTATCTGTTATTTGTGAAAATAACTTCACTATTTGTGAAAAGTCTAAGACAGCAAGATCCACGACTGAGCAGACCCTCTGTGTGGGTAATGCTGCTGTGAAATCTTGGCAATCCAAAGGAAGCATTCTATAAGCAGCCACAATAAGATATTTACTAACTTATACAAAGGAGAACCAGACTTCATGATCAGCTTGGTCTTGTAAATCATCTAACAATTCTTTATTTCTCAAAGCTGCTGCCTACCTTGGCCACAGGAATGTCTGTTGTTACTTCCACTTCCTTGTTGAAGGTAAGTCCTAAACGGAGAGAGCAAGACCCTCTGTCTGAACTTGTCAACATAGTTCTGCTCCTCCTTTTGAGTGTGGGCTGACAAGGTCTCCTTTGTTAGCCCAACTGGCTTTAAGTCCTCAGGCAGCACTGGGAGACTCTGGGCATTCACAGGAGGCAGCTCAACTTGTTCACTTCCAACAGCAGCATCCTCCATTGTAGTCACTTCTTTGAAGAGGGAAGAAAACAAATCACTCTCTGCTCTGCCCTTCTGGTGTCAACTACCACAATACCCAGAGTGTTAAACAGAAAATCTCATCTGAGCTACTGAGCAGAGGCATGAGGAGAAAACACCCTTTCAACTCAAATACAGTTAAATTAACATCAATTGAGCAAATTCCTTTGTATGGTCTGGAAAATTTCAAATTCACTTTGAAGTTAGAGGCATGTCTTTCTTCATATTTTCTTAGTAAAAGAGCAGCTACATACTTTTTTTTTTTTTTTTTTTGCTTATTTCTGCATTAAAATGAAGTGACATTGGCCCCATAGTAATTTTTATTTGAATCCTCAATGGCCAAAAGCACGTTGTTGTGTTTGAGGCATGTGCAATGAAGTTCAAGGGGAAAGGAAACAGTGTAGTCTGTTAAAACTATTTTACTAAAACACCTTAAAAACCTCCAGGCTCAAATTTTTCTTCACAGCACCCTGAACAGTACTTGAATATTTCAGAATCCATGACCAACACTTTCTCACCGTGTACTTCAGGCTGGAAACATTGTGTAAATTGAAACATCAGTCAGTGTTTTGTGAGTGTGAACAGTACCTGATTCAGGGTGTGGGACATGCACTATAGTGCTGCTGTAGCTGCACTGGCTGGTGACAGATATGACACTTGGAGCCTTGTTGGACAGGGTCAGGTCTGCCAGAGGAGCTCCCACCATGCCTGAAGTTGTCTGGTCTTTCAGCGTCTCTTCCAGACCAGCAGATATTGGCGTGTGGGACTCAACTGCTGACAGCATAGCAGTATCTATTGGCAAATGACAAAGTTTCTACATGGAATTCCATTCCAAGCACTCTGCTCCCAATTCATCAAGTCTCACTGGTTCAGAAATAACCAGTAAGTATGCAGACTATTAAATAAGACAGTTTTATATACTAAAAAAAGTATTTATATGCCAGTGCAATGTCAGCACATACTAAATGTGGCATAAACTGAGTGAGCAACAGAAGGTTCATTTAACAACAACAAACAAGAGTTCTTTTGATGCATTCAAAGATTTAACATTTTAGCTTATGTTTAACTGGGAGATCTAGGCAATTTAGGCAAATATTTACTAAAATACTGTTAGCAACACAACAGTTTGAAAAGTGGACAAACTCTGGAACACACAAAAGTGACATATAAAAAAACCCAAATCAGTTTTTGTGGTTCTAATATGATGGTCAGTACACTTTGTGTTACCTTCCAATGCCCTGACTTCCTGCTGACTTTGCTGGACTTGTTTGTCATCTTCTGAAGATGACGATGATGTATTTGCAGAAGATTTACATTTCCTTTTCAATGCTGGAATACTGCAGCTCTCTAGATATCTGAAATGAAAGCATATCACAGGAAGCTCTCTCTACTCTGGGGGGTGTTTTTCTCCATTTGGAGAGACAAACATTTGAACAATCCAAACTGGAGATCCAGAGGTTGTTAACTAGTATTTTAAATTCACTGCAGGAAGTTCTGGACACGTATCTGCTTTCCAAGGAGTATTTAAAATAAAATCTACCACTCTTTGAAGGGGGAAAAAAAGAAAAAACAAAGATTACATTATCCACAGGGTTAAGAAATACCGACATTTTATAAATTATATCAACTTTCTGTTTTATATGGATTTTCCCACAATGTGTAATGAGAAGACACTGACATATTATGATCATCAAAATTCACTTAAATTGGTATTGCACCAATGACAGATGTCAACAAACAGTTACAAACAGAATCTTAGGTCTTAAAGTTTTCATTACTGTGTAATTCAGACTGGGCAATCCATCTCAATGCTCAGAGAGTCTGAAAACTTTACAAACAATCCCAAATTTATCTCACAACTCAAATGCCAGTTCAAGGCCAATGCAAACTGCTTGGATATTTACTTTCTACCAATTAATCTTAAACTTGTATCACTAAAATTTTTCATAGTTTCATACCTGATGATACTATCAACACAATTGATCTGCTGATAGGAAGGAACATGAGGAGTCTTCTTTGGATCATCATAAAATGCATTGCCTGGTTCTGTGCCATCCCCTCTCAGTGTCTGAAGAAAACAGGAAGCAGGGTGCCTCTTCCCTGGAACAGAGGAAACCTTTAAATATTCCTCTCAAGGGCATCTAAACACTACCCTCACAGAGATTATATATATATTTATATACACACAGGTAACTATATATTGGAATCCACATAATGATACAAGGTCCTATGGCCTATACAGAATAACTGTCATTACAAAGTTACTCTGCATTTTAATCTCTATTTATATGTTTTGAGGCATGGGAAGGACTGGGGGAAATATGCCTGAAAAAAGCCAACCCTCCCTTCCCCTTGAACATCCATTCAAAAAAGCAAATACTAAGAAAACAGCATATAAAACTCTCTGCTTTTAAGTGGCAAATAAAGCTGCAATTAATACTACTCTTCTTTCAATTTATACATCACAGAATCCAACCCATTATTTAAGAGTAATTCACAATTTTGTATACCATGAATACACTGGCCAGAGTCCTATTAATATTGACAGTACAGTCCTCTAGGACAACACCAGCAGTTAACTTTAACAGAGAGTATCACAGAGCAAAATGTTTTAATACAGATTCCTATGATATTTGAGGGAGCATCCAGCTTTCTCCATACATTTGTGCTACATACAAACTGCAAATTATGTGCATTAATATAAAATGAAGCACTCAGTAACTAAATCCCTGCTTCAGTGGGAATTAAAGCCATACTGTCCAGCCTATGATCATTTCTAGGAGTTCATATATAAGTAATCAAGGGGAGCTTCCAGACTACTTGCTACAAGCACGTGGGCACTTTCACTAGAAAATATTTAGGTATAAAAATGAGAAGTTTGTTAACCTAGAGATAGATACGTTCCTCCATATTTCAAGGAGGAGCTAAAAAGTTTTGCATCTGCTGAGGTTATTTTTAGAGATGTGTTGGGGGGAGGGTGGGGAGCTTATGTTTGGGTTTTAAACAAAACAAACTCCAGGTCTAAACCATGCTAAAAAATGCAATCTAAAGGTCTCATCATAACACTACATAGCCAAACTCATGGCTCCAGATCTACAGGAGCTCATGTTACTTTAAGGATCATATCTATATTAACTTACCTCCTAAAACTTCTGAGCTCACAGCCTGTTCATTTGCATTCTGTGGCTTGCTCCTCGATGCAATGTACAGCTGCTGCCCCAGGTTCTTTATTCTGTTGACATCTGCACAAACTTGTTGCAATGTCATCTTGAGACACACAAAAAAATGCAAAGTCAGAATAAAATGAGCACAAAGAGGCCATAGGAGCTGAGCTGGGTACTTGTATTCTTCAAATTGAAAGGGAGCAGACTATCAGCCTAAGCCTGGTATCTATTGGTATTTGTAAACTTAATTAATCCAATTATCATGGTAAATTTCAGTAAATTAACTATGATAAAGCTCAAACAACCTCAGCATTTGGATGTTTTAATACCCATGCCAAGCACTCAATGTGAGAATAAGCTGATGACTTATTCATCAGGAGGCTCACAAGGAAATAAGGTATTTGCAATGCTTGTTTTAGGACAGCACTAATTCCACTCTCTTCTACAGCAGTGAGCAAAATTAAGAGCAAAAACCAAAAGCCAGCACTCTGTCATTAACCAATTTAGCTTGAACATGGCTTTATTCTTCCCATGTCAGTAAAATTCATCATGAGAAGCACGTGTACACAGTAAACATTTTCATTTTTACAGGTGGATTTTCACTACTCTGCAGTGACACATTTAGACTTACTGGTTCCTGTGTCTCCTCTGCACAGTTCCCATTGGAGTCACTTGAAGATGCTATGCTGATGTAGTGCTCATAAGAACCACTGCTTCCAAGGCTCCCATAACCACTGGAAACATTGCTGTGAACTGGCTGCATGAGAGGAGAAAGAAATTTAAAAATCATCCTCTAGGAGAACAAAGTGAAGGAAACAACATACTTTGCAACACAGAACTTCAAATAAACAAAGACAATAAAGTGAAAAGTCAGTATTTGTCTGGGCTCTACCACTTGCTTATGAAGAATTCTCTACCATGCTTCAAACTGTTTCAAGATGCAGATTTACCTTTCAACATAAAGACTTGGCAAAAATGTCAAACAGCTTTTTTTTTTTTTGTAATGAGGTGGGCCTGTATCTACGTAGAAATTTCCTTTCAGACCTTTTAAAAGAGCATCCTCAAAAGAGCCCACTAATCAGACTCAAGTTTCTTTAGCCTTCACTAACAAGGCCAGCCTGTGTTCTGAAATGCTTTTGGCTTCTTTACCTGCAGAAGCAGTTTGTAAATTTGTCCTTGCAATTCTCTTATCTCTTTCTCCACGCTGCTCGTTTCTTTACTTCTTGGGGCAAAGACATCTTCATTCAGAGGGCTTCTGGAGAGAGCCAACAGTATTTCACTGGTCATTTTCATTTGATGAAGAAAAGATAGCTACAAACACTTAGAACAGATTCTTAATTGATTTTTGATTATTTTGACTGTTCTGCTGAGTCAACACAGAGGAATGTCATCTGTCCCCTGAGCTGCTCTGAGCAGGGAAGCTCCAGGGAAGTCAATACACCAGCAGAGACACCAGTTAAAGCTGACACCCACCCCTCTGTCTCCTTCAATCAGAAGGCAAACTCAAACTCATATCCCATAAAATCTTGTATAAAAGATCACTTTGCAAAATCAGAAGGCCATTCACAAAAGCCATTTTCTCTAAGAGAATCCAAGTAAAAAGGCAGTCAATCATATTTTCCAATTTCTTGAAGACTGAGGAAAAACATCTGAAAAAACAATTTATATGTTCAATACTAACTGCATTTTAAAAAGATGTTGCCTTGGTAAATATTTAAATGCTGTATCAAGTAAATATGACAAAAGAAGGCAAATTATTTGGTTTTTCTGCTGAGCATGAATGAATTTGAGGTAATTGTTAAAGTGATTAATTTTATGCTGCTTTTTAGCTTTGGCTCATCTAAAACTGGTACTTTAATTTGGACATCAACTATATGCAAAAACCTGCTAAAATAAAAAGCTGGCTTTGCCTTTGACTTCAAAGTAATTCACTTATTTTCACACTTAATAAACAAGACTAATGGCGTTCTGAAGGAATGGTGTGAAGACAGATGCTAGGCTGTTGTCACATCAGCAAGAGCAAATGATGTCCCTCAGTACTCAGACTGTTTTGTTTTGCAGAGTAATCAATGAAAAGCTCTTTATTTGATCAATTCCACAACTGACTTACGTGCGGACTTTGTGTCGGCCAATGATGAACACAACTTTCCTGCTCCAAGGATTCACAAAACTGGACCAGCTGGTGTCCAGGATGACATAATCCCCATTTTGAGTACAAAATCTGATAGGTAAATGTTCAAAAGGGGGCTGGCCAGCAAATTTCAGTACTGGAAGAAAAACATAAGAAAGAAGGTTTAGCTTACAATATGACAGTAGTGCAAGCACAAACATGACTGGGGTTCTTAGAACTTTGGGATTGAATTTACTTTGATCTCAAACTGACTGCACAAGTTAATTAGTTAATTTTTGTCTAGACTGCAGATCAGTCACATGTCAAGCAACATGATAAAGGAATGATAAAGAATCATAAAACCAACAGAAATTCCTCTAAAAGCAGCTCTTACTTTTCCGGTGAATAGTGATCATCAGAGGACGATCTTCTGGGTGCAAATACATCAGTATGGACGTTCCAATTAAATCCTGAGGTAAGTAACCCAACAAAGGCACTGCTCTGAAACCCAAACATTATCACAGGTTATAATAACATTTTGACTATTCCCATCCTTAACCCTTTGCTAATCAGTGAAGTGCCCATGCACAATCTACAGTGAAATTATCTAAAGCAACAGAACATTTCCCAACCCATCTCATAATCCTGCACTGAATACTGACACATAAATACCCATGACAAACATTTCTGTGCCTGGAGATTTAACAGATATTCATATTTGCAGGCAGTTTTGTGCTTGTTTACGTGCAAAGGGAAAAACAAATATATCTTGAAGATAATGGGTCATAGGCACATTATCAGTAATTATGCTCATTTTCCACTGTTGATGCTACCACAGCTCCCCATTGCCCTGGATAAGGAAAACTGACAGCAGTTCTGTTTAACATGTGCTTTAAACCAACAAAAGAGATTACATCTGTGGAGTATGAGATGTTTTCCATGACTGGACTAACACAAAACTGTTAGGTTTCATTACATATTGCCAATCACACAGTTCAGCTACTTAACTTGGGTCTTCAGCTGCATCACTAAATTATTTTTTCTACCTCTCCATATATACCTCACAGATCTTAAAAACTCAAATCTCTCACCTGTCATCTATGTCCAGAAAAACACATCCAGGGGTGTGTGTGGTGGTGAATATTCTTTTATCCATAGGAATTCGAGGAGCTAATAGAAACAAAATATGCACTAAGACAGAAAACTTGGGCATTTACAGGTTCCTAAACTTTATAATTGTTTGCTGCTTTCTAACCAGTAACTTATAGAAATGTTACATATTTTTAGGTACTACAGACTTCTCCCAAAAATAAAAATAACAAGTAGAAGTCAAATGCTTTGGGGCCTGGCAAAGGCAGCACAGATATTCTGGATTTGCATGCATGCACACACAAGCTGCAGCTTACACAGGTGAGACTGCACAAGCACAGGCTCTAAACAAAGGAAGAAGACTTCCATACACTGAATTTTTCTATTGGCTTGGATATTTTTCCTACTGGAACCTCCTGACTTGCCTTCATATCCAGAGTGGATTTTCTCAGCCAAAGCTAAGCAGCAGGACTCTGCATCCACATGGACAGAAGTGCACACGTGGACCAAGTACGGGGTGATTCTGAAGGGGTAACAACGTGCTTCTTGTTCTTGATCTTTCCCACCCCTGAGGAAAAGCAAAAGGGATTAACACCATGGTTTCAAGGCTCCCATACTGTGTGCCAGGGCTGAGAGCCCTGCCCAGAGAAGTTATGCAGAGCACAAACCCAAATAATCAGCTCCTATGCACACTCCTTTGAGATCCAAGGTCAACACACTCAGCAACACTGACCTCCCTCCTGCTGAAATCAAGTAGATGTTTTGTCCCCAACACTTACATTCAGAGACTGTTTAGAAATACTCCTACTCCAATGGTTAAAGATTGCCTTCTAATTCTTACTCCAGGTCTATCCACAAAACCCACTCATTCAGTTTTGTGCTCTCCTTCAAGATAAACAGTTCTTTTTCTGCTTGTTGTTTATTCTGTACCATTTTAGGAAAACAAAAAAATTCAAGTATCTGTCTCCCTCAAGGTTAGTTTTCACAGACCTACATAAGCAAGACAGCTTCAGATTTGGTGCATTGTTGTTGAGTATCTTCCATAAGAATTTGTCTTCCTAGAATGTTTTTGAACTGTAGCAGCACACAATGTCCTTGATGACATCTTAACCATGGCTTTGCAAGAGCTGTGGTAACAATTTGCACTTTCTATTGCAAGTGCTTTTCCACCTGTTATAATTTCAATATTGTACCCAGCTCTTACAGAAAGAATTGAGTTACATTTTGGAAGATTATAATTTACACTAAAAGTTACTTTCTTATTGCACACTTAGTTTTGTAAAATGTTTCTAGAGAGAAGCAAGCGAAGTGAGTGTCATAAAAACTACTTCTGACACTTCTGTCTTTGGGAAAACAAAAGATACAAATGGAAACTGGATACAGAAGTAGTCTAACTCACAAAAACCCATTTTCTTACTTAAGCCTAGAGTGTGTGCTTGTGAAAAAATATTTTTATTCATAAAGCCAACACAATCACAAGATCTGTTACATAAGGGGAGTAGAGACAGATGTTGTACAAAAACATGGAGAAAAACTGTTATAAAATGAGAAAAACTGTTATAAATGAGTTATGTACCCAAGGAACAGCTCTCCCAACCTAACATTGCTATCTGTCCTGTTGCATTCGTTTCAAGTGCCCTTAAACCACCTTTGTCTCTTGAATTGTGTAAGAGCTAATGTTGTTAAAATAAATGAATGAATCAATGATCAACTGAATGATGGAGTAAGTGTCCTATCTGCTCAGAAGCCAACAGTTCTCACTGAAATCCAGAGATCACCTGAGTCTGGGACAGAACTGCACTGAACACTGAAAGCCAATCTCAACTTTTGCCCTCTTTTGGCTCTAAGATTAGTCAGGTACTAAGCAACAAACAGCACTCACAGCAGCAGCAAGTCAGGCTTCACAGTGGGACTTAGGTGACTTGAGTTTCCATTAAGGCTTCTGCCCCAATCTCTCAAGCAATCTTAATCGCAAAAGACTTTTTTTGCCTCCACTCTCAAACAGTAAAAGGGGGAGCAGCAATTTTTCACAAGATAATTCTCCTGCATGACAGTACTTAAGGAAACCAATAGGTCCAAGAGAAAAACGTATAAACAGTTTTCTCCTTCTGTCCCAGTGCAAGTTTATGCATCACTCCGGGCAAGATGTTCAAAACGTGCTACTGGATGACAACATTAAACACAGAAAGCCCATTTTGTGGTGGAGTTGCAGGAGCTCACACTGGTCAGCTATAACAATGGAACAGTTTCTGCTAGTACTGTGCTCCTTGTCAGCCTTCACAAAAATAAAACTGTAACAATGCACTTACCTGATCCTGCAGAAAAAGGATTTCACCTGGGCATATTCATATGGAGAAGCTAATAAGATGAACACATTGAAAGTATCAGTTAATGTCCTTCAAAAGGTCACACCTCTCAGAACTATGTTAAACTCTGCATTCTCCAGATTTTCTGAGCAAGACTGAAGTTTCACAACCTACTCTTTAGCTACTGAATTGTTTGTTCAACAATCTGCTCCCACCTCAAATGTTATCTCTCCTTTCTCTAAGAGTGAGAGTTCACTCACTCTTAGAGAAATCACTGACCTGGAACTAAATTCAGAGGAAATGCATATGAAAAAAAAAAAAGAAACAAACAAATCAACCAACCAATCAACACACCAAGAAAACTTTCTCCAGTGCATCACTGTGAAAAGGAAAGGTGATATTTCCTGGCTGTATGAGCCAAGCACCAAAAACTATATACAGGCAAGAAAACCACAGCTCCACGGGGGTGCCACTGCTCTGCTGGGTAGGCACATCACTGGCATCCAAGCTGTGGAATCCCTGGCATTCAAAACCTCCAGATGTCTCATATCCCTTGATACCAAGGACTTTGGACTTCTCAGAACTGATGCCAGAACAGCCCCATGTCAAGGTGGGCCAAAGACACAGCCTTGGCCTGCAAGCTGCTTTTGAACTGCTCACAAATAACACAGGACTCAAAAGTCTCACTTCAGACACATCCAGCACTGAATAGCAAATCAGCTTAAAACTTGGGTTTGATGAGCTGTGAGAGGACCATAAAGAAAAGTACCTAAGCAACTATAAGGTGTAGATTAAACAACTTAAAGCTCACAATCAGACTTTCTTTTCAAAAAGTAGCAGTATTAGGAAAGATGGAATAAAACAATGCAGTATGTGCCCTTTATTTACCCTAAGTAAGAGTTAAGCCTTGAGGAGATTAGCTAGGACTGGTCCCATACCCACTCCAGTTTTCAAAGTGAAAAGGAACAAATGAGGCTGATGCACATTGGTAGCCTAAGCATCTAAAATAACTACTCTGTCCTCATCTGCAAAGACAGGAAGACACCCAGAGCATTTACAAGCACTGCCATGTCCCACCTGTTTGACTCTCCATGTTCCAAAGGGGCAGGTGAGACTGGTCAGTGTGTGTGTAGAACACACTCACATCCTGAGGGACAAGCAGCTCCACAAACCGGGAGGAGTCCAACACTTTCTTCTTGCAGTTCAGAATGGAGGCTGCCTGCTCAGAAATGTGCACTATGCGTCCAGACAGCAGAGAGAACACAGCCACAAATGTGTCCTGGAAAACAAACATTGAAGGCAATCATTGCCTGAAACATGGCAGTGATAATGTAAGGATAAAAAGGAAAACAACCCCAAACCACCACACAGAACAACCTCAAACTGGGGTTTAAAGCTGTGTTGGGTAGTGTGTGATCCACTACACCTCCAATGCAGCAAGGTACTCAAGATTTACAAATGCTAATAAGACTGCATTAGTCTTCTCAGAACAGATTAATGCTTGTCTTTGCTTTGAATGACTGGTTATCACTCCACACACTCCTCCAAAAATTTCAGAGGATTCATCACAATTCCACACACAGAAACAATTCTGAGAGCTTTCTGATATTTTTTTGTATTTTTTCAAGCATTACAATATTTTTGATACAGCATTCAACAGTACTGAATTTCAAGAAACACTTCTTTAAAGCAGAGTCAGAATGCATAACATCTATTGCAAAACATGAAAAAAAAATTAAATGCAGAGTACAAACAGAAACCAGAAGTCCCTCAGAAATATGGATCTGATTGGTTTTAAATCCTTCTCTGTCTCAAGAGATTACTCTGCTGTAAATAAATTCTCAAACAGCTAT
This sequence comes from Melospiza georgiana, assembly GCF_028018845.1. Taxonomy (NCBI): domain Eukaryota; kingdom Metazoa; phylum Chordata; class Aves; order Passeriformes; family Passerellidae; genus Melospiza; species Melospiza georgiana. The sequence goes on from NC_080451.1 coordinate 7,507,773, forward strand.
TTGCTGCTTCTGGCCAAAAAAAATTACTATTTCTGCACTCACTATCATTGGGTACTGACACAGCACAGATGTAATCTTGATTTATCTTAAAAAAATTGAAGGTCTGCCTTGGTAAAATTTAAAGGCCTTTCAATTTTGCACATTCTATTTCTACAACAATGTTAGGAGACTATATTTAGTGAAATTGAATTAACTCCTTGAGTGTGCCTAAATTCTTACAGTGTTTTTTGGAGTGTGTTCAGATGCAACTGCCACCAACTCTTCTATGCTGTATGTCACCACATCTGCCTGAAACACTCTTCGGTCATTCAGAGCCTGGAAAAAGTCATTGTTTGCTAATTGAAAAAAAAAAAAAAAAAAAAAAACAAAACAGAAGCAAAACAAACACAAGGAAGTCAGTAAGGAGACTACTTTGAAAATATTTCTTACAGCCCTTGTACTTTTGTCATCTTTTTGGTGAAGTCCAAGGTGGGATGAGAAGGTCTGTGTAGTGACAAAGGGAAAAGGAATACTGATTATACTACTGGAGTAATCTCATTTTGTTACAAGAATACAAGCATGAAGAAGCAGTACAATTTTAGCTACTTAGTTCTGTGGGAAAACACAAGCTAACCAATAATTCTTCAAAGTGGGATGGGAATAACTTTTTCTTAATATACATAAAAAGTTACTATTAGGCACGTCTTAGCTATGGGATTCTCAAGAAAAGAGAAGCAGTAGGGGTATCTCAACAAAGAGATAACACTGTTGCTTAACAAAAAAACTGGCAACAAAGCCACAGTGCTTCAGAAATCAACTCTTTACAGGATGACTGGAATGCATTCTTTTAATGCTACTTGTGGCCAGACACATCTATGCACACCACGCTGCTTTCTCCAGGTTTTCTCCACACGTACCTTGGACCTGCTGCACACACTGCAAGGCGTAGTTGAGAGCACTGATGGTGCTGGGCTTGTTAGAACTCCTTTTCTCCTCAGGCAAACACCTTTTCATTTCTTGGATCATCATCATCATATCTTTGTGTGACTGGCTCCAATTCAGCTGCTCGCTGTAAAACACAGGTTAAACTTCACCAGAGAATTCTGGTGTAGATTTTTTTTACTACTACCCAATGAAAATTACTCCCTAAATTAACATTTTATGGGAATGGTTGCAGAGTCATGTAATATCCAGGAATGCCCTTATGTTCATTTACTAAATCTCCTGTTATATCTTTCTCACTTCTTTACAATTGAAGTTTTTCTCCTCTACCTTCCTCCTTCCCAACTCCAGTGTCACGGATGGCAAAGCCACATTGAAACCACTCAGCTTGCTAAGATGCCTAGCAACTAAAAAGATGATGTTTACTCTAGATTTTCTAAATAACACAGGTATTAAAATAATTAATAAATGCTGTTTCTTGATCTCTCTAAGGTTTTCAAGCCTTGAAGGTTGTACCTGGCTATAAGCATCTCAGGGAACCATGAGGTCCTCAGAATACACCTGATACAAAGATTTCATGCCTCGTGACTTCAGAGTCTTCGTCATACTTTTTAACTGTTGACTTCAACAGCTGCAGAACTGTTAACAGATAAAATCTCCCTCTCCTGATATTTGCTTATTTCACAGACTAAAAGACAAGCAGTCAATATCCTCAAATCACAGATTCTAATCCTACAGATGAGATATGAACCCCATTTTTTTAGTAACTCTTTTCCAGTCGACAGTGTCATTAGTATCGTACTCTTACTATATAAATCATTACATAAGTGTAAGTATTGCGTGGTAACTTCACAAGCCTGCCCAACGCTGCATACATTATAGCTCCTTAACTTTTTTTTAGATTAAAAAAATAAATTACCGAATTTCCTAACTCTCACGAAAAACGTTATTTCAGTAATAACAGTAATTCTGTTTTGGTACTGCTAAACAGATTTAACTGAAGTACACATCCAAGCTCTCCGAGGGTCGCTCAGCCGCTCCCCGGAGGGACACAGCGCACCGGAGCCCGGGCAGCTCCCGCGCACCGCACCTGCCCACGGCCCGTGACCGCCGAGCCCCGCAGCCACCGGGCCCGAGCAGCGCCCGGCTCCCGCTCCCCACCCCGAGCACATCCCCGCTCGCTGCCCCGGTACCTGTTGGCTTTCTTGCCGCCGGACTCGGGGCTGTGCAGCTCGGTCCCGCCGGGGCCGCTTCCCGCGCACGCCGCGCACCGAGCGCCCGCAGCCCCCCCGGGCGCCGCCGCCGCCTCCCGGCCGGCCCCAGCCCAGGCCCGGGCCGCGCCGTGCTCCGCGCTGCCGCCTCGGCGCTCGCTCGCGTCCATCGCGGATCCGCTGAGCGCCACAGCACGGGGGGCATCGGCTGCCGCGGCACCGGGGCACGGCCGGACCCTCGGCCTGCGCTGCAGGCAGAGCACGCGCCGCCTCACGGGACGGTGGGAGGAGCGGCGCCCCCCCCGCTCTCCACCGAGCCGAGTGGGCACCGGGGCGGGCTCCGCGCTCCCGCGCTGCTCCCCGCCGCGCGCCCCCTCAGCTCGCAGCTGCCCAGCGCCGAAGGGCCCGGCGGCCGCCGCTTCGCCTTCCCGCCCCTCCGAGGCCGCGCCTCTCCCGCCGACCCCGGGCTGTGCCCGCTCCGGGCCGGGAGCGCCCTGAGGGGCCGCGCCCCCGCCCCGCGCCGTTACGTAACGCGGCGCACGCGGCGGCCCCGCTCCCACACACCCGCGCCACGTGCGCCGCGCCCCGCGGACAGAGGAGGAGGCGGAGGCGGGGTCGGAGCCGCTTTATTGGAGGAGACTGCGCGCGGGGGGCGTGGCCAGCGCGGGCGGAGGCGCCGCCCCGCCCCTCACGCGGCGCCGCACGCGGCCCCCGTGCGCGCGCATGCCCCGCAGCCACGTGCGGCGCCGGCCCCGCCCCTGGGCGTGGTCGGAGCGAGGGGCGGGGCCGAGGGGCGGGGCCCGGCCCGTGGAGGCACCGTGAGCTGTGCTGGTTAGTAATTAATGACAGGAGTGTCTTAAGGCCACCAGTAAGGTTAGTTAACGTCTCGGTAATCAAAATAGGTTTGCTTTAAACAGCAGTAAACGGGCTGAGAAGGCAGCAGGTTTGAAGTGGAGAGGCTGAAGTAGATTCCCAAAGGCACCTTCAGTTGAATTGAGTTTCTTCTTGTAATTCATGAATACACACTCCAGACTACAAAGAGAAGAAAGAGGTTGGATGATGTCCTTCAGCTCCTTGCCATAACAATCCTGCCTTTTAAGAATTTAAGATAATAAAGATAAATCCCTCTTAAATCTAAGAATTTGCCCATGTTGGTTTTCTTAGTTTTTTCCCTTGTGCTTGCACACCAGGACTATGTCTCTGATTTCAGTGGTTACTGCTGTGTTTGTTACTGTTACAGCACAAACTTGAAAACTTTGTCTTCCCTTTAAACCCTTGGCAATTACATGAAGACTCAAAGACTGAACCATTCCATCCCTGGCTCTCTATCCTAACCCACCTTTAGTCTCATTTCACCCAGCAGCCAAACCTCTGCCCAAAGGCTCCCTGGTACAGCAGTGCACTCGTAACTGCCACAACAAAGCAGGGAGCCAAGGCAGATGATAAGAGCTCTCAGACAAGGACAGAGTGTGGAATCTCATGTTACACTTCCGCAGCTGTAAAATAAACCCAGGTCTGTTCCTGGTTTCCAAGCCCTTCCTGTTTTCACTTTCACCTTTGTCACCCTCACTCCTGGTTGAGATTCCAGCACTGGAGCTCCCACATTATCACAGCGTGCCACTCACTGCATGCAACTGCTGTTAAATCCATCACTGCTATTTCAAATTCACTTTGGATATATTTCCATCTGAGTATCCTCCCTTTGCCTACACTGTACCACTCAGCAAATTAACACTATCCATTCCAAACCCAGGAGAAATCCCCATTTTGGTCAAACTTACCAATAATGATGATGATGATAATGACAACAACACCTATCAATATTGCCCACATCTGTAAAAAATAAGAGATACAACACTTACTCCACACCATGCAACAGCACCAAGTGCCCCTCAGGGAACAGGAAATCAGCCCCTGCAAGGGACTTTCAGCACTCTCTGTCAGATCTCAAGTGGCAAGCAAAGGTTCTCCAGTCAGCAAGCTCAATCCACTACCAGCACTCGGAGGTGGCAGGCCATGCACACAGGCACACAGAGCAATAAGGGTTTCTCCACAAAAAGCCTGTCCCAATAAATGCACAAGCTGTTGTGTTACTCACCAAAGATGATTCCAACCTTTGGCCACAGCTACAAGTACAGGAGTCTGAGTGAGCTTCTTCTAATACTTTCTAACACTTCCCCACACATTAATTCAAGCTATGCATTTTTAACCTTTTCTTCTTGTTTCTCAAGATTACTGACATGCTTCCCCTCTGGCCATTACCAGACAAGACCCCGCCTAGGGCAGCACAGCCAGTAACACACTGTTTGTTAATTTAATGCCATGCTTTAAAAACTAGATGCTGTGACTTACAAAACACCGGCTAAACACTTTCTGCCTTGAGAGACACAAACTGTGGAGTGCTCCAGGCACAGTGCAGGCTCACAGGCCAGGGTTACCTTGCAGTTCTTCCACCAGTACTTCCTCTTCAGCTTGGCCGCGCTGGTCTCGAACTGGGAGGCTCCTGCCTGCAGGGCATCAGCGCGGTCATCCAGCTCCGACAGCTTCTGATCCCGCTCCAGGACCTTGTCCACGTTCACCCTCATGATGTCAACAACCTGCAGCAGTGCAGGGCTTGCAGTGAGAGACTGCACAGTGCAGCACAGCCACAGACAGCTCCGCAAGGCACTCAGTGTTTTCTCAGAAGCAGGAGCTATTATCTTTTAGTATACGCAGCCACAAGGTTAAAGAAAACTACGAGATCCACCTGTGGCTAGAAGCCCTGAATGCCTACTTTATAAAGTCAGTTGTGGTATGGTTTCTCTGGGTCTGGATTGAAGGCACTGAGACAGTAGTTCACGTTCACACTCAGGTGTTTATTGTTTCTTATCAGTGAAACAGTCTCACTGCTGTGAGTTCTGCAGCTTTTCATTAGAAGGCACAAAATGGCCAACAATCTCTTGGTACAAGGGCTTCAGACTAAACTGTCCAATTAAGAGCTGACACCTGGATTATTTCCCCTTTTAACCCAATAACTGATCCCACAGAGCTGCAATGCAGACTTTTCTGCCCAATTACAAAATGCCACCCAAACCCATGGAGAAAAAGGAAGAAGAAGCATGAAGAAGAAACTCAAGACCCTGTGCCCTCCATCCTGCTGCCATCCACAACACACTAAAAATCCCAAAACCTCAATTTCTCACCAAGTGATACACCTGCACTGTAATCTATTTCACACTTTTGTGGGTTCCAGCCTATCTTGAAGTCTGGGAAACTTTCTCCATGAATGAGGGTCAGAGTCAGAGCTGCCCTGGGGGTCAGGGCACCCCAGAGCAGACACAGAAATATTCCCAGTGCTCTGGGTTTCCACAATCAGCAGTGCTGGCATGTCTTCAAACCTGGGAAAGACTTCCTGACTTGCCTCAGAAGGAGTTGAGGAAAATAAACATGATAGCAAACCACGCCAAGAAATACTTGCCAGCCAGCCTGGCTTTTGGATTCCACAAAAATCACATTGGTAGCCAGCTCTCATAGCTGCTAATGAAAAAAAAAACGCTTGTTCTCTGTAAACAAAGGTTTTTGTCTTTACTTATGCCAACTCCTCAAGCACCAAGACTGCTGCTAATGTTTGCACACTGGGAACCTCTCTGTGCTTCCCCTTCATATAATGAAGGGAAAACTGTTTTGGAAAAAAACAACCCTTTTAATTGCACATGTTTCCTTCAGGAAGAGGCTGACACCACTACCAGAGCAGACTTTACCTCATCCACTTGGTGCTGGGTTTGCTGCAGCCGGCGATTGCTGCCAGCAGCCATGTTTGAGCTCCCAGGGACATTGGCCGACCTGCAGTAAAGAAAGGCATCATTACACACCTGACAGTCCTGAAAACTGGGAACTTGTACCCTTGTAATAAACACAGGGCAGTTTATTACTGGAAAAATGGTGTTTTAACAGCTGACAGTGGGTGCAAGTTGTGCAGCATCCCAAAGATCTTGCCAACAAATTGCCTGCTGTGCTAAGAGGCAGCAGCGGCTTTGCAATGAGGCAGGGACAGCTCCAACAACACTCCAGAGGCCTCAAAGAGTGAGCAGTGAGGGCTCAGGGTGTTCTCTCTTTCCCAAATGAACACAAGTACTAAGTTTCAAGCAATAGTAGTTTACGAAAAATTAAATACAAAAACTTAATACTTATTATAACTACGTGATTTTCCACCGATGCTTTTCTATTCTCTTGAAATGGTTGATAGGGAGCAAGAGAAAGCACCAAAAGGAAACAGTATTTGGAAAATACAAAATGTAACTTCAGTCAGCTTTTAATTTAACAGAGTTCTTTTTACCATCTTTATAATGGATGCAAGAGCTTCTGTACATACTCCTCATTACCTTTTCACCACCTGGCCAGGTTTTTAATGCGTATCTCTAAAACTATCTGCACTCAATTTCCTTTCCCATATTCTTAGTTCTTTTACATCAGAATCTTGTTTAGTTTATCCTGGCACTCCAAACAGCCAAGTCCGACTGTTTCCTGTATTTACACATTTGCACATTGGCTTTATCTCGCCCGTAATGAGCACAGGCACAAGGCGGGAGCCAGGGCAAAGCTCGGACCGACCCTGTCACTGTTCGGTGCCACCCTCCGGTGCCGCTTCAGCGCCGGTCCCAGGTGAGCAGGCTCGGAAATGACAGCGCTTCCTGCGAGCTCCCAAACACAGCAACGCCCGGTGCCCGGCGGGCGCTGTCCCGGCAGGGCGGGCCCTGCCCTCAGACGCGCCCGGGGCCGCGGGACGGCCGGGCCTGCGCAGCCCGGGCCAGCGCCCCGCTCCCGGCCCGAGCGGCGCCTCAGGCGGGGCGGCCCAAGCACGGCCGGGCCGGGCCGGGCCTCGCCTCCGCCGTGTCCGCCCCTCCCGGAACCCCCTGCTCCCGCCGGCCCGGGCCCGCCCGCTCCCCAGATCCCCCGCTCGCCCCGCACTCACATCCTGGCGGAGGGACGAGAACGGGGCCGCGGCGGCAGCGCCCGGGCGGGTCCAGCGGGAACTGCGCGCGGCGCCCCGCGCTGACGAGTCACGGGGCGGGCCCGGGGCGGGCTCGGGGCGGGATTGGGACCGGGACGATGGGCGAGGGCCGAGATCGGAGCGGGCTCACGGCGGGATTGGGACCGGGACCGGGACCGGGACGATGGGCGAGGTCGGAGCGATGGGAGAGGGCCGGGCCCGGGGCGAGCTCGGAGCAATGGGCGAGGGCGGGGCGGGGCGCGGTCAGGGCGGAGGGCGGGGCGGTGCTCGGGGGCGGGGCCTGGGGCGGGGCCATGGCCGGGTCCCCGCAGGCCGCGCTGCGGCCGCTGGGGGGCGCTGTGCCGGCCCTGCCCGCTCCGGACGGTGACGGGAACGGGAACGGGAACGGAGAGAGCGGCCGGGCACGGACACGGGGATGGACAGACACGGACATACGGACTCGGACATGGAGACACAGACAGACATGGAGACACAGCCACACAGTGACAGGGACACGGACTCACGGACACACACGGACACACAGCCACAGCCACGCGCATTCCGCGGTGTTGCCACTCGTGTCCGTGCACCGCACGAGGGGGGCCGGGGGTGTCCTTGTCCCTGTCCCTGTCCCCGCCCCGGCTCCAGGGCCGCCCGGCGGGATCCCCGCTCTCGCTGCCCGGTCCCGGCGGGCCCGGAGCCGCTCGGTGCTGTCGGTGCCCGGAGCAGCCCCGGTCACACGCCGGGCCCGGTGCTGTCGGTGCCCGGAGCAGGGCCGGTCACACGCCGGGCTCGGTGCTGTGGGTGCCCGGAGCAGCCCCGGTCACACGCCGGGCTCGGTGCTGCTCCCGTAGGAGCCCCGGGGCCGCTCCGCCAGGGAACACCGGCCTCCGCTGGGAGGGAGGCACTGCCGGCCTTTGCCTCACGCGTTTTGAGTTATCTGTTCTTTTTCCCCCTCGTTAAACTTTATCTCACCCCGGGCATTTTTCCCCCTCATGTTTGGTCTTCAGTTCTCTCCCGCCACGCCCCGGGGATAAGGGAGGAGGTGCCTTCCTTCAGGACCGGGTCAGCCTGCCTGGATGGTAAATAACCCAGCAATTAACAGCCATGTGAGATGGAAAAATGCGAGCAATTTGGAGAATTAAATGCTGATTTATTCTAAAAGAGAAACCTAATTAAACTTTCTCTGCAGTCAAGAAGAAACTCTCTTATTGAAGTCTCGAATTCAGTTGTGGAGCTGGGTTTTGGAAGAGCTTGCTCATAATGGTACTAACACGGTCCCTGATAGACCAGATTAATTTATTGAACCTGCTTTCAGGTTTGCCTGCCGTGCTGGCCATGTAGTCTGGTACAAGTTTTGCTGTCGAGGGCCAGTTCTTAAATAACATAAGTAACATATAAGTTACTTATGTTCTTAAATAACATAAGTAACATATTTGATTAGTGCAATAGTTATTGCGTCTCAGTTAATTGTATCATTAAACGTGGCCTCTCGGGTTTCTGCATCAGCAGCCCTCTTGAATTCTGCCGTTTGGCTCTGCTTAACAGGATTAAGCATTTTGCTACCAGCTCTTTAGGGTTTCTCACAAAAAACCCTGGAAGTGATTGCCCACTGAAGAGAAACTGCAAACAAAACTCTGGGCTGCACCTGCTCGCAGGAAAGCTGTGGACTGTCACATCATAACCCCAAAGAAATCAGATGCAATATTCTTACAAGGTCCTGCAGAGCACAAACTTTTTTTTTTTTTGTGGTTCCTTAGAGTGACTAAAGCAATACTTTGTTCTCAAAGCAGGATGGAAGAGATGTGTTCAGAAGAAGGCGCACACTTTGTATGGGGAAATTTTCTTTTTTAATTTACAGCAGAAAGAATATAAAGCATTCAGAAAACATTTTCCATATTTTAAGGGCAATTCAAAACATTTTGCATGGTTCCAGCAGCTGAGTTCTTCAACAGATCCATTGATTCAGTGATGCTTTACATGCACAGTTACAAAAATAAAACTTACAAAAGAGAAGACATCTATACTAGTTTTACATGCAAGTCTTGGGGACCCCCCATTGGGCACCAGCTATTGTGTGGAACTGCCATAAGCGTGCAACCAGAGAGGGGGTTCATGTTATATTCTGTATTTCTTTCACACAGTATTACTGCTGTCGAATGTGTTTCACAAAGGAGCAATTCTATTATCAGAAGACAGAAGATCTGGCTCCTGGCACTTGGGAATTCGAATTTTCCTAGAAAGCTGCACTTACTTATATCTTAGGTGAAAATTAAGTTCCACAACCAAGGAGAGGGATCGAAGAAATCACTTCACTGCGGGGGAGAGCTGCTCCCTGCCCAGTGACACACACTGAAGGGTTTCTGCCCGACACAACAAAGCACTTGGGAGCTGGGCTGGCCCTGAGCACGCCAGCAGTCCTGGAGCTGTGCTGCAGCACTGCCTGCATGCTCCACAGCCAGCACAGCCTTAAACGTTTGGCTGAAGCAGGATCTAGGTTAGTAGATACACCACCAGGCCCATGGATCTGGAAGAGTAAATTTGAAATAGCTCTGTATATTACTGAATGGTTTTCTGTAAAGACGAGGAGTTAAAACATTTCCACTGAGGTCACTACTCTTGTTAGGAACGGATCAATTCTATATTGTCACGTTACTGGTTGATGGGTGCGATATTTCGGTTTCCAAATGTCAAGAGTTCTTCCAGTACTAATACAGAGCATTTCCAATTCATTCCAAAGGAGATTCTTCAGCTTCTCCTGTTCTGTTTTGGCGTGAGAGGAGAATTTAATGGTTAAGGTTCCAATTGCAGACAGTAAATCAGGCCATGAGGCTGCCCACAGGCACAGTGTGAGCACCAGGCCATTTGTTTTGCTTTTTTCCCTTTTTTTTTAAAATTGAATCAGGTCATAAAGCAGCAGTTCAGAAATGTACAAGAGAATTCTGATAATGAGCTATAGCACATCTACTGTAATTCAATGCTGGCAGTGAAAAGAAGTAATTAAAAACAGGTACAATTATAGAAAAGGCACCAAGAGCACTGACCCCAGTTTTTTTGCCACAATCTTTGTTTTTACTCTTCTTTTAAAGACACCAGTTTCAAAGCTTCCTATGTGTGAATATTTTTTGGCTTCACAACAAGCCTTGCGTTTAAACATTGCAGTTGGTGGCCGGGATCAAGCAAGAACAACTATTCCAAAACTAACAATCTCAAATTTACACAAGTTCATTCAGAAATTTTAAACTGCCACGAGCGAGACAAACAGACAGGAGCAGTTTCTGATCTCAGACACATGTACGTGACCCACAAGTAATGACACGGACTTCAGGAGTTTCTTCCCTTACATTCCTGTGTAATGAGGATCAGAACTGGTTCCCATTGTTGAGAATCTGTGACAGTTTTAAATTAGTAGCTCAATTTTTAAAAAAAATCTAATTTCTTTGGCTCCTCACTATGTGGAAATAGCAATATACCATGACACCCCTACAGGATCAGTTTGCATCTTTTTTTTTAAGTTTTACTTAATTTTTTAAAATTTTTTGTGCAATTTTTATTACATTTTCTGACTTCCAGCAGGAGATATGAAAATGTGAAACATATTTTCTACTTTCGTACTATTTATTTATTTTTTTTCATTTTATGTTCATTCTAAGTGTTCTTTATTGGAGTGAGTGTATGGTGTTAAGCTAGATACGGTTTTTGTACTCTTATGATTATCTGCTTTGCAAAAGTAACTTAATTTTCTTAAGCAATATTAGCATTCACATTACTTGGCACCATTGGCAAAAAAAAAAAGAAAAAAAAAAGAAAAAAAAAAAGACGGGGGTAAAAAAAAAGAAGGAAGGAATACATAAATTAAACCCAACTGAACCAAACTCCTGGTAGCCAAAATCAAATGTAAACATATCCTTTTTTTCTTTTTTTTTTTTTTAAAGTAATGTTGCTCTGCCTTTTTTTTCCTAAGTCTAAATACAGTAGCTCTTTTTTGCCATTTAGTCATGCTTTAGCAAAAATGTTCTTCTAAAGAACATTTAAAATAAAGTTTCTTATAGTGAAATAAAGTTTTTGTTTCATTTTACAGACCATAGCCACTAATGCTTTGCTTTGTTCATTTCTTTTTCTTGAGTTCATGCACATATCTCTTTAATATATACAATATGTACAAACAATACATCCACACTCTTCTCGTTCATTCAGACAAAACTATACAAATAATAATTTTATCTTGCCAAGTTATTGACCCTTTGTGAATAAAATATTTAGTAATTAATCAATATATTCCCTTTCAAATATTTTTTTCTCATTTTCCATTTCTACCTTCTATATATACAGAAACTGCCCAGATTTTGATGAAGTAGCCAAAATAAGAAATTTACTGGCCAGAATGCAGCACCACTGATCTTTAGGTGGCATAAAATGTCCAGGCAACATATGTACGTGACTCTGCAAAATGACAACAGGTTTGACAAGTACACAAGAGAAAAAGCTACATGTTTTACAAATTATTTGAGAACTTAATTAAAACAATAGTACATGAAGGTAAGGCTAGAAAATAAAGTGCTGAATATGAGAGAAAGTACATGACAGTTGATATGTTTGCAGGTTCTAGTAAAAATACAAAACAAAAAAAAGTGTAAAACTTGCTTAAGCTGCTCTCTCCATTCCTCATGCAATACCCGTGTCTCTCATCCACCAAACCCCTCCTGTAAGTTCCCACGGGATGTATTAAAAACCTGCAGATTTAAAAAGTTGCATTAAGTGTGCTGTAGAGGTTTAAATAAAACACAAAGGACAGGAGTGCGAAGGAAATGAGGATGCATGGACCCAATAAAGATGTACTGATCTAAGCCCCTCCACTGAGACTCTCAAAGCTTCAGTTTCTTGGAGATGACTGACAGGTGCAGGAACAGCATTCTTGTGTTGCTTGTGCATTCCCACCTTTTCTGAACAATATTTTTGGTATAATATTTGTACAGTTCCACATGTTGTTTAATACAGCCCTATATGAAAAGGATAATTAATTAATCGCTTCTTCCTTCCTCCTCGGAGAATGAAGCAACTCACGATTTCCTCCTGGTGTCTTGTTTTCCCCACGATCCAACAGAAGATTGAGTTCCAAGATGTCTTGCTGAACAAATTAAAAGTTGTCCATGAAAGTGCAAATGCAATGACCAAAACATTACTGTTAAAATCCTGCAGCTGGTATTTCCAGAACTGCAGTGGGTATTTTTGTTGTTGTTGCATGTCTCTGCTAAAAACAGAAAATGAAAACAGTCTGAAAAGCAATGTCACATTGCTACGGGATGCTGCTGCGTATCTTCAAGTTCCTTGGCCTTTTTCAATTCTTTCACTCTGAAAAAACAAAGAGGAGCTATGTAACACTTCTACTACAAATCTCTTGCAGACAGAACAATCACAAGGATTCATCACTCCAACCTCCCGTGCAGAAGAGGCAGCTCCCAGAGACACGAGAGGAAGGCAACACCTTCCCAACACCACAAACAGCTGGGAAGTGCAAGAAAGGCCACTGGGGATCCCAAACAAACACCTTTGGAGAGACACACTTGGTCCCAGTGCTTTTCCCCAGTGCTGGGATTAATTCTGGTGTCAGCATGATGCCTTGGGGTTCCCTGGACTGCTGGTCCTGCCTGACCCTGCAGCTGCTCACAGCAAAGGGGTGTCCTTTGTTCAGTGCTGTTCCTTCTCTCCACACAGTGCTCAGTGACAGCACAGTGGGGGAAAATCAGCCTGTCCAGCTTGGAAAGGAAGCCTGGAGTGTACAGAGAAACTCACAGAAGGAAGTGCTTATGTACAAGCACAAGAACTGGTATGGGTGTGAAGAAAGGCACTTTGCTTCTCAAGTTCTCCAGCTGCTGTGCCCTGTGTTTATCATGCTGCTGGCAGCATGGTTTGTGCTGTCCCAGCAGTGCAGGATGCTGTGTGCCAAGGGAGATGAACCTGCAGTGTGGAAGTCACTCCTCCTATGTGTGGCCAGTCCTGAACTTTCCCAGATGCATCCATAATCACCTCCTCTAACTCATCAACACAAGAACTAAACCACCACTGAGAGCTGAAAGAGTTAAAGGGTGAAAAGAAGGGAATAAATTCAATCCCATCAAGTGGAGCAGAGCTCTGCACTGGAGCTGGGGCAGCAGGAATAATTCTGCTCAAACTAAGAACCTGGCTGTGTGCTGTGCAAGGAGCCAGAACAAATCCAAAGGCATTCCCGTGCTGCCCAGCTGTGCTTGGGGCTGGCTCTGCCTCCCCTTGCAGGGAGTTCCTCTGCACTGAGATCCCTTTGCCACCTGCCTCCACATGTCTGCCCTCTGCTCCTGCAAGGGAAGTCCCCTGCAAAAGGAGCAGATTACAGCAAAAAAAAAAAAAAAAAAAAAAAAAAAAAAAAGTGATTTAGCTAAGCCTGTACAGGCTCAAGTGCTCATGTGATGCTGCAAAAACTTGAAAGGACAAGTAACAAAGGTATAATACAAAAAATAGTGGCAGAGATGCAAGTCTGCGTTAGGCAACCAGCTAGAAGTGAAAGAATGTAACAAATCCCAAGTAAATAAAAGTAAAAATCACATCAGGAGAGCTGAGCAGCAGCAATGACAGTTTGTAGCTACTGTGCACAGACTTACACCCACACATCTTTTGGCTCTTGCACCAGCCTGCTAATTAAGGATAGAATCAAGGCTATAAATTGATGTCTATAAATACACCTCCATCTCACCATTTTATTTATTTGTTTTTCTGCATGTACTATTAGTCAGAAGCACATTGAAAAGGGAGCTGGCTGCTTCTACCTCTGTTTTAGCTGACTCAAAGGCTCTAGCACTCAAATGCATTCACAGTATTTGTGAAATGTGGCCAACAGCGGTCAAATCAGACTAACCTGTATGCAGGTTAGAGCTTTGTTAATTATCCTAATTCCACTGTTGGATAATATCATGTATGGAAGGAAAGACAGCTTCACAGAGAAATCTTCAGGAAGATTTTGGCTCTACACAGGCTGGGGTCTAAAAGAGCCTGTAGACATCAAGAGGCTCCAGCACTGCACAGAAGGCAGCACAAGCCTCCAAGTTTGTTCTCTAAGAGTTCTAAATTCACTGGGGTTCTTCATGCTGGGTACAGCCAGATCCCCTTTTCATTGCAGGAAACACAGGAGGGCTGACACAGTGAGCCAGAACAGTGACAAATGACAAGTTACACATCTCCAGTATATCTTTTATTTTCTTGGTGCAGAAAAGCAGCCTCTCCCTTGAAGTTTTAGTTAATATTTCTATTAGTGCACCATTTAGGAGCAGGAGAGCCAGAATCCCTGGTGCTGTGCTAGAAAAGATGTTGTGTCTCTGTGCAATGGACAATTTTAAAGCTTAGATTAGCTATGATTAAGGTACCATCAATTAATGCATGGTTTGCAGTGCAACTTCCAAGTGTTTTCTGTTGCACTTCAGTACTGTAATGTAAAATTAACCTGTTATTACAGATCTCTCACTGAGAACATGCACATTGAATAAGCTGGTGGCTCTTAGTGAGACATGCTATTCCTTACTTCAGCACTTCACATGCAAGGGCTACACTAACAAAGCACTTCCACTGAAGAATGCAAGACATGCTTTGCTGCAAACTTCAACCTACAGCATGCAATATCTGCACTGGTGCACAACTATTGCATCTGTTTGCCTGGAACACACATGCCAACAGAAGTTCATTATTGCAGCACTCAGCATTTGCACTAAAACAGGTCCTGCTTCAGAAACAGAATCACAGAATCATAGAATGTAAAGGATGGGAAGAGACCTTAAAGAGTTGGGGAAGAGCCCCAACTCCCCTGCCATGGGCAGGGACACCTTCCACTATCCCAGGGTGCTCAAGGCCACGTCCAACCCGGCCTTGAACACTTCCAGGGATGGGGCAGCCACAGCTGCTCTGGGTAACTTATTCCAGTCTCATAATCCTCACAGAAGAAAAAAATTCTTCTTAATATCTAAACTAAAATCCCCCTCTTTCGACTTGTATCAATTAGTCTTCACCCTATCACTACAGTTCTGGAGGAAAAGTCCCTTCTCAGGTTCCCTGTAGCACCCTCCACACTGGAAGGTGCTGTGAGGTTTCCACACAACCTTTTCTTCTCCAGGCTGAGCAGCCCCAATTTTCTCAGCCTGTCTTTGTAGGGGAGGTGCTCCAGTCCTCTCTTACCAACTTCACAGCATCCTTTGGACTTGCTCCAACAGTCCCATGTCCTTCTCTTGTTGGGGACACCAGAACTGTGTGCAGGACTGACAAGAGCAGAGTAGAGGGTGAGGATTCCCCCCTCTGTCCCTGGCCATGCTCCTTTGGCTGCAGCCCAGGACACAATTGGTTTCTGGGCTGGGAGTACTCAGGGCCAGCTCATGGGGAGTTTTTCATCAACAATGACCCAAGTTTTTCCCCATGAGGCTGTTTCCAATCATTTCTCCACCCAGCCTGTCTCTGTGTGTGTGATTGCCCAGACCCAGGTGTTGGACCTTGCACTTTACTCTGTTCCTGAGGTTCAGTCCCACCTCTGCAGCCTGTGCAGGTCCCTCTGGATCCATCCCTTCCCTCCCACACAGCTCAGTGCTCTCAGCAAACTCACTGAGGGTGCCCCCAATGCCCCTGACCGTGGCACTGACCAAGATGTTGAACAGTATCAGCCCCACTATGACCCCACTCATCACTGGCCTCCACAGGGACCATAAACCACTGAACCACAGCCCTCTGCACATGGCCAAGCAGCCAGTTCTTCATCCACCCAGGGGTCCATCCCCAAAACCATGTCCCTCCAATTTAGAGACAAAGACATGGGACAGAGTCAAACACTTTGCATTTGCACCACTTTCCTTGCTCAGGTGGGATTTATATCATTTACATGCAGGTGTAATAATTACTGCTGAAAACCAGACACAAAACAGTACAGAATTTCCCTGAAGGTACAAACTGAAATCTGCCACAGGTACATGAGTAAAAGATGCTATTTAGGATGCAATGGCTTAAAACAAACCCTGCATTGCACAGCATTTACACACTTAGGCCTCAAGATGATAACCACCCAAATTCACTAAGCTACCATATTTTTTTTTTTTAATTATCTACCATATTTTTTAAAATTATCTAACAAATTTTTTTTAAATGATCTCTTTGTTCAATGCAATAGTGTGTGTGTGTCCCACTGCAGGTAGGTACTGGGAGTCCTTTATTCCATTAACACACTGCTGGTAGATATGGAAACTTGCAGTCTGCAGCTCTCAGCCTCTCCTCCTCTCTCCAGAGCTGGCCCTGGGATGCCAGGGAAGTTCCTCCTTCTCCTTGGCTCACCATGGGCTCTGCAGCAGGCACAGACAAATGAACTGAAATTCCTCCAAATGGTACCAAAAATGGAACCAGTGCATGGCCAGAGTGTCACTGGGAAGCTCTGAGGTGTTGTTGTGAACCTCACGCTGCTTCCTCAAACCATGACAAACAGGAGGTGCCAGAACCAGAGCATGCACCAAGGTAATCATTATCTGAAATGCTTTGTCAAGAGAACCTAAAAATAACTGTCTTGAACCAATTCTTTCTTGCATAGCCTGCACTGCAACTTTTCCTGTGTCTTAGAAGTCCTTTCAGTCTTTTCTTAACTCTTCTTTAGTTCCCCACTCAGTGGCACTTGATTTGATTACAACAACAGCAGGAAGTGGTATTTCCTCTTCGTTAATACTCAGAGTAATGAACCCTCAAAATTCCAACTGCAGTTAAAAAATACAGGTTGACCAGGGAAGAATTTTGGACAAATTAAGACCCTAGAGAATAGAAAGCGCTGCTAGGAGAGATTTTAAGTGAACAACATAGCACTGCCTTCATGTTATGAGGCAATCTTCTTTGCTTAACATTTTTCCAGTCTTAAACTGAGGCAGGGAAGAGAACCAAAGTGTAGCATTTGCAGTTATAAGCATTAATAAACTGCTGCAAGGAAAAGAACACTACTGGGATTTACAGAATTGAACAGCAGAAAGAAATGTTCTTAGAGAAGATGTTTCACCCCAGTTTGGTAGACTTGCAGGGAGATTATTTTTTTTAAACAGCAGAGGAAATGAGGGCAATGGAAGTGACAGCAGCAGGCCAGGTGCTGCTGGATGGTTGCAAACCTCTCCAGGAGTCTACAAGCTCTGTCAGGCTGGTTTGGATCACTTCTGGGAGAGCTGAATGAGGGCTGGAGCCAGGACAGCTCAAGTGATGCCCAGAATGGGAAAGAGGCCCTGACTTTTGCAGCTCTCCAAACAAAAAGCACCAAACTATTCCAGCAGCTCTGAAACCATGCACAGAACTGGGTTTTGACTGTACAGCTGATTTTGCACTGATGAAGCCTTGAACACTTCCCCAGATAACATTCTCCAGACAATAAGCACTTCTAAGGCACAAAGTTATTCCCTCTGCAAGAGCTGAAGAGCAGATGGAAGGAGAAAGCACGTGCAATAGAGATGACCTGAGGGGTCTGAAATCACAGCCGTGATGCTGACATACACAAAGGGAAGAGAAGATGATTTCAAACATGAGCTTTGAACCCTGACCCTTGGGAGATACATCCTGGATCCCAAACTGCTCCAGCCAGCCAAAGTTTCTGCCCCTCACACCGTGTTGCTCACTTGGACAGTGTACAGGGGTGCATCACCATGTGCTGAAGCAATGTAGAAAGCAACAGCCCCAGCAAGTGGCAGCTCCTCTCCCCATGCCCTCCCAGTCCTGGACAGGCTCTCAGCACATGAACCAGCCCTGCTCAGAGAAGGTCTCAGCAAAGGATGGCTCCATGTGTAAAGCATAACACAAAGCTGCTCCGTCAGAGTGACTCTGTAATGCCCAGCCAAGGAAATGCTGAATGAATCCAAATGCTGAAGATCAGTTCACAGGACAGGGTGCAAGAGCCAGAGAAGGCTGGCTGCTGAGTTTTACCTGTTGCTCTGAGAGCTGATATAGCCTGTGGGATATTTAAGACAAGGGAGATCTTGCCTTTTTCCAGATACCTCATTTAGGCAGCAAAACAAAAAAGACAGAAAGGCCCAATAAGAACAACACCCCAGAGCATGCAGTCTGCAATTTAATACACACATCTGAGCTCCAAACACAGTCAGCCCCTGCAAGAGGGAAATGAAAAAAGAAATTACTTTGAAAACTTTTGTTGCAGGTACAGTGATGCATATCCCAACATGACATTTTCACACATTGTCCTGGACTCAAACAAATGGGACTTTCCTACCCCTTGAAATTTTCCCCTATTCTCCATCTTACTAAGAGAGGCAAGAAACCAGGAACCTCAATGCAATCTCTGCTGCACTGCACAGATTAAAACCACATTAAAAATACAAGTCCTAGATGCACAGGAGTAGGAAAAGGTTTGGTGCTAAAATGCCAAAAGAGGCAAAAGTATGCAGAGAACAACAAAACACAGCAGATGTTGTTTATTCAGGTATGAAATGCAGGTGTACTTACCACAGAAATTACTTCAGATGCTACACACAACTCCTCAAAAGTGGAGAGAGCAGCATTTAATTAAACTGTGAGAGCATGGTGGGGCAAGGGGGCTTATTGTACATGAAAGGTGAATGAAGGCAGGTTTTATTACTCATTATCATGGGTAACAAGTGCACTTGTTCTGCCCCACAGAGGACAGAAGTTTTGTTTGACCTGTCATCCCCCTTGAGATGGCAAAGACTCACTCCTTGTGATCTCCTCAGATCATCTCCTGCCAAGGGCAGGGCACAAAGGGGCACACTGCAGGCAGCTGTGCAGTTTGTTCACCTCTACACCTGGAGCAAAACTCTCTTTTGCAGGCGATTACAGAGCATGGTTTGACCAAAATGAAGGCAAACTTTTGTGTAGGGGGGCATGGTGAGTAGCTGAAATCTCTCTACTAAAGCAGGTTTCCTTGAGATGAAAACTGTTACTCAAAGGCAACAGCAACTGGGTTTTTCCCCCTAAAATATATTTTAATTTCTGCTGCAGAAGGATACCAAGTCTCATTTCACAAGAGTCAGCCAGTAAAATCTCCCGCCTCTTCCTCTTTACTGATCCTGGTCTAATGCCACTCAAATAAATCCAGGGGAAAAAAAAAATCACTCAATTTGGAAAGTTTTAAAGCTGAAACCCAGGAGCAAATGCTGCAATCATTTCTCTGCACACTCCAACAGCACATGTGCAGGAAACACCCAATTTGTGTAGTACAAACACACCTGCAGGCACTCCCTGAGCGGGGGGGGCTGTGCCAGCCTGTGCCCATCAGCAGCCCTGGGCACACTCCTGGTGTTTGTGCACTCCAGAACACACACCCACACACAGGGTGCTGCCAGAAGGAAAAGCAGCACAGAACTTTTGCCATTACAGACTTACTTTGGCAGATCAGCAGCCAGTACACACTGAGATAGCTCACAGTTTACTTTTTGCACCCCATTTCCCCATCCATCACAATCATTGGTCATCCCAGGCAAAACCTGCAAATGCTACCAAACATCCAGAATCTGCTTCCTGCTAATTTCTCATATGCTGTCGCATACACAAAGCCTTAAAAGTAAATAATTTCTCCTCCAACACTGACAACTGGCCTCTGCTGGCAGCAGCCCCTGCCCTCAGGGCACATCTGGGCCTTTGCCCTATTTCACCCAATTCCTACTTCATCTGTTATTAGTAAAAACTCCAAGTTTTAACTTGTAAAAAAATGAGAACACACAACAAAAAATGGTAGCACAGCAGTCATAATTTGGAAACAAATGTCATTAGCTGCTCCTTTGTTAGCATAAATAGTTAAACAAATAATGGTGTCTGCAGCAGGCCCAGGCTCAATTAATGCTCTCACTCTTGAGTCTTGAAAAGGATCTCTGCAACTCCAAGTCAATGAAACTTGGTCATCAACAATGCAGTTTTATTTTTACAACATTGCATGGACACGAGGGTCCAGGCCACCACTCTCTTGGCTGAAAACAGGAGCAATAAGCACACAAATGTTGAAGTTTCTGGCAGCAGTTTTCTTTTACAAAAAACCTTGCTGCCCTAACAAACTCTCAGGTGTGAGATGGAACAGAGCAGCTTGCTGGCACTTGAGACACATGCCTTGAGAAACCTGTCACAGGAATTCTCCTACTGATACCTAAAGATTTGTAGCTTTTTCACGTACTTGTAGCTTTGTAGGTTTCTAATATACAGCTTTATAGTTTCTAGCACTTTCTTAGCTGTTCAATAGCTAACCCTTTTTAACACATTATGTCACACTCCTGAAATTCTACTTAGTTTTGTTTTCAAGAAAAGAACAAGGACATCTTGTTTTGCAGCAGCATTTGAGAGTCAAAACAAGATACAGGGCAAAGAACCTCCTGGAGACACTCCAATGGTAGGGCGGAAACCATTGGAGTTGCCTGCTAGATACACTAATTAATTAGCCTTATAAAAACTGTACAAATCCTATACCACACATGCTCTTACCTATGTTTTCTGCACCTGAATGCTTTCATTAAAGAACTGCTCTTTGTATTAGCCCTTTAATCTTGTTTGGAAAGCTTTTCTTTTGATTCCAGGCAACACCACCTCTTGCCAGGCTGCTGTCCCACACCCACCCAGCCACTAACATGACTGAGCACACAGGTGAGGGGGCTCTTCATGCTGAGAATGAGACTCCCAACAGATGCTCTCCTGGCACTTACTATAACACAGTTACAGCATCCTCACTTGATTTTTTTTTTTCCTTCCCAATATGTGGATCAATAAATGAGATAAACAACTGTCAAAAAGCTGGCCCTGTAATGGAACCAGATATGTAACTTACCAAAGATCAACTTATGGAAGATAAACTGGTGCTTAACCACCTTTGGGAGTGAAGAGCAGTGTGAGGAGCTCTTCTGCAGAAATAAATCCTCATTTAGAGTAGGCTGCACCTGCAGTGCAGCTTCCTATGATCTACCCTGAATGCTGCTGCAGCCCATGACAACAGAGTTCACTGAGTGTGTGAGTGCAGACCCTGTCAAATTCCAACATCCACTCACAGCCATTTTGGATACTGAAAAAATCCCCCACCAACAATGCCATCTGAGCATGCCCATGATGAATATACATGTCCTTTTTCACACATTCATGCACTGGTAACATCTACTGCAGAGCTCTGTCCTGTTACAAAAGCAGCAGTGTTAGTCATTGCAGTAGGGTTAGTTTATTAAAGATTCTTTCATAGAATTAATGGAGGTGAAACTTACTGGCATATCTCGGCCACAGCCCCATGCAAGCAAGCAGAAAGCAAATATATATTTAAAATGGAAGAGAGGAACTGGCTAGCAGGCAGCTACACTCACCCTTTTGTACAGCCTATGGTCCACCAGAGGGCTTTAGAGTGCAAAACAATACCAAAGAGCCATTAGACACACATGGCAACAACCATACCTTACCCAGAGCTTCACTTCAGGGAGGAGGAGACAGCACTTCTGCTTGCCTGGAGAGAAAGAACCCTTCCCACTCCTGCCTAGGGACTCCTCTTTGCCAGGGAAGTGTCCTGTGTTTAGGTGCTTTAGGGCAGAAAGTTATAAGCAAGTAGAAAAAACCCAACACTGTCATTCCCGTGGCATTTCTACTGCATCCTGCCTCCCCTGGCAGCATCACCTCTTTTCCATCTCATCCCAAATGCTACTCCACAGAAAACACTGCAGATCATAATTCCATCTTAGCAATGGTTTAGATATCCCCCAGAAGAGTAAAAGTTTCCTACAAATCAGAGAAAGAACAGGAAATAGGAGGTTACCTTCCCAAAGCAAGCTGGCTTTACCATACATGAACTCAGCTCAGCAATTCCAAACCCACTGGAGCTCCTGGATTTCCTTGCAGCTCTAGATTTGTCACATCTGGGGATCACTAAGTAGGTGGAGCCTTTCCAAAATTATTAACTATGCAAAGCTTTGGTTCTGCCTCAGGACAGTGAGCCTGGAGGCAGCTGTTAGGGGCAAGCTCTGGCCTGGAATTTAGTCAAGTACAAGCTGACAGTTTTGGGCACCATGGGAAGATGGGTGAAGCTCTCCTGGGAAGCCAGGAAGTTTCTGTTTCATTCTCAATAAAAACCCCTTCTGTGACAGAGCATGTTGATACCATGTTATGCTGATGCATGTTTTTCACTAGATTTTTGAGAATATGACAATAGATGGATAAATATGGGGGGTTTTGTTCAAAGTCAAAAGGAAACAATACATGTCTGACAGTCAGAATGACTCCTGCTGATGAATGATCCCTTATGTCTCCATGACATTCAGCTACTAGAGCTCCAGTATCTTCTCTAAGGGTACATTCAACTAAAACTTACTGATTTTCATGGATTTTTTATGTATTTTCTGATTTTCATCAACATCTGTGCATCCACTACTCAGAGCTCCAACTGCAGAACCTCTCATCAACTCTCCCAAAACACCTGAAATAACTTCTGGTAGGCAGCAAACATTAAATTCAGGAGATCAGATCCTCAAGGTGATCAAAATCACATTTGAGATATTAAGCCTTTGTGCCAAAAAGTTATTAAACAAAATAGGACAAGAGGACCATTTAAGCTGTTCTGAATGCAAGCAGACAAACAGTACTCATAATTGGTTTAAAGTAGACTTTGATCAATTTTAAACAGGATAAAACCCCACCAAGCAGACCTGGGGAAACCCTGAATAAATCTCACCTAAAGGCTACAGAATAAACTCTTGAGAGTAATTTTTTGGCTCAGCAACAGAATTTGCTCATGGCCAAAGCCTAGGTTAAACCATTCCAGTTTTCAAAGGTTGAGTTTCTGAACTTTAAGCATTTTCTGCCTTCTCACTTAGCTCACTCTCTCACAACAGACTGCAACTGGCTTTTGCAGCCTCTTCCCCCAGCTCCATCAACTGGCAGAAATCTGTTACAAGATCCTGTTTGTTTGACATTCCTGTGCATGCTCTCTTTTCTCTCACTCCCTCAGATCTTCCAAAAATAGCTGTCATTTCTATCCCTTGCACTAACAAGGCACTGTGGTTTCAAAAGTAGCTCCACAGTGCCGTTTTTATACCACAGAGCATTAACTAACATTAGGTACTAGCTGCTATGGCTCACCCCTGGATGTTGAGGAGCTTGGAGGGCTGAAGTGTTTCTTTCTGGAGACTGGGGGCTTTGTTAAATTCTTGTTTATAGCAGCAATGTGCTGATTTGGAATGATACAGGAGGAGACTGCAACGAGATTTCAACCAGCAGAAAGAGAGTGTGGGCTCTGAGCCCAAGCACCAGCCCATCCTCATCAGCTGTACCCTGTGTGAGAGTCACATGGAGAATGAAGGGATATAATTAGGAAGCTTTCACAGAGGTGATCTGAAACTCAGCATCCTAAGCTTTATTACTCTCTCCTTAGGAAGAGGTAAGCAAGAAAATCAAGCAGGGAGGAACAACGTTGTTATTGAGACACAAAGAAAATTCAGAAAGCTTGAGGAAGAGCAGGTGAGAAGGAAGCAATTCCACCTGGCACCCCAGTGTACCTGCACCACAAGGCAGCCAAGAGAGAGGGTTGGGAAGGAATGGAGGTGGGTGCCCTCACCAGAACATGGCTGTGCCAGGGCAAGCACAGGGATCTGCTCCTCAGAACAGGGAGCAAAGAAATGAACAGGTCAGTCTGAGTCAGCTGAGATACTGCAGCAAGTGAAGCTCTGTTCTATTGAGTAGATGATCTGTGTAATTTCCAGGATTTATATTTTCCTTTACAGTTGTTTACACAAGCAAAAGGCTTCTGATTTGTCTTCAAAATCCTGTGTAATAAAGCTCCAAGAACCTGGTTTGCACAGTGTTTGTCACTGAATGAGAGAGCAGAGGCACCAGATCCCTGTGGGGCTCCAGCAGCCACAGGAGCCTGAGGGTCTGTGAGACACTAAAGGAACACAGATGCAGCCCAAGTGTGCAGAGCATGAAGTGCACACTGTTGGAAACTTGGAAAATGGGGAATGAGACTCAAACCTGTCACATTTCTAAGCAGTTCTACGAATCTGCTAAATTTATGTATTTTTCAAGCAGATTCTGAATGCTGGTTTTGTTATTTTGCTAAGTCTTGCTTTCACTTTTAGCATTTACCAATGCCACAATGCTCCTGTTCTAATTAGTCAATTACTAATAATAGTTACATTAACACAATTTGAAACTCTTATGATTGCTTGGAGAAAACATGCAACCATGACCCTGTGATCATTTCTATTTCAGAAGGTAAAACAAGGCAGTTTTGAAACACTGTTAACATCTTCAGTGGAGGCAAGTCACTTTTTCCTTTTGTTGCATCCTAGCCAAGAACCAGGATTGAATTCCTGAGCAACCACAAGTGGTAACAAACATGGACATGGGACAGGACTGCACTGCTGCAGAACTTCCAGCACTGCACAGTGTGATGTTGACAGAGAATCCCCCCTGCTCCTGAATTTCTGTCTGGAACTCCCCAAGAGCTGAACCCCTCCTGCAGGGATGCCCAGAGCAGAGATTGTGCTGCTGGAGAGAGGAGACTGACCCTGGGTGCAGATGAGCAGGGTCTCTCTGCAAAGGGAAGAGGAGACACTGAGAAAGAGGAAGGCAATGAGCTGAAGTCAAGAACTGCTGGAATCAGGGGCAATTTAAGCCTTGCAGAATTGTGTTACTCAACAGCTGGAGTCTTAACTGAGCCCTGTTTGGAGTGTATGGCACATCCTGGGTGCTGGTGGGACACTGGGGGTTCCACATTCCCTGGGCTGGGTCTGAGCTGGCTCTCAGGCTGGCCCCAGAGACCCCATGGATGGAAACTTGGCACATGGTTCTCCCCTCAAACAGATCTGAGAGGACACAGAAGTTCTGAACCTCCAGGACTTGCTGCACAGCAAACACAACAAAACAACCACTTTGGTCTCTTCCTTATGCCCTGCTGAAAGAGGGAAGCCACTTGTGTTTCTTCATCAATGACTGTGGCTGTTTGGAATCAGCCTGGGAACTACAAAGCCCTCTTTGTTGTCCACACATGCTAATTCCCACTGAACCTGCAGGTAAGATGTACTTCCACAGCACAAGCCATACTGACGTCCTACATAGTGAAGCTTTGAAATCCTGTAATAAGGACTGAGTCTGTTTCTAAAATCAGGAGTCTATCACATGCCTCTAAGAGCTCTCCTTGTTAAATGTCACTTGACTGAACTAAACATGCTTCAAAATGCATCAGGTGTGACCTGAGTGGATGAAATGCATGGGTAGTGAGAATGGAGGGGGGAGAGTCAGAATTTCAGGATTCACCACTGTCTAGGCAAAGTCTCAGTTTGCAACTTGATCACATAGGGGATCCTTTAAGCTAAAACCCACAGCAAACACCCTGCTGGTGTGGCAGGGCTGGCACAGGGGAGCACTCTGGCAAGCCTGTGCTGCTTCCATGCTGGTGGAGTGGCTGATGTGAAATATCTTGTGCTGCTCTTGTGTCACATCCCACCTGCCCACACTGAAGAGAACACACACTTGAGGAGAGCCAACCAAATGATTCTGTGTCCAAACTAAAGGCATTTCCAGCACACACCAGTTGTCATCACTTTTTGCACTTTCCCACATACCCTGAATGCTTTGGGCGGCACTCAGAAGCTGTTGCTATGATTTAACATGATTTTTTTTTTAGACTTTCTCAAATCCAGCTTTTAAAGTCAAACAACCTGGGCTGTTCTACATTATAAGCAATGGAGCTGTACTCAATCCTCTTTCAGCAACAGTACTAAATAAAAAATTTCATTTTTTACAGCGCATCATGGAAACAGCTCAGCTTTGTTCTTTAAGATCTGTAGTGAGCTGGTTCTATCATATTTACATTGCACTCATTGCAGACACACTTGGGTATTGTCACAGTGCTCTAAGGAAGGGCAGATACCAAAAGACAGTGTCATACCTGTGGCGGCAGCGTCGTAAAAACCGCATAATCTTGCGAGCAGCTTGATCCTGCTTCTTGGTAAGCAGACTGCTTCTAAACACAAAAAACCCCAACACTGAAGTGCAGGCAAAACTGGGGAGAACACTACTAAATGCAAGAATAATTATCCTACAAACTGTGGTGGTGTTTGAGGGTCCCCAGGACGAGGGAAGAGATGAGAATCTGGACTCCATGTTTCAGAAGGATGATTTATTATTTTATGATATATATTATATTAAAAGAAAATTATATACTAAAACTATACAAAAGAAAGGAGACATCAGAAGGCTAACAAAGAATGAATAATAAAACCTTGTGACTGCTCACAGCCTCGACAGCTGGCTGTTATTGGTCATCAAGTAAAAACAATTCACATGCTGGGTAAACAACTCTCCAAATCACATTCCAAAGTAGCAAAACATGGAGAAGCTGAAGCTTCCCAGGAGAAAAGATCCTGGCAAAAGGATTTTTCTACAATACGTCAGTGCCAACAAACCACGCTGCATTTCCCACTGGCCTTTGTGAAGCACAGCACCAAAGCAAGACACAAAGACGCCAAGAGCATCCTCAGCCGGGGCTCACCTGAGTTTCTGCTGCACGATGGTGGCTGCCCGGCGGTTCTGCCTCCTCTTGCCGCACTCCTTGTAGCTGCGGTAGTACTGCTGGATCAGCAGCGCCGCCCGGCGGCTCTGCTGGAACTTCTTCTGCTCGTAGTAACTTCGGAATTTGCTCTGGATAAGAATGGCAGCTTGCGTCATCTTTTTATAAAGTGCATACTACAACAGAAACAGAGAGAAGCTGAGGCATCCCGGTAGGAGCAGAAAGAAGCACGTTCCTACAGCTAAAGACTCTTGAGCTACTAAAATGTGATGAGAAGTTCATGAGTTATCTATTCCCTGACTGGGAATGGTGCAAAAAATGGTGACAGCAAACTGGAACAACTGTGAGATTAGGGGCAGAACTTAGTCTGCACCAAGAAAACAGCAATCTGTCTTTCTGCCCGTGGAATAGTTTGACTGGATTAGTGGAATCATAGAATAGTTTGCACTGGGAAGAATCTTTAAAGGTCATCTAGTCCAACCACCCAACATGAACAGGGACATCTTCAAGGAGATCAGGCTGCTCAGAGCCCCATCCAGCCGGACCAAAAAGGAGCAGGTTCCTACAGTGAAATACTCTTGAGCCACTAAGATGTGATGAGAAGTTAATGAAGTATCTATTCCCATAAGGAAATGATGACAGCAAACTGGAACAACTGTGAGATTAGGGGCAGAACTTAGTCTGCATCAAGGAAACAGCTGTTTTTCTGCCTGTGGAATAGTTTGATTGGATTAATGGAATCATAGAATAGTTTGCACTGGGAAGAATATTTAAAGGTCATCTAGACCAACTCCACCAATATGAACAGGGACATTTTCAAGGAGAACAGGCTGCTCAGAGCCCCATCCAGCTGCTCAGAGCCCCATGCCTGCTCCTGAATGTCTCCAGGGACAGGGCATCTGCCACATCTCTGGGCAACCTGTGCCAGTGACTCACCAGCCCCATTATAAAGTCTTTCTTCCTTGTATCTAATCTGAATACTTCCCTTTCTAGTCTGAAACTATTACCACTTGTCCTATTGCACCAAATGTCTGTCCCCATCTTAAAAACCAAACCCCAACAAACCCCCAAAACCACAACAGTTGTAAGTTTAATACTGAGCCTAAGACACAGACAAAATGCAATCTCATTTGAAATCTGTAACAAGCATCCAATGAACTCACAAATTTGCATGAGCAGTCACACACTATCCAAATTCCATCCAGCACTGTGATTATTATTATTTCTAGCCCAGTGATTCCCAGTAAAGCAGGCACAAACTCTTAAAAAGAAAATCTTTCTTCTACATCCTTTTCCTCTGACAGCATGCAAGGTGATGACCACTTAACAGAAACCATGTGCATTCATGAATATTTTGAAGTCCTTTTTAAGATGGAAAAGAAGAATTATGTATAGAAGTTGCATTTATGCTACTATAACAGAGGTTTTCAGTGTCTGCTGATCTTATTTTCTAAGTTTAAATAGTTTTAATACTTTCAAAAATGATGTGTCTATTGTTCCTGGATATTTTATCAGCTTTACTTTCTGCTCACTTTATCAGACAGATGAGTAGCAGCTACTGCCCTGTACAGGGCAATGTCCTAACATTTCTCAGTATTTTCCACTCTACTGGGAAAAAAAAGCCCAAAAGCAAACAAACAACCCTCCCAATATAACCCCAAACCAAAAAATCCTCCAATATCATCACAAACAACCTTTTACCAAATTTCACTTTTTGGAATTGAAGCAGTCATTAGGAGCAGTTATATTTTGCCATTATTAATTTCTATTTTTTTTTTTTTTTGCTGTTTCCTTCTTTTTTCTTTTTAACGTTTTTTAATTAATGGATCAGATTGTGATTTTAAATTTGCTGTTTTAAACAAGTCCACTCATGGGCTGGTAATGGTTTTCCTTCAAAGTGTGAGCCCAGATGGGACTTCTGTGGCTGAGTTAGAAACCCCTGAACAGAAGGGTTCAAATACAAAACCATGCCATGAGCTGTGACTGTTCCAATGCAGTCACAAACCTTCACTGCTCAGTGCAGTGACAGATCAGAGGAATAAGGCACAGGGAAGAGAAATCAGCAGTCACTGCACAGACCAGACCCCACCATGTCTGCATGCAGCTCTAAGCCCTGAGTAGCTGCACCCTGTCCTTCTCTTGTTCCTTTCTTCTCTCTGCAAAGGGGATCAGTGGGGATGTCACCTGAGCTTCTCCCCAAAGAGGAAAGCCTTGGGGAGCTCAGTGCCCAGAGCTCAGCCCACTCGTGGTGACAGAACAGCTCTGAGCTGACCCAAACCCACAGGGCAGGGGGAGCTGTGCATGGAGCATCACCCCAGGGACACATCCTCTCCAGGAAAAGCACACCTTGCCTCCTGCTAGCCCTGAGAAAAGCTCATTTGACTCTAGAATCTGACCAAGGTGTTGCACAGCTGGGAAATCCATTTTTCCAGCAGAGAATTACTGACTGAACAGTTTTACAGTGGCACCAACAACTGTGCTTCCAGCATAAGCAGCAACGTTACTGAGATGCTGGTTTTAGGAACTCAGCACACAGGTATTTCAAAGGTGAATGGTCTAAATACTTCAGCAGGCAAGCAGAATGCAGAGGACACTGGCTCACAGGTGGGATAAATGTTCTGTGCCCCCCAAATGCCCCAAAGTCAGTAAGTGACAGCTGATCAGGAGCACTAAAGCCTCTCCTATGGAAACTGCTGCAAATCCCTCCCAGCAGCTCAGCCCATCCCTGCTCATGGGAACTGATGCAACTGTGGCACAGCAGTCCTTACAAAACTCCCAGAAAGTCTGGTTTGTCACTGATTTCTCAACCACAGGCATTTATTATTGGATACTATTAAAATGTTTCTCCAAAATGCCAGATTCTCCTTGTTTATACTGAGTGTGACAATTAGTGACCCAGAGGGAACTGTTTCCAAAATAGTGTTTGTATTTGTATTACCTTCAAGGCTATCCAAGTAAGCTTGGGGAGAAACAGAAAAATACATAGTTAATGTTAGTTCTGCAAATAAAAATGCAAAACAAACCAAAAGACCCAAACAATCTTCTTTCAGAAAGAAGTGATTCCAGGATCCAAGACAAAGCAATTTTCAAGCAGTTTTTGAATGGAATTAAGCTTCCCTACTACAGGAAGCATCACTCCAGAATGAAAGTCATGTGATGGGTTGGATGTGAACCACAATGCAGTCACCTAACACTAGAAAGACTTCCCAAACAAATGTTTTTGAGGGCTGTAAAAGAGCATGAGTGTCTTGCCTCCCTTTCTGTTACCATGCTGCCAGGCATTAGACAGATCGTGTCTAGCAGGGTAAAGTGTGAAGAGGAATGTGGGCTCTAGTCCTCACCAAAAAAAAAACCTCAAAACCAAATCAAAAAACCTCCAAAATGAAACAAAACAAAAACCCCAAACCAACCAAACAAAAAAAAAAAAAATCAAAAAACACCACCAACAAAAAAACCTGACCAAAAATCAAAAAGCAAAGGTATCTTCTCTTTCTGGGGTTGAGAACTCAGCCTGAAAACACGTCTCCAACCAGAGTCTGGAGAACAGTCTCAGTCCTGGAAAAACTTGCATCAACCTACAACATGTGACTTCCCATAGTTTAAAAGTTTAGTATGTGCAAAATAAAACAACCTATTTTTCATCTTCACCTTTATCAAAGGCAAAACCAACTTCAATTTCACAATGAAATTTGGCAAGCAACTAGTCAGAGAATCCTCAGGCTGTAGCATGCACAAAGGCCAATATGGAATACATCACAGCCCTCCATCTCACAGCAAAACCACAGACATCATCACAAACAAATTTAAGGATTTCCTCCAAAACTAAGAATCAGAACACAAATCTTCTTCCCTTTTCAATTTTGCCTGAGCAAGGTATTTAATTACTGCATGCTGAAAAGCACAGGAGAGGAACAGCGGGACAATGCCCACTGTTGGGGTGGGCAGGGGTGCATTCATGGCACTCACATGGGTTAATAAGATTTTACTTTCTGGATTACCTGTTTGTACTTTCGGTAGCAGCGCTGAATAACAGCAGCAGCCACCTCCTGCTGTTCCCGGAGAGGACGACCCTGTGGGGACAGAGGAAGGAGCAGCATCAGGCAGAGTGCACCAAAACCCAGCACAGGCTCCTGTCTGCTTGCAGGGAAAACCTCTCCTGTCAACACTGCCTGCTCCAACTCAGGCCTAGGCATCTCCTGGAGATGCCTCTGCTGTCAACTCACATAAGAAATAAACCTTCAAAATGCATCTTTACACCTAATGGGCAACTAAGCAGAAGCTCTGGGGTACTGTTGGAATTCAGGACATCCCTCTGACTGTCCTGGATTGCCAAAACCCCTGCAAGGGGGCTCAGAGACCTTGCCACAGAACCCAGGACACCTGTGGTTTTGATTATGACCCATGGAGCAAATTGCCAACCTTATATGAGGATCTGCAAGGCACAAAAGTCTAAGCAGAATAATAATCAGTTTGTCATGGAGTAAAAAATAGATTTTTTTGGGTTTTTAGAATGGGAGTTCAGGGGGCAAGATGGAGGAATCTGGGTGTGTCCAGCCTTTCTCCTTCTTCTTTTAGATGGGTTTAGAGTAGAAGCTCACTGTCTAACATAGGTGATAGGTATTGGGAAGTTATGGTAAATAGTGTACATGTAGTTTTTAATATAAAAAGATAACACTGCCTGGGAGCAGGCAGAGTGCCTCTGTCTGTCCTGCTGAGCAGACCTTGGCAGGCCAGGAGAAAGAATTTTATAAATAAGAAATAGTAAACAACCTTGAGAACGAGAACTAAAGAGTTCTGACTCCTTCTTTGACTGCTGGGCTGGCAAAAGAGACTTTCTAACCTATCTCAGGGTCACTGTGAGCACTAAAGTCCCAAGAGGGTACTGTACATTTTGAGGATGTGCTTTGTGAGGGCTGCTCTGTCACAGCACAGCATGGCATGGCATGCACATCTTACACACTTCCTACACAGTACTTGTTGGGCAAACATCAACAAGCAAATGTCAGAAGCATTGAAAAGGTTATGACAGAAACCGTATTTTTGTCCCTGGAGTAGATATTACCCACATTTTGGTTAGTAACAAATTATTCTCTCTCTCTCACACACACCCATCAAGGAAGACACTGGACATTTGAGCCACATACCTTGTATTTCCTGAATACTGTCTGGACGAGTTTGGCAGCTTCATAGAGTTCTCTCTGCTCATGATCAGACAGAGTTAACTGTGCAAACTCATTTTCTACCTTCTCGCTGGTGGATGCACTCAGAAATTCAGACCAGTCTGCTGCCGAGGGAAGGCTGGGTTTCTCAAAAGCTATTTCACTGATTGGAGAGCCTGCAGGGCTCAAGCTGGTGTTCGAAGAAGGGGTCAGGGGTTCACTATACAGACTTCTGAAATACCAATCACAGTAGGAATTATTGGCTTACAAAGCACTTGGGTTTACATCACAGAGAAGGACAGCAACATTTCTGAGTTTAAGACAAAAGTTTATGCTCCTGTCTCTCTCTCCAAGCAACATCCCACACCCCTGAGCCTGCCTGTCCTGCACTGCACAGATGTGGTGCTGGAGTGAAAACTCCATTCCGTGAATTTGTAGCTGTGTTGGCAACAACACATCTGAGCATAGGAGTGTGCCTGGGCCAGGAAGGCCAGAACGGAGCCTCACTGAGAACTGGCACCTGCAGGCTGAAGAGTCAGAACATGCTGCCTAGTGCTCACACCACACCAAAACCCAACCTCAGAGCTCTCACTGACCTGATCTGTGCAGCACTGGGCAAGTGATCAACATCAGCAAGGTAACTGGCCAGCCAGCTCATGGTGGTGCTCATGGCAGCACTGTCTGTCCTCTCCACCAGCAGCGACTCCATTGGCACAAAATTCTCTCGCTTGATCCTGTCAGGCGTAGCTTCAATGATGTGCTCTGCAAGTGTCATCATGTTCACCTGCCAAGGGGGAAGGAACAGCAAACTTTAGCTGCCTGAAAGAAGGTGCCTTGTGCTTCCACGTTACAGCCCAGCTTTAGACAGAATTCCCCGTTTTGCCCAAACCTACTGTTTGTTTCAACAGTGGAGTGAAGCCCATTAACCAGTGCTCAGTTGATTTTCTGATTCTTCAGACCAAGCACTGCAGGGTTTCATATTCTCTGGACATCTTTTTCCCTTTATGGGGAACCCAAAAGATCTGGAGAAAGGTCTCTGGGCTCTCCCTCTACAGCTGTCACTGCTATGTTATTTCCAAAGGAAAAGTAACATTGCCACTCTTTTGCTGAGATGTGCAGTAGAGTGCATGAGAACAATAAAGGGACATCAAGAGAAATTTAAAATCTTGGGACAAAACATTGTCAGGAACCCTTCTGAATGGCATCCCTCAGCTCAGCAAGTTTCACAAGAATTTTCAACTCAGAATAAGAACTCTTCTTGTTTTGCAATGCTCTGCTTCATCCATGTTACACCAGCCAGAAAACACCCAGAGATGCCAAGGCAGAATAGGTAAGGCTGTGTTCCCATTACCCATTTGCTCAGACAACCACAGTATCTTTCTCCCTGTGACTACATCTGATATATCTCTCCTGCTTCTGTTATATTTTTATTTCCTCTATTCCATACCTAGTGGGATTCTTCCTCCCAAATCCACTGTCTCTTCCACTCCCCACTCTTCCTACCTCCTTCCCTCTGAAGTGCAGAGGCCAGACCTGCAACCACAGCACTACCTCTCTCACACTGTCTTTGTAAGGACTTCTGCCCAGTTCCCACAGGACTATTGGGCCACCTGAGTCACATGCACTGCTGTGATTAGGCTCTGCTTTTTCCTTTTTCCTTGCACATCTGCAAACAATTTTGTGCATTCTGTACGTTGTTGAAACGTACAACCCTAAATGCTAACCATTAGCCTTTATATCTGCACTGAAATTGGAAGAAAGTACATTAACTGTGTGACCACCTCCTTCCTCAAAGCACAATTCACAGCCTCTAGAGTCTTCCATGGGAATTTCCCAAGGTCAGGATCCTCTGTGCAGCCTCCACGCTCTCAGAGACTGCTGATCTTGTATGTGTGGGTGTGTTTACCTGCAGTTCATCCATGTGGTGTAAACAGTCCTCATCCCCTGTGCTGTCCCTGTAGGACAAGAGTTCTGCATCCACCATCTCCCTGTCGGCCATCATCAACACATTCATCTGCTCCCGCTGGCGGAGCCGATGGGCCACGGCCTCCTTCCCCTTCTGGCTCCCAGCCACCTGCACTGCAGACACACCAATATAAATGTCTTTTGGGTTCCATTTGATGCCTGCTTGGCTGCCAGAGCCCCGGTACCCAGTAACTTCTGGGATGTGCTGGGAGAGCTCCCGGCCATAGTCCCTCAGCCCTTCACTGGGGCTGATTGTCTCAGTGGAGGATTGCTTGGAGCTGGAGTTCTGCTTCCTAATGCTTGGCTGTTCCAGGCTCAGTGCAGTGGAAAGCAGCTTCTCTTGCCGGGCTTGAAAATACTCAGGGCTCAGCTTATGCTTTTTGGGTGCAGGGTAATCTTTCTGAGTCTCACTGCTGTAATAGCTGGAAGGTTCTGATCTTGGCCGCCTCAGCTCTGTAAACAAACAGATCAATGGTCAAAACTAAACATGCAACTCACGAGTGCTATAGGAACATCAACAGCTTCTGCCTCAGGCTAAAGTTTGTGGTGTGGTCTATGGACACCTGACAGGATGTGCAAAGGGAGTAACAACCACCCAGGGAAGATACTGTCTCAGCCACTCCTAAGACACACAAGCGTTTCCAAAGCAGGCATTCACTCCTCCTCCTGATGCTTATGCAAGTGTATGCAGCACCAGAAAAGAATTAATCATGGACAGCAAGGCTACAGGTGGAACCTGCTGCCCAGGTGAGCTCCTCACCCCCACATTTTCACACCTTAAATGTCAGCAAAACAGAGCTGAATGGATGCTTTACCTGTGTTTGTACTGGAAATCACTGTGACTCCCTTCTGGGGCTCCTGAGAGGCAACAAGCTCACTCTGCCACTGGGACACCCAGCTCTCTGTGCTGGAGTCTGTGCTCGAGGGGCACTGAATCCTGGGGTTCTGCCCAAGCTGAGTTTGCTCATCTCTCTGCAGCTGCTCCAAGCACTCTGCCAGCTTGACGTGGCCCCGGGAGCGAGCGATGGCCAGGGGCAGCCTGCCCAGGGAGTCGGGGATGGAGATGGCGCGGCGGTCCCACTTGTACAGCACCACTGCTGCATCCATGTGGCCCAGGGCACAGGCCCACATCTAAAGAAGAAAAGGTAATGACCCACTGGAGACATGCCTTCTCCTGTCTTGTTAATCCCAGCTCAAGGAAAAACTCTTCTGATACAAAACCATGACGTGCTCAAGGGCAGCAGATCATGTTTATAAATGTTCTAACCCAACCCAACATAGGGGACTGAATATATGCTATTCTCTCCTGCAACAGAGAAACCTCCAATTGACAAATAAAGCTGACAGTTTGGTTTCTTCTGTTTTGAGTTCTTTTAGTGGCATTGACATCACTGCAGAGACAGAACAGCTTCATACACAAAGGAATCTCTGAGATCAGGAACATGCAGTCAGGACCAAAGGTTGGAAACCATAAAATAAATACTCAAGTTGTAAACTGGCAGTTCTGGTTCCATCTGTTTTGGCTTTTTGCCTGTTTAAGTTCTCAGTCATGATTTCATGACTCCAGAGACCAAGACAGTTTATAACTTTACAACCTCTACAGTTAAACAGTCACAGAGGACAATGTGAAAGAAGGTGTGTAAAGTCCTTTTCACACCCTGATAGTGGAGACTAGATTCTATGTAAAACACTAACCAGAACTATCTGTCTGTCTCCTTTCCTTGTGTTTCTCAATGACAAAGTTTTGTTTTGTGTGCCCTCTCTCAACAAAATGCCAGGAAGCTGACAGCACTATGCCTTACCATTTACACAGCAGGAACATCCACTCTACAGAGAGTGAAACACTTCAGGAAAATGACACATCAGAAAGAACTCCCCAAAGTGTCCTCAGACTCTCTCAGAAGTTTCAGACCCTGCTCTTACCAGAGGAGTGCAGGAGAAATGATCCACATTCAAAGGGTCAACTTCCAGCTCCAGATCAATGCTGTCTGCATGTTTGGTGCTGCAGGGAAAACAAGAGAGGGAAAGATGCTCTGTAACCATGTCAGGATCATTGTCTAAGCACAGATTTATCCAAAGCTCTGTACCACAGAGAAGAGGTCACACACATGTATTTACTACATGCCCACAACAGGTGTATTTACTACAGACAGTGCCCCCACCACAGGCATGAAGAGCATGATAGATCCAGCAACTCTCAAGAGACAGGTCCCATCAGATCAGGGCATGGGAACGAGTTCAAGGGCTTGGCTCTTTGTACAAGACACCCAGAAATGTGGACTGAGCAAAGTTTATAGATGCTCCTGCCATGCCTGTGCTGACAGCCCAGAGTCCAAGGCTGGGTCTTACCGCCACTTGATGAGGGTCTGGATGAGGGTAGCATAGCCCTGGGCAGCAGCCAGATGGAGCAGGGTCATTCCTCGGAAAGTCTTTGAGTGGATCAAGTGTTTGGACTTCGCCCAGCACGCGCGACTCATCATCTTCTCACACACCACCACCACACGGCTCTCAAAGCAGCTGCCCAGGGTCCCAGTCCCAGAAACGCACTGGAACACCACACACATCCCAGTTAACCACGGAGAGGAATGGGAATGTGCCTCTCATTGACTGAGTGACAAAACTATCCTTTGTCCCCTCAAAAAGAAGCCCAGAAGTTTCTCTCCTCGATTAGGTGAAAAAGACACCTCATAAGACCTTGGGGACTTCACCTCAAACTTAAGGATAGCTAATTAGACAGAAGCCAAGAAGTCCCATCTAAACAATTTACTAGAAAAAGAAGAGAACACAGAAACTAATGGCTTTTGTGAGGTGTTTTAGCAGAAGCGAGAACCTCTTGCACCTAGCTCGGTTTTTCTCTGTTTGTTTTTTGGCCTTTTATTAAACCTTGTCGTTTCCAACACTGCAACAGAAGCCATCCTGATGATTTTATGCCTCCAAAAGTAGCTGAGCTATCTTAGGTGAGTAAAAGACCTCCAAGAGTTTATGAAACCTGGCTCAAAGAAGCTTCTATTACTGAGAGGAGCTGCAGCTTGCCCTGAACAGGCAGCCTTCCATTCCTACAAGTACTGAGACAGTGGCAAATGTGACCAAAAACCAGCTGCTGTTAGACACCCACAAACCAGACTTGTCACTTAGGACAAACTATAACCCTTTCCAAACCCCACCTCACAAAAAAACCTCTGGTAAGAAAGCATAAAGCTGTGTCTGGACACAGAAGGGTTCATACCTGCACCTGTGTTCCACTGTTCCCATTCCCATTGCTCCCGCCTCCCACTCCTTGTTTGTGTTGCTGGGAGCCTGTCATTTCAGCCA
Source organism: Melospiza georgiana (assembly GCF_028018845.1). NCBI lineage: Eukaryota > Metazoa > Chordata > Aves > Passeriformes > Passerellidae > Melospiza > Melospiza georgiana. The sequence goes on from NC_080451.1 coordinate 7,544,826, forward strand.
TTCTCCTCTCCATCTGCTCCAGTCGCTCCAGTATGGACATCCTGAACTGGTTATCTGGGTTGGAGAAAGCCACAGTAAGGACATTTCCATGGAAAGGAAGCTCAAGTCACAAATAGCTATTCTGGAAGTGATAGAGGAGGTTTGCTCTGCTTGGAAATGCACACACACACACACTTTCTCTTCATCCTAGTTCTTCCACCTCCTGCAACAACCTTTTAACTGCAATTCCAGAGAACTTCCTTACAGAAACAGACAGAAATATGAGAAATGCAGGCAGAGGACAAATCCCTTTCCCCGTGAGTCCAGCTGTAGGCACACAATACAAGGGGTAATGTAAAGTCTTTCAAAACACAAACACTAAGCAAATATCCCCATTCACTGAGCATTTCAGTAAGATCACACCTGCCATTTTACAGTCACCCCTCTACTTTACAAGGGCCCTGAATTCAGCTTGGCCTGCAACCTGGAATCATGCAATAATGGCATCTGGAAGAAAAAGACACCTCTGCTTCCTTCTGTGCTTAGGAAAAGGAGCCTTTAACAGGGCACTTGTTCCTTCCCTGGCAGGCTTCCTTTCTTGGAAAACAGCTTCAGCCAAGGGCCAGAAACAGAACCACCACAATCTGGAGTATGGGCACTGACAATCCTGTAACACCACTCTGAAACTCTGGAGCCCTCTGGTCCCTGCAGAAATCTGTGTTACTGATTTTCCCCTCATTGCATTTTAACACAGCACTATCCTACAGCTCCTAAGGCTTGAGTGGTGGAGCAGGGAGGTTCAGACACATTAACAGATCATTGCTGAACTGATCCCACAGAGATCAGCTGAGGGAATGATTCTCTGGATAGGTCCAGTCAGTGCAGAGGGAATGGCTGCAAGTGCAGAGCTCCTTCTGCAGTTTCATGCAGCTCATGTGAAGCTGGACAGGCTTGTTTTGTGTATAGGGAACATTTAATGAATCTTGATATCATGCTAAGAGCACAGGTAGCAAACTCTAAGGGAGAGACAGCCCCCATACTGTTCAGTTTCATGCATCCATAGAGATGCTGGTGGTGCAGAACACTCATAAACCCAGAACCACTCCCAGTGACAGCAAAAGGAGTGTGTGCACCAAAATAGACACGCTCTGACGAGGTTTTAAACATGTCAGTCTTCTCCAAGAACGCAGAGCCCTCCCTGGAAGGCTGTAGGAGTATTCTATGCTACACTGAGGCATAGCCCTCAGTAGAAGGTATTGGAGAGATGTGGATCCCTGCTGTACTGCACTGAGGACAATATTGCAGACCATTGGTACAAGACAGCTCAGCTCCAGGGGCTGGAGACGTCCCCTTCTCACCAAGAGGTTGCTGTGATCTGACAGCAGGCAAGAGCTCCACTCCCTCCTGGCCAGCTTCAGCATCCCACTCTGGCTGCTCAAGGGCCAGGGACAAAGGACTGTGGCCAGCACCTCCCATCTAACCTCATGTCACAGGTGAGCTCACTAATCCAAAAGATTTATTATTAGTGCCTTACTAATCCCTTCACTTGTCCTGTTAATTGCAAAGCCCCTGGGAAGGGACTGGCAGCTGTATCAGCACACACTGCTGGTACTCTGAGGTGTCAGGGCCCTGTCCCTCAGCTGTGGTCAGCACACAGCAGCAGCAGCAGCCCCGTTTGCCCAGCAGAGCTTTGTTCCAGGAGTGCTGCAGTGTGCTGCAGTGCAGTCCACACCGCTGTCTCCTCCCTCCCCATTGCCAGGCAGAGCACGTCCACTGCAGAGACTGGCACAGACCTGGCCCTGCTGAGCTCCCCTCCCTGTGAAACACAGCCCAGGCACCTGCAAAAATGGCCACACCTGCCCTGCAGGGAACAGGGCTCCACACAGGTAATGCCACTCTCCCTAGATGGCTACCAGCACCTGCATTATTAGAGCTGAGCAGCAAACCACACTGGGTATCACATCTGAGCCCTCAGAACCTGTATTTGTTAGAGCTGAGAGCACCAAGCCACACTGGGGATCATACCTGAACCCCCAGCACCTGCATTTATTAGAGCATCAAGCCACACTGGGGATCATACCTGAACCCCCAGCACCTGCATTTATTAGAGCATCAAGCCACACTGGGTATCATATCTGAGCCCTCAGAACCTGCATTTATTAGAGCTGAGAGCAGCAAACCATACTGGGTATCACATCTGAGCCCTCAGCCTTGTACAGGCACAAGCAGCATCTTTTTAAAAGAAGAAATTTGGCTCTAAGTGGAGTAATAAACCAACAAGCTCAGGGCTGCAAATTCTGGGGTTTGTTCCTACTCATTTAGGGGTCCACAGAGAATAATTCTGTACACCTGGACACACAGTGAAACACAGAAGTACAGATTACTATTTTCTCCCCATTTTTTTTTTCAATCTGGAACAGAAATGGATGGCCCTATGTTTGTGATTGTTTTCCAGGCTCTTCTCTCTGGGCTTTATGATCTGTAATGAGTGAAGCCTCCACCTTTCCTGATCCCAAAGACACTGCGAACTTCCTGTCAGTTTTTGTCAGAAGACTGAAGTTACCAAAGGTATACCTGTCACCCACCAATGCCCCCAGACACCAAACAAAACACTACACCAAAGAAATGAAAGCAGGGAACTTTTCTTAGGAAACAGAATCTAAAACATCTGGTGCTCCCAGGTATTCCTAGTCAGACACCTGGCAGTGCTCCTGGAAATAATAAGGGCAGGACTAACCAGATCAGGCATTTTAGAAATATGCTGCTATTGGTAAAATGGGAAGTAGAAACAAACATCCTGGAGCACCAGCACAGCATGGCCAGAGCCCTCCCTGTGTCTAGAAGAGACCACCAGAATTCACCCAGATCAGGGTGTGCCCCAAATGAGAAAGCTCCAGGCAGCAAATGAGCCAAGTGGGGCAGTGGAGCAGGGAAGGTGCCCCCATGCATTTCCCAGGGGACCAAAATCACTGCCTAAGCAAACCATAACTGATGACAATTCCAAAATTATTTCTGTATAGTGTTTTCATCATTCTGTAGTGTCAATTACACCAAGATGTCCCTTTCAAAAGGAACCCTGGTCATTGGAAGTGCATGCACTGCACTAGTCTACAAAAAAAACCCACAAGAAACTAACAACAACAAAAACACAAACATTAAAAACCCAAACAAACAAAAAACCAAACCAAAACACAAGAAAGAAAAAAATGGGGGAAGGCAGGGAGGGAATGGGAGAGTGAACACCTCCCCCCAAGGTTTCTCCTGAACTCAGCAATGAGGCAAATGCTCCTTTCCCACCCCAGCCCTGAACACACACCAGATTAGCAGCATTTTGGACCATGTCCAGCCATTTCACACACTGCTGATGAGCCAACTGATGCACCTTGCAATGCCTGAGAGAAAGGAGAAGGGCTACAACAACCACAGGGCTGAACATTGCAACTCTGAGAAGTTCAAGACCTTTCATCCTGTGTTATTTCTCATTTTTCTCTCTTCCTCACTTCAGGGGGTCTCTGCAGGGCCACCTGCTTAACAGGCACTCAAGTTACAGGAACAGTTTCCACATTCTTGTCTTTTACAGCCAGCAGAAGATCTCATGACAACCAAGTCTCTTGCAGTGCACTGAAGATGAGAGCTCAACAACATAAAGATCACTGTCCAAATAAGCTTTTCTCCTGCTATATTGTACAGGAAATCTAAACAGCCTGAGCCCAAGGAAATGTCTTGCACTGGGAGCACTCTCACTCTGTCCAAAGGCCACAAAGATCCACATGGATACAAACATATTCACATATTTAAGGTTTTGCCCAAAAATTATGGTTTTGATGATAGAATTTAAAATTTTTTAGCGAGCTAAAAAGTTAGACATGCAAATTTGTGCATTTATTGAGTTTTCCCACTACATATCAATCTCAGAAACGTTTTAATGTTCTTTAGGTAACTACACAGAGTGTTTCTCAAGTGTTCTTCAAGGCTTCCTCCACTAAGGCAATGAAAATAACCACATTTCTGTATCTCCAGGAGACAGAATCATTTCACAGAAAATATTCTGAAGATTGTATCTTTCATGGGAATTATCTTCTTCAAATTCAACAACATCAATATAACACCAAAATTACTTCTCACTATCTTCCCCTAGCATAACAAGGAGAGGTGGTGGCAACCTGAGGGGAGCTGAACTGTCCCAGCAGGGAGGAGCTGCCTGGTCAGATTTTGACCAGTACTACACAACTGGTTAGAGTTTCATAATCATTTCCCTAAAACACAACCCATCTTTCAAGCTTCATTTCCATCTGCATTGGGAGAGAGCCTACTACTGATCACAGTAATGACAGCAGGTTATGCACTGGATTCATCTAAAGGTGCAGAACAATTGTGCTACAAATCCTCTAAGGTTACATGGTTGTTTATATCAGCCAGCATCTTACAGAGTTACAGCCTGTATTACAGTTATATATAATATAATGTACAGTTATATATAACATAACTGTACAGTTACACACAGACAACCTGGATATTGTTTAATATTACTTTTTTTTTTCAGGGTTGGTTTAATCCAGTGGTGTTTTCTTAACCCAGAACTCTCCACAATGAATTTAAAGCACACCTGCACCAACAGCTCAATAAGCCACCACAGCAGGCACAGAGAGTGGAAAACGCAGGGAGCAGAGGAGTTAGTTTAATCTCCAGGATTCTGGAAGCCACACCTCCATTTTCTCCCTCAGTGCTCTCCAATAAACACTGAATTTCCTCAGTAAGGATCTGAACAGATGCCAGCCATTTACGTGCCCAAGTTTTCACTGGAGGCTGCAGGAGCACGTGCCTTGTGCAGCCTGGTAACAGCTCCTGGTGCACAGAGCCTGCTCCGACAGGGAGGATCAAACACAGCACCTGCAAACACCTCACCCACAGCCTCTGCACAGCCCTCCCCACTGCCTAACCCAAAAACTCTTCCAACAGCAGGATTGCTGGTTTTGAGCTGTCCCCCACGGGCAGGCACAGCTCAGAGCACTGCCTCTGCCCACACTTTATTACAACAGGTAGTAAAGGCACACCTCCATCAATCACCAGCTCTGCACTTCCTTTGTGTGGTACCCAATGCCCAGGACACAGAGCTAAGAGAATAGCAAGGCACAGCAGTAAGGGACAAGCCCTCCTCTGCCTAACAGGTCAATTTTAAGGAATGAGCACAGAGAGCTGCTTTTCTAATCTCTGCACACTGCTGTACTAGACAAGAACACATCCCAAAGGATCTTCAGTCCTTTTGCCAAGCAAGCTTCAAGAAACTGTCTGTGCCACACATGACTTGGCAGTGCAGCCTGAATTATTACAGGGAAATACTACTGAAAATACAGATGAAAAATTAATGGGCAGTTCTCAGCAGCAAACAGTGTTAACAACACTTGCTCTTTTTTCACATTTTCCCCTGGACATCTGGATGTTTTTAACATGCTGCCCAACCAAACTGACAGACAGTAACTGGTTAAAAGAATTAAAGGATGAGGGTCCATGACCTCCTGCACATCCCACTGGGGCTGCATCTGCCCAGCATGGAATTATTGCCCCACAGAATTCTGAACACTGAGCTAACAGGGGTGTGCAGGACCTGCCTGTTGCCAAGCACTGTGCCCAGATACCCTGGTGTGGAGGAGCCACTCTGAGGGCTTTGGCTCTCCTGTGCTGTTCCTTTACCAGCAGTTTCTGTGTTAAATCATCCCCTGCATGAGCACACACAGACTGAACTGAACAAGTGTGACAGCTGAGCAATGTAAAAAAAGCCATGCAGCATGAAGACATTTTTCTGTTTTGCAGAGCAAGCCAGAATTCTCTCACCACATTCTCTCATACAGCACAAGCTGTGGGTGGGGATGGAAGCAGTCTAAGGCCACGTCACTCACACTGCCACTGCTGTGTTTCTATTTTGCAAATCATCTGTCACTGGTCTACAAAATCTTGCTCAATTCTTCTGTACAGCACAAATACTGAACATCTTTCATGCTGCAGTAACAATTTGATCATTTAATGCTGATTTCTGAGGTGGCATTATTGCAGGAACAACTATTTCTGAAATAAAACTGTGGTTATATCCTCAATGCCCCTTATTGCTAAAGAGAGAACCTCTCTTTAGCAGTAAGTTGTTATAGGTCATGGTCTCTATCAGCAAATGAAAGCATTTAAAATTAATATTCTAGGATGCATGCATATCTATATTAATGAGGCAGGTCACTTCCAGGGCTTTTGATCAGTGAGAAATGCCACAGTACCGAGGTATGACATGAGAAAAACACAGTATTGTACACTCTCAGCCTGAGCAGCAGCTGAAGAAACTCCATGAAAGGAACACTACTGGACATGGGCAGGAATGATGAAGTCATCCAGACCTGCACACACAGGTACTGTCAGTGATTTTAAGCCATTAATTCACCTGCCCAGGCATGATTTCTTACTGTCAACACTTGCCCCATAGTTCTTCCTGTGCTATAGGACTCTAACTATTACTCCCATGACATCTGGGATTACTCTGTTTCTCTCTGTAACCCCCAGTGCCCCCTCAAAACTGGGTACTTCTCTACTTTATCATGCCATTACTAGAAAAGAGAAGCAAGAGGGCTGCTCAGGCTGACTTCTTCCCCAAGTGGCAGTCTCTATACCAACAGCAGTAAAGCACTTGCTGCCCTATTTTTCAGGCTTCTCTTCCCCAGGGCTTAGGGAGGGCAAGATCTTTATGCTGTCCAGGAACAGCTGCTTCAGGAAACAAAGGAAACTTTTAAACATGCCATGTGTACTTTATAGATTTTAGAGGTAGGGCACACTGCTAAAGACATCGTTTCTTGTGCTGTTTTTTAATTTGTATAAAAATTTGGCTACCTAAGGTCAGTCTCTGAATCTCAGGTCAGAAACCAGCCTGACAGGTGTCAATACTATGACAAATGTACAGGGGAAATGCTTTTGGGTGTATGCAAGAGCAACAGCCTGAGAGAACGTGCTGTGCTGCTGCTCACCTGCCCAGTGCTACTACCCAGGGCTCCTGGAGATCTCCTCCTCCTAGGGCTACATGCTAAAGGACTACAGACAGGAAAAAAGCATCTCATGCCACACATGCAGTATCTGTGCTTACAGTACTGTGCATGATATTTATGTATGCACATGGTAACAATTCTGACCCAAGTTTTCCCTCCTTAAATCTGCAACCTCAAGAGTCAAAATACTCACTCCGAAATCACCAGACTGAAGAGCAGCATGCTATAAAATGGCCTCTACTTGCTGCAAAGTTAGATAAATAGGAAAACTGAAAGCACTGGAACAGGTCAGCGTTGCTGGAAGCTTTCACCAAGTCTGACGTCAGTCATGTTTACCCCATCTAAACTGAGAGCAGTCCACACAGTCTCCCGAAGTCCTCTTCCCAATCCTGCTCTTTCTGCCAAAGCACGCTGCAAAACAAGTTTTCCAATACCGTGGTGTGGAGCAGCCGTGTGTTTCCAGCATCCCTAAGATCCCCAGGAAGCTCTGGGCTACCGACCTCCTTCTGTGCCTTCAGCTCAGCACACGAGGCTGCGAGCGGCTCCGATGCAATGTGTCCTGCCGCACACGTGATGCTACAATTAAAGTGCTGTCACAACTCCGAGCCTGCATCGCAGCATCACCCGGGAGGGGCTGAGGACCAGCAGGGCAGGGCGAGCACATGAAAACAGCACCGCGTCCCACGGCTGGGGGCACAGCGAGCAGCAAGGCGTGCAATCGTCGTGGAAGTGCAGCACAACACAGAAGCATGCAGATTTAAACCCAAACAAGCACTGCGCAACACTTGAGCCTGCAATACTTACTGAAAGCAGTACTTTGTCACACGTGCGCATCCAGCGGACCCCTCCGCAGTCCCTCTACCTGCTTCCAGGTAAATAATGTGACAACACCTGGCACCAGAGGACTGACCTGGGAGTCTACAAGGCATCGGCGGAGGCTCCAGCCAGCATCTGGCGCAGACCCCGCAGCAGGGGCGGGCAGAGCAGGCTCCCCCCAGACCTGCTTGTCGTCTCTCGCATCCTCGCAGCCAACTGGAGCCCCGGGGTCCTGTCGCAGCGCCGGCGGCTCTCAGCGGTGCCACCCCCGCGCCCCGGCGGCCGCAGCGGACGGGCTAAGGCTGGCCGGGCTAAGGCTGGCCGGCATAGCCTGGGCTCGGGGCGGCCCGGCCGGCCGCGGCGGAGAACGAGCCCGAGCGCCGTTCAGCGGCCGCGAGCATGGCAGCCCGAGCGCCGGGGCCGCGGTGGGCAGCGGGCTGCGGGGGGCAGGGGCCGGCATGCGGGGACGGACGGGCCGCTCCTCGCCGCGGGACCGGCGCCGCCTCAGAGCCCGCGGCGGATCGCGGCCGGTCCGCGGCTGCCGCCCGCCCCCCGGCTCGCCCTGCGCCGTGACAGACACCCCGGGCGGAGGCTCAGGCAGCGGCTGGGAACCGGCGGCCGTCCCGGTCACCCCGGGCGCGCCCACGGAGCCATCACCGTGCCCGATGCCCTCTCACACCGCCAATCCCGGGCGGCCGGCACCCGCCCCGGGCACTCCGCAGGGGGAGAGCGCCCAGACCGCGCCGCAGGGCAGACAGCAGTGGGGCCGGTCCCGCCGCCGCCGCCCTCAGCCCACGCCGGGGCCCCGCGCCGCCCTCATGGCGGGACGTCGGCCCGTCCCACGGGCTCCCCGCCCCGCGCTCAGCGATCAGCGCCGGCCCGGTGCGGCTGCGGGCGGGCGGAGGCTGCCGCCGCCTCCCATTGTCTGCGCGGGGCGGCGCGGCCGGGCGGGCCCTGCCCCGCTCCCGATCCGCTCCGGCACCGGGCCCGCCCCGGCCTGACGTCACCCGGCCCCATTGGCGGCCCCGCCGTGTTTACAGCGGCCCCGCACCGGGCACCGAGCGCCCGCCGCCCCCGGAGCGCCCCGCGCACCAGAGTCAGCCCCGGGACGCGCCATCCCTGGGTCACCTTCCCGCTGACACCACAGCTCTCCTCATTTCGCTACACACACAGTACTTGTATTTGTACTTATTGCTCTAATAAGGTAAATCTGCGGAGCGGTAAAACCTGACAATTTCTGAGACTGTGCGGTCGCACCATCCACAGGAATCACAGACCCCCGGGCAGCAGGACACGTTCAGTCATCGGCCTGAGGAATCCGATGTTTGCCCGTGAAGTCAGGCTGGCTCAAAAGACAACGCTCAGCATAGGAAATGAAATGTTCCTTGCCTCAATTCGATCATATTATGATCAAAATGGAAAAGGACAGTTTGGGAAATGCAGTCAGAGCAGTAGGAGATTGGCTTCCTGAAACAGTGTCCTTAATAATAGCGTGGGAAAGGAACAAACCACCAGACACATCTCAGCAGGAATATAAACAGAACTGACAAAGGCTCCACACCACACAGGAGTCAGTGCAGGGGAGGATGAATAGAATCTCAAGGAGTTTACTGGATAGATCTTATCAAGGGACAAGGTATCTGTGTCCTCTACCACTGCTCACACATCCCTGCAATCTGCACCGCAGCCTTTTAACACGGTAGAAAACATTCATCCCTCTTCCCACAGAGAACCCAAACAGATCATCTTTTATGGCAACATCTAAGATGTAAACACCAGTCACCTTTACCCAGCTGGAAAGAGGAGTGAAAAACTGTGAATACTGTTTATAACACAGACTTTTTTCCTATGGAAAGTCTCTTACTGCTGCAAAACATTCACTGATCTGAGCACATCTCTCCTATCTGACTCTGGTGTCCTGCCTCTCACCACAGGCTAAGAAGGGCATCTGTTCCTACTAAACAGACACATGCTGTGGGTTTGGTGATAACATTGCCACTGTACAGGAATCAGGTACCTGTGGAATGCCACAGGTAGCACACACACCCCCTGTTTGCTCACAGATGATTCCAGGCTGAAGTGAGAGTTTGGATACCACGGGTGTGGCCTCATCATGCTAACACAAGCCACCAAGCCCCACCTCCCCGAGTCTTTTTCTGTTTTCCAGCCGGGAAAGACAGCCAGATGATGCACTGAGAGCCAGCAGGAGCTGACGGGCTGCCTGTCAGGTGCTCCTGCGTCAGTGCCATTTACATCCAGCGCCAGTCACACCCTTGTCCAACCCGTACACACTTGACTCCTCCATACACACATGGCCTGCCCCTGCTTTTAGGTTCTGTCCTCTTTCCTGCAGATGCATGAGTGTCATGTCAGCAGCACTCACAGCCATCTCCCCAGAATTTCTGACCACATCCCATGCCAAGGAAACACCATCTCTACAGACAATTTATGGAAGCAGCAAAGCTTCTGCAGAGGGCAAACACAACGTGCTTTCCATGGGGAATCCGTATTGAAATGTCTTTATAATTCCTTATGCATCTGCCATGAAATCATCTCTGCCCTTCAGTTCAGCCTTCATTTCTTCAAGCCTCATTTGCTTTTTGTTTTTGTTCTTAAAAGAACCTCTTTACAGACAGTGAATGGGAAGTGAGATCAAATGGCTATAAAAGCACACAATGGCTTCTGAGAACTGAGTTTTACATGGAAAACAGAAAAGGCTGCCAAGTTTATCAGCAGAGATCAGGATCACATGAGAGTGCTTCCTTTATGGGAAAAAGGTTTGCTTTGAGAAGAAAGAATACCACTATTCAAATTAACTAGAAAGAACGCAAGAACACCAGCAGCTGGTGTCAACTGTCCATTTGTAAAAGACATAGCTCACCCATGGTGTGAAATAAGGAAAACTCAGAATAAAACAAGTATCTCTGTGTAGTTCAGAAGAGGGTGCACAATCCTTCATGGCACAGCAGACACTGATGAAGGAAGGAGCCCTCAAACGCTGCCTTCAGACTCCTCTGCCCATTCCTACACTTGGCTCAGTTCCTAGAAGCAGAAGTGTGGTGGGAGATGGTCTCACAACCCTTCCCACTCATTAGCAGGACTGCTCCCTGATCCCAAAGGCCAGTACTTGTGCTGTGCTCAAAAAAAATAGTGATTTTTGTCTTAATGTAACTAAAAACATAGAGTTCACATATAGAGTGATTTTGACTTTATTTTAAAGACATTTGTGGAAGAGAATTGTTTATCTAAACTTAGATGAGATGGAAATTTCTTGTTCTTTTCCTAGGGTATGGCTGTTAGCTCTGTTCTCTGTGGCAGTGCTCATTCCAGCTGGAATCATGAACTGTGTTTTAACAATGCAAAGGAACTCAGAGTATTCCACTGAGTTAATTAAAAAGAATTTTAAAATTCTTGTCAATATTTTGTGACTACAAATATTCCTCGAAAATCTTCCCTCAAGACCACGTAACAGTCAGTAGGGCAAGGATTTTAAGCAGGGAAATTAAAGCAAACAGAGAAGTCAGGGATTTGTGTATTTATTCAATTGATAGAATCAACTCACATTAGTTTTCACCTTGGCTAGCTAAGCTAACATTTGCTCTCTAGCAGTAAATGAGAAGATGTAGCTGGTCCTTTAAATAACAGTGTAATCTGCTCCCTTTGGAGCACTGTGCATCAAGGCAGAGGCTTCTGATAAATCATGGTTGGTATAATTATTCAGTCTTTTTCCCTGAAGGGCCTCTGCAATGCAGCGGTCCTCTTACTTTTTTTTTTCCCCTCCCTGTTAGCAATGCCCTAGTTTGTTCACTGCTGCAGTCCCCCTCCCTTCCACATCACCACAGCGTAACAACCTCTAATTGAGAGCTGGGCTGCTCACCAAGAGCACCCAGAGGAGCTGCAGGGACACCAGAGACAGCACTCACAGCCACCTCCTCAGCTCCTGCCAGTTCAGCAGCTCTGGGGAACTGTCAAACAAGGCATTCAAAACCTGCCCACCTGGCATGCCAACCCTGGATTGCTGAGAGCTGAGCATCAATCACCATCACGCTATCAGCTGCACTCCACAGGCAGCAGGAGGCCTTGCAGCAGATGAAAAGCACCTACAGACTCTTACAGTCCTCTCCAGTCAAGCAAATTCGATTTTGATGCTGAACATAAGACTTAGTGCACCTCCTTGTTAAGAGCCAGTTCTGTTTGCAACCTTGCTTCTGCAGCCACACCACAAACCCCTCTTCACTCTGCAATGCCCACAGGCTCTGTCTCCATGCTGCTCTTTGGAAGTGCTACCATCCCAACTGCTTTAGCATATCCCTCTTATGCCTTACTATCTCTCCATTTTCTGCTTAAATAAACACACTTTTTTTCTAGACAAGCTCAAGTTTCAGAGTTCTCAGGAAAGACAATTCCAGGGTAAATGTTTCTCTCCTGGTAACTGGGCAGTATGATCAGCTTTCTTTTCAGACAAAAAACCCCACCTCTTTGTCATCCTGTATAAAAGGCAGCAACATTTTGTTCACACCAACAGAGCTAATAAGACTTTTCAACGAGAGGACTTTGATTAACATTGCCACAGCCCTTCCTGTCAAGACAAACTTGCCGCCCTACATCCCTCCCCACCAGGAGCTGCTCTGTCATACACAGTTCTACATTTGTTCTGCTTTTTTAGGGAATATCCCACTTTTCTTACCGTCCAAGGACAGCCAGTCATGCTGGGAGGAAGGCAGGGTTGGCAGAGCTCTGGCTTTATATTCAAATACCACAGAATTGGAGATGATCTGATTGTTGAAGGCAACTTGCAAAGTCACAAGCCCAGTGTCATGAGCTAAAAGGAAAGTACATGTTGTAAGACAGAGAACTCCCTGAAGAAATCCCCAGCTAGGAATTACCCCATATGCTAAATATTGGGCTGAGATCAGGTGTAGAGACAGGGTGCTGAACAGTATTTTTGTGACTAGACAATTCAAAAGTCCAAAATACCAGTTGGTATATTCAAGCATGGAGATTTTAAGCTTAAGAGTTATCTAATGGGTTATTCTGGCAAAAAGGCAGAATCTAAAGACTGAGCAGCCTCACTGCATTTCCAATGGAAAGCTGGGGCCTAGGAATGAAACCAAGTTATTCTGCACCCACTTGAAGTCATATATTGAGGGCCATCACTACTGAAAATCTCTGTGGGGAGGTTGGAGGTGCTCTTATGCTATAAAGTAGCAAAGGGAAAAACAGGCAAATCCAGCCAGTGGAGCAGTGAGTAACAGCTACTCTTTAATCTGCTCTTTCAAAACAAAAGAAATGCTTAGAATTATTTAAAATTACTTCCAATAACTATTTTAAAGTTAATTCAGAGATTCTAAATAGCATTTGTTGTGATCTGTTCTCACACTAAACTGGTCAAAAAAAGAGGAAAATCTTCTGGATGCCAGTGCACATGTATGTACATGTATGTGACACGATGATACTCAGAAATCCCCAGACGTAGGAGAGCCGTGCTCCTTACCTGGGCAGTAGCAGCGCAGTACCCCTGGCTGAATTAAAGATGCAGGCACTGAGATCTGATCAAACAGACAGCTGTAATTATTGCTGGCTTCCTGCCACGGGCCGGTAATCAGGACTTTCACTCCTCCCTGCGAGGAAAAAAGGGAGAGACCCGAGCGTGACAGGAGAGGCCGGGGCAGGAGGAGCGCGGCCGGACGCGCCCGCCGCCCTTCCCGGGGCCGTGCTGCCCTCGGGCGGCCGCCGGCGGCAGCGACACGGCCGGGAACGGGAGCGACGGCCCGGGGGCACGGGAACGACAGGCCGGGGACACGGGGCCGCCCGGTGCCGCCCCAGCTGGTGCTGCTCTCAGCCCGGTGCCGCCTCAGCCCAGTGCTACCCCAGCCCGGTGCCGCTCTCAGCCCGGTGCCTCTCCAGCCCCGTGCCGCTCCCTGCTCCGCTGTCAGCCCGGTGCGGCCCTTCCCGGTACCGGCCCAGGCCTGCCGAGCTCGCCCCGCCGGCAGCCGCTCGGCGAAGGCCGGGAATGTCCAGGCTGCATCCCCTCGGAACAGGGAGACCGGCCCGGAGCAGTTACTGCACACCCCCGTACAGACACAACAGTGCTCCAAGGCCGGGCCTAGGAAAACAACACCCCCCCACAACCTCTTTTTTTTTTTTTTTTTTAATTACAAAATAACCTTCTCTTCCCATTAGTGGCTCAAACAGTCTCTTTCCTCACACATTTCTTCACAGCAGCAAGGTCTGTGCTGCTGCCGTTTTCAGCTTATGGGGCATGTGACTGATTTTGGAAGTCAGTGAGGTGGAGGGAAATGCTGAACTCATTAAGGCTGTGCAGGCCTTGAATTATTCTCCTGGGAACATCAGTGACAAATGTAAGAAACAGCTCTACTGGGCCTAGGTAGCATGAAGCCATCATATGGGGAAGACTTGGCTTTCAATGAAACAATACCTTTCTGTTCAGATGCTTCCTAAGTGAAGAAAGGGCCCTGTCAGGATAATGAAGTGCTTAATTAAAACATGCAAGCAGCCTTGAATGCTCTGACTTGGGAGAGAAATATTTTAAAGCCCTTTTCAAAGCTTTAACAAAACACTTCCCATATTACCAAAGCAAAGATAAAGCAGTAAACACGAGTGAGTAAAATCCCTGGACTTACCTCAGGGTAAGACCACTCTGGTGAATAATCTGTCACCATGAACAAGCGGCCGCTCTGCTGCAGCAGCCCCAAAGTGCCTTGTGCTGCAGCTGCCGAGACCACCTCAGCCACGTGCATGTATGCCATGGTGCTGGCTCCGTTCTCCGAGCTGCTCAGCTGCATGTTGGCTTGCTGGGGGCTGCAGCAGGGAATGCACATCTCGGCCTGGTTGTACGTGGCTCTGTTGCTGTCCTCAGGCTGAGACAGTCCAGCACTGTCGCCTGACACCAGCTGGTGTCCGTACAGAGCGTTGCTCCCACCTTCTACCGATATGAAATCGTTAATTAGATCAGAAAACTGGTTGCTGAAGGAGATGTCAAAGTGGTCTAAGTTAAGCTCCATGTTGGAGGAGTTATTTAAGCTAGGATGGGCCACGGGATAGAGTCCTTGTACCATGTTTCCTTGGAGAATAGGGAGGTTGTTTCCATTCCTGATACCCCCGTTGGCCTCAGGCTGCAAGTAGTGTTCTGTGTTGCAGGCTTGAAGATCCCCTGATTTAAGTAGATTTTCATTTCCTTCTGCCTGCTGGGAGGTCTCCATGGGAACTTCAGCTTCTGCAGTCATAGCCTGGAAGTTTGCTTGGAACTGCATGAGCTGGAGAGAAGAGGTGGACTCTATTCTGGTTTCCACTGTGCCGTTACAGTTGGACGTGGTTTGGGACGAGGCCTCTGTTTTCACATTGGAGATTCCTAACGTGTTCACAAATGAGCTACCTGTGTCATTCAAATTGTTGTGAGTGTTTTGTTCGAGGGGAAGAGGTTTGCTGGCATCCTGCAGAAAGAAGCTGGGGGAAGGGGTCTGATGGACGTGAGGGCTCTGGACGGTCTGATTGAAGCTGGAAGAATAGTCCTTGTTGGAGTCAATGGCACTGAAGTCCATCTGCTCCAGGGTGGTACTTGGGCTCAGACCTCCTCCAGATGGAAGTAAACCTGAACCAGTACTGAGTGTGAGAGTGTTAGATGCAGAAGTGGAGGAAAATGCTTCTTTGGACATCTGTTGTTCGAAAGATGTGTCCTCAGTTTTAATTTCTTTCGTGAGGGTTGTATTGAAGTTGAAGCTACGTTCTGTTGTGGGTGACTGCCTTATGTTGGTATTGATGCTGTCACTTTTCATACCTCCTCCACCATAAGTCTGCCCTTGCTTGGGATTGTTAAGAAAACAGTCTGGGTCAAAATTCATGGTGGTTTCTGGAATTTTCCTATTTCCTTCTAAAGTTGTGGAGAGCACAAGTTCCTCAGAGACAGTGCTGGGTAGCATCGACAAGCTCTCTGAACTGCCAGTTGTTGGAAAAGCAAACTTGTGTCCATCCGAACTCACAGCAAGTACCAGTCCTTGTGCAGCTGCATCTGAGGACAGAAGGTGCTGATTTGGGCCAGATGTGGGTGACATTGTGTACACAGCTTCACTGGTGACTTCTGACATAAATACGGTGGCACTTTGTGACAAACTTCCCATAACTGATGCTACAGCCATGCTGGACACACCAGTGACAGCTGGGCTATCTGCCATATCTGGGTCGCTGTTTAACCCACTGCTGATGGACACAGGAGAATTCTGGGTTGTGTCAGGGACCTCCACCTGGTTGGTGGAAGAAACCTCAGTGCTGTTTTGATGGAGCAACACTGGTTTTGCCACTTTTCCATTCCTCTTCTCTCGGCTGGAGGCCTTGCCATGGCTGTGCTCGTTCTTGCCTTCAGAGACATCGTTATTTTGTACCTCTGAATGAGTGCTGTACCCACCTGTCCTTGGTTCAACCTTTGGTGATATGATGCGGTGTTTGGCACTGTTACACTTGTGATGCACACTGCTTCCTGCCCCTGTGCCAGAAAACAACAGGATTTGCTGTTCAGTAAATACAAAATTAGCACAATGCAAGTTGTGTATCTCGTGCTTGTGCATACATGTGCACACAGAGCACACAGTCAGCACTGGAGCTGCTGAAAAATGTTCAAGCAAGGGCCACCAAAGAAAATCCTACATTAATTAAACCAGCCAAAGAAAATCCTCCATGAATTAAACCAGCCAGCACCTTACTGGCCTGTAATGGTAACATCACCTGCATTCCTGAGAATAATGGAATCACCTTGTAATCAGGCAGGATGAAGTAAACAATTCTGTCTGCAAAGGGACCTTAGCCACAAACTCTGGTGCAGGGACTGCTTTTGCAGTTCAAAGAACAGCAGCCCATGAATTTTTGATGTTTCTTTCCTTAATTGATTAATTTCCCCTAGAATGAGGTAAGAACATTAATTACAGAACTGCAGAATGACTGAAGGGGAGGAAGAAGCCTCCTCACTATAGCTCATGGCTACAATTATAAATGCCATCTTCTGGGCAACATAAAACATCTTTGTAGCCACCACAATTTGCTGAATCTTTTGTTGCTTGCCCTTGAAGAGGAACATCTCTATTATGTGTTCAAGATTTGAATGAGGTCACTTAAAGTAGTTCAAGACAGTGCTTTTGAGACTAAATACAATATTAAATCTCTCTATTCTCCTAGGTATAGAAATGAACAGGAACAAGGGAAAGACTTTCATGCTGCTGTATTTGTGGATGACAGTAAGGGATTGGGAATGTGTGTGTCAATGTGCAAGCCAGTTACAAAACAAAGCAATGCTGTTGTGTTAAAAAGCACCGAGCAGACTTAGCACAAGACAAAACATCAAAGGGAAGAATAAAAGGATTCATGTTCAGATTTGCAAGCCTGGATCAAATGCTGAGCCTTAAGGGGTGAATTTTAATCCAAACTCAGGTATTCCAGAGGTCATCATTCCTATTTAAGCCTTGATTGTATAATGCAACTGCTCAAGAAAAGAAGAAAAAAATAACCCTTTGAAGCAATGACAACTTTCCTTTATAAGCTTTGCTAAAGACTAGTTAATGTGTCATATACTTTATTTGACCAAAGTGCTAGAAAGGAGCAGCTCTCTAGCAGATGAGTTGGGAAGTGAATCACTGAGCTTTCCACTGTCTGTGGGAAATGCTAACACTAAGGATGCTGCTGTAGTGTCATGCAAAACAAGGTCATCTCCTTTAACAAGAAAGAGATCTGTATTTTCATGATACCTAAATAAGAACCTGCCTTATCTCAGTGATACCTTGCAGTTATCACCTGAGCACTTCTCCAAAAAAGTGAGCTGCAGGGCAAGGAATTCAGAGGGTGAAGCTGGAGGAACATTATATTTTAAGGCTTTGGTAACAGAATTTGCACACGTGGAAGAGAATGTACCTTTTTGAGCAGCTCATGTATGGACTGCATTTATTAGAAAGCACTGACACTTCCCCCAGAAGTTCCAGCTGCATCTTGTTATGCTGGAGACTTCTCCTGTCAACTCTTGAGTTCACTGTGTCCCAGTGTTTCATGAGACAGCATTTTTATCACCTCAGCACTAAAAACCTTGCTCCCAGAGTGGATGAAGCTGAGTCAGTGTGTGCCCTCCTGAGTACTCACCCAAGGTACCAGTGCACAGACAGTTGTGTGTCCGAGGCTGGGGCTTGGTCTGGTGGCTGTCGAGGATCTGCTGCACGAGCTGCTCCACTGAGAACCCTGAACTGCTGTTGCCATTGCTGCATGTCCACTTGATGCCATGAACTGCAAAGAGAACAGTAACATTTCCCATCAGAAACTGCAAAATCATGCCAAAACCATCAAAAGCCGCTCCAAATTACCAGTAAAAATCCATTCCTGCTGCTTTCTGTCAGAACTGAAAGGAGACCTATAAAAAGCAACAGTAATGGTTACTGGCTTACTGTTCTCTGCTCCTTGGTATCATCAGGCTTCCAAAGGCAATTCCTGAATCAGGAATACAAAGAGAGAAAACTCCTCAGCAGAGTACCTGGCTCTGTTTCAGTCTGCTGCTAACAGGGACTCTGCACCTGCAATGACTCTCTGTAGTGCCAGCAACCTTCACTGAAAACCCAAAACCAACAAAGGACTTGGTTCCATTGAAGTGAAGCATTATAATTCCTAGGAGCCTTTTGGAATCTTTTTCTGTCTAATGTGAAAACAAAATCAGCCTTATAGTAAGATCAGCAGCCAAAAATACACCAGAGTAACAGCAAAGGCAAACCTTCTGCCAGGTCTTCATTGTCAGAGCCCAATGGCAGCAGTGAAGGCTGACTCATTTTTTTGGGAGTGACTAACAGACACTGTGTGAGCTCCTCCTCAGACTTGGATGACCTTTTAGTAATTTGGGAGAATGAACAGGTGGGTGATGTTACAGAACAGGTTGCAAAGTGAAGCTCTTTCCTTAGGAACTCTCTGGGCCTGTTAGCTGTTTAAATAAAAATGCCAGACTGCATACAGATACATGACTTGAATAAATATTCCCTCTCAGAATATTTTAGTTGCAGAATTTCCTATAATAGTGATATTTGCAACCTGACTCACAATGGAAATGGCACTTATAAAATATTTTATCCATAATAACTGACTCAAAGCATCTTCTGTCTCTGTTAATGTCTCTCTGAGCAATTTATATGTGCATATTATTTATTTATCCTTTAAATGCACCACAGCTCATGTGCAGATTTTGGAAAGTGCTGATAAGTGACAACATAATTTCCAAGGTGTCCTCATGTCTGGCAGCTCCTTTCAGAGTCTTTGCCATAGTCTGTCAAGGCATATTCCTTGCATGTTGTGTTCTAAAATCCTTAAACCAGAACACACAAAATCAAAGCTGAAAGTCCCATGGACTCAGGCTTTGTAGTAAAGCCCCAGATCCCTGTGTGGTGGAGGTCCCTGATGTGAGGGGGGAAATCCTGGCAGCAGCAGCTTGGGCTGATGCTCCTGTACAGCCAAAGGCTGGGGCAAAGCCAAAAGCAGCATCGTGTAAGAGATCAGAGCAAATGAAGGGATGTTTGTGACATCCAGTGGTCACAGGGGCAGCATATCCTGTGAACAGTCTTCTGTTCTTCTCTCTGATGCTGCTCACTGAGTGTGTCACACACAGCTGGTGGGACAGAGCTCCTGGATCTGCTCTGTGAAGCAGTTTTATTGCTTTTTTGTTACCTGTTGCTCTATTGCCTCCTCACCCACTAATGTCATTTTGCCTAACATCTTGGTCTAGTTTTACACTGCAGAATTCACATTGCTATTGGCCAGGCTGGATAACCTGCAGCAATACTGTAAATCAGGTTTACAAGTATTCCTCCCCATATAACTATTTAAAGTGCTGCAGATAGTTTTGTAATAAGTCCCTCTATGTTTGTTTGATGACCACATTTATTGTTATTATACCCAACAGATTTTGCTTCCCAGTATATTCACAGTTTTGGATTTCCTCTTAACACTCAGTCTCTGTTATGACATCTAAGTTAGACATGCTTGCCACTTCACTACCTCTGCTCACATTCATTTTATTATTTAAGATACATTGTTCTGTCACCAGTGATATTATGTCTAATGAGTGATGTTCAAATAGCAATTTTACAAAAAATACATTGTCAGTGAGAACAGAATGCAGTCAAGTATTTTGGATGTTTTCAGCTATACAACACAAAGTTACTGAGCTGCAGTTATTATTCAGTAACTTTGCATTAGGTAATTTCTGGTTACTTCAGAAATGTTTTTTGCTAAAGAAGTGAACTGGTGTCTGGGTACAGAAAGTGTTTTACAGCAGGATGGCAGCACTGCTAAATCCTGGGATGAGCAGAGCATCAAGGGGGCAACTTTGGGAAGTGAATCGTGGCTCAGGGTTTGTGTATTCATGATGATGGTTCTTAAGTCTGAATCAAGCTGTGAGCTAGGAGCTAAGGCATAATGGACAGCTTTAGAGCTGGGTACTTAGACAACCACGCCTGTTATTTTCAGGTCCTTCCAGCACAGCAAAGTCCCACTGAGGATCAATTGCTGCTGAGGAAAAGTCCTTCTCTAGCCTTGCTCCAGCTGATCCTAAAGGGCTCCAGCTTCTGTCCACGTGGTGCCACTTTTTTTTGGTACTTATGTTCCCCATATGCTATGAAGGTTATAAAATAAAAAGCCAGTGAAGGGTGACAGATTGCAAAAAAAGAATGTCTGGATGCTTAATGCAAATTATCCACTATCTTGGCACATCCAATATGCAGATTTTCTTCCTCCCTCTTTTAAAGAAAGACTCCTGTGCCTGGTGAATTGTTAGTACTGAATACCAAACACTATCAAGATGGCTTTTAACATGTCACGCTTGGCTTCCTGACACATAATGAATCAGCAGGAAAGGAGATTTCTATAGGGAAGAAAGTGCATTATGAAAGGAAGGCTAATAAAAAGCATACACACAGACTCTTCCTGCTTCTTAGTGGTTCAAGAAGTGAAACCACTGTAGAACTATGTTTGATTAAATATAGCCATAATATAGGAACACAAAAGACTGGGAAAAAAAAAGTCTGAAGCTTAGCAGAAATTCTGGAAAGGATTTTAATCCGGATTCCTGTTCAGACTTCTGCTGCATTTCTTGATAATTTAAAATGAAAGCTGTGAACTGCTTCAACACTTTCCTTTTCAGTGATAGCATGGAGGGGTCTAAAAGCTGCTGCATTACAGCAGCAACACATTCCTGCTGGCACACACGCTCTGCACAGAGCCTGCAGCACAGTGCAGCCAGGCAGAGTTACTGGTGCTGCACTGGGGGCTCAAAGGAGAGCACTGGGGCTGGGGGAACGTCCACAACTCACAGTGCTACTAATGCTGCTGCAACCTCTTTTTACAAACCTGGGCTCTCACCTTTCTTCTCTTTCTTCCTTTTTGAAGAACAGGCAATAAAAATGACCTTGTGATAGTGCCCAGCCGCTCCTGTTCATTAGCACTGCCAGGAGTTTGACCACCATGAGCAAAGGAATGAAAGATGATCTGAATTACCAACAAAAAGGCTGCTCAGAATCCAAGGGACACTTGCACACAGAAACATATGAGTGTCCAAGTTTCTTACACCACCTTGGCTATTTCTGCCTCCTGCTGCTGCTGCTGCTGGTACTCAGTCCTCCACAATTTCCATGCCTGCAGTCCTGCTGTCCTGCAGATATCTTCCTCCTTCCCATCACCTGAACTCTACCTCACTGTCTCATCATCACTCTAAACACCATCAACAACTGTTTCCCTCTTGCCCTCCCTGTGGTTTCTCTACCCTAACCAAAACTTGTCCCTAAAATACCCTCTCATATTTAAATTTGATCCTTTCACCCTTTCTGAATGTTCTTAGACATTGCTCTTTGCCACTTCAAGCATTTTACACTTCCTGGTTTTATTCCAAACACCTTGCTTTTCCATACCACGCCTCAGAACACAGCTCACACATACCTGTACATGTACAGTACATCATAAAGCCATTCCCTGTACCCTCCATGTGGCTCCTCTGCCCCAGTTTGGTAAATCTTTTGATACTTGAGTAACAACAATGAGATCTCCCCATGAAACTGCTAAGTTGGATAGACTGATAGAGCTGGAATATGTAGACTCATCAAGGTCAGGTTTCTGTTTGCCTCTGCCTTAACAGCCTGCTGCAAGCCCTGCTGTCAGTCCTGCCCTCAGCCCCTCCTGACCCACACAAAGTGCTGTAAAAATCCCCAAAGTGCTGCTGGGAGCGTGAGCAGGCCCTTTGTCCAGGACCCATTCCTGCCTCGCCGTCCACATCCCGCTCCACAAGTGCTGTCCCTGAGAGGTGTTTCCATGGCAATGGTCAATTGGAAATGGCAGCCTTGTCCCTTCCATTCCCACTGCCTTCCTCTTGACAGAAGTAAAGGCCTTGCTCTGATTTCTCAGTAGTTTGGCTGAAGGATATTTCCATTAGATTTATCCTTTCGCACTCAGACGCCCACACACAGCTTAGCTTTGATTTTCCAGCCTTCCATTTCCACTCGTTACTGGTTGTGAAGGACGGGTTTACCTGAGCCTCAGTGCTGGGGACAGCAGTGACACCCCCTGCATGCTGATGTCCTGCACGGACTGACAGGGGCGTTTTGCTCAGAGCTGCTCTTTACAGAGATGTCTGCCTTCCAAAACAACACTTTTCCTTGGAGGTTTACTCAGATGCAGCGGGATGCTCCCAGGGGCTGGACAGATGAGCTGGCCAGCATCCCCTGGACCCCTCCAGCAGGACAAAACACGGTTCTTCCAAAGGCACTCGGTGCAGCCCTCCCGCCCCGTTACAGCCGCGTTAAATCCGGGGCTGCTCGCACACGGAGGAGCAGAGCGGCAGCGGCTTCTCCCGCTTGTCCTGTGTGGTCCTCGCCCTCCTCCGGCTGCAGCTCAAGGGCACCATCACCATCCTCCCCCCCCTCCTCCTCCTCCTCCTCCGGCTGCTGCTGCCAGGAGCGGCGGGAGCGGCGCCCGGCGGCCGCCAGGTGGCGCCAGCGGATAAGGAACGGGACCGGGACCGGGAATGGGACCGGGAATGGGATCAGGGCCGGGATCAGCACCGGGACCGGGAATGGGACCAGGAATGGGACTGGGATCAGGGCCGGGATCAACACCGGGACCGGGAATGGGAATGGGATCAGGGCCGGGATCAGCACCGGGACCGGGAATGGGACTGGGATCAGGGCCAGGATCAGCACCGGGACCGGGATAAGGGCCGGGACCGGGATGGGGATCAGTACCGGGACCGGGATAAAGGCCGGGATCAGCACTGGGACTGGGACTGGGATCAGGGCCAGGATCAGCACCGGGACCGGGATGGGGATCAGTACCGGGATTGGGATCAGCACCGGGACCGGGATAAGGGTCGGGATCAGCACTGGCACCGGGACTGGGATCAGGGCCAGGATCAGCCCTGGGAGCAGGACTGGTACCGGGATAAAGCCCGGCATCAGCACCAGGACCGGAACCGGGATCAGCACTGGGATAAGGGCTGGGATCAGCACCAGGACTGGGACCCAGACTGGGATCAGGGCCGAGATCAGCACCGGGAGAGGGACCACATGGCCTGGGGCCCCAGACCCACACCAAGCCTGGCAAGGCCTCCCCATTTCTCCCTTTTCTCTACTGTTATTCTTAAATTTTTTTTCTCCACTTGAGGTTTGTTTGTTTTTGTTTTTAGCAAAAATCTTGCTTAGCGTATTTGGGGGAAAAAATTCCTCAGAGAGAGTTTTGATCCTTTCCCGAGGCTCCCAGCCCTTCCTCCTTCCCCAGGTCACATCTCGGGGGCGGGCACTGCCAGCAAGGTTTGGGCTGACACCTCTGCAGATGCTCCAGGATGGATCTGCCAGTCACTGCCAGTCTGACAAGTGTCAACAGAGGAGATAAAATACCAAGGAAGAACAGGAAACAAAGGCTGGTGTGCCTGCAGCCTCCTCAGAGGGTCAGCAATTGCTGTGTCTGGTTTAACACCCAAGTTTTAGGGGTCAGGAAAGGATTTGGTTTAGGTTTCCTCCAGTTAGTTTCCATTACTGACAATGGTGGGTTCCCATGTACTGCTGTCAGCAGTCAGTGGGATTATTTCATTTGGTGTCTCCAAACACATCTGAAAGGCACCAGCTGAAACACAACTCCTAATTTTGTTATTTTGGCAAAGTGGGACTTTGGTCTATGGTAGGTGAAACTCACCACAAGGGAAAGTGTTTCCGCACAGAGTGGCCCATTAAGCATGGGATCAAACTTCCCCTGGGGACATAAATGCCACTGCAGATCTCAGAGGGAGAGGAAAAGTGCATTCCTGCATGAGCTGCACTCCTGCAGTGGGGAAGGGGCTGGGGGAGATGAGAAGCTGAGCAGTGGCTGATGAGCAGGAGGCTGATGCTGGCCACACACACAATGTGAGCAGGGCTGCTCAAAGTCCAGGTGGTGGGTGGATGTCAGAACCTATCTAGCACCTTCTATCATGTTCTCTTTTTAATAAAAACTCAGACTATTGCAGTAAAACTGGATGTCAGCATTACTAAACCCAATGTTTTTTTAAAGAATCCACATTGCTTTCTATGTGGTCAGCTGAGCTAAGCTGGCAAGCTTCAGTTTCCATTGAGGGGCACTTTGGAACTCAAACTCCTTGGGGAATTGTGAAATTCATCCCATGTAGCATTTTTGTACAACTGATCTTTTAAGATGAAATATAACCCCAATCCTTAAACAGAGTTACTGAAATTAAATATAAATTCAAGCCCAAGTAAAACTCCCAACAACTCAGTTCTCCAAACTGCATTAATTCCAATTGCTGCTGAGTTTTGTTCTGAGCTACAGGGCTTTGGTGCCTTCTCCAGTGATGAGAACACAGGGATGAAGGTTGAGGTCACCTCCAGGAGGTTGATGGCCTCACTGACACAAAATTAAGGACTCTGGAAAAAGGCTAGAGCAGCCCTTGCCCATGGGCTGATGAGCACACATGGAATTTCCAGCTGTTTGTGCGGGCAGCACAAACAGGAGCTCTCAGTTCCTCTGCAGCAGGGAAATGCAAAAAGCTTTTCCTCTGAAAGGAAGATAGCTCTTAATTATAGTGGACCTGGAACAAGGATTGCAACGTGGCACCAGCTGTGAGCTTTTAAGTCAGCTTTGCCAGCTGAAGGATGAGAGAGCCAAAAGGGGACGATTTGGAGAAACCCCCAACATGAGCTGGCCCACAATTTGCTGATCATATGGAGTTTATATACAGAATTCTGCTGTGATGGATTCTGCCACTGAATTTGCTTTTACCACCAGATGCCTCTAAGGACATCTGCTAATCTATTCAGAGAAATCTCAAAGCAAGACTGTAATGGGGCACAAAGGGGGGAGGAAATTGAAAGTTAAGCCAAATTGAGGCTCATTCTTCACACCAGGCATCCTGAAATGACTTACAGGTGTCTCGGACCACATTCCTGCAGAATTTTCAAGGATTATAGCTATTAACTTTACACTAATGTACCCAAAAGTTGCATTTACACCAAAGCAACACATACACACACATATGACAGCCCTTTTGCTTGAGGCACCCAGCTGGGATGCTCCCAACAGCTGGATTATCCCAGCCTGGCAGCAGTGGAGGCTCCCTGACCCTGGTGACACTCTGGGACAAGGAGCCTGCTCTCCAAGCCTGCAGGGAGGAAGGAATCATCCTGTGGGAGGTCAGGAGTGTGTATGGGGCCTTCCAGGCTCACAGGCTTCAGCCTTGAGGGCTGCCAAATGGAGGGCTGAGAAGCCAACAGAGATGGTCCAGAGAAGGCAATCAGGAGGTCATGGGCAGTGTGAAGGCAGTTAACAAACAAATTAAAACCCCAAAGCCATGAAAGCTGAAGTCAGGCTGATTAATTAATTATTTACAGTCTCAACTCAGCTGGAGGTGTTGAGAAAACCTCAAATCCTTAGAGCACCTGCAGCATTTACCTTTCATGGATGTTCAGATGGGTTCATTTCAGTCGCTTAATTAGTTCACACACCATCTATGTTAGAACAAGTTAATGCTCTTTCTTTCCACAAAGCTCTGAGAGCTCTATGGGCACTCCAGAAAGGTGAGGTTTTTATCCATAAGCACAGTGACAGAATGAGCAAACAGCAGCCCTGCAGCCAGCCCAGAAGCTCTCTCTGGGTTCAGCAGAGTCCTTCAGGAGCAGGCACCTCTCAGCACCCAGCCCTCAGTGCCCTGCTCTGCTCACAGTGACAAGGCTGGCACCAGGAGCTGCTGCCTCTCCCTGATGCTGCTGAAGCCTGGAATGACTTTGGGATGATGCAGCAGGGAGGGAAAAGGGAGCTGAGCAAATTATGGATGCAAGAAATGTAAACAAGCTCCCTGATCCTCTCAGCCAGGGTCTCTGTGCATTTCAGGAACAACAGTTTGATGCATTTGTCCAGCTTGGACTCCAGGACTGATGCTGCTCACCCTGCCAGCCATCTGCCACATTGCTTTGAGTTCTGCATGCTCCCACAACACTGACTGCCTGCTACCCTCCACTCTGACAGAAAAGCTTTAATACCTGACAGAGGTCAACAGCTTCAACACCTGACTTCAGGTGAGCAGGGCTTAACCAGCTCTTGTCAGTGAGTCAAGAGCTGGACACTGCCACCAACCTCTGACCGGGAGGAAGCATTCTCCCCAAAGAACTGTATCAGCTTCTCTCCCTTAATCCTGAATGACATCAGTGGTCTGAAATGGGAACCTGCAGGTACGGAGGCCTTGGGCGTCCACACACCCTGGCTGTAATCATCACTACTGTGCCTTAAATGAGAAATCCTCATGGAAAACAGCAACCAAGAGTACAAAATAAGCAACAAAACCCCCACAGAGCTTCCAAGTCCAGAGGAATAAAACACAACAAACCCCAGCACAGAGCAGGTAAAAGGGTGAGACTGTCACTGCACCAGCCACACCACGCACAACGCTTTGATTAAGCCATTGACAAATCTGCTGTAGGGCAGAGAAATTTGGAAACATCAGGCAATCAAACTGTGAAGTCTGTGAAAGAATGTGATTAATGCAAAAATGTGATGAAACTAATGTGCTTGGCTCCAGAATTTCATGGCACACCCTAAACTGGAACCAAATCTGATGGCTTCTTGGCGAGCAGTGCCCCTCTGTGCTCCCCAAACAGGGTTATCCGTGTCCTCTTTGTTTTCCAGGTCTGAGCAGAACACAAAGCTTTTATTGGAGCTACATTTCTAAGGATGTGTTTCCCAGGATATGTACCCATAAAAAGAGACGTGTACATGCATATATACTCTGAATAATTGCACAGAATTTCACTCTTCCCTCCTGAGACATAAAAGAGCCAAGTGTTATTAAATTTACGGCGAGTTCGTTGTAGTTTTCACATAATTTTCTTGATGCACTGCAGATTTTTTAACAGGCTGCTGCTTCCTTTCCTGTTTAATGTTAAGGCACTTGTCCAGTCTCAGCTATACCAACATCCTGGATTTCTGTCTGAGTTTATCAGCCCCAGGGGCAAATGTGTCATTTTCTCTCCTCCTCTGCCCTCCAGCTTTGTGTGGAAGAGGAACACATGGGCCTGCAGAGTTCAGGATGCAACAAAGGACTGTAAACTCAGATTACCAAGGCTGTGGTCAGCACAAGGCTGATCTTTCACGGATGGCAGGCACACATCAGGATGCACTCCGTGGCTGTGACCTCCAATTACAGGAGGCTGGGCTTGACACCAGCATCCAGGCAGGGGCAGAGGGCAGGAACAGAAGCAGACCTGGTATCTGTTGACTCACATTTGCTATTGTGGCTTTTGCAGCTAATTTTCTCTTGGTTACAAGCTCACTTTATGTCTAATTTTTCTTTCATTACAAAAAGATATTCGTGTGCACATTGGAATGTGCTCTCCAGGGGAAGACACACAATACAACTGTGATGCAAAGGAAAATATTACACACCAAGGCAGATGCAGAGGGGTTCAAAGAACTGCCTGTCTGAGGGCAAACCTCCCTGTCACTCTGCACACCTTCTCTTTAGGCTGCAAAACTCTAGGAAATGGTGCTCAGTCCAACACACTCAGTTCCATGGGCCACCTGTAAGCTACAGTAGCCCACTGTGCCCTGACAATGAGCACCCAAACAGGGAGTGCCCCTGGGGGAATCCACCTGCCAGAACCTTTGCAAGTGAGCAGGTGGCTACAAACAGCCCTAGAACATGCAAGAACATGGGTACAATTTTCCCCCAGTGTGCAGAGGAGACCTCTTTGGGGACAGCTCTCATACCATGCATCCCAGGAGTGTTTAATATTGGACAGAAAGTGCATGCAGACACAAGCTGAGTTGGATGGACAAATGACTCCTTCACAGGATGTGAGAGACTCTAAACACACAGCAAAGAAGCAAAACCAGCACCAGATACTCACACATGGGTTTGAGCTGCCCGATGAGCTCCTCTTTTGTCCACTTTGCCCATTCCTTCTTGTCGGTGTTGATGGAGCAGAGGATGGGCCCGCAGGGTTTGCCGCAGTCCTCGATGGCCGGCACGTTCAGGTAGTGCACCAACACAATGTCTGGGTTCTGCAGGGACAGCACAGCAAGGGTTATGTTGCTGGGGCCAGCACTCTCTGCATTTAACTTCCTAATTAAAACTCAGACAGCAAGCATCATGAGCAGAGCCCAGATTGTATGGGATTTCCCCAAGATAGGAGCTGTTCTTTAAAAGAGGAGTGGGTCACAGTTTGCACATGGCTTCCCCCATCCTGAGGTGCTTGCAACTCTCCTGCTCCACTGCTATGCTCAGCATGAACCTCTTTTCCAGCCCTTGCAACACCAAATACCTGGAGTATTCATTCCTATGAACATCACTGACAATGAACACCAGGGAACATGCTTTTTTTTAAGGGACCTTTTGTTTGTTTGAGACAATGCTTCCATCAGTTCTGGTCCACATCAGTCTTTTTTGAACACACAGAAAGTCACCTGAGAACATGAGGAACAGCCACACTCTCCATACAGTGATAGAAAACAGGAGGGAAGAGGAAGAGGCTCACAAACAGCATAACAGAGCACCCCAAACATGGCTCTTTACAGACAAGCCCTTGTTGTAATTCCTTGTTTTTTGAAGATGTTTGCAAACTGCAGAGGGTTGGGGCTGGAAAAGCCCCTTGCAGGACAGCTGCAGGAGGACACAGGTGCTGGCTCCTGCAGGGTGATCCCAGAGCTGAACCCACAGCTGATCCCACAACTGATCCTGCAGCTGATTCTGCAGGCTGATCCCACAGCTGATCCCACAGCAGACCCCAAACTGACCCCACTCCCCTCTCCCCACGGGCTGCAGGGTCAGACCCTGCCCTGGCACACTGCAGTGCTGTCCCACCACACCTGGAGCAGGAGCTGAGCTCTGTCCCCAGCCTGTGAGTAAATGAATCATCTTAACAGCAGCAGCAACAACTCTGCCAGTTCCCCACCAGCGTCCCAGGGAGATTGTTCAATAGATAATAACAAGATTGAGGAGATGATTCCTTTCCCCTAAGTCATTTACTCCTAAGTTCGCAAACTTTAATGACTGCTTTGGAATTATTTATAAAAATAAATAAGATAATGGTGTGATTAAAACTGTAATGTTTCATTAATGCTGTTAGAGCCCTGTTCCAAGGGGGAGTGGGAACACAACCCATCATCCACTTGCACAGGTTGTGCTGATGGGAGCACTTGCTCATGAAACCAGGGGAGAGCTGGAGCAGGACAGGGACACCTTCACCAAGGAGAGCTGAGGAGGGAATTGTGGTGGGCAAAGCACAGCACTGAACCCAGCACGCTGGAGCTGCACCCAGAGCAGCCCAGGGCAGGGGCAGGGGGTGTGTGGGGTGACCAGGACCCCTCTAGTGCACCCTGCACATACAGAGAGCATCCTGTACATCCCCAGGACTGGGGGGCTGCTCATGGCTCCCAGCTCCTCCAGGCTGGCCAAGAAGGGGCTGGCAGTGGGGAGGCCACTGGTGCACAGCAAGATGAAAAGCAGAGCAGCCCCTCTGTAACCCCCTATGTAACCAGATACACCCCTCTATCTGGTGGACAAGCTCAAAAGAGCTTAGGAGAAATTTCCTTAGGTTAGGAAAATATGCAAGCAGGAACTTGCATTTTCTCCCTCTATGGATAGAACTGCAAGCAGGGGATTCTCAGTGAAGATTCTGTGAGAAAGCAGTATCAAATTCTTGCAGCCAGTGCTAAAAGAGTTGTACTGCACAGGAAAAGGCAAAGAAACCTTGTAAGGAACAGCTAAGAATTTATTTCAGAGAGGTTTTGGGAAGTGCCAAAGCAAAGAAAACTGTTGGCTCTTCTATTCCCAGGATTCTTCTGCCTTGGGTTGCAAATGCAGGACGTGGCCAGGGGTGTGTGTTCTATTGCCATCTGTCAGAACCAGGTGGGGCAGATTTTATTTATCCCTTCCACAACCCATCCTCCCAACAGGAGATCTCTGCTGTCCATGGCCACTGACTGTCCCTGCAGGGCTGATCCAATCCCAGCATCCCATGGGGAGATGCTCCGCCCAGGGGAGGAGCCAAGCATTCCTACCTGGATACAGTCTGAGGGTTGGGACACCATGGACA
Organism: Melospiza georgiana; assembly: GCF_028018845.1. NCBI lineage: Eukaryota > Metazoa > Chordata > Aves > Passeriformes > Passerellidae > Melospiza > Melospiza georgiana. The sequence continues at coordinate 7,575,232 of NC_080451.1, forward strand.
GCCTTTTCCACTGCATTCCCAGAGGGAGCCCAGGCCCATCTCCAGCAGCCCTGGAGCTGCAGAGGAAAACTCCCCCCTTGTGCAGGATCCCTGCTGCAGCAGAGCCACAGCTGGGGCTGCAGGAGGGCTGAGCCCCCATGGGATGGGGCTGGGACACCGCCCTGACACACAGGGGACCAGGTCTGTTCTGACTCTCTCAGTGTTATTTTGCATTGCTGCACTTTTATTTTTACTAATAAAAAACTGCTATTCCTGCTCCCACATCTCTGCCTGAGAGCCCCTTAAGGTCAAAATTAAAATAATTCAGAAAGAGGAGATTTACATTTTCCACTTCAAGACAGGCTCCTGCCTTCCTCAGCAGGCACCTGTCTTTTCAAACCAAGACATCTTCTGAGAAAAACAACTGGACCTTTTGTGTCCAATTGTGAGGTGTTCAAAACCTTCTTTTTCACAGGCATATCTGCCCCAGACAGAGGACACAGAAAATCATCACAACCTCTCATTCTACAAAGGGGATGTCTGAAACATCACAGTTCTCATGCATAACTCAGAAGAGGTTCAGATAGTAAAAATGATCACCCATACACCCAAATAGTCTCCATCAGCTAATTTAACATCATTAGTGATCTAGAATGATGAAGTAATAAAAAGTAATATGCTTCAGAGATTTCATGTAAATACAGCTCTTGCTCCAGGGAGGTTTCAGAGAAGGGAGCAAGGACACAGCAGTGGGTGATGTGGCAGTTCTGCAGGTGCTTCTGCCTTCTCTCAGGTAAGCTGTATTTTTCCCAGCCTGACAGTGCTGGGTTGTCACCAAGCAGGTCAGGATTGTGAGACCTCCTGCCTTCAGTGCAGCACAGGCAAGTGCACCTCAGCAGTGGACTGCACTGAAATTTATACTTTTTATATATAAAAGCATGTAAAACAAGCACAAACCAAACAGGTTTGTTCCTTATGCCTACATCTAAAAGCTGACCTCAGAATGACAAATCTCATGAATGCCAATCTACTTGGTGAACTGAAATGTTTTGACACGAATGAACAGCATGCATATGTTTTAGAAAACTCATAATCAGCAGCAAATCACTAGTTGTGATGACCTACCAGGAGAGCAAGAGAGATGTGAAAGAACAAAATACAAATATAACTTCTATATATGAAAGGCATCAGGAGAGTGGGCACACCAGGGCAGAAACCATTCAGTGGGGTGGCAGGGGAAAATGAGGGGAGCCCTGAACTGGGCTGAAGATGGCTCTGGAAATATTCCTGCTGGAATTCTGCCCATCATCCCAATACCTGCAGCCTCAGCAGAGTTGCTCTGCTTCCCCCAAACCCAAGCTGAAGGTGCTGCCATCTGTCCCTGACCTGGACAGGGCTCCTTGGCTCCTCCTGCCTCCTCAGTGTGGCACAGGAACTGCCTCCACTCCTGCCTCCACAGGAGATGGTGCCACAAGTGGTTAAACACAACAAGTCGTTGGTTTTGATGAAGAAAAATGCAACTGCAACATCTGTCTGACTCTTGTTTGAAGCTTCATCAGCACTAAGTGGTCAATAAATCAGACTGGCATGGCGTTACATTTCTGCCATGGCTTAACCATTAATCTAATGCCAGTTCTCGTGAAAAATGAAGGAGAAAAACTTTGTGATGGTGAAAGTGTGTGTGCACATTATCCAGAAAGTGATAAAGGCAGTAATGGTGCTGCAGCCCTCCATCCCAGTGGCTGGAGCAGCCTGGCAGCCTCCTCTGCTGCCACCACACCATGGAAATTATCTGAGCGAAACAGGGATGGTTTGTTCCACCAGCCTGATTTTCCCCAGGAGCAGAAACACCAAACTGGAACAGCTCCAGCAGATGGGGAGCCATGGGCAGCCAGCACAGGGCTGACCAGTGCTGGGGTGAAGGAATGCTCAGGTCCTGCAGAGTTCCACCACAGGGGAAACTCTCATTTCAGCAACCACCTTTTGCTTCTTCCTCACTTCCCAGAGTCCCCTCCAAGGGAAATCTCCCTTCTCAGGGAGAATAATCACAAAAACCTTCTGCCTTACCAAAGCATGCCGGTTCGGTTCTCTTCCTCTATTTTTCTTTTACAAGCAAAAATCAAATGCCATTTCTGGCCAGCTTCCAGCTGCTCTTCAGTTGCTCAGCCAAGGCAATCAGCTCAAGGCAAAATCTCACTGGCAGGGGCTCCCAAATCACCGATGACCACAGCTGAAGATAATTTTCTTTGGAAAAATACCTCTGAGCTGAAAGTTTTGCATTTTTACTCCCTGCTGGAAGGATGAAAGGAAGTAAATCATCCTCAGGTGCGAAGAGATCAGTGAATTTAATCTCAGCCAAGGAATTACCCCCAAATGCAGCCACTTGCCCTGGCTGGCTCTGGATATTTGTGTCAGTTCTGTTGTGTCAAAGCTGTGAAGCCCCACAGGTAGTGAAACCATCCGTGGCTACAGCACAAAGCAGAATGGAAGGAATGGAGTGTGACAGTGGGATGGACAGGCAGCTCCTGTGCCCCACTCCCTCCCTGCTCACCCCCAAAATTGTAACAGGTTTTTTCTTTTTTTTGGCAGCTATTCATTCATGAGATTTACTTTGTGTTTCTCAAACAATCCAAAAGGCTGAAAAGGAAATCTCAGTTTTCTGGGAAGGTAATTCATATCCATTGCTGTGTTTTGACAGGATTAATATTTGACAGATTATCACCTCCAAAAAAAGCTAAAACAAAGAGGTCCCATAGAAAACTAATATAAAGAGATTTCTGTGGTTTTTGAGGGGCTACCACGCTTTAGTACCCACAGGTAACTAGGGACAGGTGCTGGGAGTGCCTGTGTATCATCTGTATGTTATCCAAAAATCAAACCACTGAATGGAACTATTCCCAGACACATGGATGACAAAATCTTCTGCTATTTATAGCAGTGTCTTTCTGGATGGTTTTCTCTGGATTTTCAAAGGTTTGAGAGCAGAGTCTGAGATACCTGAAGAAAAAGGCACAAATACATAACACAGACACTGAAGTAATGGATTTTTTTCAGAGACCAAATGCTAGCTTTGGGCAGATTATTGGTTTGAATCCCAGCAATTTCTTTATCCTTGAACTAATTTCTAATTGAGGTCATGCTATGGAAGGCAACCTGGTGGCTGATGCCTTAGAATATATTAATCTTCTACACTAACTGTGAAAACAAAAAAAAAATAAAAAAATCCACTGCCTTTGAGCACGCAACCTCCTGCCTTAATTTATCTAGAGCTGGGCATGTTTAATTAGGGAGAACGAGCCAATTACCAGAGACATTGCACAGCCCTGGCACCTGCGCTGGAGCACTGGAGCACAGGGGAGAGAGTGGGACCCCAGAGCCAGACACAAAAGGAGTTGTTGTGCTGCAGAGCAAGACTGCTTCTGCTGGAAAATCCCTTTTAGATAGCACAGAACTTTGAATTAACCTTGTCCCCCATGGATCCAGCTGACAAAAGAGCTGCTGGAACTTCTGGCCCTTCCACAGGGAGAGAAGATGCTTGGGGTCAGCCAGGCAGGGAGACATTGGTGCATGTGTGGGTTTAAATGGAGTTAAATCCTCAGACAGACACACTCAGGATCTTGTGCCACTTGTCACTGTCCTCACCTGGGTACAGGAGCTTTAGGCCATCCCTACCATCCCCACATCCCAGCCATGGCTGGGGTCTCAGGATTTATACCTTATAATAATACAATGCTTGTCTCAAAAAACTGGGAAAATGACTCTACGTCAGCCAGCCCACAACTCCAACACAGAGTCACTTTCCTAATTTTTCAGCCCAAATGATTTTGAGTTTTTGTTTAAGTTCAATAATTTTTGAGACAAGAGACTGGCTACAGGACAATACAGCTCCATGTACTGCAAGTATTGAAGGCTTGGAAAACAAACAATTATTTTGAGATTACGAGATTTCCTGCAATTGTTTTAAAGAGAATCAAGATTTCATCTGGCTGTATACTTTATAACCTGTTTCCCAGTTCCTCTTCAAAACCTTGGTAAGGGCACAGCACACAGAGCAGGCAGCATTTAAATAGCATGAGCAGAAAAGCAATAGAGTCTTAATATAGAACAAACACCAAACACTCACTAATACATCCTCAAATGTGATACATTTGAAGATATTTTATATAGTAAGAGCTGCCTCTAAATACTCCTGAGGATCATGTTTACTTAAAGTACACTTTGAAAGACACAGAGAAATAACAAGCAGTAATTCCTGGCCTCCAAAGTTCCAAAATAAATTGATTTCTGAGATGTTTTTTATCTTTCAGAGAAATACCTCTAGTGCTAGTAAAAGGTGTAACAGGAAGATGATGCTACACAACCAGAAACGTGCAGCAAAATAAAACAAAAGGCACTTCTCTTTCTCACACAGGTATTATTCTTCTGGACAATGGAAATTTCTTTTCATCTGTGTCACCTCTCCCATCTGGAAGCTTTAACTTACACAGGCAGCTGACAGGGACAAGATAATTCTGCCATGAGCTGGGACTGCATTTGTTTATCTGGGAACGTGCAGGGAGCTTTGCTGCTGACACAGAGGTCCCAGGGATGGAGATGCAGCAGGGAAATCTCCTGTCCTGCTTATTTCTTATTGCCCAGAGACCACGAATCCCATGAAATCATGAAAGTGATTTCATGGCAAAGTGGTGTGGGTTGTGAAGGTCGTCAGGATAAGGTGAGAGATGAAAACTGACTCCAAGTTCTCAGAAGGCTCATATATTATATTATATTATATTATATTATATTATATTATATTATATTATATTATATTATATTATATTATATTATATTATATTATATTATATTATATTATATTATATTATATCATATATCATATGTCATATAATATGTCATATCATATATCATATCATATATCATATCATATCGATATATTATATTATCATTATATACTAAAACTGCATGCAGCACCCAGTGGCTCTACAGGGAGACAGAATTGCTGTGGAAATCACCAAGGCATCTCCTCCTCCTCCTCCCTGTCACTTGCTCTCTCTCTGCAGTTTTACAATTCATTCTGCAAAAGCCTTGAGGATTTTCAAACAATAGCACTGAGGGCAAAGCAAAGGTTTCTTTGGTTTGAACTCCTCTGAGATACTCTTCCTGACAAATGAGGCTTATTCTAGCACACACATCTCTTGCTATACTGAATAAATTCTGCTACTCCAGCTCTCCACCACTTTGCACAGTGCCTCTGTGTTTTCCTACGTTAAACCTGTATACTGCAACCATTTCCAGAAAAAAACAAACCAATTCCAGTGGAATTTCTTCTGCAAGGAAAGTGGTGCAGAGAAGAATATCAATGCTGTAAGGTATTTCAGTGTTGTATACCTGAATTGTGCTTTTTATTTTCAAAATATCTCAAAAAAATTCCCAGCTGATACAGCCCAATTTATACATCAGGATTAGTCAATTTAACAGCAAAACATGGCTTTTTTTAGAGTAACACAAAGAAAAGGCTTTGATTGCCAATAAAGCACCAGTGAGGAACCTCCCAGCCACCAAAATGCAGATGTGGAGCAGAGTTCTGCCCTGCAGCTGCAGGAATAGTTTGAAATCATGTTTGGAATCATGCTGCCCATGCACACACGGGCAAAGCCCCAACAAATCACAGGCACAAATGTAAATATTGAGGTACTGCAAATGCTGTAACAGTGCTGCTCTCTTTGCAGGCTGCTGCTCTGGAAAAGATTTGCTACTGCATTTGGACTGTTTTTCCCCAGAAGTGTGAGCCAAAGATCCCTCAGCTGACATTTGTGAGGACTCTTTATTTTTTTTTTTTCATTCTGAAGTACAAAATCTCTTCTCCCTCCTTCTGTTTTTTATTGCAACCTTTACATGGGAATTCTGTCATTGCATTTCAAACGAGCTCAGCTCAGAACACTTCCATCCCCATCACTGGCCAGAAATGCCAGCATTATAAATCATGCCCCAAGTGGCTTCTGCCCTTTCCCAGCTCACCCAAGCCAGAGATACAATAATAGTTGATCTGAAATAAGAAGAAATTTTAATTTCAAAGCTCCACTGACATTCACCAAGTGCTTTCAAAGTTTCTATCAACAGAATGCTTCCAATTCTAGTTGGAATGAAGAGGGTGCAAGTTTTTCTCTCAAGCTGATGGCCTAGCTTGCCTCAATAACACTATTATCTGTTAAATATTAATGCATTTCTGTGAATTAGAGCAGTTCTACAGGCACCTGCAGATGCACCACTTCTTACTTTTTTAATTGGTATTGTTGTAGGTGGACCAAGTAATAGAAAGCTGACATTTCCAAATACCAAACAAGAAAAGCCCAGGAGAATGAACTGAAAGCTCATGATAAGCTTTCCCTGCAGAGGCATTCTGTCCTTCAGCACTGCTCCTAAAGCTTCACCAAGCTCCAAACTACTTTTGTACATATAAAAATTATTGAAAATCATTTGGAAGAGGACTGAGGATGTGTCCAAGAGTTGACCCAAGTGCTCAAGGCAGCAGAGCAGCATTTGCCAGGGTGCCAGAGCCCCCCAGCCCCAAACATCCCACCAGAAGGGAGCTCTGTGCAGTGCTGAGCTGGGAAGGATGAAAGTTTGACAAGAAAGTTTAACAGATATGTATGTTTAGCTTAAAGATTTTTAAATGTAGAGTCTGATGAAGGAATAGAGATGGAAGCAAGTTTTGATAGAGAAGAAAAGAATTGCTGAGCCAGTCTTCTAGGACAACTAATATGTTAGTTAAAAAGGGTTTTTATGGCTTACAGCAAAGGATAAACCCACCTCAAACATGAAGATGTTTTTACCAAGCAGAAATAAGCACAGGCAAACAAGCCTGCCAATGAGGCAAGTAGAAAAAAGGTCTCAGAATTTTCCACTGCAAGAAAACTGAAAAACAACTTCCAGCTTAAACTGTAATGTACTTTTAGTGATTGGAGAACACTAACATAAATATGGTAATTACAGTAGTTATGATAGGCTATAGGTAAAAGTTAAGGTATAGATTGGTTCTTCTGTATGAAGATGCCCAGCAAAGAAAAGCATATAATGTACTGTAACCAAAAGAAAAGTCTATAATGCATTGGAACCAAAACCAAAGGGTCTCCAGGCCTGCCTGCAGCTGGAGCTGACAGCTGTGGGCACAGCTCTGTCACCCATGACCCTGGGCTGCTGTAACCTCTTGGATACAATAAACTGCATTTTGGAGAGCCCCTGGAGTCCCACATCCCTGATTTTGGCTCTTACAGTGCTGGAAGGTGATGGCAGCTCCAGCTCCATCCCAGGGGCTGCAGCCCTGAGCCTCTCCCTGCACCTGCACAGACACAGAGCAGGGCATGGAGCTGGCAAGGAGGCACCTGTGAGCCTGATCCCTGCCTGAAGGAACAGCAGATAAATGCTATTTAATGTTCCATGCAGCCTATAGAGTACATAGTAAGCCAACAAGTCCTTTTTATTTTTATTCTCTGCTCTTGCTCTGAGGCCTCCATCATTCATAGCTTCTATAAATTTGTTACTTTTGATATCAGTGACTGGTAATACAATTCCCACAGGAATAACATCAATAACCTTCAAAACACTTTCATAATGTTGCCTTTGATAGTCTTGCTACACGTTTGTTCCTATGGCAAAACCCTTCTGACACTGCTCCACAGCACTCAGGTTATTCACTGAAGGTTTTGTTGTGCCTGGATAACCTTTCCAGACATGAGTAACCCCAGTGCCAGGGAATCCAAGATTCTCCTTCTGGAGTCCAGCTTTAATTTTGCATTGCATATGAGAGCTCACAAAGTGCAGGGTCCAAACAAAAGATGCATAAAAAGCTCAGCTGTGACCGTGTTCACAGGGGTCTTATGTAGAGGGAAGAGACGAGGATCTGACTCCATGTTTCAGAAGGCTTGATTTATTATTTTATGATATATATTGCATTAAAACTATATCAGAAGAATAGATGAAAAGGTTCTCACCAGAAGGCTAGCTAAGAATAGAAAAAGAAAGAATGATAACAAAGGTTTGTGGCTTGGGCTCTCTTTCTGAGCCAGCTGACTGTGATTGCCATTAATTACAAACAACCACATGAGCCAATCACAGATGCACCTGTTGCATTCCACAGCAGCAGATAACCATTGTTTGCATTTTGTTCCTGAGGCCTCTCAGCTTCTCAGGAGGAAAAATCCTAAGGAAAGGATTTTCCATAAAAGATGTCTGTGACACTCAGCAACATGGGGCTGTGTCCAGAGAAGAGATGGGCAGGTCCCAGGGACACCCCAAAGTGCCACATCAAGGACTTGGCTCCCTCCTTTCTCCCTACAGCTGCTGGCTGTGATTCCCTAGCCATGCTGTCCTCAAAGGGATCCACAGCAGCCAGCACTTTAAACAGGAGACATCAGATCCTACAGCAAAAAGGGAGTATCAGACTTGAATTTCTTCTGAACTGTAAGGAAAAGATTATTAGACAACCTTCATTCTTCTCCACTACCACTCAGCATCCAATGGGATTAACAAACAGGGATTAGCATCTCAGCACTCCTGCTGCAGGCTGGGAGCCAGCCCAGCTCTCTGGGCATCCTCCACATCCATCTGGAGACTCCCATGTGGATGCCTGGCAATCTTAAAAGGAAATGTGACCCCAACGGTGCTGCTGTGTGGCTCAGATGGGCTGCTCTGACCTGCTGATAAGAGTGGAATTATCTCCTTATCAGACCTTTCCAAGGACTCTGACTCCTGTCTGGCTGTGCAGGCATTCAGGTTTCTCCTGGGGAGATCTGACAAATGGATTTTGTTTCTGTTTCACTGTGTCAGAGCAAGCACAGGAGCACTCCCAGCGTGCACAAACAGCTCTGGTCAGTGCCAGCACAGCTGTGAACTCCAGGGAGGGGCACTCATTCCTTCCTGGCTCCTTTTTGCCCCAAATCAGGTCTCTTTTTCACAAACTAAGAGCACAGAATGGTAAATTGGACAGGGAGCCCATCCTGCCTCAAAGTGCCAAGGCAGAGCAAGGACCTGGCTGCTGAGGGAGATGTTATCAGGGATGAGCAGGAGTTGCTGCAGCAAAGCAAAACGTCCTTCACCCAATCCATCAGCCTCAGATTCTCTGCACAGAGCAGCCTGGCACACACAGTGCCCTGATAACCTCCAAAGCTGTGTCATTTAAACAAAGGTGAGTTTTGTTTAGCCCTTGGGCTCAGGCTGAGCTGCTGACAGATGCCAACACTTCATCCAATTAGATTTTTAAGTAGTGAGCACAAAATTTTCAGGTGAGCATTTGGAGATGGGGCACATGAGAGTTATCAATTTCTTTAGTAAGAAGAAATTCCATGGCTGAATCTCTCCTGGAGAGTCTCCCTCACCTTTTTATTTCACAGTATGCCCCAAGAAAAAGAGTGAAGTTCTGGCAGTGCCTTCTGAAGAATACAACAAATAGCAATGCAGTTGCTGTTAAATGCAGAAATTAATGCAGAAATTCCCTCTCCTTTTTTTTTTTAAATCTACTTGCCAGATGTGACTCTGAAGCTGAGATATTTTACACACTAAGTGCTGCTGCCTGTGGTGTACATTCACATCAGCAAGAGAAAAGAACACACAACTGTGGTGTTTGTGATGTCCCCAGGATGAGGTGAGAGATGAAGAATCTGACTCCATGTTCTCAGAAGGCTGATTTATTATTTTATGATATTATATTATATTAAAAGAATACTATACTAAAACTATGCTAAGAAAAAGAAAGGATACAGACAGAAGACTTAAAAAGAATGATAATGAAAGCTGGTGACTGACTCCTCAGAGTCTGACACAGCTGATGGTGATTGGTCATTAAGTAAAAACAATTCACAAGAAGCCAATCAAACATTCCCTGTTGGTAAACAAAGTCCAAACCACATTCCAAAGCAGCAAACAGAGGAGAAGCAATCAGATAATTATTGTTTACATTTCTCTCTGAGGCTTCTCAACTTCCCAAGAGAAGAAATCCTGGCAAAGGGATTTTTCAGAAAATATGACAGTGACACACAACTCCTATGACACTGCATGCCTCACAAAATACAAAAAGGCAGGAAAGCTTCTGAATTTCACTAACAGATGCAGACTATTACACACAGCCAGTCACTGCTCATTTCACCCATCAGCTACTTGACCCAGCTACACACACTGGTATCTTCTGAGACATCCCAAAAAAAGCAGCAGTAGTTGGAACATCCAGTGCCAGACATGGGAATATTAAAGTTTAACATGGGCACTTTTAAGTTGGTAAATGCTCAGCAAAGTAAGCACAGATCAAAGGGGTTTCTGAGCTCAGGCATCAATGCATCTCAAGGAGCATCTGAGAGAGAGGTAACACTGAGCAATGAACAGCTCCTGACAAGAGTCCTTGAAACCCCAGAAACAGCAACACTCTGCACTATCCAGGCTCAAGAGTGCTCTGGGCATTTTCTAATTTGCTGCTTTTTCCTTTTTCTTCTGTCTGCACAGAACATGGAAGAGGAATGGAGACCCTTTTTTTGCTGTCCTTCAAACAAAGGACAGAGCAGGTTTTGTTCTTCAGCTTGGACCTCTCAGATCTGAACTTCATCAGACAGCATGAGAACTGATCTCAGGGTCTGTTGTTAAGTGTGTCACACATGGCTGCTGGTAGGGCTGGTTCTGAGCAGAATACTGAGAGTCTTACATGCCCACCCACATTTTAGCCTTTGTACATATCCCACAGAGGTTCTCAGCCTTGTATTTTGCCAGCAAAGCCTGTCTGAGTCACAGACCCTGCCCAGGTGCCTCCTGTTTGTTGCTGGAGATGAGTGAGCACCATCCAGGCACAGACTGCTGCTCTCTGATACTGCTGGAGGCAGAGCTGGTGCTCACTCAGCAGCAGCAGCATCTGAGGTCACTGCAGTTGTGCCTTTGCAAACCACTCAGCAATGAAGATTTTCATCTTGGCACAGACACAGGAGCTGCAGCTGCCTTCTCCCCTTCATCAGGAACATTTCTGTTGCCATCAGAGGCATTTCCATCACCTGCCACAGCTGCAGGGAGCGAGGAAACGTCAGCAAGAGCAGGAATTCAAGGCACCAGGATTCCCCACGTTATTGCTCCTCACTCTCAGAAGGTGCAGGTGCTCTGTGCAGGGCTGGACACTCTCACTGTGTCTGCCAGGAGCCCAGTGAAGTGGTTTCAGCACTGCCATTCTTGTTCAGCCTTCTGTCTGTATCCTTTCTTTTTCTTAGTATAGTTTTAGTATAGTATTCTTTTATAGTATAGTATTAATATAATATAATGTTAATGTAATATAATATAGTAATAATATAATATAGTAATAATATCATATCATATAATATCATATCATATTACATACTATATTATATAAGAAATTTATGTTATAAGAAATTTATATTTTATAATATAGTAAGAAAATTATTATATAATATAATCTAACATTATATTATATATTATATTATATTATATTATCTTGTCAGGAAGCAGTTTAGTTAAAAACGCCAGCTTTGGGAGTTGGAGATGAGGGTTTGAATCCTTTCTTCCTGAGATAGGGTGGTGGGGTAACTCTAAGAAATATAATATAATATAATATAATATAATATAATATAATATAATATAATATAATATAATATAATATAATATAATATAATATAATATAATATAATATAATATAATAATCTCCTTCCTCCACCACGTGCTCAGAACCAGAGATGGAGCAGGAACAGCCCAGGGGATTCTGTTCTCATTACACATACAGCAAACCCTGGCACTGGAGCAGCCCTGGCCATGCCAGGGCACTGAGATGCTGAGATGTGACAGCACAAGGGACACCACGTCCTGCTGGGCCCCCCGAGGAGCAGGTACCTCACACGCTCTGTGCTGTCTGCCTGCCACACCAGGGAGCACTAAAAACCTGTGAGGGAATGTGCAATGAGCTGACAGCAACAAAACCAGCGTGGGTGCACACAGGGATTCCCTGCAGAGCCTGCCTTTGATGCTGTGCTGGGAGAGCACTCTCTGAGAAATGCAGCATCCCCCTCTTTAGGCAGAAACACCCTGCCAGAGGAGATCCTCCATCACCACTCTTTGCAATGCTCTCCTCTCCAGGTTTCCTGATGTTTGGTGTTATGTCAGAAAGGTTTCAGCAGGCTCAGTACTGCAAGAACCTGGAAAACATCACAAAAATCTTTCATCCCAGCCTGCTCGCACAATTTGGAAATGATTGGAGCAACCATCATGCCTAAGGAGATTAGAGCCTGTTTGCTGAAATCCAAAGTCCAGAAGCTGCAGCAGGACAGGTGAAATGGTGAAATGCCCAAACTGCAGTTTGGCTGACGTGGGGATGGTAACAAGAGCCCAGAGCTTGAAGGCATGTTCCCAGCAACAGAGCAAACTCCCCACAATGTTCAGCATGTCCTCAAGTCATTCTGTTTTATAGATAGAGACACAAGGAAAAAATGAAATCTAAAAAGCATTGTCAACTTGAATGATTTTTCAGGTTCTTGTCACTAAACAACCATCATCCCTCAGAGCATACGAAAAGCAATAAACCCAATAGAGCTAATAAAGGAAAACTGTGTGGAGCTTGACAGATCTGGCTGTCCCTGGCATGTGACAGCCAATTTTCCAAGCAGGCAAATTGAAGCTGCAGCAAACTTGTCCACAGGATAAGTGAGACCCTGACAAAAACAGCACCGAGTCCTGTTTTTTAACACTGTTAAGCTCTGCTAAAAAAAGGTCCATTTTGAAAGAACATTCAAAAGGTTCTGCAAAATACATTTGTGGCCAATATAAAAAGTTCCCAGTAATTGCTGAGCATCAGCACAGACCCAGTGGTGTGTTACACACAGAAAGGGACAAACCTCACCTTGTTAACACTGCTTGTCCACTCTGACTGTGCCAGCCCAGCCACCCCCCATTACCTGTGCTCCTCTGAATGTTAAAAACCCATCAGAAACTCCTCTAAAAGCTGGAATTCCCCAGGCTGTGTGGCAAATCCACACAGAAAGGTTTGCAGGGAGAGTCTGTGACCAAACCAACACCTAATTTACCCAAGAACCCATTAACATTTCCTCTGTGCACTCACTGAATGAAGATGCTTTTGAAGCCACTTGTTCGCCAATAAATTACAATGGTCTGGAATCATTAGCAACAAAGTAAATTGTTTTAATTGATCTGAACTTTTTTGCAATGTGGGAACTTCCTTTCCTGTATAATTGTACTTTCTAAAAGGCTGAAACAGCAAATGAAAGCTCTCTTGGAGCTCTGTGTCTGCAAAGTACTCCTTATTCTGAAAGGCTGAAATTCTAGAAAATAAGAATTCAACAACTCTTTCATTTTTGCAATGAACCTTGAACTTGCCTCATGAACTTTAGAAGGGATCAAGGAGTTTTCTATTTGGAAATAGAAACAAGCCACACACAGACAGCTCATGCAGGAGCTCTTGCTGCACTGTCCAAAATCAGTATTACAGAATCACAGAATACTCAAGCACTTTAATTTTATTTTGTTTTTAGGGATAGGAGAAGATGAAGACTATGCAGAGTTAGACAACTGCAGCTCATTTGGTGTAACTTCGGGCAAACGCAAAGGGGGAAGAGGTCCTGTTAAAAAAGACTCAGGCCCTGAGTAATGGCAGCCTCTGCAAACAGAAGCAAAACTGCAATTTAAAACAAACACAGTGCACTGCCATCAGGTATAAATACATTTCTATTCATATTGGTTGGGGGCATTCAGAGGAAATATTCAATTTGTAAGTAGAATATAAACGGCATCTTTCAAAATCAGAGTTTTCAGCACAGATTAGCTCTCCATCCCCACTGCTGCTGAGAGGGCTAATCACCAGCCTGCATCAGTTCTTCAACCTGACACTGGATAGAACATATAATTATACTGATTAATTCTGCTGAAAACATACATTGTTTTGCTATAGAATGTAAACATAATAAGGTGAAAGTGTGTTACAAATAGAAAAAGCTGCACTGTTCAGAAAAACCTGCTCATGTGCTACAGGCATTGGAGTGACTTCATTTATTAAAAGAGCAGCACTGATTCCCACAGCTGCCTCCTGACTTCTGAGAGGGAAAAGAAAACCAGGAAAAAACTGGTGGATATACGACCCAGGAGTATTGCTGCAGCCTACTAAAGGCATCCAATTATTTATATATACATCAGAATAAAATTAAATGGAACAATAAAAAGGGCTGCTTCAAACAGCAGCAGTCCTGCACAGCACCTGCACACTGAAGGGCCTTTTTTGTTTTGTTTTTTTACAAAATGTGGCCAAAGGACCCTGGGTTCAAACAGGGGCTGGTACAGAGAGAGCTCAAGGGAGAGGCAGGAAGGAAACAGAAGGAATTCAGTCCTTCTGAAGCACTAACTGCCAATAGAATAAATATAAAATGGCCCACAACACAAGGAAAAAACCCCTAAAATCAGGAATTCCTCCTTGCACAGAATTACAGCAACAAAGCCTGGTAATTTTGCAGAAGACACCAGCATTAACACAGAGCACTTAAAACCAAGAGACAAGCCTTCCTCCTCAGCTGCATCTTGCTGTGCAATGATCTGAGAAGGCACTGGAAGAAAATTGCTTGAGTTTCCATTTCAGAGCTGCACTTAACCAAACACTATCTGTCTTCAGACATATTGGCAAGGAAAAGAAGCAAATTACTTGTTTTTCCTGTAGCACCTAAAATCCCAACAGCCACAGTGTCAGTCCCTTGTCACCCACAATCTCCAGTGCTGTGACAACTCTTTCTGTGCACTGCTTGCTCAGATTGTTAGTGTTATTTTAATTTATTCACCATATTTTTATTTATTTCTAAAACCCTACCTACAACAAAGCACCCACATCCCACAGGACAGCAGCATGAGTTCATGCTCCCTCAGATTGTTAGTGTTATTTGAATTTATTCACCATATTTTAATTTATTTATTTATAAACCCCCACCTACAGCAATGCACCCACATCCCCCAGGACACCAGCATGAGTTCATGCTTATTCAGATTGTTTGGTGTTATTTTAATTTATTAAATATATTTTAATTTATTTATTTATAAACTCTCATCTACAGCAAAGCACCCCCATCCAGCAGGACAGCACCATGAGTTTATGCTCTCTCAGATTGTTTGGTGTTCTTTTAATTTATTCACTATATTTTATTTAAATATATTTATATTTAAATATAAATAAATATATAAAACAAAGCACCCACACCCAGCAGGACAGCACCACGAGTTCCATGGAACTCTCAACTTTTCCCAGGACCTTTTTCCAGCATCGCAGGTCATGCTCATTCAGAGTGTTAGTGTTATTTTAATTTATTCACCATATTTTAATTTTATTTATTTATTTATAAAACCCCACCTACAGCAAAGCACCCACATCCAGCAGGACAGGAGCATGAGTTCATGCTCACTCAGATTGTTTGGAGGTATTTTAATTTATTGACCAACATAAACCTCAGCTACAGCAAAGCACCCACATCCCACAGGACAGCAGCACGAGTTCATGCTCACTCAGATTGTTCGTGTTATTTTAATTTATTCACTGTATTTTAATTAAATTTATCTATTTATTTATAAACCCCCAGCTAGAGCAAAGCACCCACATCCACCAGGACAGCAGCATGAGTTCATGCTCATTCAGATTGTTTGGTGTTATTTTAATTTATTCACCATATTTTAATTTTATTTATTTATAAAACCCCCTCCTAAAACAAAGCACCCACATCCCCCAGGACAGCAGCATGAGTTCATGCTCTCTCAGATTGTTTGGAGAGGAGCACCCAGGGTTTGCCTGATGTTAAACAGAAGGGAAAGGCAAACACAAAGCTGCAGCTGAGTAAGGAACATTAGGTCTGACACGGGGAAGCTGTGATGCATTACTCAGCCTGATAAGTTTAATGTATAATTTAGAAAGATATCACCAAAATGGAAAAGAGAAGCTGTTAAGCAGCTCTGAAGGGTATTGGGCTCAGGCATCACACGCAGTTAGTGTTCACAGGAGCTGCCTGCCCCATGGCACAGAACAACCCCTTGCCCAGTAACTTGATTTAGATGTGTCTCAGCACTGAAGCACTTCAGGAAGAACTCATTCCTTTCCACAGCCCAGATTTAAGCTTTTCACTGAGTATTAGATATTGCCTCCCTGTTTGATAAGCAAAAGCCATCAGATGGGAAAGCCCTTCTCCAACTGCTGCTCAGAGCAATAGACTCAGCCAGGCAGTCTGAACCCTTTGACACCTTGGAGGTCACTAATAATCCCAAATTACATTAAAAATACCTTGGAGAATGCACCAGCAGAAATAAATTTTTAAAAAACCCCACTGCTCACATAACTCATCAGTTATGCTTTTTGTTTAAAGCAGTATAAATGACAGCAACCTTGCACAGTCCTTTGAAGAAATACTTATATAGGGGGGAAAAGAGCTTTGTTGAGGGTTTTAGGGACTCTTTTAGGGACTCTTCTGCCCTTTTGGTTCAGCAGGACAGGCAGAGGAGGAATGCTGCAGCTGCTTGTTGAGGAGGCTGCAGGCTGCTGAATGACAGCTCAGCACCTGCCTGACAGGGGAGGCATTGACAAGGAAAGGTTTAAGGATTTATTTGCCCTAAGTGTCCCCTGGAGCCCACATTTCAGAATTAATGACTTCTGATACTGCTCATGCCATCACCAGAGGGCCTATGGAAAATATTTTTGATGATGAGGGATGCCATTTGTTACCAGGGTGAATATGAAGAGCAGAGGGAGGGCACCCCCAGCACAGAGCAGAGCCTGGCACTGTGACACACTGCCACTGTCCCACCCCACACAGACCCAAAACAGCAGCTGCTCCAACCTCTGCTCAGCACCACGGGCAGGATTCCAGCATTGCTGATCAATCTTCAGCTCCTGCTTTGGATTACCTGTGCACAGCTCAGTGCAGGGAGCTCGGGTAGGTCTCCATGGGGGAAGAGATGAGGATCTGACTCCATGTTTCAGAAGGCTTGATTTATTATTTTATGATATATATTATATTAAAACTATACCAGAAGAATAGAAGAAAGGATTTCATCAGAAGGCTGGCTAAGAATAGAAAAAGAAAGAATGATAACAAAAGCTTGTGGCTTGGACAGAGAGTCCAAGCCAGCTGACTGTGATTGGCCATTAATTAAAAACAACCACATAGGCCAATCACAGATGCACCTGTTGCATTCCACAGCTGCAGATAATCAATGTTTACATTTTGTTCCTGAGGCCTCTCAGCTTCTCAGGAGGAAAAATCCTAGGGAAAGGATTTTTCATAGAATGTGTCTGTGACAGCCCCTCCACGTCAAGGCTGACATGGGCCCTGACAGGTGAACCTCAAGCAAAGTGGAAATGATGGGTGGCAGCAGGTTGGAGCTGAGACAGGAAGGAAATTCATCTACAGAGCCAAACCAGCATTGTGGCACAGCAGGGAAGAAGGTCACACAGCAAGCAATGACAAAAAGCTGTGAAGGGCCCCAGAAGTGCAGGCAGTCCCAGAAAGGTCCAAGTTTTGATGTCCCTTCTGTCCCCCTAACAAGGTTGATTGTTATTTCCCTGAATTCTCTCACCATCCACACATTTGCATTCCATTTTTGAGTTTACCACACTAGAGAAAGGAATGACATCTTGCAGCAGTGTCACTGTATTTCCTTTCCTCAAATCAGATTTAACTTGTGTTGCTCTTTAGCAAAATTCATTGTCCTCTTATTCAGTACTACGAGATAAAAAGGACAGAACTGTCTTATCTACAATTTTGGGAACAATTCCTCATCTGACAAAGTATTTGTACAGCACTGCCATTTGTCTTTTCCTAGTCTGTTAATATTGACCTTTTCTATTTCCTTTAAACAGGACCTTTCCAGGAGTGATCTCCCCCCACCCAGCCCCTGTTGAGCAGAACCATCCAGCACCACCTGCAGCATCTCAGGCTGTGGCACAGGATTAGGTTGCACTTGTTTTATCCAATTCTTTATTTATCTTTATCCTCTGTTCTTTATTTTTATATATATTTTTATATAGATATTATATATCTTTTTATATAGATATTATATGTTTTATATAGATATTATATATCTTTATTTTTATATATATTTTTATATCAAGTTTTTGCTCTTGACTTCAATTCCATATTAAGAGAAACACTGACAACCCATGACTCCCTCTAATGACATCCTAACCACCCCCTAAATGCCTGCAGGACTCAGAAACAGCTTTCCTATTCTGTCCCTGTTTCTCAGCTCCATTAAAAACATACATTATAAAAGGTTTTGATTCCTGCTGGCTCATTATCCAGGGCACCCTGTGCTCCAACATCTGTCTGACCAATCCCAGTGACATTTCTATCCCAGTGGCATGGCTTTTCTGGCTTCCCACTCCCAACAAAATGGGAGATGCTTTTCAGGACACATTGTCACTGCAACTGCTCCAGGAATTGCTTTATCACACATATATTTTAAACTCTTGACAACACTCACACAGAGATAAGGGAAGAGGAACTTGGGCCCCTGTTTTATAACATTTTCCCTATTTCTAGTGGTTTATCTCCTGAAAATATCAGTATGTCTCCCAAATCCTTACAAATCAGCGCAGCCGGCAATATCAGCCTCTCCGACCTCAGCCAGCACTGCCTGCAATGATTCACTCAGAATAATCAGCTCAGAAAGGGAGCCCTTGCTCCAAAAGGCTCCAGCACTCCAACACCAGGCACCCAGCTCTGCAGTGAGACCAGAAATTGTTGGGATGATGTGCTGCTGTTTCCTCAGAGCAACAAGTGTCCCTGCACCTGCCACACAACAACCTGGAACATGCAGAACAGCAGAGGGTCACTGTCACATTCTCTGAAAAATCCCTTTGCCCAGGAATTTCTCCTGGGAAGCTGAGAAGCCTCAGAGAAAAATGAAAACAATAATTATCTGGTTTGCTTCTCCCGTGTTTTGCTGCTTCGGAATGTGTTTGGACATTTATGAACTGTTTCATTGGTTTCAGGTGAATTGTTTTGACTTATTGGCCAATCATGGTCAGGTTTTGTTGGGACTCTGGAAGGGGACACAAGTTTCCTTTAGTATCTTTTAGCCTTCTGTCTGTATCCTTTCTCTATTCTTTAGTATAGTTTAGTATAGTAGTATTCTTAATATAATATAGATCATAAAATAATAAATTAGCCTTCTGAGAACATGGAGTCTGATTCATCATTCCTCCCTTCCATGGAGGTCTCAGAAAATGCCACAGCAGAGTGGTATTTTGGCACTTGGGATCCCCAATTTCCTTCCTTTCAGAGGTTACAGTGTGGGGGGAATGAACATCTCATGAATGTCACACCACTGCACCAGCCATGGCCACCAAGCACCTGGAAGGAAGGTGCTGGTGGCTGCTCCAAGAAGCTGTCACAGCCCCAAGTCAAGGCAGATCATGCAATACATGAAAAAGGGGCCTGGGACAGAGAGATACCAAGCACACACACAATCCCAGCCAAATCATTTCAAAGCACACAGTTGGATGCTGCGATTTGTACACAGCAGGGAGCAACTGGCCCCTGGCCACCCAGACACCCTGCAGCTGAGCAGGACCAGCACCTGGTGATGTGGGATAATCCCTGGCATGCTGTGAATGCCTGTGCTCCCTCTGGATATGGAGGAATTAATCCTTGGGAGTGCCTGGTGCAGCTCTGCAAGGAGCAGGACCAGCAGTGCTCATGAGCCGGAGCAATCTGAGGCTGCACTTTGGTGGGGTTTTTTTTAACAAGCACAGACTGTGCCCACAAAATCTGACATAATTTGAGTTCAGAGATGCAATAAAAAATAGCACTCCCTTCCCAGAGCTTTTAGACTCAAAAATCTCATCAAAAAGAAATGCAGGTCTATAAATTATGCAGCCCTACCCTGCCTATCACATTCAGCTGATGTGCAGAGTCTCTTCACTTTCTCAGTGGGTTTGAATTACAAGAGTTGGTAAAAATGCTGAGGTCTCCTACCTCAGGCTGTGGGAGGGCAGCCCTGTGCTGGGCTGCTGAATAATCTCACAGCCAAACACAACGATTGCTTCTGCTGCGAATGCTCCTGAGCAGAGGTTATCTGGCTCAGAGGGGCAAGGAATATCCAGCCAAAGCATCCTCCTCCCACTGGACAGCAGCTTTCCTGAAGGACACTGGCCCCAGAAGCACAGCAGGGAACACCTGAGCAGGGCTGGGCACTACCTGTGCTCACACACAAGCAGAACAGAACAGTGCAGCACTTTTCACTCCAGTCAGATCTTGGCACAGCATGCCATGAAAGAGTTTCAGCATTGCCAGTGTGCTGAATTTAGCAGAGAAGGGAGCTGGGGAGATGGGATTCCTACAGACAAAAATAGAAAGTTTTAAAGCTGCAGCAAAGAGAAAGGCTGCTGGAACATGGAGTCCTCCAGCAGCATCCAGCCAAGCAGCAAGAACCAAAAGGAAACCTATAAATAATATAGAGCAGAGCTGCTCTGATCCACTAACCTACTTCAGGACAGGTTTACAGTGAAGAATAAAAAGAATTTAAGCTTGATTGTGGCGATTTAGAACGTGGAGAGCGTTGATGTATATTCCTTGCCCTGGTTTCTCAGCTGGAATTAAACCAGATCACTAACTCCATGTACAGGGAGAGCAAAAGCAGTCTGTGTTCTCTGGTTCTGTGAGGAGAGGGAGAGGAATCCCACCCCCAGCTCCCTCAGGGGTTCCTCACAGGGTTTGTGTTCCCGGCCCCTCTCCAGCCTCGTTGCTTCCTCTGGATGTGCTTGAGCATCCCAAAGTCCTTCCCAAACTGAGGGGCCAAAACCTCCTGTCCCTAAAACTCAAATTTACCCTGCAAAGCAAGGCTTGGGCACCTGGCAAGCAGTGCCTTGGGAAGCCACAGGCTGCTGCCACCGAGCTCTCATGCACTCCTGTACAAGTAAGCCTGCTGTGTTCTGCCTACATGACATGCAAATTCACACTTTTGTGTGGGCAGATCATTTCCATAAAAGATTTCCAGTGATCACGCACAAAGTCTGGCACTTCAGAACAGGTTCCTGCCCTGTGTCAGCACCTGAATCTGTTTTTGTTTGTTTTTTTGGGTTTTTTTGGAGGATCCAAGTATGGCACCCACAGCCCACCCTGAGAACAACACAACCAACAAGCCCAGCACACCTCAAAGCCAAGCAGCACTTCATGGAAAGCAAAAAAAAAAAAGCTAAATTTTAGCTCTGTGCTCCTGGATTTTTCTGATTAGAGAAGCCCATGCTAAACACTTTTAAAAGCTCTTCTGGCCCCAGGTAATTCCTGGCATAATGTCCTTCCCAGTAAATTGGTTTTGGGGGCGGGGGACTTGGTGCAGACTAATTCCCTGTGTTTTGCTGCCAGGTCTGTGACAAAGAGCTGCTCCATTGTTCCAGAGTAAGGTAATCTCTTGCTCTCAATCAAACACAAAATCACAAAAATACATTCCCCCCTTAATTCAGTTGAAACCCTGAGCTGTTCCCCAGGTAATTAATAATGTTTGCAAATGTGCCTCCTTTGAAGGAATATTATCGTAGTTTAGGTGACAAGCTCAGACTTGGATTCCTCTTTATAATTCCTAACATCTACTCAGGCAGCATTAATTGGATTCAAAGCAATTACAAAGGACTCGGGTTGGCCACTTTATATCAAATTCCTGAAGAAATTTTGCTGTGGGCTGCTCTGAGCTGCTGTGCTGCTTCTCAGCCTCTCCCCAGGTCGTGCCTGGGCTCAGCAGAGCTAAATTTACTGACTGCAGAGCAGTGCCTGTGCTGGGGGGTTTAGATTACATCAGGAAGGACCAGGAGATGCAGACTGGTCACTGAG
Source organism: Melospiza georgiana (assembly GCF_028018845.1). Classification (NCBI taxonomy): domain Eukaryota; kingdom Metazoa; phylum Chordata; class Aves; order Passeriformes; family Passerellidae; genus Melospiza; species Melospiza georgiana. Next base: position 7,597,047 of record NC_080451.1, read on the forward strand.
GCCATGGTGGGTCATCCCACCTTGCTGTGTCACATTTGAGAGAAATCCTGTGACGGTGTTCACAGGGGTTCTTGGATTGGGAAAGAGATGAGGATCTGACTCCATGTTTCAGAAGGCTTGATTTATAATTTTATGATATATATTACATTAAAACTATACTAAAAGAATAGAAGAAAAGGTTTCATCAGAAGGCTGGCTAGGAATAGAATAGCAAAGAATGATAACAAAGGTTTGTGGCCCGGACAGAGAGCCCGAGCCAGCTGACTGTGACTGGCCATTAATTAGAAACAAGCACATGAAACCAATCACAGATGCACCTGTTCCATTCCACAGCAGCAGATAACCAATGTTTGCATTTTGTTCCTGAGGCCTCACAGCTTCTCAAGAGGAAAAATCCTAAAGAAAGGATTTTTCATAAAAAGATGTCTGTGACAAAATCCCTTGGCCTGGAAGGCCCCAAAGCCTCCATGGACACCCCAGGAACAGACGTGGCTCCAGAAGGGAAAACACCTAAAAGGGATTTCTGTGTCTGTGCAGTGCTGACCCATCTCCCTGGGCTCCAAGGAGGAAATTTCTTGGCTGTTTCATCTCTGTGTCTGTGCAATGCTGACCCATCTTCCTGGGCTCCAAGGAGGAAGCTTCTTGGCTGTTTCATCTCTGTGTCTGTGCAGTGCTGACCCATCTCCCTGGGCTCCAAGGAGGAAATTTCTTGGCTGTTTCATCCTGCACAGACCCACGCGTGCAGACAAGCAAAATAAACTGAACCCAAGGGCCTGATGGAGCCATGCCCAGGAAGTGTCTGAGCAAAAACTGCTGAGAAGGGCCTGACACTGGAAAAACACCAGTGTGATTCACTTATTTCATAATCATTTAAGATATCCAATGCATAATTCAACAGAATTTGAGGATCCTGGTTGGAACTAGGACCAAGCCTGGTCTCATAAACTCTGCTGTAGAATCTCTGGCTGGTTGAATATGTTGGGGTTTTTTTTTTCCTGCAAAATATAAGCTTTAAATTGAATTCCCCTGTGTGTAAACAAGATGCACCATTTTGCTCAGGAGTATTTTCTCTTTTCTCATTAGAGAATAGCAAACAACAGAGATTATTTTAATAGCAAGTCCAACACAAAGTCCATGCTGCCAGCCCTGGGTCCTGAATTTCTTCCAGGAAAGGGCTGAGACTGACCCAGGGATGGGGATAAGGGCTGGGAGGAAAGCACAAAGCCATCCTTGAGGATGTAAAGCTCCAGGGCTGCTCCTGGGGTCCCTGCCAAGAGGGCTCCACACCCAAAGGCAGAGCAGATAAAGTTTTAGGCACCCCGATGGGAACCCCAAAGAGCAGAAGGGCTCTCAGGAGGATGAGGAAGAAATGGCTGGGATCAGAGGTGCCAGTGGATCTGCCAGGGATGGAGCAGAGCAACTTTGAAAGGTGCCAGAGCAGAGCCAGAGGTTCCCACAAGGAGCCAGGGGCACAGGGGTCATGGCACTAAGACAGTATTAAGCCCCAAGAATTGCAAAAGGATTTGGTGAGAAGTTTGCACCACAACTTTTGTCGAAGCAGAGCAAGTTAAACCCAGCTTTGAGCCATGCTGATGACTTTCAAAATTTTAATACACTGACTCTAATATCAGCACTCCAATTATCCCTGGGAACATGCAAAAAAAAAAAAAAAATCCACATTTTGCAGTGGTTCCCAGTTATATCATGTGCCTGTGGAGGAGGCATCTGCAGAACCTGCTCCAATGGAGTTAATGGGCTGCTCTGCCAGAGTCTATTTAAAATTCCAGGCAGCACCAATTTAGTTTTAATGGGCACAAATTCAATTCCAATGGCTGAAGTATGCAAATAACAAATAAAAGGGAACCACTGCTGCAGCAGCTGCTGGAGAGAAAATGAACAGGCTCCCAGCTGCCCACCTTGCCCCGAGCTGCTCTCTCCTCAGCCCATCATCCCCAGCAGAAGCAGCCCTGCAGCCACACAGGCAGCTGGCAGAGACAGGACTCACCCCCATGCTGCCAGCTGATGTATTTATTTGCCAATGAGTGCAGAAATGACACTAAAGGGCCCTCTATAATACCAAGGCTCATTAAATTTTAATCAGGGCAGCCTCACACTCCCTCTTTAAACACCGAGGTGTTGCAAGGGAGGGGATGCCATGAGGAGCCTCCAGTGGGGCAGGGAACACCTTGGGAATGGCCTTCCCAAAGCAGCAGCACTGCAGCTCTGCCCACCAGAGCTGCAGGAGACAGGTGAGATGTGGCACTGGCACCACTGTGAGCCTCCTGCTCCATCTCAGCACTGCCCTGCTCTCGGGGCATCCCCCACGAGAGGCAGCTTTGTCCCACAGCATCTTACAGGAGCCAGAAGAATTGAATTTCTGCTCTGAGCAATTCCATCAAGGGCTCTGGCTTCAAACGTGAGCTCTGAGCTGCAGCTGGGGCAGATTTGTCAACACTCAACACGTGGTGACCTCTGTACAACTCAGAACAGCAGTGTCACCAGTGTCTTCCCATTGGCACTGGGACTCACTCATGGGGAATCTGCACAAATTCATCTGTACACATTTGTGCCTTTAACCCAAGGGTTGGAAACCTGGAGATCGTTTACTAAAAGGGATTTGTTAATTGGACTCTGCTGATGGTTGCTTGGACTGATTGACCAATTGGGTAAAAGCTGTTTTGGGACTATCAGAAAGAATCATGGGTTTTTCTTTAGTATAGTTCTAATATAGTATTAGTGTAATCTAGAATAGCTTAATAAAGCATTTCTTCAGCCTTCTGAAATCACTGGAGCCACTGCATGTTATTCCCTAGATGGAGGTCACTCTTCTTCATGCAAGAAGGCACTGAGAAAGCTCAGAGAAAGAAAAAGGAAAACAATTCTTATCACTACCTGCTGCCCCTGTTGTTTGGCACATGTAGAATGTGTAATGGAGATTGTTTACCAAAAGGGATTTGTTAATTGGACTCTGCTGATGGTTGCTTGGACTGATTGACCAATTTGTTGGGACTGTCAGAAAGGGTCATGGGTTTTTCTTTAGTATAGTTCTAATATAGTATTAGTGTACTATAGTATAGTTTAATAAAGCATTTTTTCAGCCTGCTGAAATCACTGGAGCCACTGCATGTTATTCCCTAGATGGGGGTCACTCTTCTACAACATGCAGGAATCTGCAGGACCGGGCTGAGCACCTCCTGCCCCGGCCCAGACTCTTCCTTGTGATCTGCAGTGATCTGCAGCCATGCAAAAGCTGCTGGTTACAGCACAGCTGCACCTTGCCTCTGCTGCCTGGCCCTGCAGGGAAAGGGCACACAGGGCAGGAGTGTCACAGCACAGCCTGGCTGCTCAGGCCTGTTCCCGTCCCCAGCAGTGTCCCCAGTGCTGCAGGGCCAGGCACAGGTGGGGCACAGCCCTTGTGCCCAGGGAAGGCAGCACCTGGCCGGGGCACGCTGCCAGGCACAGCACCCTCCTGCTGCTCCAAAATCCTCCTCACCCTGCCAACAAGCAAGGACTCCTGGAAGGATTTTTCCAGCCATTGCCTCAGCAGAGGGAGAAGGCATTAATATTGCTGTCTGCTCCCTGCAGGTGCACTGAGCCCTGTGCTGCCCATATGCTGCACTGCTCCCATCAGAGGCACATCAGCATTCTCCCACCGCGGCTTACAGTCACTCTCACATGTTTCAAGATGGGGTTTTCCCTTCAAAAAAAAAAACAAAAAAGATTTCAAACAGGGAAGAGGTTTCTAGGAATCTCTCCAGTTTGGCACTGAGGGCCCACAGCTCCAGCAGGCAGGAGCCTGATCATGCTGCCTGCCCAGTGCCAGATCCAGCAATGCCCCTGAGAGCTGCAGCTGCAGTCCAGGGCTGCCTCCTTCCCTGCCCTTCTCCCTTGGCCTGGTGTTGGAACCCAGGAAATTCCTCTGACTGCTCTGGAGGAACCCAGGAAATTCCTCTGACTGCTCTGGAGGAACCCAGGAAATTCCTCTGACTGCTCTGGAGGAACCCAGGAAATTCCTCTGACTGCCCTGGAGGCTCAGAGACCTTGGCACGGAGTCAAAGACACCTGTGCTTTTGATTTTAACCCATAGAAACAGTTACCAACTTTGTGCAAGCCACAAGGGTTTGAGTAGAAGGTTAGTGAATTTATCACCAGGTGAGAATTTTCTCCCTTCTGCTCCAGGCACAGCAAGCAACACTTCCTTGACCTCAGGTGCCATAAATACTCATAGTGGGATTCACACATATTCACAGTATCAGAACAGAAATGGAAATTGGGGTGAAATCATTAAGATGATGTACAGGAAGCCTGGGACCTCTTACTCAAGACATCAGTGCAGGTGTTCCTCAGACCTCTCAAAGAATCCAAACTGTGTTGGGCCCCACATGCAGGACCCCCTTGTGTCCCCTGTGACCTCAGCAGAGCCTTCCAGCACATTCCAGACCCTCCATAGAGAAGTGTCACAGCTGGACCCAGCATCCCTCATCTGCCTCCTGCCATCAGGGTGGCACCCCTGGCCCGTCCCTTTGTCCAGTTACCCAGGACAGAATGAATGTGTCCTCTTTTACCAGCAAGGATAACAATTTGTGAGGTGCAAAGAGCTTTTTCTACGTCAGGAAATTGAGTCTTATTCAAATTCAACAAAGATAATGAGAGCAGAAGAAATGCACATCATCAGGGCACAGCAGCCAGAGAATGGAGAGGGTGAGCCTGATCAATGGCTGCACTTACTGCAGCTGAAAAAAAGGAGAGCCTGGCTCTTTTCAAACCTTGGGCTGCAAAATATAATTACAACACCATGGCATTATCACAATCAGACGTTTTTCAAAGACTGCATCTCGAGTACTTTGTATCAGTGATTTCAGTTTAAATCTGAATTCACAATATGATTTCTATTTATAGGCTCACATTCTATTTTTGAGAAAAAAGAGGAGTTTCTTTCAAAAGTAATACCTAGTGTGATGAAAGATGGTATTTCCAGAAGAATTAATCCCTAAAACTATGAGCGCTGTCCACCTAAAATATAATTTTATAATTAATTGCGGCAGGATTGCCTTCCAATGGCAGAAGACCTCTTTAAGAAGCCTCTTCAAATCAGGGCAGTAACCCTGGACCTTTATATTGTAGCAGTTCTAATTTTGGAAAGAACCAGCTACACTGGAAAATGTTAATACATCAAGGAAAAATAACATGTGCATTCTCCACAGAAATAAAGTGCCCAGGAAATCTCATGTTGCTGTTGATAATTGCTGCTCTGAGATGTGCAGGATGTCTCTGTTTCAGCCTGTGCGGCTGAAGAACGAGTCTGGACTCTTCACTTTTAGTCCTGAGGTTGTTTATTAATTCTTATCTATAAAATTTTCTTTTTGCCCAGCCGAGGTCTGCTCAGCAGGGCAGCCACAGGCACTCTGTGTTGTCCTTTTATACTACAAACTACATATAACATATTTACACTTAATTCCCAATACCCATCACCTATGTTAGACAGTGAGCTCCTACTCTAAACCAATCCCAAAGTGCCAACATCACTGCAGAAAATGGGGAACAAGAAGAAGGAAGAAAGGCTGGACATGCCCAGATTCCTCCATCTTGTCCCCATAACCCCCGTACCAAAAACCCTAAAATCTACATTTTCACCCTGTGATCATTTTGTTATTACACCATTCAAACCTGTGTGACTTTGAGGTCCTCATACAAAGCTGGTAACTTGCTCCAAGGGTCACAATCAAATCCCCAGGTGTTCTGGGCTGTGTGCCAGGGTCTCTGAGGACCCTGGTGGGGTCCTGGGCAACTCTGGACACCCAGAGGGATGCGCTGAGTTCCGACAAGGACAGCAGAAGGTCAATGCCCAAAGCCTGGCTGAGAAGGCAAAACTGAGAGGGAGAACCCAGAAACAGCAAAGTGTGCAAAGCCCATCTCCTGTCCCAGGGATTCTGAGCGAAGGGCTCAGAATCATCAGCCAGAGAAACACACACAGAGAGGAGCCTTCCTCTCCTTCAGTGCCAGCAAAGCCACCTCACCCCTTCCTTCTGGACACTGCTGTCCCCTCGGCCCTGGCTGTGATGTTTCACATTCCTAATGTTGGAAACTGTGCTGGCTGCAGTCTCAGTCCCTCAGCAAGGACAGGGTCAGTGCTGCCTGTGGGAGCAGTCACTTGGGGTTGATCCCATTTTCACACAGACCACAAGGAGTAAATAGAAGAAAAATCAGCTGCTGCTAATTGCATCCTGACGTTCTCACCTTCAAGCTTTTAAATCACAAGTGACATTTCCAAATCAATCCTATTCTTTTTTTGAGAGAGAGTTTAACAAGAAACATTCAGTCTTCCAAGAGCACTTGGATTTATTTCTTCAGTAATTTGACAAGAACCCATTAAAATCTACTGGAGGTTGCTTTACCCCCCTCAGAGAGAGTTTAGTCCAAGGGCTTTTTCACAGTTGCCTTTTTGTTAAAAATGGAAATGGAAACTCATTGTAACAGGGCAAGCAGTGGTAATGAGCAACTCTGAGATGTTAATCCAAGCATCCTTTCCATTCTGCACCTGATGCTGAGCTGTAGCAGGATGTGCTGAAGCCCCTGGAGCAGCTTCACCCCACAATGCAGGACAAAGATTCTGATCTGTTTCCTGGAATTAAAGCTGGGAATGCCTAAGAGGAGAGGAACCTCTGGCTCTCTGTTTTTCTCTTGTCAAGAAGGGAAATGTTCAGTTCCCCAGCAGGTTAAAGGTGCTTCCCATCATGTCCTGCTGCATCTTTTCCATTGTTGTTTGATTCAATGCTGCACACTTCATTTACAATTTGGCCTAACTAAGGTTATTTAGCACCAATTTGGGCCTGCAGCTGAAAAAGGCAAGCATCTCCAGAAAAGGGGCAAACTTTTTTCTAAAAGACCTCCTGATTAGCAATATTTACCAGAGGAAATAATTGGGAGAGTCAACACCCTGTCTACAAGGAGATCAAAGTGCAGATACAGTCACAAACCTTCAGCTGATTGTGAACTTTCTTTAATTGCTGCCAGTGGATCCCCAGCAATTAATTCCTTATCAGGATGCCCCCAGCTTTGTGCCCAGCCAAGGAACACACAAAGTGAGCATCAGCCACAGGATAATTATGGGATGAAACAGACACCACTGCTGCTGCTCTGAGCCCTGGCACCCTTCAGCAGGAACAGCCTGTGTCGAGTCAGCTTCATTAGGTATTGTCTAGTGCCCCAATCCTCATTTGTTTGCATCAATAATACATTCAAAGGGTTTATCTAACTTGCAAATGTGAATTCATTTATTGGTCCCATAAGCAAGAAAGAGCTGTGACCAGAGAAGTGTTTCATGTTACAGGTTGGGCACTAAAGTGGAATGACTTGCTGAAATTTCAACAATTACACCCTAACATAAATGTTTATATTAGTGTAATTTCCCTGTGCACATTGTAATAATGAATTTTACCATAACATTGCCTGCAATTTCAAAGACACATATTCCTTATAAGAGTGGTGCAAACACGTGAACATTAAGAGATTTGTTTCTACAGTATTAACTTAGAAATAAAGTTAAGCAACAGAGTCAATAGAGTGCAATTTGCAGAGCCTTGGCAAACCACCTGTGTTGACCCTCAATTCCTCCTCAGAGTACCAGGATTTTTCTACCCAGCAAATTTCAATTATAGTTGCCTTTTCTGATCTCAATTTTTACACTGACACATCCAACTTTGGTATTCCTAGTCAGTAAAAATGGTCCTGAATGCTGCTGTTCCACCTGAGATCACAGGTGGTCCCACATATCCTGGATTTTCTTCTTGCTATCTTGCTGAAAACCTGTGCAAGGATGCAGTAAACCCTCACAAAAATACAAAAAGCCCAGAGAGAAATAAACACTAGGGACTGCTAACATTCAGATTCTGCCATTAACTGGATTACTCTTTATAAAAACTACCTAAAATAGTGACAAACCTGTCTGAAATGGCCACCACCCATAGCAAAAGCTGCCTGTCACCAGCTCCAAAGAGCTTCTGAAAGTTTTTGTAGCAATGAGACTTAAATGAAGATGGCAGGGCAATGATCTGCCATAACACCAGCTCAGAGGTTTCTGCCTGTTCACTGGGACATGGGGAAGCTCAGGGATGTTCTGCCACAAGGGTCAAAGTCCTCCAGGCCTTGCTGGCTGCACATCAAAAAAAAAATAAAAAATCAAGAGCTGCCATTTGCTTTAAGGAAAACAAACAGAGGAAGTGGGGACTAAGAGAAGATGGATTTCTCTGACAATTTGTGCATCACTGTGATGGCATTCCCTGTGTCAGCAGAGCTTCCTTCAGTACCTGCTTGGAGGGGCAGGAGGGGGCTCAGACAGTTCAATTTGTTGGGTTGAAAATGAATTCTCTGAGCTGGACAGCAGCACAAACCAGAAGCAGTGGCAGAGCCTGCGCTGGTTGGAGCCCATCACCCCCATCTGCTGAGCAGAATTGTGCTGTGATTCTGATGTGATTCTCACTAAAGGGAGGAGCAGTCCGTGTATTCCTTGAGGCAATTAAAAAGTGATTCAGCTCAGGATTTGCCCAGCTCTGTGCTCCCCAGCTGCCAGAGCTGCTGGCTGGAGTGGATTTGTGCTGGGTGGGTCTGGGTGACAGTGCTGGACACCTCCAGACCCCAGTGAGATGCACCCATGGCAGCAGCACCCTTTGGAAGATGCTGACTCACTCTCTTACCCACTACTTAACTCTTCCAGGCAGCAACTTTGGAATGAATTCTGATTAAATTTCTTAATAATTATGAGAATCAGCTGAAGTACGGATTTAAAAAGAGGCTCCCCAAACTCAAATGAATCCCCAAATTCCAATTTATCCCCAAAAAGATGGAGCAATAGCTCTATCCAGAGACAGAACAAACTTTGCCTCCTCTATCTCCCCTTCTCCCACCATTTCAAACCCTTTGATTCCCCTCCAGGCTTCCAGCACATCAAACATGAAAGCACTAATGTTATTTTGAGCACACAACAACCCTAAAGTTCAAGATATTCCGCAGATGGATTTTAAAAATCTTTTAATCCATTGTGAAGCCAAAATCCTGCCGTAAACACTCTCTGGCATGCTCCAGTTAGCTGCTCATGCAGAGAGAAAAAAGCCTTTCCAGCTTAGTCTGCAGATGACCTTGCAGTCCCCCCATCCCATGTTTCATGAACCTCAGGGGACCAGCGAGGAATCAGATAAAAGGATTTCATTTATTTTTGCTGGCATTGTTTTATGAAGCTTTCATTTTATCGACACCTTAACTTCAAACCATTTTCAAACACCCAGCAAGGCACCAGAGATCAGCAGATATTCCAGGGACATGCTGAAGGTGTCTTGTCTTTGTTCCCATCAACTCTTCCTGTGAAGGGAACTCTATCTTGCACGTGGGCTCAGCTTTAACCTAAATACTGGTGGCCCTGTTGCTGCTCTCCTGCTGTGCCATCCACACCAGTGACACCCTTTGCTGAGCAATGAGCAGTGCTGGATTGCTAATTAAAGATCTGCAATTAAGCCTCACATGGTCCTGAAAGCTATTTCATCACAGGGCTAAACTCTGACCTCATTTCCCCAACAGAAGTCACAGCAAAAATTGTATAAGGTGCTTTTGCCCAGATTTTCAGACAAGGAGATGGTCTTTCATAACTCCATGTTCACACACGCAATCTTTTTTCTGGCTTTTCAGGCAGGAACATAGAAGATTCATGGCTGGTCCTGCTGGAAATGGAAGGCAGCTGTTTTCCCAGGGGCTAGAGAGAGATGCTGAGGATGCTGAGTGTGCGGGGGCGATTATTGGCTACCTGCTTCCCACACCACAGTATGCAAACACTTCATTTAAGAGGCTCATACATCACCAGCCTCCCAACTCCTGCTGAACATCCTCTGATCTGTTCTCCTCTGCATGACAGCAACTCAGGGATCTCTCTGGAAGCCAGGCAGGAGGTAAATTCATGACCTCTAGGCTCAGGAAGGGGAATGATTTTGTGTGGCATACCTCCCTCCAGCACAGCCTTTGCTGCCACAAGCAGGGATCTCTCTTTGTCCCCAACACACTGATTTCCCAATTAACAATTAACAATACACTGCCAATCACTCAGAGCAGCTAAATTCAACAAGGAAATACAAACATTTTTTTAAAACATCAGGTTCTTTTAACACCCTTCAAATATGAAATCTGCCCTGCTCAGCCCCACAGCCCTTCTCTGCCAGCCTGTCCCCCTCTAGAGAGAGGGCACCACTTGCTGGCTCTGTTTCCTTCTGCTTTTCATTCACAGTTGAAGCTGCCATGCTCCTCCCCAGCAATTCTGTCTGCCCTGTGTTTCTTCCACCTGGAATAGCCCTTGGACCAGCACCCTCAGAGTTTTCTGAGATCTACCAGAAAAAATACCAGAATGCTGAGCTTTGTTCCAAAAGCCATCCAAGCCTTCTCAGAACTATATTCAGCTCCAGCTGAAAGTCATACACAGCAAAATGCACTGGGTTTATCCTTGTTCCTAATGGGTATTTAGCCATTTAATAAATACAGTTGCTACTCCATGAAATTATTGAAGCCTGAGGCATCTGGGAGCTCTTCCTGCAAATCTGGGACAAGGAGAAGGAGAGGCCTTGCAAGGGATGCCTGCTGGGAGGGTGGATCAGATGCAAACCAGCCCAGGGAAGGGCTCTCCTTACCTTGCACTTGACCATCACACCCTCCCTGTCACTGTGTCACACATCAGTGCCAAAACAGCATCAGGAGAGTGCTCAGATAATGGTGCATTTACAATTATAATTGCTCATGTCCAGGAGTAATCCAGTTTAAGCCCTTTACCATCTCAAATATTTAGAGAAATCCTGCCAGCTGCCTGGAGGGGAGAAAGTTAGGAGCCCTGGGAGAGCACAACAGATTTTCATCTTTGCAGCCCTGACAGCCTTTCACACGTAAATATTCTCTCAGCCCTGCTTCATGACAGAGCCACTGTCCTGCCTGCTGGCTGGCAGTCCCAAGTCTCACTGCCTCCCAAATCTGGCCCTCACCCCATTGAGCCCCAAATCACCACAGCAGCCCTGCCCTGGCAGCATCCTCCTGAGAGAGGTTTCCATTTGGCTGGGATATGAATTTTTACTTTTTTTATTATTTTTTTTAAGCAGGCAGCATGTGTACCTCTGATAGACTCCCTGATGCCGGGAGGGGCAGGGTCACCAGCACAGCTGCCTCAAACCCACCCCCAGCTCCACCAGCATCCCAGATGTGCAATTCCAGCAGTTTTCCTTCTGCCCTGCAGGATCTTTGGGCAGAGGCCCTGAAGGTTCCAAGAGCTGCAGAGCTCATCCTGCAAACTCCTCTCTTTTCCTGTTTTTCTGGGTTTTAAGGCCAGGGAATAGCAGTGCCCACACTGATCCCATTGCCCAGCACAGTGACACTGATGTACATCACTGATGTATTCCAGTGCTCAGCAGGGACCCAGCTGAGCAGGACACATCTCCCCAAGCACAGAACATTCCAGAGGGACAGTCCCAGCACAGCTCTCACTCTCTGGGTAACTGCATTCCCCATTCATACAGCAAACACGTGTGCAAGTTTTCAATTTGCTGACTTGGGCCCTGTGAGGTCTGTCTCCTGTTGAGCTTTTATCTGCTGCAAGTGCCTCAATGCAAGTGCAGTTAATAGGCTGTGACCAAATCACTGTGGCTGCCTCTCTGAGCTGCTTTGTCCTCTCACCAGAATCTCTCCTCTAAACCTCTGTCATTTCCCACCTTTACAGCAAAAGGACCACGGCCGGCTGCACATCAGCACTGCCCATCACAGACCTGAACAGTGTCCCCATGTCCCCAGATCTGAACATTCATTGCCCTGCAAGCCTCCTTCTCTCACCTTTTTTATGCAAAAGCTTGCTTTTCAACTCAAACACGTGCTGACAGCTCTACCCATCTCTAATCACCATGTTCAGATTAATTTCTGTGACCAATGTTCATCAATATTTATTACCCTGCGAAACTTCACAAATCAAAGCCGTGATGAAACTTGCAGGTAATGATTTTATAATTCCTTTCAGATGATTGATAAAATATTGAATACTACTCCAAAGCAACCTCAAAGGGATGCTGCCAGAACTTCCATGACAAACTGATAAGGTTCCCATTGGCAAGATCCACCAGTGGCTACTGGAAGCCACAGCCAATGGTTCTTGCATATGGAGTTGATGTTTACACCATGGGATGATGTTTATGTTGAAGAAGACCAAAGCTCCAAGAAAAATGCTTAATCCTCTCCCAGCCTGAGGTTCCCAGCAGGAATGTCCCACCTTGACACTGGCAGTGACATTGCCTCCATGAGGGACAGGACAGTCTCTACAAGGAGCAGCAGATGCTCTTGCAGACAGCAGCTCCTGAGGGGTGGCAGAGCAGACCATGGATATTCTCCACCTGTGAATCCATGCCATGGATGCTCAATGGGACCTGAGGCTCCTTCCAAGCACTGTTCCATGTTCCTGAAGCATGCTCAGCCCAGGGACCATGCAAGACCTGAGGCTTTGCTTAGCACTGCAGCTGGACACAAGCAGAATATGGAAAAATCCATTTCCACGTGCATCACTAAAATGACATCCAGCATTTTTCTACTTTGCATCACAACTCCCAGTCATCAGAGCATCAGCGACTCCCTGGTATGGGGGATTAGATTAAAAAATTATCATACTGGCTTCCTACACTTTCTCCACTTACCATCTAATGCTATTCTGGAGCCCAACAGGATGGAAAACCTTTGCATCTGATGAATGCAGACAGGCTGATATTAAGAACTGTGGCAGTTTTGTCAGCAAGAACCCATCAGGCCATCAATGCAATATTAAAGAGAGAACACTGGGAGCTCTCCTGAGCTTTTGTGTGAGCACAACCATGGCAGAGTGAATTGCCCAGTCAATATTGCACTGCCAGAGAGAACCATTCATCATCACTGCTTCAGACTGGTAGGATGGAGCACTGCTGAGAACATGGGTCTTGTCCAGCTTGTAAATCTCAGACTCAATCACAGAATAGTTGGGGTTGGAAGGGCCCTCTGGAGATCATCCCACCCAACCCCTCTGCCCAGGCAGGGTCACCTGGAGCAGGTGACACAGAAATGCATCCAGGTGGGTTTGGAATGTCTCCAGGGAGAGACTCCACACCCTCCATGGGAAGCTGTTCCAGTGCTCTGCCACCCTCCATGGAAAGAAGTCCTTCCTCATGTTGATGTGGAACTTCTTGTGGTTTAGTTCATGGCCATTGCTCCTTGTCCTGTCACTGGGCACCACTGAAAGCAGTCTGGCACCATTCTTTGACATCCACCTTTCAGACATTCATACTCATTAATGTAATATCCTCTCAGTCTTCTCTTCTCTAGACCAAACAGGTCCAGCTTCCTAAGTCTCAGCTCATAAGAGAGATGCTCCAGAGCCCTCCTCATCTCTATGGGTGTCTGCCATCAGCCATGGTGATATGAGCAGGCAGCACCAGGGAAGCTTTCTTGCATCTTTTGTCATCTCCTGATTTATGTAAGATGTTTTCTTCACAATGGAGTTGCACCTTTTCTTTACAGAAGTGGCAGCATGGCATCCCAAACCAAGTGAAAATGGCTTGGGGAAAGGATGTGCAGGCTGGCTTCAGCACATCACCTGTAGACCAGGGGAGCAGCCATGAACACCCAAAGTCCCATCCCTCCTGCACCACCTGCTTCCCCCCCTGCCATGGCAGTTGTTTTCACCAGGAAAACAACATAGGAGGTGCTGGCTCTGTGTGTGGTGTAAGGAAAGTGGGGAGAAGCATCCATCAGCACAACCCAACCCAGCCCAGCCAGGAACACGGTGGGTTTGTCAGATGGGTCTGGTGAGCTGAGCTCACGCCTCTCTCCCAGCAGACATTTATCTAAGTCACAGATAACAGGCTGCCATGCAATGGGAGAAGGAGAACTGGTCTGTGTTCCACTCCTCCCTGCTGTGTTGTCAGGTGTGTGCTGGCGCTGCTGGGGAAGAAGGGGGAGCAGGGAAGGTGCTCCATGGTAACAGGCTCCAAAGGGACCAGAAGGTAAAACGCAGAGAGAGAGCCACTCTTCATCCTGGTGCACCTTCTGCTTGCTAGCAGGATGATGAAGAGCTTGCATACCCAGAGCTGGCTGAGATGTTGCTGCAATAAGAAGATCCTATGACTGTCCTTATAGTCCTGATTACAGAAAAATGTCCTACATAAAAGTGGAAAAGATTTGCCACCAGCAGGCTCCTCTTCACAGTCCCCATCCGAAAGCACCTTATGTATTACTACCCTGTTCCTTCCTTAACATTCCTACAAATTCCTCCAGGCCTGCCACTGTTATTCTGCATTATTTTTACACTCCTCTCCTGCAGCACCAGTTTAATGAGAGTGCAGCTTCAATTAATGTGTTCCCCAGAGGGAAAGGGTCAGCCCACGTACGTGAGGAATTTCTGATCCGGTTACGCAGGACGAGAGGGATCTCCTCTGACAACTTCTAACAGCACAGAAAAATTAATTCCCCTTTCCCACAGAAGTTTATAATGAGAAAGCCACAATATCAAATTGTTAATAATTTCACAGGCACAAATTAGTGTTGCTGAGTGAAATCTCATTCCTGTAACTTCGCTTTTAATGAAAGGCCACAGATGTTGGACTGTATTTGCGTTACAACTTGAGAAATGTTTCATAGTTTAAACCTCATCTATGTGGTTCTATAAGCTCCATATCTGAGCTAATCTGCATTAATTTTATCTTGTACCCATTTCCAGTGGCCAGGACAGTTTCAGTGCCAAAACCCAAACAAATCTGACTGACCACATCCTCACACAAGCTCTTGTGTCCTGCTGCTGCTTTAGGCTGCTCAGAGCCCAGCTCAGGTCCCACAGCTCCACTACAACAGCCAGGGCTCACATGGATCCAGCCAGCTTCCAACTGGCATGAACTTTTCTGTTAAATTACTTGTCTGGTCTGTCCTTAAATGCAAATGGAAGATTCCATTATTCCAAGTAAAAGGAGTTTTGCTTTCCTGCTTACATACTGAACTGATAAAAGTTAAAACCATTCTGCTGAAAACCATGAACTCAGCTTCTCTTTCATTCAGCTTGTGCAAACCTGAGGCAACGCTGATATTATTGCAGACATCATTTGCATAGGAAGAACTTTTTCTTTTGATTAAAGAGAAAAAAAGCCTTTCTGGATTTCGTGGTCTGCTTGTGGTGGAGACAACTGTGGCAGCTTCATCACTGTGCAGTTATCCAAAGGTCTGTGCAGTTATCCCAATTTCTGAGCCATCACACCATGGGAGTTTGCAGGAAGTCTGCTGAATGCATGAGTCAAACCCTACTCTGCATCCCCAGATGCAGAAAAAGCAATTAAAAAGACACCCAAATTGTCCATTCTTACTGAACTCCTCAGCATGCAAAGACAACATCTTCAGATGTGACAGAAGAGATTGAGTCTCAGTGCCCAGGATGCCACAGGTGCCTGGAGGAGCAAGGACAGCCCACCCCAGCCTCTGCTGCTGCTCCCTGCAGGGCTGGGGTACTGCTGCATGCCATGGGGGAATCATCAGCTCCAGGACATGTCCACTGGATCAGGCTTGGATTCCAACACCACTGTGGGAAGTGCTCACTCCAACTGTTTTTCTGAGCCTCTCTATGATAATCACAACTCCCTCCCACTACTCAGATGATTAATGGCTGGACTTGATAGAAAACCTGGTGCTGTGCCCCTTTTTCCCAAACCTCCATGAGGAGAAACCTTATTCTGCTATTTTGAGAGGAGACCTCACCTTGCTGCCCATGCCATTAATTGAATAACTATCAGTTCCAATTTATTCCACTTGGCTACAAATTAGATTTCAGCTGGCTACTTCCAAGCCTGCTTCAACACAAACTTAGAAAGCTGAGTCCCTTGGCTGATGCCACTTGTCAACCTGCATCTGTTCTTGGGGTATTAAAAGACAACAAAGCCAGAAACCCGCCAGTCTCTGATGAGCAGAACCCAAAACGTTTGGCTTTGCTTTTTTGGAGTTTATCATTACTTTCAATGGAGCCAACTAGGCTCAGCCTGGCTGCCTGCATCCTGCAGCCCTCCCTTGAGAGCAGAAATACAAGAGGAAATCAAGAACTGATTTCAGGAAACCCAGGAGCACCAAAACTCCCTCAGAGCTGGGCAGAGCTGCAGGAGCATCCTCCAGCTCCTCCACAGCATCTCCAGTGCCAGTGCCAACTGTTGTTCTGTGACTGCAGCCTGATTTAATTCCTATTGGGGTATAAAAATTAATAACAGTAAAATGTCATGATCATCTCACACTAATTACGCATCTAATGAATAATTAGCTGCGGACACATTTGACATTTTTGGTCATTAATCTGAGCAAGTGTTTTAAGCCTTGAACAAAACTCTGCAAATGCAAACTTGGTGCTGAGCAGCTCAGACCTGCAGCATTGATGCTCCAGACAGAGACCACACACTGGTCCGTGTCCTCTTTTCTGGAAATGGGGGAGCTCCTTGGAGAGCATCCACATTTCCTGGAAACAGGGGAGCCCCTTGGAGAGCACCCAGCAGCTCCTGTCTCCCTTCCTGCTAACAAGGGAATTCCTCAGATTTCCTGCAGCAGCAGAGCAGAATCTCTGTCTGCCACTACAACATCAGCTGGTGAAAAAATTAGGATTTAGGAAGGCAATTTCTGTATGCCACCTCTCTCTTTGCATCAAACCTGGCTATTTATACATGTAGCTGAGAGAAATACTTTTTCCTGAACATGCCATGAATTTTGCATAAACCACCAAGACTTAAAATTTCAGTTGTAAGCTGTCATTTTTTAATGATAAAATCATTATACAAATGGTGGAAGAAGGAATAACTTTGCATCTTATATCTCTATGCACATGTACACACACATCTTCCTCTGCCTGGCTCAGGCTTTTACTGCCTCTCCTTTCCCTCTAACATTTTGCCTGCAAGGTCTTTGGAAGGAAGGAAAAGAAGGAAACAAATCTCTCCTCAAGGGTAGAGATGAACTGTTCAGAGGTGCAACACAAATCCACAGCTAATGAACAAAATGTGTCTCATATTTAGGACGAGGGGACATACAAAAAGGTCACAAAAGGCCAGGATTAGCACCAGATTGAGCACTAAAACCAAAACAGAAAGCAACAGATGTTTCCCTCCTAATTTACTCCATTAGGATCTTCTCCAGCTAGCATGCACTGCTGCTTGCTAATGAAGCATTTCCATCTCCTTGCTGCACAACTCGTAAATAAACCGCCCTGAGGGTGGCAGCAGGAACTCAACCACCCCTCCCAGGCAGGCTTTCTCTCTTTTTATAAACCCTACTTTTTGTCAAAGAGAAAATAAAAATCTGTTCCCAAATTCTCAAGTAATTCTGACACAACTTCATTGCCTCCTTTTGCTGAACTGCATTTCTGAACAGGGATGCTCTAACCCCACAGTGAACCTCTGTTTCCTCATGCTCATCAAAGCAACTCTACCCATCATGAACAGCTGTGGATGCACCAGGTGTATTGACTTTTAAACTGCAGGAGCAAGGCACAACAGACCTAAAATAACAAAGTATTTCACCTCCTGTACTGCCACTCTTGGTATTTTACACTAAACTGAAGAAACGCCCCAAAGCTGTTCCCTGTGGCAGACCCACCTGGAAACAGCCCCCAGTTCCAGCCTGTGGTAAATAAATCACCTGCAGAACCAACCTCAGCATTGAAACCTGCCTCCTTTTGCTGCCCCAGCCACCACAGGCACGTCTGAGAGTCCTAACCCCAGCTGCCATGGGCAGGGTCAGCTATCCCAGGTTGTCCAACCTGGCTTTGAACACCTTCAGGTTTGGGGCACCCACTGGGCAACCAGTTCCAGTGCCTCATCACCTCCCCAGTAAAGAATTTCCTCCATTAACCTAAATTTCTCTTCTTTCAATTTATACCCATACACACATCCCTGCCCATTGCACTACAGCTTAATTATAATGCTCTCGCAAAGAATTTCAATTTCTCCTACCAAGGGAACGAGCTCTGTAATGAAAAGGCTTTATTAAAATAGAATGTAAAACATGATATTAATTAACGAGGCTGTGCAGGTGTGTTCATGAGCTCTGTTAAACACTGAAGGGAGGTGGAGCAGGGTCAGCTGTGGGACAACACCCCCATGGCCATCGTGCCACATGCCCTATCTTACACAATGCTCTGCCCAGGTCTGAACTCAAATGGGAAATACCACAGAGCACCTGGGGAGAAGATGATAAAAATGTGCTCCTGGCAGGAATTCAATGAGAGTTTTAAAGCAGAACCAGCCCGTGCTGTGCTCACCACCACAGCACCTGAGAGATCTGACCAGGCAGAATTTCGAGGTGAGAATTAACACGGACCAACAGCACTTAAGGTCAGAATGCCTTATCACACAGAAAAACATGAGCTTAAAGACAGGCCTGGCTGACACTGACATAAAACTCCTGCAGATGGAGAGCCAGCGAGAGCCAAAATGTCACGGAAGACGCATCAAGCTGCAGCGAGGTTCTCAAGGACTTGCAGATTGTGTGGGGTTATTTTTTTATGTTTTTTTGGTTTTTGACATTTGGCTCGAATCTGTGTCCTTCATTATCTGGGTGTCTGCAAACCGGAAGCACCCCAAGATTGTGTGGGGTTATTTTTTTTGGTTTTTGACATTTGGCTCGAATCTGTGTCCTTCATTATCTGGGTGTCTGCAAACCTGAAGCACCCCAGTGGCTGCTGGAGCTGCAGTGAAAGACACCCCCACAGTTATGTGCAGGGCCAGTTTGTCTCCTCTGACAGGAGCTCATATGTGGGATGATATTCTTCACTCCCTCCAGCTTATTTGCAGAAATGCAGCAAATTATACTGCAGCAGGTGTGAGCATTATGCAGGGCTATTAAAAGGAGGCTGCTGGTATCTTACACATCAACACAAGAAGAAAACCCACC
The DNA here is from genome assembly GCF_028018845.1 of Melospiza georgiana. Taxonomy (NCBI): domain Eukaryota; kingdom Metazoa; phylum Chordata; class Aves; order Passeriformes; family Passerellidae; genus Melospiza; species Melospiza georgiana. Next base: position 7,615,983 of record NC_080451.1, read on the forward strand.
CATGACACACATTCATATCCATGTTAGGCTTGTAGGTACTATCAGGGCTACAGCCTGGGTGCAATTCTGTTCTCAGGGTCTCTTTTGGTAGAACAGAGATATTCAGAGATATTTATTCTGTGGGCCAGATATACTTTGCTGAGTAAGCTAATCACTCCAGGTATGTAAAAACCATCAGCAGATCCATCAGCCAGCCCTTGGAGAGGCTGTGTCCTGCCTCACAGCTCTGCTTCAACACCTGGTTCAGATCAGAACCCCCTGGGACCCTCCCACACCCTTGCCAAAGGGAGCATCTCCTGACTTCCAAGCAATTAATCTGAAATAAAAACTTAGCACAACCTTACACTGAGTTTTAATACAATTCCACAGAGCTCTATGTATAAATGCATGTGGGAAGTGTGGTTTGTTCTGCTTTGCAGGAACTACATGCTAGCACCCCCTCTGCATGACAGAGCTGCAGCTGTTATACATACACACAGCCAATTTTTATGGCTCAGCTCTAAACCTCTGAAAAATAAGGTTTTTAATAGAAATCCTGACACCATCTAAAATATGGCAGCACTACTGGGTGCTGCTGGAATATGGCCCTAATTTATAAACCAGGGAGAAATCCTGTTCCATTTTGAAACTAAGAGACAGTAATCTAGAAAAAGGGTAAACCACAGGGAAAAATGGTAGTGTTGTCCATGAGCTATAGTGTCTAGTCCATCCAACAACTCAAAAATAAAATAGGATGCCACAATATTTAGGTCATGCACTGAATCTTGGACTGTCACAAAATAAAAACATGGTGTATCCTAGATGGGGGTATATTTCATAGAGCCATATGCCATTTTCCATGCTTCTGGGTAGTATTTTTCCAATGAAAATCTGATATGAGAACACTGGAAGTAAAGAAAAAAAATTTACGAGAGAAGTAGAACCCAAACCCTCCGGTTTTGCTTGATACAATAAATGTTTTTGCAAGAGGCCTTCAGTGTACTCCCTTCTAAATTGAAAGAAGTGGTGAAGCAGCAGATTGCTCACTCACAGGAGACACAAGTTTATCACTAAACCTTAGGAAAAAGCTCTGGATTGCCTTGAGGCTCCAGCTTTGCATTAAAATGCATTGAGGAGGTGGTGATTCAGGGGGCAGTGGACCAGAAACCTGTTTGAGATATTCCTGGTGCCCCTGAAACACTGAGAAAAGGATTCAGCCTTGGGATTTCTGTTTGAAGAGTGACTCTGTGCCTGCTCGGGCACCACAACCCTGGACACTGCTCCCAGCACCAGCTGGGAGGAGGCAGAGGGACACACCTGGCTCAGGAAGAGCTGCTCATTTGCAATATTGGGAAAGAAACAGGAACCTTTTGGAAAAAGGGATGGAAATTACGAGGCCAGTGAGGATTTTACTCATCAATATCAATTGCTCCAAAGCCTAGAAAGAATTCTGTCTCTTCTCCCCTACACCCCAACACTAATCCATCCTGCTACAGCCCAAATAAAGGACATTATTCCTCCACAAGGAGCTTTGGGGGCTCACAGGTCTACCCTGCAATTTTCATTGTGGCCATCCTGGATTCCTTTCCTACTTTCCCTAAACCATCTCCTTTTGCAAGCTCAACATCACAGGAGAATAAATCCAGAATTATTGCATTTTCCTGCTAAAACTATTTCCCAGCAGACTTGTTACAAAGCAAGCACACCACATCTTGCTGGCCACATCACTGTCCACCAGGCTGGCAAGATTTCACCTGCCTCAGGCTCAGCCCCCCTGCATTCCTCATGAACAAAAAGCAGGATTTGCTTATGGAAAAAGCCAAGTAGCACTGCACACAGCTGTGCTTCCCCCCAAACCTTCCCCACAGGCACTGCAGGAATGCCCAGAATGAGGGCAGGAAAGGGGCTCAACTCTTCATGAGCTGTTAGCAGGCTAACGAGGGCATCTGCAGGAGGAATAGGCACTAAAACTGAAACTAGATACAATATAAATATCCCAGAGCTGGATTTCCTAAAAAAGATTCTGCTGAGCTATAGTTCCACATCAAATTTTTATTGAATACATTTTCTTCTGAGAATTTGTGCACTAAAACCAGTCAGAATCATATGAGAGGAGTATAAATTTCACGTACAGTTTTCACTGCAAACATCCTTCAGGAGAAAAAGCAAAAAGCACTTTTTAATCAAGCCCACTCCACATCCTCTCCCTCCTCCCATGGAACCCAAGTGGGAGGGTGGGAATTGGAGCCCCTGCAGCACTGGGGAGCTGTGGGGAGGGATGCTCTGCCTGAAATTATGGGGAGGGGGACATGATGTCCCCTTTACCATGCCTGAAGGCAATGCCTTGGTCTGCTTCAGAGTAAAGCTGTGAAAAAGGTGAATTTTAAAGCAATTTATATTCTTAGCTGACAATGTGAATTCACACTATTTCAGCAAACTGTTGTTAAAACCCAAATGTGACATTGCCTCTTCTCCCAAATTCAGAGCTGCCCCTCCAAAACTTACTTGGTCACATTATTTTCTGAATCTGGAATGGATTTCCTGTCTGATTCTACAAAACCCAAAATGAGGGGTTAGTTCCCTGGAAGGACAATGTTTCTCACTGTACAAATGATTTTGGGTCACTTTGAGCTTGAAAAGGCTCTAGGATCTGAAATGCTATTACAAACAGAAAAGCTATTTTAGTCAACTTCTTTCAGCAGCATCCCAGCACCCAACACTTTTAACTTCTTCTCCCCCAACAACTACAAGGAGAACTCAGAAAAAAACTTATTCTCTCTGAGGTTTCCAGATTTGTCACTGTAATGTAAACTTTAAACAAATCTAAATTTGAGCATCTTTCAGCACTTGAGCTGGTCCTGGTGGCTGTGTTGCCCAGATGCTCACATGGCAGCTCCTCCTTGGATATTGAACTACCTGGACCCCTGAGAAGAAAATTACACTGAAGAAAAGGTCAATAAATGGCAGAGAGGAGATGGCATCCCATAATAGTTATAATTACTGTTTATCAGAGTGCTGCACTGCACAGATAGCAGGTTACAGGATGTATTTGCTGGGGTTTTTTTTATTAAAAGAGGACATGGCTGCAGGACTGAGTGGATCCCATGACTCTGCTGTGCCACAGGACACACCACACAGTCACAGAATCTCCTCTGTGCAACCAGTGACCTTGAGGAATGTTGCATTCATTTTTCTGCCTGCATATTTCTGTGATGGATTTATTGTTCAATAAACCCAAAAGAACAAGTCAGTATTTGATGCTGGAGCTCTTTGTGCCAGTGCCAAGAGCTGCAGGAGGAGCTGGGGCTGGTTCTGCACCTTGCTCAGACTGCTCATGGCAGAATTGATGTTGTGGCTCCATTCTCCACTGCAGGCCAAGGAGGGGATGAATCTTCCATGAGGATTCCTTTGCCTATAAAGTTTTACACTAGGCATGTAAAGCAAATTCCCAACAGGACAGCTCAAGGAAATGCAAAAGCATGAGATGAGCAAAATTTGACTGGTGTGCTTCAGAAAGTCATTAGGTATCTCTAGGGGGATACTGTAAAACCAGACAGAGACAGCGCATCTGTGCTGGTCAACAGGGGTTGAAAGACTCTGAGATGCTTGGCTGAACCAACCTGACAAGGTCCTTGCACCCCAGAGCACTCAGACACCAGTGCTGTGTCTTGAGAACAGCAAAATCCCTACAGAAAGTGACTCAAGTCTAAGTTATAGAGAGGAATAAACACCAGTGCTCTGCATTCAGAAATAAACACTGTGATTATGGAGCCGCTGGTGCCAGCTTGTGAAGAGTTCCACAAACAAAGATAATTGAAGAAATTAATAATATTGGTGGTAACTGGTGAAAATCTTCACCATTCACCAGGGAGAACAAGCTCCTCTCTCCCTTCTCCAGCAGAAAGTGCCTCAGCTGAAGGGTGGCAGTGATGAGAGCTCAGCAGAAGGGCAGAGCTGTGTGTGCCACCAGGTACCATGGGCAGCACTGGGAGCAGCCATTCCCTCCTGCCATACCACCAGGAGAACAGCATAAAGACACACTGAATCAAACACTTATTTTGTCCTGGTTACATTATTGGGAAATCTGCTTTTCTGGGAAGAAGAGAATTTGCAGTGACTTAAACTGATAAAAACTTCAACCTCTATTTCACTCTGTCATGCTTTCTTGGCTGCCCATGGCCAATAAGCAGCAGGAGCCAGCAGACAGTTGTGCCATACACACCCCACAGCAGCACGAGGAACAGAGGCAAAGCTGATGTTTCAGGGAAAAATACGTACAGAGATAAAAATTCTGCACTTTTTCCTTGACACAGAAAACAATCCCCTTAGGAACACTGCCTGTTCAGAAGCAAAAGCCATTTAGGTTGGCCCTTCTCCTCTGGCTTTTGCCCCTCCATTAATACACTAAAGAAGACCATGATCTCACAGAGGACTAAGGTTGTGGTCCCTACACACCATTTCCACAGCCTCAGAGGGGAGCACAGCATTTTACTGTGCAGACCATGAACTTGGGGCTCTTTTTGAATGATTTCACAGAGAACTAAGGCTGTGGTCCCTGCACACCATTTCCACAGCCTCAGAGGGGAGCACAGCATTTTACAGTGCAGACCATGAACTTGGGGCTCTTTTTAAGAACCTTCACTGCCTCTCACTAAGGGTAGTGCACCATGTGTGCATCCATGGGTCTAACAGCCACTTTGCCATGGCCTGACCCACAACTTAACCATGGGTGTGGAGAGAGGGATGCAGGGATGGCTCCCAGGTGGGATCAGGTGGCAGGATGCAGGTGGCAGCTGTGGGAGGTGACAGGGATGGAGATTCTTCGCTTCTCACCACTGAGGCAGTGTGAGACACAAGAGGCATCAGAGCTTCATTAACCCAGGGCAGCGCAGACGTCAGTGACAGCTGAGGCAGCCAGCTGATAGAAAGGGAGTAGAGACTCCTTCAGAAATGAAAGATTATTCTGAGAATAAAAGCAACCAGGGTAATCAGCAAGACGTTTACAAAGGCGAAGGATAGAAGGAAGAGCACTCAAACCTGCAGGCACCTGGGAAGTGATTTATCCAAAACACTTACAAAAGTGTTCCTTAACAAATAAAATACAAGGGTAACTCACTGCAGGCCAAAACACTGCATATTAAAGGAAAAAATACCCTGCTTTAGAAAGAGAGACTTCAGCTTTGGCAGCATCTGCTTCAAGTCCTCTGCTGCCCACGCCAGAACAAACTCCAGATCTCTAAACTCAAATTGTAATTTGCTTCACTACAGAATTCCCAACTCAAGCCCCAATTATAACTCTCTAGTGAGGGTGAAACTCCAGCCAAGGCTATAATACATTCACAGACACCTGCAGACCTAATAATTGACCAGGGAGGACGTGGGTGAGCTCAGCAGAATTGCTGCATTGCTCCTGCAAGGCTCGGTGTCCTACACCAGCAAACAGCTTCACTACTGCAAGGTGCATAATTTAATAAACCATTAACTCAAACCTGAGGTGAAGTAAATTCAGCGTATTATATATTTCAAAATAGCATTAGAATTCAATTTAAGTGTCACCAAAAACCTAATCCTCAGTATACAGAGCATATTAATAAGTGTCTTGGAGCCTGTGGTTTGATTTCATTTCCAGCTGGGCTGTGCTGCCGCATGGCTGCGATCCCTGCTGCGAGGATGTGACAGCAGCACTGCCCTGAACAGGGCAGGATCACAGGGATGACAGTCCCACCCTCTGGGGTCTTCCCAGGAGAACACAGGGGTGGCAGCTGAAGCACAAGAAATCCTGCTTCCAGTGGTGTCACTTCTTGGTGTCCCTGCTGAGGTGCTGATGTTCCCCACTGACAGCAGGCTGCTCACAGGGCCCCGACCCACCCCTGCTCTGGGTCCCTCTGCAGCAAAACTCATTTTAGGTGAGGCAGGAGCTCCTGTTCACAGTGAGCTGCTGGGTGAGGCACAAACAGGCACCCTGTGGCTGCTCCCCAGCCATGCTATGGTGCGTGTCCCCAGGGAGGGACAGAGACAATGCTTTCCCTCCCCTGGGAAGGAAAGGGCAAATGGGGCATTATTTCTGCCAATGCTTTCCCTCCCCTGGCTCAAGCATCCAGGGATAATGGGGCATTATTTCCACCAGTGCTTTCCCTCCCCTGGTCAAGCATCCATGGCAAACGGGGCATTATTTCCACCAATGCTTTCCCTCCCCTGGTCAAGCATCCAGGGCAAACGGGGCATTATTTCCACCAATGCTTTCCCTCCCCTGGTCAAGCATCCAGGGCAAACGGGGCATTATTTCCACCAGTGCTTTCCCTCCCCTGGTCAAGCATCCAGGGCAAACGGGGCATTATTTCCACCAAGAGCTGAGAGCACCAAACCTTTCCTCCCTTTCTGTGGGAGTTGGACACATTTTGGCCTTTTCTCCATCGCCTCTGCCAGAACTTCTCTTGATCAGCAACCCAGGCACATCCCCCAGCAGTTTGGGAAATGCATCCCTTCTATAAATGACAACAGATTATTTAAGCAACAACTAAAGCACTCTGACTGCTTTTTAGTTTGCTTGCATTAACGTCAGTCTCCTCATATATCTAGGGAACGAATCCGGGATTTTCTTTAAAATGGTGGAGAGCAGTACAAAAATAGAAGCCCGCTTGTCTAAAATAAAGTTATGTGTTTGAAAGGGTTGGAAATTGTTTTTTAATCACAGGCGTCTTTCTTCTGGAATATAGTCTGCCGTCTATACATTCTGCTCTTCCACCCAATTTCTCAGGAAAATGCAGCAAGTGTGTTAATAAATAATTTATAAAAACATTACAAAAGATAAAGCGCTGCTGCTAAAACATTTCCAGCCTTTGACACACCAGTTCATTTGTAATCCTCTTTGCCTCCCCTTCACTGGAACATCAGCAGAGGGTTTGTGCTGCTGCTCTCACAGCCCACTTCACCCACCCTGCACAGTCTCTGGTTCACAGGGATCCAGGCAGACACCAGACCAAGCCACAGCTCAGTTTTATCTACTGTAGATTTCTGTCTGCATGGAAAATGTTTCTCATGGAAGCAACATCTGATTTATTTTCACCATTTTGCATGAGAGGATGGCTGCAAATGCAGGTGGCTGTCCCAACACACAGAGCCCCAGGGTTTGTCCTTCCTCCAGCAGCACACAAGCTGTGCTCTCTGTGACACTCCACTGGGTGGCTGGCAGCAGGATGCTCAGGACCCTTTATTTCTCTTACACAGTTTCCCTGAAATTCTCTTTCAGGAGTCAGTATGTTAGGTATATGACCAAAAAAAAAAAAAAAGAAACAACACAAAAAACCCCTGGACAATTATTACAAAAGAGTTCACAGAACCCTTGGAATTTCAGTTGGACTGAGCAATAATTTTTGCACAGCTCCACCAACTCCATGAGTATTTCAGATCTTTAATGAACCCTGAAAAAGATGATGGGAAATCTTGAGACGTGGCTGTTCCAGTGACTGCAGCAGCAGGGACACAGCAACGAGCACAGTGCCTTCAGAAGAGCTGGTGAGAGGATGAAAGGAGGGAAAGAAGAGAGCATCCTTCAGAGAGATCAAGCCAAAGGCATGTTAAGAAAGCATGAAAAGGGTACCCACAACTTCCCCATCCTCTGAAAATGCTTGTGCATCGTGAAGCCAAGTGATAACACAAGACTGCTGCATGTCACAGACACATTTTCTGAAAAATCCTTCCCTTAGGACTTTTCCTCCTGAGAAGCTGAGAGGCCTCAAGAACAAAATGCAAACAATGATTATCTGCTGCTGTGGGATGCAACAGGTGCATCTGTGATTGGTCTCATGTGGTTGTTTCTGATTAATGGCCAATCACAGTCAGCTGGCCCACACTTTCTGTCCGGGCCACAAACCTTTGTTATCATTCTTTCTTTTTCTATTCTTAGCTAGCCTTCTGATGAAATCCTTTCTTTTATTCTTTTAGTATAGTTTTAATGTTATATATATATCATAAAATAATAAATCAAGCCTTCTGAAACATGGAGTCAGATTCTTGTCTCTTCCTTCATCCTAAGATTCCAGTGAACACCATCACAGCTGCATCCTGCCAATGTCTGGTACCAAAGGCACCTCTGCTGCTACAGCTCAGAGCTAAATTAGCACAGATTCTGCTCTCCTGGAAGTGCTGTTTGGTCTCCCCACACCCAGCACAGCTCCACATGCACACAGAGCACTGGAACAGGAACCACACGTCTGCTCTGTGAACATCCCAGTCACGCTTGGGATGTGCTGCCCCACTGAAGGTGGTTTGGTACCACAGACCAAGCTCTGCTGTACTTCTGCCCCACTTCATTTCACCCCACAGGCTAAAACACACTTTGGGAACAGGTGCCAGCATAGCAGCAACAGTTTGTAACCCTGTTAGCAGAAATGCACAGGCTCCTTGTGCTGAGGCCTCGCTCACATCCCACCCCCCAACACACAGACCCAGCTGAGTGCCCATGTGCAGCACAGCATTCTCTGTGCTTTATTGCCCAGCCACTTTTATTTCACCCAAATGAAAAATAAAAACCCATTACTAAGCAAAAGTCTTGAGAAATTTTATGAGATTGTAATGCTTCCAGTTTATGTTGAAAAAGCCCCAAATCCTCAAGCTGTCTGTCGCTGCTCCAGCCAGGGAAGCAGGAGATGCTGCTGACACAGCACAGCACAAGTGATCAGAGAGGGAAATGCTGCTCTGACTGGGTGCTATCAAAAATAAATGGGAAGGGCTTCCTCTTGTTTAGGGCATAATGGAAAACCATGGCAAAAAATACAGAACAAACGGTAAATTTATGCAGGACAGTGACAGATGTCATGTAGAACATTTTAAATGAGTTTTAGGTCTTGATATTTTCTGCCCACAGCTTTCAGACAAGATGTATTTTAGGAAGGGAACACACTCAGGGGGCATCAAGCATCAGTGCAGACACTCATAGTAACAAACTGCTGAATATTCAAGTGTATCAGAAGGAAGAATTCAGAAAAAAAACCCAACAGAGTAAAGAGAGAATATTGCAAAAGCCTCTGACATTCAATCAGTGCTTACACATCCTCTGCAAGGCACAGCTGGTGCACACAGAGCCACGGGAACAGTAATTAAATACCAGAACCCAAACACTGCCCACCCCCAGTGCCCCCCCAGCATCTCCCACTGGCTCCTTCTGTGGCAGGCAGGATGTCACACCTGCCATGATGTCCCTGCTGCTGTCCCTGACTTTCTCCTGCCATTTCCTACCCTACAGAGAACTATTCCATGACTTCCATGGCTGCTGGGAGCATCCTGTGAGTGTGTGAGCAATAAAGATGAAATGCAGTTTCCCCCCAGGCTCCCAGAGAACTGGATTATCACATTTCAGCAATTACTGCAAACACTGGATTTACAACAGGGCTCTGTGCAGCTCTGCTGTGTCCCTGTGCCTGCCTGCATCCCACTCTGCTTCCTTGGCTCACCTGCCACTCTTCTGCACCAATTCTGAATTATTCAGTGAGCAGTTAATGCATGTGCAATGTGAAACAGCTCTCTGCCACCTCTCTTGTTAGTCTTCATTTGTTTAACTGGCCAAGAGGTCTAAATTTACAAGTTTTTAGCATGATCCTATAGCATTGTACTTCTTAATTAAGAAAAAGGGCAACACTTTTAAAATATGTATTCCCTCCCATCCCCTGAACAGCAGCACTAGAGGAGACATCAGTATCTGCTACAGGTGGAACACAATGAGCCTCTAACAAACTCAGCATCTGCAGCTGTGCAGCACAGGAGTGGGAGTGAGCAAGGGGCCCATCTCAGCCCATGGGTGAAGGCAAAGCCTCTGTAACCCTGGCAAGCAGCAGCCTGCCTGGCAGCCAGAATAATTTTCAGTTCCTGGGGTGCCAATTTCCAACACACAGAAGGGAACTCTGCATCTCCCTGCTCAGCTGTGCCAATGTTTGAAAATCATCCATGTCTGAGAATCCACATTTTCCCTCCACTAGTCAGTACAAGTACAAACAAGGGGTTTTCTTCTTTTTTTTTCCATTGACACAAAATCTGGTAGTATGCTGAAGGTCTAACATGGGCAGCCTGAGTCCTGACAGTGACAAACCAACACACTCAGGGTCACAGCTGTGCCATCACCCCCATATCAGAAAATAATTCAGCAGCTCTGCTCCACACTCAGTGAACTGTGGACAGCCAGGGCTCTGCATCTTCTCAGAAGCAAACAGATAATGTAAAACAATAAAAAAACTGAAGTCCTACTGGGGTATTCCCCAGCAACCAGTGAAGAGGCTGCCCGTGTCATCATCCCCATCTTCTCCTCTGCCTGTGTCACTCAGCACAATCTCTTATTTCTAGAGATCAGATAATCAAAACAAAAATATGAGAACTAAATGTAGGAAACCACCACCTTGGGCATGCTTTCTTCATTCAGGCCCAAGAGTGAGTGGCCAAGGGAGCATCCATGCAAGAGGCTGCCAGAGCCCAGGTTGGGACCATGTCCAGCAGGAATGTGTCAATGCTGGCTCGGCAATTACAGCACCTATTAAAAATACTAAAGGTCTGTGGGGTAAGGCAGCACTTAAAATCTGGTATCAAGAAAGCCTGAAATGTCCCAAAAACATGAAACCCCTTCAGAAGAGAGAGGAGGTGGAGGCCCCATGCAGCAGACCCAGCCACAGCTGCCAGCACCACAGCCTAAGAACTTCCAGCACAGACCCAGAAAACTGAATCAGGCAGTTCCAGATGATTGGTTCTCATTTCTCATCCCTCTGACCAGTCTGCAGGGAGCAGGCACATCATGTCAATCATAAATGACAACACAAAGTTGTTTAAGTAAGAAATTGGACATCATATAATTAATGGCTACGGTGCTGTGTAAATGCATGAGTAAGGCTGTGAGTCCCTGTGGCTGCTTTGAGTCCTGGCCTTTATGCTGAATATGTGAGGCAGAAAAGATCAAGAACATTTGTGTGGGGATTTTTAATCAATATCTAACCTGACAGTAGGATTTGGAGGAAGATCATCCCATAAAACATAGACAGCATTGCAGACTAATTGCATTTACTCCTCATTGACCAGACACTGCACAGAGAGCGCCCCAGGAAGGTGCTGGATGTGTCCCCAAAAATGGGAAAGTCACCCATGTGCCTCAGTGAGCTATAAAGCTAAACATATTACACATTGCCCTTGATAGTAAAAGGTTTTAAAATCATAGAATTCGGGGAATTAGAAAGAAGCTAGACTTAGTGGGGCCCTGGAAAAATGTTAAAAATAGACTCTGAAAATGTTAGGGTTTGTGTTTGCCAAATCATGTGAAATTGCACCTGCGTAAGCAGTATGATAAATGATATAATTGTTAGATGTGATGATTGTTTAGTAATTAAACATAATTATTGTTTAATCGTAAGAAGAATCATGAGAAACCATGTTAGAAGTTTGAGGGGGACCCCGAAGAGCCCATGCTTGGCTGAAATCTATGTAGACAATAGAACAATATAAATTTAATCATTAACATGAAAGTTATTTAACGATAGAATATAAAAACATGTTCACCCCGAACCCATGTGGGAGTCAGATTTGGGCTTGTACCCCTGACACCCAGAGCTCTTCAATAAAAGCACCTGCATGTAATCATTCTGTGATTATGTGTTTCTGAAGGCTACACCTATTTTTGTATATCAAACTCATTTACCAGTGAAAGCGTCTGAAGGAGATGCACAAAACACCTTCTGTCTCTGTGGTGTCCCTGCTCCTGAATTCACCAAGGAGCTGAGCACAGGCAGTGTGCAGAGATAGGGAAGTGCCATCTATTCTTGGCCAGCTCCTTTCTGCTGGCTGCACAACCTTGAGCTCATGACTGAAGGATGCCTGGAGATGCTGCCATGAATCACAGAGCCCTCTTCCTCCCACAGCCAAGGCACAGCACGTCCTTGTTGAGGAATACCAGTCTACCACAGCCACAGCGACGTGTCCCGCAGCACATTTTATAAATAGGCTTCTAAGAAATGTACTTCCCATCCTCTTGACAAAAAGTGATTACCAGAGCAAAGAAAATGACTAAACATTGATGCACACCCTGTGGAAGTGAAGAGCCAGACCCGGGGGAACAGCTCAGAGATCCTACAGTGCTGCAGTGCAACCCATCAGGGAGCTGCTGGCTGAGAGCCACAGCAGCCAGGGCCAGCAGCACTTCCAGGGAGCACATCACAACGAGAAAAAGCAATACAAAGCTTAGAAATGAAGAGAAAAGAGGTGACCTTTGGGGCCAGGAGCTCTCGAGGAGGACAAGCACAGCCGGGGCAGCTGGGAGGGAACGGGATCAATGCAGCCACGCCGTGATTTCAGAGGAGCCACAATTCTCCTCTCCCACCACTGCAGCCAAGCATCTCCTCTTTCCTTGCACACAGCATTTTTATGCCACAGATGCAAACAGAGCTGAGAACACACAGATATCACAGAGCAGGGTGACATCTGCTGCGTGTTTCCTTGGATTATGTCCATTGTGGGTTGTGAGGGGTCTGTCCTGCCCCAGTGACGGCAGCAGTGCCTTCTTTTTTTAATATGGAAGTGCAATTGCAAAACCAGGAAGAGAAACAGGAATTCTTTTCCATTTGCTTCTAGAAACAGATGTCACTTTCCTCAGACTTGTTTGTTTTCAGGACCATGGGAGTTTAATCTTTAAAACAATATTTTTACAGTATGTGTCAAGTGCCATTTCATAATGAAAGAAAACAAATTACTTCCACTTTGTACACCATAGTAACCAGTCAAGAATGTGAACAGCTCCTCAAAGGTGGGGTCAGCAAACACCCCCCCGGGCAAATTCCCACTTGAGATCCTTTGCACACCCCCACAGCCCCAGGGGAGCTGCCCAAACCCTGTGTAAATAAGAGGAAAATTTGGCTTGACTCCTCCTGGGACTTTGCTGTTCCCACAACAGCCAGAAGAAAAATCATTGAGTGACTTCAAATGCTCCCTGGAGACAGAATATCTCACTGGAGGAAAGCAGATCCACTGCAGGGCCAGCTCCAAGGTTCAAACACAGCCCCAGGGTTCTCCTCAAAGTCAAGCACAGCCCAGGGCTGGTATCTCTCCCACACCACTGTATGCCACTGTAGCACCCTGTATTCACTTGTCTGGCTCCTGCCTTGCTTCAGGATGGAACAACACAACCAGAAACCTCCAGAAAGTCTCACTTGAGCCAACTCCATGTTTAGATAACATATGAGCTGGCATCAGCTCCATACTGCTAGAGAAAATACATAATCCCTCCAAACAGAGACATACAACTGAGAAGACCCAATTCCCTTTCACACAAACAAAACCCCCCAGACAGTAAAGCACAGAATGCTGATCCCCCCTGGCAGGAGCTTGACCAGGTGACCCCAGAGAGAGAACTCGTTGTCATCCTACCTGCAGAAGCCAGTAGCACCTTCTGTGAAACGTGGGGATGATGGAGGAATGGACATAGCAGCCATACAGGCACTGGGGATACAAAAAAAGAGAGAGAAAGCAGAGTCAGGTTAGTGGAGGAACCATCCTGAGAGGCCGTGCTGGGGATGGGGCAGCAGAGAGACCCAGAAATGGAGGAGATTGTTCTGCCCTTGGGCTGGGGACAGACAGCTGGGGCAGACAGCACTGTGGTTTACATCCTGGTCTAAGCACTGCAAGCACTGCCACAGGTCACAGAAACCCATCCCCGCCATGCTACCCCCACCCAAGGGTGCCCAGAGCCAGCAGGGGCTCCTGTGGTGCTCAGTACAACACAGACAGGGCTGGTCTGGCCTTTGAATATTTGCTCCATCATATTTTTATTTTTTTGGCAAATACGACACATTCATCTCTTTTTCCACGGATTATCTCCTGGGTATTTCAACTGAAAACGTTGTATTTGTAAACTGAAGAAATTGCTGTTAGATATTTTAGACAGCAAAATGCCAAAATACAGTTTGTTTCTTTTCTTCTTTTTGGTTTTTTTTTTGGGGGGGTTTCTTTGTGGTTTTTGAGGTTTTTTTAAATGAATTCTGCTTCCCTGATTAACTGAAATCAGCAAAGCCGAGGAATTCTTTCTGCATTAAAAGCCCCCACATTTCCAGTATTTTAGAACTTTTTGGTTGGAAACCAAGCCCAGTGCCAACCCAAACGCACAGAACTGGTTTTAATTGCAAAGATCCCGAGCTCAGAGGGGGACATGTGCACTCAGTGAGCACATGGGGCTGCAGCAGTTCCCCCTCCCCATATCACTGCTCACAAGGTCGGCCTGAATTAAACAGGATTTAAAGACTGGCTGCTATCACTGAGTTATTTTTAAAACACAAATGACAAAGATTAATAATGTTTTTTTAAAATGTGTCAAGGGTACATTCCACACACTGAAATGCAGGGAGGAAAAACAGACGAGGGAAAAAAGCCCTGCAGAAAATAATCCAAAGAAAAGCTTAACATTTAAATCCCTCCCGAGGGTTGGAGAACAGCTGCCCTGACAGTGACTCCTGCACATGGCACTGCATGGAAAGGTCTGCAGTGCTCAGTTCTGCTGACTCAGAGCTGGTACCCCCACTCCAGAAAGCAGCTTGAGAGGGGCAGCATCTCCCAGTCCAACCAGTGAGGATGGCAGAGCTGGTCTGGAGCTGCTGGAGCAGCCTCACAGCAGCAGGGATCACCCTGTGAGATATATATCAATTTATTCCAGCCCCCCTGACTTGTTTCCCAGCCCAATTTGCTGTGGAGTCGATGGAAACTTTGCCCTGATTAAAACAAAAGCCAAGGCTGGGCTCTGTGCAGCCCGTGGGGCACAGCAGGCAGGAGCTCTGCCCTCCCTCTCCAGAGCTGTCTCGCAGATAATTCCAGAGCTGTCAATAATGAATCACACAAAAGCCTCCCACCTTCATGAAACTGGCTCTCAACATTTCAGCAAACCATTAAAAAAAAATCCTAACAGCTCACAGAATTCAAAAAAGCATACAGAGCACAGAAGGAATTTCTTAAATTTTTCTTTTCTTTTTTGTTTTTCCTCCCCACTGGATGGATGTTTTGAGGCTGGATGTCTTAACCTGGGCAGCTGGGATGAAGGAAACCCACACAGTGAGCAAGATCCTGGCCCTGGAGAGACAGCAGGAATTGTCCCCACAGCAGCAGAGAAACACTGCAGGGGCGAAGCAGACCCTGGGAGCCCAGCACACAAAATGAGTGATGACAGCAATAAAAACAACATTAATTTTGGGGTAAAAATGCGTAAGAAAAAGTTGAGGATATAAATAGAAACCTGGGAAATCTGTGTGTCATTGTTTTGGAGGATTCGCAAGATGAATGGGTTAAGCTCTGTGGGTGACACAAAATCTGCAGCTCAGCACGTGGGGGTTGAGGGGAGGTGGGTGTGGGATATTCCTGCACTCAGATCTGCTGACCCCTGCCTGGAATGGCCCAGGGCTGCTGAGCAACCAGCCAGCTCAACATCCTCTACAAATAATGAGGAGAGTGGAATCACTACCCTGCCCAGCCAGAGCAGGCACACAACCAGGGCAGAAGTAATACCTTCAGCTAAAGCGGTCTTTAAAATAAATTCTTGCTCAAAACAGGCAAAGGGGGTTTCGTTAGCTGTGTTTTCTTTCATTATTTTTAAATTCTTTTTTAGTGGGAAGGTAGAAAAAGGTAAAAATGCATAAGAAAATTTGAGGATATAAATAGAAACCTGGGAAATCTGTGTGTCATGGTTTTGGAGGATTTGCAAGATGAATGGGTTAAGCTCTGTGGGTGACACAAAATCTGCAGCTCAGCATGTTGTGAGGAGGTGGGTGTGGGATATTCCTGCACTCAGAGCTGCTGACCCCTGCCTTTGGCTCTAGGATGACCCAGGGCTCTGAGCAACCAGCCAGCTCAACATCCTCTGCAAATAATGAGGAGAGTGGAATCACCACCCTGCCCAGCCAGAGCAGGCACACAACCAGGGCAGAAGTAATACCTTCAGCTAAAGCGGCCTTTAAAATAAATTCTTGCTCAAAACAGGCAAAGGGGGTTTCGTTAGCTGTGTTTTATTTTTTTTTAATTCTTTTTTAGTGGGAAGGTAAAAGCTGCAGAGGCCTGTGTGTCTGTGGAGATGTTAATGCCAGGCTGGGCACTCAGCCAATGCATTAAGTGAAATCGAATTCCAGAAACCAGCTTTAATCAGCAGATTTTTAAGGTTAGAACGACTCTCTCCTCTGCAAGGCTTGCCAAGGTTAATTCTGTCCTGAGCAGGCTGAATTAATGGGCTGGACAGAGGAGAACTTTTTTTTTTTCATGATTCTCTTTTAAGTTTACAAAATCTCAAAGAGAAGAGAAAAGGCATTTTGGAGCAGTCAGAGGAGGAACAACATCTCAGCAGCTCATTGACTGCTGTGTGGAGAACACATTGGCATCAGCCTGACCCCAGAGGAGCCCTGAGCAGCTCCAGGCAAGGGAAACCCGGCTGTGGGGATGCTGTGGTGCCATCACCCACCAGGGAGGGTGACCCTAAAGGATGCCCTGAGCACACACCATGTCCTGCCACCAAGGGAATCCCTCCTGCACAGCTCCCCAGGATGAGCCCCTCACACCTGCCCCACTGCAGGAACCAGCTCCAGGCACCTCCTGAGCATCCCCACACTGCTGCTGGAGGGTCTGGCCCTGCCAGCTCTGCTGCAGCTCATCCCTTTGCAATTCCAGGGGTAATTAAAGAGGAAAAGCCTTCTCTGTGTGCAATTACAGCTGCCCGCCCTGCCATTTGTATGCAGTGCACATTTGGCATTACCAAACTTCGGAAAACTGGAGGGAGGGGGGGTATAAAATCAAATTATTAGTGGATTTTTTTTATCCTGAGCTCCTTAAAGTGATTGTGGCTTATTTAAAAATAATACAATAATGCTGAGGTGTTCTTTCTTAACAAGCATACCTTGGGAATGGAAATAAGAAAGCAGGAGAATCAAAAATTCAAGATAGGGTTGGACAGGCTTTGAAATTCTTCTCCCTGGTGAGTTCCACTAGTGGATATTTTAAAAACCCTAAAAACCGCCTAGATTTTGTTCAGATTTTCACACTGAATTCCCAATTCCCTTAATAAGAAGCTAAATCAATCTTTAGAGAACAAATCACGTAAGACCTATGGCTGTACATTATTAAAATATACTTGAGTAATTTTCTTGGTGGTAAGGCTTCAGCTTTCAACACCCCAGGAGCAGGATCTGTGCAGGTCCCAGGGGGAAAGGACACTGCCCTCTGCTCCTGGATCCATGGTGCGATTGGCAACACATGCCCAGCTCCCTGGCACATCCCCATGCTGCTGGGATCTCCCTCTCTTGGGACTTTTAGCTGCTCAGAGTGACTTTGAGATACGTTAGAAAGTTTTTTTTCTTAGATCAGTGGTCAAAGAAGGAATTTGAGTTCTTCAGTTCTCCGTCTCAAAGTTGTTTATTGTATCTTATCTATAAAATTTTTTCTCCTGTTCAGCTGAGGTCTGCTCAGCAGGACAGTCAAAGGCACTCTGCCTGCCCCAGAGAGTGTTATCTTTTTATACTAAAAACTACATATGTAATATTTACAATTACTTTCCAATACCTTTCATCTATGTTAGACAGTGAGCTTCTACTCTAAACCAATCTAAAAATGCCAACATCACAGCAGAAGATGGAGGCCAAGAAGAAAGACATGCTTAAATTCTTCTATCTTGCTCCTTGAACTTCTATACTAAAAACTCTAAAAAATCTATTTTTCACTTTGTGATAAATTCACCATCATTCTATTTAAACTTTTGTGGCTTGTAGTTCTTCATATCAGGTTGGTAATTGTTTTTTCCAAGGGCTAAATCAAAGACTCAGGGGTCTGGGGCTCTGTGCCAAGGTCTCTGAGCCTCCTGGGCAGGGGCTCGAGTCCTGCAGGGCAGCCAGAGGAATTTCCTGGGTTCCCACATCCCTCTGTAATCACTGATCATTCCAGAGCTTCCTCACTCATTTCCATCAAGGAGCAGCAGCACTGCTGCCATGGATCAAACCTCCATGGAAAGCCATGAGAGGGGTTGGCTTTGTTCCTCTCATCATCCTGGTGACAGGGTACATCTCCTGAAGCAGAGGCTGTATCTGAGCCCAGCCATGCTCTGCTCTCACCTTGCCTGCTGTAACCAGCACACATACCCAGACTGTCTGTAACTCTTTGGTTTTTATCTCTTATTGTCCTAATCCTAATTGTCCAAATTTTTATTACTCTAATTTTATTACTATTTTTATAACCATTTTATTACTATTAAACTTTGAAAATTTTAAAAACAAGTGATTGGTGTTTTTCACAGAAGTGTGTCACAGACATCTTTTATGAAAAATCTTTTTGTTAGGATTTTTTCCTCCTGAGAAGCTGAGAGGCCTCAGGAACAAAATGTAAACAATGGTTATCTGCTGCTGTGGAATGCAACAGGTGCATCTGTGATTGGTCTCATGTGGTTGTTTCTGATTAATGGCCAATCACAGTCAGCTGGCTTGGACTCTGTTTGAGCCACAAACCTTTGTTATCATTCTTTCTTTTTCCATTCTTAGCCAGCCTTCTGATGAAATCATTTATTCTTTTAGTATAGTTTTAATATAATATATATAATAAAATAATAAATCAAGCCTTCTGAAATATGGAGTCAGATCCTCATCTCTTCCCTCATCCTCAGACCCCTGTGAACACGGGCACAGAGGCAACAGGAGATTCTCAACATTCCCCCATCCAGACTGGCCCCAGTTCAGCTTTTTAAAAGCAGCAAACAAGGAGGAAAAACCACGTCTGAACCCTGGGGAATCCCCAGGGCCACAAGGCTGCCACCAGAGCTCTTATTTTGACTTAAGGAGTGTCATAATTTAGGAATGCATCCAAAATTTCCCATTACTGCTGCAAATCAAAACCAAAACGCTGCTAACCGTGCTTTCTCACTCATCATCTTGGAGAAACACAGATATTAGACAGGTTTGGATTTTCCTCTGACGTTCATAAATAGTAACTTTGATTCAGCAAAGCACAAAGCCACGTGCTCAGATCTCAGCCTGGGCTGAGACACGCTGCTGGCAAGGCTCGCCTTTTATCGATGTCAACAGAATTTAAGCAATTGCTCACACTTTGCCAGGTTGGGCAAGGAGTGCCTGGTACTGACAGCAGATCCCAAAAACATTCTTAACGTTTCCAGGCAGCTGCAAAACCCAGAGAAGCTGAGCCTTCACTTTCCAGCTGTGGCATCAGAGCTCTGCTCTGTGCAGCCCTGGGCACTGCAGGGGCTCAGCCTGGTGCAGGCATTTTGGGTTTAATCCTGTCAGTTCTTCTCCTGACACATCTCAAACCCCCCCATATGCCCTCAATGCCACTGGTAACACCTCCTAGATGTGAGCCCAGGGCTCTCCTGTGATGCTTAATCAAGGGAGGAGAGGTTACACGTTGCAGGACATCGTCACTTCTGGTGGCTTTTGTTAACAAATATTGTTCTGTTTACCTCAGGACTCGTTAGAAAGCAATTTTTGAAATGTTCAATATTTAATGAAATATTTAAATGTTTAATGGGTTCTTTTTTCAAACCCTGTGTGGGTTGTGGGGTTCTGAAGTCTCTGCAAGGATTGCAAGGTTTTAAGTTTCTCGCTGTTGGAAATGAATCCTCTAATGACATTGGCTTAACAACAGAAATCAGCATACAGGGGGACTGATGCTTCCACAGGCAGCAACACCCATTGCCCAGCCCACTGCAGGATCATTGCTATGCATCCCCACACCCCCACTGCAGTGCCTTCCTCTTCATAAATGCATATTTCTTTATTAATACAGGGATACTTTAATCTTAGCCTAATTTTACCTTTAGGGAAGCTCTATCCCAAGGCTGCCAGGAGCTCAGACCCTCCAGATGCAGTGGTGTGATTTGTATTCAAAGCAGCAGGTCTATCTGTCAACATGTTTGTCTCCCTTCTCTGCCAGCTCTTATTTATTAATCCCATTCAGATTAATGAATGACAGTAGTTCTCATCACAAGAAATTTGATTAATCAATTTAAGTGCTTAATCACCCTGGCCTGGGTGAAAAGCGCACTGGAGGGATGCTGCCTGGATAGGGGCAAAGTTGTGAGATGTAGGAGGAAAACATCCTCACTTTCCCTCACGAGCAGCTCGAGCCAGGAATGTGCACTGGATCCTTGAAGCTTTCCAAGAGCTCAGAATTTTCCTAGGGCCAGCAGTCATGGCCAATTAGTAATGAAATATCAACCTCCTCACCTGACACAAAAGGCTTCCTACTACTCACCTCCCTCCCTGCTACCCAGTTGCTCAAACTGAACCCAAAAAGCGTCAGTCAGAAAAGCCCCTGCAGGGTGCTGATGAGGATAACACACCTGGTTATCCTGCAGCATCCCACTCCCCATTAGTGCTGCCGATTGGGCCTCAAAGACTCTCACAGCCTGCCTGTGTCACCAGCCTGAATGCTCCAGAATAATCTCCAGGGGTTTCTGGAGACCTGGGAGGTGTTTCAGGTGAGGAGAAGGAGTAAGGCTGAGCAGAAATCACTGATTTGTAGGACAGAGGCCACACAGTGTGAGCACTGCCTGTAGCTGCTCTTGCAGATACTATGAATGACATGATAAACCCAAAAAACCCCTGTGACACAGCTCCAAACAGGCTGTGCTCAACCAGGTGTGCAGGATATGGGAATTCTCACTGGGAAGGATTCCCACATTCACCTCCACTACCTAAACTCAAAGGGACTCATCTCAGAGGGAGGTGACCCATTTGGAGGTGGGTACAAACAGGGCAACACGAGAGCATCTGATGACAACTGTGTGCAAAGGATCACTGAAAGCAGATCTGGGTTGTTGGGAAGGATGAAAGTTTGACAAGAAAGACTCACAGATATATGTATGCTTGGCAGAAAGATTTTTGAATGTAGAACCTGAGAATAAAATAGAGATGGAAGCAAGTTTTGATAGAGAAGAAAAGAATTGCTGAGCCACTCTTACTAGATAATTAATATGTTAGTTAGAAGGGGTTTTTATGCTTAGAGCAAAGGATAAACCCACCTCAAACAAGATGTTTTTACCAAGCAGAAAGATAGCACAGGCAAACAAGTCTCTCAGTGTTGCAAGCAGAAGAAGGGTTTCAGAATTTTCCACTGCAAGAAAACTGAAAACGAACTTCTAGCTTAAACTGTAATGCACTAACTTTTAGTGATTGGAGAACAGTAACACGAATATGGTAATTACAGTAATTATGACAGGCTATAGGTAAAAGTAAAGGTATAGATTGGTTCTTCTGTATTAAGATGCTCAGCAAAGAAAAGTATATAATGCATTGGAACCAAAAGAAAAGTATATAATGCATTGTAACCAAAACCAAAGGGTCTCCAGGCCTGCCTGCAGCTGGAGCTGACAGCTGTGGGCACAGCTCTGTCACCCACGACCCTGGGCTGCTGTAACCTCTTGGATACAATAAACTGCATTTTGGAGAGCCCCTGGAACCCCACATCCCTCATTCAGGCTCTTATTCTGGGCGACACATGCTCCACATGACAGCCAGGCTCCAATACTTTCAGGTGAGGGAAGAGCATTCCCAACATCCCTGATGTGAATTATTAGGAGGAAAAGTTGTACAAGAGACTGCTCTGACTCCATAGGCCTGTGTTCCACACCAACACTGGCCAGGGGGGATACAAAACCCACAGGACAGGAATTTCCTGGGTCCCTAAACACCATCAACCCCCAGAGTCTCCTCAGCCTGTGCCACCCCACACCATCCTGTGCAGGAGCTTCCTGACTGTCACCACACAGTGAGAACTGTGAGCTGCAAAATCATGGAGTGTATTAATGTCACACTGAAATATGACACAATACACAGAAGTATTTTATATTTATTCTCTTTTAGAAATGTTAGAAAGACAATATAATGAGAGCACTGCAAACTAGTCAAGCGTTTTCCTCCTAATCTGGCAATAAAAATGTCAAAGAAATGCCTAAAATCCTAATAGGAGAACAAAAAAATAATGGGGTGGGCTATAACAAGGATTTAGCTGCAACTTTACTTGAAGGGTTTAATCATGTCTCCTACAACATCAATGGAAAATCAGATACAAAGCTGCATGAACCATTAATGTCTGTGTTGGTTGCTTCAGCTGCTGGGGGCTGAGACCGAACAGATCAGGCAGAGGCTAATGATGACAGGCTGGGGTTAAAATACCTTTATATCTGGGGAAACTTTGCACAAAAGAAGGATTACTGAGCTGCTCTTGGTGGAAACTTGACTGAGGTGGGAAAGGCTGTGACAAGAGCAGCAGCACATCTCCAGCCCAGCTGCCTCCACCGTGGCCATCACAGGCAGACTGCACCCAAGTGGGAAACATGGTTGTTATCTCTCTAATTCTCTTTTTTGGGAAAGAAAAGAGACCATCACAGCATGGGGGAACCAGACAAAATGTGACAGTGCCCTGGAGAAATGGTATTTATGGTATTTTTGCAGACACTCTATAGAAAGAGACCACATCTGGATCAGGGTATGAGGGCATGAGCAGATCATGTGGGGGACGTTTGTCTGACATGTTCACTGTCTGTCTGACACGGGCAAATCAGGACAAGTCTAACAAATCCAACTTGTAGGAAATATATAAATATCTAAGAGAACTTTGGGGAGCTATTAATTATACATGCAGTTTTATCTTGGATTAATTTTGTGCTGGAATGGACAAGAAGCCTTCGCTGGGATCTTTTTTTGGCAGCCTCCCTTGGGCAACATCAGCCTTGGAGTTATCTGCAGACATCCCACACTGCAAAGGGCCCTGGTTCTGGGTCCTGTTCTCTTTACTCCACTTGTTTACAGCAAATGTTCAATGCTCAATGACCAACACATGTCCATCTCTGACTTCTCTTTGCAAAGGTGGCACAGTGCCACTGCAGCTCTGAAGCTTCCCTTCCCATTTCAGGAAGCCATTTAAGGTTTTCAGTAGCTCCTGAACTCAGATAATTGAATCCAAGTGCATAAAAAACTCAGAAGGACCTGACTTTCAAACCTCCTTCCAGAGAATCCCTTTATTAAAAAGCATTTACACAACATAAACCAAATTATTATGTATGCCAATACTAAATCTTCCCATTCTGATTTAAAATCCCTACACCCTCACAAGCAATGGCAGGAGCTACAGGAAGCATTTAAGAATGTCTTTCTGGACAAGTTGTTGTAGAAATACTAAGTTTATACAGCTTACAACCAACTTATCAATATTTCATTTCTGTCTCAAAAACCCAAACAGAAAAGCAGCAATTTCTCAAGACTAGGGCACCAAAATTTACTGAAGTTCACCACCAGCAAACAGCTGAGTGTTTCTGATGTTCAATAAGCAGTGAAAAGGTCAACGTTTTACTGGCATTAATTTTTTATCAGAGAAGGGAAAGCTCATTTTCATGACAGATAATGAACATTGGAAGGGGTCTGCTATGGCAAGATACACAAAATGGGGGTACTCTCCATATGAAGTGTCTGAACCTCAGAGCCCTTCCTGGTGCCCACCTGAGGTGACAATATCACTGGGATTTATCTGAAGTGATTTTATCACTGGGAATTTGCCTTCTGAAGAGCTCTGCAGGGCTATTTAACAGTTATGTCACTTGGACAGCTGAGGAAGGAAAATACAACCCTAAATACAAAAGCAAATATCTCCCATATGCCCTGAGACATTCTGGAGGGTAGAAACAGAGATGGCAAGCTAAGAGCAAATTTTCTTCTTGTAAAATAATGGTGATTTCTATTCCAAGTGTAGCTGTCCAAAGAGGATCTGTCTATACATTGCCAATGAGTTATTTCATTCTTTCAGGATGGCACTAGGAGGCAGGGGCATCATGGACCCCGGGTTTGGAGCATCCCACTCCTCTTTCCTTTTGGGTCACTCTGCCTGGGGCTGTCCCTGCACTCCTGTGAGTGGACTGTCCTCCAAGAAACACCTGGAGTCCTGCCAGGTACAGAACACCAGCCAGGCCCTGGGACCCTGGAGCTCCCTGTGCCAGGACCCTGCTCCTGCAGCTCCCCAGACACCACTGGGAAGGTGCAGCCCTTGGGATGTCACTGCCACTTCTCCTGCACACAAACTGACCCACAGGGATTGACTTTCACTGTAACTGACCTGGCACTAGCACCTAATAACAGACCTGGGGGGCTGTGATGATTAATTAGATGCAAGGCTTCACACTAATGAATCTTAATGGCATCTCACACATCCCCCTCCAACCTTTTGTACTCTTTAGCTAAGAAGCTGAAAACGCTCACAAAGGACATGAGTGGAATTGCAGGTTCTTTAGCAGGTCATGAGGGTTGAAAAGTCTCCCCCAAATGCATTACTGAGGTCACCCAGGCCTCGCTGTGGGAGTGATGGTGCCATCAGGGCTTTGCTTGGCTCCAGCACAGCCTCCTCCAGCTGCAGGGTCCCACCACCATCCCACAGCCTCTGCACAGAGAAGAGGACCTGGCAGTCACAGAGCACTGACAAATGAAAGTCAAGTGATTAGCTGGTATGTTCAACAGTTTTGCTTCTAAAGTGCTTTCTGCATATTTTCTCAATAAAAGCAAGACAGCGCTGATGAGCTCCATGACAAAACAGAACGCTGAATCATTTTTAGTACATCACCTCTTCTCATGCACAGGGAATCTTCTGTCTTCCCCATCACAGCCAATTAGAGCATTCACAACATTTCTTCAAGGCTGACAGTGATTAGAAAAGATCATGAGACTCGTAAGAGACAATTCCATGCTTTTTGTCATCAGGTCTGTTCTCTCC
The DNA here is from genome assembly GCF_028018845.1 of Melospiza georgiana. Taxonomy (NCBI): domain Eukaryota; kingdom Metazoa; phylum Chordata; class Aves; order Passeriformes; family Passerellidae; genus Melospiza; species Melospiza georgiana. The sequence goes on from NC_080451.1 coordinate 7,640,709, forward strand.
ATCCTCTTGGTTTCCGGGTGTTTTACTGGCAATGGCACAGCAGAATTTTGCTCAACCCAAACAACTCTTTCCTTGAGTGCAAGTACAAAGTGCAGCTTTGCTGATGTCAACAGAAAAGATGGTTTTCCTTCAAAACAGCAGGGGTGTGTAACAGCAGCTCTGAGCCCTGTCCCCTGCTCCTGTAGGAAACAGCATCCTGGAAACCTCTGTCCTTCTGCAGAGGACACAGCTGGCTCAGGAAAGAGAACTGCTGGAGAATAGTGCTGAGCAAGAAGTGAAATGTCATTTGAACATGAAATGACTGACTATTTCAGCTCTTTTCAAGACTGAAATGGTGAAATGCCATCCCTTGAAAGGAGTCCTCTCTTACAAAACCTGGACCCATACATGGAAAGTTGAAACACTTTCTGGAATGTTCACTGGCTGAATCCAGCTCAAAAGGAGATCAGTGCTCTCATGGGTAACTCACAGCGTCCAGAGGTTCACAGAGCTGACAAATCACAAGAAGATTCACAGTGACACATGCCAATTTAAACAGTGTTTGTTTCATTTTTGTTAGCAGAAGCTTTTCAGCACTTGGGAGAAAGGTGCAGACAGACACCCATGTGCTCATTCACTGCCAAGAGAAAATGCTTTGCTGAGTCTGAGCACTGGCTGCAGCACAAAACTGAACAGCAAGATTTTCTCTTGTCACTGAAACCAAGTTGAAGATTCAAGGAAAAGCAGAAGAAAACAGAAAATTCTAGGCTGCTTGCTTCCCAACCTCCCACTGACACCACAAAACTGTCATTAGGAATGAGTCCCACGGGCAGGCAGAAATCTCTTCCCTCGGCCACACAATCCATCATCTCCATCCAATACGCTGCCTGTAGGTTTACAAATCACAAGGAATTTACCAAGTGGCTTTCATAAGGAAAAGTGGACAATAAATCATCATCACACCAAAGCCACTCATGTAACACACAGCTTCATTTTCATGCCAAATTTCATAATTGGTAGCTGTAAAAAAACACAAATGCTTCAAAACTTCCTTATCTGAGCAGTTTCAAAAATAATGATGCAGTATTAAGGATGGACATTAATTAAATTATTCACCTACTCCTTCTTTTCTAATTCCATGCTAACCTGAAAGGGTAGGAATATAGTCCTTACCAGAGCCAAGGCTGCACTTTGCCCCAAAGAGCTTTTGAAAACAACTGGTTTTACCTGCATTAAGCTCTGGGGTCTGAAGGACAGGGACAGTCCCTCTGGGACTCCTGCCACTGCTGTGCAGTGGCTGCAGCACCTCCTCAAACTTTTGATAAATCCTCCTCTGAAATGGCAATTAACACCTTTTGCAGGTCACTCCACAAGATTAATTTTCCAAGCACAGATTAATGAAAACGCAGACAGAAGTGTTTAGAAAATATTTTCCCTATTAATCTTCATCAGCAGCAGATTACCAGCAGGGCGGATAATGAAGACATCGGCTCGTTAAGGTGAGAGCAGGCAGGGAGAAGGACAGGGCTGCTCTCCCAGGCACCATCACTACCATGGCCCAGTACACTGCAAATTCCACTGAGAAATTACACAAAACACTGAGTCCTACCCATGTGCTGAAGGGCAGCTCAGAGGAGGGAACTGCCCAAGCACCACAATTGTCACAAACCCCCACCAGGTTCAAGTTCCACAACAGGAGCACAGACAAACACATTTAAAAACCTTCAGTCCCCTCAAACCCACCAACAGCAAATGCTACTTCTGGTTGAAAGTCTACCCTCAGGACCGGGAGGCTCCTTTTTGGCAGAACTTTTCTCTGCCACACACAGATCTCAAAGGGATGTTTAATTGAATTGGATAAAGAGCCTGAAACAAAGGCAATCCTGCAGAGGAAACCTGTCCCTGAAAGGAGCCCATGGTCACTGCAGAGCTCATGGAATATGGCTCTGTAAAGAAGACTGAAACTGTACTTTTTGACTCCCAGAATCCCAAATTACCAGAGAATATTCCATGTTTCTTTCTCTAACAACCGCATCTCACGCGCTTCAAACAAACAAGAGTTTCTTTCCTCATTTTATTTTCTTTTCCAGCATTAACCCTCTTATAAATTAAAAAATGCTCTTCTGCCCTTATTTTTCAAGCTCATCGCTGGCAGCGTTGCATTTTGATGCAGTCTGGTTTGGGTTTAGAAAGAGCAAATGTGTGGATTTAGGAACCTGGCAATGTTGCATTTTGATGCAGACTAGCTGAGAGTCTGGTTTGGGTTCAAAAACTGCAAAGATGTTGGTTTAGGAACCTGGCAATGTTGCATTTTGATGCAGACTAGCTGAGAGCCTGGTTTGGGTTTAGAAAGAGCAAATGTGTGGGTTTAGGAACCTTGCCTGGGGTGAGGAATCACGCTCCTGCCTGCTCACTACAGAATCAATCAAAGCCGCACTTAATGGAAGGACAGGAAGGCAGTGGGAGGAGAAGCTGAAACCACATCCCGTCCTTTGTCAGCAGCACAAAGCTGCACTCCCTACCCTTCAAAACTCCTTGCAGGCGGGTGGGAAGCACTGCTGAGGCGCTGCGGGTGCTTCCTCCCGGCAGCTCACTCATCCTCCTCCTCCTCTGCGCCCGCACAGCCTTCGGACCAGCACCGAGGGCTCGTGCCAGCTCTGAGCTGGAATAAACAGGACAGCTGAATGTAGTGCTAGCAAAGGTGACCTTCAAAGCTTGCTGGTGTTTAAATTCAGTGTGCACCCCTCAGGAATTAGCCATTACCTGGTTAATGTGAGGGATGCCGCTCCAGCTTGCCGGAGTGCGCTTTATAATGTGAAAATATCGTCGCTCTCTGTCAAGGTTGGCTTGCAAGTTGAGTTTGTAACAAAAAGGTGTCTCTCTAATGACGTCAAGGAAAAGAGAGGGATGGACTCAGGCTGAGGTGGATTGTGACTGTCAAGACACCAACTCACCTCTCCCTTGCAGAGCAGGGGAACCCAGTGAGGATAAAGTTTAATGCTACCCTGCTTAACGATATTTTCACTGCAACCGAACTGTAAAATTAACTGAGAACTAACATTAAAAAAGGATTTTTATTTTATGCTGATCATTAAGTAAGGAGGTTTCACACTTGAGATCTGTTATATTAAAGGGGGCTGAAATTGCTTGTATCAATTACTTTATTCTAAGTGGACAGACTTCTTACGAAATACTGAAACTGTCTTGTGACCATAGAGGAGAAAGCAGCCAAATCCTGGGTGGGAAGGGATCTCTCACCTCCCTGTGTGTGAGGAGAGCTGCTACAGACTCCAGGCTTGGCACATGGCACTGTCCCACATGACCTCTGGTGGACCAGGGGCCTCATTTTCTGCCACTGAAACAATCTTGTTCAGGTTCTACTATCTAAAGTAAATGAAGGTGCACTCCACAGGAGCCTGGCAACTTTGCTGTTTACCTTTCAGTAAGTACATCTACGAGTGAGGTTTAAAAAATAACAAACTGAGGAGCTCAGAGGAACCATCCTCAGCATCACCCAGACAGTTAATGAGTGGACACAGACACAGAAGGAAGGAAAAAACTGGTTAAGCAGAAAAGCAGCAAGAGCATGAGCAAGTGGGAAGATGCATAGCCTTAAGTGAGTTCTGCACCAAACTGGCTGCTCCAGCAAGCAAGAGTGAAACACAGCCCCTGAAAACTGATGCACTCCTCTAATGATCTCATTGTGGCACCTCTGATACAGCTCAGCGCCACTACAGGTACACAATTAATTACAGACCAGGTGTAATGCACTTTGCAAATGGAAATTCTATTAATATGTGATTATTAGTTCCACAAAAACTTAATTATTAATTCCATTACTGTTGTCACCAAAGGCAGAAATGCAGTTTGAAATGTAAAACTCCCCTCAGGTAACTTTAAGGCACACAGAAAATGCTGCAAGGAAACAATTTGGAGGGTCCTCAGGCCACTAAAACTTTCCAGGCACAATGCAGCCCACCCAAAGACCTGTGCTTGCACAAGGGCACAGGCAGCTTTAGGAAAGTGCTTCTTTCTGCAGGTTGTGTGTTTTGTTGTGATCATCCTCATCATCCTCTTTTCTCCTAACATCCAAAAAGAGGCATTTTCAGGTGCTGACTTTGCAAGATCAGGCTTGCCAGTGAAGGATGGGTTATCCCCGTTTATACAACTGCTCGTTGTTTATTTCAACACGAGCCAAAGCTCAGCTGTGTGAGGGGGACGAGCACATGGCAGTGCCAGCCATCCAGCTCTGCTGCTGGCACCCACGAGCAGAACTGCTCTTTGTCATACACCCACAGCCAGGGAGGCTCCATGAAGCCAAGCCCTAAATTTAGAAGTCATCATCCCAAAGCTGTACGTGAAACGATTCCTCATGATGACAGCAGCAGCATGTGAAATGGAGTCCTTTGGAGAATAATGCAGACAGGTATTTGCACCTCAAGTAACATTTCAGCCCATCCTAACACATAACAAAAATCTAATTATATTCTGAAGAGGAGGAAAAAAAAGAAATATAGTAAGAAGAAAAAGGACCCTTCCTGTCCAGAGTGGCATTTGGAGTCCCATGAGTACATAACCTGCTGCTTCACAATGGGTGGGGCTTTTCCAGGGTCCTATAATGACTCTGGCACAAGGTTTAACCTCAAATAACATTTCAGCCCATCCTAACACATAACAAAAATCTAATTATATTCTGAAGAGGAGGGAAAAGAAGAAATACAGTGAGAAGAAACAGGACCCTTCCTGCCCAGAGAGGCCCTGCTGTGGTGCTCAGCAGCTCCAACAGCTCCTGAGTATTGAACCCAGCACTCCCATGTATGAACACCATGGGCATCCTTTGTGCCATCCCCCCTGCTTCTGTTATTTTGAGCCCTGCAGCTGGCACCTGACTGGGACAGAGACTCAAAACTCCAACACAAGCAGGAACAGTCTTGAATGTGCATTTACCCGCAGCCACTCCTGCTCTGGTCGTTCCTGTGCCAATGCCAGCCCTCATTTTTACATGATTTTCACCTCCCTACTTTATTTCTTTGACATTTGTAGATGGAACAATTCCATCACTTCCCAGCCCTGGTTTTGCCAGATTAAACAAGCTTTTTATTTCTCCTCATAAAACAGCCCATTTTCCTGATCTGACCTGTCGTTTTCTGTTCTGCTCTGCACCAATGTCCCCTGAACACTGCACTCCTCCATTGTACACAGAGTTGTAAATGACACAGAACCACCTTGCTCATGGCCCCATTGTGCCCCACTGCTGCTGTTATTCCCTCTCTGAAGCACCCAAAGGACTGCACATGCCATAAGAGCCATTAGCACATGCTGTCTGAGGTTAAGAACTCCAAATAACACTCAACAGTGTGTGCAAGCCACCCTAAATCTACTGATGAGAGATCAATTTTAGCTGGAAAGATCCTCCAGTGTGCAAAATGTTGGTAAACACAGGAAATTTAACTGAGCATGGCCTTAGCAAGCAGGACATCCCCAGGCTGGGCAAAGGGAAATTAGAACACACCTCCAAGAATAAAAGTGATGTAAAAGCTAATCTCTCTCATTGTTGTATTCCCAGTCACAAGCTACGTGTTCATTATCTTCCATTAACATATTGTGTCCTCTTCCTTAACTAATAAAACATTTATCTCCAAGGAAATTCTGCAGAAAAGACTGAATTTGCATTCACATAATAGACATGTCAAAATATAAGATGCAAGGACTTGGTATTCCAGCTAAGAGTGTTATACATGATTTGTGTTAGTTCCCCTAAATTCCAGGACAACCCCAGCGAATCCCATCCCTGCCAGTGGCACTGTAGGATCTGACTGCAGATCTGCTGCATTTACTGAGGGTACAACACTGAGCAGGAACTGCACATGTTTTGGGGCAATCACTCCCATAATCTAAATGCAGCTATTGAATTGTGCATTTCACAGAGGAAAAGCCAGGTGATGGTGAAGCACTAGGTGGGATAAAATCTGAAAAATGAATAGTAGGGAATTCATGTTTCCCAAGGAGGAGGGAAGGTCTGGGGACAGGAGCTGGAGCACCGGTGCAGCTGGCAGCCCCACAGCACTGCATTAACCACCAATGCAAAGGCTCTGTGCATGGGAGAGGCTCAAAGGAGAGCAATCTCTGCAGATCATGATCTGCCTCAAAGGCTTTCTGTCAGAGCCAGAACAACCTGGAGTGCTAAAGGTGAACTTCACTTACACATCTGCTGTGCATTTTGCTGCAGACTGTGATGAAAACTTACTCCCCTGCCAACAGCAAAGTCTACCATGATTTTTTTTCTTTTTAAACTATTTTTGAAAGCCCACTTAGAAAGCAGATGTGCTCCAGGGGACAGAGAAGGCAGCGCCAAAGGCAACACTGGGAGGCAGAGCTCAGGATACTGACATTATAAAACCAGGTAGCAATGGGAAAGTGTTTTTACAAAGGTTACAAACAGGAATGCAAGGTCTAAGGGCAGTTTTCCAGATGCTGCTCAGCAATATGGTATTGCACATTCCCCCTTTTCCTACCAGTGAGGCAAGCAGAGCCACGCTGAGCAGAGCTGTGATGCTCCCTGGCCACTCTGGTCAGTGTCCTGTCACCAAGAGCAGGCACATCCTTCCCTTCCTGGGAAACAACCTCACAGGTGACAATTCCCCAGCACGAGAAGCACCATCCCAGCTCCAGAGCTGAGCCATTCCCCAGTACATCCCCCCCATACCAATGGCTCCTGCAGCTCAGCTGCTGTCGTCTCTGCATCCATAAATCAACTTTATGGAATGCACCAATTCAGGAGCAGTGCAATAAAATACACCTGTATTATTGGAATATCAACTGTGTTTGCAAAGAAACAAGTTTGGTTTTTTTTTTGTTTCTACCTCCCCCAGTATCTGCAGAGCTGAGCACAGAGCAGGACAGAGGTGAGGGAGAAGTTGTTCACAGCACCCTGAGGATCAGCACTGAGGGGGTCAAACTGTGCACAACCCATGGTAAAATCCTGGAAAACAGAGGCTTTTCACATCCATATTTAAAAAAAAAAAAACCAAACTATTTCAAGTAGTCAGGCAAACATCACCCAGATGGCAAGTTTGCCGTATCCTTGCTGAAAAATACTATGCAGCCAACAAACCCATATGGCCAACCAGAGGAGCCACATAAAGATAACGATACACCTATACAGGCAAAATGTTAATGAATTAGGCCCAAAGTACATAAAAATCTGCTACCTGGTCCATTACACCTGCTTATGAAATCAATGCTTGTATTTATTTTAACATTTAGTAGCTCATAAAGAGGAGATGGGCAGGCAGGGTCAGTGCAAGGGTGCTGCCAAGAGGTCACCTCTGCTTCCCACACCCCAGCCTCTGCCTCCTTTCAGCTGGAAATGGGGGCTCACAGTCTTCAAATTCCCCTGAAGGGGAAAAGGGATAAGACATCCAAGCAGATGGTCTATAAATAAGATTCTGGAAAAATCTCTCCATGCCTGTGGATTTATCTCCTTTAAGAAGGTCAGCCCGTTCGCTGGAGGGTTATTAAGCTCTCTGCCACGTACGTGCAGGCAGTAAAGAGATGCAGAAAGGGCTGCATCACCTGAACCACTGACTCAAACAAATGCCAAACACTGACACCTTAGATGCTCTGCCATCATCACCACCTTCTCCATGGCTCTCATCCATGCAAGAGCCATTTCTGTTGTTTTCCAAGACAACACTGAGCTGAAAAAGACGTAGGAGGAGATAAGAGCATGATTCTTCTGTATTAGGATGGCACCCTTGCCCAGGATTCTTCTCCTGGGAAGCTGAGAAGCCTCAGAGAAAAAGGAAAACAATATTATCTCATTTGCTTCTCCTGTGTTCTGCTGCTTTGGAATGTGGTTTGGAGATTGTTTACCCAAAGTGTGAATTGTTTTGACTTACTGGCCAATCAGGGGCCAAGCTGTGTCGGGACTCTGGAAGGAATCACGAGTTTCCATTATTATCTTTCAGCCTTCTGTCTGCATCCTTCCTCTATTCTTTAGTATAGCATTCTTTTATATAATAGAATACCATAAAATAATAAATTAGCCTTCCAAGAACATGGAGTCAGATTCATCATTTCCTCCTCACAACAGGGGTCTCAGAAAATACCACATTAGGATTAATCAATTAAGTGGCCATTACATGAGGAACTGTCAGGATGCTCAATGGCCAACAAGATCTGTATTTACGCCCTGCTGCCTGGAATCCCCCACTGTGAAAAATGCGTATTTTATGATTGGCTTTTCGCAAATATGAAAATGAATATTATATGTATTATTTTAGAAAGTTATGCTGTATTAATTTTTAAAGTAGAGTATTAAATATAGTTTAGGTTATAACAATGTTAAAATAAAAACTATGTATGTGAGATATTTTTTTAAGAAAGAAATGAGGTGCTCCCACCGAGACAGCAGCCACAGGACACCTGAAACTTTCAGAGAAAGAGAATTCATTGCTCTCTTATCAGAAGAAAGGAACTTCTTCCTGCCTTGCTCAGCCCTGAAGACACCGTCAGGATTCAGAGGAAGAAGCTGACACTGCCCAGACAGAATCCTGTGTTTGAATGAAATTTATGCATCATGGATGAGGTGTATGAATATGCAACAGGCTGTTGCTTTTAAGGGTTAATCCGCTGTTGAAGTGAGTCCTTTTTTGGGCTTGTGTTGCCCACAAAGAGGTACCTGGACTGTCCATAACTCTCTGTTTTTGTTGTCTCATATTGTCCTAATCCAAGTAGTCCAAATGACTATATTATATATATATATATATATATATATATATATATGTGTGCGTGTGTATATATATGTATATATATAAGTATATGTATATATTGTATAGTATATATACTATATATACACTATATAGTATATCTACAGTATATATAAAATAGTATATATTTATTTATATATTTACATAAATAAATATATATTTAATATATATTTTTATATTATATATGTATAATACAGTAGATATTATATAATATAGTATATATATATTACATAATACTATACAATATTTAACATATATACTATTACATACATAATATATATACTATTATGCATATAATATTATATATAGTACTATTACATATTAATTATATATTACTATTTTTATAACCATTTTATTACTATTAAACTTTAAAAAAAATTTTTAAAAGGATTGGCCTTTTCCACACCCACCAATGATTGTATTAGATATATTACTTATATACATTACTATTATATATTAATTACATATTACTATTACTATTTTTATAACCATTTTATTACTATTAAACTTTAAAAATTTTAAAAAACAAGTGAATGACCTTTGTCACACACACACACCGGGCTCTGAAAGGAGCGATGCTCCAAGTGACAACCCCCCTGGGCACGCCGGGGTTTTGGGCACCCCCGGGCACCCCGGGGCTGTCTCGGCGGCGCTGCCACACGCGGGGCAGTGACAAAAGGCCGGTGCCAGGCTGTGGTACCCCGCGTGGGCAGCGCCGCAGTGGTTGCCAAGGCAACGGCGGGATGCAGGATTCCTTTCCCATCACCGCCGCGGCTCAAGGATCCATTACGCTCCGCGGCGCGGTGAATAACAAACAGCAACGCCAACAAATCAATGAGACGAGCAGGGTTTTTTTTTAAGCCCTGCAAAATGCTTGTTTTCTTCTGTATTCCCTCGAGCCCGAGGCTCCCCATCCGAGTTAGAGCAAAGGGATTTCGAATTTGGCAAGAATCTAGGCAACAGATCCTCCTGAAGTGCAAATTGCCACAGTTCCACTGAAGTCAGCAGAGATATGACAATTTACACCCACTTAGGTTCTGCCACTGGGTAATTAGCACATTGCAAATAACTGGAAACAGATTCCCAAATAAGAACACTCTTAAGCTTGAAGCAAAAATGTTTAAAGAAAAAAAAACCCTTCAGAGTTTTTTTCCAGGATTAAGGAAATGTGCAGGCTTCTCTGCTGGCTTCTTCTACTATATTACTGAATAAAGTAAAAAAATGTCACTCTTTTTGTTCCCCTGATGACCCAGGTTGAAACCACAGTTGTGTTATCAGCCTTGCTGTACCTGACATATTTTGCTGACATGTGTCCCACCAGGTTCAGCACAAATCCCCTTTCACTATCAACTCCCCACACAATCCAGGACCCACTATCCCAACCACTCACTCCAGTCATGCCCAGGTTTTGTCACCTACCCCATTTTACAGACTTATTTCAAACACAGAGGCAACAATGCACGTGTTGATCATTTGCAGGATGTAACATGCAAGTTCTGTATACTTCCTCTCTTAATCAATACCAAAAAAGGTCAAGCAGAATGAACCCTTCATTCTTTCACGCCGGGCTGACTGGTCTAACATCAGTCCTGGGCAAAGCAGTGGAAAAAAATTGATATGAGATTCAATTAATAAGGAATTAAAGGATATTTTAATGCATTTAATGCTCACCAACTTGGTTCCATGGGAAATACCTCCTGTCAAGCAAACCTGATTTCATTCCTTCAGGAGGCTCAAATGCTGGTTGACAAAAGCCACATATTTGGAAGGCACTTAAAATTCTGTATGGCATTTGACTCTGTACCAAACAGCATTTGAATGTTAAAAACACACCCACATTGAATGGATTAAAAGCTGTCTAGCAGACAGATCTTGAAAGCAGTGGTCAGCTGGTAGCTGTAATTGAATTGTGAGCTTCAGGAGACAAGGGAAGGGATGACCCTGGAGGAGCTCAGGCTTGGAAATGGAGCTCAGCCCACAGGTGCAGGCAGCTGTGGAACCCAGCTGCTGCTGTGTCAGCACTAAATAACAGCAGAGACACGTGGCTGGGGAAGGTTCCTGCAGAACAGCTGGACAGGGATGGCCACAGATCCCCTCCTTTGCCTGAGGAGCAACTGCCTGGCTCTGTCACACTGGAAACAGCTCAAGTGGCACAGCAAGGATGCCCTTCCCTGTCCTTTCCCTGGGATATGGATTCTCCTTGCACCCATCCATCACACCTGAGCTGCTACCTCACAGCAGAAGGTGCAGACCAGCCTCTGCCCTCACCCCCTGACCATGTGCAGGCACTTCACCCACCACCCACAGGTGAACTCACTGGTGGGAGAGCTCTCAAAAAGGCACAGACACCCAGCAGTGAGAGGTCTCCTGGATCTGTTCCTTCTGCCACCAGCAGCAGACACTCAGGGATTCCTGAGAGCTGGGAAAGCTGCCCTGCCTGCAACTGCCCAGTGACTGACCAACAGCCTGCCTTGCTTCTCACCAGGTTACTCTAAATGCCATGAGTGCCGAGTCAGAGAAATTTAATGTCTTCTCTACACCTCAACAACAAACAAAGCCACAAAATGTCCCTGTGCTCACCTGCCAACAAGTCACTGGCTGGCTCATCTGCATGAAGAACAGGAAGGAGGGAAGGAAGGGGTTATGTGGCCCCAAAGCACTATCACTGAGACAGGATCTCCCACCCACAGCCCTGTCCCTGTCCAGGGTGCCAGACTGCTCAGAAATCCAGCCTGCTTTAGCCATGGCAGCTGATAACCCACTGTCAGGAACTGTGGCTGTGAGGAACACTCCTGTTTTAACACCATCCAACAGGGAGTAGGAGCTTGTCTGACCAACATCTGCCTCTGCTCACAGCAGAGCCATCCTTCCTGTGTCTCTCCTTGCAGCAGAGCTTCCCTTCCATCCCCTCCTCAGAGCAGAGCATCCCTCCCATGTCCCTCCTCACAGCCAGGCTCGTTATTAGCCAGGGAAGCAGAGGATGTCCGATGGCAAGGGGGGAATAAATCATTGTTCCCAGCTAAATGGAGTAGTGCAGATCTGCTGGAAATGCTGCCTTTAGCAGCAGTGCAAATAATGGAGATTGCACGCGCCGGGGCCAAGGCAATGAGCCACCACACTATTGATGGGGCGCTGGCACAGCTGCAGGAGATGTGGCTCACAGCTGGCTTCAACAAAGGCAGCCTTGCTGCTCAGAGCTGAGGATTAATTCTGCTCCTCACCATGCACAGCTCATCCCAGCCAGACCCCAGAGAAGATGAAGGACAAGCAGCTCTTGCTGGTGTCTCCCCCTCAGCCACTCCTGTGCATGGAGGGAGGATTACAGAATGCATTATATTCACAGAAATGCATTCTGTATTTAGTCTGGGGGAATTATCCACTTGCAGACATGAAATGGAGCCATTACCATACTGGATCCATCCCAGTTTAGCCTCAGTTCCTGTTCCTGACAGCCACCAAAGGATTTTGCACAAGACATGAGGAACACCTGAAGGCATTATCCAAAATCCCAAACAGCCTTCCACACTTCCACCTTCCTCACTCTCTCTGGCAGAGAGAATAAGATCTATGAGAAACATGATTTATCTACACAATTATAATTTACATTTTAATGAATGATGCTGCAACAAACACACCAGTGTATCTCATCTCTAGCATCTAATTCTGTTGATGCCACTCAACATGTTCCACTGTTCACCATTTTTACTTGAAATTCCTGGCACTGCTGCTGTGTAACCTCTTTATTCCACTCCCCAGGCATCTGCCATCTGCATCTTTGCCCAAATTAAAAAAAGGAAAGCACCCAAGTGGTTCACAGCCACAATGGGGGCAGTGAGAAGGGAATTCCCAGAAAGCCATTCTGATATAATTCCCAGACAGTCAAGCATTCAGGAACAGGACAGAAGACCTGAATGAACCCAGGGAGAGACTTACAGGCTTCATTCTCTGCAGGAGTTTGCACAAAGTGCATAACAACATATTAGTGTATAAAGATGAAAGGCCTATAAATCTGTACAAGAAAGCCCAGAATCTCTACAAAAGAAACACAGTGAAAAACAAAATTACAGATGAAAACTAGGCATCAACTGCAACAGCGTTTGCTCAAGTCAGGAAAAACAGCCAGGATGTCAAACCAGTGCAATAACTCACTCTTTGGGTTTACTTTTTTAGCCAAAGAACTGCAGCTTCTCATTGATTTTTTCAGCATATTTAAAAATAGATTAGTACATTACTGCAACTGTGGTGGGGTTTTTTAAACACATGAAGCAAAATAGCATTACAGATACTCCAAGCCTTCAAAATTTTTAAAAATGGGACTTGTTAAGTAGTTGTATGCATTAGTAGATAATTTTCTACAAAACAAAGTCAAAGAGGCTTTTCCATAAAAAGCATCTCTGCCTTGATCCCACCTGCTCTGCACTGGAGCCTTTTATTCCACTCTCTGTGTGTGTCTGCCCTTACAGAGATCCTGGAACCCTTGGGTTCAACTGAGCCTTATTACATTTTAAAGCCTTTGGATGGCAGCAGCAAAGTGTTCTGCACTATAAACCAGAACACAGCTGAGCTTTGATGGGTATGCTGCTTCTTTCTACCCCACAAAACACTTTCTAAATGCTATTAAAATTTAGCATACGCCATAATAACCAGGCTGCCTTTTTTTTTCCACATTTAAGTCAATTGACTTTCAAGTTTTATCTTTCCACATACTTTGAGTCAAATAAAGTTGTTTCTGCAACTCAGGAGGAGGAGGATGTGGCTAATCTTGACAAGCAGAGTTCCATGAGAAAAATTCTGGGTAACCAAATAAAACTGCCAGTGGCCAGTGGAGACAAAGTAGAAAAGTTCTACATTTTGTGTCTTTTGCAGCTATTAGATTACTCCAGAGTGACAGGGAAGGCAGAGCACTCCTGTCAGAGCATTCTCAGGGGAGGGAGAACAGGAGCAGGAGGATGCAGGCAAAGGTCACTTTTCACATAAACTGGAGGGGCACTGATGCAAGGCTGGGACCAAAAATAACTCCTGGAAATACAAACCCTGGTGCAGGAAGGGAAGGGAACAGACAAACAGTGGGGTCAGGGACCCCTGTCCCACCCAGAGGGACCCCACCTCTCACTTCACCAGGAGAGCTGAACACAGCCCTCAAACACTTGTATATTTATATATATATTTATATTTAACCACACTGTGTTGCCCAAAAGGCAAATCATTCTGAAGGAATGTCACTCAGGGAAGACTCTCCAACTGGAGCTATTGGGCTCTGTCTCTAACATACAAATATAATTACAACCATCAGCCAGTGCTAACGAGTGGGAAGGGGAATGATTTGCATCCAAACTGCAGCCACGTCACAGCATCAGAAGATGCTTCTGAAACAGGACCAGCAAGGCACTGAGCTAGTAAATCCTTCCATTTAAAGTTTCAGATGATATGTTGGGAGTCATGCTAGAAACTCCTCCTTCCAGCTGAGTCAGGATGCAGAGGCTAAAATGAGCCAAATCTGAGTTATCCTCAAAATAATCAACATGGACAATGAAAAACAAAATCACCACCCACCACTGCCAGGAGCTGGACACTGTCCCACAACCCATGTGGGTGGAAGGAGGATGTGGCTGAAAGCTGCAGAGAATAAACCATCTGACATCGAGACTAGGACTTGTGTATAATGCAGGACATTCACAGTAGGAAACTCTTCCTCAGCTCAGGCAGAACATTACAGAAGCCTCGGTGGCAGGATGATTTATCATGTGTCAGACTCACCTCCTGGCCCAGTGATGGAAGTTTCATCATTTGGAACACTGGAGGTTCTGCACAGCATTAGGGAACACACCCCAGGGCACAATCCACCTTTGGCTCCAGCAGCAGGAGGAATCACCTGATAGATTTTCCCTGCACCTGGTTTCTATGATTCAAGGCTTTGGATTACAAAGAAGTGAGGAAGGAAATGTTGCACAGATCACATTTGATTATCATTTCTTTCAGCTGATGGCACTGGTGCCACAGAGGGGGGTGAGAGCAAACTGGAAGCTCATTGTTACACCCCAGCCTGCACACTTTTCACAGGCACTTATTTATGAACAGCCTGAAAACCTGGGGCATTTATCTTCTGGTAATTTCCTCCCAAAGCAGGTGACCAGACAGACACAATGCCTGCCCCACAGTGACCAGAGCAGGTGCTTGCTGTGACTTATTTGCTCACCTGCAGGCAGCCTCCTGCTGTGTGCTGGATTGGCTTCTGCAGAGCACACAAGCAAACCCTCCCTTAAAACACTCTGCAAACTCTTTCCCTTGGATTTTGCCCCCTTTCTTAACCTTCCCATTTCCAGACAATACAGAAAGTGGGAAACACAGCACCTATAAATCCAGGTTATATCCAGCATCCCAGGGATACTCTCAGACTCTCTTGCACCTCATGGGATCTGGGGATGTTTCCAAGCAGCTCTCCTTAGCCACACACAGTTGGCTTCAGGAGGGTTGTTTATAGTCACTGGCAGTTCCACAAACATCCATGATTTAGTTCCCCAAATATTTGTCTCCCATGAAAGTCGGGAACCTCTCAATTTTACAAGAGTTGTTACAAGTCAGACAAAAGCTATTAATAAAGTGTGAAACCTACAATATCCCCCAAGGGGGATGGAAAAAGAAATCAGCGCTGGAAGGAAAGATCAAGTGCTGCTCCAGTGACAGATGGTGCTCCACAAAAGGTCAACCCTTGGCTCATTCTGCTGCTCATTATTTATTAACAATCTTTCTGACATTGGCATTACTGCAAGAGTCCAGCGTTATGCAGATAATAAAATGCTATTTTACAGTCCAAGGTCTCCTGCAGGTACAGCAAAAAGTTTGCAAAGTGATTTCAGTGTTGCAGGGCACTTTTGAGGATGCCTGTGCCAGGAGAGCACAGCCAGCCTGGGAAGTGGAGATGAAATGGAAAAGTTTCATGGCTCATGTGCCTGGCCTCTCACTTACTAAGAGTTTTCACCACTATTTCCTACATGTGAAAAACACCAATCACTTGTTTTTAAAATTTTAAAAGTTTAATAGTAATAAAATGCTTATTAAAATAGTAATACAGATAGAGTAATAATAATTTGGAGAAACTGAATTAGGACAATATGAGAGAATAAAGACAGAGTTATGGACAGTCCAGGTACCTTTTCTGGGCAGCAGGAGCCCAAAAAAGGACCCACATCAATAGAGGATTAACCCTTAAAAGCAACAGCCTGTTGCACATTTATACACCTCATACATGATGCATAAATTCCACTCAAATACAGGATTCTGTCTGGTCGTCATCAACTTCTTCCTTCTAATCCTAACAGCACCTTCAAGGCAGGAAGAAGTTCATTTCTTCTGATAAGAAGGCAATAAATTCTTTTTCTCTGAAAGATTCAGGTGTCCTGGGGCTGCTATCTGGTGTGAATGCCTTATTCCTTTCTTTAAAAAATCCCACTGACATAGTTCTTATTTTAACTACAAAAGTTACCTTTTAATTACAAGACTACATTTATCATATTATTAAAATGGTAATACAGCACTACTAATCAATACATCAAAATACATATTGTAAATATCCACATAGAGCCATATAATAATCACTTTTCACACCACATCTCACTCAGAACAAGCCAGCCAAGGTCAGGTATGGCACAGTTTTCACCAGCCACAACACTGCTACAAACTGCCCAGCCCAAGAGAATCCAGAAAGATCCCACTGGCAAAATAAGAGACATTTCCATTGGAGTGAGCCCTCTACTGCCTCTGAGGAATGATCAGCATAAGTATGATTATATCAATAAAAACATCATAAAAAGTAGTCAGGCAGAGATAAGTTTATGACTAATTATGAACAGCATGTCATGCCCTGACTCCTTGTAAAATAAAATATAGTCTATTTTTACTATCTGCTCCCATGACTTCCAGATAACAGACATGTTTACTTCCAAGGTCGTACCTTGCTTAACATGTCAAGAGTTTCAACCCCATGCAGAGAAACCACCAAAGGCTCCTGCATCCCACAGAACTCACGGGAGCATGACTGTGATGCCCCTTAATGTGGCTTATCAGTAAATATCAACTGAAGTTCATTGTAGACCCAGGTTAAGTTCTACATATTCATCTACAGGATTTATGCAGTCCCAAAATACTTAGGATATTTAGGTTTTTATCCAAGAACAACAGGAGCAAGCACCAGCAAAAAATAAATGCAAATCAGGTATTGATGTTGGCAGCAGTTTGGGAATGAGAGCTACGAGCAGGGTGGGGATTCACATCAGTGACTCCAGCACACAACCACTTCACTCTGACAAATTCAAAATGGTGATTTAACATTTGCACTGTAGATGCAGACAAAAGACCTGCAGAAATCTCCCACCCAGACCCAGAGGGAGCTGTGGCTGTGCCTCTGTGTGTGATACACCCACTGTGATTGACTCTGGAACAATGACACAGTGCTGGCAGCCAACACACATTTCCTGACCCAGTGCTCTCCTAACAGAAGCCCTGCTTTGTATCATCCAAATATCCAAATTGTTTTACTAAAACAAAATCAGATCACTTGATCAGGAATGGAAAAAGTCTTTCATATTCTCCCTACATTAAACTCCAGCAATTTTCAGCAGTTTGAATCTTTGCCTGTGAAAAGTTTAATGAACTTTCAAAGGATTCCAGGGAAGGAGGGAGTAGCGGCAGGCATTATCTCTGGGAACTGGTCCTCATGTAGAGAAAGGGTGAAACAAGGAATGAAAAGAAGCAGAGGGTCCCTTGGGCAACTCAGGAAGTGGCCCAAGGTGTAACAAGATGAATGACAATCCCTAATGGAGCAATAGCCATGGGACATTCCCCTCACTGTGAGCTTTCTGGAGCCTGGGTTCTGCTGACTGTGAACACAAATGTGTATAAATAAACAAAGAGCACACTGGCAATGATGTTAAATGATGCTTTGTATAATTATCACTATTCTGTGGTACCATTAACAGGCAAAAGCACAGAATCTTAATGACCAGGTTCTCATGGCAGCCTGGATTTGTTGTCTGACACCACGTGGCTGTAAAACCTCCCCATGAACACAGCTGCTGATGGCACAGGACCCACAGGCAGACAGCAAGAGGCTGTTTTAGCAACAGACAACCCATTTTGTGCATGAAACCAGCAGAGTCTTACTGCTGGAACCTGAAGTGAGGCTTTCTCCATTTACCCAACAACCTGACAAAACCCAGGCTCTGGTGCAGCAGCTCCGTATTCCCTGCCCTGTGTGGGAATTCCAGTCCAGTGAGGACCAGGATGCTCATGGACCAGGATGTTTGTGGCCAGGGCCTGCATAATCCTGCTGACCAGGTGCTGTCTTAGATATTAAGAGTTCTAAGTATCATTATAGTGCAAGGATCCCATACCACCAGAGCCTCCTACCTCCTTCATGTCTCCCACAGGCAGCTCCTCTGAGCACTGACTCCTCTTGGTCCTTGCAGCAGCTATCAGACTCCAGTTCCCACCAATCCTCTCTTTTATACCCCTTGTTCTTATTGGCCACAGGTGTTGCCTGTTATCATCCAGCCTGCTCCTAATCTTTAGTAATTGGTTCCAGCTGCAGCTCGTTGGGGATAAGATTACACTCTACATTACCCTCATTTACCCATCCTGTGTCCCCCTACAACCAGGGGCTTTCCAGTGCCTCTGCCCTTATTTCACCTCTAACAACAAATCCAGGTATTTCAGAGTTCTTGAGATTCATGTGAGTGACTTGAAAGCTTCTCCACCGAGGCCAAGAGCTTCAGGCCAAATGTTTGAAGGTTTGTGTGGGCAGACTGCACACCATTCCTTGTTACAAGAGAAGCAGCAGCAGGACTGGACTAAGCCAGTGCTGAAGCACCTTCCTTACAACAGAGGACACTCTGTACATCATGTAACTCTTAATGAAACTGAGCCAGAACCACAACACAACCCCTACACAGCTCCAAGGCACAAAGCCTTGGTATTTTATTTCTCAGCTGTATACCTACCACTTAACTCTGAAAAATATTACTTATAACAGATGATTCCTAAAAGCAAAGTTTGGAATTTTATTACGCCTCTGGGCTAGATTGGCTGATCTTTGAAGAAATAGGGTTGTACCCTTTTCATTTGATATCCACAGGACAATATTTTAGCAGTGAGAGAGGTCAAAAGAAACAGATCCATGGGGCTCTTGGCACGTGATGCATGTTCAGCCAGCCAGGGCAGCACTGCCAGGCTCAAAGGGCACCACACAGCCTTAATAACACAACACTCTGGAATGTGATGGATTACCCCCACCAAAGTGGGAAGATACCATCCAAAAGGCCATGAAGCAGATGGAGCATGTGAAAAACACTCAGAAATGCAGAAAGAAAAAAAAAAAAAAGAAAAAAAAGAGAAAGTAGTGCAGGAAGGAATCCCTGTGACACCACACTCATTAGCAGTGACACAGAGACTTCTTAACCTCAATAATCAAACGTCCCTTCCCATTTTACAGAGCATGCAGATTATAATAACCACTTCTGCTATCACTGCTGTGTTTTATCTTCACTTTGCTGTGTGAGCCACTACAATTATCCCTTTCAGAGCTTCATTTACTCCCTAGAGAAGGCAGGACACCCAGGCAGAGATAGCCAAGATGGATCAGGGTGTGGAGGAGCTGCTGGGCACTGACCAAACTGCCCAGGGCTGGCAGGTAACACATGGGGACCGTGCTGGTGGAGAGGGGGGCAGAAGGATCCCTCAGCTGTTCTGAGCCCACCCCAGTTGGCTCCATCTTTAACACTTTACAGCCTTGAAAATGTCACTGTGTCTTCAGGAAGGAAACGGCTTTTTGAGAGGTCATTTAGCTGAGGTCAAAACAAACTGCTGTTTTAAACCCCCATTCATTTACACTTTTATTTCCCTACCAATCCCTAATTTCATTCTGTCCAAGACCAGGTCTCTGCAGGCTGTCCTTGGGTGCAAGGGCATGTGGTGCTGGAACTGCAGCAGGACCAGCCAGGGACACCAGGGAGCAGCATGCTGGGCTTTTCCCTTCCCTTCCCTTCCCTTCCCTTCCCTTCCCTTCCCTTCCCTTCCCTTCCCTTCCCTTCCCTTCCCTTCCCTTCCCTTCCCTTCCCTTCCCTTCCCTTCCCTTCCCTTCCCTTCCCTTCCCTTCCCTTCCCTTCCCTTCCCTTCCCTTCCCTTCCCTTCTCCCTTTGTCTCCCTTCTCCCTTCCCTTCTTCCTTTGTCTCCTTTCTCCTTTCCCTTCTTTCCCTTCCCTTCTTCCTTTGTCTCCTTTCTCCTTTCCCTTCTTTCCCTTCCCTTCTCCCTCTGTCCCCTTTCTCCCTTCCCTTCTTTCCCTTCCTTTCTCCCTTTTTCCCAGCCAGCCATGATTTCTGAGCTGCCTTCCTCCTCTGCCAGAGGACCTGGGGCCTTTTCTGCATTTGGAGCAGGAGAAACCTTCCCGCAGGCAAAATCAACATGGACAACTGAAACAGTTTGGAATTGCTATGTATTGAAAATTAACTTCTATTTTAACTACAATTTAATCCATACTTTTCTTTGGTAAATGTGCCGATAGGTGTTTGCTGCTTGCAGATTGTCACGCTAAGCAAAACATCAAGTCAATTTGTTTTAAAAGAAATTGATTTGAGAGCATTAGATTCATCAGCATTCCCTTTTTCCAACTGAAAAACAGGGTCTGAGTAATGACTCAATATTCTACCCCAAATCAAATCTTTAGTTTAACTTTTTTAAGCACCTGATTAGCTTTTTAAAGCAACCCATGGCTGTTGGGACACTGCCCATCCATCACCACGGCACTTTTCCCATCAACCCACTGCTGAAATGTTCCTAGGCAGGAACTCTGCAGACAAAGCTGTTTGTCCTGAGCAGACCTGCATCAGCTCCAGTGAGCAGATCCATCAGCCCAAAGTGCCTGCAGAGTGCCAAAGCTGAGCTTCCTCCTAAATCACACCACGCCAGGTCCTGCTTGGAGAACTGGCTCTACTGGCATTCCAGCTGCTGGGTTGTGAAAAATGAGTATTTTATGATTGGATTTTTGCAAATATCGAAATGAATATTATATGTGTTATGTT
Source organism: Melospiza georgiana (assembly GCF_028018845.1). NCBI lineage: Eukaryota > Metazoa > Chordata > Aves > Passeriformes > Passerellidae > Melospiza > Melospiza georgiana. The sequence goes on from NC_080451.1 coordinate 7,661,530, forward strand.
AGAAAGTTATGCTGTATTAATTTTCTTAAGTAGTGTGTTATATATACATAACATATATGTTATATATATGTTATATATATATATATATAGTTTAGGTTATAACGTAGTGTTAAAATATAAACTAGATAGCAGCCACAGGACACCTGAATCTGTCAGAGAAAGAGAATTTATTGCTCTCTTATCAGGAGAAACTAACTTCTTCCTGCCTTGCTCAGCCCTGAAGATGCTGTCAGGATTCAGAGGAAGAAGCTGACACTGCCCAGACAGAATCCTGTGTTTGAATGGAATTTATGCATCATGGATGAGGTGTATGAATATGCAACAGGCTGTTGCTTTTAAGGGTTAATCCTCTGTTAACGAGGGTCCTTTTTTGGGCTTATTTTGCCCAGAAAGAGGTACCCAGACTGTCTGTAACTCTTTGTTTTTATTGTCTCATATTGTCCTAAATCCTAATTGTTCAAATTTCTATTACTCTAATTATATCACTATTTTTATAACCATTTTATTACTATTAAACTTTTACAATTTTAAAAACAAGCGATTGGCGTTTTTCACATGGGTGATGAGAAGTGCTGACATCTCTGCCTCCAGAGCCCCTGGTAGAGCCTGCAATGAGGGCAGCTCTGAAATTCAGCTGTGCCACCCCAGCAGCAGGAGCAGGGAAGGTATCCCCACCCTCAGGCTGTCCCTGCTCCCACCAGCAGCAGCTGCTACCCAACAAACACCTTGCAAGGGTATTTTTCAAGGTTTGGAAGAGCTGCCTCCTGGGAAGGTCAGGTGAGGATGAAGAGGCTCCCCTGGGGAATCTGGCTGCTCGCTCTGTACCGTGTGGCACGGGGCCATCGCCCTGTGCTGCACGTCCTGTCCCAGGGAGGGGACTGGCAGCCCCCATTGCCCATTGCAGGGCACAGGCACTGCCCTCTGAGTGCAAAGCACCTCTTCAGCTGTGGGACCAGGCAGGTGCTCCCACCACAAGGCAAGAATTGTTGGGAAGGATGAAAGTTTGACAAGAAAGTCTCACAGATGTGTATGCTTAGCCGAAAGATTTTGAATGTAGTTTGATGAAGGAATAAAGATGAAGCAAGTTCTGATATAGAAGAAAAGAATTGCTGAGCCAATCTTACTGGATAACCAAGGAAGCAAAGGGTGTGTTAGTTAGAAGGGGTTTTTATGGCTTAGAGCAAAGGGTAAACCCACCTCAAACAAGGAGATGTTTTTACCAAGCAGAAATAAGCACAGGCAAACAAGTCAGCAAATGTGGCAAGTAGAAAAAAGGTTTAAGAATTTTCCACTGCAAGAAAACTGAAAAACAACTTCTAGCTTAAACTATAATGTACTAACTTTTAGTGATTGGAGAACAGTAACACGAATATGGTAATTATAGTAGTTATGATAGGCTGTAGGTAATAGTTAAGGTATAGATTGGTTCTACTGTGTTACGATGCTCAGAAAAGAAAAGTATATAATGCATTGTAACCAAAACCAAAGGGTCTCCAGGCAGCTGGAGCTGAGAGCTGTAGGCACAGCTCTGTTACCCATGACCCTGCACTGCTGTAACATCTTGGATACAATAAACTGCATTTTGGAGAGCCACCTGGAGTACCACATCCCTCATTTAGGCTCTTCCAAGGAATGATACCAAAACTGCTTCCCTGGGCACCACAGCCTCTCCTGCCAGAGCCCCCAGTACCAAACTGCCATGAGGGTGTTCATGGAGATGAACCAGCTTTCCACTGTAAATGTTTGGATAAATACTCTTAAAGCTTATATACTTTTCTTAATTTTGCTTTTTAAAACAACAATATTAGAGGTTTCGCTTTCGGCATGAAACAAAGAAATGTGACTTTCCACTTCCCACTCATTTTATTCCATGCTGACATCGCTGAAAATTCTATTTTTAAATAGAATTTCTTTCTGATGATGTATATTGGCAATCAAACGCAGGCACAGCATGGTTTTCTGACAAGTTAAAATTCTATGGTATTTTCTCCTAAATAGTCTTATGTACTGATTACTTAGAAGAGTGAATTCCCTGCAAAGCTGTACCCAGGCACTCAGTTTTTGCTCCAGCTGATAAATGTAAGCAATAAAAATATGTTCCATTCTACAGCAGTGCCTATTAAAATGTAAACACCACTGGAAGATTTTGAGCAGGCTACAGAAATGCTTTATTCAAAAGCAAAAGGCTGTCTGAGGCTGCCAGAACCTGGCACAGAGCATCCATTCGTCAAACAGCGCCTTCCACCAGTCACTGGGACAGTGCCACAGGGGTCACACTGGGAGCACTGGTGCTGGGGCTTTCCCTGCCCAGCCTGCAGAAATCAGGAGCTGCCATGGGAGCAGGAATGAGTTTGATGGGTGCACAGCACCCCGTGTTCTGCTGGGCTGGTGGGAGAACCATGGCAGCAGGAGCTTCCTGTGGCGTTGTGATTTCAGGGTTTACCTCAGAACCTCGGGTCCCTCCCCTGATAATTCCCTGCCAGGTGTGTCAGCCACCTCTCCTTTCCCTCCCAGCACTGTCAGTCCTGGCATTCCAGAAGGGATTGGCAGATCCAAAGGATGCCCTCTACCCCTGGGGGGCACTGGTCCATCCAGGTGTCCTTTGTCCCTTGTACCTGGTTGGTGGCTCCCTACCCCTTCCCTGCCCCTCTCCCTGGGGTTAAAAGAACAGCAACCACGGGCTCAGGGAGTTCTGGTGGAGCTGGTGCTGCTTTCAGAGCCTGAGGGCCAGAATAAAGCTCTGGATCCAAACCCTCCATCAGAACCAACTCCTTTCCTTCATCATCGCCTTAAAGCTTCTCCACCAGAGGTAAACCCAAGGAGCAGCCCCTGTTATGGGGGGAAGCTCCATCTCAGCACCACCAGAGCTCCTGCAGGCCTGGACTGCCTCCACATGCCCAGCTGCAGCACCCAGCCAGCCAAAAGTGTCTGTGGGGTGAAACACCACACACCCCACAGCCAAAAGTGTCTGTGGGGTGGAACACCACACACCCAGCCTGCCAAAAGTGTCTGTGGGGTGGAACACCACACACCCAGCCTGCCAAAAGTGTCTGTGGGGTGAAACACCACACACCCAGCCTGCCAAAAGTGTCTCTGGGGTGAAACACCACAGTTGCCGCTATTTGGGCCAACAGCAAAGGTCAGAAAAGCTCAGACACATCCCATCTGCAATATTGGTAATATTTCAATGGCTTCCCCTTGGCCATGCTCAAAAGAAGCCCCTGGCAGAGCTGTGGGGAAGCAAATGTGTCCCATGTTGAGAGAAACTTTCCTACTCTGAGGTCAGAGGTGCATCTACAGCCTGCATGAAACAAGATGCTGATGAATCGAAATTCAAAATGTCCCTCATGAATAATTCATCGAATGCGTTCGAGCAAGCTATAGCAGTGTAAATATATGTAGGGCTACAAACAGATATGTATATATGCAAATTAACAAAGGAATGGCTCAAGTTACCCACATGGAAAAATCCCAGTGACCTGAGGATGTTTGCTTCATATGGCTCAGACACATCAAACTGTAACTAAAGAAACAGCCTGAAATTTATCAAACCATGGCGTGAAGCCGTCCGTGTACCGTTCACTCACAACATAACAAATCCTCCTAATTTATTTATATTTGGTTTTTTCCTTAACTCAAGTTTTACTCTCCAAACCCATCATCTCTGCCACCCCAAATGAAGTCCCCACGTCACCAGGAGCCATCAGCTCAGCACCACCTCATCCACCCTTGGCAGTGAAATTCCATGAATAACCATTACCATGGTAGGCCAGTAAGGGCATTAAACCCCTGGAATTCATATAAACAACACAAGAACATAAATGACAGCCATAGGTGCAGGGTCCATCGATCATCCCCTTCTCCCTCACAGCAAGAAATGTGGGATCACATTAAAAATAGAACAGACACCTGCAACTAGACGGGTATTTATACAGAATATTGTGACAACTGTCATTTCACATTAGTCAGCAAGATCCCACAGGACTTGGAGAAGTATTAACTGTGCTGCATTTTTTTTTTCTGGCAAAAATATAATAAAATTCACTTTCTTGATGGTTTCCTGGTGGGGATTGCTCCTCTCCCTGAAGTCATTCATGAAATAAGGATGCACCTCCAAGAGCCTGGATAGAAAACACTTTACCTAGGCACCAGAGTATGGAGGGGGCGTTGTGATTCTTCACTTGAGACTCATCCATATTTTTCACAGTGTTTTGATGACACCAAACTCAAAAAATGACCAGAGATGACCCAAAGTCAAGGCAGACCCAATGCATGATGGATATCTGATTAATAATTTGAATTATGACCCCCAAATTGGGAAGATCAGAGAAGGACTGTGCACTCCTAAGAGCCCATTTATTGAAAAAGTTCCTAAAAGATCTGAGGGAGGAAAATTCCAAATTCCAGAGTCAGAGGTACAGAGGCACTTCTGTTTACAATAAAAAAAAATGCTCTGCCCATACAGATGAAGTATTTCAAGGTCTTGCTTGTTACCCTGAGCCTCATGCAATAAAAATAGGACTTTTGTGAAGGTCCTAGACACTCCTTTTATTTGGTGAAAGACATTTACATCACTGGCAGCAAAATGTATCCTCAACAGCAATGTAGTTGCTGTCAAAAAACACACTGTGCCCTACATTTCACCATCATCCCAGTTAATCATTTATACACTGTGCAGAGGCACGTGGTGCTCACTGAGAAACACCAAGGCCCACTGAGTGTCCCAAAGAACACTCAGCAAGGTGAACAAGGACAGAGGAAGAAATACCTTGGATACAACCTCTGATGGACAGGGCTGGAGAGACAAGAGATGATGGACAAGGAGACAGAACTGGAAGGGACAAAGGGAACTGGAGAAACAAGGGGGAAATCAGGACAAGAACATGACAACAAGGCAAAACTCAAAAACCTTTATGGTGAAGGAGAGGGTCTTGAAAGAGATGGAGAAAGGGCCAAGATGCCACCAAGGGGTTCCAAAGAAAAGGTGGCAGAATTGGGATGGCAGACAAAGAGAGTGCTGAGTGCATTCAAAAAACTTTATGGTGAAAAAGAGGGTCTTGAAACAGATGTAGAAAGGACCAATGGGTTCCAAAGAAAAGGTGACAGGATTGGGATGGCAGACAGAGTGCTGAGTGCACCAGTGGCTCAAGGGGAGCCACTGGAAGGTGAAGGGCATCATCAGAGCACAGGAAGGCTTTCAGCAGCTGAAGGGAACAGGGGAACGTCTGTAATCTTCGGGAGAGAGCCACAAAAATGTTGTTTTAGAACAACTCACAAGAGAAGAGGCAGAACTGCCCTGATCAGAACTACCAGGTAAAATGTAACGTGGCACAGTGGAAAGTTGAGAACTGATCTGCCTGTCATTTGATGCCTGCAGAAGCATTTTATAAACACACATTAAAATTCAGGTTCTGTTTCTGAGAGCCTCTTGCTGAGGGAACTGGAGAGGGCACGGCCTTGACTCATGTCCTGGCTGGTCTGAGGTCCCCAGCTGTGCCAGCTCAGACCTGTGCTCCCAACCAAGGCCATCTGTCAGTGGCCTCTGACACCCCAGCTCTCCCCAGCCTTGTCCCCGTGCCCAGGGCATCTGGGCTTGTTTGTACCAACAACGCTCGTGTTGAAGCACAGCCTGTCACACAGCTCCCTGTCATCTGGGCTGGGAATTGGCTCAAAGATTGGCTCAACCACGCTTCCCTTCCACCCCATCAGTGGCTGGTCAAAGCCCAAAGTCATCACCTGCCCAGCAGAGGGGGACAGGCCACCTGTGCCAGACCCTGCAGGGCCTGGAGGAACCTGCCATGGCACTCTCAGCCAGGTGGAACACATCCAGCTGTGGCTCCTAAACAGAGTCAGCATGGCCATACACAAAATGTTGGACCAGTGCAAGTGATCAGCACCTTGGAGCATCATTCCCAAGCCTGCAGCAAGCTCTCCACCTTTGCATCATGACCAATACCTTTTGGAAGATAAAGGCATAACAACTGAATTCAGGCATCAGCAGGTGGGATTTTCCAATGTGTGCTGTGCAGGCCAGATGATCATGATGCCTGAAGTTTTAGCTTTCATATTATCCAGATTCTCTACTGCATAATATATAACTCTGATCTCCATATAAAGTGTTAGCAGGTTCTCCTCACAGTTTATTTAGATAAAACAATCCTTTTCCAGCCTCAGAACCAAGGACACTGTTGTAGCTTCAGGGCCAAAATGCGTAAACAACAGCAAATTGAGGAGAGCAATCTGGGAGGATGGGACTGCATAACCTGAAACTGTAACCAGACAATTAATCCCAATATGTAAATGGACCAAAAGTTATAAAAGTGTGAAAACTTGTGACCCACTGTCTATTTTGGGTGTAGCCTCAGTCAGGCTCTTGTACTGCCCAAGGTGTATCCTTGGAAGGCATTTTAATAAATCTACTTTATTCCTTTAGCACTGTCTCGCCTCTGTTCTAGGGAGCCTCTCAAGGCATCAATCCCAGCTGTTCCTCTTGACCTTGCAATCTCTGTTTTAATTAGTGTGTCCTCCAGGTTACAGAATATCAAGGATATCAAGGAGCATAACAGATAATGATCTCATACTTGGGGGTTTTCCTCCCACCATGGATTTTCAACAACTGTTACATATTTTTCTTTGATTTTGATAATCCAGTGTTAAAATCACGACCTATCCCCCATCCACTTCAGATTTTGTTTGTTAATCAAGAGTTGAGCAATTTCAAAGATGTTTTTATAATTCAAACACTGGGAGGTTGCACACTAAGCTGATCCTTTGATATCTGAAAAGTTCTCCAATGCCAACCTCACAGTTTTAATCTTCCTGATATTGCAGGTGATCTAGTTGATCTTACAGATGATTCTGATTAAATGAGCTTTTTAAATGAGCTTTTTTTTTTAAATGAGCTCTCTCCAGTTCTCACAAAAATATATAAAATATTTACAGATGTGATACAATGAACTTTATGTTCTTCTTCTGCTTAGAGCAACACTTGGTGCACAGGTGCTGACATTTCTTAGTCATTAAAGAAACTAAACCTAAAATTCTTTAAAACTATTTTATTCAATATTCTATTGGGGTTTTCTTGTAACAGCAGTTACTGCACAGCTCTCATAGGTTATATACAAGAAGAGTTATTTTTGTGGATAAAAGACAACAAGAAGTCAATAATCTTTGGCAGACAGCCTTCATTGTTCTGCTAGCACAAGCGCATCCAACTGCTGATGACCCTTAATGTTTCCCTGATATTGTTTTCTGCTATAAAATGGAAGATCTAATACATGCTGAAGGTCAGTCCCCACCAAAGACTGAATCAGAGATAGCCTTCATAAACTCATGTTGGCTTGGCTCATGTTGGAACATGTTTTGTCACCAACATATATAAAGTATGTTGGGTAATTGCTGCTGGAACTCAACATGTGCTGTATCTCATCTAGGAGATGCAATTTACTGGCTGTATTCCAGTAAAATAACTTTATGGCTTTCTGTCATGATAAATAACTGTTAATAGCATAATGGAATTAATATTTACTTTGAAGCTATGCTGTCTATTCAAATAAAGTTGCTATATTTAGAATCATCCCCATGCTGCTGGGCTTTTAAATGCTGAGAATTGACAAGACAACAGGCAAATATTAAATTCCAGTTCCCTCCAGCCATTAATAAACCTTTTGATTTTGGGTTTGTGATTGAAACCCTTCTGTCTATTTTATACAGCTATGATAGTTCAAGAAGTGTTGATTCAAATGTGGGACAGATGAGGCAGGAAGGGATTTTGGGGTCTGGGAGCTCCCTCTGCCTGCCCTAAGGATGGAGACAGTGAAGGATAGGGGGTCTGGACCACCAGGCTTGGAGCTAGGGACAGAAACCTCTCTAAGTGTTCACAGGAAAGTTCATGATTTAACACACAAAAATTTATCATGTTTTTGTCATTATAAATGTACTTTTTATAATTCCAACAAGGAAAGATTAAAGAGACACTGAAGTCTAACCATATCTCTTCTTCCCGGGAATAAGGGAAGTACACAGAAGGCAGGAAAGGAGATGGCATTCCACCTTTTAAAGATGAAAACCATGCTTCCTTTTAGGAGGAAAATGCTAAAATAAATTGTCCTGGCTATGGTAGGACATTACAGACACAATGGAAACCTGCCTGCAGGAACAACAGTGAGCCTGACCAGCAGAAGGACAAGGAAGGGCCAAGCCATGGTTCCCATCATGCATGCTCAGAAGAAGTGCAGCAGGAGGATTAGGCAGTGCAGCAGAGTCACAGGCGTTGCAAATCCTCCTCACAGTGTTCCAGCACGCTCGTGTCACCTCATCTTGCTTTTATTCAAAATTTCTTCATGGCAACAAGCACACAAAAAACTGCAGGCAAAGTGTAACCATCAACAGAAACGCCCACGCAGTATCAGAGCGTGTCTGGGGTCAGACAGAAGGCAGAATCTTCACAAACATATTTATAGTGCTCTAAGACGCTGCAGTCCTCTGGAGCACAGGGCCTTTTAATGGAAAAACACCACGGATTTGTCGTGGCAGCTGACAAGGAGCCACTCCAGAGCCTGGTGCTGTCCAGCAGGGAGCACAGAGGGAATGCCATGGTGGGGCTGCAGTGGTCAGTGCTGGCCACAGCAAAGAGGGGCTGGGGCACCTCCAACATATCCCCTTGTGGAGACCCTCAGAGGGCATTCCCTGGTCTGGGGAGACACAAGAAGCTTCCCTCAAAAAGCTGTCAGACCCCACTGGCTCCTTCCCCTGTTCCTATGTCTGTTCCTATATCCCTGAGCCACCCATTCCCTTATTGGCCCTCATCTTTGTACTGCCCCAGACCCCTTGGGAGACGAAGTGAGACCCTCTGTGTGTGGGTGCTGGGACCTGAACATCTCACTGTATAAAACATCTGTGGATATTTTGCAAAGCTCCTTTTTCCTTCCTTCCCCTGGACTATACCAGCAGCAATTCAGACTGCTACACCCCTGCAGAGGCACCCAGACATGCCCTAAAGAGCCCTCAGAATTTCCACTGGGACATCAAAACCTTTAGTGATTGATTTGGATGCCTGAACTCTTCTCCTTAGAGGAGTTCAGAGCTACTGTAGCTTATTGTGAGAACTCAGGCAAACATTAAACCAAGTGCAGCTCTGCAGTCAGAGGTGACACCGAGCCCTCCCTGGCGCTGTGTCCACGCAGGACAGAGGGACTCCAGCTGCGGGGGAGCATCGCCACAGCCCCGAGCAAGGCTGCAGCACTGGGATGGGGGTCTGGGGGCCGGCTGGGGCTGTGCAGCCCCCGGAGGGCAGAGGGATCCCTCCCGGAGCCGCTGCTGAGCCCGGCAGCCACGCGATGGCAGCAGAAATGTGGGAACACCGGAGCGCAGGAGCATCACCCACCGCTCCGAGGAAAAGGGATTCCGCAAAGAACAGGCAACTGCTACACGCGAGACAGCGTCTGCCATGGGTTTAGGACAAGCAGAGAGTAGAGAAACAGTTTTTCTCCCCGAAACACAATAACTCGCTCTTTGTGCATTCCTGGTATTACCAACAGGGTCACTGGGGCTCCCCTGCTGCAGCACAGACACAGCACAGCCCTGTCCCCCCCGGCAGCTTCACTGTGACCTACAGCACACACAGCAGGACCCAGGCTCAGCTCCTGCCCCTCACTGATTCCTGGCTCAGATCCCGGCTGGGAACCAAGAGAATCCCGGCTGGGAACCAAGAGAATCCCGGCTGGGAACCAAGAGAGCCCCTTGCTGCTGGCAGCACTGCCAAGCCCTCCCTGCTCCCCTCTTCCTTTTCACCCCACCCCAGGGTAACAGTGGGCAATTAATGCTTTTTACATCCAGAACGTGTCCAAATCCCATCTAACTAATCCTTATTCCTTGCCTATAAAGGGAAGTAAATAACATCCTACAAAGGTGTGGCTAATCCAAACATGTCAGATGTACCCACACTCTAAAATCCCCTCTTGACAGGTTCTGTGTCTGTGTTGCTGCCTGGGGACAACACCAGACTGTGTTTAGGAGCTCCAGCACCTTCAAACCTTCAAACCAGACCCTGCTCTCCCTCCCCACGCACACCTTGGTGAGCAACATCCCACTTTCCAACAGGGACTCATGAAATTAAAATGTTTAATGCACTCCTGATGCACACAGAATACAGCGAACAAGGTTTGCCTCCTGCCCAACACACAGAGAAAGAAATAAATAAAGAGGAGCTCACTGAAAGCCAGGCAGGGAAGGCAGAGCCACGAGGTTCCTCCCTTGCCATGGCAGCCCTTATCTCCGTCACAGCCCACAATGCAATTACAAGATTACAAGGCACATGCTGCTCCAGCATCTGGATCCTCTGTGCAGGCACAGGGATCCCTACAGAACCAGGAAACCTCTTCATCTTGTGAGGAATAGCAGGGATTCTCCTCACAGCACGGCTCCCACTGACCCCTCTCCAGGCACCACTTCCAGGACAGACATTGTCTGGAGTTCATATTTGTCCACATAAGCACAGAAAGAAACTGAGTGGTCAAAATGGTACATGCTGACCACCAACTCTGGTCCAAAAAGCACTGATGTTTATTTTGCTTACATTATAAACCCAGGGATAAAGTCTGTACCAGTACCCCTCCATCCCCAGCCCAGTCCCCAGCACGTTAAACCCAGACCACAGAGCCAGCAATCCAATCTCCATATATTTTATTCTCAATATATTTCATTTCTGGCCACCAATCTTTAGATCTCCTATTGGATTTTGTTTTCATAAATGGATTTTCCCACAGAGCTGGCAGAAAATAGATTTAATTTCGAATTTCTCTAAACGGAAATAGTCAATATAAATGTCAATGTGTGTTTGTGCCATGCAGTTGGTGAGGTGACACAAGCCTCACATTTCACAGGGATTCAGGGGCCTGCCAGTGTGTTTTGTCTGTATACTTGTTCTAATGCGTTCCTTCATAAGGATGACTAAAAGTATATGTGTGTATATATATATATATATATATATATTAAAATTTTGGTTATGCTGTTTTGTTTTGCGGATGCAAAAAGCAGTAGGACGTCTAGCACTGCTTTGCAGGCAAGTCAAGAGGCAAAATTCAATGTCAGCAGAGGATTGTGCAGACTGACATCCCCACAGACCCATCACAGAATGGTCTGGATTGAATCAAGGACACCCTGCCATGGCAGGGACACTTCCACTACTGCAGGTCCTTGGTTCCCTCTCTCCCCCCAGCACAGGATGTAGTTGCAGCACCAATTACTCAACAAAATTCCAATCTATCCTGATGTTAATGTCATTAGTCCACAGAGATCCTTTTGGAATCATTTACATCAAAACTGTCTTTTTACATCCTAAATGAAAAATGCTCAGACTTCAGTGAATGGGATTTGAATTACAGCCCTACCACATGTGGCTCAGCTTTATTCACGCTATTTATTAAACAGGGGAAAAATGATGATGCAGTCAATTACAGAGCAATTACCTGAGAGCTGCTGCAAACCTGTTGCCTTGCACTGCAGGGACAGTGGTTGTCCTTGATTATTTGGGCAGAATTTGCCTACAGGGCACCTGCCAGGCAGAGCATCTCAAGGCCCTGATCTCAGCCTGAATTTTCATCCTGAGACACCCAGATACTAGGAAAACTTCTACTGATGAAGTTAAATAAACCATGACAATTAAAGGATTAGGAATGTTATGGGTCTTGTGAAGAAAAATATCTTCTGGACATGCATTAGGAAAAGAAGCCAAAACTCAAGAGAATTTGCTGTGACTTGATGTTACTGCAGGAGAATACATCAGGGCCCTGATATACAAAAGGATTATTGATATGTATGTTCCCTTCTGAAGAGACTCCCAGGAGATCCATTCTGGATTTAACAATAATCCATACTCCCCTTCAGAAATGGCAAAACAACGCTCCCATTTCCCAGGACTGCCTCCAACACAGGAATCATTAAGATGCCATCACAACCCTGCATTCCAGGTGCCATAAACACCAGCTGCAACAGGAATAAATCCCAACCACAGCTCATGAGCTGAGTCAACACCTCCACAATTCTGCACAAGCACCTGCCTGTGGTGCCCACTGTGGAGAGGTGCTCACAGCAAAGGTGAGTGTGCCCCAGAAAAAATGGGGAGATGCTGTTGGTCCCTAATGAGCTACAGAGGCTTAAGACAGAGGCTGGTTATGAAGAGGATCAGTGAAATCTCAGGACAATGATATTTGCAGCAATGATGAAGAAGATGAAAGTGCCCCTCCTTGTGAGCAGTTTCTCCCTTGTTCAGGGCCACCTGTTTGTGTTAATGAATGCACACGTGTGTGTCATATTTCCAGAAAGCCTCTCACATTAAACTCTCCTTTCTCCTCCAAAGCCATTCCACAGTATTTCTCTGAAATGCATTAAGCAGGCTGAGTGAACAATGTGATCCTAATTAGTTTGCAAACTACACAGCTCACCTCTGAGGGTGAGCAAAGCCCACGTAAATTAAAGTGAATTGCAGAGAATTGGCTCAGGCTGCCCAAGGAATCCCTCTCCAGATTAGGGCTGCTCCAAAGTGCCACCTCCACCTCCCACCCTCCCATGACAACTGAGCAGATTTCACCCACGACAGCAGGGAAGAGAGAGATGTAAAACCACTCTGCAGCTCAGTATTCCATGGTGCATATTTTGCACAATGCAGAGGAGCCCATTTGGTCATTTACCAAAAGCAAAACTCTGGTCCTTCACAGGTGGCCCAGGCTGCAGAGGTCACTGATGCTGTCCCCACTCTGGTGACCCAGGGTGAGCACAGGGACGCTGCCAAAACCCAAATGCTACAAAACCCGTGTGAAGTTTTGATGGTGATGTCCCAGGGTTTATGCAGTAATTGAATAATCTAAAATTTTCATTCCTGTCCTCGTGGACTAATCTGCAATAGTGTTAAGGGACTGTTATGATATTAATTAAATACAAGTCCTGCATACAAAATTGATACTTCGCATCTCCATCTCCACAAGGGAGTTTCTCTCTTAATAAGACTGAAACCAAGTTTTACTTTTTTGTTGTTTTTTTTTTTTTTTCTTTTTAAGGAATTCATAAAGATTACCATATTGTACCAAGGTAACAAACACCCAACCTACAAGAAATTTCAAATACAGAAGCTCTGGTATTGGGACTAGGGGCACAGCTCTGCCCCAGCCTTGGGACAGCCCCTGTCCATAACCACTTCTCAGGCACTGGGGTTTGGAGAGACTAAAATATCCTCAACACAGGATAAAGAGCAGCTTGATCAGTGTCAACCTTCCAAAACCCAGATGACAAGAGGGAAATTCACTATAAAAACATGACCTCGTTTTAATTTTGGCAGCAATTTACTACAAATTCACGTGAAGGCACAGTTGCACTCTCCTGGAAAAGTTCACACATAAGAAAAAGCAGAAATGCATCCTCTGAGCCAGGAGCCTGCAAAGCAGAGCAGCACCATCCAGAGTCATGGCAAAGCTATTCCAACACTCTCCTTACTATTATTTATTAGTTAATATTTTTAATTATATGAATTGATTAGGAACACATCACCAGGGATCCTAATTAATTAGAATTTTAAAAAGGATCACAGACCAGAGATTCCACAAAGAATTGCACAAAGAGGTGTATTAAGGGAAAGGCCAAATTAACTTCTCCTTTCTGATTTATCCAGCCTTTTCTAACAGAACTGTGATCAGATTAACCAAGTAATACCCAAACCCCTCCTGTACAGCAATGCTAACCAAGGCAACAGCTTGAGGATTTCAGGCCATTTTCATTTAACATCCGCTTGGTTAAGTAGTTTATTCCTCCTAATCCATATTTATTTAAATGAGTCAAAGTAGTTTATTCCTTATTTATGTCCTAAATTTGCTTTAGCTGCCTCACCCATGCTCACCAAATCCTTCTACAGGGTTCTGATAGACATCAACATCCCTCGGGATGCAGACTTTTTGTTTCAAAAATGTATTTTTCTATTTACCCAAAACTTGGAAAGACAAAGGAGCCATCACACTGACAACACTCAGGAAGGAATTAATTATTAAACCTTCTAATACAAATCCCTGTTCAGGACTGGCTGGTCAGTGGTTTCCCCTTCCCTGCCTCCGAGCTGCCATTTCCAGAGCAATGTTTGGATGCTATTGATGCTCTTGGCTGTCGGCTCTGCAAGTACTTTTCCATCAGTGCAACAATGATCCCTATTTATCTTCTGGCTGCAAGAGTTGCTGAGATGATCTGGCAGTGCCACAAGGCAGACAGTTATTTCATGCCCTGTTAAACCCTAATGCGGCTAACTACGGTATCACTCCAAATTTGAAAAAAGCCTTTTTTTGTTATTTTAAATCTGCTGCCTACGTGTCCAAGTTGAGAACATTGCTTCCTTTTGAAATGGTATCAGCAACCTAAAGCAAAAATGCTGTCTGTGAAGTAGCAAGGTGTACTGATTGAGTAATTAATTAATAAGGTTAAAACTACATCATTCTGCCCAAAAAACACCTGGAAGTCAAGAGAACAGACAACTTCTGCATCATTCAGAACAGAGAGTGGCAGTGACCACCCAGGTGCTGCCTGTGGATGAGAGGGTGCAAGTACCTCCTTGAAGACAGAAAATCAGGTACTAAAGGGCTCTCAAGCTGGAGAAGGATGTAGGAATGAATGGCTAAACTCTGGTACATCCAAATCACAAAGCAAATAGTTCAACACTTATTTTCCTGAGTGGTGAATGTGATCAGCCACAAGGAGGATCCCTGAAAGCTGTGCTTCCTCCAGCTCCAGATGTGCCCATATTTGCTACTTTCCAGGAGACACACTTCAGTAAAATAGAAATTAATGGGTTCAGTGCAGGGTTCTTTGAGCTAAACACAATCACCACCACATCCATGCAGTTGGGCACTAAAGGGCTGGATAGCTCCAGCTTTGGAATAACCCCAAGAAAATCCCATTTATTTTCTCATGTGCTCATGTGGCAGCTAAAGGTCATCAACAACCTCTTGCTACAGGTAAAGGGACAGCACAGGGTCTGGTGTTCTGAATTGTGAAAGTTTACAGAAGTTAATTAAATCACACTCTGCAAACCCAAAACAAAAACAAGGCACCATTTCTGTGATGATTACTTTTTTTTTTGTGCTTGTCATAATAAAACATTGTTATTGGATGTAAAAATTATGGAACAAAGTTATGCCTCTCTGGTGTAATATAATGCAATCCATTTAATACTATTTTAAACCCCAAAACCTCATTAGAGCAGACAGAATGTAAGAATGACAAATGGGCTGGGAGGAAGCTGGAGCACGAGATGAATTCTGGGCACTCATCCCTTTTCCATTGCTGGCACTGATTTTGGGGATGCTGGGGGAGTTTCAGCTCCACGTGGGGAGAGCAGGGTGCCCCTCACCCCAACAGGAGGGAGGTTCATCCTTGCAAAGCATCAGCCAGACAGGCCTGGAGACACAGGTGAAGCCCTGCCTGTCATGGAAACCCCAAATTCCCCAGCCAGCCTCACAGGCTGTCAAATGTAAAATCAACCCAGCCTGCACAAACACACACCCGGCAGCCTCACGCTCTCCTTGGCCAAAATAACACAGCTGAACACTGCAATTACACATTTTCACAGCTTTGGACCACTTTGGCCCCAAGTTTGGTAGGCAGTGTTGGGAATATAGCCCTGCTGTCTTAGGAATGAGCTGGGCACAGCTCTGCACGTAGGCTTCTGCTACCAGAACAAGTAATTGCTATTTAATAAATATAAAACTTGCATAAATGCACTTGTTACCCACACCGGTGCAAACCTTTAACATCAGAAGTGACCAGAGTGATCAGAACAGCTCTCTCCTCATGCAGATGGAGGTTAAGAAAGAAAAGTGGTGTCAAACAATGACATATTTTAGAACAAATGAGCTTATTCAGAAATAATGCCTCAGGTGCAATCACTTGCATGAATGTGTCTAAGTGGCTGAATACCATCAGCAGAGCAAAGGTTCTGTCAAAACACACATGGATTCTGGGTCAAACTCAACAGAAATCCTTCCCCTGCACACTGCAAGACCAACACTCCATCAGCACACAGAAATTACAGCAATTGCTACCAAAACTTAGCTGAGATTTGTGAGAATAAATTGGAGCCATTCCAGCTGCCATGGTTACAGAGTGCTGTGCAGCCCACCCTGAGGGTGTCAGGCTGCCCTTGGGCAGTGCCTGGTACAAAAATTAGAGTTTACCAGAAGATGCTCAGTGTGGAGACACTCTAGAGTCACACAGCCCAGCCAGCAGCCACACAGGTGGGTGCTGAAGCTGTACTCACAGTTTGCTCAAAGGAGTAATAAAGAACAAATATATATGCTGGGGGTGGGGTGAGTTGGGGTTTAACCCCAGCCAGCAACTAAGACCTAAACCAGAGGTAACAGAGGGAATTCAGCAAACAGGAGTCATTTTCTGAAGGTGTGCACAGCCTTTGTTGGGTTGAGGTGTCTTGGAGAGCCATCACAGCCCACAGCCAGCCCCACCACGCTCCTACCTCCACTCCTTGCACCTTCAGCTTCATGTGATCCTCTCTGGTGGTCTTCCCGTCTTTCCTTTTTTTCCAGCAATATCCATCTTTCCTGTATTTCACTTTCTTTCTGTTGTACAGGATCATAGAACCATTCTGTGGTCTAAAAGCAAGAAATAGGTTTGGGTTACATAAAGCAACAAAACCAGACCGAAAGTTTCTATGGAACAATGTACCACAGATCAGCAAAAGGCTCCACAGAACAGCAACAGTCAGGATTTGGTGTCAAATAAAATAAATGCTCCCCTTTTACTGCTGTTACCTGGCTGAAGTGATGTCTGCAATCTGCAGACTCTTCTGTGAGGATCTTGTACCTAATGCAGGAAGAGCCAGTGAAAGGTTAAAGAAAAAAAAGAAAGGAATTCTGATAAAATAGCCAACATTTGCACTGGATGTATTTTGACTGCTACATGCTGAAAATTAGAAGGAAAGAAAATTTAGGGGGAAAAATGATAGTTGTTACTTAATTACAATTTCTCTCTCTTGCTAACACATCAGCAGAATGAGATTCCAACCACCTCTAAGGCTGCACCAGGACACAGATATTGGCTTAAAATGACAATAAACAAGAAAAACAGAAGGGAAGGATAAAAGCACAAGCTTACACATTGGTTTCACTGCTCTGCTTAGATCAGTGCTAGACAGGGAGTAACCTGCTCCCTTCTGAGCACCTGCTCAACTTCAAAGACACAGGAAAACTTCTTCCACTTAAAAACTACCATGGCAATTGGAAATGTCCTTAAAGGCATGGCGATGCCCAGCAGACAGGAGCCACTGCAGTTTGGGTGTAGAGAGATTTTGCTATTTATAAGCCAGATCACAACCGAGGCAAGTCTATTATAACACCAAAAATAACAAATACCCTCCAAGCTGGGAGGCAGTGAGCATTTTTTCCACATACACACAAATATTTATTGCTTGTGGCCAGAAAGCCAAGCCCCATCCTCCCAAACTACAGCCCCTCCTATCCCCCAGGTCCCAGCAGTCTGGACCCAAGGGCTTGGGGAGGCTGCTCCTCCTCATCACCCTGAAAATAAACACTGGGGTGTCAGCACAGCCACAGTATCTGCTTGACAGCACTGGAGATAGTGCATTAATTCAGTGGAGGTATTCTGTATCTCATTTCAGTGTTTATTCTATAAACCCCCAGTCACTGCACGTGGCAGCTTAAACCCTTCTCACAACACCAGAGATTCCCCAGGCACCTTCGGGCTGTGTCCGTGGCAGAGGAGTCACCCAGGGCAGGCAATGAAAAGCCAGAGAGAGCTGAGCTCCTGCTTGGTGCCCCTGCCCTCACACACATGGTTTTCCACAAAACAGAGGAGCTGGAGGCTTCTGATGCCAGGGAAATCCTGCTTCCCTCGCCCCCAGTGCCACACGGGCACAGGCAGGGCAGAGCTGAGCTCTGCAGCCTGGCTGCTGCTCTGCAGGGCTGGAACAGGGTTTGTTGGTTGATTCTGCAATGAAAAACGAACACAGTGAGAGGGCACTGGCAAAGCAGTTAACGAGATTTATAGAAAATTGAGCCCAATGAAACAAAATCTCTTAAGGATCTCTGGAGCGGTTTTCGATTTTGATAAGAGTGTATCGAGCTGCTTTAAGGCTCACAGAAAGCAGCTGGCTTTTAAAGATAACTTCATGAGATGAGACACAATTTGAACCTGATCTACGCTGCTGCTGCATTTCACCCACTGTAAGGAAGAAAAGAGGAAAGCTCTGCCCTGCTCATCTATCCCTCAGAGCAGCCAAGCGATCATGTGGGAAGGCACAGCAGGGGAAGCCTGCCGGGGATTCCCAGGGCATGTGACAGATGTGACTCCAGCCCAGATCTCTGGGGGTTTTGCCACTCAGTCTGAATTTGGGGATTTCCTTTTTCCCTTTGCAGATGAGAGGGACAAAGTCACAAGCCTGAGCGCAGGCTGCAGTTCCTGATCAGCTCTGGATTTCCCCTCCTTTACAAGCCTGTGGCATTTAAAAGCTGCCTAATCTCTATTTTGGTTTCTTGCCTGTGGCCTGGGGGAAGGAGAGAGAAGGACAGGAAGAGTAATTGCAAAGCAGAAAGCCTTTTGTCTCAAGTATTGATGAGATCTGGAATGCTTTCCTCCCTCTCACCCTGCTATCTACAGCCAAGGCTCCCACAAATTGCCACAACAGCCTAAGAGCTACTTTTGCCCAAATTATTCCTGCTACAGCCAGGAAGAAGATTCTAAATTCTATTTTCATACTTATTTTTAACATGAACAATCATCCCCTGCAGCCATGGATCTGAGCTTGTTGCTTGGGGAGACCCAGGGCTCCTGACAGAGCTCAGGAGTAATCCAGGCCACTGATAAATCAGAGTTTCCCTCAGTAAGACAAAGAGAGGGAGGAACAGAGGAAATGGGATTTCCAGGGACAATTTTCCAGAGAGGTCATTTTGGATCTGACACCCAGCTCAGCTGTGCATACTGACCTCTGGCTCTAAGTCCTGCTCTGAGTGGGTTTTGTTACTTTTGGATTAAGTCCTTCACCTGGGTCATTGGAATTTAAACCTACTTATCTTCTTGTTAACAGGAACCAGGATGCAAAGAGGGGAATAAACAGAAAGCAAGTTAAGATTAGGATATTTTGGTCAACTGATGCCTCATCTGTCACTCCATTAGTGCTCAAATTTAGGTCCCTCTGGCCTGAAGGACAGAGATTTCCCCTTAATCACATTACTGCAATATTAAAAATGCTTTTCAGTTTAACCAGTTCCCTCTAAATTGTCACATCGAGATGTGGTAAATGTCAGACATATCAGTTAATGAAAACTACGTTTTACTGCCTCAGGAGCTGGGGGTGCCAAAAGGGAATTGCAAATACTGCAAATCCAAGAGTCTCTTTCTCAAGATAACAGAGCAAAATCAGCCAGAACCATTCCTTGAGAAGGTCCACAGCTCTAAGAGTTATTTTTTATTGTCTCATCTGCATTTATTCCAGTTCCAATCCAAGGAGGATATTTAAAGGACAAATATGGATGTTTAATACCATAAAGCAGAGGTAGCACACCTGTACCTCCCAGTGCACGAGCAGAAGCTGCCCCCAGTGCCTGGGTGACAAACCCTCTCCATCCCTGCCACCCAGCACACTGAGGGATGGCTCCTGCACACAGCCTGCATGGTGCCATTTTTCACCTGCATGATATTTTCCCTGGCTGTGAAGTTATCACAGAGCCAGGGGACAACGGGAGGGAACTATCTTCCATCTTCTGCATCTATGCATGATAATAATGAGAAATTAACTTCTGCTTTCCCGAAGGAGCAACCTACTGATGCAGAAAGTGGCTGGGAAAAGCTGGAGTCCTGGAGGAAGACTTCAAAAGAGGCAGCCTTTCAAGAAAATATTGCACAGAATCCTTGTCCTCCTTTCCTGAGGAATGCAAAGTCCTTGAAGCTGTGTTCATCCAGACCAGTGTGGGAATGGGGAGAGGTGCCAAGAGTGAGTGTGACAAGGTGCCCCCCACTCAGCTAATGCCCTGCCATGCAGAGCAGGCAGAGCTCTGGGACTGGCAAACACTGCAGGTGATCAACTCCAAGTTATCATTTATTTCCTTCTTCTCTGCACTGTCCTCACTCTGCAGCAGTGATGGACAGGGACTGTCAGCCAGGATTGACATCATGCTCTCACAAACACCTCATCTCTTATTTCTTCTTTCTGCCCAAGAAAAATATCTGATGACTGAAGTTATTTCTCCCCTGAGGAACGCTGCTCTTGAAGTCTTCATTTACCTTGACATTTCCCCCCACTGCACCTGTGGCTTATCAGAAGATTAAAGCCCAAATGGAAAACTGAAAGAGGAATCTCAAGCAGCTGCAGCCCTTGGCATCTCACCTGCCCTTGGCCATGCAGATACCTGGGCACTCGCTGCTGATTTAGGAGATCACCCAGGCTCAGTAAGGATGGAGGCACCCAAGGCAGAGCCATAACCCCTGTTCCACCAGCCCAGGGATGAACCTGGAGGATGCTGTAACAGGTAGATCTCTTACATACTGACAAAAAGCTTTAAAATTATATTTACATGTTTTCAAGACTGTGGGGATTTTGTCCACCACAGCTGTAACACTGGCAGATCACACAAAAATTTGTTTGACAAACACTTTTTTCCTCACTGCTAAATAAATAAATGGCTTTGACACTTAGGCAGTGATTCCCACTTGCCCTGAAAGAAAAGAAACCCCAGCATGTGCCCAGCCTGCACCAGTGGGACCAAAAACCAAATTAAAGCCCCTCAAAAACTTAATGTAGATGTTCAGACTTCACCATAATTGCTGGAAAGCCACGGCATCTCATGGGGAGAGGCTGCTGCCATTACAACCTCCACTATACACACTGCAAGTTGGGATTATTGGCACAGCAACTGAAGGAATCACAGATTATATATTAGAAATTTTTCTGATCTTTGAACTCTACAGGGATGAAATAAAGACTTCAGATAAGTCTTCTTATCCATGTAGTAGGAGGTATAAATCACAAGGAAATGTAAATAGGCTGCAAGTTTTTTGTATCTAGAATTAAATGTCATTTCCATTTAAGATGTAAGTGAATTTACTTCATATCTACAATATTTAAGAAGTTAAAGTCGAAAGTCACGGACGCAGCAATTTTATCCAGAGCTGCAGTTAAGGCAATGGCTAATCCCATCAAGGGGGCATTAATTGGTGTCTAGATGCTCCTTCTCATAGCAGCAGTAAGCCATAAAACTTAATCCTTACCTCCTCTTTCCAGCATGTAGCCTCTGTGTTCATCAATAAAAGTAATGTGATTCATTAAGTATGGGAGTAATTACCTGTGGCTCCAACAAACAGGACTGAACAATGCCAGTGCCAAGTTGGCTTTTGTGCCACTGCTCAGAACTGCCAGGGGCTGCCAAGGAAAGCCCTTCTGCAAGATCAGGACAAATGCTGATGGCTGCAACACGAGCTGCAGGGCACTACACGGCTGCTGGGCATCTCCTTGGTGTGGCCGGGATACCCAGTGCCAAGTTCTACCCCAAAAGCAGCTCCTTGGGGCAATTTAAGGAGAGATCAGGATGCTGCTGCCACAAAACCACATTGTGAAGATATTCTGTTTGCATGGTGCATTGGTACAGAAGAGAATCCCTGGAACATCTGGGGCTGTGCTGATGGAGTCAGGACCTGATCGTGATCCCCACAGTGCCCACAGCACAATGCAGGCAGGTAGACAAGTGAATCCCTAAAGCATCTGGAGCTCTGTGACAGAGGCAGGACCTGATCATCCTGCAGCAGTGATGTCCCTGCAGCACAGTGCAGGCAGGTGCCAAGCACAGCACCTTCAGTGAGAGAGATGGGGAGGCAGAACTTTGCTCATGTCCCTGTGCGTGTCCCTGTCAGGCTGCAGAGGCCAAGAGCAGCTCCAGGCACCTCAGTACAGCAACAACTCCAACCAGCACCACTCCTTCTGTGCTAAGACCTGTACTCACTGATGGCTCAGAAATTCATGTCTCTGCTCTTGACACAACTAGAAAACAGCTAACAGTGCTGCCAGCACTAATAGGAGTGATACAACTGATCTGATTCAGCCCCTCAGTGTGAACTCCACAAAGGACTCACACAGCACCTCTGCCTATCATGGCTACTCAGCCTGATGAATTCCATCATTATAATTTTCCTTTCAGAGACAATTAAAAAGAACTCCCAAAACAGGTTAATAATTAAGTAGATATGTTATTTACCCAACCAGGTGTGTGAGCTCTGCAGGTCAGAACTCAGTTCAGCACCTTGTCTGGAGCTCCCTAGGCAGGAAAATACTTCTGGAAGCAGCACTGTCCCAAAGCTGCACATTTAGTTCAAGCACTTAACAAACAGTTTTCCCCACATTTTACTCAGCAACATGATAATTCACATGTTGATCACTCTGAACTCTATAAGAGACTTGAAAAAGAAATTAGAAACAATCTTTATGAACTCCTCAGCACACCGAGCAATTGAAGCCTCCCCATAACGATGTAGGACCAAAGACTGAATATTAAAATTGTCATTAAGTGGAATGCACATGAAATGCTAAAAAAGTCTTTCTGCAAATTATTTCTTGATATAATGTCATGCTGTAGAACTAAATCTTAGTACAAGGTATGAAAAAAGCCAGTTAAATCAACTTTGTTCATTTAAATATAATTTTAAAAGAACTGGCATTCATCTCTTTATTGCTCAAGGATTTTTATCAATTTCTTTAGCCCTCATTTATTTCTCTTCCCTACTCCCATGGGGCTACCATTTGATTTATTGGGAATTAATTCTTACAATTCATGAATGCTTTAAACTATTTTCAGATTAATCAGATTAATCACCACCATCTCCCCTGGTGCACCAAGGAGAGCCCCGTTCCCTCTCTGTGCTCACACAGACCAAAGGGCTCCAGCCCCCAGGTGCCAGCAGCCATTCTGCCTTATCAATTGCTCTCTCCATGGACACAGATTGTTACAGTGAGGACCAAGGGCTCCAATTAACTTTTAAAAGACTTATTTGGAGATGGCCTCCTTCTGCGGGTGGTACTTCAGTTCTAAATCTGCTCACTTCCCAGCGCAGCAGCAACACATGTGTGTGCAAACACTGCTGCATCTTATGGGGAAGGAAGAAAATGGAACAAAAATTCTATTTTTTTTTAGTTACCTTACTTCCTGTTCAATTTCCCCACTTGTAACAAAACCAGCTCCAGGCTAACAAGGTTTCCACAACTGTGTCAAAGTGAGTTTTGTGCAAAACACCACATAGCAGGGAAATTTTACCTTGGTTTTGTCTAAAACACCAAATACCAGGGAAATTTGCCATGATGCACATGAACCATGTCCTTGGTGTCACCTCCCCAGCACTGAGGCTGGTGGGAGCCATGTGGGCTTTGCTGCTAATTGGGAAAAATCTCACTGGGGATGGGAGGAGAGCAGAGGTCTGAGGAAGAAAAAGGGTTCTCCCTCTGCTAGCAGCATGCAGCTTGACTCATGACTTGAGACACTGTAAAAATCCGTAAATATTTGAAAATTGAATAATAATAAATAATTATAAATTTAAATTGAGAACCACTCCAAGTTGTAAATGCAGTTCAACAGCTGATGAAATTCTAACACTGCAAGCAGTGAAACAGCAAAGACTGGAGGAACTGGTGATGCTGGTGTGGGAGGGAGCAGCTCCCCAGCTGTGGTCCAGTAACACATCTGTCCCCTATCAGCACAGCAGAAGATGGGCAGAGCACTATGGACAGGGCTGGAGAGGGGACACAGCCACCACCAGCTCACTTTGTCCAGGCAAAAGCATCATTTGCAATATTGCAATTCAATTAAAAATGCTGATTTGCCTTGGGCTCCATCGATTGCTGGGACTCCATTGATTCCTGATTAATAGCAACTATGTACATAAATCTGGATTAAGCTGGAAACCAGAGACACTCAAACTGTCCCAGAAGCTGGGCTGGGATGCCTGAGCTCATAACCAGGACCATCAGCTCTTTGTAGGGCTGAAGCTTAGGACTGAGCCAGCTGTTGAGGTCAGCTTTGAGATGGGGCCACACAAGCAAGCCCAGCCCTGTCCAGGCAAAGTGAGGGCTCCCAGGGAAGGAGGGCAGAACTCACTGTGCCTCCTCCAAATGGGTTCACAAGTGGTGGCACTGACCAAGCCTGAGCTCTCTGCAACAGGCACTGCTGGAATGCCCTGCAGCTTCCTGTTCTCAGCCCTTCCTCTCTTTCAAATGAACCTCACAAATATCATCTGTTTATTTATATCAATTTAGTCCCATCAATTAATGATGACAAGGCAATTAACTAGAATGCCAGACAGTAAAAAATAACCACATAATGCCTTCTTTAGAGGAAATCTATTATGTAATTCTAATCGGTCTTCATTAACACAAAGTATTCCAGTAAAAGGTAGTAATCTAGTTATAGTCTGTGAAATATGAAGATTCACAAAGTAATTTTTCAGAATTAAGGGTATTTTCAGTCAACAAGAAGAAAACCTGCCTATATTTTTTCTGCAAAAAAACTTTTTTTGCAAAAAACTACACAACTCCATAACATAAGGTGCTGAGCAGGGTGTGCAGTATCACCACAGAGGAGCAAAATTCCATTCATCACCTCCCTTCCCCACAGTGTTTGGGGTCTGGATTCAGCTCGGAGCGTGGCTGCACCCATTTCTTCCATCCCCCATCCAGCACTCACTGCACAGGTGTGAGAAAGGAGTCTCAAACCATCAATTGTAGTGGTTTTCAAACAGCCTGACAAGCAGGTATTGTGCTGATTAGTGCTCAAATCAGTGTCCACTGATCTGTTCAGATGATACCCCACTCATCCCAGCCATGAGCTCTCCTTCACACAACTGCCATGAGTGACAGGAGAATGGCACAGCATGACCTGACCTGGCTCATTCCTACCTGATGGACTGAGCAATTAACTTGTGCACAGAACAAAGACAACATTTGCTTCAGTATTTCATGTGAGGCTCTTCAGAATTACCAGTGTT
Source organism: Melospiza georgiana (assembly GCF_028018845.1). Lineage (NCBI taxonomy): Eukaryota > Metazoa > Chordata > Aves > Passeriformes > Passerellidae > Melospiza > Melospiza georgiana. The sequence goes on from NC_080451.1 coordinate 7,686,556, forward strand.
TTAATGGTACTAACCTAATTTATCAATTGTATATATTAAAGATTCTATTTTTAGGGAAAATGAGATGAAAAACAGGAGTTCACAAAACAATCAGCTTCACATGGAAATACACATTTTCTAATTTTAAGCCTTATTCCCCTTCAAACTTACTAATAAACTAGTAGTTGATAAGAGAGAATTAACCCCAAATATAGAAAATCCTGCAAACAAAGAACACAGACAAATATAAAAGTAGTCAACCACTTCTCCAAAACATTCCCAAGCTGTTAAGTACTCTCGACTTAAAATTTCTAATGAAGCAGCTTAAAAATCCCAAATTCCTACAGGAATGTGTTTACAATACAAACTCAATTATTGTCTTATTCTGATGCTTATCTTTTCTTACACCCTCTGAGCTCATCCTACTTTGGAATTTAATTACATTCCAGTATTTTTAGTTCAGACGAAATTACACATTTTCAGATTAATTTAGCCTAAACCAACTCTTGTTAACAGCCAATCCTTTTTCTATCATGCCCTAATTTGTGACCCTACAATTCAGCATGAACTGCTCTTTTAAACCTTGTGTCACCCACCACAAATCCACACTCACTGTTCCTAAACCCAGCACAGCACACAGCATCGCTGGGTCAAAGTTTGCCCAATTTCCTTTGATCAAAACCCTCCTTTTTCCTCTTACCTCTGTTATTTTCTGAGCTGGGTTGACAGAGAACAGCCAAGGGGTGACACAGTGGTGCAGGGAAGGCATGACCTTAAAATCCAAGGACAATGTTCTCACAAGCTCAGCTGCCACAGGAGAAGCACGGGATGGGAACGCAGGCCTGAAGCAGGCCCAGCACTCAGCCTGCCCCAAACCAAATCCCAGGACATGAAGCATTCCCTGATGGACACTGATGCCCCAAACCAAATCCCAGGACATGAAGCACTCCCTGATGGACACTGATGCTTCCCACAGAACGCCCTGCCAGCGCCGTGCTGGGAATCCCAGCCTCTCCCAGGATCCAAGCACAGCTTTCCTCTCACCTCCCTCCCACCGCTTGTGATCTTATGCAACTGTCAAATCCTTGGCATGTTGGAAACCTACTTGTTCAGGTGCCAAGTGGAGACTCATCTAGTCCCTGCAAGGAGTCAGATGCTGCAATTGTGCTAATGCCATGCAAGACTTCCACTTCCCAGAACTTCACTGTCACAGTCAGATTTTCTGAAAAATCCCTTCGCCAGGATTTCTTCTCCTGGGAAGCTGAGAAGCCTAAGAAAAGAACTAAAACAATAATTATCTGATTGCTTCTCCTGTGTTTGCTGCTTTGGAATGAGGGCTGGAGATCGTTTACCAACAGGTGCAGGTTTGATTGGTTTCAGGTGAATTGTTTTAACTTAATGACCAATCACCATCAGCTGTGTTGGACTCTGAGGAGTCACGAGATTTTATTATTCATTCTTGTTAAGCCTTCTCTCTGTATCCTTTTTCTTCAGTATAGTTTTAGTACAGCAATATAATATAATATAATATAATATAATATAATATAATATAATATAATATAATATAATATAATATAATATAATATAATATAATATAATATAATATAATATAATATAAGTATCATAAAATAATAAATCAGCCTTCTGAGAACATGGAGTCAGATTCTCATCTCTCACCTCATCCTGGGGACCCTTACAAACTCAACACTTCAAATTTTTAATATTGGCAAGAAACTAGGATTAAAGGTTAGCTCTCCTATGAACTACCTAATCTGAAGAAAAAACCCAAACCCTGCTCATGTGATCCTTTTCATACATTACCCAGAGTGCCCTCACATCCTTCCTAAGGGCAGAACCCCTCTCTAACCACTGCCCACTCTGGCACATCAAAACTACAACAGTGGGACTGTGCCACACATCCCCTGCTTGGGTTGGTGTCCCACCTGCACAAGCCTCTGGCTGTGACCAAATATCTCACCCAATACCAGGGATTTTGGTAAAGGCAGGTGGGCAGAATAAAGGAAGCTGTAAAAAATATAACAGTCCCTCCAGATCAGGGATCTGTGCAGGATTAGAAGTGACGTTTTTATAAATTTGAGGAGATGAGAGCAAGGATTGAAGAGGAAAAGAAACCAGACAAGAGCAGCAGTTAGAAAAGCCTGGGAGTAAAACCAGTGGGAGAAGAGGAGGCAGAGCAAGCACACAAAGCTGCCATTATAAAATCCTCCAAATCTTTCATACCCTAAATTTAAAGCAGAGCACAAAATCCTGCCCTGCTCTTGGCCAGTGCTCTTCTCAAAGGCCACAGTTTATAAAAAAAAAAAAGTTTGCTGCACAATTTAGCAGTGGTTGGGCCTTCTAAAACTGTCTGGGATCACAAATGCCATTGAGTAGGGAGACAGCTCCCCATGCCACATCACCACCAGTGTTACCATCCCTGGCTTGAGGCATCTGCAAAGTGGAAGCTGAACAGTGGAAGAGCCATGTTCCACCTCAGCATTGAGAGCTGGGACTGGGCACTGTTTGGTGAACCCAATGTCACCTTACACATGGAGTATTTTCTTGGCAACTGGTCCAACAGTGTCACCAGTTCTCGGTTGTTGACAAATCCTGTTACACAGCAAAGATTTGTATCAGAGTTTCAATTTAATTACTGTAAATAAACCAAGCAACTTGGCCCAATGGTTTCATGAGTTACCAGCCCAGCTGAGGGTCAGGATCTGTAATCCTGCAGTGCTGCTCCATGTGATATCCCAGGTAACACACTGCTACAGCAGCCACTGCTTCCAAAGATCCAGACAAAGCCTTCAAAACAACTTGGAGTTACTGCCACAGAGACACAGCCCCAGCCCACAGCCCACTTCAGCTCCTGACTGTGCTGTGCTTCCAGAAGCAGCCCCACTGGTGCCCTGCAGCACTGGTGCCTCCAAAGCCCTTGCAATTGTGTGCAGGTCACGATTCCAGCCCATGCTGTGCTGCCATCCTGCTGTGGATGAGCTCTGTGAGGCTGCAGAGAGAACTGATGGCACCCCAGAGAAACAGGTCAAACAGAGACTCTTGGACATGCTGCCAGAAGAGGTTTTGTCTCTCTTAAGGAAATGTGGAAAGGTTCCTGCAATTATCACTTTGCTTCCTTTGCTTGCAACTGTGTAAATCAGCCCCTAATACCCTGTTTACTCACTGCAGCAGCACAAGAGCAGGGGGAAACACAGGAGCCCTTTAGCCAGAGAGAATTAAATAAAATAGTGGGAACATCCCACAAATACCAAAGTCAATTAATTCATTTGTTACGGGGCAAGAGTCCTGCATAATTTGTCCTCTGAGTAGTTTATTTTACTTAATTGCTTATCCAGCAAGAAGATCTCCCCTGCATGACCCATTTGCTGTGCAAGAAGCTCGACTGATGAGAAATAAATGGTCACCTTCCAGAGGGCACAGAGTGACAGCAGGGATGCTCCATATGCTGCTCTGGTCCTCAGACCCACATCCAAGGAGAGGAATGCACCCAGAACCTGACACCTCCTAAGCTGGTGTCCAGGTCCTCCTGAGGAAACCAGGAGACCTCAGTTCACCTTTCCAGGACCAGCAGGAGAAGGGAAGGCTGCAGATAAGGCACACCCCACTAAGGCTTTAGTTCCACTGCAGCTCATAGCAATGTGTTCACCACCACTCGCCTTTTACAACAGCACTTAAGGCAACACAACAACTCCAGTTGTGAGGGTGGAGCTCTTTGTCAGCCAAACCATCTCAGCTTCTCTACTAGAGTCAGACAGAGCAGAGGCAGAACCAAAAGATTTAATGACTCACTTGTACATCCCCTGTCTGTAAACATTGCTGGGGAACAGGTGGAGCCGAGCTGCCAGACCCAGAGCCACCTTCAGCTGGCCAAAAGATGGAACCAGGACAGATGTTATTGGTCTCATCAAAATTTTGTAAATTGAACAGTGAAATGGAACAGCCTTATTTATCTTAATTTAGTTTATCCTTGACATTTACAAAATAAATACAGGAATAATACTATGGGCACAATTCACTCTCACTGATGGCAGCAGCAATCACACGTGCTCTGACAAAGGACAGGGAGTGACATGGCTACTGTCTGCTGGAAGCAGAGCAGAGGGTGCCAGAGGATCCCCAAGGGATCCACCAGTACCTCTCAGCTCAACACCTCCCTGCAGCACCAAGTACATCCTTGCTGGACAGAGACAGGCAATGCTGAAGGAGAAAGGATTGCAAGATGATGCTTGGAGATTGGCTGGGCAGTGGGTTTTGATCCACCACCAAAGAGGCAACAGGATTTCTGTCAGGAAAGCTTCCAGCTCCCACATTCCACTGGGAGGCTTCTGATGGGCTTTTACTGATGCTTCATCTCCCTCAGAATCAATAGCAAACAATAATCCCACGGCTAGGCATAAATCTTGCTGCACAACTCGGCAAATCATCACGTGGGATGCCTCCGGACGAGGCCACTTCTTTATTTCCAGAAACAGCACCATTAATGGTTTCTGCCTGCCAAGCAACAAGATTCCCACTTCACAGCACTGGAAATCTTCATCCTGCACTGAGCCCAGCCACTGCCTCCACTTACTGCAGAGCAAATGTGGGCAAAGCCCATCTCAGCTGGTGGGTGCTGGTGCTGGGGATGAGCCAGGGGGGCAGAGGGGCTGCAGGGGGACAGATGCTCACCTGCCCTGACACCAGTCCTGGGGCCACAAATCCACTCCTCACACCAGTCCCAACACACACCCAGGGCTGCAAAGAGGCTCCTAAAACCCCTTTTACCACTTGTCATCCTGGTGATGCCACTTGAGGTGCAGCAGCCCCGGGCAGCAGACTGCACTGTGTGTTTACAGCAAACAAAGCTGCTGCAGCACGAGTCAGAAACTCAACGCTGTCACAAAGAGCAGCTCTGGAAAACCCCGCAGCACCTTCCCTCATGTCACTTTACATCCTGTCAGTAACTTACAGGAAACAAAACGGCCCATCAGAGTTATCCAAGGGTGTGAGGCTTTAGGTACAGCTGTAATTAAAACACAGACACCAAAGCCATAAAGCAGATCATTTTACAGCTGGCTGGGCTCCCTCTGATGTACTTGAGAACCATTTTTAAGTGACATAAAGTTTAACATACCGGTACATCTGCCTACCCACCAGATTCTACACGGAATTTAAAATTTAATTATATTAAAGTATTGTTACAGTGCGCATAGCAAGAACGCCAACCAAGTGTAACTTGAGGAGAATCTTTGCCAGATTGTTGTGAATCTGTGTTTTCAGGACTAGGAAGAAAAAGAAGAAAAATCAAACCTGAACACCTGTATCAGTGCTCTCAGCTTCATTATTGCTCACCCACCAACTGCTCCACACTTGGGCTGAGCAGAGTCACACACTTGTCCAGTGTTTCACTGCAATGTCACTGCACACCTACAGCACCTGTGCCTGCCAAGCAATTACTCCTCACACCACAGCAAAAGCAAAGCCTGCTCCCTGCCTACACACACTTATTCAGCACCAAAAGGAAAACCTCAGTCTGCAGGCAGCTCCTCATCTTCCAACAACCACACCACAAACCAATCTGTCCTCTCCAGGCTGAGCAGCAGATCCTCAGGGACGCTTCCAGCTGCTCTGCATACACAGGCACAAACATCCTTCCCCCAGTTCCATGTTACCAGCACATGCTGGCTAACATTCCAATGGGCAGCTTAAATAACACTGTGCCTGTCATAAAATACATTGTCCCCATCATGAAATCAAAGCATCAACCCCTGGCACAGGGCACACTCAGGGGCCTCAATCCCTCCCAGCCCAAGATGGTCATGGTGCCTTGCTTCAGCCCTGCACTCCAACCTCAGGGCCAGGTTTCCTGGATGGAAAAATCCTTGTCCATAAATAAAGAACCCAAAAAAATAGTTTATTTTTCATCAGTTGCTATTTGCAGCCATTAAGATGCAACAAGCAGTTGCTGGATGGTGTTTTTGACGCAGAGAATGTATTGGAAGAAACAAGGGAATATCATTAAGGGTCAATTAGGAGCAACTTAAAGGTTATTTTTGCATATCTTACCTCCTGGACAAAAGAAGGTTCTTCAGTGCCATATGAGAATATAAATTAAGTTGCAAAAATCTTTAAAATGCGACAAAGACTCATTTTGTTGCCATTTACAATGGCCTGAAGAACAAACAGCAGATTTTCTGCCACTCTGCAGCCTGCACATATGACCCAGGAAAGGGCAGGTCCAAGCTGGTTCCACTACAGCCATCAAATCCTGTCCTTCATGGCCCTCTTTGATAAGAAGCACAGAATGCTGGACAATATGGAATTGTCTGCCAGGTCTGGGTGTGACCATCAGAAGCCCAGACCAAGAGATGTTCCAGCACACTCTCTGTTCTAGCCAGGACACGGGCAGCTCCTCACTGATCTGCCTTGCAGTCTGGGAACCCCCATCAGGCCCAGTACAGGGGGCTCACACAGACCAAGCAGCCTCCTCAACCCTAAGATCCTCCCACATGGGATCAAGAACAGTCAGAGCCTGCCAAATACTCAATGTCAGTGTTGTCCAAAGCCACACTGTCTTCCTTGGCCATACCCATTGACAGGAAAACCTACCAAACCTTGCTGCAGGCAGATGGGTTTGCTGAATGATTTCACTGCTTTCTTACCAGATAATTGCTTTTTGTGCCTATTCCATGTTTTCCAGAGCTCCCTCCTCCTCCAAGAGCCAATGCTGGAGGACTCTTATGAGTCCACACGAAGAGGGGAAGGAGTCTTTGCACCCTAGCCCTGTGTGCCTGCAAAGCCAGGCAGTGGGGGCAGGTGTTTGTGTGCATGGACCAGCTGTGGAGCCACCATCTGTGACACGAATCCCTCTGAGATGTGGGAAAGCCCAAGCCTGGTGACCATGCACAGGGGCTGCAGAGCCACTGGTGGGCTGGAAGAGCCAACCTTCAGCCTCTGTGCCAGGTGAATCCACAACAGAAACACAGACCTCTTGCCTTGGCTGTCCAAGTTGGCCAGTGACATCTTCTGCTGTGACACAGCTCTCCTGAGCTGCCAGCTGAAAACAGAGGGACACCAGCTCTCCCAAAGGACCAGCACACACCGGGCTGGGTTTGCCATGGGAAGAATTTGGAAGGAATACTTGAAGATCATTGTCTGAGTCAGGCCAGGCATCTGGATGGCTCCCAGCAACTCTGCCCTTAGGTCACTTTACAATCAACACAGTGAGCTGTTAAAAGAATTCATTATTGGGGTCTCAACACCCCTGGACCACAGCAGCTAAAAATCCATACGAACGAAGGGCTCTTAAAATCATCTGTGCACTGTTTATTCTCTGCAGGGACAATAAAGAGAAGGAAATACTGAAAGCAGCGAGAAGAAAGTGTTGAGAGTCATGAAATCTATAAAGTGTAAAGAGAGATGTGCCACATTTAGCAGGGATTATGTCAAGCAGCATCCTGAGCCAGGAGTGCTGACAGCACACACACGCTGCCTTCCACAGAGGAAAATAGGTCGTGTGTGACCCCAAACATGCCAGCAGAGCTCCCAGCAGCACCAGCAGAAAACCCAAATTTCAGCACTGCCCACAGGCAAGGTTAATGGTCCTGGATCCTATGGAGAGTACGAGCCATATGAGAGAGCAGGACCTTTAAAACGTGCCTTGAAAGTCTAAGCAAGGTCTCGAGAGGACTTTTATTTGCAACAAGCACAAGGGGAGAGGACAGAACTTTTGCCACCAATCATAGCTCTGGGCAGTTGCTTTTCCACATCCTCCAGCTCCCATGAGCTTCTCCTCCACGGGGAGCTTCTGTCTCATTTCCCAGCAGCCAGGACATCCTGGCAGCAGCATCCACCCATGCACTGGGACAGCTCTCACACAGAGCACACTGGAAAGAAGGCTCACAAGGTAATGGCCTAACACAGTGAATTAATTCCAAAGCACAATTGTTTTCAATCTTCATTTAAACCCAACCTTACCTAATCTCACTTTAACGACATAGGAAATGGAAATTCCCTTAATAATGTAAGTTATGAATATTTATTACCCTATTTTTTACCTGAAAATGGAGTAATTCAATTAATTTTACTATTAATTATTTAATACAGAATTAATATACTGCAAGATCCTAACTTTTCTTTACGATGCTGCTGATATCCCAGATAGGGGATGTTCCTTATGCTGGACTGATGGCCAGGTAATGCACAGGGTGTGCTTCCTGGGCAGGAATGGACACCTGGACAGGAGGTGGGGAGACTCCAGGGACTGCACCCATCCTGCTCTCACCATGGAGCAGGGCTGGTCCCCCCAGCAATCCCCCTGTGTCCTTTATGGGACAGAAACAGATCTGAACTGCATTCCCAGACGGAAAACTGACCTTGCAGCTTCTGAGCACAGCCAAGGCTTTTCCATTGCCTGGGGCCCACTTGTGAAATAGTGACGTCACCTCGGATTGCTCAAGAATATTTTAAAAATACTGTAAAAATGCTAGTGACAAAAGGCACCTGGAAACAGAGGAGCAAAGTATCTCCCTCTGGCAGAATGCTCCCGGACTCAGAAAATTGACTTTGTCATTGAAATTCCAAAGTAAATAACAATTAAATTCTACTTGATATATAAATGTCAAGTAAATTTTTTTTTTTTGTCATCGTGATTTGCATTTAAACTTGGAAATGTCAGCCACTTGGCCCTGCTGCATTAGCAGAACGCTTCCCCCGCCCCGCTGCCGGAACACCCGCTGCGGATTACCCAGCACATCATCAAGTAACCAAACACCATTCCAAGGCAGCCTCAAGGTCAAAGCTGTGAGGTGTACTTGCTAATTTATGTTGATCAACCGGAGCGCTCAAAGGACTGTTGTAATAATGCTCCAGTATATTTATATCAGGGCATTCAGTCAGTTGGAGTTGTACAACGAGAAGTTTTCAACAAGAAAAGGAAGTTGTTCAACAAAACATTCAGAACTGCAACATGGGATACTCTGTTTGGGAAAGAGAGTACCTCATGTTAACAGAACAAAACATTCAGAACTGCAAGCCTGGCTCCAAACCAGCTCATCCCTCACTGCCAAGCTCTGCCTTAGCTCAGTGACCTGTGAGGCACCACAGCCCAGCCTGGCCTGGCCCTCTGCAGCAGTTCATGGCTGAGCTGGAAGCACCAAAACCCCATCACCAATATCAACCCTCTGCCCACACATCAAGTAACCAAACACCATTCCAAGGCAGCCTCAAGGTCAAAGCTTGTGAGGTGTACTTGCTAATTTATGTTGATCAACCGGAGCGCTCAAAGGACTGTTGTAATAATGTCCCAGTATATTTATATCAGGGTATTCAGTCAATTGGAGTTGTTTGACAAGAAGTTTCAGAAAAAAGTCATTTTAGGGACTTTTTGCAAAGGTTTGTCATAGCTCCTTCAATGGCAAGGGGGCCTCTCCTCCATGTCCACGATTAAAGCAATATCCATCCATGCTGTAAACATGGGAAACTCTGTTTGGGAAAGAGATGACAACATTCAGAACTGCAAGCCTGGCTCCAAACCAGCTCATCCCTCACTGCCAAGCTCTGCCTTAGCTCAGTGACCTGTGAGGCACCACAGCCCAGCCCGGCCTGGCCCTCTGCAGCAATTCCTTCCTTTTGGAGCTGGACAGCACCAAAACCTCATCACCAATATCAGCCCTGTGCCCACAGCTGCAGCAGCAGCAGCTCCCACAGGCAGTGTCCCAGCCGTGCCCGGAGCCCCCGTGGCATCCATCCAGCAGTGACTCCTCACAGCACACTATACATCATTGTATTAGGAAACTCTCTGTGTGTGTCAGTGGTGCAATTAATTTTTATTAATTTTGTGAGATGAAATTAGTAGCACCCACAGCAGCAAACAAAGAATGGGGAGTGTTCCAGTTCAGTGCCAAATCGATGTCATTAATTCTGTAATACCATGAGCTCTGATTGTAGCAACTCAGCATTTAACTCTTCCAATTAATTTTTATATTAAAAAAAAAAATAGAAAACGAACTGAACAATTTCAGAAGGACCTTGAACTCATGTCACAACTTTCCTTCTCCTGGGACATTCTTTCTTCCAAGTGTAAACACACAAGAGGAAGGCAAGGAAATGTGTTTACTGCTCTCTGTGGAGAGAGCTGCAGACACAAGGAAATGTTCATCAGAGAATTATTTTCATGCATTGCCTTTAGCAAACCAAGCTCTTAAAATCAGAAGATGCTGCTACAAAAACATTTATAATTTCCTATCTTTAATGATACCATGTAGAGCCAGACTAGTTAATGTGTTTTCTGACCCCTTAAAAGGCTTCTCTGGCAAAGGCTCAGCCAGAAATTGTTTTAAATTAATTCTGAAACTGGGATTACCAACCCAGAAAAAACTATTGCTAATATTAAGTGAATTACCTGCTGTTCTGCAGCCAAGGAGAGCCTCACAGCTGCTACCAGCAGGAAAGATCCATTCAGGGCCCTTCCACCACCATGGCAGCTCCAGGTCTTGGACAATCAGTGAGAGAACAATTGGGTTTCCCACATCTCCTTCCCACATTTTAATACAAGTAAATGCATTACTTACCAATGTCACAAAAATACACAGTCTTGGGGAAAGAAAGCCCACAAAAGTAAAACAACACAGCTCTTTTGTTCCCATATTTCATGGAAAGCAGGTCCTTTGTGCGCCCCACCTGCAGCTGCACTGCAGAGGTGCAGAGAAGGCCTCCACGTCCATCCTCTCTTCAGCTGGGTGCTGTGGAACACCTGGAATCAATCTGTGCTGTTTGTTAGGGTGGCACTGCTCCCCGTGTCCCACTGGGACCTCTGTCCCTGCTCATGGCAGCAGGAGGTGATGCCAAACCTGGAGCACGCTGCTCTGGGCGCCTGCGGCACCGGCCCCTGCAACGGATGATGCTGGGATGCAGGATGCTAGAACAGGCTTTTCTCTCACCTGGGTCCCAGCAGGCTCCTTCCAATGGCCCAGCCCTCTGCAATAGGAAAGGGGTGATTGGGAAAAAGAAAAACAGCAAAAGCCCAGCAAGACCAGAAAGCAAGAGTCGTTCTCTGCGTTAGTGAGACGTATGGAGCCAGAACATAGCTGAAACAGCAGGAAAACATCCACAGCCAAAACTCCATGTCTGGGTTCCCAGGGGAGCGAGAAGTTAAACATTTATGGCAGCACGAAGAAGACATGACATTTACTGAATAATAAACTGCAAACATGTCTGTTAATGCAGCTTTTTGGGACCTCCTCACCATCAAACACTTAACCCCAGCAAGGGAAACACCAGAACACAAACAATCCCCGTGCCTGTCTGTGAACAGGCAGCACATGGTGGGGCTGGTGCTTTTTTATTTATTTAAAGTTAGAGGCAAGAGAGCTCTGTCAAGATAAACAGCCCGCGACCTTGCTCAGAGACTTCAGATCTGCTCATCTGAAGGGATACAATTAAATCCTGAGCAATCGGGTTAAAACTTTAACCTGCCAAGACTGTAGCTATTCCATTTTTAATCAATCTGATTTCATTCAATAAAATGCTCATTAAGGCAATTAATGAGAGTTTGGTGTCACAAGCCATCAGGCATGACTGGGAGTTTCCACTTGGTGGTCAAGGCATTGATCAGTGAGTCAAGTCATCAGCGCGAGAGAGTCAATGTGCTGAGCAGGAGAACATTACCTGGTTTTGGGGGAGGTTGTTAGCCACTCCTCATGCTTTTCAAACGTTATTAAATAAGCTGCAATTTCCTGAAAGAGAAATGCAGAAAGAAAACAGAGTTACTTGCATGGCTGTGCTGGGAACTGGAAAGTTTTATAACAGAGACATGGAGCCGCCTACCCCGGGGCCAGGCTGCAGCTGAAATCGGGGTTTGACTGACAGAGAGCACTCAGTAAATGTTCACATCCACGCCACCAAGGCCAGGCTTAAACAGGACAATGAAGAGATGCAAATGAGGAAAGGCATTAACATTTTCCCAGCACAGAGAATTTGCTGGTAACTGTGGTGACCACGGCATCGCCGAGAGCCCGGTATGACGTCAGGAAGCAAAGGGGAGGGTAGCGACAATACGGACACAGGGAGCTAAATAAAATATTTATAAATAGAACAGCATCACTGCAGAGAGAATTACTGAATTATTAATCGTTGCCATAAAAAGCCAGCGGGTGACATCAACATAAGTCATTGCTCCCACTTGCAGGAATGATACGGGCGATTACTTCCAGATCAGAACCGATTTGTTTGCAGGAAATTATCGGCGCCAGCGACATAATTCACGACAGTGCCTGTAAACAGGCCTGAGGAAGGGACAGACATTCATCCAGTTCCTGGGTACAAACCCAGGGTGGCCACAAGGTGACAACTGTCACCACACCAGCAGTGTCCTGATATCTAGAGATGGCCACAGAGACTGTGCTGAAAATAAGCCCCCTGTGATATACTGAGAAAAATGCGGGGTTTTGATGGTTATCTTCCAAAAATTATCACCCAGCCCTCTCAGAGGGGCCTGCATAGCAAAAGCTGAACAAGCGAGGTCAGCAAAACTGCCTTCAGTGTAGAAATGTCTCAAATCAGACTCCCAAACCACATGCAGCATCATCTCCAGAGCCACTGCAGCAGAAGTGTCCCCAGGCTGTAACTCCCAATAGCACACACACTCCAGTGCCAGGGCTTTCCACCACGAGAGGTGTTTTTATTATTTTTTTTTAGCTAGCTCTATATAAGGGCTGTCGCTTACAGTACCAAAGCTAAAAACCCCCACAATGCTCTCCAACCAGCTGGCCCAAGCATCTGCTAGAGCCACAAAATGCAATTATATTACTCCCAAACGAGACGTAAAAATATCTTGTTTCCAATACTCTTGGTTTTAAGACTCATACTTAATGTCCTCTGGGCATTGCGGCGGTGCCAGATCTCCGTGTTATGTACTTTATTAGAGCTGTGTGAATGTCATATTAATGACTCCTGACCAACATGTTTACACTGCAAATAAATTCTCCTGGAATCCACCGACGCACCCCTTGTTTCCCAAGCCAGCCTCTGCAGGTTTAAGGGATCCCCACACACACAGATGACAGAGCAGCAACACAAAGCTCCAAAAACTCTTCTTTTTAATTTCTGGCTAATGGCTGAATAAAACTCAGCATCAAGGAAAGCCTGTGCAGACCTCCAGCACCGACACTGATGACCTTCCCAATCCTCACAGTTTCACAGCAGCTGCACCTGAATCAGATGCAAGAGCTGAAATCTGGACATTACGTGGCCAAAAAGTCTGACCCCAGATTTCCAACAGGCTAAAACCACCAAAGAACTCCATAACTAAAATTCTTCTGAAAATATGGAAAAATATCTCAGGGGATTTTTAAAGCCAGTGCAGCAATTCCACCAAAAATGCAGCAATCAGCAGAGCTCTATTCCCAATCCATCCCACGTTATGTGTCCTCAGCTCACTATGCCACAAACCAGTGTCACCTCTTGCTGTACAGTGAGATGAGTCTGGAGAGACTGAGGAACAATTGGGAGTTCCCTGCATATTCTCTTCAGCACCAGGCAAGCAAGCAGAACAGAAACAAGCCCCCTTTCATGCCTAGATAGTTTAGGGGGTTCAGGTTAGTCTGAGATTTTGCCTATTCCTACTAAAATTCAACTCCTGTTAGGAGAATTAAGCCATTTTTAAATTTGTGGCTGAAAAAATACATTGCTATGGCATAGAAACCCAAAGTACTTCAGGTGAAGGAACTCAGCCTTATCCACAGCTCATTCACTCTGCTCCTTCCTGTCAGACCATGCCAGGCATATGTGAAAACCTAATCCCAAATCATCACCAACTGCAGGAGCTGCAGCAACAAGAAGCTCCCATGAGAGGCAGAACATGGGTCTCCACTCTGCTGGCCTGGTACACTCATATTTGGGCAGAGGAAAGGCCAAGCTGCCACAGATATACACTGGGGAAGGAAGATGTGCTTCTCTGCTGCAAAACCCCCTTAAATCCCATATATTCTGCTTTCTGTAGCTACAACTTCATGTCAGCTCTGCAGAGGAAAATGCTCAGGTGGTTGATCAGAGGTTTGCAAAAGATGTCTCTGCCCAGTGGCTCCCTGTCTGCATGGGACAGGCAGGGCACAGCAGGGCTGGGGTTCAGCAGCTGCATGGGCCAAGTACCCTGCTGCCATACCAACACCCTTTTTCCCTTTGAAAAAAGAGGGAAGAAATAGATTTATCACCAGAAGACACAAAGTCATTAAATAATTAAAAACAAAACTATGGGCACAATAAAAGCCCTCTGATAAAACCCTGCATTTTAATGCGTGTTAATTCCCCTAATGATTCTTTCTGTGTCTCACAGGGTCAAATCAATGTCCTCACAAAAAAATCCAATTATATCCCATTCATCGTATCTTTGGAGCAAAGCTATTGTTTGCTTTTGTCTCCTATCAAACCCTTTTCCTATTGCTTCTTGCCCGAGACTACAAACAAAAGACAGCATGGCACCAGCAAGGTCAGAGGAGACAGAGCTGGCTCTGAAACCCCGGCTGGTCCTGGCTCCTCTGGGACTGCACAGCAAGTGACACAAACCAAGGGACACCTGCACGTGACACAAACGCTCAGTCTCGTCACCAGAGAGTGCCCCTGCAGCACAGCCAGGCCAGGTGGCACCAGGTGCACCCCAAGGCCACCCAGGTTGATCTCCATGGGCAAGGGCACCACACACCACGGGCAGCAGCTCCTGTGTCAGGATGTCCCACCCAGACCCACATCCCCTCTATCCCAGCTTGGAAACTACTGTCAGGATAAAGTGAGTGAGCATTGCTGGGAAAGGGTGAATCACTGGAAGCTCTGTGGATCCAGCTCCTCTTCCATGCGTGTCAGTGCAGCCCCACACTTCTCCTCACAGAGAAAAGCAAGGCACAATTCTTCCCAAGAATATTGCTGGGATTCACATTCTCTGAACCTCAGAGAAAGAAAACAATTCTTATCATTTGCTGTGCCAAAGCAGAATGCAATATAGAGATTGTTTATCCAAGTCACAGCGTTTTGTTTCCTTGGCCTATCAGGGCCAAACATATGTGTGTGTATGTGTGTGTGTGTGTGTGTGTGTGTGTGTGTGTGTGTGCTGGGACTGTCACTGACAGTCACGAAATTCAGAGCAGTGTGTACAGTTGTGTACAGAGTTCAGTGCTTA
Organism: Melospiza georgiana; assembly: GCF_028018845.1. Lineage (NCBI taxonomy): Eukaryota > Metazoa > Chordata > Aves > Passeriformes > Passerellidae > Melospiza > Melospiza georgiana. Next base: position 7,701,701 of record NC_080451.1, read on the forward strand.
GCAAGTTCAGTTTTAGATGTATAGAATAATATAGTATAATAAAGTAATTAATTAACCTTCTAATACCAATGAAGTCCTCCTCATCATTCCTCCTTCGCTGGAGCCCTCACAGCATTGCAATATGTCAGGCAATCCCAGGGCAATGCTCAGCACGTGGCTCTCCCTCTCTGAGTGCCTGCAGGACTGAGCCCACCACTCACACTGCTGAGAACAGCCTTGACTGACCATCTCAGGGAACCACACCATAGAGCAATGAGATTATTTAACATTCAAATCACTCCAGTTGTGTTTTATCCTAAACTTAGTCAGATAATTCTGTGTTTAGTTTAGACTTGGTTGCTCGGGCTGATAGCATTTTATCTAGGTGTGCATTTATTTTTATTTTGCACTTGCCAGTTTGTTCAGATTATTAGTGTGAATGCACCAGGGAGTCACCAGCTGGGAAACCCAGTGAGATGTGTGAGACAGGACACAAGCACATCTCCAGACAGCTGCCACCAAGGATGTTCCCACTGCTCCCTCAGCCTCGTGCCGGGGTGGCATCACCCAGCCTGGCACTCCTGGCACAGGCACGATGGCAGAGCCACCACACACTCGCCACCCAATGCTACGTGACTGCAGCTCCTCAGACACTTCAATATTTAATGTCAGCACGTAAGAGCCCAGAGCTGTGGCACATGGGCGACCTGATCTCACCCACACAGCGTGGATGAGAGGCAGTGCTGCAGCCAGTGGCACAGGGACAGCAGGGAGGAAGAAGCTCCCTCAGGGCACTCAGGGCTGCCCAGCAGCTGCTGCAAAGCTGTTTGTGTTCATGCACAGGAGAGGAGAGGACGTGGCCACAAAGCACGGGACAGACGGACGTGTGGTATTTTCTGAGTCCCCTGTCGTAGGGAAAAAATGATGAATATGACTCCGTGTTCTTAGAAGGCTAATTTATTATTTTATGTTCTATATTGTATTAAAGAGCTATATTATACTATACTAAAGAATACAGAAGGGATGCAGACAGAAGGCTAAAAGATAATAATGAAAACTCTTGACTCTCTCCAGAGCCTTAACACAGCTGGGCGGAGATTGGTCATTAAGTGAAAACAATTCACATGTTGGATAAACAATCTCCTAGAACATTCCAAAGCAGCAAAACACAGGAGAAGCAAATGAGATAATATTGTTTTCCTTTTTCTCTGAGGCTTCTCAGCTTCCTAGGAGAGAAATCCTGGGCAAGGGGACTTTTCCAGAAAATATGACAGTGACACCAACAGGCAGGGATCTGGTGGTGTCAGAGAGGCTCGTGACCCATTGTGCACACAGAAAGGCACCAGCTCTGCCCTGAGCTGAAGGGTTTCCAGTAAACACACACATTTTTTGGTAGAAAAAGTTAAAAAAACTCTGAAAAGGACAATTAATGGGTCCCTAAAGCCATGGATTGAGTGTTGGTTCCTTCCTTCCCCCTCAATTCCCTCCAGGTCATCCTGCATCATCATAAGGTATTGGCAATTCCCACCTCACCTCTCAAAATAAAAAAAAAGACTGTAAGGGAGAAGGATTGCAGGATTCCCTAGGCCAGGCAGCTCTGGTCACCATCTGGTCTCAAAGCAACATGTAATTCATTAAAAAAAAAAGCAGTCTGAATTTCAAGTTATTACTTTGTATGAATTATACACACCCGAATTAATAAGCCTGAATCTATGCATGTGTTAGGAGAAAGCAGAAGAGTTTCTACTCATCCCTAGATTTAGACCACAGAGCTAATAAAGCTGCAATCTCTTAAGCGAGCACATTTATTCTCTTAGGAATTCACCACGTCCTCTCTGCTATAAAGACAAATTCCAGCCCATCACTTCCTTATCATCCTTCTGCTCTGAAATGAAAATAAAAATTCATGTTGACTATGGACCATCTTCTCAGCTGGGATTGAGCCATTTTCATTTTCTATCCATACCCACTCTCAAAGCTATTAATATTCTGAATATCCCAACTACAAACTGCTCCAAACATCACACAGAGCAAGCTCACACCACCTTCTTCAGCATCATGGAACAAAAATCAAAATCCCACTGCATTCACTCAGTTGTTTGGCCAAAATCAGCAACATTATCAAAGGGATATTGTTCATGAGCTGGGTGAAAGAAGGAGCAGGAGAAAGGCAGAGTGAGCCCACCAGTGTCCAGCAGGGACAGGAGGGACATGGCAGGGTCAGGTGCCTGCAGGCTGCAAACACCTGCCAGTGACAGAACACTCCTACACCAGAATATTTCACTGCCATTTCAGGCAGCACTTGGCTTGGTCTTGAAGTGTCACCTATCTGCAACTTCTCAAAGCAGAAACAGCCTATGCTGAGGCTGAGAAGGGGATGAAGCTCAGATATTGCTGCTGTTTTGCTGACAATCTGTGTCAGCTGTACAAGCTGTGCCTGGGGGTCAGAGGTTGCCCAGGGCTGCTCAGCTGGAGCACAGGTCAGGCTGGACTTGCATGGATTTGGTTTTCCAACTCATGCCATGAATTTTCTGCCAAGTGCAGAGATATTTATTCATACCTGTGAAAATACCACGGACTGCTGAAGCCAGACCCTTGGTTTGTTGCCCTAATGGATGAAGCCCTCACCATTGTGAGGCCCAAAGTGTTGCCCCATTCCCTTGGTTTGCAGAGAGCAGGAGGTGGCCCATATGATGGTGTTCACAGGGGTCCAAGGATGAGGGAAGAGACGAGGATCTGTCTCCATGTTTCAGAAGCTTAATTTATTATTTTATGATATATATTATATTAAAACTATACTAAAAGAATAGAAGAAAGGATTTCATCAGAAGGCTAGCTAAGAATAAAAAAAGAAGGAATGATAACAAAGGCTTGTGTCTCAGACAGAGTCTGACCAGCTGACTGTGATTGGCCATTAATTAGAAACAACCAACATGGGCCAATCACAGATGCACCTGTTGCATTCCACAGCAGCACATAACCACTGTTTACATTTTGTTCCTGAGATCTCTCAGCTTCTCAGGAGAAAAAATCCTAAGGAAAGGATTTTTCATAAAATGTGTCTGTGACAGCCCACAGCCCGCTGGCTGCTGCTGTCCCCCTTACCCAGCCAGAGCTCACCTCTGCAGGAAAAGGCCTGAGGGCAGCCCTGGCAGCATGTCTGGTGCCACAGAACAGTAAAGCCACCAAGTGGGAAATGCTTCTGGTTTGGGAGATGCTTGCCTTGGTTCCCTGCATGGCAGTGAACAGCAGGATTGCAGGAGGGGGGATGTTTTCATTAATATTGGTGTCTCACCAACCATCTGCTAAAGGTCCACACTATTAATTTAACAGGAAAAAAATGGAATAGATTACTCTACAGTTTTCAATTAAAGTACATGATGTCTTCAAACTGCAATCTTAATTAGATATTATAGGGTGACATTTAGGAAATCCTGAGCTGTGATGGCTGATCAAGTCATCTGACTGCGACGGTGCTGTGCAGCTCTGCTGGGGCCTCGTGCACCCAGCAGCCTCAGGAGAGCTGTCTGCCCTCAGATTCCAGGGCTAGAGCAGCCCTGACAAACTCCTGGGGTTAAAGGACCACAATGGTGAAAAACAAAAAACAGCTGCAAATCGACGTGGACACAGTCCCAAAGAAAACTTAGGGAAAGGGGCAGAAGAAAGGGGGAAAATTAAACAAAGTGAAAAAAAAAATAGTAGCAAATGGACAACTAAAACACTATTTTCAGGGTTAAACCTAATATGAAAAAAATAGACTTGGACAAGAAATAATTTCCTCTAAAACATGTGAAAAGGAGGGGAAAAAAAACCCAATCAAGAGCACAAGCAGTAACTAACAGGGACTGGAGCTGAACAAGGTCTGCTCAGCTCCTTCACCTGCCAAACACATGGACAAGAGCAAACTGAGACACACAGTGGGTCTTTAGAAAAGCAAGAGCAAAATGGGGCACAACCCCCAGCCATGGCTGCCCTGAGCCACCCAGAAGTGCTGCTAGTCACCAGTCAGAGCAAAGTCAGCCCTTGGCTAATAGGATTAGGATGGATTTTATCTTCCATTTAGGCCCCACACTGAGGGACAGTTAGTGAAACAGAGCAGTAACCAATAATGCCCAGTCTTGAGTTACTGGAAAACACCCACAGGTCATTATGTGATTTTTTTTTTTCTTTTAAATGACCTTGGACTAAACCCTGTGATTTAAAGAACCACAAACATTGGCATCCTGCTGGTTCAGTTCACTTGTCCTCTGAAGCTTGAAAGAGTCAAATATGCAATGGGATTAAAAAAAAAAATCACTAAGATGCCTGTGTTTATGATGCATTAATTAAAGCATAATAGCAAAAACCTCAATTTTTGTAGACAATTTGAACAGTCACGTGGCTTTAAGGCGCCAAAGAGCATTCCAGAAACCAGGAGAATCACACCAGTCCCACTCTTGGCAGGGGGACAGCCCAACAAGGTGCCCAACAAGGTGCCCAACAAGGTGCCAACACCAGGGCCTGCTCCATTTGCCTTCTCCTGCATGGAGACAGCAGCAAGCCCTTCCAAAGTCCTTCCAACAGAAGCACCATTAAAAGGGAAATATCCCCAGAAATTGCCCCTTTCTACAAATTCCTCCCATATCCTCTGACATAATAATATGCCACAGTCCTGCAAAATTGTCTTTTCAGCATGTTTTTGCATTATGCCTAATTCTGTCAGAGTTTTTCAGTCCCACATAACGACAGCTCAATGCAGAGTCAGATATAAATCTGGCTTAAGAGACTCTCACCAGGAATTCATTTAAAACTGTAAATGTTAAAAGATTCTGCTGCTGATTTATGGCATTTTCTTATTTCAAACAGAATTAAAATCCTTCTTAAAATATACATATTCAATCATGATAAAAGCTGCATTCAAATGATGCTGCTGGTCAGGCTGAGAGCCACAAAGCCCAGAAATCTGGGAACATCAGGGGAATCCAGGAACAGAAGGGACTGGGACATTTTACTGGTTCAACCATGCTCTGCTGTCATGCCACCACCTCAGTCTCACATCTTAATTAGTACAAATGGGGATGCTGGTGCTTTCATGCTCCATCTCTCCCACTCCAGCCCAAGCACAAGGATCCCTTTTCCTGAAGATCCAGTTGAACACAGAAGTTGTACCTGAAGCCATTACTGAACAGGTTTATTCATTTTCCATTGTTTACACTGAAGGCTTTCCCGGCTCTGTCAATACCACACACGTGTCCTGTATCATTGTGCAAACAACATTTAGTGTTAAAAAAAAATTACCCATGCTACTCATTATCATCATTCCTGTAAGAATTGTTCATGTTTTGCATTTGAGAACAGAGAACACCACAGAGCCTTGAGTTGCACAGCACAGCCCTGTACCCAAGGCCAGGCCAACAAAAACTCAGGAGCAGTGTCTGGAAAGAACCTGTGCAGCACCAGTAGAATTCACAAAGAGGTTTTAAGCATTGAAGATGCCAAAAGAACCACAGTCTATGAAAGGGTCATGGCTTCTGGCTGTCCTTCCTGGAGGCACATTGCCTGACCTGTACAGGAGCCCCTCATCTCATGCTGTTCCACTCAAATAAAAACTCTAAATGGAAGGACCAATATCAAATACAAGAGCAAACAAGCAGAAGCAGGCAGAAAAGGCATTATTCAGGTATTTATATAATTAATTGTTCATTATTCAGAAGCCACAGAGCCATTAGCAGAAAGCCAGGGCTCTCTGCACTGCAGGAGATGCCTCTGACACCTCAGAGTGGTTCTGTCCCAGGCCACTTGTGCTGATGTCCCCAGCTCCTGGCTGCTGCTGCTGCTGGCTTGGTTGGTTTTGGTGAGGTTCTTTGGTTTGGGGTTTTTCTTCCCAGATCTTCCCTGGTAAATTCAGAATCACAGACTATTCTGAGTTGGAAGAGACCCTGAAGGATCATAAAGTCAAACTCATAACTGAATGACCCCTATGGGGGCTGAACCTGTGACACTGGCATTACTCACACCATGCTTCAACCAAATGATCTCAGGGTCACTTTGATGGATTCTTCACAAAATTGGGAACAACAAGTCCATTTTCTGGAGGCAGCTCCCAAGTGCCCATCAGCTCCAGTAAACCCACAACACTCACAGCTGTCATCAAACCATCCTCCCTTCTGTGGGGGCATGGAAGGGAAACGTTTCTGCCCCATGTCAGGATCCAGCCACGATGATTAACCAGGGCCTGTGGCCTGGGGGGCACAGCAGCTCTGCTCCCAGAGTGGCTGGAAGTTGCCAGCTGGCTCCCATCTGTGGAAACTGCCCCTCTGACCTGGAATTATGGTGTGTGCTGGCTGCCACTGCAAGGAAACAACCATAAAACCAGAGCACCATCAGGGAACTGTAAATTCCTTGTGAGTTATTTTCAGACTTCCAAAAGTTTAGTTAAGCCTTGCCTTTAAGAGAACATATATGACAAGGGAAAAAATGACCAGAAAAAAGGATGTTTGTGTGAAAGAGCTGTTTGCCATTATGAGCAGTGCCAGGACAGCAAAATGCCCACAGTGCCCAGGATTCCCTGTATTTATCTGTGGAAAGGGGTTGACCAGAGGCTGGTGAAAGGCAGGGCTGATGCCATGTCACACCAGTGACCTCTGGACTGCTGCAGGCTGTGCTGGGGCTGCTGTGTCCTTTCTCACAGCCAGCAGCCAGCACAGAGCACGGATGCTGCTTCCCAAAGGTTCAGCATCACAGGCGATTTCATGCTCTTTATATTTCTAAGTGTTGATTTTTAGTTGGTTTTTTTTTTTAAATAATCATAAATCCCAACATCTGCTCCCAGGGTGGGAGCCCTCTGGCTCTGTGCTCAGCCAGGGAAGGGAACGTGGCTGCTGCAGGTGTTATTTTTAGTGCGACAGCTATTTACCAGCTCCACTCCCAGAGGGAATTCAGCGAGTAAAAGGGATGCTGATGCATTTCTTGCTAAATATAGAAAAGGGCAGAGTGGCTGCAGGTTCCTGCTCCTGCCAGGATGTGGCCTCAGTGAGGGGGATGCAGCCCCAGTGGTACCCACACCACAATGGGGCCACCCCACACAGGCTCCCCATTCACCGCATTCCAGCCAACCTTCAAGCTGCTGTTTGGAAAAAAGCTTTTTAAAAGTAGCTCTTATAACTAATTGGCTTCACTTTGAAGCCCTGATCCTGTAATGAATGGCTCCCAAAATCAAACAAAGCATTTTCAGCACCAACAAAATTGCCTGTTATGAAAAGCAGAACGTTTTTAGGGTAATATTGACTTTAACGCTCTGTCAAGGCACATTGACAGCAGGATGAAAACAGCCCTCCCTCTGCTCACCCAGCTCAAATCCAGCTGCTGAGAGGGGACCCTGAACACTCATGCCAGTCTGTGCTTTATATCCCTAGCAGTGGGCTCATTCCCTATTAGTTTATATACCTTTAAAAAAATAAAATCTCGCTGATAAAAGAAAGGGATGTGTTTTAGAATTACTCTGCTCTTCTCTGGTTTTAAGCCTTTAAAGTTCTGGAAAGGCAATTTTGACATCCAGGAGCTCTGCAGGCCCAGACAGATGGGGATTCCTGGTTGAACTCCTTTTATATTTCCTTTATTGCTTCATATTTACCAACGACCTGGAAAGGAGCAGTGTGAAGGTGCCACTTGAACATGACAGAAGGCATTTCTGAGTGAGGCTCAGACAGGCTGGAAAACCAGCCCAGAGCCCTGAACAAACTACAAACTGGGCAAATGACTGACACGACACAGAGTGCGTGGGATGCAAAAAACACAAAGTAATAGGGATTGCAAGAGCAAGATGCATTCATTATTCATCCAGCCTGTGAGGGTTGGCCTCAGTGGCATCAGGGCAGAGCATGATGGACACTTTGGATGTACCTGCATCACTGTGAGCCACACTGGTCACCCCAGATCCACTCTGTGGGCTGCTGCTCTGGGCAACCACCCATGGGATACAGAGGGACTCATAAATCTATAACTCTATACATCAATATACAGATATCCAAAACCCACATGACTTGGGACACTTCATTTCCCTCTACAGTTTCCTGAGACCACTTACAGAGCAGAATTAAAGTGCAGTTAAGTTAGGGAACAGTAATGAAGTCACACCTTAATTGGGTATAACTGAGAACCCAGCCCTGCCACTGTTTGGATTATGCCCTGCAGTTTCTGGTCCCATGGAAATCAGCAGCTCCCTCCTCCTGGAGCAACCTGCTGAGAATGAAGTGCTGGTCCCTCAACACCTGTTACAGCTCTCTCTGTTTCTGTGGGGGAAAGCACCAAGGCTCCCCCCTTGTTTTCCAATCCTGAAGTTTTCACTGCCTAACTTGGCCCTGATTTACAGCAGTGCCAGCTCAGGGATGCCACTCTCAAGGACACCACAGGCAGGCTCAGCATCCCCAAGGGCAGCCCAGCCACAGCTCTGGAGGGGCCAGCAGTGCTGCCCAGGGATGGCATCCAGGCAAGGGACATCCCATGCCAGGGATGGGCTCAGTGCCAGGCCCAGCTCTGCTCCAGGAGTGCTTCAGAACAGGGCAGCTCCCAGGCCCTGTGCATCATGCTGCCAAGAGGAGTCTCTGGCACGTGCAGACAGCTTCTTGTCTGCACTTAAAATACTACTTGATTAAAAAAAAAAAGGAAACAAATAGTGGTTTGTGGGACTGGGAGCATCAAGAGCAGAAATGGCAGCAGAAGCAATGCTTACTTGAGCCATGCTGCCAAGCTGAAAATACTTCAGCTGTGCCTGTGTGTGCCCTTGCCTTCAGCTGGTGTGGCTCCCATTTGCTTGGCTCCAAATGGGCAGGAAAAATGCCATTTCCTCAGTGCTTACCCTGAGCACTGTGAGGAGTGGTGAAGAGGAAAGGCTGCACTGTTCCAGATACACAAAGAGTACACAGAAGTAGAAAAACGTCATCCCATCACTTAATATATGCAAATTATGTTAAATATTTCATTCATTAAATGGCTCAGGTTATTACAGAATTGTACCTTAAGCTGTTCAGAAAGTTCATTCTTCTTGCACTTGCTCGGTAACGTGAAATAACTGACTGAAATGAATATTTTACAGTTTGTGCAGACAGAACATTTATTAACAATTCTTTCCCTCTCAGACTCCCTCTCCTAAGCAGGTTTCAGGCATCATGCGACTTAAATTATCCAGAGGGAATGAATTTTGGTTTATTTTTAAAAGTTTGGTTTATTCCCAGTTTGGCAGAGCCCAACAACCTGGAAGGACCCAAACACAACCCTGCTGGGAGAGAAGAACAGACAGAGCTCTTTCCCAAAAGCCAGTGGGGAGAGCCAGGGGAGAGGAAAGCAGCCACAGAATTTGGGGATTTTCCTTACTCTAAGCCCAGACACAGGGAAAGAGCTCCTGCAGCAGCCCATACCGTGCCATGGCTCCTCTGGGATTCCACAGCAGTAATGAGAAGTGACAGCCTCTGGCTCCCGCCATCCCCTGTCCCTGCCATCCCCGGGACAGCCACACCAGGGGGAAGGGGCCACTCCAGGCAACTCCAGCTGCTTCCAGCCTCACCACAGCCCAGGCAGCAGCGTCCTCCTCCACCAGCTCCAGCTAGGGCAGCAGGCCCCAATTAACCCAGCAGCTCCCAGCCCATGGCCCAGCACACAGAGCCCACTCCTTGGGGTAAGGGCAGGACACAACATACCTAGGGTGACCTCCTAGGGTGATGTGATGATGCTTGTACCCCCATTCCTGTGTTCTGTTTATGCTGGATATCATGTTCACTGCCTTCAAGACTGGCTCTGAAGAGTGAAAGTTTTGGTTTGGTTTCTTATCAGCTGCTCCCCCACGGCTGGTGGGACACACAGATGGGGCAGTACATGGTGCTGCCTTTGCTTTTTGCTTGGCTTTTCGCTTTGCTCTTGCTCTTGCTTCTGCTTTGCTCCTGCTTTGCTCTTGCCTTTTGCTTCTGCTCATTAGTTAGTAGCTAAGCAGCCCAAATTTTTCCCTGGACTGTTTCTCCTTTCCCTTTTTTTGGACCCACTCAAACCTGCTCCGGACTGGGACCTGGGAACACCGAGAGTTTGCACCCTGTGGCTGCAGCAGCTGCCCCAGCACCGGAGGGACTGAGAACAGAGCGACCACCCCCAAGAGAGACTTTCTGAATTTGTCATCTTTTTCAGAATGGTGAAAGAGTGTTGTCATCTGGTATTGTTCATTTTGTGTGCTGGGGAGTGCTGTGCCTGTTAAATAAACAGGTTTTGTGTGCTGAGGGGTGCTGTGCCTGTTAAATAGACAGGTTCTTTCCACTTCTTTCCAAGGAATCCTTCCCGACCCGGTTGTGGGGAGGGGCCATGTGGGTTTGCTTTCTGGAGGGGCCCCTTTTGGAGGTTTCTTCCCAAATTTGCCCTAAACCAGGAGAATACCCCAACATACACCCAGAAGACTGGCATCACACAGGGAGCAGCCCAAGGGGTACCACAGGCAGCTCCACCACCCTCCACAGCAGTGCCTCCAGATGAATTTCCCTTTCACATGCCATGGGCAGCTCCCAGGGAAAACCCACTTGGGCTTAAACCCAGCTCCTAACACGGTGTGGCAGCCACATCTCTGTGAACTTCCAGGCTTGGAGGAGACAGATGGATGCAAATAATTATCACTGGAATGGTGGCTCTGGCATCTCAGCCAGTCCCTGGCCAGTGACCCGGGAAAGGCGGCTCCCTCTGGCAGCAGCGTGTCCCTGGGATGGAGGTTTACAGCCCCAGCAGACACCCTGCAAGCTCTCATCAATCTCAGCTGGGAAAAACCTTTCCATTTCCAAGGGGAATATGCAAACCAGGCTCTGCACTGTAAATCTTCCTTTGCAGCACTAAGGAGATAAGTAGGACCTATTAACCTCCCATGTTATTTCCAACTTCATTATTGGAGCTGACACAGGGAGAGCACGCGGTGACGGCTCTTTTTGGCAGAGTGCATGTAAATCGCTTTCTCAAAGGAAATTACTTCTCTGGGCTGAATGTTATTAATCTAAATTCTCCCTTAGTCAAATTGTTGCCCGTAATAAATATGGAACAGGTTGCTACGCTCATCTCTGAGGGCATCCTAATCCAGCTGCAGGTTTTCCCCTCCATTTGAAGGAGCTCCTGAGGATCTCCTCTGTGAGAACAGCCTTCACCCAAGGATGGGACCATCCACCCCAGTGTCACCCAGCACATGAGCACCCTGTGATTTCATAATGAAAATGTATTTTGGCCCTGCCAGTATTGTGTACAGCAGTAAAGTGTGAGCAGGAGCAAGCCAGGGCCTGTGTGGCCAGGGAAGAGACACAAGGCATGTCCTTTTCCTGCAATATGATGAAGTGGCCTTCCATGGCCAACATCTTTCATGGTGCTTCATTCAAGTCAGCTTTGCTACTGTTAAACAGCTCAACTTACAGTGTTTAGGACTTCATCCTCTTTTACAATGGATATGCACTTCATATCCTTGAGCAATTAAAAAACGCTGGAGTTTAAGCACAAACAGATAAAAAATCAGATCCAAACCCAAACTGAACTTTGCCAGAGATGAAGCTAGGAATTTTATTTTCAGGGTATTCCTTCCTGCAATTGAAAACCACGTCCTTGCCAGTAAAGATTTTCCCAGAAATCCTCACAGAATCCTCACCCCTCCACAAAAAGCTACCATCCCTTCTGCTCAAAGGCACACCCCAGGTATGGAGTGGATTTGGAACACCATAAATCCAGTGGCACACACAGCCCTTCTCCTCATTCGTTACCAGCCAAGTGTGAAAATGTTAATGAAGGCAGCTGTAATAATCGACGGGAATTTCCCAATTAAGATTTTGTTCACGTCCGCCAGCTCCCGCTCCAGCGCAGCCTTGGAGCATCCCCCCTTCCACCCAAGAGCAGCCCTAACTGCCAGGCTCCAGCCAGGCACCCTCAGTGAGGGAAATCACTGCCACTCTATTCACTCCAACTTCCACTGCCTGTATTCCTAGAAGAAAATGAATGCAGGGAGGTTTGAAGTGTGTGCCTACCCCCCTACACGAGTATGTTTGAAATATAACACGCTGACAGCACTGAGTCAGGCAATACCACATCAGCCACTTTTAGTGAAAAAAGAAAAAAAAATGAAATTAAAAATTAAGTTTTGGGGGTGGCTTATGGCAGCCCTGGCTCGTGGGAAGCTGATGCCTTCCTGGTTCAGCAAGGCAAACCCTGGGAGCCTGTCTGGGTGTCAGGAGCTCATCTCTCTCCTGGAATAGCAGAAGGGAAAGAGACACCATGATAAAATGAAGGCATCCTCACAAATAAATTACTTTTCTACCACAGTCGTGTGATTTTTAATTTTCCTCTAATTTCAGGACTGCAGCACTGATATAAAACCCCTCTAAGTGTTTTAGGGAGATGGTAATGGTCCTATACTAAAATAATTCAACCAACACTATAATTTTAGTACCACTATCAAAATGAAATAATGGCTGTTTACTGTGTTACACCTTTCAAATGACCTTCATTTGAATACAAATTGTGGCTCCAAACTCCAAAAGCTGCTCCATTTCAGGAGGCAGCAAATTGAGGATGTTTACCCGGGGTTTACTCTGCCAGCAGATTCCTCAGCATAACCACAAAGGCCAAATGTGTTTGGGGGGGTTCTTTTCCTCTGAAGTTGCCTAAAGGACCCACCTGGATCTGATCACAAACCTGAGCCACAGCCCTTCACTCTGCTCCAAGCATGATGGGAATCACAAATTCTGTTTTATCTGGAAATATTTATTGCTGATGAACCTGTTCACTCACAGCTCCCTCCCTCCCAACCATCTCACCCCAGACAAAGAACTAAGATTATTCTGCCAATTATCAGGTACCTGGATGAAAGGAAGAGGTGGATGGGTCCTGTCTCAATCTGGGCCTTGAAAACACTTTATTTGATTTTTTTTATGGTTAGGCTCTGCCTGCCCATCACAGGCTCTCACACTGGTTTTGGGGACCAGTGCAGCCACAGAGAAGGTGTGGGTGCCCAGGCTGTGGGGACAAACACCCCTCCTGTTCCAAACCCCTGTGGCTGTGTGGCATTCACAGCTCAGCCCACACAGGCAGAGCAGGGGTGGTCACAGGCGAGGATCTGCAGAAATAAATTTCATTACAGATATTTGCTGATATTCATTCATACACCTGGGAACCCCGGTCTATCACCAGCTATTTCACTCTAATAATGAATTTCTGCCCTTTCATCAACATTAGTCAGAACAAGCTCTGAGAAAAATCCCATTTGGTGCCAGGAACATAACAGAAAACATTGACATGAATGGCAGCAAGCAAAGCCAAGCAGTGTGCCCAGCTGCAAGGCAACACAAGCTGCCACCACCCAAATCTGAGCCCTTCCAAGATCATTCCTAAGAAGGGGAAAAAAATACAAAAAATAAGGTTATCTTTAGGGTGCCAGAAGTTGTGCTACAAACTCCTTTCCTGTGGACACCATAGGGCCATGATCCCACAAGGATACTCCATGCTCAGGAGCACTCCCTCCTCTTCCTCAGCTCCCAACAAAGCAGTGGTGATCCAGGCACCAGGCTGAGCGCTGCTTTTGCTGCTGCTCACAGCCCAAGTGCTACAGTGGGAAAATCCCACATGCCGAAAATACAGAGTGTCTGTAAACACTCCTGTTCCGAGACACCTACGGGTAATTACTCACTAGGAGTGAGGAGGAGGAAGAAAAACCCACTTTTTGTTTTTAATTCTCTTCTTTGTGCATAGAAGCTACTGCAAGAGAAGCCCTGGTCGGCCAGTATTTATGGAGGGGGAGAGCAGTGTGTGGCCACAACAGCTGGAGTGAAGGCAACGGTGTTCGGGCAGCAGTGCCATTTTGGGGCAGCAGAAAGGGAAATCCCATCTATAAAAGACTTCTTTCCTTTCTCTGCCTTTCCCCAGAGCTGCCTTTCCTTGGCAGATGCAGCCCTTCCAAGGGCAGAGCCACGCCAGCAGTGGATGCCTCAACTGGAGATCTTGACCCAACACCTGCCTCTGCTGTGGTGACATGTGGAGAAACAAAAGGAGTTTAAACAATATGTGTTGCATAAAACATCTGAAAACAAGACAAATTAGTAATTAAAAATTAATTTTGGAAAATTACAGTCTTGTTAATAGACACTGTCGTGACTTTGCATGCTCTTTTTCAGGCAGGAGGGAGGAAGGGGAGGACTCAAAACACATTTTACTGTATTTCAAAAACTGAAGAGGTTTACCTTTCACACCCATGCCTTTGGAAGCCTGTGTTCCTCTGTGCCATCCCAGTGCTGGCATCATGGCCCTGTATGGTGAGGTGCCAAACAATCTGACCAGGGCAGGTGAGCACCTGCAGCCCTGTGCTGAAACCCCCACCATGAACCTGCCTGTGGGATGCTCCAACGTTATTTTCATGTGCTCAACAGAGAGGACTATGCCAAAATACTCAAGGTCAAGAGACCAGCATGGTTCGAGGCAATCTGCACCTCTTAAAACAGTGACAAATATGTTATTTAATTTTAATGAGCTTTTTTGCATCTCCAATCTAATTACAGCATTATCAAGCACTGCTCTGAACTGCAGGTGGCTGCTCATTACTTGGGGTAAGGCTGTCACAAGCATTTTTCATGAATACTAAAAACTACCTCGTTTCACCACCCGCTCTGAAATATCCCCAGCTGATTGCTCCTGTTCTGAGTGTGGGGTTTGGTGTGGTTAAGAGAGAGCAGCACCCACAAGCACAGCTTTATGTGCCTGCCCAGCTCCTCTGGCCAAAACTCCCAGGGGAAATGCCACATCCACCAAAAACGACAGAGTTTTGGTGTGCAAGATGCTCATGCCAGAAACATCCCCCAAAACCAAACATCTCCCTGTTCTGCACACAGCAGTGAGGACACTCTGTGACAGGGCACGGAGGAAAACCTCTCACTTCCAGATGGTCTCTTATTCTTTTGCTTTCAACAACGTGGGTTTTTTAAATCATTATTAAAAACAAGGTAAACTCCAATGTCAAAAGTATTTTGGCGAGATCAAAATTCTTCCATTCTCCTCTTAAAAGCTTTGCAAAAAATCAGATTTTTCTGTTCCTTTTTGGCCAATTCCTTTGACCACCTCTCCTCATGGGCCGCTGTCTCCTCCACGCAGCACAAAGCTGCTGGAGCTCACGTCCAAAAGGCTCAGTAACCAGCAAGAATCAGATATTTTAATCCTCCCCAAATCCCCTTTTCCCTGCACGGTTTGGTGAGCACAGGCAACAAACAAGCGATAACAAAACCCCAACAGCAGCTTTTCCTCCTACAAAGCAGGAAGGCAAAAGCAGGACACCCCCCCCCAAACAACCCCCAAATCTTCATCCCTCAGGGAGGCAGGAATTGCCCAGCTCACCCTTGGATTGCCTTTCCCCCCAGTCAAAAAAACTGGTCCAGCTTGTGGCAGCTCACAGACCTGCCTGACCAGGAGCACTCACTGGCATCCAGGCGGCACAGGGGTGATGGCAGGGGACCGAGGGCACAAGGGACACCCCAGGAAAGTGAGAGCATCCCAGGCAGGCTCTGGGCTTGTCCAGGTTCCCCCGGCAGCTCCATCAGAGCTCACTGAGAGCAGCTGGGAGAGGCCACGGCAGCTGGGGCTGAGGCAGCTGGGCAGCAGCACCTGGGCCACCTCCCACAGGCCAAGTATGCACGTGTGCATGTGTGTATGCAGGTGTGTGTGTTTGTGTTTGTGCATGTGTGTGTGCATGCAGGTGTGTAGGTATGTATACAGCCTGTGTGTGTGTGCATATGCACATGTGTGTGTATGCATGTGTGCATGCCTGTATGCAGGTGTGCATGTATGTGTGCAGGTGTGTGTGTGCATACAGGGGTGTGTGTTGTGTGCACGTGTGTATGTGTGTATGCAGAGGTGTACGTGTGTATGCAGGTGTGTATGCGTGTGTATGGCTGGGGGTGTGTGTATGAGGTGTGCATGTGTGTATGCAGGGGGGTGTGTGTGTGTGTGTGTGCAGCTGTGTATGAGTGCATGCATATGTGCATGTGTGTGTGCGTGGGTTTGCATGTATGCTTGTGAGTATGTGTGTATGCACATCTGCATGTGTGTATGTACATCTGCATGTGTGTACGCAGGTGTGTATGCACGTGTGCATGACGTGTGCACGTGTGTGTCTGTCTGTGTGTGCAGGTGTGTATGCAGGTATTTGTGTACTCACGTGCCTACCCGTGGGTATGCGTGTGTCTGTGCGCATTTATCTGTGCACGCACGTGTATATCTATGTCCTGGCATGAATCTCTGTGCCTGCATGCCCATGTAGCCGCACACACACACAGACCAGAGCCGCCCAGAGCATCCCCGCTCCGTTTCCCGGCACACGTGGAGCCGGCGGCGGGAGCCGCGCTTCCCTCCCGGCGCCGCTGCGGCAGCCCCGGCGCGTCCCCCTGACCTTGCTGCAAACCGCAGCGGCCTTTGGGACGGGGACGGCAGCGCAGGGCTGTGCCCCGAGCCTGCCCGCACCCCCGGGGACCCCCCTTGGCAGGGACACTCCGGGAATTCCCAAACGGGGCTGGCAGCGCGGTCCCTGCGGGAGCACCAGGATGGGGAACGCGGGGCAGCGAGTGCGTGCAGAGACCCGCAGGAGCACCCGGTGCCCCCGGCCGCCTCCTCGGGCCCCTCTCCAGATAAGCACACGGACTTTGGTTAAAGTGTCTGCCAGCTGCAGCCCCGCGACCGGAGCGAGCAGAGACGTGGCGTTGAATGATAATTAAATACATTCGCATCATCTGTCATTTTTTACTGCAGGTGCCGGTGTAATAAATCCGAGCTTGACTCTTCTGTCAGCTGGCAGCGAACATGTTTTAACACCAAATCCCGGGGGATGAATTCAGAATGGCTTGGCCTTGCACAGGGAGGAGCCGCCTGTAACAACGCCAAGTGGGTAACGCATACTTGATTGCTTTCATAGTATTTTTATTATTTTGGTGACACGTGCCTGATGTAGCGTTTCAACCCCACTCCCACAGGGAAGGCAAACATTTTTCCACTACTGTCGTCCTGCCACACCCCAACCCTCCATGCACAGCCCCAGCTCTGCTCTCCTCAGCCCCTAGCACTGTCCCAGCAGCTTGAGGTGCCTGTGACCTGTTGGGTTATTAGGATTTTGGTCAAAGAGGAAAAAAAAAGTTAAAAGAAAAGGGCAAACGGAAAAAAGAAATTGCATATTAATTTAATTAGAACAATGACAACTCAGAAAATTAAATATTTAAGTTACTATGTTGTAAAACCTAACTCATCCCTCTGGTGCACAGTGAAGGAGCAGCTCTGTTTCCCCACGGATGTATGCAAACTGCTCTGCAGTCATCCTGTGGAGAACAGCAAATCCTTCACTGCAGGTACTGCTGGGACACCCCTTATGACACTATTTTCCACAGGCATCCACACACCTGTGATGCAGCACCAGCCTCCTAAGTGTACTGATGCTGCAATAATGAACTGTTTCAGTCTGAAGTAGATTTATTATTTTACCAATAGTTTTCTTCTCCTTGCCTTCTGCCCAGTTGAGGCACAGATCAGGTACAAATCCAGGTGCCGCAGGATGCTCCTGTGTCCAAGCTGGCCCCTGTCCCACAAAGGATAGCCAGGCCTGGCTACAGGAACCAGTCCCTGCAAGCCCAGGTGGGAAAAGCGTGGAGTGCAAAAGGAGAAGCCAAAACCCAAATGAGAACAATCCTCCTGATTCTCACTACGGAGCACCGGTGCCACGGTGTGCCATGGCTGGGCTGTGCCAGCTGCCCCTGCTATTTATAACCCTGGCACTTACACAATTACAGCTCGACAACTTACAATACAGGCCTGGAAATCAGAACACTTTATTTACCCAGCCAAAGCTTTATCGGTGCAGTCGGCTTTCCAATGAGGGCAGTTGTGTTTATGAAGCACTTCCTTGGAGGTGCCTGTCTGCCTTCAGCTGCCCTGAGCAGCATCTCCCTTTGGCAGCACAGGCTGGTGGGAAACACGGAGGTAAATCCTTTGGCAACACTCTCCATCTTCCAGGTCTTGCTGCACTTTTAACCTCATAAAGTCCCGATTCTAAGTTGAGGCAGAAAATGCAACTGAAGGGGCAAACAGCTCTGGGTCCTGCCCCAAAGCAGGCACAGGTACCTTGGATTGCCCCTAGCTGGTTTTTACCCACATTTACTGCATGCTCCCCTCCTTGTTCAGTTTTGACTTTGTCATGGTACTTTGCCAGCTGTATTGTGTGTCCTGGAGCCACATCTTTTTTAACAAATTACATTAAATTAAATCATAAGTAAGCTGAGTGGCTTCAGAAGAGCAGAGCACCCCCCTTTTGTGTGCAGAACTAAAGCCGGTGCTGCCTGCTTTGCGGTTTCCTTGGCAAGCACACGGCTCTGCTCAGCTCTCCCTGGCTGGAGCAGCAACAGCCCTGTAACATCATCAGAACACAGGGATGATTCTGAATTCGGGGGCAGGAATCACTGACACTGAACTTACAGCATGGTTACAGACCCCTTCCCAGCCAGACTGTCCCAAGACTGTCCCCTTGTCACTCTCCCCAGCGTATTCCTAAACCCATAATCCCCAAATCCGGGATCCACCAGTGCCAAAAATTCCTGGTGTGGGTTTGCAATTCCCCCCCACCAGCACTACTGCCTGCAGCATCACCCCGTGCTTTAAACAAAAGCACGGTTTCCCTTTCATTAAAAACATTCCCACGGATTAAAGATTTGGAGGCCACAGCAAAGCAAGTTAAACATTTACTTTCTATTAAAACATCTAAATGAGAAGATTAAAACCTGTTTTACATTTAACAGGCAAAGTCAAATCAGCATAGGAGCAGCTTAGTGCGTACTTAGAGCCAAGGCATTCTAATGTGCAGAGGTAATCAATTTACAGAGGGAGGGATTTCCTAAAACTACTCAGAAAGGGGTAAAAAAAATAGCATGCCTCCATTTGAACAGATCTTTCCCTTCTGTCCCCATGGCCGCCTCCCGGAGCTGTTTTGCTGCAGCTCCAATCAGCTCGCTCCCACTGACAGCTCTTGCCCCAGATTCCCCCATAAAATATTTTCACAGCTGATTAGTCTATTTAGCACGTTGCACGCTTAAGCTCTTTTGTTTATTTTTCATTTGAGATGGCAGGAAGAGACGATCCAATGGAATGCAGAAGGGGGTTATTGACTGTGTTTAATGGCAACTGTTTGCAGGAGTAGCAGTTAGAGGTCACAGAGGTGACGCAGACACAGCTGACTGCTGCAGGAATTTCTGCTCTAATTTTCTAACATCCAAACAGACTCTGCCTGGTAACAGAAACCACTGAACTACAGCTGGTTTCTGCCAAGGCAGAATTCCCGGGGGAAGCTGAAAGTCTCCCTTTACAGGGCCAAAATCCAAGTCTATTTGTATTCGCCTGCAGCTGATCTAACAGCATTCGGATGCGACAGCAGCTCTGTCCTGCCATGAGGGTGCTGAGGCAAAGCCCCACTGCTGCCAGGCACCTCTTCCACAGTGTGTATTAGCCAAAATTTGGGATCACCCATCCCACCAAAAGCGTTTTTTGGTGTGTAATTTCAGAGGAATGCCAAACCCACAGAGTAACACAAAGCACCATCACTGCTGGACACGGTCCTCCATCCAAACACCTGGGATCCAAACCCAGGTACTGAACCAGCACATGCTGCGATGTCCCCATGGCAAGCAGGGAACCCCACAGAGACTTTCACGCGGATCTCAGTGCCAGGTTTCCAAGTGAGGTGCTCTAATGCAATGAGTAGTTAATTTTATACCCCGTCTCTTCAACAGCTCCAACAGATCAGTTGAATCTGCTGCCATTGAAGGAAGGGATCAGAGCTCCCACACTCCCATAAAACAGAATTAGACTAAATGCCCCCACATGTCCTAGAGGTCATCCCAAAGAGAAGTCTCTTCTTCGGTTATATAATCCTCAGTTTCAAAAGTTTATTTAAGAAATGAAAAGCAGCAGAAGGAAGTGAGGGGCAGAGTGGATGTGTGCAGCCCCCAGGGTGGAGGGTTGTTTACTTTTAAATGATCACACAATTTCAGGGTGAAGCAGCACACAGCTAAAGGGAGAATCATGTGAATGTGCTGCTTAACTGGCCTTGTCAGACAAGTTTTTTGGCATAAGCATGTATTATGCAAAAGGAATAATCCCTTTAACTAAAATATTTGGAAGAGGGTTGCACAGCCAAGAACTAAAGAGAGGTTCTACCCTTATTTCTCATCTGATCGCACTGAATAAAATGGTCCAACTTACAAAATATTTTAGGATAGAATTTGGAGCCTGTCTCTACTTGGAAGCAAATGCATTTTGCCACTCGTGCAGACTAAACACACTACATGCAGACAGGAAAGCAGCTGGGTGCTCCAAGGCTCGCTGCAGAGAAGCCACACGGATAACGCTCACAGGGGAAGGGTCCAGCACCAACCCCGAGCAGAAGGGAGGGGAACAGCCCTGGGACGCTCTGCAGCTACCAAACCTGAACCCCGCAGCACCAAGTGTCCGTGCTGCCGCTGCCTTTGCTCGCACTCCCAGAGCGGACACGGAGCCCAGGGCTCGGCAGCGGCTGCCGCGGGCACCAGGGGCGGCCTCCCCCGCGCCGCTGCCCGGGCACGGCCCCCGCTCTGCAGAGCGCTGGCTGCCCTACAATCGCCGTCTCCTCCAAGCCCTCCTCTTCCCTGCAAACCTGCACATTCAGTGCCTTCGCAGCACCCTCCTGTGGGGATTCCGCGTCCGTACAGACACGGGGGCAGCTGCGAACGGGGCGCGATGGAAGCTCTCCTCTTCCTCCTCCTCCTCCTCCTCCTGCGGCGAGGCGGGCACGGGCAGCTCCGGGGCTCCAGGCCGTGCTGCTGGCACGCCTCACGTCCCCGGTACCGAGCGGGGCTGCATGGGTGAGAGGCGATGCCGAAAGCAGCGGGGCCAGCGGCACAGCCCGGACAGGCCAGGCAGCAGCGGGGCTGCGGCCAGAGGCGCCCCCGGCACTGCTGCGTGTTTATACTGCTGTGTTTATCTACACTGCTGTGCTTATCTATAACCGATTCACACACCGAGCCGCGACAGGCAATTACAAAAAGAAGTAAAAATTAACAGATTTCTTTGAAGCAACCCCTGACATATCCAAAGTGCTCCTAAACTCCTTCCCTGGGGTGTGCAATTTCCCCCCACTGCTTAAAAACAGGCTCTCAAAACCAGGAAAACCTTCATTTAGCATCACCTCGTTTGGAACCACTTTTGCATTAACGCTTTTGTTTTCACGGTGATGCTGCATTTTCATTCAGATACTTTAAAGTATTTTTGTCACAAGTTGCAGTGATTTTGCACAACACTTCGCACCTCAATGAAAACCAAACACTGCTCTTATTTTTAAGAGAAAGAAGATTTGAGAAAGTTTATAATAATGTTACTAAACATTTAAGTTTTTTTTTTATTGTGTTTTATCTACACTCTTAATGAACAGCATTCAGAGTGGTGCCAAGATACACCAGATATTGCAAGAATGCTGCAAAATTAGACTTGGATAAATCTCAAATCTGAATCACTGATTGCCCTCCAGGTTACACAGTAATTTAACATCCTTCAGAACATGTGACTTGCAGAGAGCAAACAAACCAGTTCTCTTGTGCAATGGGCAGTAAGAACATGGATATGGCATCATTCACTTTTGAAGACTCTCACACCAAATTAATTCATCTTAATAGATGATGCTTCTGCAGGAACAAACTGAATTCTTTGCTTCCCAAATGAAGGATTTTCAAACAAGTCTGGCAGATGTGCATTAGGTGAAGTACAGACACACATCTCTAGTTAAGATGCTCTAAAGCAATGCAAGAGCAAATCGTGGGGGAGATGATAATCCCTCATCTACTTTTTTCTCCACCTAACAAGAGAAGTTCCTTCCATACCCTCATTGCTTGGCAATGAATGATTTCACCTATCAGGAGTTGCACATTGCTCCCATCCCTGGAGCACTCAAGTATCCTGTCATGGAAAAGAACAGGCCAGAGAATCAATCAGACAGAAGCTGTCAGAGAAGAGCATCTAGTCTGGAAAATTCAGGTGCAAAACTGCAATTAAAGACTGCCTTCCCACTGCCAGAAAACCTTTCCAAACCATCATCCCGGACAGGAACTAAAACCTTCTCTTCAAAGTTAAAAATTCATTGCACTCGTCAAACTCTGAGAAAGGAAGAGCTGCTCAGCTACTAAATTCTGCAGACATAACTGAGCCTTGCTCTTCCAGGGCAAAGAAAGGCTGAGGCCGATGGGAAGCAGGTGTATGGAGGCTGGAGGCAAAGGCAGAAAATCCATCCAGCAGAAGCAGGGAAGGCAGGGAATAAGATGTGGCAGAGTTGCAGCAAGGTGAACCAAGCACATGATTTTTGTTGTTACTGTGCCATGAGGTCTGTGACCAGGGAAGGCAGGGATTGCATAGCAGAGGAGACTCTCATCATTACAGGATATGTGATGTGACTCATTACTACCAACAAAAACTACAGCACCTTCCCAGCAGCAGCAGGAGGATTTTCTGGATGAAAACACTCCATTTCTACCCTGAAGAATATCAGTTCTTCCTCCACTACCCAGCCCTGCTCAGGGGATAGTAGAGCTATTCCCAGCTACAAAGAAAATGTGTCCTAAATAAACGGAGAAGAGAAAGGCAAATAAAATATTTGATAATAAAGTCTTGAAGCTGTAGGCTTTTACAGGAGGGAAATAATCTCCACAGCTGGAAGGACACCTCTCCTGGCATCAAGGTCAGAACTTCTTAAGGAACAAAGGCCACTAGGCAGCACAGACTGGCCCCAACCCAAGTGGTACCTCGGGAGCAGTTCCCTGGCTGCTGCCTTCTACACGTCCCCAAGAGGAAAAGCAAAGCCACAGCAGAAACCCTGGCTATCAGATCATATGTGGCTCCAACTAGTGAATCAGTAATTCCTCAGCCCACAGCCCTGTAACACACGAGGGTGGAGGGGAAGGAGAAATGAGCAGAGGGATCTGGGTGACAGGGCAGCAGAGCTTCTCACTGGGAACACATCCTGTGACAAGGCACCTCCCAGGCCCCTCGCAAAGAATGGAGAAAAGCAAGTTGTAGTATTTGTTTCATACGTTCATCACAACAGGAACATCAGCCAGATCTAGACTAGGTCCAAGGGATAATCACTGTAATTAGCACTTCGTTCATATAATTACCAGCAGACCCTGTAACATTTTACAATGGAGGTAATTACCCACATTTTACAGCTGAGGAAACAGATACAGTGCAGGTGAGTAACTTAAAAGAAATCATCAGTGAAACTGTGGCACAGCCAGAGGCTGCAATTATCCTTATTCCCAGCCAAGGCTCTCCCCAATAATCCATGCTGAATTCACTTCTGTCTTGTAGGAAGGAATCCAGAGAAAATAAACACAAACTGGAATTTCCAATGTCTAGAAGAGCTGAAAAGCAGACAAGCCAAACCTGAAGGAGAAATAAAAACACATGTTTATCACTGAGCATTTTCTGAGCTGAATGTGCATCTAAGAGCAGGGAACAGGCAGAGGACCCTGCTCTAGCAGACACAAAGCCAATGCAGGGTGTCAAGGGCTACAGTTCTACTTCTGAAGCAGAGGAAAAGCAGAAGCACAGGAGAGGTCAGGGCTGGCTGCACAATGGCGCCAGCTCAACCCCTCAGCCACGAGTCCTTAATGCATGTTGAGAAGTTAGAGATTAAAGCAGGAGCAATAATTAAATTATTTAAGGACTTTGAAAACCAACATACACCCAGAGCAGCAAGCAGGGTGATAAGCCTGAGATATTCACCCCCACCTAAAGAGAACCTCCCTGCAGAGTGGCTGCCCCAACAGCCAGTGAGGCAGAGCAGCACCCAGGCTCTGCTCTGGAGAGGGGCAATTCCCTTCCCCTCTGAGCACAAGGGCAGTGGGAGCAGCAGGATCCAAGTCTAGAACCCACCAGCCCTGAAACACGAGGAGGGTAAGCTGGCACTTGCTCAGTTTATTGCATAGGGTCAGGTGCTGCATGGAAATCTGGGTTTTCCCAGGCAGTCTTGGGCAGGAGACACAGACCTGTCCTGCACCGCTGGATGGGTTTCAGTGTTAACAGAAAATGGTCGGTTTGTGCTGACCAATACTTCTGACTTTCAAAAGAAGTCATACCAAAGTGAGCAATTTGCTGCTGCTATGTTTTATTAAATAAGCAGCACATGCAGATGACACACAGGTGTCTATTAGGTTGCATAAAGCAGATTAGGTTAATCCAACCCCAGCTGCATTACCTGAACTGCAAGACATGCAACGCTCTGAATCCTGTACGTGTGCCAAGGATTTCATTTCAGCCCTTCAGCCTTCTGTTAAGGTTAATACATAAAAGCCTCCAGCAGCAGAAGATATTGCATAGATTTCAAAATTAAGACTTGTTTCAGGAGTGGATGTTGTCAACATTCTGGCTTTGAGTAACAGAAAAACCTTGTAAGCAGGAACAAATCTCTCAATAGAGTATTCTCTCAAAATCTAAACAGACAAATGTTTTGCTTTGCAAACATTTTGCAGCATTTGTGTAGTTCTTTGATTAAGTGTTTGATGAAAACATGTATTTGAGTTACTGCTCAGTGAAAAACAAGCTCAGTAAAGTGAATTAAGTTCCATCATCTCTTGCCATCCAAGGGTCAGCTGTTGCTGTTCCTGCTGTATCCAGCAGCACTGCAGCAAAAACCCAGGACAGATTTTACACTGGGGCAAATAGCAGTGCTGATGCTGGCTCAACAAAGCAGCTTTTCTTGCCAATGTTTACTGTGTTTTAAAGAGGAAATGGGGGACAATTCCTATCTCCCCCTTCCCAAAGGCTGGACCTCTCCTCCCTCAGCAGCTCTAGCATCCTGGAAGCCCATGCAATAGCTGAACAGGCATAACCCATATTATTTACACTAATTACTGCAAATAACCATCTGCATCTAACACAATACATGGAAATATCACAACAAAGCATGCATCACTCTGTCATCCCACCACCTTGGGAGCTACACTCAGAGAATGCCATGGGTCAGTGCTTACCTTATGAAAGAAGGCAGGATGGACATGACAAAACATGAAATGAGACACAAAAAAAAAAAAAAAAAAAAAGAAACAAGACATTCTAACCATCTTTTAAGCTCTGTGTTTTTTATTATTGACTCCAATTCCCAACATCAGACATTTTTATTTCATTTCTTCTTTTTCCCTGCTATTTGTTCTAGCAGGAGGCAGCCAACAGCCAGCCCTCTGCACAGGGAAGGAGATTTCCTTCAGCTTCCAGACATTTAAATAAAGGTTTTTAAGAATTGCTGCCCTGGAAAGTCAGGGCATTCACATCTAACTGCTGCCAACATAAAATATGTGTTATGAGGAGAAAAAGAGTCTTCAAGGGGTTTTCTTGGGCAAAGTAAGTATTTTTTCCCACTGAGTTTTAAAAACCCTGTTCTGGAGACTGGAGAAATGGCTCAAGATGGTTTCTGGAGGATTCTTCTTCTCCTCAGGATGACAGGTAGCATTAAAGCCAAGCCAAAGCCAAATCCCAGCTATCCCAGACAGGCTCAGTGAGGAGCCACAGTCTGTGTACCAGAACTGACAACTCCAGGTCTACAGAAACAATTACAGCTAAAATTTGGAACAGGAGGGGAAAGGAAAATCCCCCTGAATGCTTCAAGCACTGATGCAGGCTGTGACAGCCCAGCACAGCTCACAGCCACAGGGTCAGAGAAGCTCACACAGGAACACAGAGGTGCTGGGCAGGAATTCTGTGAATACTGGATCTGCCTGTATTTTAGCAGGCAATTCTGCCACACAAGGGCAGTTTAAAAACAGGTGGTTTAAGCACAGAGATCAGTGCTGGAAATACCTTTCTCAGGCAGGGATGCCAATTCAAACCTGTTTCCTGAAGCAGGTTCTGGTGCTGATGGTGCATCCTCACTAGATGAACCAGGTAGAACCTGCTAGGGCTGAATCCCTCAAGACTCACAGAGGACTCAGGGGGAAGGAGACAAGTCAGGCTCAGCCCTGGAGGTCAGCAGGACCCCAGACAGGGGAGCAGAGCCAAATGCAGTCCAGTTTCCCAGGGAAAGGGTCAGCAGGAGGGTGTTCAGGTGAGCTTCAGGCTCCTCCAGAGGCCAGGCACCAGCAGAGCCCAGTGGCACTATGTGAACAGCTCTCTGCAATTTTAATCTCTAGTCCTAATGAATGATATAAAGTTTTATAAGCATCAACAAGGCTCTGAGAAGACCTAAATCCATTTCAGTGCTCATTTAGCAGCTTCATCTGTGTGCAATTAAAACTTCAGCATTAAATGTTAGAGAATAAAATAATGAGACACTTAAAAAGTAATCTGTACTTCAGTGGGCCGTGCTCAGTGGATTTCATATGATCATTTACCAGATAAAAATAGAATCTGGCCAAAATCTGTCTTATCCAGTGCTTCCCTTTCAAGAGGAAAATGGAAAGAGCCAACTAAGCTTTGGGGGCTTTGCCATCCCACGTACACACAACGCTGCTTCCCTAAGCACAGCCGTGCCTAAAGCACAGCTCCAAGCATTGATAACTTCCCTTTGGGCTCCAATGATAACAGAAAAATAAATGCAAATTGAGTTTCAAGTGAGATTTTCATTTTGGTCTGAAGCCTAATCTTTTATTAAAACAGCTATCAGTTTGGAGCTGATGGTTAGGAAAAGTTAACTTCAGGACAGGAAAAAAAAATTTTAACAGCAAAGAATAGTTCTTATTTGTAAGTGTATCTGAAATGTTCCCAAGGTTACTTTAAGCTACAAAAGTTGACTGGAGGGGGACACAGATGGGCCATGGACAGGCCACAAGAATGGGTTTTACTGAACAAAACAACTGCAGAAAAAATGTGAACTAAAAGCAAAGATGTACATAAATATCAAAATAGATTGAGTGGGAAAACACAGATCAAAAGAAGTATTATACAGGCAACATACACACAGTTAAACTTAAAAGAAGCAAAAACCAACGAAAAATACATATTTTATTAACAACTGAAATAATGTTTATTCAAGAAAAGGCAACATTGGGCATCCTCATAGAAAAGAAAAAAGACATCTGGGGAGGTCAAAGAACGCTACAGTTTAAAATGATGAAATGTTACAGCTTACACACCAAAATTAAAAATGAAATGAAATTAAAAAAATGAAATGGTTACCAAAGTAATGCAGGTCAAGGGATCAAAGGTGAAGGGTCACACACTATTAAAAAGAAATCCAAAAGGGCGTCTGCATCAAGATCTCTGCAAAACAAAGGAGCTTCAGTGAGTAAAACTAGAACCTTCTATGGAAGCACATCAAAGCTCTGCACTCCACACCCAGCCCAAGCAGCACACTGAGCTGCTCTCCTGTGCCGGCGGCTGCTGCCCCTCCTGCAGCCACACTGGGCAGCTCCTGTCTCCAGCCACTTGGGCTTGTTATTGTTAACCTCCCTGCAGACAGGCTCCTTAAAGCTTTCCCATTTCCACGCTGGAGCACTGGTTCCCTGTTTCACAAACTGCTCTCAGCACCGAGGGCACGAGGCTGTGCAGCCCCAGCATCAGCTGCAGGTCCTGCATTGGCACTGACCCCACCTGAGCCAGGGAGGCTCTGCTTAGGTCAGAACACTCAACACAACTGTTGGATGGCTGCTTTTCAGAGAAAGCTTGACATGCTTTTTCAACAGTTTTCTCTATTCACTGTAACTGTGGAAATCTGGTAATTATTGACACACACGCACGCTGAACCCCTCACATTGTAACGTATTGCTTTAACACTCCAATAAAAAAGTAATTCAAATGTGGTTTCCAAGACAAAGGCCTCTCCTCCTGGAATTTCAATTACACAGAAGCTATAAAACAACCTTTGGTACCCATTTCCAAGCAAGATGCAGTCAATTATCTATACTAAATTTATGCAGGGAACGTAATATTTACATCAGATAACTTTTGGAGAAAGACAACCACCAAGGGCATTTCATTCCTCTTCATTCCAGCCTCCCCCTGCCTGGCAAGGCATTAAGTTTTGGGAGACTCTTATCTGGACCAAACCAGCCCTGTGCTTGAAGCCAAGGAAAAACCTCCCTGCACAAAACCCTGCCTTTGTAAGGCAAAGAAGCCCTCAGTGTCAGAGAATCACCCACTGAGAGACTGCCTGGATGTTTTCCCAAAAATGTGTCATGTTTCCATGTCATTCCTGCTTTATGTGTGTCACCGTCAGGAACCTGCTGTAGAATGCAAGAAAGTCCTTATTCCCCTCAGCAACCATGTCTGGCAAACCCTCCTGCTTGCTGACCTTAAAACTCAGTTCCTGCCATTATTTCCAGCATTTATCAATTCCAGTTTCTGTGAGCCAAACCAGTAAAGTCACGTTTCTGCTGTGCTGGGCTGCCTCCTCTCCCCACAGCTCACACTGCAGATGTGCCAGACAACCTGGATATCAAAGAAAGCACTTTGGGAACCCAGCAACTCTGCAATAACAGCACGGACACAGACTTGCAGTGACTCATCAGATAATTAACTCTGAAGGCATCAACATGAGTTGTGTGACCAGGAAGACCCCAGGAGGAGCTCAGGAACCTCAGAGGTACATGACAGGGACATGCCTGCAGGACCACAACTTCTCAGGTAACAGAAAGTTTGCTTGCAAAGATGAGTTTTAGGCAACTCCAGGAACATTTTAGCTCTGTGACAACAATGGGGAGGCACAAACCCAAGGTGGGACACAGGGTTCTCCAGGGCCTGGCCCAGTCCATGGCTGTGTGCTGCAAACAGCTCCCAGCTCCTGCTGTCTGTCAACAACAGGGCACAGACACCAGGTACAAAAGAGTGAGCACAGAGAATTGGGTTTTCTTCCCCCCACTGCAGTGGATTATGCCCTCTCCTGCTGTCCCTAGGACACTGTTCCCCACAAAGACCACTGCTTATTTCCCTCTTTTCCTTAGGCAGTGCCCCAGCAGAAGAAAACCTTTGCTTTCATTTGCATTAGCTTTTCCTTCATATCTAGTTTTTCTTTCTAATCTAAATTCTTTGATTTTTCTCTTCCAAATGAAACAGGCACCCTTAGAAGCAGCAAACCTGAGACCAAGATGACAGGATTTCAATCCCCTACAAAATATAATCTTCTCAATTCCCATTCATTTGCCAAGTAAACCAATTCCTGTGTACATGCCAGGCCCTGGGAGAGAGACTGTTTCTAAATTGACTTTGTTGTACCATTTTCCTTGCATAACACGGAAGTACACCTTGTGTAACACCAGTGAGTATTTACTCAGTGCTGGGCAAGCCAGAATCAGAGACACACAATGCAGTGGTACCTACCACTACTGCTCCTGCAGAAAACAGGTAAATACTAACTCAATTATCCACTTGCCTGACTCCTTCATGTTTCAAGAAGAGTTTCCATTGCCAGTAACTCCAAATTTTTATTCCCCACACACCAGATTCCCCTTTTGCTTTTGACACTACATTTCAGGATAATAATGTACAGTTAACAAGGATGAGCCACAACAGATGACAGGTTAGGAAAAGCACAACTGGAGGAAATAATACTCCACCTTATTTTCCCACAAGACAAAGGATTTGGAGCCACTGTACAGCCACTGTCCAGGTATCTGGACACACATTTGTTGCTGTACTATGGTCATCTACAACATCCACTCTATGGAGGAATCTGGAAGTACCAAACAGCAAAAAGCTCTAATACCACTGACCAATATTCAGAGGTACTGTGACAGGTACTAACGACAGCCAGGTGGTTAAATACCATCAACATTTTATACTTTGTGTGCAATATGCTAAAACTAATATGAAGTTTTTTTTTCTTTAGGCTGTCGTTGAGTGTAAAAAAGTTAATTCATTAATTTAATTTATTCAAAAGAGTTTAACTTGGAGATTAAAAAAAAAGTAACAGGGGCAGTGAATTACTCCAAACCCTCCATCTGTTTGGTCTGCTTTACAGGATTCACTCCAATTCCACCACTCTGACATACTAACTGCCCAGCATTACAAGATCACTCTTTTTTACTGACCCTAATATGAACCAAAGGGAAGTGAAAGAAGCCAGGTTTTCCTAAGAGGAAGATGAGGATCTGTGTTTGAGCATGAACAGGTATTACTGCCCTTGTTCAAAACCACCTGGATTGGTGATTGGTACGTAACCTTCTAATATTGCTCAATCCTCAGCCTGCTCACAGCAGTCACAAGGGCTGTAAACACAACTGAGGAACCACAAACACAACGCCAGCAACACATTCCTGCTTTGCACATTTATGTAAAGCCCAGGATTTCATTAATTTCACAAAACAAACCCACAATTAAGTGCTTGTGTTGGAGAAATTGCCGTCTCGCTCACCGATCAGCCTCCGAGCCCAGCCACGGGCGCAGCGGGAGCCGCCCCCACACGCCAGACAGCCCCAGTCAGGTGTACCAACACTCACACTGCTCTGCTCACACTGCTAACACTGCTTCCCTTGCCTTTCACTTGCTGGGCTTTTCTTCTTTAAAGCAAGTGGGGTTCCTCACGTTCCTGCTGGTGGCCAAGAGGAGGGGCAGGCTCTGGAGGAGCAGTCCCACGGGCTGGCATGGCAGCGCAGGCACCCAGCTCGCTGGTGACAAAGCCAGGCGGGACAGATCTGTCTGAGGCACAGCACCTCACACACCACCAGCACTGAAATAAAGGGTGAGAAGCAGCACTGGCACTCTGCATTTTATGGATGCTCTGGCTGCTTCAGCACTCGGCAAACACTTGGCTCCCAACAAGGTATCACCTGCCATTCCCAAACCCTTGTAATGTGCCTCAGTCCCCAGCTCAGCACCACTCCAAGGGGCAGGAGGAGCTGTTAAGTGGGAGCACACACAAGCTGGTCTTCAACCACTTCCCTTCTGCTCCTCCAGTGGGGGATCATCAGGTGGAACAGAAACCAACAGCATTTCTAGTAACAGCATTTGCCATTACCATCGGAGTATTTTATACTGAGAGCACGTGGGCAGCAGGCAATTAGTCTAAATTCAATATTCTTATTGCTTTGGAGAAACCCCAGAGCTGACACACACTGTGAGGATGTCCCAGCCCTGGGAGTACTCCTAAGCAGGCACAGGGCTCTCCCAACAGCTGCCAGCAGCCTCTGGCTTTGGGAACCCTGAGCTCCAGCTGAACACATCTGAATGAATTGATGTAAAGCATTTTAAAAAGTATGCTGGACTTGAGAATCCAGAGGGAGCTGTACTGAACACTGCTCCTTATCCACGGAATTTTGCCACCTTGAGGGGACACTGTGACCTAGACCAACAACCCTTCCCTGCTCCAGCTGGGCTGGTAACAGAAACTGGTCCCATGTACTTGCTCAACACCACATATTTGTAACATAAGGAATGGGCTGGAACAGGCAGTGCAGAGTTACAATACACCACACCTTAAAACAAGGAGTTTTTTTAAGTTTTCTAATATAAGAGTCGATTCTAAAAGACACTTAAAAACATTAAAAGGGAGAAAAAAAAAGAAAAAAAAAAAAAGCAGTAGTAACCCTGCTGCTGGGTCTGCAGCAGAGCAGGGCTCTCTGTACAAACGTGGGGTGACAGGAGCCGTGCGGTGACCAGCTGCCCGCCACTCAGCCGAGGGGAGCTGCAGGAGCAGGCAGTAGAGATTTCATTGCTTTCACCTCCTCCCTGCCAGCATTTCAGAGCATCACAGCCAGCCCCAAGGCTCCAGACTCGCTCTCCCTATCAGTATGGGTCCCTCACGTCCCTCAGGCAGTTCTCCAAAGCTTCAAGATCTTCTCTGTGCTTTAGAGAAAAGATGGCAAATAACTCGTTGTCAAGTGAAAAGGAGAATGTCACTGTCATGCGAGCAAAGCAAGGACGCCGGAGCACATCGAGATGTCAGTGAACACGCGACTCGGGCCCCCAGGCAGCAGAGGCTGAGGGTTTCTTCCTATGCTAAATAATGCTCAAATACAGTTTCATAATTGCATTATTTGAATACTCTCCCAAGCAGTATCTGAGCCTAGTGACTGCAAAATGTGGATGCTGGCTGACTCCAGAGAGCAGGGCAGTTCTGCCATGCCCCTCCAGACAAGCCTAAGCACATGGAGCAATTGCCGCTGGCTTTTTCTACCATGAAAGTCCTGGGCTTCTCCCAACAGACTGTAAATAGAGAATCCTATTGGAACCAAAGCCCAAGATAGCATTTTACATTTCCAATGTTTAACTTTTTCTTCTCTCTCGCACCGTGTCATTAAGTGTTTACAAGGATGATTAATGACTGCGGCTGCCAACTGTTAACGAACGGCATCTCTGCCCAGAGCTGCAATCGGTGTCTGGCAGGCTGTGCACAGACAAGGTTACTCCAACATCCTTGAGCCCCAGCACCCCAGGAAGCTCCCACTTCCCAGACAGAAAGCAGCGGGATGCATCTCCTGCAGACAACACATCTTGCTGCCCAAAGTGACTAACAGTAATGAGGCACCACCTTCACCACCTCTGTCAGGGGACACACGAGCTCAGCTGGGGCACCTGGAGGGTGGCTCTGTGCCCTTCTTTGAGAAGCCAGCCCTGCTCCCATGGAAGGGAGCCGAGATCCAGAGCTTCCAAAATTCTCACTCGAGGCACACTGAGCCAGAACCCTTTGCTCCATCCACTCTGGATCTGCATTTCACAAACCCTAAAATGGTTCAGAGTGAACAACAACTAAGCCCTTAGAGTGAGGAACTCCCTCACAAGAACAAAGCACTGCAGAAGTTTCTCGCTACTAACTCATTTGTCTTAATGTGAGAAATAATATGAGAGCCCCGTCTCTATCCTCTCCCAGAGCTAGAGAAATAAGCACAATGCACCTTTACAGGCATTTCAAAAATGTAAATCTGTAATTAAATTGCTAGGCTTAACTTAAGATTTTCTATCTCTGGTAAAAAAAAATTGAATTAGACGGAACACTTCCTTCAGTAGGAAATATAAAACCGCTATAAACTTGATTTAAGACAAGATGACATCTTGGTATGGAAATGTATTTCCATCAAACATTTCAGTTGCAAATGCATGATCCAATGGAAAGCACCTCAATAACATGTTTGAACCATTTTTAAGCGCTCCATTTCTCTTGCTGCTCATCACGTGATTTTACTACATGTAAAGTCATCCACAGCCCACCCAGCTCTGAGGACAGTTTCTCCCTCCCAACTACCCAATCCTGACTAACATCCAACCATCATTCTCAAGCTGCAGACCTAAGTGCTCAGAAAAAGCTATTTGCTGTGTTCCCATGGTGATGCTCTACCCTGGCTGCTCCCTGACCTCTGCACCAGCAGCACCGAGGAACCGATGGAGCCCAGGCCCAGGGACTGCACAGGCTCATCCTGCTGCCCACCACCCCCACAGCTGGAACACCTCTGTGCTGGGCTTCAGGGCCACCAGAGACAGGCAAGAGCCGTGGTCAAGGCTCCTTGAACCATCCCCATGCAAAGGAGCACAAAGGGAACGTTTAGGAGTTGGGTCATGGCTTTGGAATTAGGGGGTTTGGCCCCCATCACCCTGGGGATGAATCCAACACCAATGTCTGCTACTCTCACACTCTGCAGCTTGTGGAGAGACTCCTGTGACTGCCCAACACACACCATTTGAGGGAGGACAGCACTGTCACACACATTCAGACCTGTGAGTTGTTTAGGCATTTTATTTCTTTTCCACCTTTTACTAAACCTCCCTGTCCAGGAGACGCCTCACACACAGGACAGGGATTCTGAGATCAGTACAAAAATTCTGGAAGTACCACTGTATAAAATACAACTTTTTCTTCTCTGCTTTACAACTTCTGTCTTCACTAGCACAGGCAGAACACCTGTGTACTCAGATGAAAAAATGTATTCCCTCAGGAATGCCTCGGGAATGTAGTCCAACATTATTATTCAATTATACCCTAAGAAAATTTCAAGTTTTGTAACAGTGCACAGAATTAAACTTTCAGATTGGGGGTGGGGAAGGCAGTAAAATCTGGAAGCTCAGCTCCTTCCTCCCCCATAATTAACACAAATTTCCAAGACTTCATCTAAGCATAAGACTCTGGCTTTTTCTATTTTTTCCCCCCCTCTGAGCTAATGGGGCCAAAAAATCTCTGGCCACAAGAAAAGTTCTTTCATTTAAATCATGCAACAGGGATACTGCACCACACCACAAAGGCTGGCAGAGTCAGCACAAGCTACAACCCATGGACAGATCCAGCTCCACATCCCCATGGCATAACAGCCTCACTGAGAGATTTGTGAAGAGGGGATACAAATGAGAGAGAGGAATCTGACATTCAGTAAGATCCACAGGGGTTGAGTCTGTTTTTATGTCCCAGTTGATGACCTGTGTCTATCAGGAAATAATCTAATCCATCCAGAATTACAGCACCAGACAATCCCACCAGCAATACACTGCTCACTCCTCTTTCCCCAAAACACTGACACAGCCCTTAGGAGAACAGCCACACTCCCAAATTCTCCTCCTAACCTAATACACCACACCAAGCACCTGCACATTCCTGCTTTTGCTCATGAATAATAACAGTTTTTAGCTGCATAATGAACTTTACCATATCCTGTACTCATAGGAAGCTCCACACATCAATCCTGCACAAAGTTCTGCTCTGGGGACAGCAGCAACATTAAAGTGACTAAACCCCACCCCAAGCAGCTCTTTCCAGTAAGAGGGAAGAGCATCCTTCTGTCACAAACCTGTGCAGAGCTTGCTTGCCCCCAGCTGTGTTTGTCCAAACATCATCTGCCACAGCCACTGCAATTGCCACTGCTCCATGCCCTGTCCCCATTATTATAAACACTAACACAGAATAAACAGCAACCCACATTTTCTATGATTTACATTTCAAATGACCCAAGACAAAAACATCTACACAAAAAAGCCAAGGCCAGCAACTGCCCCAAAGACCCAATTCATTCTATCACAGTACTGGGTATGTTAAAAATAAATACCTGATTGTAACTTCCAGACACCAAAAGGAAGAGGGGTAAGGACTCCAATTTTGAAAAATACACACAGTCACTGCTCTGTGATTGATTCCACACTCAGCAAACACACACAGAGAAGTGAGCTGTGTTTGATCCTGCACTCAGCTGCCACTTGCAGGTGCTAAAATCACAAGCACAGGTTCTGTTAACAAGTTTACATCTACAAACGAGGGATCAGAGGAACAGGACCAGTCAGCTCTCAACAAGCAGACACTAACTGGAGTTTTATAGTCATTTCTCCAAGTGGATTTCCTCTATTATTAAGTGGCAAAGCTACACTAAGACAGAGCTACTAAAACCTAAAACTACACACTGTGGGTATTGCCATGGGACATTCAGCATTGCTGCACAGCAGGAATAAAGCCTAGGGATTATAGAGCTACCTGGGTTGTTCTTTAACTTCACCTTGCCCACAGAATTTAAAATACTTCTTTTTAATTTAAATTACGCCAACCATAATGCAGTAACAGGTGATCTGTGAACCAGCATATACTCAAGAGCAACTGGATTCCAGTAAAAAAAAAAACAGTTTTATCTTT
The DNA here is from genome assembly GCF_028018845.1 of Melospiza georgiana. Lineage (NCBI taxonomy): Eukaryota > Metazoa > Chordata > Aves > Passeriformes > Passerellidae > Melospiza > Melospiza georgiana. The sequence continues at coordinate 7,737,222 of NC_080451.1, forward strand.
TCCTTATTCTTAATGAGATTACTCAGACAGAGGTAAGCTGGTTATTTCCCAGGACCCTGTGTGGCAGGAAAGAACACACACCACTTTTTTCCTCAGAAGTCTTCATGCACAGGAAAGTAACACTTTATTCATCATGGTACAAACACACCTATCTAATTCTAAACCATTTTGAAACAGGTCATTAATGTGATGTGAAATTTGACTCTGAAACAAGTAACACACATGACCAATAGACTCCTAGAAGTCTAAAACAGAAGTCAACTTCCACATTTGCCTTCAATCTCACTTAAAGCTTACTTTCAGTATGTAGTCAACTTATTATTTACGGAAGAGGTTCCAGAGCCAGGGAATTCATATCCTGTAACTTGCATGGCATGCTCTCACAAAACAATCCATAAGCATTAAGTAAGCTGGTACATTTAAGAGTAAGTAAGAGGTTTAACTACCTCGTTAGTGTTCCAGCGGTGCCTCTCCTTCGGTAAACTTGAACATTTTGGTAGACATTCAAGCAGCTTCTTCGGTAAAAAGATTTTTACATGACTGCCATTGCTGTTCCCATGATCATCTAGAAAAAAAGAGGAGACACATGATGTACACACAGGAGAATGGGTGGTTGCAACCACGAGACTCAAGCAACAAGACTTGGAAACCCCTCAGTTCCCCTGCCCAAAAAGAAAAATTTGCCATGGCAATAAAGACAAATAACAGCTTTCTGTTGAAACTGCAACTTTATTTCAGAAATATAAACACAGTTTAATTCTTTCCAGTTGCAAAGTTTTAGAAGAACTTCAATGGATTTGGACAAAAGGAGCCTGTGTGTGCTTACCTGTGCCTATTTCATCTCATTATTTCCCTCAGTGGCAAATTTTACAAGCAACAGCAACAAAACACTGTAGAAGCTGTGACCACAGCGGCACGACCTGCCAGGGAAGTCATAAATGAAGTTCACACTTGACAGGATTTGCAAGTAAATAAGCACAGAGCCCCAGCACCTGCTATAATTTTGTCAAGCTGCAGCAGAAATGCAACTCAAGGTCTATTAGTTCATTTAAAACTAAAACACACCATACCTGATCAAACCCAGGTTACTTCTATTTCCATTCACAACTCAGAAAGTAAATGCAGTTCCTTAACATGAGAGTGAGGAAGAGGGATGGAATTTTCCTATCTCACCATGCCCAAGGGTCTCAAAAGAGTCTCAAAAGCAGAAATACTAAATAATACAAAATTATTGGGGTTTATTGCTAAATATGTAGAAGGTGCATCAATTCCTCTTAAAAGACCTAAGGCCCAAAAAGCTCTGCAATCCCACACCAGCAGCACCTTGAAGGTGTCTATCATCCTCTAATACCACCAAAACAATCAAAGCACCCATGAATTGCACATGTTTATCAAACAAATCAGTCCCCACAGGAAAGGGAACTGGAGCAGCAGCACAAGAGAGAGACCAGCCACAGAATACAGAACTTTATCAGTTCTCCCTCCAAACACACCATATCTCTGTCATCTTCCACCATCCTCATGCATCCCGTGACAGATCCTGGACAGTGCTACACAAACACTACAGTTACTCACTTGGCATTTTACCCTACAAAATTAATTTATAGTCATTTCCCACTTGAAAATGTACAGAAAAAGGATATTAACTTCATTTTACACATCTAATCATTTTATATCATAAAACACATGCCAGCACTATGACAAAACTCCTCTGCAATTCCACCCAACACAGACATTCCCTGTGACCTGCAGTGAACCCGACAGAGCCTGGCCCACGATCATTCTTAGAAATTACTCAGGAATTGCAGAGACTTCACACCAGCAGCCAGACATCCCTGGTATTCTTAAAGCTTGATTAGACTCTTGGATGTGTCAAGTTCAACAATATACATGCTGTTAAATCAACTGCTCGTGCAAGCCCAGCAGATGAGTTTACAAGATAAGCAGCGATGTGTATGATAAACGTGAGCTGCTCTGTAATTTATGAGTCCTGCACGCTCCCTGAGTTACTGGGAACTTTACTGTGAGCCTGTGCTGGACTAAATCAACAGGGCTGCCACTTCCCAACTTCTTCCTGGGCAAGGAGCAGCCAGGCAGGATTGATCTCTGCTGGACTGCTGAAGAAATCAGGGAGAGGGTGCTTTCCACTATGCCATTCCAGGATTTTCATTTGGATACTGAGTATTGTTGAGCATGAATCTGACACCTTAAGTTTTAGCTTTCATATTATCCAGATTCTCTACTGCATAATATATAACTCTGGACTCCATATAAAGTGTTAGCAGGTTCTCCTCACAGGTTATTTAGATAAAACAATCCTTTTCCAGCCCCAGAACCAAGGACAATGTTGTAGCTTCAGGGCCAAAAAGTATAACCAATAGCAAATTGAGGAGAGCAATCTGGGAGGATGGGACTGCATAACCTGAAACTGTAATGAGACAATTAATCCCAATATGTAAATGGACCAAAAGTTATAAAAGTGTGAGAACTTGTGACCCGGGGTCCACCTTGGGTGTAGCCTCAGTCAGGCTCTTGTACTGCCCAAGGTGTATCCTTGGAAGGCATTTTAATAAATCTGCTTTATTCCTTTAGCACTGTCTAGCCTCTGTTCTAGGCAGCCTCACAAGGTATCAACTCCACAGGGCTTTTTGGGCACATCCTTTCCCCTCCCCAGCCAATGTCACCACTATTTCCCTGCACTTGGGCCACTCAAAGCCTCACAGACACCCAAGCTGTGATACCTGGGGTTATCCACAAAAACACAGCTTGCCTGTGGCAAAGAGCAGAGCCAGGCAAGGCCTGCCATGTCAGCAGCTCCCAGCCATCTCCAGATCACCTCCCAGTGCAGCCAATACTCACTTCCCACTCCCTGCATTCATTTTACACCATTTCCATTTCTCATTCAAAACACTGCATTGCTCTACATTCAATTCATTAAGGCACAAAGTATTTTACAGCACACATTATTGCTTTTATCAGCCAAACTACATCCCAGTTACATCTCATCAGCTTATTTTCCATGGGCACATTTTAATTGACATTAATTGTATTACTTCCCCTTACCTCCATATCAGTCAAGCCCTCTATCACTCATTCCATTATTTTGCAGGGCTGGCAGACCTCTAATTATTCAGCTCGTTTTATTAACTTTCTTCCATTGTCATCAATTATCAGTATTATTAATCCAGAAAGTGCCTATGGATAATAGAGCCCTTTAAAATGTTTTGGTAGAAGTTGTCAGAACTTGCTGACGCTAAACCTTCCAACTCCTGTTGTTAGCATCTCCCACCTTCTGTTATTACAGCAATGGAAGGTCATTCTCACCATCCTGTAACACGACTACATCTCACGGATGCCTCCCTTTTCTGCATTTAGCAATGGCATTTCCTCAGTCCAAAAAAATCCCCTAAGTGAAAAACAACTGCCTCCTGCCTCGATCCAACCAGGTTTTCATTATGGACTCCTCAAGCCATGTGGTCAGAATAAGACACAACCGTCACAGTATGGGATGCAAATCCTAAATCCAGTGACCTCTAAACCAGGATGAAATAAACCAACCAGCTGAGAGTGAAGAACCCCAAATATATACACACATTTGCCTTCAAACTTGCTTCTCAGCCCTCTGGAATCACCAATGTATTCCTCCAGGGAGGAAAGTCCAGGGAAGCTGGGAACAGGAGAGGAGAAGAGGATTTCTCACCCAGTAACACTGAGGGTACTGGTGGAACAAGAGCTCCCATTCTTCCAAATGAACCATCATGGTTTCCTGCTCCTGTTCCCCACAAATAACACCAGGACGTTTTTAGGGAGGTGGAGCAACACTCCTCACCCAATGCTATCTCTTGCTTGAATCAAAGCTGCCATTGCTGGTGCAGCTGATGAGCCCATCCACCACCATGGGGCCTCACTGAAGGCAGGAACAGAGGAACAAGGGTCCACACTGCTCTGCAGCCCCGCTCATCCAGCAGCACAGACTCCTCCATTTATCACCAACTAAAATTTCCTCAGTTGCTAAAAACAGGAGCTGCAATATCCCAGCAGTGATTTGGTTTTACTGAGCAAATCCAGATTTTTACTTGAACTTTCTCCTCATTTATTTTTGCCACGGGTGCGACTAACAACACCAAGATCTGCAAATCCATCCAGTGTCAATAAAAAATGTCTGTGCAAGCAGAGCCACACTGGCATGGGGAGGATTTGCCAGTAAAGCTCTATCAACATGGGGGTTTTTAGTGCAGAGCTGGCCACAGCTCAAAAATGTTTCCCAAGGCAGGCACAGCCACAGCTGAGAACTCAAGTAAGGAAGCTACAGACTAAAATATAGCAGCCTACAATGTGTCCTGTTATAATTCAGGATGAAAATGCAAAATTTAAGTTCCATTAGCAATCTTCAAGATTACTTATTAGCAAACCAGAAACTCGTGTAGAATTAAGAAAGTGTAAGTATTATAAAGTTCATGGAAAGTTCCACATTAATTATACCACATAAACCCTTCGTCATTTTATGGGTTTCTTCATGCTCCTTGCACTTTATCCTCCCAAGGGATGCACCACGGGCCATAAAACTTTGAAGTGCACAACAGCAAATCACACAGAGTCTCTGCTCTACCCCCACTCTCCAAACAACCCCTTACCCCCTTTTCTTTTTCTTTAACTGGTTCTTAAATCTTTGGTGATCCTGGAAGTGAATTTAGACCTGCAGCCCCATTAACTACTACAGTTTGCCTATAAAACATGTAATTAGAAAATAAAGAAATGCCAAAAGGATGTTCATCAGCTGGTGATCTGCAGACAGGTCTATTCTGGAAATAAATAACACAAGGAAGCCATAAACTCATAAACACAAGTTTTATAAAGCCATTATTATGAAATAATAACTTAGGGCTGGTCATCTCCTTAACTACCTCCAGAGAGGGAAGAGGTGTTTAAACATTACAAATGGGAACTTTAGTACAAAATAAACTACTAAAATCTCAATATCATGCTTATTTGGGAAAGGGGCAACAATCCAGCTGATCCCACCACCACTGACCAACCACTGAGGTGGCAGAGTTTCAGCCCTACAGTGCAAAAGTGGCACCACAAAAACACAGTGCACAGAGGCCACCACAGTCACTCAGTCACTTACTGACCTCCAGACAAATCCAACAAACTCCATCTGGAAGAAATAAAGGCAAGGAATGACTCCAGATCCAAACAGCTGCAGGACTGCCATGCTATTTCTCACAGCTAAACTTCAATCCTGGCATCTTCCATCCATAAACAAGCAGCAACAGAAGCAAACCCAACAGCTCTTGGTCTGTTTGCTAGAAATATTTGTATCATTACAGTAGTAAATCTCTTGGCAACAAAAGCAGATTTCTAAATATCAATCAAGGGTGGCTAAGAGAAGATAACCAGGTCCAGCTCTGCAGTGCTGCTGTCTCAGCAGGGCTCTGCTGGATGCCAGCACTCAGTCACACACTGGCTGAGCAAATGCATTCCCAGGCCACCAGCACGGGATGCAGCCCAGGGCTGAGGGGAGGACCAAGGAAAGATTAAGCAGCTCAGACAAAGGTAAAAATATACAAAAGGAGCAAAAAGGCCAACACAAACCAGCATGTGTATGGCCATGACTGCTGCCTGCATGGAGTAAGTGAGGAAGGAAAAACCCAGAAATTATGAGGAGGGAATCACAGGAATGGTGGCAGTATGAAAGATGAACAACAAAACAATTTTCCTCTAGAAGTTACTGAATCTAGCCTTAGTGCCTTGGAATATTTGTGATAAATACTTTGTTGCTATGACAAACTCTACAAACAATTCTAAAACCATAAGAAACACAAATATAGCTAAAGCTGCTGTTGTGCATCAGTGGCCCAGTTCTCCCCACCAGTAACGTGCTACACCAAAGTCCCTCTGTCCTTTTCACATAGCATAAAGTTTCTTGACATTTTATAACTAAATTCAGTGTGAACACCAGTGCAAATGGTGCCTTTTGGGGAAGGGTTGAGAGCCAAATTTTCCCTAATGAAGGCCCACACACTGGCTGAGGGCTGGGTGACACCATCACCCACAATCACAATCATTTCTTGTGCCATACGCTGTGCCCTGTGCAACCTTTCTGAGTCTACTTTCCCCCACCAGCAAACCAAGCTCCTCTTTCCCTCTCCCACCTAGGCAGGCTCCAAGCACTTGCTAATGGAGCAAGAGAATTCCTTTACAGTCAGAAGGTGCATACAAGGACCTACTCTAAAAGTAAACTTCGGGAGTGTTCAAGCAGTGTAGTTGCTTCAGCCTCTCCCTGCAGCTCCTTGTGCTCACACCTGATTTTCACCACTTTGCTGCTAAATCTGACAAGTGCACCAGAACGATGAAACCATTGCTCACCACCAACTTTGGTTGAGACATGTCATCAATTCCTTCACCCCTTGGTTTTCACTAAAATTGCATCATCAAATCCAATGGCAATGAAGCCAAGGAGGAGTGGATATTACTGACCAGGTCTAACAAAAAAATCAACCATCTTTTTATTCAGTTTCCAATAGTACAGATGCTCTCAACAACACAACACATTTCCCTGAAGTCTTCAAATATTGGCTAAGGCCAGGGCAGTCGCTTACTCTGACCCTACATGCTGGCAGCCACCAGCAATAGATATTTTCACTTTGTATTTTCGTACCACAAAGAGTTTGAGTTTGGAAACCCACCTGGAGAGCTGGCTGGAAAAACCCAGCCCCCTGAACCAAAGTGTGTAATGTGAACAGAAGGACAGTGAGCACTCCATGTCCCATGAGGACAGTCTGCTGTCATTCACCCAGTGCCATGACTGCACACAGAGGCAATAGGGTGGGTGCCATACCCCAAAGGGCTGCTGTACCCCAAAGGCACCAGCACCCCCAGAAAAGCCTGGCTTTACAAACCCACGGGGTTTATTTAACACAGCAATAACACAACACAGGGCTGCCAGGAGCCAAGGAAGGTGAAAACAGGACACAAAGCGAGGGGAGAAAACTACAAAGCAAAAACTCAGCAAGGTGTGGAAGCGGAAGCCCGGGAACACCGAAGCTGCAGGAAGCTGCTGGAAGCACTGCATTCCAATTAACCAGCCCGGGATTCCACAAGCACTGCACCCAGCCTTGTTTCTCTCCCTGGAAATGTTTGGGTTTGTTGGTTGGGTTTTCTTTTCCTTTCAGAACATGGGGCTTACTGAAGCAGAGACAGAGGGACACTGAAAAATAAAGGTCACATTCCAGCTCCCTCTTTATGAAAGCTGTCTGGACAGAGGGAGGATAGCTACTGCCCCTTCCTCCAACAACATCTACCAATATAAGGAGGTCTTTATAAGAGCCATTTAAGACCACTAGTAATGTAAGGTCAGCACTGACCTTAAACTTAAATTTAAATTTAAAGGTATCCATTTCAACCGTACTTCTACATCATTATTTCACTACATCACCTACTGATACAGAAAATGAAATCTGAGTTAATACATCTCCAGGAAGGTTTCCTACATATGTAGCTTTAAAACTGACAAAAATAAACGAAAAAACCTTTAAGCCAAAGTAATTGTGAAAATCATTAACAAGAAGAGATGCAGAACTAAATTTAAAAATCAGAGTTTTAAACAAGCTCTGAGCCTTACATCGGGAATAACACGATTGTAGTACCAAAAGTATGCAAAAAAACGACCTCGCAAATATACAGTTCCTCCTGTTTGGAAAAAGGGAATGAAGCCCACTCCCTGAACCTGTCCTGCTGGCTGACAGCCCATGAAGAGGGTCTAGAAACTTCACCAGGAGACAGTTTGCTTGCAATTCTGACAACAGAAATTTTGGTAAAATCCCAACGCTGAGATTCAGCAAAAATCCTGGGGCAAGGAGTGGACTGAGCCGAGCGTCAAATGCCGCCTCCTCCCCGCTACAGTCAGATCCTGCAGCACACAACCCCAGCACGCCCTAAGTTCAGGTTTGTTTAAGTAATAAAACCTCAGGTAACACTTTTGCAAAGGAAGTATTTTGCTGTTTAACAACCAAATCCGGAATGTTTTGTTTTCAAAAGGGTGTTGTTCCCCACACAGTCCCTTCAAAGCCGCTAACATCTGAGGTTCCACATCTCTTCAGTCAGCCCAGCCACCAGTACCCTCAGCTCAGGAGCTGCTGGGAGAAACACCATTTCCTTCTGCCATCCCACCTATGACCCTGCCTCAACTGACAGAAAATTCAACAACTGCACGGAACCGAACTCAGCGCATAACAAAATTCCGGGCCCCACGCAAAACACACGGGCACTACTCTCTGCAAAGCTCTCCTGGCTGTGAGAACACAAAATTAAAAGGTTGCCTGTGTACATTCTTCCCCTTTTGAACTTTAAATAAGAAAAAGGAAGCTTTTAAAAGGACACCCCCCCTTAGCACCCCCTGATCAAGTTGAGAGCTATCAGAGCTGCCAAGATGGCACCGCCAAAGGGTCAGTCCTCCCGGCTCAGCTCAGATGCACAGAACACAGCAGGAACTACAAAACCCACAAACCCTCTGCTGCAGGATGGCAAGAGCCGCTCAGTCACTCTACCAGCCTCATCCTGCCCGAGGAAACCAGGAAAGATGAAACTCATCCGAGTTCTCCAAGCCGTGGAACTCTCTCCTGCAACCAAGGGACAGCGGCGCCAGCCTCATTCCAAACCTCAACAACTCCCGCCGGGGATCTCCCGCTGCTCCCGGAGCACCAGGAGCCCCGAGGGCAGCTCGGCAGGGAGCTCCGGAGCCCGGCAGGTCCGCAGAGCCGTGTGCTGCTGCTGCTCAGAGGCTCCTCGCTGCTGCAGGGGGGATGGAGCAGGCGGCTCCCCAATGGAAGCAGCGCCGGCCCGCGAGCTGCCATTTACATCCGCTTTTAACTCATTGAAGTAACTCAAATCTAAAGCAAGTTGTGTTCTCTCCTCCAGCACCTGCACTACTGGTGAAACGCTCTGCTTGAATCATGCCTTAAAAGCATTCCCATTTAAGTTTCTGACAGGTGGAGTTTAGGTTTAAGGAATGAATGGTTTATATGTCGTCTCCTTGAAAATCCACCGCAAAAGTAGGTCAGCGGGGGAGCAGCTCTGTGACTTCGTACGAGAACACCCCGGGCGCCGGTGCCGAGCCGGGGTTTGCTCCGTTGCCACCTCCGCGATGCTCGGCACGGGCACGGAGCAGAGACAGCGGAGACACCGGACGGCAGCGCCGGGCACAGCGGGCGCCTCGCTGGCAGCTCCTGCACTGCCCTGCTCCAAAGAGCCAACACGGCTGCCCAGCACAGACACACCTCACCCGCCGCCCCCCGAAACCATTTACCGAGACCAAACAGGACAAAAGTTGCGGTAAATAATAAGCGGAAAGGACAAGTTACCTTCCCAGCCAGCGAGCACTGACCTGCCTTGTCCGTAGAGCCGCAGCCTCACTGGGCTGAGCACACTGAAACCTGCGCTTCACACAGGAAAAATCCATCGCACCTTGGCACAGGAAACCCGAAAAGTGAATCGAACCCGAGTGTGCTTTAGTGGCAATACTGTCACCCCCAAGAGAACGAAAACGTCACAATGTGAGCCAGGAGTCCAGGTGAACGCTCGCTGTTCTCGCTCACACCCCTGTTAGCCAGGTGGCATTTCACTACTTGTGCGCAGTTAATCGTGTACTTCAACGCAAGTGAGAAAAGAATGAAGCCCGACGTTTCCCAGACCAAAGCAAAGATCAAATTAATGGATTTGGGAGCATCAAAGAGATCAGTAAAAGATGAAGCCAACAACACTCAAAATCACCTCTACTACTTATATTTTAGATTTCTGCAGAGCCTTTGAATTTCACGGCGCAATCAAAACTCAAACCTATGCCCAGGGGGCTCTACAGCCACCAAGAAACAATCCAAAAATCATATTCCCAAAGCAATCTGAGAAAAAAAAAAATCTAGAAAAAAAGGTGGGATAAGAACCCTTGAATTCTATGAAGGGGTTTCCCAGTAAAGAATACAAATGGGTTCCAGACGAGGATGTCCATGTGCTGTGGCGAATAAAGAAAAAAAAAACCTTATTACTTACTACTAACCACCGTTCCTTGAGGTGCCCAACTACAACCAGGCCAATCCCTGGGGTGTTGGCACGTTCAACCGGATTTGGGCAGGGGACGTGAACTGCCCTCCGCTCTCTCCTCCCGCCCCTGTAAAATGGAGGCGCCGACACCGGTACCGGCCGCGACCACCCGACCGGCGGGGTCCGGGCTAGCACCGCTGCCCGAGCCAGCCGGGACAAACTTACCCCAAATAACGCGAAATATTCAACCCGCCTCCCGCCGAACCGGGGCCACGGCCCCGCTCCCGCCGGGCCGGGGGCAGGAGCGGCAGCAGAGCGGCGCTTCCCCCTTGCGGACGCGCCGGCCCCGCTCCCGCCGCGCCGGCAACTTTCGGCCTCAGTCGGGCGCCCCGGGGCTCCCGGCGGGGCCGGGCCCGCGCCGCGTTCACCTTCGCGCCCGCCGCTGCGCCCGCCCCCGGCCCGCCCGCGGCGCGGAGGCCCCGGTCTGGCGGGGCCGTGGCCAAGGCCACCCAGCTTCCGACGGGCGCGCGCCCGCGAGGCACGTGCGCCGCCGCCGCGGGGGGGGGCGGCGGGGGCGGCCCGGCCCGGCCGTGGCGAGCGGCGGCCCCGCGCCGGCCGCGCCGCCGGGGCCTCCATGTTGGCGGCGGGCGGGCACGTGCCGGCGGGCGGCGGGAGGCGGGACCGGGCCCGGCCCGGCCCGGCTCGGCCGCCGCGGCCCCCGCGCCACGCGGCCTTCCCGCCGCACATGGCCCGCCCGCCCGCCGGCCCGGCCCGACCCGGCCCCGCGGGGGCGCCGCCGCCGCAAACTTCGCGCCGCGCGGCCCGGCCTGTGCCGCCGCCACCGCCCCGCGGCGGGGCCGTGGCGGGGGGCGGGGGCGGCCCAGCGGGCAGGCCCGGCGCGGGGCCCGGCGCGGGGCGGGGGCGGCCCGGCCGCGTTCTCACCTTCCGGCTTGTTTTCGGCGGCCATTTCCCCTCCGCGCGCCACATCCTCCTCCGCCTCCTCGCGACCGGGACCAGGCGCGCGCCCCCTCCTCCCGCGCCGCCGCCGGCCCGGCCGCCCCGCGCGCACCGCGCACGCCCCGCGCCTCCCATTGGTCAATCTGCCGCACTGACATCCCCGGTGGCCAATCGTGGCAGGCCGGGGGCGGGTCCCCGGAGGGGATGGGCGCGATGGACACGGCGCCCCGCCAATGGCAGTGCGGCAGCGCTTCAGTGGCACGCGCCTCAGCCATTCACCGACGGCGCTGGGCGGGCCAGCGGGGGCGGGACGGAACGCGTGATCGACGGCCGCAGCAGCCACTGGACAGCCCAGATCACGCAACTGACGGCCGCCGGGACCAATCGCCCTGCGGGGAAGGCGGGACTAAGCTGCTGACGCACGGTGCCGCGCGCGCCGGCGGCCAACGAGCGGCGCCGTCCGCCAGAATGACAGCGCGGGGCACCAATGGGGCGCAGGGCCCGGCCGGCCGGCAGCGGCCCCGGCCCCGCCCATTGGCTGCGCGCGGCCCCGGCGGGCACCGCCCCCCCCCGCGCCCGGTGACCCCAAACAAAGGCGGCGATTGGCGCGGCCGCCAGTCCCGCCCGGCGGAGCCGCCCCGCCCCGCGCACCGGAGCCCAGGCTGCACCGAGAGAGCCAAATTACCCCCGCCGAGACGCCCCGGGGCCGTGCTGCGAGAGGCGCCGCCTGCCACCCGCGTGTGTCACCGCCCTCAGTAACCGTCCCGGTCAGAGGGGCTGCCCCGCTGGGCTGGGGACGGAGGTGCCGAGCCCCCAGAGCGGGGAACTCTCCGGGCCGGGGCAGCTCCCGGCTCTGCCCCGTTCCTAAGCGGCGGACGGAGCCCGGAGCTGTTTCCCTGCCCTGACCGGCTGCCCCGAGGTGCAAAGTTTGTCTATCTCCCCATTTTTCAGTAGTGCTGAATGTTCGGGGTGCTGTAGGCCCTCTTCCGCAGCGTTCCGGGGTGCCAAGCACGATGCTCGGGTGGAACAGGCGTTCTTGGCACTGTGCGGGGAGAGGAGGATTTGTGATTTGCGGAGGAGAGAACCAAGTTATGAGACGTTAAGGGTTTGAGAGAGTCCTGCCCATCCCCTGGGCACAGTTTGTGGGAGAGTGTCACAGATCCCACTGAGCATGGGATGCACGGAATCAGGGGGCTGTGAAGGGGTTGTAAGCATCAAGGAAATCGCTCTGTCCTTCTCAAACGTGACGTGCCCCAAGGAGTGGCATGTCCTGGCCTGGCTGAGTCTGCCCCATCCATCAAAGCTTGATGAGCACGGGCACTTCAGCCTCCTTGAGCAGAGCCCTGCAGAACTGGACCACAGCTAATGCCTGCACAATGCAAACCAAGACTGCAGCGGTTGTTTCCTTTGATGTGTGTGACTAAACACACAAAAAGGATATTTTCCCTTAGATCCTCCTGGGAGCAGAACTTCTTTAGAAAGACCTGTTGGTGCTTTGGCTTTGCTAAGGACCGAAGCTCTTTCCAAGCCCAGACGATAGGAGGATGGTGTGATGGGCCTCTTCTAAGACAGAAGAAAGGAAAATTCCTTTTTCCTATTTTCAGCAGCTGCTAATCTCGTGGAGCGTGAAAGGCACATTGATGAAGAGGCTCCAGAATGACAGGCTCACTCCCGACGGTCAGAAAGCTCATCTGGTACAATGTCCTATAAATACCCACAAATACCAGTGCAGCCACAGGATCAGCTAAGACAGTTGTTTCCTTCAGCACATCAAAATATGCTGGAAATGGAAACTTTTCTAGTTGCCACACTGGCAAAGAACTACCATTTTCTTGATGGATTCTAGGGAATTTACGTCTGTCCTTGGTTATTCTTCTAAGGCAATCCATATGCTTAGCAGAGCCATGATGTGGCCATGCAGTTGTTGTACTTCATAGTTTGAGTTATAGCAAAATATAGTATCAGACTAACAGAGGTGCTGAGGGACAGGAAGCAACTTCCTGATGCAAGTCAGGGCCCTTTGGTTGATGCCCCACAGAGGTGTGGAGGGCCAGTCCATGCTGAATTCCTCCCCAGGGCTCCCCTCAGAGTGGCAGGTGCTGCAGCCCCTACGGACAGACCTGCCTTGCCACCTCTTCAGCAAGAAATGGGCACCTGGCTCAGCCAAGGAGCACAGCCCACAGTGCTTCTGCCCCTGGAACATCAGGCCAGCATTCCTGGGCAGCTTGAGTTTCCATGTGGGTATCCAGGCAAGAACAAGTAATGACAAGAGATGAGAGAAAGGATGGGACCAACACTGACACAGCTCCTCACTGGTACCAAACACAGGGATGCTGGAGAGCTGTTGGGTTTGTTTTCCCAACTCCTCCATGCAAACACACAGCAAGTTCTGCCACAGACAGCCTTCCTGTTCTTGCCAGGGAAACTGGCACAACCATTCATTCCAGTTGCAGCACTCACTGACACCCTTTGGACAGATAACTGTGGCACTCTACATGGGTCACATCACTCACAAACTAAATGAGATGCCAAGTTAGCTCTGTGTACATCTGTCTCTTCCCTCCAAGGCTTGAGCAGTTCCTTCTGTGCTTGTATGGCTCATTAAAGCAACAAGGTCCACGCTCTGGGGGACGAGGTTGTTCAGGACTCTGGCTGCCTTCTCCTGGCCTGCCCAGCCTGGGGACACAGGCAGTGCTGCTGCACTAACTGGGGACAGCTCCACTGCCAGGACTGACACAACCACCCTGACTCCACAGCAGTGTACACCCTGCTCTAGCATGTGCCTTTGGAAGCACTGCTTGGCTTTCCAGATCCTTCCTGGTCTGTAAACAATGAGAATTTGTGTGCATGAGCATGAATAAAGCATTTTTAAGGGGTTACTGAAGCAGTGTATAAACTCTGCTCCATCTAGATAATGAACTCATTCTCCTCCTCATCTACCAGGAGACACAAACCCCAGTTCACAAACCCCTAGTGAACTGACTCTCCCACACCTGAAATTACCTAATGTTAGGTGTGATTTCTGTACACACAGGTTGCTACAGCAATATATAGGTAATGTTCACACACAGGTTACTAGAGCACTGTGACCTGTGTAACACCAGAGATACTAAATGGGGAGTTTTTCATCCAGCATGCCAGCAAAGCCCCAAATATTTTCATTTCATTGCTGTGCAATAAAATGATAAGGAAGAAGCCATTTGAATTGAAGTGCTGCTGGTATCTTTGAAGTTCCCCAGCTGCCACTGTTTAAAACTCAGAGCAATTGTTATTAAGGCACAGAGTTACTGAACTGCACAAGACTCTGTGCATGGATGGTGTGGCATAAACTTGCTCACTGTTACCTTTCCAGGGGCACAAGCACAGAGCAACATCCAGCTGATAAGCAGCAAGAGAGGAGATGTGCCAGGAGTTTGTGCTGTCTGAATCATGAATAATTTTTATCAGCACACTGATAAAAGCCAATGCTATGCTGGTGATTGGTGTCTGGGTTGGTTTTATTAAAAGGGAGGTGAAATACCAAGTTCTTTCAAAATTCTTAATTGTCAATCCATGGCAGATGTGGGTCTGGCTTGGTTAATTAGGTTAATGTGATGATTTGGCATAGTGAGCTATATGCAGAAGTAAAAGTGTTAAGGATATATTCAAATATCCTGTTATGGATATTCAGCAAATTACACATTGCTGTTGCTATGGCAAACAGCACAAAGGAAAACAGTTCAGACAGGTTTAATGACATAATGACAATGCTGGAACCCCATTTCTTGTGAATTGTTTGCACAAAGTTACTTCATTATTTAGAAGCAAGGAATGCCAAGTGTTTTCACAAAAATACTCTCAAGTGTGAGAAGAGATGATTAGAAATACCTCACATGATAGAAATGAAATGGTTTTGTCCTTTACTCTCTCCACATACAGAATCTAAAGGTGTTTCTTCCAGGAATAAACCCAAGACTTAACCAAGACAATGTGTGTGGACAAACCCACTCTTACAACATGTGATGTACAACTGCCAATTCCAAGGTTTAGCAAATACAGCTAAGTATTCCAAAACATGCACTTCTTCCAAGAGGTTCTCCAAAGAAATATACTTCACCTAATGCTCTGCCATCCAAGTAACTTCTCCAATTTTATGTGGGGAAGTTGAAGAGAATATACATTACCAGGAACTAAGGATGCTGGACTCAGAATGGACAAAAGCACATAATTCCCTAGAGGAGATTGAGCTCAGTCCCCTTCTACACTATGTGCTTTGGCTCCATCATTTTTGCCATTCCTTCTGCAGCTCTGAGCCCGTTTGTTTCCCTCAGAAATACAAAGACTACACTCAAACCACCTCTAGTTAAACTCTGCTGGCTACAGGAAATGAAGTACAACTCCAAAGTCCCAGCCCCTTTAAGGGACTCTGAGGAAAGATGGTTTTGCTGTGCAAAGCCCTGTAAAGAGTTTGTGGATGTTTAAACCAGTAGCCTCAACACAGCACACAGCAATTACCTGTTTAACCAAGAACAGAACTAACAGTGCAGCTGCTCTACAGGGGCACCAGCTCAAAAAGGACAGAGATGGGTGCCAAAAGCCAGTGCCAGGCAGAAGATGCCACCATTCCCAACCCACTGTCCCTGCAGCCCTTGGCCTTTTCTCCCTGTGAGACAGCCTGGGCTCTGCCTTCACTTTGCTCCCAGTGCCACTGAGAAAGTAGCAATCATTTTGCCCTAATATTCACCCATGAGCCAGTTAGAGGAGGAAAAAAAAATGAAATATGAGGTAAATTAAAGCTTCCAACTAAGGGGATTTACCAGTAAGTCACCATAAAATTCAGATAATTTATTTTTTCAATTCTGCAGCAACTTTCTCCAATTCATTTGGATTAGCTATTAGAAATTATGTCTCAAAAATTAAAGAAAATGTCTATTGACCACTATATCAAATTCTAATTTTAGCCAGGGAAAAAAAGAATAATTAGGCTGTGATTTACTCTGGTAGTCAACTTACATTAACAATTTTCCCCCATGTTTTTGTAATTCTGGCAAAATCAAATAATATATATAGTACTCATATATGCTGGGCTAGATTTAGTAAAGACAATTCCCTACACTACATCCAGGACATTTCTCTTTGCTTTCTGTTCTAATAAGACAATCAAGTTGTTCTGTGTGAGGAGGGAATGTGATTGTCATGCGTGGCCTCCTTGGTTGGAATTTTAGTGCAGTCTTCAATGAGGATGGAAGGATTAGTTTTTAATTTCTTTTAAGCTGTCATCCTCCTGTAACAAGCTGCATAGCATGCCTGCTCTCTGGGAATGGTTCACCCCATATCTTAACCCTTCTTCCCAGGGATAAAGTGTAAATCCTGCAAACTCTCAGTGCCAGAAGCCATCAAGCAGTGCTGGCTCTGCAGTGGATGCACAGCTCCCAGCTCAGCACAGTGAGTTTGGGGTTGGATCTGTAGCTACAGCTGGAACAAATCAGGAAAGGTGTTTAAGATCCCTAAAGTTGTGTTCCTGCTTTTAAATAAGTATCTCTCCCAACTCCTCTAGAATTGGAGTGCTGTGTGCATTAACTGAATAAACAGGGATCTGGGACCCAAAGCAGTCACCAAGGTATGAAAGTGTCAGCCCCAGGCACTGAGAGCAGAACAATGAGGAATGGAAGACAACAAAGGAAGAACAACAGGACGACCAAAGGAAGTAGAACTAGTGATGGTAACAGAGGCAGAAGGTGCTCAAAATCACATGGATTCCAAAAGCAGAAGCCAGAGGCAAATTCAAATTTACCTGAGTCAGTTTGCTCAGACAGCACCACCCCAGCACTGCCCATTGCCCAAAACCCCATCCAAGTCTGTCCTGTGATTCCCTCAGGGAGCATCATTAACCCACAGAGCACTTGAGCTTTCAATTAAAAAGCATCATTGCTGAAAGCATTATCCCAATCTTTAAAGGACTCCATCCCAATTGGGCTCTACCCTGTCATAAATTTACAATGAGAAGGAACTTCCCTGACTTTTCCTTTTCCATTCATTATTTATGAATATGTAAACCAAATGGAAAAGTAATCCCAGTGTTACAAACTGGAGTCACTCATGCTTTGCTCCCAGTGGCACCATGGCAGAGCAGCTGCTCCAGTTCTCTTGGGGTGCCCAACAATGCCTTATCACACAACACTTCTTATAGGCAAAAATGATTGGTTTAATATTTTCTTACTTGTTTTAGCCACAGAGCAGTTTCTTTCTAGGTCTGCTTAAACCTTGTCTAACCTTTAAGACTATTCTTTCCCATGTGACCCATGAGAGTTGTACAAAATGAGAAATATATCCAAACAGTAGCTGCAGAAAATACACAGAAATAACTTGTTTTCACTGAGATGAGTTCATTTGTGAGTTCTGACTTTCCCCTGAACTTCCTCCCCTGAAGGACTGGAACAGTAATACCAGTACAATAATACTTTTTCTCCTGAAGTGGAGTAAATCAGTTCCTCACTCTCAGTAGTGAAGTGAAAATTAAGATGAAAAGGAGTATAGAATGTAGAAAACCCCTATTACTCCAGAATAATACAATTTGCTGCTGATGCTCAGTTGCTAAGATAGGCATGTCAATTATTTATAGAAGTCAGGAGTGTGAAAGATGAAGTTTTTCAGCCTGGGACACCACGAAGGTAAAACCAGGAACACAATCCTGTCAGCACTGGCAGACAAGGACAGAATAGGCAAGCACAGAATATTTCTACACAGATTACCTTTTATTGAACTACAAATTGCAAAAGGTCTCTATGAAATGCCACTTTCAGTGTTAAGTGAGCTGTATCTTCCTTTTGACAGTGTCAGTCTGTGTTTAATGTTTATTTAACATTTATCTAAAGGGCCATCTCTGCCAGGGAAACAATGTACAGTAAGTTAGCATAACTTCACCTGAATATTTACAGGAAGCCAAGGATCTTCTCCTGGATCTGTGCTTATGTCCATCAACAGCCTGTCACACACACTGTAAAACCTGCTCCACATGGCCAAACTTTGCCAATAATTTTCACAATCAAAATTCCAATTTATGTTCTCAGTAGTGATATCAAAATTGATCTGCACAAAAGCGTTTCTATGGTTTATAGCAAGTTTGTTGAGAGCAAGTATCTGGATTAAAACTCCCAGGGTTGCAGTGAAAGGTTGTTCATAGATCATCTGAGGAACTAACAGGTACCATTCAAAAACATCCACAATTTCTTGGGGAAAACCTAAAGCAAACCAAATAAAACCCCACAGACAAAATCAGAAAACCTTGGAGCCCCAATTTCTAGTAACAGCCATTGATACATGGCACGGCCTTGCTAAAATAAAATGCCTTGGTGGGTCCATGCAATATTCTATCTCAAAGCTGGAGGAACTCTAAGTGCATCTCCTCCTCCTGCCTTGCCTCCAAGTCTGAGGGCAAGAGCTTCAAATACAGTGACTAAGAAGTTACAGAAAAGGACTAGCACTGAACTTTCAGATCAAAGGATACAGAGTGATTCACGTTCCTTTCCCGACTGCTTGCCAGACGTGGGCTAAACACCAGCAGTCAGGTGCTCTGGAAAGCTCCTCCTCAGAAAGGGAATTTGAATCAGCAGTGATGCTACAGGACCCCAAACAATGTGACTCTCCCTTAGACCGGCTCCCTTGCTCAAGAGCTCTGTCAGCCCATGTCACCATGGGGGTGACACACACCACCTCCCACCGCTGCCACTGCTCCCCAATGCTGCAGGACTACCAGAACAGATATTGCCCATCACTC